>NW_024609857.1:103262482-104462482 GCF_016920785.2 Ixodes scapularis | reverse complement strand
CATAGTTCCAACACACTGCGTGCATCATGAATGTTACTCATAATCGTACGTCCCTTGATACCGCACGTTTGATGTTCTCCCACCACATCTCCAATCACCGATTGCATTCGTGTCGCAAAGATTTTCATTAGAATCTTATAGTCCGTATTAGCTAGTGTAATGGGCCGGTAATTCGCTACATTACGAAGTTTATTAGTGTCTTCACTTTTGGAGATAAGGACTGTGCGGGTAAATAAAAAGGAAGGGGGAAAAACTTGGTTTTCATAACATTCGCGATACACTTGTAACAAAATACAAGCTGAATCTTTTTTATACTTTTTATAAAAGGCAGCACCCAAACCATCAGGGCCCGGTGATTTTCCGCTTTGCAAATCATCAATGGCTCTTTCTACTTCGGACACACCTATCGGCTGTTCTAACCATTCTTTTATTTCACTACCTATCTTTGGCAGAAGGGGCAAAAAATTTTCTGTGAAACCTTCTTCTTTTGGGGCTTTGTGACTCAGTAAGTTTTCGTAGAATTCAAGAAAGGCTCCCTCAATTATGCTAGAGTCCCGCGTCGTGGTACCCTGATAATCAATTTCAGTTATTTCATTGGCGCGTGCGTATCTCTTTTCTGTGGCTAACGCTCGTTTTGTTGGTGCTTCACCCGCGAGAAACTTTTCTGCCCGGGCACGTATTATCGCACCTCTGTAGTGCTCAGTATCTATGAGCTGTAGCTTGCTTTTTATTTTATTAATGTCATCTATAAATAACCCGGGGGATTTACACTCTTCTAGAACAAGCTCCTTTAAAGTTGAGCGCAGCTGCTTTTCCTCTTTCTCTTTCTCGTACTTTAGAATGGTTGATCTTTCTATGGCGTCCATTTTAGCTACTCGTTTAAATTCTTCCCATTCTCCGGTCATCTCGCTCCCGCAGATGTTCCTAAAATTTTCAATCCTTGCATTTATCTTGTCGTTAAACACCTCGTCGTCAAGGAGCTTGTAATTCATTTTCCAGTTGTGCCCATCAAATCGGTGTCGTTCTTTTCTTTTTGATCCCAACCCGAAAGTCACAAGGCAGTGGTCGCTAAAGCACACCTGCTCGACACTATAGTGTCCACACAGCGGCACTAGCTCAACTGACACGTATGCTCTGTCTAGCCGTGCGTGGCTACTTCCTTGGAAATGTGTGAACTGCACGCCCTTCGTGCCCTTTCCGCAATGTGCCACGTCCTCCAAGTAATGCTAATTTACCAGTTCATTCCAGACATCGCCACTGCTATCCCTCCGGCGACTATGAGGGGTCCTGTCTTCTGGAGAACATGTACTGTTAAAATTCCCCACCACCACAAGCAGTCGTTCGCACTTTAAATATTCCGCTATACTTTCAAAAAAATGGCATCGTTCCGTCTCTACAGTCGATGCGTAGATACAGATTATACGAAACTTTTGATCTGAAAAGCAAATATCACAATACACGACTCTCCCATCTTCACGCGAAGCAACATTCTCAACAATAATACCTAAAGCATTTTTCAAAAAGATGCATACACCTCCCGACCTCCCTACCGCATGGCTTACGCATACATCGTATCGCGACTCAAATTGGCGCACCATCTGCTCGGTCTGCTCCTCCCTCTCAATCTTGGTTTCCTGGACCGCTATCACGTCGAGGTCGTTTTCCAAGAACAACCTTCTGAGCTGGCATTGCCTTCGCCTTGCAGACAGTCCTCTTACGTTCAGGGTAGCTATACGCAGTGCGACCTCGAGCTGTTTCATAGCTTTAAAAACTTAGGAGCTTATGACCTTGCGCCAGCTATCAGACACTTGCCAATCAGGGGGTTAGCGGGGAACCAGCTTACTGTGACAGCCGGTCTTCACGAGCCCTCGACGGCGAGCGGCTGCGTGTCGTATAGCGTCCTTTTTTCCCGGCGAGCTTCCACTGATATTCCAGGCGTCGCAGTGCCTGCTCGCTGGCAGCAGCACTGCGTGCACCCAAGTCCTCTAGTCGCCGCTTCGAAGTGATCGCGTCCAGCGACATTTCCTCGCTGGGGCAGTTCTCCGGTGCCACTTCCTTTTCCTTACACGTAGCCGTATTCTCCGCTGCTTCCTCTACTGTAGCTGCATCCGAACCGTCTGAGTGCTCGAAATCCCCCGTGGTGTCCTGGAGCTTCGCGGTCGGCATCTCGGCTGGCGCTGTGACCACAAAAGGCTCCTTTTCTCCGTCAGGTTTCCCTTCGCACTCCTTGCTAGCGGTTACTGTTGCCTTTGAAGTCGCCGACGCTACAGACGCTTGCGTTGAGGGCGCCGCCGCCTGTTCCGCCTCTTGTTCGTCCATCACAAGCTCGTTCATGTCTTCCTCGGCCTGGCGTCCTCCTGCGACACGAGCGTAGGATCGAACGCAGTCTTGGCGTTCGTGACCATATCCACGGCACTCACTACAGCGAGGCGCCCTACAATCACGGCGAATGTGTCCAGACCGTTTGCACCGCAGGCACATTGGTGCACGTCCTGGGACAACCACAAGTACAGGGCCGCCGGTGAACCGAAGCTGGTGAGGCAGGCTTTCCAGCGTCATGCCTTCCTTCAGTGACAGCCGCGCCACCCGGGTCGACGACTCGACGCCGTCAAACCCGTCGATGTACCATTTTTCTTGGATTATCTCTCTCACCACGCCAAACTCCTCCAGTGCCCTTTTCAGGGCTTTGTTGGGCACGTCGAAAGGCACCCACTGAAGCTTGAGTCGGACCTCTCGTCCATCAGGGTACATCGGCACACACCAACCTCCTTTCACCTTGAACTTGCCAGACATCATCAGTTTCTCCTTGGCAGCAGTCGACTTGAGGCGGACAATCCAAACGTGCCCCATCTGGAACACCCCCATACCGGTCACGTCGCTCAGGACGCCAAGTTGCCGCAAAGGTTCCCTGAAATCTTCAATGCGGTACGGCCGCACTCCGATGTCAGCGTGCAGAAATGCCGTGCATTTCGAAAAGTCATTCGCCGGTAGCGTCGGCAGAATAAACCGATAGTCAGCAGGAAGATCCAAAGCCCTATCACCGCGTCCAAGCAGGGACGCTTGCTCAGCTCCAACGGAGCTCATGATTCCGCGTGCGCTTTCGACGACGTTCGAAATTGGAATGCGGCCACCGATCCCCCTGCTTTGGTCTGGACTAAAGCCCTTCAATGTGTTTGCGTTTGTCTTGCAAGTGGCGTCAAATGCGCCAGTGCACGAGGCGCGTGTCTCGAGCGGCCCTTGAAAGGAGTTGTCGGCGCAGTACTGAAATGAGCGGCCCTTGGAAGCGAATGGCAGCGGAGCACCCGCTCCTCGCACGTGTTTTGCGCGTTTCCACAACAATGGTTGGCGGTACTTGTAAGCGTAAAGTTTATCAAATGAATTGAGTCTGCACTTGCCGGCAGCACCTTCAGCTTATGGAATTTACGGGGATAACTCCAGTGCAACACGGCTTTGTGTATTTGAGGGGTACTTTTTCGCTGACGGGCAGACAGACGCAAAGTGTCCGTTCTTGTCATACCCGTTGCCAATCTTGTCAGCTGCTGTGCACTTGGCGCGCGATTGTGGACGAGTAGAAGAGCCGCCCCACTTGCTTAGACACAGAACTCTTTGGTACAGTTCACGGGTGGGAAACGGTTGCTTCTTGTTGCTTTTGACTCGATGCGCAGCGCACAAGTGTGGACCTCTTCGAAGAGGTCCACACCTCTGGACGTGCAGAAATATGGACCTCGCCTCTAAATGAGCTATGCCTAGGGTCGGCACTCTGTTCTCCAATATTGCTGTGGGCGCCGCCATCTTGGTGCTTGTACAGAGAGACGCAACTGCCGATCGTCATGATTCAAAAGTGCGACTTCCTCGGCATTTGATTCGGTGTTAGAAAGCTCATGTAGTATTGCTTTGCTATGTCTCGAACTGTTTAAACATTTGTGGAGGACGGAAAAGCGTTTCCTGTGATTTCAGATAAATTTTCAGATAACTGGCAGCCATGATTTTAAGCCACAATACGGACAAGTGTCGCTACCCTGAAGGGTAGCTTACTTAGTGGCACTAAGGAAGATCATGGCGCAAGAGCGCAACACTGAGCTAGATTTCAGACGCCATGTTCTTCTTTATATAGTGCCACTAAATAAGATACGCTTCAAGGTAACGACACTTGTTCATATTGTGGCTTGAAATTATGGTTGCCAGTTATCTGAAGATTTATCTGAAATCACAGGGAACGCTTTTCGGTCCTGCACAAATGTTTAAACAGTTCGCGACAGAGCAAAGCAATATTACATGAGCTTCCTAACACCAAATCTAATGCTGAAGAAGTCGCGCTTTTGAATCATGACGATCGGCAGTTGCGTCTGATGTGCACAAGCACCAAAATGTCGGCGCCCACAACAACCCACAACAACGTTGGGGAACAGAGTGCCGATTCTCTAAGCGCAGCTCATTTAGTGGCTCTAGTTCTTTCCATAAGTGGCGCGCGGCACGTGTCTCAAGCACTTCCAAAAAACTGATTGGCGCCACTTTTCCCAGGACAGATGGGCTTTACTCCACACAACCTGAGAGCGGGTTTGCCGACCAGTATTCAGACGAAGAGCAGGCCAATATAGGACACATATAAGAAGTGCAAAACTGCACCTTTCTTTCTTTCTTTGCTTTCTAGCGTTAAATTAAGCTCTCTCTCTCTCTCTCTCTCTTTATATATATATATATATATATATATATATATATATATATATATATATATATATATATATATATATATATATATATATATATATATATATATATATATATATATATATATATGGGCGGTTTCCTTTTGATTCAGGCAACGAGTGACAGTCGTATTTCTTATTTTGCCTCAAAATTTTATATTTCGTGGCGCATATTCCAAGAATAACAATCCTTTTTATTTTAATGTCCTGACATGTTTAGTTTCTGAGAAAAAAAAAAATCTCAAAGAAGCGGGAAAGAACGACGAGGTTTTGACGATTGTCGTGTGTGGCGTTTTTTAATTACTCTCAATCTCAAAGTATTCAAAAGAGAGCGTCTATATTTTTAGTATCATATATATGCAGGTAGGTAAGACGATACTATAACTACTGTTTATTATTCATCGCTCCAATTTGTGTAAACAATCCCCAAACACGCCTCCGTGAACAACTGTGACCTAAATTGCGGATTTTGTTTTGAGTCGACTATGTTTTGTATCGCTTTTAAAATAATACCACGTGTATAACCTTTCATTGCCTTCCAAATTAAGCATAGTTTGTGTTTTTATCATGTACGAGTACTGAGAATTAAATTATGAAACAGAGAGGGTTTTCACTTTTCGTTCAATTTCAGCACGCTGTATAAAAAAAACAAATATTTTTAATTTTTTTTTTCGCGTCGCGTTTTCTTTACGCCCTTCTTTTAGCCAGAATACATTCCGTTAGAGGCATCTGCCTTGGTTTTGAGTTTTAAGCCTCTAAATATGCGAAAAAAGAGCAAATGCCGATGGTGGGTTTTGACGATGTTCGTGTGTGGCGTTTTTGAACTACTCTCATTCTCAAAGTATTCAAAAGAGAGCTTCGATATTTTTTTACTGTGATATATGTGCAAGTCGGTAAAACGACATTCCAACTAATATTTATTTTGCGTCGATCGAATCTTTGTAAAAATCCCCAAACATGCCTCCGCGAAACAATTGTGACCTAAACTGCGGATTTCTTAGTTAGTTGACTATGTTTATTTTTGTTTTTAAAATAATACTACCTGTAGAACCTTTCATTGCCTTCCACATTATGTAAAATTTGTGTCCTAATCCCGTACGAGTAATGAGAAATAAATTATAAAACAGAGAAGGTTTTCACTTTTCTTTCACGCGGTATAATTTTTTTTTTTTGCGTTTTTTTTACACTTTTATTTTACCCAGAATACATTCCGTTAGAGGTATATGCACTGGGTTTGAGTTTTAAGCCCCTGAATATGGCCTCTGACGTCAAGGACGGTGTCTAGCCGTCCACGACGGCGAGAATGACGTCGTAGAGGACGACGTCAAAAACGACGTCTAGGACGATCTCAAGAACCGACGCTAAAGGCGACGCCAAAGACGACGTTTAGGACGACTTCTAGGAAGACCTCAAGGATGTCAGGTCACGTCAGTTTCAGCTACCAGCGCTTACAAGCTTATACGGGACCAGCGCTTACACGACTCTCGCTTACGCGAACGGAACTTACGCAACTGGCGCTTACGCAACTGGCGCTTACGCGACCGGCGTTCAGCCACGACCACTTCAGCTACGGGCATTACGTGACTTTTATTAAGCGACCTTGCAATTCAGACGCGGGAGTTGCGTGACCTTGATTACGTGATTTTGAGCATGGTTTGGCCTATTGGGAAGGAGATCGAACTATAGGGGCGCTTTGTCGAGCTTGTTTTCCTGACAGCCCCGTGTTTACTAACACAGCATGAGAAAGAAATTGAACACCGTTTAGCACGGTCTGGGCACGAGCGCTTCGCTCTTATGAGAAGTATTCACTGGGCGCCATATTTGTGGGTGATGTCTAGAGCGCATGCTCTGGACGAGCCCACATTAATAGGCTGCTAAGGCCGGCAATCTTGAGGGTGCGGAATGCACGTTACAAAAGAACTGTGGAAGCTTGCCTTCAGCACGCGCTCAGCAGTCGTGCACACAGCTATGGCCGCCAGTGAATACTTCCTATAAATGCTTTGGTCACACGAGGAGCGGCGTTTGTATCGTCATCTTCGATTTCTCTTATCAAAAAAGAACAAGAAAATACAGTTGGTTGTCCCAGCTGAAGAGCACCACTATACTCCGTTTCACCTTATGTTGTGCCGCAGCGAAGGATAGAAACGCGAGCTCGTAGTGTTGGCGGCTGACCTTGGTGCACGAGAGCTTGTGCCGCCGCTTGTAGCCTTTCCTGCGGTAGAGCACAAGGTGAAACAGAGTATAGAGGCGTGACTGTTCGATCTCCTCCCCTATAAAGCTACCGCTTTAAAACTGACCGTCGCTCGTTCATTTATCATTTGCCGTCTTGTGGGCCTTAGTACGCAAATACGCAAGAAGAAATAATTTTTTTTTTTTTTGTTATCGCGCAATCACAATTACGAGAGCGCAAACATCATAGAGTGATACTTTCTACGAGGAACAATATCTACAGACCCTTTAGCTGTTCCTAAACATAAACTGCCGCTTGCGTCCCAAGCGTTTCCGGTCATTCCATCTTTGCGAGCCTGTAGAGCTTGCTTATGCAACCAGTGCAAGAAAGCATAAATGCTACACGGACAACAAAGTTGAAGATCTAACGAGGGCCTTCGGTCGTACAATTTAACGTCTTGAAGAAGGCAAGGTGGTTTACAAGGATATTCAAAGCACTTTAACAGATGTTGCCCTTCTTCGTTCTTTCGGCGTTCACCTGGAGGATGGGTGGTTAAACGTTTCTTCAAAATTTGAAGCAGCTGTGGTAAGGTAAACTTTGTTCATTATATATACTGTATGAACCGTAAGTTCGCTGGGACTTCAAAGATTGGAGTACACTGTATCTGGAGAGAGAGAGGTAGGCGTTTATTAAGCAATGATGTCAACCAGCGCCTAGTGCGGGTTTGCCACATTGTGAAATTAACGGAAGCGAAAATCATAAAAATAGAAGAGAAAAAGGTAAACAGAAAAAAAATTTAGGGAGAATGCACACAAAACCAAAGTTTTCAACGATAAAAATAAAATTAACGAAAATGTTTCACTGGAAAATGTCATTGCCCAGGGCTGTTCATCTACTCCCCTACAGTTCCTTCTGTAAGCCAGTAGCTGTAAGAAAGTTTAGGAGAGCTTTCGTGGCTTCATACCCTTCAGCAGTAGAAGTCCATGAACCAAGCAGAATGCGAACGTTTGCGTCTTGTTAATTTTGTAGCCTCAGGTCTGTCTTTATAAGCTCCCTTTCATGGCTGTACTCCTTGCATTAACAAAATACATGTTCGATGTTATGTGCGACCCCGCACGAAGCCGATTCAGACGGCTCAGCTCTACCGATTTTATGAAGGTAGCTGTTGGTGTATGCCACATTCAGTCTCAAGCAATGTAGGACCGTCTCGGCTGCCCTTGGTAGTCCTCGTGGTGCCTGAAATTGAAATTTGAGATCAATATTGGAAAGATAGGAGTAATGATATTGAAGATTTCTCCAAAGAGCAGTTGCAATTTCTTGGCCAATTTCTCTAATCAAGTTATTTGCATCTGACCTAGATAACGGAATTGACAAAGTAATAATGCTCTCATGAGCGTTTTGAGCGGCTCTGTCAGCGATAATATTTTCGGTTATAACAGAGTGACCAGGAATCCATTGTATAAAAAACCGGTGCCCTTTGCATGATGCTTGGCGAGCTGCTTCCAGAATATCATGTGCGAGTTGCAAGTTCGGGCTACATTTCTTCATCGTAGGGAGTGTGTACAGAGCAGATATAGAGACCACAAAGATAGCTCAAGGACTAGGACTCTCGGCGCCCACGTGTGCAGCAGCTGCTCGAATGGCTGCGAGTTCCGACGCTGCTGATGACGTAAGCTGGCTCAACCTTGATTGTATGCATGCGTCCAGAGACGGAATGTAGACTCCCAGGGTTGATGATGCTGACATTGTAGACCCGTCGGCGAAGACATGTTTAAATAAGGCATAAGTTCAGTTTGTGTATTCTAGCACCGCCTGCGTAATCACGGGGGCAAGCATCGTTTTCTTCGAAGCGATACCCGGAATACTCGTTTTAATTTCTAAGTGAGGGTTCCTCCATGGGGAATAGTTTGGAATTACCTCAGCTTCCAAAAGAAGTTGGGATGTAATCCTCCAAGAGTGTCATAACATGAAAAGCTAGATGATGGTCTCTCTTTTAGAATATTTGTGAGCTGATGCTTGTATGTACCAGATTTGTGACTCAGATGAGCTCTTAACGTTTCTTGCGTTTTAAAAACTGCCGGTGAAGTCGCTTGTGCTTCCGCCAGAGATCCCAAATTACAAGTGCCTTTCGGAAGCCTCATGCATGTGCGAATAGCTTGTGCTTAAAAACTCTCGAGTTATTTTCGAAAAGTACGTGAGATGTTATGCATAACAAAGACTCGAGCATCGCCTGGTGACGTTTCCCATGAAAAGGGAAACGCCACCGGGTGATGCTATATTGTTGTTCGGATGTTTGTCTAGACAGCGGGAAGTTCGTCAGCCCCAATGGGTGCGTCTGGTGCCTCCGCTGTTGATTAGAAATTTCGCCAGTGCAGTACGACTGCTAGCCTAATGTCAGTAGCCTGCACGCCAGTACGATACTCATAGATCGAAACGGGCAGAGGCTGGGACCGAACCCAGGATACCAGAGTTACTATGGCAACAAAGTTTATTGAGTTATGCGAGGCGAAACTGAAGCTCCGCGTGAACGGCACCTTCTGCGTACACTGTTGAGCGGCGAGCATTTGGTTACGTTGCTGATCCTGAAAAGAAGTCCAGGTTCCCCTCGCGCGTTCTGCAAATGAAATGCTGCGGCAGCCGAGGCGCTGCACGCCGCTCCACACAGTTGCACCGCGGTCTTTAAATTTACCGGTCTTAATTGTACGGCCTGCTGGAGCTAGACGACGGTGTTCATGTGACACCAGGGAGCTTTCGTAGATCGTTTCTCTCGTCCCGCCATGCTCTCCGTAACCCGATACGAGATCCGTGTTTCTTCAGTCAGGGCTAGCTGCAAGGAAAAGCGGGAACGGTACTTTCGTTGCGGATAGCTTAGCGGAGGGAGGAAAGTGGTTTACGAAAACTCCCTTATACCACATGAGCGAATGACGTTCTAGTGAACAGCGGTCATTTAAACTAATCGTCGTTATAGCGAATTACTAATACGCCCCTTGCTGCGTTCATGCTGCTTCGAGGCCACGGTCCGCGGCGGCTCTTCACAAATATGTTAACCCACCTGGCCCACCCGGAAACACCGCTTCGCGGCGGCCGACCATTCTCTAAAGTGTCTTTTCATGAAAACCCGGCGTTCCCTAAAACGTGGTTCGACCACGCGAGTGCCACCCCCGGAACCCTACAGTCGAGGCCATCGGCGCGCAGGCGCAGTAGCGGCTTCTTCGTTCCGGAGGGCTTAGCGGAGGGGGAAACGCGGCTTACGAAAACTAGCTATTGTGACGTCACGTGACGCTAAACTTAAGCTAAATTTAGCGGAGAAATTTCCAAGGTGAAATTGGCGAGAGAATGGTAACGTCTCATGACGGCGTCAAGTGACGCTTTGAAGCCGCAGCGTCAAAACACTCTGATTCCCCGTGAGATTTAGCGGATCAATTTTCCTGCTAGATATTGCAGTCCACGACGTTCACGAAACGCACACGGGGTTCACTGCGAAACCTCGCCAATAACGGCCAACGTCTTGAAAGCTACACGTTACTCGAAAAAAAATGTCAGAATGCAGTCACTTGAGGGCCTGGGGCACGGACTTGTCTGTGCACGACTGGCCAGGAATCGGGAGTTCTGGTTATTGACCAAGCTCAATTGAGAAAAGTACGACCAAAATAAACTAAACTGCACTTATTCGCTGTCTGTATACCTGTGAGACTCGGAAACATGAGACGGTGTTACCACATGATGCGAAGGAAAATTCCTCGCTCCTGCAGGCGGTGTACACAAAGGCCGAAAAAACATGGTCGAGTAGCAACGGCACGGAACGAGAGAGCAACGGCCTGATTAATGGCATCCCGCGCGAAGGGCCAGATTAACGAGCGTGCCGGCGGTGACGACAATTAAAGATGGATCCTCCGCCTACCTCGAATAATTACCCGCGCCCCAAGTGCAAACACGCCGGCGCCCGGGCGGGCTTAGGTCCCGGCGCTTAGTTAGCCGCGAACTGCACGCAACGGGCGCGTAGCCGTGGGAGGCTGCCGCTGCGCCCACCGCGCGTGCGCGCTAGGAGCTCGTCTTTGTACCGCTACGCCGACGCTTGACCCAGGGGACTCCTGTTCTGCATCTTAAGGCTCCTCGAAAAGTCTTGAGAGCAAGCGAGCAGGAGCTCTTCTCGGTTCTAGCCTGATCCTGAGCTCGTTTTGTCCGTAGCTTACCCTTGCATTCTCGTGGAAGCTTTTTTTTATTTCTTTTTTTTTCACTCTTTTGTTTTTGCGTTACAGCGCAACGCTGTCATAAATAGTCAGACGCTAGTGTCCTCACGAAGTTGTAGATATCTTAATAGCTTATCATGAAAGCGCCTTTTTGTTAAGAAATTTGCAGTGGCATTTCGATTAATCGATCAGGCCGTCATATCCAGAATGGACCTTTTCCATATACCGACGGCACCAGGCGGTGGCTGCGCGAACTAAAAAATCGAGGAAGTGACCTGCGCTACCAATCAATAATGGGAGCTACGTTAATGGGAGCTACGTTACCAGTTGCTTCGCTCTCTGAGCAGCGTCGCGTGCCCAACGCAACGAGGTAGGCCTAGCGCGACTTTAAAGAAGAAAATCCGTAGCGTCCACCCAAACGTCGTGTTTTTCTTTCCGTCCACTTTCTTTTTTTGTGTAACACAATTATATATATGCTGCAATTACGTGTTCTACTCGTCGATTTACAGCCTCGTTCCGAATTTCCTCGATTTTTTCGTGCCGACTTCCACCGCTTGGCATCGGGCGCTCGCGCGTGCGCAGAACGCTTCTCGGAAAAGGTCCATTGCATTGTATGGGGAACTCAGCAGACGCTAACTTCAGTGTCAGCCTTCCAGGCACTCAAAGTCTTGTCTAGAGTACGTTTTTGCATCTGGCAAAGTTTTTTCAAAGCGTCTCGAAGCCATTCCCCCTGACTCATTTGTTCTTTTTCTTTTTTTTTTTTTGTTTACACTTGCGTTGTGTGGCGTGCAGAGCTCGCGCGACGCAAGTGTTCGTCAGCCAGCCAATTCTCTTCGACCGCGGTATTCCACCGCATACTTCACTTTTCAAGGTTAAGGGCTCTAAACTCGTCAAACGCAAAGTTAGACTATCACTACAATGATTTCGCCCTTCTGTCGCCAACGCCTCATCACCGCGCTCCGAAAACCTTGCGGCTCCAACTTTGTGTTCGACGACTTTAGGGACCCTGGTTAAAGTTAGCTTCAGTAAAACGCAATTCTGCAATAATAAAACAAAAAATAACGGACAAACTCGTCCTTGTCGCCCTCTATCAAGGCCTGACGACGTGTCCTCCACAATACTGTATGACCTGCAGGCTATATACGCACACGCGGGTGGCTATTCAACGCCCGCATGGCAGCGACGCGCAGCATGGGCTGACAGCGGCCGTAATTAAGTTGACCGTAATGCGCTCGCGCTTCGCTCCAACTTGCAGACTGCGGAAAGCGTCGTGACGGCGCAGCGAGACTGCCTTATTCGACTCGTTACACAGGTGCCACCACATCATCGCCGACTGTCCAGTGTCAAGCCCACCCTCGCCGCTGCGTTGATACGGCCAGCTGGCACAGACGGGCGCCCCAACCTTATTCACCCGCAGTTAGGGGACCAAGTGTCTCGTCTGATTTACGTACAAGTTGATTGAATTTCACCGAGCATTCGGTGCGGACGACTCGTTTACTAGGCCTTGACCTCTTCAGAAGGGTCATGCATTCAAATAAGTCATTATCTCGGCGTGTTTTGCGCAACCTGTTGCGATCGCGTAGACACTTTTGGTCAACTCAATCCTCCGACGTCACGCCACCATGGTGACGCTGTTGTTGGCACTGTGGGCGCATGCGCGGAGCCTTCCTCTCGCCCAAATCTGGTTTCTGCGCGCGCGCAGTGCCCACACTAAGTGTGAGCAGAAGGCGGGCGTTCATCGTAGGCAGCGCGTTGGTGAATGCGGCCTGCAAGTTCGTCCGCTTCTTGAGCACCGGTCGTCCGTTTGTTTACCCGCCAAATGCGGTCACGTGGTTTTGTTTTCCCACGTCTTTAACAAATGACGGTGCGCACTTGGCTGCCTTGTCATTTGCGTGTTCTCTTCCTTGTGCGCCCTCTGATTGGTGGGTCCCTCGTTGCGTTCCGATGCCCCGTAAACACATTTTGAAACGCTTGCTCGTCGTATAGCCTATTCCAATGTTAACTCAATCGGAACCCGGCGTGCGATCTTCACAGCCCAGCACGCGCAAATGTGTCGCTTCGGAAAGCGAGTAAAACACGCTCTGTGCACACGAAATTTGAAAATCGCACCGGCAAGAACCGAATTTGAAACAACAAAGGCGACAGGCGCCAGAGCTAGCTCGCTCTCCTTGCTCTAAGGCGAGCCTTTCTCTCGATCGTTCTGCATGCAGCCTCTGCCTGATCACTCTTGTGACTGTGGTATCGAATTAATCGCTCGTGACACCACCGTGTGTGCAGGCACGCGACCGAAGCGATGTCGTTGCGCTTTCAGGCGGCTGTGCATGGGCGCCGCCATAACTGACCTTCAGTTTTTGTTCCCTAGTATTCCGTTTGCTCCACTTCATCATTACAACAGCAGGACCGGTTATTGCCATTTTAAGTGTTACTGTGTCCTTCTCCCCAGCATAGGCCCTTCTGGAGACTCGTCAAGGCCCGCTTCAGTGGCTCGGCATCTCGATAAGACAAGAGAAGGTCGGCTATGGCGGCTCAACCTGGCGCGCGCTGAAAGCGTCTATACACCATTCACACGATCATAAAGGTGCCTTTAGCTAAGGGACCTTTATGATCAGCGGCGAATCAATTCACGATCCTCCGCGCGTGGCATGTGCTCGCGATCCATCAGCGCGGGCTGATTCGCCGATTGCAAAGGGACCTATGTTAAAGGTACCTTTATGCTGGTCGTGTGAATGGGGTATTACTCTGGAAAACGCTAAAGACTTTTTGTTTATATGTGCGTTTGTTTCTTATATTATGCAATCCTGGAAGCTAGGTTTGTGTCGTTACATAAAATTACCAACTTTTGTTATTTTGCTTATTTTATATATATATATATATATATATATTTTTTTTTTTTTTTGCTAAGAATATTGAGGCGTTTTCATAAGGAAATATTGCTGGTTTTTGGGATTGCAGACGGTGCGGGAAACAACACAAAAAAGCGCCTATTGCATTTAATGCATAGCACGAATACAATAATAAGGTGCATTACCTTATGGCTCGATGCCTAATGCAAGCTTCTACAAAACGTTGAATTTGTTCTATTAACCGACGTAATACTATCTTCAATAGCTCGCTAGTTACTCCACTAAGCAAAATAACGCCATTTTTAACTTCGTCAATAGAAGGCTTTACTTGCGAAATAGCGTTGCTCCTTTATTTGAAAATAAATAGCCCAGAAAACTACGCTCGATTCATTAATTCACTTTCTTTATATAATTTGACCGAGTGAAGCACCTTCTATTAGCATTCAAGGTAATTCTAGCGAGCGCAGTAGGCGTAAAGCATGTCCCGTCAACGTGTCGGACACCCAAACAGGTCGTGGACGTACGCGTCCACAAATCTTATTAAACTTGATACGCCGCATCCGTTTCCCCTAAAATCAAGCAAACAACCGGAGCGCATAACTTGTCCCGCCGACTTGGGAGTCGGCTGCACACGAGCTGCCGCCCGGCGTCGACCGTCAGGAGCGGCGGCGCTTTCGCACCAAATTGGGAGCCACCGGCAGCATTAATTAGCCTCACTTGTGGGGCCGAAAAGAGCCATAGGTCGCCGATTTCTAATTAAGACACATCCGGGGCTCCGGCCGACGTGCGCCATGGCCGAGGCGAGCTGGGCGGACGGCAGCGCGTTAGCGTCGCGCCTTCCGGCCGGGCTGGACCAATGCCAGCTACGAGATGAAGGCCTGCGCATGACGTCATGCTTAGTGGATCCCCGCGACCCACCCCACAGCGGCAAACACGCTGAAGCTCGTCTTGGCGTCGCCGGGCGCCGTGGCGGGCGATGAGCGGAGGGGTGACGGGCGGAGGGGGGGGGGGGTGTTGCAGTGGGCAACGAGCGGGGGGAGGAAGGGGGGGGGGGGGGGGGAGGTGTCGCCGCGGGCCACCGCCCCGGGTGCCACTGACCTATAGTGACGCCACTGCGGCGGAGTCACAACCGACCCTACAGTGCACAGACACCTGCCCCAGTTGTTTTGACCTTTTGACGATTTCCTTTTCGAAGTCTGAGAGGCCGTTGGACACATATAAAACGCCACTTCGTCCGATTCGCCGACTCACCCATCATCCTCAGTGCTTCATGCGTCGAGCGCCTCCATGTTTTCCGAGGGAGGATAAAAAGCCAGGAGGCGAAATCACTCCGGACTCCGGGTTTAGATATTTAAAAAAAAAGGACCGTAGTGCGTTAGCATGGCGTTAAAAGCATGTTTTCCTAATGGCGTTATTAAGTATTATAGCAGTGTCGCTTACAAAGCTTCTAAATTTTATAATTTTGGACGTTACAAAAAATAAGAGAGAAAGCGAGAAGCGGGGGAGAAAGCGAAAACAGAAAAGGCGCGCGCGCGCGTGGGAAACTATTTTTAATGCGAAATCATTACTTGTCCTATGGAGCGAACCGGCATTATCAGCTCTTGAAGCCGCGATAAACGGCACCTAAATGTCCTTGTCCCATGGAGCGAAGCCTGTAGTACATAGCAGCGAAGTGATGGAAAAACTCCCATTGGCTGGTCGCGGCGTAGTTCCAAGGAACGCCACCCCACGGAGAAGCCCCCTCCATGGCGCAGCGGCCCAGCCGTCGGAAAGGGTGAGAGGGTGGCCGAGCTCTGCTGAACGGCCACTCTCTCCCTCTCCGGCCACCCTCTGCGTGGGAGCCCGCCTGGGAAGCGCACGCAGAGGTCGGTCGGCCAGGCTCAGCGCGGCGCGCAGCTTGTAGAAATGCGCTACGTATACGAATGATATCGCGTTGTGCTATTTTCTTGCGGGTCGATGGCAACAACTTGCACAGTGTTATACTGGCGGTCAGCTTTCTGTGGCGATCCGAAGAGAGGAGGAAAGCGCGTGTACGACGGTTGGTGCACCCTCTCCCCTAGCATTGACTGCATTGCCACAGAAAGCTGACCGCGAGTATAGACAAAAAAATAAAAAATAACAAAAAAAACATTGGGGTGTCAGTGTTACTTTAAGCTGAGACAATAGGCAAAGCTACAAGCGCGAGCTAGCCCGTGCTTCTTTTGAGACATGCATTTCTAGCGCGAGCGCTCGTTCTGCGGAAGAATTCTTCAAAGTAGCGAACTCGAAGGCTCGTGCTTGTGGCATGGGCTGCGGTTTAAGCTTACGTCTGAACGGAGTATGGCTTCAATAACGCTTCGACGTCTCGTGCACCTCACCGCCACAATCATGGCGGAGGCGCGCACAACCATAGCTTTCTATTGGCGATGTGCGCGATCAAAAGCGTCGCTGTGGTCGGCCTTCCAAGATTGGTCGAATGCTGACTACGACGTCAGCAAAGGTTTTCTCATCGACAGAAATAAGAGTAATGAAAGATATTCAAGGGTTTGACGGTGTTGGCAGTGTTGGTTTCAGAGCGCAATGTTCTCAAGCTCACCGCCGAACCTGTTGTTCGTAAGGTAATGACGTCATGAGAGGAAACCATAGGAGGGCGCCAGCAAAACATCTCGCCACTAATATACTGACAAATCCTGGCAGGTCGCCACGAGAAGCGGCACACAACGGGTGAGAGGAAAGCCACGTGACTGGCACACCGCTGCGGCGAGACCACGAAACACACTTCTCCCGAGCGAACAAGCGTATTTCGAGTCCTCGCCACTGCAAACGCTGTGCGCTGACATCAAGGTTTCCCGAGAAATGGCTCTTTGATGCTCTGTGCTACGAGATCCTCGCGCTCCGAATCTGCGACCGGGCACTGTATGGCTCCGTCGTCGAACTGCCAGGCTTTGTGAGTATAGGGGAGGGCGGAAGGCTATGGCACCGGTGCTGGAGGTGGGGTGACATTCGAACGACACGCCCTGCCATTCAAATTTTGTCACCACTTTGGTGGAGCTTACCTTCAGAGGCGCTACTCACAACGTTGATAGCGCCATTCAGGCGTGGAATGCCTAGCAAACTCCCATGTTCAACATACCCGCGAAGCAACACACAGCACACATTCTGTGGCATTTGCCACGATAGCGCGCTAATGAGGCGAATGTTTTATAACTTCGATTATATATCGCTTGTGATCTAAAACGAAGAATACTAACGTAAATAGGTTTAGACAGGCCACCTCTTTTACTTTTTTTTTCGATTGAAGTTTTTGTATTTTGCAATCTTTCCAAGAGTAAGAACTTTTTCGTAAAAAAAAAAAAAGACACATTGCATATTGAACGTATTTTTTTTAATACACTTCTTGTCGAGTGTTGCTGATACACATACTTTTTTTGTATTGTATCTTAAGCATTATTAAACAAATAAATAGCAAACGCCGACTTTTTAAAACGCGATGTCGTGATGCATTCTTCGTCCTTGGTTGGATCCGTTTTTTTTTTTTTAATGGTTTTTATGCGCCCATGCGCTTTATATAACTTTAACCTACGTGTAACGGTCCAGCTTTAAAGATTTTTTATTTTCACTTTTATGTAAATGCGCGAATAAACAGTTTCTGCTTTGAAAGTTAATTGAGCGGCACAATTTTGCGTTTTGTCATTGATGTCAGCGAGTTATGATTGATGAGGATTCCAGACGGGTAAAGTAGTTTATGGCGAACATAAAAAAAGAAGAAAAAAAAACGTGAGTTGACGTGTTAACCCCCAGGCGCAAACAGCAGACTTGTAACGATGGTTCATTAAGCTATTAAAATATTTTATTTACTCTGTGGTGTGATTTTTTGTTACATTAATACATTTCAGCTTTCTTACATGTGGCAATTAATGTGAAAATAAAAACGTCATCTTGGCTGCGTTTCTCTCCAACATGAAGAGTGTAATTATTCGTTCCACTCAAAATCCAGAATCCTCTGTACGTTACAGACCTCCTTCTTCCGGATGAGTAAATGACATCAACCTTCAGAGTTTGATCTTTCTCTTTTGTCACTTAGGATTTATAACGGTTTCCTAGACCGAAGCAGGTTTATAAACAAAACAAACGAAGTTAATACAAGAAAGCGTTAGTGACGCACGACTTCTCTGAAAATCTTATTTGAAATTGACATTCATTACACGTTCCAACGATATCTTACCAACTCTAGTTTCAGCGACTGGCGTAAGCAAGATTGCACGTAGTTTGCGCCATTACTCCTTGTTAGATAAGCACGTAAAACTTAACGTCAATTTGACTTCCAGTCTGGCAAAGGTGCCCTCTCGGAGCTGATGACAATTTCCCAAGGAAAGTAGTGTTCGAAGTTTTGGTTTGTTGCCTGTGCGTGCGCAAAGGCTGATTCGGGTTGCACCTGTCCTCTGCGAAATCCTTAACTTGACGATAATGCCACATGTCAAGTTCCACGCACAGAAACACCAGTGCTTTCGCGGGGCACGGCACATTTGAAGTTGTTTCGCGCTTGCCTTTCGAATCTTTATAATTTTAGTCATCTTTTTAATTCTTTAGTAAGGCCTTGACTTGAAACTTGGTCCGTGATTTGGTATTCGTTTACAAGAACACAAGCCATGTATATTAAACAGGTTCAGAGGAAGAAAAAAAAAGAACCCGAATAATTCATGACAGGTATTTATAACGTTTTTTTTTTATTAATATTGCTATGAATATATGCTAAAGATATTTTTTTCACTTTTTTCCGAGAAAGGGTAAATTCGTTACTTTGTGCTATTGACTTAGATAGTGCTATTGACTAGGCTCTGCTCCTTCGTAAAGTTAATTCTTCTGTAAAAAAAAAATAATAAATGGTTGTGGGCCTTGAAGTTAAGCAGCCTTCAAAAAGCGACTTGTCTTTCAGCTGTAGATGAGCAATTTAGCCAGTGCAGTGCATTCGCTAGCCTGGGGTCTTTAACGTGCACCACGCAGTAGGGATACACGACCGCACGCCGGTACGATGCTCACCCAGTTCGAAACGGGCAGCGGCGGGGATTCTTCTGACAATGTTCGCTCTATCTGATATTTCATATATTTTTTTTAATATTAGTTCACCATGGAACGTTTCACCCCCTTCTCAGATCCAAGTCACTTTTTATAAAAGTGTCACCACCCCGGATGTCGAAGTCTCTGGATCGTCCTCTGCGTTATGCCGCTAGTTAAATAATTCGCATTAAATAAACAAAATTATTTTTATGTTTTGTATACTCTTTCTATTAGTGAGTGTGATCATGTCTGCTTTGTTTCTTACTGATAGTATATTTGTGGGGGTGCATCAATCAATTCCTTATTGTGGCTTTTTTGGGGCATTTTAAATAAATATTATTAATATGTTTAATAAGGCGTACATAATGGTCAACACAATTAATATGTTTTAGAATGCACAAGGACAACATGGCTAATATCTCAACAATAGAGGTCCCCACTTATTCAATACAACAACCCATAAAACAATACTGTAAGCCAGCGCTCGTTAGTTAATTCTCTAATACCGTAAACGTTTTACTGACTACTATTTAAAAATAAATATTTTATATTGCTCATGTTTCTAAAATCAATAGCACTGTTTCAGCTCATTTCTACTTCCTCGGCACACTATATCACAGCCAGTCTCTAAAATCAGTGGCAGTCTCTCGGAGAGACACGATACTTAAACAGAAAATAACTGTATTATATTTGGATATTGTGCCGGCCTGTCATCGTGCTTATAAGTAGATTTAGTTTACATATCTAACTTAGGCAGTCTATTTTTGGATGTTATATTGGCATTCCGAATATGCCATCGAAGTGCGCGGCTGTGACAGGCGGTTTTAACGTGATAGTTGAGAAAAATGCACGGCATATGTTTAAAAGTCCGGCTACAACTTAAATATGGTATGTAACGTTCATCCCTGTCTCTACTTACAGCGCAATTCGTATATTCTTTAAGCAAGAAAATTCACAGTTATTCGAACTATCGTGCATTTCTTGCGTAATAAGTAACATTCGTTGAAAAGTGAGGCGTTGAAAACGAGGTCAATCGGAAGATCAAGAGAAGCGAATCCTGCTCCCGTTCTGGTAGAAGTTTGAAGAACAAGAAAGGTTATCGCAAAATTGTTTAGGAACGTTGTCAAGGTAATGACGTAAATATATTTTGGGCGTTTTATATTTTGATTTTATACAGCCCCTTCAGATCTGCAAGATGCATTACTTTCTGTATTCTAATCATTTCATATTTTACCCATGATGCAACGCGCGGTGACATCACGAGTGACCCTCGTGACGTCACACGTGACATCAAATGTGACGTCATTATGGAAAACGTCCCATAATACAACGCGCAGTTACGCCGACGCTGCTCAAGCCGGAAACGGGCGCCTTTTTAGAGCTCAGCTAAGAGCTGAGCTCTAAAAAAAAGAGGAACACTATGTTTCGTGGCCCCCAAGAAACTGCAAATGCTTTTATAAAAGAAAACTGTTGCACAGGTCAAGGAAGTACATGTACGCGTCATTCTCAATATGGTGACGTACCACGGGCTGGACGATGCGATGGGGACGCAGGACGGACCAACGTTGTGACGGACGTGGGACCGCTACTTCGGAACTGTCATGCCTAGTACCGGCCAATCGATCTTCAAGTGCACAACATCGAGCGGAAGGGATAGAAGTGCGAAGCAATCGCACGACCAACGGTTCACACAAGTTCGTCGTCGTTGTCGATTGCTTCAACCCCCCCCCCCCAAACAAAAAAAAAAGAAAAAAAAAACGTAGAAAAAAAAAAAAAAAAGAACGTGGTCGGGTTTAGTCACGTGATTTTCGGGCATGAACTTCTGTACTCGTGTTTCAATTTCCGTTTCCAGAAGTTGAACTTTTTTTTTTTTTTATTACGTTTTGCTTTCTTAAAAGTATGCCTGACTTTCAGCAAAATATTTATAGGGTATTTTCCTGACATCATATTAAATTGCCTGAAAAAAAGAAGCCAGTTGGCATCTACCTGGAACCAGCATATTTGTTATCTAAAATACCTGTAGCGGTAGCAGAGCCCTTATTTACATTCTATTACAGCGAACACGGGGGGGGGGGGGGGGGGGCAGGATTGTTGGCGAAGAGATACAGAAAACAGAAAACCTAAAAATCCGTCCAATTAAACACTATTTGTTTTATATTTTTTAGGGGGGGGGGGGGGGCACGTTACAGAATGCTTTAGCTGTCATCTTTCGAAAATTCGCTAATTTATGGGTTATGCTTATAAATAAAGCTGAGCACGCTTATAATTTAAACTGTGTTTATGTTCACTAATTAAAATTTAATTAGAGAAATTTAGTTCAGTACTGACCTAATTAGAATTTTCTTTTTTTCAGGCCTTGACGTCTTCCGTGGCTGTCAGTTTCTTCACGGAAAGATTTTATTTTTGTTTTCTCAACCACCATATTTTAGCTGTTCTTTAAACGCTGAAACACCCTGTGTGAAAAAAAAAAGGAGTATTTTTTTTGTAATCATATAAGGGATTTGGAAAAAAAATATACATTTCTTATATACCAATACATTTCGGCGTATGGAAGAGTGCACGAATTTTCTCATATTTAGCACAGCTATATTACTTTTTTTCTTACGTTCTAATAGATAACTAAGGACGAATCGCATATTGGCATCTACCTGAAACTAGTAAAACTCGTATCTAAAATACCTGTAGTCTTTGTTTACATGCTATCATAGCGAATAGGCTGGTTGTCGCTGTCATAGCAAGAGTGCACCACTAAGAAGGCGTATAGCTGTTTGTGTGGCACTGAAAATAAAGCAAATAATAAAGCAAATAATAATAATAATAATAATAATAATAATAGCTGCTAAATTCTGAGACTTCTTATGAATATTTGCGAAGCAATCGAATACAAAGCTTTGACACCCTCTGGTCAGATATCCACAATCATTGTTGCTTCATTTGAAGCTTTTGGCGTTATAGTCTTTAGAAAAAGCACCGGGTGCTAATTTGATGATGTTAGGTGTGTTTGATTTTCGCATATTTACTTTCAGTTTTATCCGCCTTTGCGTATTTTATATGCACTATGCCAACTATATACATTTAAGACAACACATACGTAATTAAATAAATTGTAAATAATTAGAGTTTTGTTTTTATTGCTCCTCCCGTTACACGTTAAAAACCATCCTTAACTGCTATATTTGCTGGCTGTTGAATATTTACTATTTTAGGATAAAGATGTTAAAACAAACCAACAAATATAAAATTTCCCATATCGCAACTTTTGTTTTTTCTCTCGCTATTATTTTTGCGTAAATCTTGACAGAAAAAATACTATAAAATGGGACCATACTGCAATTTTCGGTAAACATTTTGAAATATTTTACCATTGTTCTCGTGATAATTAACAAAACATAAAAATAAGGAAACAAGAGACATCTAAACATTTAAAGACGACGTTATGTGGCACGTTTTCAAAATATGGTCGTATAGAATATGAAAAACAAAACTTTGATCGTAATAGGAGTTTACCTGTATATCAGTATGGTAACTACTGATAAGACACCCTCAACTTCTATAAGCAGCTATTCTGAAGCCTCAGGCGACGGGCTTCTAGATTCCTATGATGTTTGAGATGGTATCGAAAGTTTCTTCGAGGTTCTTCAGGAGGCAGCTGTATCCTAAAAGAAGACCTCAAAAACGGCGACTACGCTAGAGATTTTGAAAGCATTTTTATGTAGGCGCTCTGTAGCTCGTTCCTATACCCTACGCATCCCCATTATATCTCACCATACACTTTTCGTTAAAAGTGAACATCTGAGTTATTCCCGCTCAATCTGGAACTTAAACAGTACCTCTCGCCTTCGCCTATCCAACTGATCGCCTTTCCTTATCTTAGTCAGCTCTTAACCAACAGGTGCAGGAGGTGGCATGGTGATTGCAAATGGACCATTTCCGTGGCTTCTCATTTTTTTTTTTTAAATTTACGTGGAAACCTGCATTGCCGTTTTGGCATTATTGCAGGGTACTTTGTATACAGAAGTTTTCTGGTAACTATTACACAAAAATGACTTATGCGTGTCAGAAAGGTTGTGGTAGTCGGTTGCGTTGAAATATTTTATTATGGTTGCTTATAGTTCTAGTACTGTTTTGACTTAATGCGCTTAAAAATGAAAGACGTTTACAACTCCCTGTAGTGCCAAATTAGAGCGCAGCTCTTGAGGAGGAGGAGGGGAAGGTACTGAGGGGAGGGTATGCCCCTCCTCCTCGTCCGTACCATCTCCTCCTTCCCTCCTCCTCCTTTCCTCCTCCCGTACTCCTCCCACATCAAAAAGTGGGATTGCTCTCAAAAGCTGCGTCAGGAGTGGCGGGATGAGGCGATGCGAGTTGAAACGTTTCTGCCTGGCAGGTCCTTCTTCCGTCAGTCGCAAGACTGATCACTTCCTCGTCCTCTTCTATCAAACAATAAAAAAAAAATACACGTGCAATGCAACTAAAAAAAACGGGGACGTTTATGTTTTGTGAGATACGGAGACACGGATGTGCCGGTCATCCCTTATTGAATTACCCGTTCCAAATTGCAGGTGTGCAAAAACTCACGCGCGGCGAAGACATAAATTAGGGACCTCTATGTATCTCGGGATGCGTGACATGGATGTGCCGGTGATTAGCCACCCAATAGTTCGATCCGCGTTCCACGTGCGTGACATGGCGGTTATTTCAAATATTATACTATGATTCGCAAAGAAGTGTTTCAGATGCTTATCAAAGGAAGAAAATCTGCTAGATAAAAATCTCGCTTAATCGTCAGATACGAGACGATACGAACCAATGAGACGTTGAATTAGTTTTGGCAAAAACCAGTTTTGGGGCATCTAATTGGCGTAAAGCCAACAATACATGGTGTCATCCTTATTCTAATCATAAACAAATTTATTTTTTCTCGACCCTGTCGCATTAAACGATTAAGCCAAAAAAAAAAAAAAGGATCAGTGCGGCACCGATTAGATCTATATTAAATATCAAGAAAAAAAGAAGGCAACATTCCTTTTAAACTGTTAAGGCCCTTCGGTTCTAGTGTATTTAATATATGAATACACCGAGATTCCTTTTGTTTACGGTGACTAGTGGTTCTAAAATTACCTTGTAGTAAATAAAACTGAAATCTGAGATACTATTATGATTTGCGGAATTTAAGCGACGAGAAACTGGTCCTGCTACGAGTGTACAAATATGGCTTTTATGCAAGTTCACACGTTTTTGGACATTTGTTCCAGTCTCTCCTGTGTGTCGAATTAGGCACTTCTTGCATTGAATTAAATAAATTACATTTCCAGAATTACAACTAAATATGTCATTTATTCTCCGATTAAAATTGTTTGCTGTACTTCTGATGGAGTCAGCAACTGAAATACGTGAACATAAGTTACATCTATTATTATTACATTTTACGCAACCAACGGGAACCATCTTACGTCCAATAAAAGTTCTTGATTGTCTAAAAATGTCCGTAAAATTACGTGGTCTCTTATACGTAATATCTGGCGGCTGCGGAATAATATTTTTCAAGGATGTCTCTAAGTGTAATATATTCATATGACGTCCAAGGATATTATTGATGTTTGGTAGTTTGGGTTCATAAAGTAAAACGAGTCATAATTTATAGTTATTTCGTTTTGGTTTTTGAAATAGTCTATTCCTTCGGGGAACCCTTTGGCTTTTCGATATCGAATTATTTACTAACGGCAATGAATATCCGCCATTTATAAAAGCTTCAACCAATGTGCGAGCTTTATCTTCAAATTCAGCGTCCTCTGAACATAAACGTCGCAACCGTAGCATTTGACAATATGGTACTCATCTCTTGTTATGTGCCCGATGACAACTATTATAATGGAGGAATAGACGTCTCTCCGTGGGCTTTCTATATAATCTTATTTTTAAACAATTTCCTGTAATCTTAAGTTTAATATTCAGAAAGTATATTTCCGTGTCAGAGTATCAATAGATGAATTCATAATGTAGGTTACAATTGTTTGAAAAATTGAATTAATTCAATAAGTTCGTCTTCTCCTTTATTCCATATAATAAATATATAATCAAGGAAACGTTTATAAAAAAGTGGTTTGTGTAGGACGGCATTCAACAAACGTTTTTATACTACAATCATATAAATGTTTGCATCAGATGGAGAAAAACGTGATCCCATATCGGCTGCGCCGTGAATCTGTAGGTAATAGTTATTCATAAATGTTAAGATATTAAGTTTTCAAGTTAAATACATGAAAATGTTTATTATATTTTTAGTAATAGTAAGGTCAGTGTCATGGACATTGTCTAGAACTGCTTCTATTCTCTCATCATGAAGTATATTAGTATAAAAAGAGGCAATACCCATTGTTACTAACAACGCACTCTTGGAACAAAAATCGATTCTAATATTATTAATTAAATCAAGAGACTGAAGCGAATCTTTAATTTGTTCGTCAATGAACTCGGACATATATTCTGTGTTTGTGCCTATTTCAGAAATAATCGGTCTACCCGGGTGGTTAGGTTTGTGTACTTTCTTTAGTATGTGGAACTGCTGACCCGTGTGCTCGAAAGCGCTAACCGCGGCTAAAGTTAGCCGCAGTACCTAGGAGAGGGATTTTAAAATCAAGTGACTGGCTCGGTAGGGATGCGGGGAAACATGGCGGCGCCCCGGCCGCATTTTTTAGATAGTCTTTTGATTCTGGCCATTCCTAAGCCTAAATGGACGCGATAACGTTCGGCATGGCAACGGCTTTGGAAAGCGGAGTGCCTTGACTCAATCGGCCGGGTACTGATAGAACACAAACGCCTCGTTGAAATTTCCTTTAAAGTTCGAAAGAGGACGGCGAAGTTCAGTCCTAAAAACGACAAGGAAGAAGTAAGCAGTGAAAGGCGGGCGGTACACCGGCAGCATGGTTGGCTAGCATGTGAGAACTGTATATAACACCATCATAAATTGAAAAACCCGCAATTCGGCTCCAGTGAAAATAGACCTATTAGTAAATTGCCCAAGCATCGAGGAGAATGCGTAAAGTGTAATAGGGAGTATTCACTGGCGGCCATAGCTGTGTGCGCGAATGCTGAGCGCGTGCTGATGGCGAGCTTCCACAGTTCTTTTGCAACGTGTATTCCGCACCACGGAGAGCGCCGGTCTTAGTAACCTATTGATGTGAGCTCGTTCTGAGCATGCGCCCTAAACAGCACCCACAAATATTGCGTCCAGTGAATACTCTATGTTCTACGGCCCGCACGCGCTGGCCTTCCTCTTAAAAAAGATTCGAAGTAAATAATCGTAATGCCCGCGTCCCACTAAAGCGACAGACAGAAACAAATGACAGCGACAAGCCTCAAACCAGAGTCTTTCGCGATTTGACAGGATTTGTATAATAAAGGAGGCTATGCTCAAACACGAGCATCATGCAGGCGAGGGTATCTTTGGCAGGCTTGCAATCGCTCGTGTTTACTTCACGGGCACCGAACGACTAAACGCCTGTCAAAGGTGCCATCGCGAGCATGCTGCATGGGTTTGAGGCTTGTCGCTGTCTTTTGTTTCTGTCTGTCGTTCTAGTGGGACACTGGCATAATAAGGCTTTGACGAACGCGCGTGCAAGGCAAAATTTGTTTTAGACTTTTTGCTTTAGAACAATTACTACTACAGACGCCAGCACGTGCAACGCGTGTAACTACACTCGTAGCATGCACCTCGGTGCTTGGGACGCTGTTGGGACGCTGTCTGCTTTTGGCCGTGTTCCAAAATTTATTCGATCGTACTCCAGGGTAAGGGTTTTGTACCTTGGCGACCCAAAACCTACCCGCGTCCAGCGCTTTTTAATCTGTGTTGCCACGTGACACGACCCGCCGGGGTAACTCGGATTTATTTGAGTAAGATTTGGAACACAGCCGTTGTGTGCTATCAATACCCGGCCAATTGAGTCAAGGCAATCCACTTTCCAAAGTTGTTGCCGTGCCGACAGTTATCGCGTTCATTTAGGCTTAGGAATGGCCAGAATCAAAAGACTATCTAGAAAATGCGGCGAGGTCATTGCTCATGCTTTGCGATTTAAGAAAGATAAGGCAAAGCGAAAGCCTCCTGCACCATTCATTGCTCGATATTGTAGCTACAACGACATATTAGTTCCAAAGCGAGCGGCGCTCATTGTGTCTTGAAAATTACTCGTTGGATTATAGTCTAACATTTTATAATATTTTGTGTCATTTAGCTGTCTTGCTCCTTTTGAAATTTAGTAAATGGTATTAACTATACAAACGCCCCCTCCTTCGTCTGCCTGTGCGATTATAATGTCTCTATTATCTGCAAGTTTCTTTAGACATTGTCTCTTTTGATATTTTAAATTGTTTTTAAGATTTTTTTGCTTCCGATAAGCGGATAAAATATTTTTTTTAACAGCCTCTACGTGATTTCTTACGTTATCATTTTGTTTATCCAATGGAGGCGTCCAAAATGGCTTTCGTTTAAAGAACGGTTTGTCATAAGGCGCTTGTTTGAAAAAGACATTGCAGTGTAGCTGTCATGCAAATTCATCTAAGCCTTTGTGTAATTCCAAATCATCACTATTTTTACAGGGAGTAGGACAAAACTTTAAACCTTTAGAGAGAACTAAAGTGTCATTACGGGGGAGTGTGTAAGAATAATAATTAAAAATACCAAGATTTTCTCCAGCCAAGTCCGGAAAGGAATTTAAATGTTCAATATATTGTTTTTCGTTTAACAAGCGTGTGGAAATACTCTTCCATCTTTACAAAATGGGAAAGGAAAAGTTTAAGCTAACCTCGTCTCTATTTTCCTTCGGGTCTTTTAGTGATAGTCACTTTTTTTTATGTTTTAATTATGTAAAGAATAATCACGGGTAACGTTGGGGTAGCGTTTAAGACATTGTGGATTTGTATTTTTAGTAAATTATTATTATCGAGTGATTGTTAAATGACTATATAAAGTAGAGACATTCTGAAATTAAAAATATTTTGATTCCATGCTCATATATCTGTCTGTGATAAATATATTGTTGTATCTGTATGTGTGTTAAAAAAGCCCTTTGGGATCTCTTTTTGTGTCTGACAGTTTTGTAGATATAGTTTATGATATTCGAAACGAACTGGTCAAAATAGGTGCGAAGAATAAAAAATGGCTGGAGAAAACCATACGGTAGTCAATTAAGTTCAGAGGATCGCTTGCGTTTACCCTGTGGAACGCGCCGGAAAAGACGTGCTAAGGAGATTCTATTTCTTGACAGGTCCCGACCACCACTCTGCAAAGAAAGTGGTGGAAAGAACTCCGGCCATCGAAATAGAAAAGAATCCGAAGGCGTGCCCTCCGACTGAGGAACAACCCAGGAAAATCAACCAGGTTGTCCAAAAGGTTTGCCCCTGTTAGTTTCCAACGTTCTTTGGACCACGCCCTGAGATTCGGTAAGTCTAAGTGTAGAGGAATACCTGTCAAGCAAGTGTTTAACCAAAAAAATCGTTAAAGTGATTTGCCATAGTTGCATTTCCCTCCCTGCTTGAATGTAACCCATCGAAAGACAAAAAATGCTGAGGGGTTTGATAAAAAAAACTGTGATTTAGAAATGCTATGTTTTAGCAAAGAAAGAAAAACTCCCTCAGAAAAAAATTTAACTTAAAGATTTGTTGGTTAATCTAGTTTATATAACATGTCCCCGAGGTCTAAAATTGTCCTCGAAACGTGGAGGAACGCTAAAGATAACTATGGTCACGTCAGGACGTTTTTGCTTGCTATGTAAAATAAGGTTATTAAATTAAATGCCGCATCGGGAAAGGCGGTAAGCGGCAGATATCATTAGATTCAATCTGTAAAAAATAAGGGCTGATATGACTGGAGAGGCTATCTACGATATCGTTGATGTCACGGATAAAACCTCCGGACTTCGAAACAACCGTCGGGCCGCTACCGTTAACTCTGCAAAATGATTAGCGGGACCGCTCTCACCCGTTGGGACATGCGGATGATCGTCACATTTCTTCTTTTTGCCCGCCATCGTGCTCGCACGCGAATAATGGTAGTGCCGCCTGGCTAATGGTGAGCCGTTGACTGTGGCTGAGTGAATTACTCGGCAAGTAGGTCAAAGGTGGATGGCACCATGAAACTATAATTGAATTGCTTGACAAGCTGATTCTTTAAATCAAGTGTGATAGAAATTGCACTCTTTTTTTTTCTGTGCATCCAGGTTTGCTGAGCCGTGTCAGCGCAGTCTTTTATGAGGACTCAAACTTGCGGCGACTCATTGTTAAACAATAAAGCTGTGTTGACTGGTGTCATCTGAACAGTGGCAAACCTAACTTGGTCTTAAAAGCGGCCAATCTGGGATATGCCTTTTATAGTATGGTGACGGCTGCTCCAGCATTTGCACGTTCATGTGACGCTCTCCGACTGAGGGGACTGCTAGCGACATTGAATGATTGCATCTACGCCGAACGTTCAAACCTTGACCGAGTGTTTCACTGATTTAATACATCCGCTATCCAGGGCCATGGTAAACGCTTGGGTTTACACTGAACATCTGAAGAGTATGTGAACTTACTGACTTGCATTGAGGAAAATCTGCATTTGTAATAATACACGGTGTTTCTTTTTGAGCTTAATATATTTGTTTAACAAAAAGTGAAATCTACACTAATGCGAACTGGGCAGGTGAGTTTCACGGCCAGAGGGACATACTATAGAGGTATAATCGTGACCATCAGTCGGCTAATTAACTAAAACGTGTTAATTAACATTTTAGTTATTACAAATAAACAGGGTTTCAATTAGAAACTTGCTGAGCGCCATCAGAAACCACTACATCAGTCAATAATAGAAAGACTCGGAGCACGTGGGAAGCACTGTGGAGCGCTAAAGTTACCACTGGTGCAGCAGGAGGGAGGCTACCGGCGGTATAATGCACCGGCGAGGCTTTTCCGTCTCTTAACATCCGCATTTTCTCACCACATGCTTGTGCCTGTTGCAAAGGTGGTAACGTTACGCACCACTTTCACGCGCTCAAAGTTTTTCTGCAAATTACTAATTTAGTGGCTTTCGATGACACTCAGCAAGTTTCTAATGGAAACCATATGTCTGTTTTTACTAATTAAAATATAATTATAAAATTTTAGTTCATTGTTGGACTTATCGTGAGGATTAACTACCTCCCCTATTGGGCAGGAGATCGAATTATAGAGGGCGCTTTTTCAAGCTTGTTGGCTCCACGACCAACTCTATACTTACGACCACTCCATCTGGAAACACTCCAGCACGCACCTTTCGGAGGGCCGAGTTTTAGCGGTCGTGGCAAGGCCTGGAACTCTGTATATTTTTTCGTATTTTCCGCGACGCACCAGGTTGTTTAAAACTCTATGGTGTTGGCGGCGCGCGGCCGCAGCCAATACCATCTAGTGTTGACCGCGCAAACTAAAAAAAAAAAAAAAAAGAGCGAACTAATTTACATAGAGAAAAACATTCTACATGGTGAACGCGCTTGAAACCAGAAAGCGCGTTCAGCTGGCACGCACCCACGGATAACAGAAGCACCCGACGAGGTAGGAGCATAGAGAGCAGATGGTAGGAGTAGAGCACTATATAGCTCCTTCGGAGCAGAGTAGCGCAATCGAGAACGCCATCTCTTGGGACTATCGGCAAACGCCCGAAGGTTCCAACTCCCATCAGAAATGCATGGGGAACGTGAGAAAATAATTGTTTCTTCAATATTGGGCGTATGTACGGAACGTCAATAGTTTTTGACACAATGAAGGAACATTTTAAAATAATTTGCGCTAAGTTGCGAGCCATGTAAGGACTAACTTTTTTTTTTAATGCCTGAACGGCATCATGCAGCAGACGACGCGGCGACGTCACAGCGACATCGCAGCGTCCGCGTGACCCGCTCCGGCCAACCCAGAAAGTTCCTCTTCGCTGCGCACACAAATCGTCTGCTTCAAACGCCATTGCCTTGGAAATTGCCTTCTCGCAATTTTCACACGCTTCCAACATTATTAAAACTTTGATAAAGTGTTTAGTGCTTTACCAACTTCACGATAGACTAGTTTCGAAAAGTGTGAACTCGGCGTTTATTTTTTAATCAGCCGTGTTGTGTCGATCTCCATGTATTCTCCCATAGAGCGGGCCGCCTCTTGGAACCCTGTGTACCACGTGACTCGCGCCGAGGTGCTCTGTCGGCCATGTTGTCGGCGAAACACTCGGATCAAAGGATTGGGCTACTCTGCTCCGTAGGAGCTATAGTGCTCTAGGTAGGAGGACCGAGCTTTTGTGCCGCCTAGTGAGAACGCCTCAGCCGGGAGCAGGCTCTTCCATAGGGAGTGCTCAGATGGAGTGGTCGTAAGTATAGAGTTGGTCGTGGTTGGCTCCACAGCCCGGTGTTTACTAACACAGCATAACAAAGAAATTGAACCTCGTCGTGCACAGTCCGGACACGAGCGCTTCGCTCTTCCCAGCGCTTTGGTCGCACGAGGAGCGGCCTTCGAATCATCATCTTCGATATCGCCGAATAAAAACAAACAAGAAATTTCGGTTTGTTGTCCCCACAGCTGAAGCGTGCCGCTAGAGGCGTGACTGTTCGATCTCCTCCCCAATAATATTTCTCCCTGGCCGTATAACCTACGTACCAGCCTACATAAGAACGGCGCAAGCCACTCCTTCCTTAGTGAGCACGGGAACGCTAAGGCAGCACGGTCGCTCACGCATGAAATGCTTCCTCTCGTACAGGTTTGTAAACGTTTCTCATTGCATGCTAAGAGTACAAACAATGTGAACATTTTACTATTCCCGTGCCCCAAAGTCTTACTTTGTTTCGCTTATGATTGTGCGTGCGTTATTGGTAATCTGCTACTCTTGTCCGGTGACATTGAAACAAATCCTGGTCCCGCCCCTACCAAGGCTGAATTGGAAGCGCAGGTGAAACAACTTGGTAGTATGTACGAGCTAATGCAGAAACTCGATGCTAATGTAACCGGCCTTGCGGCGGGACAAGCAGCCCTAAAAGCCGATTTCGAGGCAATACTTGGCAAACAGGCTCAACTTGAGACTTCGGTGGCGGCACTAAATGCAAAACTTGTTTCATTCGAAAAAGAAATCTGTCTATCACGCAGGCCAAAGCAGATATCTGTAATCTGCAACATTCCGTCGCTATGCAGTCCACTGCAACTGAAGTTATGCTATCTCGACTTGATGATTTTGAAAACCGCTCGCGACGGTGTAATCTTCTATTTTATGGCATACCCGATGCTGCCGGCGAGTCATGGTCTTTGTCCGAACAAAAAGTATTAGAATTTGCAAATGAGAAACTTGGTGTCACTCTTGATAGCTCTCAAATCGAACGTGCACATAGATTGGGAACCCCATCTCGGGAAAAGAACAGGCCTATTATTGTAAGCTTTTCTTCATACAAAACCAAAAACCAGTAACTTTTGTGTGGACCGAAGCTGCGGGGCCTCCCTTTTTCTATGTCTGAAGACTTCTCAAAGAAAGTTCGCGTTGCGCGTCAGAGACTTTTTGCATTCGCCAAGTCACAGGGAGGTCCGAATAAGCTGCGTTTTGATAAACTACATATGGGTTCAAATGTCTTCCTTTACGACTCCGTTTCCGATACTGTGGTAAGCGCTTCCGCATAGGCTCACGCTGGGAGTGCGAACAAACGCGTTGCTTCCTCCAACTCTAACCCACTCATCAGTGTTTTATACTTAAATGCGCGCAGTTTAATGCCAAAGCGTGACGAATTGTGTTCTCATATTTCAACATGTGATGCTAAGATAGTATTGATCACTGAGACCTGGCTTCATCCTGATATAAACGACAATGAAATACTGCCGAATCATTCAAACTTCACATTTTATCGACGCGATCGGAAGGATCGTCGTGGTGGTGGCATTTTAATATGCATTGATAAAAGTATCATAAGCACACTTCTTTTCGTTTCCATGTCAATTGAGGCCATCTGGGTCTCAGTGAAATGTGGTTTTAAGTCAATCCTGGTTGGCGTGTGTTATCGACCACCAGATGCGTCACCTAGTTTTGTAACTGCTTTGCGTGATGAGTTGTCAATTTTGTTCACACAGTATACTGGTCATTCTGTTTTCTTAATAGGCGATTTTAACTTCCGTGAGATAAATTGGAATTTATCAGATATTGTTCGTAGTGGAAGTTCTGGTGAGTGTCGCGATTTTATTAGTCTCTGCCTGGATTTTAACCTTTCCCAGGTGATTTCTTTTTCTACCCGTGTAACCACCACATGTTCAATTATATTAGACTTGCTTTTGACTAACCATCCGAAATCTATTACCTCTCTTACCGGTTTTGAAGGAATCAGTGACCACAAAGCAGTGTTCTTTAACCTAGGATTTCAAGCACCAGAACCAGTCAGGTTGACCAAACAAATAAGGCTATATAATAAGGGGAACTATGAGCAGCTTAAACAGGACCTCTCAAGCTATTTCTCAGTCTTCCTGGAGGGTTTTGACGATAGGAATATAAATGAAAATTGGTGCCTTTTAAAAACAAATTACTGCAAATCATTGAAGCTCATGTTCCAACTATTAACACCAGTTCCCGGTCTTCTAATCCTTGGTATTCGCGCTCACTGAAAACCCTTAACAATAAGAAAAAACGACGTTTTCGAGTAGCCAAAAAACAAGACACTGCTTTATCCTGGTCTAAATATTATGAATGCGCCACTGAATATAAAATTATGTTAGAGCAGCAGAAGCGCATATTCTACCAGGAAACCCTTCCATCTATGCTACTAAACAACCCGCGCCAATTTTGGAATGTTGTAAATCATGCACCATACTCCCCACTAGCGCTTATTGATGAATCTGAGAACATTATCGAGATTAATCAGTGTGCCACAGTTCTTAATCGTATATTTTCTTCCCATTTCACCGCCCACTGTCCCTTAACACTGTCCTTACCTATTACTAGCAATGTTTTACCTATGAATCCAATTCGTATTGATTACGAAGGTATTGTTAGTATTATTAAGTCACTGAAAATGGTCTCTTCCTGTGGTGTCGACGGCATAAATTCTAAGGTTTTACAAAGCACTAAATATTCCTCAAGCCTATTTCTAACGAAAAATTTTCAACAATCGTTAGATACGGCGGCGGTTCCTGAGGATTGGAGAATCGGCAAAGTCATCCTGGTCCACAAAAGCGGTGATAAATCTTCTCCTTTAAACTATAGGCCAATATCTCTAACTTCTGTACCTTCTAAAATACTGGAGCACCATAATTCACAAGCAACTAGCTATTCACCTTGATTTCATCTCCTTCTTTAACAAAGGCGCAGCACGGCTTCCGTCGAAACTACTCCTGCGAAACCCAACTTCTCTGCTTTACAAACGACCTGTTCGCAAACCTTGATTCTGGCTACCCCACTGACGCTGTATTTCTCGACTTCGCTGAAGCTTTTGACAAAGTTCCGCATAACAGACTGCGTCGAAAACTATCGTCGTTAAACCTCGATAATGATGTTCTGTCCTGGGTTGAATCTTTTCTCTCTCAGCGTCATCAGTTTGTTCATATTAATAATTGTTCTTCTACTTTAGCCCCCGTAACATCTAACGTGCCTCAGGGAACGGTGCTTGGTCCGTTACTTTTTCTCATCTACATCAACGATCTTCCTCTTCAGGTATCTTCACCTATGTGCCTATTTGCCGGCGAGTGTGTCCTTTACCGAAAAATAACATCCCCTCATGACTCTTTAACCCTACAAAATGACCTCGACCTAGTTCAGAGCTTGTGTACTAACTGGCTGATGACGCTTAAAGGGGCGATGGAACAATTTTTGTACTTTGCGCAAATACCACTTAGAACGAATCCCTGACATTAATGACCTATGAAACACGCGTTCGTTTTTCACCCCACGCAATAAAGTCCCAGAAAAAAAATTAAAGAAAAACGAGCAGCGTTCACCCCCTCCACTCGCAGCCAGAACAAGCGGCCACGTGATCTGGAGCCGATTATATGCCGCCAATGTTGATCATCGCCTCGCGCTGGGATTAGCAAAGCACAGGGCACGCGCTGAGTTCTAGATATTGTTATGGCTCGGCTATTTTCGTCGTTGCAGCGATTGGACACGGGCCACCACCCCAATGCTTTTCGAGCTAGTAATTATCACGAGCCCAAATCGAGTGTCCACGCAATGCTCGGGTACAATCTATGAACAGCATTAAAATATCGTCACTTGGGAGTACTGCGATCCCCACATTACGTCAGCCAATTTCGCAAAAGAGAGGTTGAATGAAAATGATCGCTTTTGTCCTTGAAATTACACCGCAACAAAGGAGTTTCTTGGCCAGCGGAGTTGCGTGCGAGTATCCTTGAGCCCCACCAGTGCCAGTAAGCTCGTGTAAAGTGAAAAACATTCCAACTGTAAATGCATGCGCTTCTCTCGTTCCTCTTTTCAAACCTCTCGTGTTCATTTTCTCAATGGCATCCCTCTTCAACCTACGGATATGTATAAATACCTCGGCGTTCTTCTAACTTCAAACCTCTCCTGGGAAAATCATATTAATTCAGTTGTGAGTTCCGCTAACAAAAGCTTGGGTTTCAGTCATCGCAATTTCAGATCGGCCCCTTCTCAACTAAAAAGGCTCCTCTATCTTGCCTTAGTCCGGTCTAAATTAGAATACGCACGTTCAATCTGGCACCCTCATCAAGCTACATTAACAGACTACATTAAATCTGTTCGAAACCGTGTTGCGCGTTTTATTCAGTCTGATTACTCCAGTTTTTCTAGTGTTTCCCTCATTAAATCAAATCTCTCTCTCCCATTGCTTTTCACCCGTCGAAAAATATGCCGGCTCTGCCTTCTGCATAAAGTCTTTTATTCACCACTTTTAAATCAGTCTCTTCTTTCCCCATCGGCTTATCTTTCCTCCAGACTCGATCATTGCAATAAAATAGCCCGGCCAAAAGTTTTTCCACAGCACATCAGCACGCCCCTGTGGACTGGAATAACCTTCCCGAAGACATCGTCACCATTCAGGATCCCATCAGATTCCGAGAAGAACTATCAACCATTGTACTCAACACCCACCCCCCCTCTAAAGCCTTATGGCCCTGAGGGTATTGTAAATAAATAAATAAACTTACATGCACAAACCCGCATTAGTGTAGCCTTCATAATTTCTTTTTAAACAAATATGAAAGTGTACAAATAAACATACTGTATATAAAGATGCGTACGAGGGCGTTCGTTACCCTAATCACTCCTGATTGCCCGAGCATCGTGCAATGATACGGAACAAGTTGATTCAAAGGGCTGATCGAAAATGGTAGAAAAACTAATACCAGGATATTGAATATGAAATATTAACGTGCAAGTCCAACGTGACACATATATCGTTTCTTATCAAGTAAGCAGTAATTTTAAAACTACACAACGTGATCTAGACTTCAAACGCCACAAGTACTTTTTTTTTTTACAATAAGTCATTTTTTATGCTGCTTTAAAAGGTCGCTTCAATCATGATTCGTCCTCTTGTGCATATTTTCTCGCCGCCGTAGTACATAACTTCTTAAGATAAAGAAATATATCGACTTGAAAGAAAATAAAGACTTCCACGCTAGTGCCGAATATTCTGCTCCGCATTATATTCTGCGTATTCTCGCGTCTGCTGCCCTGGGCCCTTATAAATGTGAAACAGTTTTTGTGCACTCAGATATCATTTGCATTTTTCTCGCGTAGATTTCGAGGAGCAGGCTGAATTTATCGATCTTCTCCGGAAAACCAGATAGCTCATAGTACCCTTTTTTCAGCATCGCGAGTGAGTAATATTTTTTTATAATATTTCTTGAAGTATGAAGCCTTTTTTTGGTTTGGTAGTACCCGGTATTATATGGCACTAAATTAAACGGGGTTTTCCAGCTATTGCCAGTTTCCTGAGGCTCATGAGATGGGCGCACGGCATAGAAGACGACGGTGACTCCATCTTCGGCATCTTGCAAACAGGCATTAGTCTGATATCACCTCGCAGAAATCTGTGCACACTAGTGCACAAAGAGACTTCTAGAACTGCGCATTTATCTTTTGGCACGCCCAATGAACAAGGGCCAGATTAGCAGCGTAACAAACTTGGTTTTATATATGCTTATTTTGAACTTTGATACACGAAAACGCGTCATCAATAAATTAGCATAACGGATCGTACATTCCTAATTGACAACGAATTACTTTTTCTTTTTCTTTCCGCACGGTTTCGCGGGCTTTAAAACCGAGGCCCGGTCACAAGAGTTGCCCATTATTGTTCTAATAGTACAATGTACATACAGTCATGCAGATTCTAAATAGCTCCACGCGAGCGGGCGTTTCTTTTTTCTTTTTTTCTGATGAGCGCTTGACTGGTGGCTTACGTGTGAATTAGCTCTAATAACGTCAGGACTCGTCCATGTGAAGCAGAAGGGGGAGCCTATCAACGCGAACAGCCGTTATCATCTGTGCCTGCGTCACCGCGGTCTGATTGAAAGGGGGAGAGGATTCTTAAACCGGCAATTGACAACGGCACGGCTGTTCGCGTTGATAGGCTCCCCCCCCTATCTGGTCCACATGGACGAGTCCTGACGTCAGCGCTAATTCACACGTAAACCACCAGCCAAGCTCTCCTTAGAAAATAACGCCCGCTCGCGTGGAGCTATTTAGTATCTGCGATACTGTACGTTAATACAAATATTAAACAATTCCACGCATTTTTTTTAGGAGCGTTTGATTGGTGGCTTACGTTCGAACTTGCGCTGACATCGCACTTGTCCATGTGGAGCTTCTAGGGGGGAGCCTATCAACGCGAGCTGCCGTTATCATCTGCGCCTGTGTCACCTCGGTCTGACTGAAAGGAGGAGAGTATTCTCGAAACGGCAGATGATAACGCGATTCGCGTCGATTCCCCCTCCCCCCTCCCTCAACTGCTCGACATGGACAAATCGTGGCGTCAGCGCTAGTTCAAACGTAAACGCTCCTCAGAAAAAAAAAAAAAAAAAACACAAAAAACGCTCACTTGCTTGGGGTTATTTAGTATCTGTATGACTGTACAACAATGTGGCATAACAAAGCATATTTTGTGAGAAGCTCTTTATACTCCTATTCGCGAAATTCCACGGAACTTGGTGTTTAAACAACGCAAGGCCTGTGAACTAAAGTTGCTTCGTCATTTGTGTCAATCGAGCCCAGGGCACAAAATGGACACACGTGAACGTTCGGCCTCGTGTTCAATGGGTGCTTCACTGATTGAACAGGAGCCCCAAACGTACGTTGTCGCAGCGTTCGGCTATATTCGCCGAGCGCTGCGTCAGAAAGGCGATCATATAATATATGCGTTGTTAACCCCGTGCGTTCAGTTCTCAACTCAGCGTATAAGGGGTGAGACTGTTCGATTTTTTCCCCAACACGCCGCCATTTTTTCCGCAAGATCCCCTCCAAACTGGCAAATCGGCACAAAAAAAAAAAAAGGAAAAAAAGACGCTATTTGAATTAAACAAGAAATTTCAAGGAGTTAAGTGGGAACAATTTTGTTAATCTTTTTTTTCTGTTATGGTTGGTGTGGCGATTTTATCAGGGTGGAACGGCAGGCGAGGTCAAGGCGTCCGACTTTTTGAGTACAACTAGGGCTTCGGGCGCTCTTTGTAGGGCGCGAAGGCTGCTTCTCCCGCCCGAGCTCCCTTAGCGAAAACTAATACGTTTGAAATATACCACATTCTAATTTGAGTGTATTTGAAATACAATTCATAATTGTAAGTACACGAAAAATATACCGAAAATATAAACTCCTTTTTTTGTTACTTAGTACTAAAATATACTTCTAAAAATCATTTTAAAATACCTTTACTTAAACTACATTTGAAGTTCCCTTCATGCGTTTTGAAATATGTAAATACTAAATTAATAGAAACAAAATACCTTTCACATATATTTCTTGAAATATTTATTTAATTCATGCAAAATATACTCCAACCCTAAAAGAATGGAGCAATCAAGAATGCGTGCAAAATACTCTTAAAATACCTGAAAATCGTAAATACTGTTGTGTTATACTCTAAGTACCTTTTGACTGCAATACTTTGGTAGTTTGACTTAAACTACCAAAATATTTAAAAGCTCCCCTTCTGAAGTTCACTTCAAGCAGATATGGAGTACACTGAAGCGCCTAAATACATTTGATTAGTTTGGCAATTGAATTGCGCAGCATCGCACTGATAAATCAGCCCAGTTTATGTTATTGTTTCCTTTTTTCTATCAAGAACACACCTGATCAGTTCCTTGCACACCAATCACAAACGGGGTTCGGGAACTACAACCACAACATTTGCTGATGCTGGAAAGCTTCAGCAGGTGCTGTGAACAGATACGTTTGGCGTGGTTTTGTTAGCACAATGTTAGTTCACTGAACGTGTATACTCACCATTGTACGTGATGTGAATAGTGACTTTAATACAGTGACATTAACTACCATATTAAATAGTCAACTACTAAGAAGGAAAGGCAAAACAAGTACTGTAAAATATTTATTTTTCGCGGGCTCAATATTTCGCGATTTAGGTCAAAGTTGGAGTTTTGGAATAATTCGCAAATTCTAATTTTCGCGACGCGCTGGGATCGCAATATAGATTTTAATGTTTTTAAATTTTGCCGGAATTGTTCACGGGACCTATTTTTCGGAATTGTAGGCGATTCGCCAACTTTGCGAGAATTAGGTCCTCACGAAAATAAAGTCGTTTACAGTATTTTAAAGTGAAGAAACTGCCTTGATTCGCTTCGCCATGAGTGGTGTTACGCAGAGAAACAATAACAAGTATTTTATGAGCCGTTTGTTTGGATATTGTTTTAGGGACTGTGCCGAATTGTTATTAGTTGTACCAATGCCTTTTAGTAAGAGATATCGTCCACGAACTTCAAAACACTGTTTCCCCCTTGACAGACTCCCGAGGAGACGATCGAATACTTGTAACCTTAATAAGCGCAGAGGTGGTCACCGAAAAAATTATTACCTTCAATATGTAGGCTATATAAGGCTCTAGAGCAGTCAACGGGACTGTGAATGAGCTCTTCAGTGCGTCATGGTGTTTGTGTTTGTGTTCGTTTCTAATGTGGCTTTGTGAGATGTATTTAGTAGTGCCTTCAAATACCACAGGGACACCATTTGCTGACAAAATCGAAAATAAAAAAAAAATTGTGTAACCGGTTTTTAATCCACAAATGGCATCTTGAGTGTGAAGGAATAATATTTTTGGTATATCTAAAATATTTTTTGATTCATATTTATAATGTATTTTGAATACATTACGCGCGTATTTCGAATGCGGCCAAAATAATACAGAATAAATACAAAATGAATATTCGTACTAAATATATTTCAACTTCGTTTGAAGTACGGCCTCTTTTTGCTAAGGGCTAGGACGGAAGAACAGCGACTCTCAAGGCCTTCACCGTGTTAAGAGCTACTGTAAGGCGAAGGACGGTTCCGCCTTCGACGCAGCACCCCTGGCAGTCAAATACTGAAGGCAATATACGTTTCTGCCCACAAGCGCTTTTTGGCAGGCCCGTAGACGTCGCGCGTTTTGAGTTTTCATTGAGATAGGCAAGTTTACATACTAAAAAATAAATTAAACTTCAATTGAGATTTTTTTTCGGTTGTGCATTTTAAAAAGAGACAAGGGGAAAGGGCCACAAAGTCTGACGATGCTTCTGCCTCTATTCTAGGTTCTTGGTGCCGGACAGTCAACAATCAACCAAACAAGAACAAAAATTAAAATAAAGTGCGTGAAATAAAACAAGACAGTGAAAGAATACGGTATTCTAAAGTGAAAAATATATTACAAGCACATTTATAGAAATGCAAAAATTGTTCAGAATGGGGTTTATAGTTGTGCTGTCTCCTTAAACCGCGGGAGCCATTTCAGTCACACAGGAAAGAATGCTCTTGACCATGCCTACGGTTGGGGCTTATATCTTATAAAAATAAAGCCTATGCGAGTCAACTATTTTTTCTCGCTTCCATGGAAGGGTTTTAACGTTCGCACCAGAAGAACGAGCGGGCAGACTTGCAGGCTATTTGAGCACTACAGAACTGGTAACCGGACAGGGGGTATGTGATCCGTGCAGCTTGGTGTTGCAGCCCATACGAATGGGAAATAAGCAGTCAGCATCGGTGGCGCGAAGTCAGCCCTCCGAAGGGGACGTCCAGCGCCACTTTCTAAGAGCCCTATCATTTCTCTGACCTTTTGGTTTAATTTCCTTTAACAGCCCCATAACTGTCTGACATATATTGTCATTTTTTAGTCAAATACAGAACATAGAGATGTACAGTCGCGGACGATTTTTCATTGCACAGGCGAGCGTGTGGCTGCAAAAACCCGTAAACAGTGCCATTTAACGGAAGAAGGTTCAGTTATCATCGAGGCTATTGTGTGAACAAGCGGCATTTCACTGGCTGTTCGATTTCTCTCTTTAGTCCCCACGTGGTCTGCAAGCGACTGCTGAGTCAACGCCGATAGTAGTGGTGTTCGATAAAATAATAAAAAAACGTCTTATGGTTATATATCCTGGAAATGTATTATCAAACGCCCGAAAACTGGTGGCTCAACCTGCCGACTTGGTGGTTTAAGCCACGCTTGATTTCGCATGTTTTTCGCGGAAAACCTATAAATTCAGCGCTGAAATCACCATTAACTCGGCAACACCTGGTGTAGCGGGGAGTGACGACAAAAATGAAGCAGTCATTGAAGCCTCGATAATGGATGAGCTTTCTTCTGATAGATAGCGTTGCAGGTCTTCTAAGCCACATTCTTGCCAGGGCTCTTTCATACAGGGGACTCAAACCGAAAAATAAAACATTTCTGTTACGGTCACGGTTACCGTTTCCTGCTGATATGAGTTTCGTTTCGGTTTTTTACAGTTTTAATTTATACGGTTTCGGTTAGCGGTTATACGTGCATAAAAACTAGTTTTTTTTCGGTTTCTCACTAATTTGTATTATTGAAATGCTAGACAGCCGTTTTATATTAAACGGTTCAAAGTAGTCCCAGATGCCCAACAACGGGACATTCGTAATAACAATAACTCAGAACGTCTTGGTCAAAAGTTTGCGCACGTTTCTATCTCCAACACTTGTTCACTACCTCTATAGACCTGTTGCTATATTACCCAAGCGTCAAGGAGAATGCAGGGATTGGTGTTCCACGCGCCGCACGTGCTGGCCTCAGCCGTAGTAACCTTTCTAAAACAAATACCTAAAACAAATGACATCTTGCACGCGCGTTCATCAATGGTTTATTTTGGTTATTTACTTCGAACCTTTTATACGGGGAAGGCGTACGCGTGTGTCGCGTGGAATACCAATTCCTGCATTCTCGTTGATGCTTGGGTAATGTAGCCAATGGTCTATTTGAATTATATAGTTTGATACCCAAGCACACATGTTACCGCCGCTACTCGGGGATCGTTATATTCTATATAATAAGAACAAAAATAAACATTGCTACTTTGTTGTTGGGCAGCGTTTGTAAACAACGCTCAGAAATTCCCCACTTGGTGCTGGAAGAGCCCTTCGCACCTTCTCGTCGCTTTAGTTTGTTGCAACTTGAGACACACAAAACAGGACGCCAGCACTAAAGGAAGGAGCAGAACTATAGCCCTCTTCTAGTGAAATACTGCTTAGAGGAATAAAAAATAAAATTGAGAGCTGGGCTAGTTAGGGAAAGTCAAACCTAATGTACATGCAATAGCACAAAACAGGGAAGACTAAGGAGAGGAACAAGCAACACAGAAAGCTGTAAGAATATGTTATGTGTTGTTCGTTCCTTTCTCTAATCTTCATTGTTGTGCGCTGTCATACCTACGTCATGTTTGCTATTTCCAAGCCAATGGATTTGGGTATAAACCGACTGATGTCTCAGGCGCAACGACACTGCGGTGGCACTGCCGTCGGCACTGCGCATGCGCAGAAGCTTCGCCTCAAGCGAATCTGTCTTCTGCGCACCCGCAATGCCACCACCCGGTGTGGGTCAACGCGGGCTTGCTTGTAGACACCGTGTTGGTTTATAGAAGCGCACGTTTCTCGCTGTCTGATTCTGTGACGCCAGAAAAATTGTGCATTTATATAGTAGTGTCGTTTTTCTCTGGGGTTTGAAGGCGGAGCTTCTACATATATGTTGCAACTAGTCACGAACTTTCATCGAGCCGGATTTTTAGGTCGAACCTCAAGGTTCAACTGGTTCGACGAACTTTCGAACTTTTAACCAAGTTCTACAAGGTTCGTCCTTGTGGGCAGTGTGGCTAGATTTTGGTACAAGCATGACTAGGTTTGGAGCAAATGTTTTTACGGAATAGGTTGCTTTAATTTTATAATAAGTTTCAATCAGCCGAACATAATTCTAACTTAAAAGTTATGACATATTTTGTTCTTGCTATATTCCCAAAACAACCAAGCAGTTCTACCCTTAATAGAAGTAGATTGTTTGACTTGATCATTTTATCACCACCATCCAATCCAAAGCCAACTGAGTCAGCTCGTCGCGCATGCGCGTAGCAGTCAAACATGAGTCGAACTTTCTCGGCCTTTACAGTAAGAGCTTGAAAAGTCGAACCTGGTCGAACTCGAACCTCAATTGGTTCGCGAAGTTCACCTTTCACTGCCTGGGTCGTATTATTCTCCTCGCCGTTTATGACTCGATTGGACGAGGGGGGGGGGGGGAGGGGGAAGAAGTAAGGGGGGGTTTAAGACGAATATCTTTCTTGTAGAAAGCCGAGGTCATACGTCGGTGGTGGAGCTTAAAGCTACAAACCGACAGATGCTGAAAAGACAACAGACAGAGTCACATTGCAAAGGACTCGCTATACACAAAGGGGGAGGCAAGTCGATTCGTCAGACGATTATATTAGCGTAATGATTGAGCTTAAAGGGGCCATGAAACGAATTTAGGGTTGGGATGAATGATTTTAAATTGGGACTTTACTAATCGCATATCGTTTAGTTGGCCAAAAGAAAGAGACTAGAAAGTCAAAAACCAGCTTTTCGGTACGAACATTTGAAAATATAGCGGACTATTTTGTACCTTCTTGCCTTCGAAAGCTCTCCGCCTTTTCACTATGATACATCCGCGGTCCCAAAAGCGCGTCACCGGCGCCAAACTGACGTCAGCAGAGCCCAGCTCACGCATTGGCCACGAGAACTGCGTCACTCGGACGTATGCGCACGTCAACAATCAATTCGTCGACGAATATTTGGATTCGCGTTCGTGGCCAATGAGTGCCCTGACGGAACTTACTGTCACTGGGGAATGACAAGTTCTATGGTGTGCATAAAAAGCACAGTAGAAGCTAGGAGTCATCGCACCGGTGCCGAAGGAATGTCACGACCACGTGATTTCACAATTCGCATTTGAGTTGAGGATTAAAGCTAAGGAGGAAGAAGTAGGAAAATCGTTTCATGACCCCTTTAAATGACACGCACACACCGCAACATAGCGCCAACACGTCTTTCCTTCCTGTCCGCACTTGGAGTGTGGAATAATGCAACCTATAGTTTAGACCAGGGGTCTTCAAACTTTTTGGCTAAGGGGCGGGATCGGGGATCTGTCGCTGTCTCGAGGGCCAGAAAATAAATAAGTAAATATAAAGGAGGAAAGTTTAAATAAGCAATTCTCTAGATAATAATTTAAATACAAAATTGACAGTTAGAGATAAAAAGAAGAATGGCAGTTACTGATAAAAAGGTGGATGAATATATCTACCTTATTTATAACTAATATTCACCTTGTTATGACATTCGACAATAATTGGGACCAAGACAACCAGGCATAAATCAAAGAGCATAGATATTTTGCCGTGTTGCGACAGTACAGTAGACTAATGAGAATGATAGAACTAATGCTAACAATATGCAATATACATACGACGAAGAACACAAAGAACAATTTTATACATGGGAACGCAAAGTAATGTTAACATACATAGTTATACAGATATGAAACAGGGGACTAATAATAATAATAATAATAATAATATTAGTTATATAATTTTTTTATTATACCGTGCTTCAGAACGATCAAAGTCTTCATATGATGATGCTGGTGATGACAATGTCCAATGAATAACAAAGATCCATTGGTGGGTTTTTAGGGCATGTGTAAGCATGACCCTTGGGAAACACCAACGGCATCCGCAGCCTCGTTTCGGCAGTCCGTTTTCTTCGTTTAGAATCCGTTATCTTTTGCCGCCTACTTCTACCATCACTAGTACTTGGTTCACTCTCCATTTTGTTGCACAAGCCAAAGCATACGCGCTCCGCACACCTGCAAGCTCAGACTCGCCTCAGCATCCGCGTGCGCATTGGCTTCTGCCTGTGACGTTGCCTCCCTCTGGCCTCGCTGCGTCGGGCGCGCATTGGCTTCCGCCCCGTGACGTCAGCACCCTCTCGCCTTTGACCTTCACTACTCTCCCCCTCTAGGCAGCGCGCTTCCCTGCCTACTGCTTTGTCCGCAGACGTGCGCTGTCAGCTTTTCCTTGTCATGTGGGTACTAATGCTAACACATTAATATGACGAGAGAACACACGTTACAATAGGCACTTTCCTCTCGCTTTCTTTTGAACCTTCGTTTACGCGGTTGGTCCGTATTGAGGCACCGTTTCTTTGCGTGCGTTCATTTTTGCGCCACAAAAAGTCAGTCGCAGTAAGGCATCTAAACCATCTTCAGAGCAACCAACAAACGAGACAGACACTGGTGCCTCCGAAGAAGACTTCTGCACCCTTTCTAGAGCCACTAAAGTCTTCATCAGGTGGTCCCTGGCAGATGAAGAAGGAAGTTTAAACGAGGATACAGGGACACGCAGGCTTGAAAAGCGTCGTTCTCAACGAAACCTTTTTGCCGTTGCTTTAAGGAAGATGTCAGTCGTTGAACAAGAACAGAGAACAATGCCAAGCGCGTCGCCGAGCGGGCGGGTGCGTGGCCGAATGGTCATTCTGTTTCCGGCTCTCGTCTCGAGCGGTCGCAGGATCATGAGCTCCCAAGGAGCGGCAATAGCGGCCGAGAACGGCCGTGGTATCTTGGCTGAATCATCCTCGGAATCGTATCGCGTCGTACTGCCTCCCCTGCCAACAGGAGATATGTTTTTGAATTCGGTGCTTCTTCATGCCGACGTTACGGGACGCCCGTACAGGATTGAAGATTTCAAGAACGAACTGCATCGCTTGGGCGTCCTTCCCGCCTTAAAAGCAGGAGGGGCGTACCAAATGAATCACGTCTGGCTCTTCACGTTCCAGTCGCCGGAGGCATCACGGAAGCTGCTAGACGCCCGGGAACTGGAAGTAAAAGGCAAGAAGTGTCTCGTCATGGATCCCACCGACGGCGAGGTGCGCCTCAAGCTTCACTGGCTCCCCTTTCACGTCAGCGACGACTCGGTGCGGCGAGCGCTCGAGCAGTACGGAAAGGTCAGTGAAATCACCCGCGACACGTGGAGAGCTGACGGCTTCGCGGGCGTGCAGTCCATCACGCGGTTCGTGAAGATGACCCTCAAGAACGGCGTCACCAAAGACAAACTTCCGCATCAGCTGCGTGTGCAAGGAGGCAATGTGCTCCTCCTGGTTCCTGGCAGGGCCCCCCTCTGTCTTCGGTGCAAGAGGACGGGCCACATCCGAAGGGACTGTCGTGTTCCCCGGTGCGAGGACTGCAACCGCGTCGGGCACGAGAAAGAGAACTGCGCTCGCACCTACGCAGCGGTGACGGAAGTTGCCACAGCGGGGGAATTTGACGAACACGCAATGGACGAAGAAGAGGCTGAGGCAGCCGCGAGGAGCTCCGTGCCCGAAAACCCCGGCCCCGTCCCTTCAACACGGCCTGCGGAAACAACCGCAATAGAGGCGTCAGCAGAGGGTGACTCCAGCAGCACGCTTGACCGGCCCCCGGCCAAAGCTCCGCGAATCACCATCGAGAAGAAGGAGAGCAACCGTGTCCCGCAAGTTCAAGACCCAGAGCCGGTTGAGGCAATGGCGGGTTCTCTGGTCGAAATTGAGTCGGACATGGAGGGGGCCGATGATGATGCTCTCCAGAAACCGGGCGACCTGCACCCAGAGGACGGCAACGCCACCGGGCGCAAGGACTTCAAGTGGCGTTCGGCGCTGGCAAGGAAAGAGCGGTTCAACCCTAAGCCGCGTATCCCCTCGGAAGAGCGCCGACGGACTGGTCGACCCCCGCCTTAGGTACGTCCGGCTTCGGCTTCGGCCTCTGCTTGCTAGCATCCCTTAGGGTGGTTTTGAAACATGGTTTCGTTTGCCTGCACCGGGCTAGCCATCCCACGTCTCCAAAACAATGAAAGCCTTGCAGATTGCCACCCTTAACTGCGTGAGCCTCATAGCCCAACGAAGAAAGCAGTGGGTACTGAACTTGCTTCTACAAAAAAATGTGGATGTGGCCATGCTTCAGGAAACGAAACTAGGGACTGAGCAGCAAGTGGAATCCTTGGCCTACTTCATGAGAAGGTACTTTGAGTGCTTTTCGTCCAAAGCTAACGCACACAGCGGTGGATCGTCTGTTTTGATCCGGAAGGGAAGAGGCATTGAGATTTACCCTGAACGGGAAACCGACCATAACGGTCGTATTTCTGCAGTAGAAGTCCTGTATCGGGGCGAACTACATAAGCTGGTCTCTGTATACGCCCCAAACGACATTGCTGAGCGAAAAGAATTTTTTATCGCTCTTCGTGAATACGTTGACACGCCATGCAAAACGGTACTGGCGGGCGATTTTAACTGCGTCTTGCACGCGGCAGACTGCTCAAGGGGGCTGCGGTCGGATGTGAGCCGCGGGGAACTTCGAAAACTCCTGCGCGACTTCGACCTGCAAGATGTTCAGGAGTGTGCTGCGGGTCCGTGTCTAGAGTACACCCACTGGCAAGGAAGCAGCCATGCAAGGCTGGACCGCGTCTATGTCTCGAGTGAGCTCGCGGCAGGTAGCTCGGCATACGACGTTCAACCGCTGGCTTTCTCGGATCATGCCCTTGTGACGGTCGCCGTGGGGATGGCCGCCCGTCCGAAGAACCCGTCGTCGTGGTGGAGCGGATGGAAGTTAAATGAAAGTCTTCTCGAGGATGAGGTGCTGCGAGCCGAGCTAGAAGAGATTATTAGGAAAAAAAGCGACGGGAAAGTCGTAGATGCGGTTATGTGGGAGGAACTGAAGCAAGACGTCAAACTGGCTGCCTATCGGTTCAGCCAGGAGAGAGCGGCTTGCAAGAAGGCTAAAAAGCGCTCCTTGGCGCAGACCCTTCGCACTCTAATCGTTGAAGAGAACAAGACGCCTGGAGTCTTCACGGACGACATTCCAGAGTGCAAGGGCCGAATCCTCGAGCTCCTGGAGCAAGAATACAAGGGCGCTATGATTCGCAGCAGAACGCTCACCCTGGAAAGAGACGAAGAGCCCCGGAAGATTTTTAAAACACGGGAAAGACAGCATGCGGGCCGTAACCGAATTGTCAAGCTACATGTAGGCCGGGACGTGGTGACGCGGCAAGAGGACATTGAGGCCGCTTTTGTGAAAGCATACACTACGCTGCTCACAGCGGCCGAGAACGAGAGCCTTAGTGGGGAATACGGAGGACCGATGCCCCGAGTATCGGAGGAGCTAAGAGAACAAATCAACAGAAAGATTGATGTGGACGAAGTCAAGAGAGCCATCAAGGAGCTGGCCCCTCGCAAGTCGCCTGGTGTGGACGGCCTTGGCAGCCTATTTTACAAGACTTTTGCGGAGCAACTGGCCCCAATCCTCCGGGATGTCTTCGCCGACATCCTGCGCAGAGGGTTGTTGCCGCCGTCGATGCGTCAGGCGGTCACCGTACTCATCCCAAAGAAGCACGTCGTGGGCTCGATGGGGGTAGGTCACTTTCGACCGATCAGCTTGTTGACCAGCGACTATAAGATCTTGGCCAAGATTCTTGCTAAGCGGCTGGAGTCCGGGCTTCGCAGCATCATCGGCGACCACCAGACATACGGCATCAAAGGAAGAACGATCGCCACAAACCTGCACGCAATGCGCATAGTGTGCGAGACTGCGCAGGTGCTACAGTGCCCGCTGGCTGTGCTGCAGGTCGACCTCTGCAAGGCATTCGACAGAGTGTGCCACTCGTTTCTCTTCTCGCTCTTGGAGGCCTGCGGAATTGGCGCGCGTTTACTCCAGTACGTGAAGCTATGCTACAGTGACATCTCAACCCGCCTGCTCGTAAACGGGAACAAGACAGCTCCCATTGCTGTGAGCAGATCGGTGAGACAAGGCTGCCCGCTGTCGCCGATCTTGTTCGCGCTCTACCTTGAGCCACTCTGCAGGACCATTATCAGTGATGCGAACATCAAGGGACTGACCTTGTCGTCAGGGTCGGTTAAAGTCCTGGCGTATGCAGACGATGTGGCGGTGGTGCGTTCGTCGGCAACTCAAGTGCAGGAGCTTGTGCAGCACATAAGTGATTTCTGCGCAGCCTCGGGTGCGGAAATGAACCCAGACAAATCTGCGGGTGCCTGGCTGGGCCACTGGGACTCTAAGCCCGAGAACTTTCTTGGCATCCCATGGACAGCGAGTGTATCAAAGTATCTGGGTGTGTGCATTGATGTTGAGCAGCTAAGCACGGGCCGTGGCGGTATGGACTTGCTCCGCTTGCGGTCTAAAACGATAGACTGTTATGGTACACTCTAAGAAAAAAAGGAGGAGAAAGGTAGCAAAACCGACTGTTCCTCCTTGTTGCGGACAAGTTGCCCAGAGAAGGGAGGAACGGCAGTTCAGATTAAAGGAGGAGGGCGAGTTCCTCCTTGTTCAGTTGGCGCAGGGGTAGAACATCGCGCTACTGACCAAGTGGTCAACGGTTCGATCCCCAGGAAAGTGTTTTTTTTTTTTTTTTTGCCAAAACACATATAAACAAACCCAGACCGATGAAAGGAAAATTAAAGTCCTTATTATTCTCCGAGACGTTTTCCTCCTCCAGGCAGACCGGAGAAAGCTTTCGCCCTCCCGACCCATCTCCTTTCGGTTTCGTTTTTCAAACACATCGCGCACGTTGTTTAATAAATTAATGTTGAGTTGATTGAGCTTCAGCGGCAGCGAAGGCCGCCTGTAATTTCGTCTTCTAGTCCAAACGTGCAGAACATTTCGGTTGCATTGACGTTTTTACCACTAATTTTATCAAACGAGCTAACGAAGCCGCTAGAAACAGCGAAGTTCCGGAGCAGTGCCAGCAGCGCTACATACACTGGGTAAGACGGCCGTCTCCAATTTGCGGGACACATGCGGAACTACAGCTGCTACAGCCTGCTACAGCAGCGAAACCACGAGGAACTGTGTCGACGTTTTCGACGTTATGGAAATCGCGGGAACTGCGTCCAAGGAAGGCAGGTTTTCCTGCCGGCTGCCCATGGGTGCCTTCCGCGCTGAGTTCGGTTCCGTCGTCCCGTGCCGAGTGCCAACCGGCGTTCAACGCGATTCTTCTGCGTGTCAGCAACATCGTCAACGTGGTTCTGTATTTCTTCGTGTCAGCGACATTGTGATGGCAGTGTTGTGGGTTGTGAACAGAAGACTGGAATTATCGCCGATGTGACCGTGTGTTCGCGTATCAGTGCTGTAACAACAAGATGAGATGACGTAAACTGTCGGGCATTGATGCCGCTGGTCGGGCCGTTATCGGAGGGGCCGGGGTGTCGCAGGATGACATTCCGCTTTACATTAAAGAGTTTAAAACCACTTGAGGGATTAGGTGCAGTCGATCGACGTGTGGATAGTCATGTTGGAACGCTGGTCTGAACGGTAAGCTCCTATCGTACAGTGGCCAATGTGACTCGGTCCCCGAGAGCGATTGCGCTCTGGGGAAAAGACAACACTACGAAAGTATGACGGAAAGTACGTATATTTATAATGGAAGTTTAGCATAAAAAAAAAAGACAGGCAAAATCGAAAAAAAACAAAAAACGCTATCCTTTATTTGACTGTTTAAATATATTACGGTTCCTGTAGAAACTGCCCTCTAAGTGGCGCGCTGGGATGAGCGCTAGAAGTTTTCGAGCTCGCAACGGCGCAGCTCCGTACACTTAACAGTTGTCGCAAGTCGCGGCTTTGACTGCATTCAAGTTGATCGAAAAGCGATTTCTGTGCCCGTGAAGCATCACTTCCAGCTGAGTGGATATCCGCTCTAGAGAGATTAATTCAAGACGGCAGTTGCAGCTTTGCGCGAACAGCACAAATAGAAAAACGAACACCACAATATAAATACTGGCTACGAAGGGCCGTGCGGGAAAACAAACTCATGGCTTGGAACCACATTGGAGCGGCTCGATTTATTGGTTTTCAAATAATTATGGCATGATCGAGCGTCTTCTTTTTAATAAGAGATTCATCCCTTGAGCCATTAAAAATAGCCCCAGATGTATGACATTGCTGGAAAAAAATGAACATGTTCGGAATATTTTTTTTTGCTTAGGGAGTCACCGAAATATTCCGTACGTTCAAAACGACCACTATAAAAGACGGAAACGCAGGGCTCGGAAGTAGTGATCGGGATAGTGTGCTGTTGTATTGATGTTTGTATGTGCGATGCCTGTGTATGCGTTCAATATATGTTGACCTGATGTTTGTAGTGTGCGCAACGTGTCTACATGTGTTAAAGATTCCGTAGGAAAGGAAACGCAATTGTGGCGTAAGGAAATAAAAAAAATTTTTGTAAAACATGAATTGGGCGGTACCTAGCGCCACCTAGCCTAGCTACGTGCGATTACTCTGCTTGACCCTGCCATCTGGTGGCAAGCGATTTAACATCCTTTTACGCTACGCGGCTACGCCATAATTTCGTGTTACCATGCTGAGATAAGCCAAGAGGTTGCTTCGGATTTGCTTTTTTTGAGAGCGGCTTTTGGTTTTGCGGGCGAATGTTTTTCACTCCTCCGTGATGTGCGCTTGACGCAACGGTTGACGAAGGAATTGTGGCTCGAGGAATAGCAAAGGTAGGACATAAAGTGCGCGAACTGAGTGCCGGTTGTCTCCGTTGAACATCGCAGTGCTGACGATGAGAAGACTGAGTGACTGCATGCTTTCGAAACGTAAGTTTCTTTACCTGCAGGGGTAAAGAAACTTCGGAAATAAATACAGTTCGCGGAAAGCTCGTGTTACGTTTTTATTTCCTGCTCCTCTCGCTTCGTGCAATAGACTTAGTGTTCTCGTTAAGCCTTACCGAGCTCGATTTGCTCGATTCGTGGCCGCCATAATGAGATGCAGTCGACGGAGGAACTTTTCCTCCCCTGCTTAAGGGACGAAAGTTTCTCCCTTTCTGAAGGAACATATGTGTCAAGAGCGTTCCTCCCTTTAGGGAGGACTATACTGACCCTTTTTTCTAAGAGTGTAGGCACACCTCGTTGATGCATCGGGCCTATGTCTGTAACTCTGTTCTTTTTCCGATCGCGTGGTACACAGCGCAGGTAGTGCCGTGTGCGTCCCTTGACATTGCTAAAGTTCAACGCCTATTCGCGACCTTTGTCTGGGAGTCTAACTTTGAACGCATGCGACGCAACAACCTTTTTTTAAGCCAAAAAAAGGGCGGGATCGGTTTGGTGAATGTTGAACTGAAACTTTTGGTTCAGCGTTTCCTGTTCTTTAGGGATCAGAAGAATTGCCTTATTTTGTCATCCTTCAGAGATCTTGGAGGCTCCTTCTTGAGATCATGGATAGAGGATGTATCAGTATCTGCCCGGTCCCGGGTGCTAAAGTTTTACAAAGAAATAGCGGCCGCAATAGAGTTCTTCGAAACAAGGTATTCAAGGGAGTATCTTCAAAAGGTGAAAAAGAAAAAATTGTACTGGGATACGCTCGATTCCCTGACGCCTCCTCCTTTGTACCGTATGAGTGCCGGAGGTGTCATTAAGTCCAATGTCTTCCAGCGTCTTCGGCGGTATCCAGTGAGAGTAGGGACAAAGAATTTTTTTGTACGTCTTCATTGGGAGGTGTTACCCGTGAAGACTTGGTCGGCGAAGAAAGGTTTTTTTGTACCTTGGTCTCAGAACTGCGCGCTGTGCCCGTTGCCAGAAACCCTTGAACACGTTTTTCTGTATTGTACAAATGCAGAGTTGTTTTGGGCCGAACTTAGAGCTGTGCTGCGGATAGACATGTATATGACCTGGAAAAAAGTGAAATTCTTAGAGTTCGGGTCAGGTCCGAACAGCAGAGCCTGGGAAGTCCTTGCCCTGCTTGGGCGGCAGGCACTATGGAGGTCGAGGACCGATCATTTGCATGTGGTGGAGGGGGGCAAGCCGGCATGGCGCCACTTCATTGACGGCTTCATGTATGTTGACTCTCTGCTAGAGGCCACGCTACAGCCTGACCTAGAGTGCTGGACGGTGTGGAAGTCGCGATTGCAAATCGCTAAAAACGCTTAGGCGTGGAGGCCATCCAAGTTCCCTTATGTACGTACACGGCTGCAAATGCCAGAGTTCGGCTGATGAGACGCTCTGAATTTGTTCTGTGCAATTTTTTTACCCATGTAAATAACCGTCCTTTTACAATTAAAAAAAAAATAAAAAAAAAGGTGCGTGGCCGAATGGTTACCACGCCTGACTGTCGCGCGGATGGTCTAGGTTCGATTACACTCTACGGAATGTCCTTTTATTTATTCTTTCAACTTGGCGTTCTCGTAAGTTCGAGAACATTCGCGTCTGATCGAGTTTCGAATGTTCTACGGGCCGAAAGTTCTACGCCGAATGTTCCAGAAACCCACGAGGGTACATAAGGGAGGGACTCCGCATGGCGAGCGGAGTCTGTCTCGATCCAGCGTTCGATCCAGCTGTTTCGCCGACTTCGACGCCCGCGACGCTCTGTTGTTCCCTTCAGTTTCCTTTTTGTTTGAGGCACAGGTTAGCCCAATTAAACATTTAGTTTCTTCAGTTGTCATCGCCTCATCAATTGCCATTCGTGACAATACTTATATATACCAAGTTCTGTTTTTCGCCAGCTCTACATGATGGTCAATTTATCTCGTTTCTTCATATCTGGCTACTGCAGGTCATGAAGATCGGTAGTTTTGAAGGAACCGAGTTGAATGGACATACAAAAATTGTAACTTATTAGTTAATACCGTGAAGGCGACACGTACTGAATACATGTAGCGATTGTAGGAGTGTGACAAATTTAGATATTGAGACTTTTCTTATAAGCTCGACCAGTGATTCCTAACTAAGTATTCTTAATTCTAAATATAAATTGAACGGACATGTGTTATCAGGTACACCACTCGCTCATGGAAACTCTGTCAAATAGCCACGACATTTTCAGATCCCTCCTCGAGGTCATTCTTGATAAAAACTAATATTTTAATTTTTCGGTTAATATCGGTTAATATCGATTACCGGTAAATAATTTACAGTTGCGGTTACGGTTTTTATAAATTTCAAATTGCGGTTTCGTTCCGGTTTTGGTTACTGAAAAAAATTTCGTTTCTAAACGGTTTTTGGTTTCGGTTACGGTTACGGTTTGAGTCCCTGCTTTCATATCGTCCGCGACTATATAAAGTCATGCACACAAACACAAAAAAAAAAATCAAGACAGCTCGTTTGAGAATATGAGCATTATTGAAGGCCTTACGTCGGATTGCCACGGGGCAACAAATGCAAATCAAACTCTCAAAACGAAAAAAAAAAAGAATATTTTACTGGTACAGCGGGTTTGTTTGTTTTTGCAAACATCCACGTGCGCCGCTCTCCAAATATGATCGGGGCCATTGCAGGTGCCGCCGTTATCATCGGCATTTCGTTGTAGCAATTTCCGAGTTCCTCGTAGCGGCTATCGCGGTCTGCGCTCTCATTTATAACGGACCCTCCGCAGTGAGCCGGCAGCATTTTACGGAAAGCAATTCGCATTAATTTTCTATCAACGTGGGCTTCCTTATTTCGTGCTAGTTGCAATATATTTGTATCTTAGCGCTTACCCAAAGTGCAACGGAAGCTAACCCAAAAAAGAAAAGATATTAAAAATAATGTGCTTAAAGTTTGCATTCTCAGAACGTTGCTAACCGAGATATTGCTCTTAAAAAAGAAAGGGGGAGCAGTTTTGAGCGGCATTCGTACTCCCGAAAGACGTGGAATGTGCCTCTGTTTTATAGCAACTTCGCTTAAAATGTATTCAAAGGATTTTTCATTTATTTTTTATTCTACGTTTAGAGAACTCAAATTCAGAACCCTATAGACGAGACGAATTTGTTGTACCCGCGGTACTAAACGGGCTCGTAAAGAAGCGGTCGCACTACTAATACCGCTGGCTATCAGTTCGTCGAACGATGTTTCATCGACAGATCGGTTCGTCGACACGCGACTTTTCACCGACAGTTCGTTTCACCGAAACGCTTTCTGCGTTCGTTTCATCGACATATCTTGCGACGGTCTGTCGAACACAACCTTGCTGTTATCACCAAAAGCGTTATGCGTCTCGCCTGGTTTACGAGGGAAGAGGAGGAGAGAAAGGAGGAAAAGGGGGTTGAGGGACAATGCTTGGGTAAACACGGCGCAGTGAACCACGCGCTAGCTTTAGAGGCTTATCAAAAAGAAAAGAATACGTTGTCGACGAGACGTCGCATGGAGCATGTGTCTACGAAGCGTACAGTTTCGACGAACCGTGTGTCCATGAAACGTGTGTCTACGAAAAGTCGCCCACGAAACGTGCTTCCACAAATCTTGTTTCCACGAAAGAATAGGGACCCATTGGTCCAACAAAATACTCCCTAAAGAAACTTGTTGGAAGCGGAGATATGTATGAAGCAGACAAACTTGGAACATGCTTGACGCCTGTCTGCGGATAATTTGTTCATCGTGCCTGCAGCGATCACCGTGCCTCGTGTAGGATGCATGGACCATGTGAGTGCGGCTTAGAGGGTCGATGACCGACATGGGCAGGCACCTTGTCCATGTTGACAATTTTAACGGGCATTTACGGCCCGGTAAACATCATCGATGGCTGCGGAGTAAACAAAACTAATAAGACAAAAACATATTTAGTAAGGTATGAGCTATACTTTAGCTGTTGGTTTGCTTGTATTTTGTCGCTCAATGGTACCATGATTATGTGCCAAACAATCGTCTGATATGTAGGAGTGATGTAGGAGTGACGTGTGAAATATAAAGACAAAAAACATATGGAGTCTTATTTTTTTTACTGCTACTTCTAGGGTACTCAAAAAGGACAGTGTAATTGGGTAGTTTCCACCTCAATATGCAACTGAGAATCGCAACATGAGCGCTTCTTTTTATTGCCACAGACACTGCCGCAGCACGTAATCTAATCCCGTTAAAAAAAACTCATCCTTTTGTTTTCTGAGGCGCGCGAAAGAGTTGATATTTTTGGAGAGCACGTGATTTGTGCCGTGTGTGCAACCATAGCCTCCTTTATACTCATAAAACCTGGCAGTTCGACAACCGAGCCATAGAGTGCACGGTCGCAGAATTGGAGCGCGAGGATCTGGTAGCAGAGAGTATTTCTCGGGGGAGGTGGTATTCAGCGCATAGCTTTTGCAGCGGCGAGGACCCGAAACATGGTTTTCAAACCCGACGAGAAAAGAAGCGGTAGCGCGATGAACCCAAGGAGCAAGAGCGGACATTCCATCGCTCTGGATATGTGTGTTTCGACGTCTCGCCGCAGCGGGGCGCCAGTTACATGCCTCTCCTAAAGTCGCTCTATCCTGGGAAAAGTGGCGCCCTTCATTGTTGTGGAAATGCCCAAGACTAAAGCCCCTTGATAAAAGCGTTTTTTACAAGTACCGCCAACCATTGTTGTGGAAGCGCTCGAGACACGTGCCATGAGCGGGTGCTCCGCCGCCATTCGCTTCCAAGGCCCGCCCATTTCAGTGCTGCGCCGCCATTTGCTTCCAAGGGCCGCTCGAGACATGGGCCTCGTGCGCTCGCGCATTTGACGCTACTTGCAAGACGAGCGCAAACACATCGAGGGGCTTTACCCAAGACGCGTGCCGCGCGCCACCTTTAAGAAGAACATGGCGTCTCAAATATAGCTCAGTGCTGCGCTCTGCCGTCATGATCTTCCCAAGGGCTGCACGTTGCACGTGCCTCTTGCCTTGACGCACATTGCGCTACTTTAAAACATGAAACGGCTTTAGCCTCTCCTCTCATCTGTTTTCCGCCGCTCTATCTTTTCACTTTCGGCGGTCGCGTCACGTGACGATTTGCCAGGCTTTGTCAGTATAGAGAAGGCTATGGTGCAACCCACCCGAAACTAAAGCTTCTTCATGTTTCAAAAGTAGCGCAAGGTGCGTCGATGCAAGAGCCACGTGCAACATGCAGCCCTTGGGAAGATCATGGCGGCACAGCGCAACACTGAGCTACGTTTTAGACGCCATGTTCTTCCCAGAGGTGGCGCGCGGCACGTGTCTCGAGCTAGTCTCGAGTAAGGCCCCTTCATGTTTCAAAAGTAGTGCAAGGTGCGTCGATGCACGAGGCACGTACAACGTGCAGCCCTTGGGAAGATCATGGGGGCACAGCGCAGCACTGAGCTAGATTTTAGACGCCATGAATTTCCCAGAAGTGGCGCGCAGTACGTGCCTCGAGCATTTCTACAAGAATGAATAGTGCCACTTTTCCTAGGATTGAGGGGCTTTAGTCTCGAGCATTTCCACAACAATGAATGCCGCCATTTTTCCGAGGATAGAGGGGTTTTAGCCGAAACTACCCAAAACAACCTGCAATGTCCGAGTCACACTAGAGTGACAAGCAAAACCTACCGACACCGACAAGCCTCAAACTGGTGCAGCATTCACTCGAAAATATCTTTGGTAGGCTTGCGATCACTCGTGTTTATACTTCATGAGCACCGAGAGACAGCGAGCCTTCCAAAGCCTTCTTCGCGCGCATGCTGCACGTGTTTGAATCTTGTCGGTGTCGGTTCACTCTTAAATGGAAGCTGAAGCGGTGCTGTATTTGAGTAAAACCACTTAAAGGAGCGATGCAACAATTTTTGTAGTTTGCGCAAATACCGCTTAAAACGGATCCCTAACGTTAATGACCTATGAAACACGCGTTCGTTTTTCACTCCACGCAATAGAAGTCCCAGAAAAAAATTAAAGAAAAACGAGCAGCGTTCACCTAAAGCCCCTTGATAAAAGCTTTTTTTACAAGTACCGCCAACCATTGTTGTGGAAGCGCGCGAGACACGTGCCATGAGCGGGTGCTCCGCCGCCATTCGCTTCCAAGGCCCGCTCATTTCAGTGCTGCGCCGCCATTTGCTTCCAAGGGCCGCTCGAGACATGGGCCTCGTGCACTCGCGCATTTGACGCTACTTGCAAGACAAGCGCAAACACATCGAGGGGCTTTACGTTCACCCCCTCAACTCACAGCCAGAACAAGCGGCCACGTGATCTGGAGCCGATTACAGGCCGCCAGTGTTGATCATAGCCACGCGCTGGGGTTGACAAAGCGCAGGACACGCGCTGAGTTCCAGCCATTGTTATGGCTCGGCTGTTGTCGTCGTTGCAGCGATTGGACATGGGTCACTACCCGAATGCTTCTCGAGCTAGCAATTATCACGAGCCTAAGTCGAGTGCCCACACAATGCTCGGGTCCAATCTATGAACCGCATTCAAATATCGTCACTTGGGTGTACTCCGATCCCCGCGTTACGTCATCAAATTTTGCAAAGGAGAGATTGAATGAAAATGATCGCTTTTGTCCTTGAACTTACACCGCAACAAAGGCGTTTCTTGGCCAGCGGAGTTGCGTGCGAGTATCCTTGACTCCCACTAGTGCCAGTAAGCTCGTGTATAGTGAAAAACATTCCAACTGAATATCGTCGCACAGCTCCTTTAAATCGTCTTCATTTGGCCTCCAAGGCCCGTTTGCTTGAAGCGCTAACCGCGGCTAAAGTTAGCCGCAGTACCTAGGACAGGGCTTTTGAAATCACGTGACTGGCTCGGTAGGGATGCGGGGAAACATGGCAGTGCCCCGGTGAGTGAGCGCCGCTCGCTTTGGAACTAATAGGTCGTTGTAGCTGCAATATCGGGCGCGTTAGTCAGTAACGAATGGTGCAGTAGGCTTTCGCTTTGCCTTACCTCACTTAAATCGCAAAGCATGAGGAATGACCTCGCCGCATTTTTTAGATAGTCTTTCGATTCTGGCCATTCCTAAGCCTAAATAAACGCGATAATTGTCGGCATGGCAACGTCTTTGGAAAGCGGATTGTCTTGACCGAATCGGCCGGGCATTGATAGCACACAAAAACAGACAGCGTTCCAATAGACCTTTTTTCTAAATTATCCAATTCACCTGTATCTCGTTTCTAGTTTCCCCAGGATCGTGTCCACCAGCAAATAAATGTCGACACAACACTACGGGCAGCTACCGCTATCTATGAGCGACGGCGAGAGCCAGACAATCGGCTTGCCGGTTGTCTGGTTGCCGTCGTTGCTCATAGATGGCGGCAACCTTTTCAGCCTTTCCACTCAGGCTTGCTCACTTGCGGCCGCCCATTTCTTCATTCCCACTATCGTACTTGCAGCTTCGCTGGTCTTCCTTCTTCACCAGAGTGGAAAGGCTGAACGTTTTTTAAGGGCCTCTTCAGCTTCCCTTTAAGCTGAGACTGCAGCCAAGGCCACACGCACGAGAGCATGGGGTCACGGCTAGAGCCACTAAATGAGCCGCACTTAGAGTATCGGCACTCCGTTCCCGACATTGTTGTGGGCGCCGCCATTCTGGTTCGTATGCAGGGCAGACGACTCTGACGATCGTCATGATTTAAAAGTGCGACTTCCTCAGCATTAGTTTTTGTGTTAGGAAGCTCACGTAATATTGCTTTGCTTTTGCGCGAACTCTTTAAACATTTGTGGAGGGCGGAAAAGCGATTCTTGTGATTTCAGATAAACCTTCAGATAACTAACAACCGTGGTCTTAAGCCACAATATGGGCCAGTGTCGTTACTGTGAAACGTAGCTTAGTTAGTGGTACTAGTTACGGCTTTGAAGTGTTCTTCCGAAGAACGAGTGCTGGCGCTAAAAAGGCACGTCTCAGAGCCAGGAGCGCGGGCTAGCTCGCGCTTGTAGTTTCGGCTGCAGTCTCAGCTTAAAGGGGCCTATAAAAAAATTTTGGGCTGGGATCAACAATTTAAGAGTGCGACTTCACTAATCGCATATCCTTTAGTGGGCCAAAAGAAAGAAGGTAGAAAGTCCAAAGCTAGGTTTTTGGTACGAACATTTGAGAATATAGCGGACTATTGCGTGCCTCCTTTCCTTCAAAAGCTCTCCGCCTTTTTCCATGATACAACCGCGGTGCCCAAAGCACGCCAGCCTACCCAGCTCACGCACTGGACACGAGAACTGCGTCACTCGGACTTATGCGCGCGTCAACAATCAATACGTCAAAGAATATTTGATTTCGCATTCGTGGGCAATGAGTGCCGTCACGGCACTTATCATCGCTCGCGATTAATGACAAGCTTCATGGTATGCTTAAGAAGGACGGCGGGAGCTTGGAATCATCGTACCGGTGTCAAAACATGTCACGACTACGTGATTTCTCAATGGGCTTTTGAGTTCAGGAGTAAAGCTAAAGAGAAAGAAGGTAAAAAAATAATTTCATGGCCCCTTTAAAGGGGTCATAAAACGATATGGGGTTGAAATATTCACGACTTTCAGAGGCGTACTGGTTGTAGACTGGCCAATGTAGACTCGCTCAGACCGTCACTGATTCAGAAGCTTCTTTGTCGCGGCGAAATTGCGAGGACGAAAGGGAGATATTTCTTTCAGTCTTGCCTTCGCAAAGCTTAATGACGCAATTGTGGGATCAAAACCACCCCCTCGTCGACAGTCCAGTGCGGCTCATAGAATGGACACGAGAACTGTTTGAGCACTCGACTTTTGATCGCAACAATCAATGCCTAGGCGTACATGCGCTTACTGAGTGGCTCGTGCCTAACCACTGAGGCGAAGAGAATAGCCGAACTCTAACAATCCCAGGAGCTCAGCACGCGTTTCCTTCTTCGCCAACCCCAGCGCGTGGCTATGAATAATGTTGGCGGCATATGATTACAGTGTACTAGAGTACGTGGTAGCGTTTGGACCGGCGCATCTCGACAATGGGAACCTGTAAGGCTGCGTGTGTAGACAACCATCAAGGCGCTGCAGTCGACAGGGCTGCAGAAAATCGCTGCAGTCCGCACGTGCCGCCGCACGTTCGCGTGCACTCGGTGCACGCGCACAACCCGCACCATACTGAGCTACTGCCGATGCGCCGGTGTCGACACCTAATGCGATCTACACCACACGCCTCACGCGAGCCGCTCCGGTCCCAACACTACCCCGTATTCTGGTACACTATAAAAGGGTAGGCACCAAGCTACGCTGCCGCTTGATCTTGCTCCGAGTTGAGGGGATGACCGATGCTTATATTTGTCGAATTTATGTCTGGCGATTGCCATTTCGTAGAAAAAAAAAATACAAGGGAACTTTATTCGGTTATTAACGTTAAAGACGCATTCTAAGTAGCATTTAGCGATACAAAAAACAACAAAAAAACTCGATCATGCCTTTTGTAAAAGGGAATCTGGTATAGCGGGTCTCAGACATAACAGAACATAACAGACACGCGCATAAGGCACGCGCAGCCCGTTTTGTTCTTACCGGGTATAAAGGGGTGGTGCAACAACGTTTGTATTTGCGAATACCGCTTAAAACGAATCCCAGACATTTATGACCGATGAAACACCTGTTCGTTTTTTTCTCCCCACTCAAAAGACGTCGCATAAAAAAAAAAAAAATAAAGATAAACGAGCAGCCGTTTAACCCCCCCCCCCCCCCCCCCCCGACTCGCAGCCAGAACAAGAGGCCACGTGATCTAGAGCCGATTATATTCCGCCAATGTTGATTATAGCTACACGCTCAGGTTGGCAAAGCACAAGACACGCGCTGAGTTCCATGCATTGTTAGTATTTGGCTATTGTCGTCATCGCCGCGATTGGACAAGAGCCTCGACCCGAACGCTTGTCGAGCTATCGACTATCACGAGCCCAAATCGAGGGCTCCCGCTATGCTTGTTTTCAATCTATAAGCCGCACTCAAATATCGCCACTGGGAGACTATGCCGTAGCCGTCAAGTCTTGCGAAGGAGAGACTGGAAGAAAATTCTCGCTTTTATCCTTAAATTACACCGCAGCGAAGAGGTTTCTTAGTCAATAGAGAGTTTTAGTAGATCGTTCCGATACCTCCGGTAGCCCCGATAACGATACTATGCATGCGCAAGGGAGGCGGTGGCGGAGTATCGGGAAATCGTTATCGGAGTAATGGGAACGATCTACTAAAACTCTCCAAAGCCATTGCGTGCGAGTGTACTTGGGTCTCACTAGTGCCAGTGAACTTTTATGAAGTGAAAAATATTCCAATTTAATATCGTTGCACCGCCCCTTTAAAGGGATGGTCAACCGAACACTCCAGGGTCTATAATAAGCGGCGCACTATCTTTCCATGAGTCAGGAGCCGTCGGTGTGCGCGAGCACACGCAACGAAATTGACGTCATCATATCACCCATTCGAGCTTATTAAGCGCGAATGGGGGATATGATGACGTCAATTTCGCTGCGTGTGCTCGCGCACACCAGGGGCTGCCGACCCATGAAAGGATAGTGCGCCGCTTATTATAGACACTTCGGTTCACCATCCCTTTAACGGAATGTTCGACGCAGTGTTTTTAATATCCCTCTCATAAGGGCGGCGCACGGGGACTGTGCGCCACAAGCCACAACTTGGTGGATTTTGTTTATTTTTTCTGTTTTGGTTAATGTTTTGGACTTTGAGAGAGTGACCCTTGTGCGATCAAGAAGTTGGGTTGTCCCCCCCCCCGTCGCTTACGAAGGTCTGCAACATGTCGCTTTCCTCTTCACCACTTGAGAAATTGTTTTAGGCCCACTATAGAACACTGCTCGAAAAAGGAACACAAACTGCAAAAGTGACACGTCGTCTGCTTGCGGAGAACGAGCACGCGGTAAGCGCATTGCGACATAAGCGCACAATTAATTGTTTGTTGGCAGGGACGGGCACCCGTGATTGCACGATCGATGACAGGAAAAGAGCAAGTTAAATGACATTTTCGGTTTGAAATCACAAAAAAAAACAAAAACAAAAAAACGGGGGTGCTTCATTTTGTCATCTACATCCTTGATTCGGGTGGTAATTTCAAGACCATCTGTACAGTTTCAGTTGTTTTGATGTTTATAAGTATGGTGCTTTGCAGGAAGAGAGTATTACCTGCAGCAGCGAATCCCTGTATTCTCACATTTCGACCGGTCCACCAACCAACCAACCAACCAACGAATCAACACAAATACACAAACAAACACACACACACACACACGCGCGCGCGCGCCTTCGTTTGTGTGTGGGTGTGTTTGCGTGCGTTCAAGCACACACGTATTGGCGTGCGTGTCGATCAGCGCGCAGGTCGCCATACGGCAGTTGGTTTAAATACCCGACTCTCTGAACTCCCCAGCCGTACGGACAATCCGCGTGTCAATGCTGCTGCCCCGGACAGAAGCGGCCTCCTCGGCGTTTCGATGATTCGGCGGGCTCTTTCGGCGATGCTGGCCTCCTCTTGTCCGGCAAGAGAGACGCGGTGGTCCTTTGTGAGGGCGACACCGCGACAAGGACGCGGCTCTTGATCTGGGCCGCCTAAGAGGGCCTCATTAATTTTCCTGCAGCGGGCCCCACAAAGGACGTCATTGTGTCCGCCGAGCACGCTAACGGGAGCAGCAGAAGCCCCCGCGGCGGCTCGAGAGCCGGCCGTCGCTGCCGGAGGCCCTTTCCCTGCCGGACATCTGCGTCCCCCGACGGCGCCTCTCGCTGAGCGTCTCTTTCTCGTCGCTCCACTTGGCTCGGACAATGGCGGGCCACTCGGCGAGGTCGAGATTACCGCGCAGCCAACTTTAATGCGTTGATTTAAGCGGGTGTGAGAAGTCTGCTTCGCTTGTCTGGCTCAGTCCGAAACTCGTGTGGGAGTAAAACGTTTATAAAAAAGAGTCGGGGCTATTTGATGAGAGACGCGGGGGTTTCAACGTTCTCTTGGCCGAGACGGGAACACAAAATGGCCTAAACCCCATCGACTTCGTGAAATGAAGGCTTTGTACATGTTTGTTCCGCACTGCTCCGACTGTGGTAAGAGAGGGGAATGGGCAGAAGTGGACGCCACTAACTGCGCATCTGTTTGGTGATACTACTGACGCAGTCCTAGCATGCTGTCGCCAATCGATGGTACCACGTAAAGATATTGTAGATGTAGTGACAGAGAGTAATGCTCTCCGGAAACTCTTTTCTTTTTTTCAATGCGGAGTGAAGAGAAAGGCGGACACTGTACTTTAACTAAGTTATATGTGTGATGGGTGAATACGACCATTTATAGGTTAACTATTCTGGATGTAACAAATCGGTAGATATTAATTAGAAAATAAAAAAAGGAAGATCGCGGGTGACAATTTTAGTTCAATTTTCGTCCCGCCTTTGACCTTACGATTGCAGCTTGTTTTTGTTTATCGCAGAAAGCATTCTTTTGTAGTGACATCTGACTAGATAGCTGACTTGCCGGGTTAAAAGTCTTCAAGAGGATTTTGGCAATGATTGACGGGGTTGTTAGTCGTACCTCAATCGAACCCCGTCAGGTTTGAGGAGCAAGGTGCCGCTTTCCTTTCCAGCCTGCCAACAAGACTACAATTGTGTTACAGATTTCCAGGTTGAAAATAAATGCCCTAATATAAAGCTAAGCTCTAATTGAGATCATCGCTGCTGGGATGCCCCCTTCCTCACGCCATCAGCGCGAGAAATATTAACGCTTAAAAAGCAGGCCCTTTGTTTTCTGATTTTTTACCAGTCCAATGCATGTGCCTCTGAGATACAAGTTTTGAAAGTCTAAAAAAAAAAGAAACTTGAAAATATGTTATTTTATTTTTCGAGGTTGTGAACAAACTATAACTTCAGTCATCACAAACAAACAAAAAGTAAAAAAAAAAAAAAAAACTAGCAAAATTAATATTTAAATTTATGTTTCGATACACCTCCAGCAGTGGTCGTTAAACATTCAAATTTTCAGTTAACTTCGTGTCTTCTTAATGCCGCAGTTTTTTTACACTAACCTCTTGGCCGAGACGCTTCAGCCGCTGCCGCGGTAGCAAAAGGTTTTTACGTGCCGCAGCTTCGCGTGCCGTCTGTTCTTCGTGTGCCGTCTTTTCACCAATAACTCCGAAAAAAAAAGAAGAAGAAAAGAAGGAAAGGTTACGTTAATCAGCTATTTCCAAGGTGGAACAGATAACCAGAAGGAAACCCCTTCTCCGCAACACCTATTCATTGTTCTCCGCACCATCGAACCCAGAACGGCGGTGAGGCGTAGCCGCCGCGCAACTCACGCATCGGCGGCCAACGACACCCCTAATGAACCGCCTCGTTGTCTGCGCGTTCATCTCCCGACTGGTGAAACATAAGCCTCTCCGCCCACAGACGAGCAGGATCGGGCAGGAGGGAGGCGGCGGCGGAAGCCTCCATTTCTCGGACCGATTGAGCAGCACAAGCTCATTGTTTTCGCGGCATTGCACTGCTGAGCATTCGACCCTGCTTCCCCATCTCTCTCTTATTTCTCTCTCTGTCTCTATCTCTCCCCTCGTTCCCTATATTCCATTCACTCCTAAGCCGACAGTGTAATGGAAGCTACGGGCTCGTGGAACCAATCACACGTCCGTCATTCTTCCCCTGATCACGCTCTCCCGCTCATACTAAAGCGCGGAAAGCGAGGTCAGGTGATGGAAGGGAGGCGGTTGATTGGCTACGTGCTCGCGGGACCAATCAAACTCCTCTCTCTCATCACCTTACCACGCTCTCGTCGCGTGAGTTTGGATGGGAGGGCGTTATCACGGGGCAAATGCGAGACGTATGATTGGGCTAAAGTGGACGTAGCATCGACCGCACTGTCGGCTTGGGGGGTGAACGGAGTAATGCTCCTTCCTTTCTTCTGCCTTTCATCTTCGCTCGCACGGGAGAAAAAGAGCTTACGCTTCCGAGCTAAAATATGACTTACCGTCGGGTTAGGTGCTGGGCCGGGGGTAATCTGAGGGCATCCTTCTTGGTCGGCCCGGGATGCTCCGGGAGTAATTTGCCGCAAGCTGCCGCGTTCCTTTTTTTTTTTATTTTTTTATTATCCCCCTAACACTGAACGCTTCGAAAGAGAAAGACGAGGGAATAACGAAAGAGGCTGCCACAAAGTGGGTAATTTCAAAAGGAGAGAGCGCGCCCGCGCGCGCGGGATTCTCGGACGATGGAAATTTAGTCGGCGGATCGGTTGCAGTTGTTGCCACGAAGAACTTGAAGAGCACACTGCGGCTCAGTGTTGGTACGGGCTAGTGTTTTTTTTTTTTTATTATTGTACTTTGTTAAACATGTATGCGGAACTGAAGAACTTTACAGGCACCGAGAGGTTGGGAAATGTTGAGCGTGACGAGTGCCGAGCACCTTGCTGTTTAGAACACCGAAGAGCGAATCGCGAAACTAAGAGTGAACGTAAAGAGCCAGGCCTTGTTATTCTTAGACTCGCAGTGACTATAGACGAAGTATTAACAAATAAGAATTAGATCATTGACCGACCATACAACTCCCCACATAGGTACGGAGATATCTTGAGATTGGATGTTTAGCGGCAAAAATATCGAATTCTATCGAATAAGGCTAACCTTGAACGACCTCAGTCGCACCTAAAAACGGCCAGAACTTCTACTTTTTTTTAGACCGGCTTCAGAAGCCACACGATAAAATAAGTCGTGCTTCACAATTACACCCTCGAGCACTCCTGCGACCCCCACCGTGGTAGTCATCGATCTCCTGAAAGCCTCCGACTCGGTGCCTCGCGCGGCAGATGTCTCGGCTGTTCGAAACTGCGAACTGAGGGGTCGCCCGCTTCAGTATATCAGCGACCTTTGCATGACAGAACATACCGTGTCGGAGTGGGGCGGAGCCTGGGCCCCGTGACCCGCTAACAACAGTGGTGTCCTCCAGGATGCCATCCTCTCCACAACTCTAATCAGCCTTCTCACGTCCCGCCTTCCCCCTCCTCTGGAAGTTGTCCGCAGACTCGGATTTTCAATCTATATGTCAAAACGGGGCCTGCCTCTTGTCCCTTGGTCACCAAAAGTACGCCGTGCAAGCGAGAGTCCACGCCGTGTCCAGCTTTCTTTGGGAGGTTGACCTCTGCCCATACCCGAAGAAACGCTATACGTCGTCGTGGCCAGCCGCGAACAACACCGGAAAGGCATCCGTGACCAGGTGCAGCTACATCTACAGGGACTGCGAATCCAACCAACCGAGTCCACCAAGATCCTCGGCCTCCCCTTAGATGAGGACGGCGGCGCGGAGACGTATGGCCGGACCAGCACTCCCGGATGTGGAGACGTGCCCTCGCCCTGCTACCGTGCGTAACTTCGAATTCCTGGGGAGCCGAGGAACGCCCACTGCGAACCCTCGTGGGATCGCTCCACACTCCCAGATCCTGCAGGTACGGCCAGAACTACTTGTGGTTCACCCTGCGCCAACGATACCATGTGGAGTGTATCTCAGCCTGGAGGTAATGCAAGTAGCCGCAGGTCCCCTCAAGACAACAGCCAACGACGATTTGCAACTCCAAGCGCAAATGAACATCATTAAAGACCGGGCAGAGAGCCTTCGGGCACCACAGCTCCTGCGCATGGAAAGCATCGGAGCCGGCGGTAACATTCTATCGATACGATATTTCGTATCGACATACGATATTTCAACCAAGCCTCAGCTAGCGCCGCTTTCAGCCCCATGGGAACGTGTTTAAGACGCTGACCACAAGCCGTTGGCCAAAAAAATTGGGCCGGACTGACAGCCCCGTCAACGACTGGTCGCTGCCGCATACGAACGCGAAGTGCGTTCAGGACGACTCAGTGGCGCTACGCTTTTATACCGACCCATCGCAGCTAGATAATTTAACAACAACCGCCTGGTTTTGCGCCACCACCAAAGAGGTTGGATCGCGGGCGCTCCCCACCAGAACATCAGTGAATAAAGTAGAACTACCCGCGTCGTGCTCCTCACCTCCCTAGAAACTCACAGTCGCTGGTTGGGAACAAGGAAAAATCACAGGGTCATCATCATCCACTCTAACTGCAGAGATACGAGCAGAGAGGATGTAAGGCATGCCACCAGAAGTCGGATAGTCCAGGGCATTCGTACCATCAAAAGAAACCTGGAGAGAGCTTGCCATATAAGATCACCATCTTATGGAGACCCAGCCAACAAGATATCCCAGGGAACGTTCAGCAAAAGTTTCGACACGTTCCATGGGACTTGCGTGGTCGTGACCAAAGAATATGGGTAACACGGTGGCCATGGTGCTAAGCTCGTGTATTTATATATATATATATATATTTAATTTATCTGCGTATCTTCACTAATTTATGCAACTAAAATATACGCCCTGTTCTATTCCGTCTTCCTCTTGTCATTTGTTTAAAGTATAACAATATTTTTGAACGACCCACTAGTCACTACTTGACTTGTAACGGAATCAGCTTGATTCCTGATCAACCCACTTTGTGTCGATCTGGTCGATCTTTGCTTACCTAATGTTTCTTTAGAATAATAGTACGACTTGCGTCATCCGTCAATCATGTCTGTACGCAACAGTGCCTCTCTTCCACATCAAACTTGGCCAGCGTAATCTCTAATGTCGATTCTTAGTTGTTTATACTGTGGTGATAGCAAAGCGAACTCCAGGAGGTGTGTGCGTCTCGACTCTCGAGTGATGAGACAAATCGCAACCTGGTTTTTGAGAGGGTGACAAAGTTGGAAGAGGAAGAGAAAACTAATATTATAAATAAAAAGGAAAATAACCGGTTGCTTAAGTTAGTTCACAAGTTATCACATAATTGGTGAAGAGTTTTCTGTCGAGCACTCATTTAGTCTATCCGGTGGAGGGCCGTTAGTGTAATACAGGGGTCTCCGAACCCCAGCCACGGGCCAAATTCGGCCTGCAGAGGTCTTTAGACCGGACCGTGGATAATCACGGAGATTTTGATAAAGCCGGGCCCCGAAAGGTCCAACCATCCCGGGGCTCAGCTCAACCATCAGGATGCCTTTTTCTCCAGACATGGGAAAGCCGCGCACAGCCAGGTGTGGGCGGGCGAATCCGCATGGGTTGGGGTCCGGGGTGACGCCACTAACCAAACGCCTGCGGGGCATTTTAAAGGAGTTGGCGGATGATAAGTCTGAGTGGAGTCTGAGGCTCGAACTAAACACCAACAAAACATACTGAAGGCGCAACTAACAGGGCATTCACTGCGCTTGACTAGCTTAGCAGACTATAGGACACGTGGGGAAAAATCACAAACGCCATGACTTTGCGCTTTTCACACTGTTTAACTTGTCCCAGTAGCTCGTAGTGTCGGCTGCGCTCAAGCATCAAGTGAAACCAGGGGTGGATCCAGAACTCCGTTTTAGGGGGGGGGTGGGGAGGGGGGGCGAAGAAATTCGTAAGGATGCTATTCTTCCATTCGACGGAGTGGTTCTCCAAGTTCAGAGTACAACTGTGCCTGCTAGGGTGCGACTTACCCTATTTTGAACCCTCGAACTTGAGTACCGAGCCTTCTACCACCTGGCAAGCCGGTAATCGGTGTTATTTGGGAAGGGGGGGAGAGGGGGGTTGGGGATCGGGGATCTACCTATGTCCAATTGCCCTCTGAGAAGGGGGAGGGGGGGACGACTTAGTTCGGGGGGGGGGGGGCGGCCGCTCCCGTCGCCCCCCCCCCCCCCCCCGCTTGGATCCGGCCCCTGAGTGAAAAAAAGTATAGAAGCCACGATGTCTATAGTGTGGCGGTTTCATCCACGTCTTCTGTCAACAAAGAAGTGCACTTCTGTAGTCTGACAGCACGACATCTCTCGTTAGTGACAAGATATTCTTAACAAACTCGGGAGCCCCCCTGAAGGCAACGAGCTCTGCCGTTAGACGGTGACGATACAAACTTCAGCCCGCCCGAGACACCACAGCTCACTTCGAAAAGAGTAATTTTCACCGTGGCAGTCTTCTTGGAAAGTTTTATAGAGGAGTATCCAAAATCAATTTTAGCACTTGCTTTTAAGCCTGCGTTCACGGGTTCATGTATGAACCGCCAGGTGCCCTGAATGTTTTATTCGGTCTGGCAACCCGGCAACATGGCGAAGGAACCTGCCTGGACAGATCTGTGTTCTGTCCACTAAAAGGCACCTTCAATTTCGCACTATCTCGTAGTTGGTCGACGCCCTGTTCTTTTACTCGCAGATCATCCTTTCATTTCATTCGATCGTGTACTTATTTATATTTCGATCACTGACCTTTTACACCTGACCTAATGCAACAGATATCTGTCAGGCGATGACCTACCAAACAGATATCAGATATAACCTCGTTTGGCGCACTTTGGCCTATGTTTCATTTCGCACCATAAAAGCCTTAATGATCCTCAAAGGTATAAAAGCGCCGAAAACAACAAGAACGAAGACGAAGTAAAACAAACACACAAGACGCATTCGCAACTGTAGTTTATTCGGAAAGAGCACGTACTATATAGGTACCATCGGTCAGGGTAGTCATCGTCACACCGGCGCAAACCTTTCTTGATAAAATCAAACTTTTTGTTTTAAAAGGAAATTGATGCCGCAATGCGTATATTTCCTTTAAAAAAACAGCAGAGTTTTATATAATCAAAAATGCTTTGCGCCGATGTGACAATGACTAGACTGGCCGATGGGGCCTATATAGTGCGTGTTCTTTCCGAACGAGTGCACCTTGTGTTTGCATTACTTCGTCTTCGTCCTTGTTGTCTTCGGCGCTTTTAAACTTTTTAAAACCATGAACGAACTGGCCCAAGTAACCACCTTCATCAATCATCATCAGCTCTTGTACATGGTCGGACCCAAAATTCCGCGGCGGTAGCCCATAACGTGCAAAAATTCTCATAATGAACAAAGTGGACTCGCGTTTTCTTTTATAGCACGAAGTACACAAAAAAAATTAACTCACTTGAAATCATACATGTCATTACCGGAAAAAAAATACTAAAAAGTAATACCGGTACTTGTTTCTGCATAACAAAATAACTAACTATCTTATTTGTTATTGGTATACAAAACGAACCCGTTACTTTCTTGTTACACTGTATCTGTCGCATTTTAATGAAGTTATAGCCACCTACCAATATTTTCTGTCGTTAAAGGGGTCGTGAAACGACCTCGGCTTGAGGTGTTTATAACTTTATGAAAGCGCACTGGACCTGGTTCGGCCCAAGGATGCTCGCACGGACCGCCACTCATTCAGAGACTTCTTGGTCGTGTTTAAATTACGGGGACAAAAGGGGACTATTTATTTTAGTTTTGCCTTCGCAAAGCTTTTGATGTGATTTTGGGATCGGAACCACTCGCTGGACGACCACTGAGCGCGGCTCACGGATTGTACACGAGAACTGCGTGAGCACTCGACTTCGGCTCGTAAGAATCAATGTATCGGCAGACACTCGAGTCGTGGCGCGTGCGTAACCACTGCGATAATGAGAACAGACGAACTCTAGCAATGCCTAGATCTCAGCTCGCGTGTTCTACTTTGCCAACCCCAGCGCGTGGCTATGATTAACGTTGGCGGCATAGGATATGTACCAGGCCAGGTGACCGCTTGATTTTGCTCCGAGTTGGGGGGATGAATGACGTTCATATTTCTCGGATTTATTTGCCAATTGGTATTGCTTAGAAAGAAAACCTAAGGCAAACTTATTCGGTTATTAACGGTAGGGTGTAATTCTGAGTAGTAGAAAAATAGTTTAATGGCCCCTTTAATACCGCGTAGCTTTTTGACGCATTCATGGTAATCTTACTTCTTCTTTGGGGGGATCGGTGGCCGAGTGGGCTAGCGTACACCAGGTCGGAGCACGTGAAGCAAAAGCTCGCACTGCATAACCCAAGGATCCTGGGTTCAATCGCCATCCCTGCCCGTTTCAATCTGGATAAGCATCGTACCGGAGTGCGAGTCGTGTACCACTACTGCCTGATGCACGTTAAAGACCCCAGGCTAGCGGTTGTATTGCACTGGCTAAATTTCTCATCTACAGTTGGGAGACAAGTCGCCCATTGAGGCAGACTAAGGTCTAGGTTGTGTAGAAATACACCCCCTCCCAATTTTTTACGCGGGGGGGGGGGGGGGGGGTGAAAACAGAGTGGGGTGACTCGTGATGTGCACGTTCCCCTCCAGAAATATTTAAATATTTGAACTCTTTACTTCATCAAAAAGTAACGAAAATGCGTTACTCGTTCCTTCTCTCGAATAGAAACTAGGTTGTTACTTCGCTACGTTAGAACGTAACTAGATAAATCTAACGCGTCACTCTTAACGCGTAACTTTTATATGGTTTTAAGCAAACTTTTATACATCCTATGGTTATCCATTTTTAGGCAAACTTTTATGGGGTTTTAAGCAGACTTGTGTGTAACGTGTTTCAAGCAACGCGTTACCCAAAAGTCTGCTTAAAAAAAAAAAAACAGAAATATAAGAAAACACTCAAACGCGTGACTAAGCACCCGCACCAAACCATCAGTGTCAGGGCGAAAAAGCGCCAGCCAGTCAAGCAACTACCACCAATGTAAATATATGTCCCGGTAAAAAGAGAGAGAGAGGATGAGAGACACCTTGCCGTCACCTGTAATCGAATTAAAGGGGAACCCAATCCTTCCCGACCGAGGCATGATTTGAGCAGCGACCGAACCTCCATTACGCCCCCATTTTCGAGTTCACTGGTTCGCACTGCCTGCCTGGCTTTCAGCTTGCTTTCAATGGCGCCTGCTTCTCGTGGTCTTGTGTGCGTCTTCAGTGACCCGGTGCTTCTTGTTTCCTTTTTGTATTTTTCCATTTTTTCGTCACCCTAAGTCTTTGTTGCTTTCGTCTTTTTTTTTTCTACGGATTGCTTTCTTTGTTTAGTGAAGTCTAGGTAAGCGCAAAAGCCGCGATCGGACTCTTTTTTTAATCAGTGTTGAATAAGTCTGTACCAAGGGGAACGTGCGCGGTCCCGTCTTTAAGATATCCAAACAAAAATACACGAACAATTTTTTTTTGCCCATCGCCACAACGATACGGGCCTTGTTTTTTCTGGTTTTACATTGACAATTTACGAGCGGTTTGCAACGATGTCTTAATATGCGCTAGGTTTATTTTTAAATCGACAACAGTTCTGAGATGTTCAGTACAAACATTCAATCGGGGGTATCTCATCAGCATTCTACGAATTCGTTGAAAGCTAACCCAGATCAGGTATCAAATATTTCTCCCCTTAACTTTCTTACAACTTAATACGATTTTTGTTCTATTTGCTATTGAAGTTTAAAAAAAATACGTTAATGAATAGGCGAGGCAAAAAATGACTCGTTCTTTCTTCCTCCGCGCCGGGGACCATGCACCTACAAGTGGCTCTCTCCTGATGCACGCGGAAGATGCGGAAAAGCCATCACTCCGTTCGCGGTTGGCTCGTTCGTAGGTGTCGCGTTTGCTTGCATCTATCTTTCTTTTTTTCCCCTTCTTTCCTGATTTACGGTTAAGGTGAGTTTTCCAATTCCGCTGAAAGCTTGCTAGCCGCGCATGCCCACAATCGATCTTTGAATGGGGCCATTTAAAATTGACCATTACGGCACACGGATGTCATAAATTTCCGGTCCCGTTGGTCGTAAGCACTTCGAAGCGCCTTATATATATATATTTTTTTTTTTTTTTCTGACTCGAAGTTTGTAATGGCGGATCGTGGAATGTAGGCGCGCCGGAGCAAGGAAAACGAATTGGAAGTCGCGCATATGTGACGAATCGAGTTTGAAGCGGCCGCCGTATGCTATTCCCAGAAGGGGTGAATAACGATGCCCAGGTGCGTGATGGAAGAAATGGTCGGTGATTGCCGGACGCCGTGGCGTCCCGCTTAGAAAAAATGCTTTAATTTCGTAATAACAAAGTCTTATTGCTTTCGTTAACTTTATAATGACCCGAACGCTTAAGGGCAATTATTGCGTACTGGTTAAGGTGAGCGTGTTGTGATTATAAAAAAAACTTGAAATACAAAGAAAAACAAAACACGGAAGATTTTCGCAGACAACCAGACTTTTTCAAAACGGAGGTTCAGGGAACGAAAGATCACGCACCGTTGGAACCAACAACGTCTTACCCAATGAAAGAGAGTAGTTGTCTTTATAATCCTCCGTTTTCTTATTCTTTATATCTTAAATTATTATTGCTTTTGTGCGAAGTTCTAAGGTATCCCTAAAGTAGCGTCTAGTTTGAAGACGCAATAATGCAGAGTGCATCAGCGATTCACGTCCTAAACTAGATAATAGACCTTGCATTAATTAATAGTTTGTAATAGTTAGGACGTTTCACGTCTATGTTAGCGGCAAAAAAAGTTTGAAGGATAATTATTTTCATTGTACTTATTGAAGGCCCTTTAAACTAATGTGCTTAAGTAATATTTACAGAGCGCAAAACGACAGTCATAATAGATTAATGTACTAATAGTATTCCCGCACCGGAATATTTCCATATGACCTATTGTGGAAAACGTAAAATGGTACATGTCCGCGAAATTGACTCTGGCACTCGACGCCTATGAAAAAAGGCACTGGCAAGCCTGTAATGTTATTAGGCAGTGTGTCTGAGTTTGTATGCACATTTGAGAATCTGCCGTATTCCGCTACTAGTTTGTAATATTTATTTATTCCTCGTGCCATTCTAATACCGTCGTAAATTTGCTTAATCTAACAAACAGCAGAACGCGTCATTAAAAACAAAAGATTCATGTTCGTGTTTCTCCGCTACACCGTCCGCAAATCCATTTTATATTAGATTCTGGCGGTGTAGAAGCTAATTAGCATGCTACAACACGCAAGGAAAGGTGGAAAGAAACGATGTTAATTTGTAAAAGACCACTTTCACTACTTTCGTAAACAACATGGCGCGTCGTTACCGCGTCGTTGAAAAAAAAAGAAAAGAAAATAAGACAAGAAACACATGGAGACGCTGTACTCGCCAGCGCTATACTTTTAATGAAACGCCATAACGACGAGAGTCGACGTCGCAAAGCGAAGGAAATAGCGTGTAAGAAGACAAGCGGAAAAAAAAGCAAATACATCGAACAGCGTGACGTTAAAAAATAAAATGCAAGAAGGGAGGTGGTACCGAGGCAAAAGCCGGCACCAAAAATTGCTCCGTTAATCTCCAAATGCGTGGAAGGTAAGGTCCCTTAAAGCAGAAATAAAACTACGCTCGAAGGAAAAGGCGTGTAACTTGAGACGCATTAAGAAAAGAAAAAAAGTTGTCCTAGTTGAGGAGAGTGCAAGGCCCGCGAGGTGTAACGAGGGGTCTAAAAAAGACACGCGTGTACGAAGGATATTGAGGAAAGGAAAGAAGAAAAAAAAAGACGACAAAAAAAATATGCGAAGCTATGTTGGAAAGAAGCATTTACAGGCGCGCAGCACGAGTGATACTACCTTCGTCTCGTAAAAATAAGGAACTAACCGAGCGGAGGTTGATGCAAGGGATACGAGGAGGAGAATGGGGGAGGCATGGGGAGGAAGGAGGGGAAGAGGGTCGGGGAATCGACGGCATTATGCAAATTTTGAGAGGAGAGGATGATGTCGTCTTCTCGGGAAACGACAGGCACTCTTCGTTAATTATTCCCGCCGAGCTCTTCTTGCTTCCTTCGTTCTTGGCAAGATTTTGTTTTTCTACTGCGGCAAGATCCTTATAAAAAAAAGTTATAATTATTATAATTACGAAATATAATCCTATATACCTCTTTTAATTTTTGTTGCAACGTGTGTAGAGGAACATCCGCTGAAGCAGCATGACTCGCAGTGTTTCGTGAATTAGCTTAATGTCTCCTTTTTGTTTAATCGCACTTGGTGATAGATCTACCTTACTATGTTTATTTTATTTTGAAAGCCTTTCTAACTGACGCTAAAATTTTCGGTCTACAGAGGTCCGTGTACCGTGCACATTGACCACTGATACTATTATCTCAAGGATTATTGCTTTTAGTAGCCGCAATGTTTGAAGTTTGATGCATGTCTAATCTGACTATCAATACACAATTTTCCACTTCACATATTTTGCTAATTTGATAACTTGAACGCATCTGCTTCTTTATTTAGTTTCAAAAACTGCTAAAGAAGATTGAAGAGGCTGCCTAAAGAGCTACGCTGATTTGAATAGAGCGATTAGCAAAACATAAAAAAAATCTGGGAAAAACTAACATGCGCCCTAACATCTTCGTCAGATTTTACTTATATATATGCTTTGTTGGATTGAGTTTCATCGAGCGTGATTTGTGTGTCGTTCCAATTAAAGCGCGCATACTTTATGTTACCTTCTTTTTTTTTTTCATTTCAAATCTAGCCATTAAACGGCAATTTTGTTATGTGCTGTTGATATTTCTATGAAAGGAGGAACTTGAACTTAGTCAATAAATTGGGCAGAAGCTCCACGGCGAGTTTTGAAAGATCGATGGATCGGCCCCCGACGAAAATATGCGATCCATGGTGTCTGCATAATTAAGTGTCCCAGCGGTTGATTGAGGTGTGCAAGCGTATGTAAATTAAAGCTCCCTAATTATAACTGTGCTTCAGTTCTCCAGGCCTTTCACACTCAAACGGACTCTTTCGTTTTTCGCGAATATTCAGATCAAAGCATAATGAAATGAGTTATCTCCAGTGTGTGGTATAAATAATTAAATGCTGGTTGTACCCGACTGAGGTAGAATAAAAAAAAAAACATTTTTATGAAAATTATATCATGTTTCTACTCATAGTCAAAAATATTTTGTCCGAGTAAAACAAGGTTAACAGAAAAGGCTTCAAAGCAACGAATAACGTTTGCTTTTAGATAACATATGCAATCATTGTATTTTCCATTGTTTTAGTTGAACGGCCAACTCATAGTTTGTGGGTTTAATTAGGGATGCCAAGTACACAGCGAGACACTGTTACCACAAATAAAAAACAGTCGGGTTAAGCTGTCATTAAAGCTGTTGTTAAAGCTACGAGTGTTGTGGGAATAGCTTATTCGGGGCACTAACCAAGGCGGTAAAATGCGGCCCCCGCCGGTACCCTTTGGCTGTAAACTGCGGGAACGCGCCGCGGAGTCGTCTGCGCTCTAAAAGTGTCGCGCGGCATGTGCAGAGGCCGAATGAGAAGAAAATAGCGAATAGTGATTTCCAAACCTTTTTTGGTTGCGGGTAGCAACTGCCGATGGTCACGCTGAAGTTAAACCATTATTTCTGAAGTGCTGGAACACGGCAGCCAAAAGCGATTGAGTGTTCCCGGTCGCTCCGTCCGTTCATCCGATACGATTCGGTAACCGCAAAAAACCACAACCGTAAAAAAAAAAGTTTTAAATTAAACTTTTGTTGGCTTTAAAACTCGAAACGCGCAATAGCTGGGTCTCAAAAACATACCCTACTCGAAAGCTCCGGCGAGGCTCGCAATTGGACGCCCCCCCTCCGAACAATTTTCCGGAGGGTCCACTTTTTCAAACCGCAAACGCCGATGATGGAAAAACGTAAGCGACGGCGCAGCGCGAACGAAGAGCGGACGAACCGTATCCCTCGTCCATCGCAGCACACTCGAGAGACAGCTCCGAAATTTGGTCGGGCTATCGGCGCTCTCTCCTCGGGCCGCAGGAAGAGGATCCCGACCCTCCCCCACGGGGGTGATGCGAACGGCGGTAAAACTTTGATCGTGCGGACGGTTCGGGAAGAGCGCAGTTTAATATTAACGGAGCTTCCCGATCATGAGATCCCAAATGACCGCGAGTGGGGACGGGGCCGGTAATTGAGGCGGGGTATTGGGTTCGCCAGCCCCGCCGTTCGCCTCGCTGCAGCGCGCTATTCCGCGGTCCGCCATAGTGTATACGCTCGCATGCTGTGGCGGGCGGGCCACGACCACGGTCGCTGCGAATCTCCCACTCTCGTTCGAGACTCGAGAACGACGGAGGTCGAGCTTTTAGACCTACACGGGTGCGTGTATTTAGTGTGGTTGAATTGCTGGAAGGAAGGAAAAGGGCGGATGGTGCGCGAAGCGGACGGCACTTGGATGTATTTTGCCGAGGCTCACTGGAACTGGAGGGACTTGGAATCGATCGTTAAGGGGGCTTAAAAAGAAAACCAGTCTCAAAATAATTGTTTTTGGCAAAGTTTCTTTCTGTTTTTTTTAATATATATTTATAATGTGGGATTTTTTAAAACTTTTTATTAGAATAAGAACATATAACAAACATTTATAGTTCGTCGGCATTGTTGGTTAAGATTATCGGACTAATAATTAAATAAAAAATACGGTCCCATTTTTATATTTATCTTGTCCTGTACGTGTATTGCGCCGTCTCTTTATATTTTTTTCTCTTAAATTATGGCCTTCATGCAACAATGTATATGAACATGTCGGATTGTTTTATATATGTTAAAATTTCACACCACCCGAATAAAATTTATTTAATTATGTAAACGCAATAAGAACGTGTTCGAAATTTCAATTGCGTGAGCAAAACCCCTGGGACCTGAGGGTTCCATTAATTTAATTTTTACTATATGGTCATTATCCGCAAACGGCTACCTCGCTGGATCACCTGGATGTCCGCCACGTCAGGAATTTTGTGCGTCTTCCTGTTCCTTGCCACAGGAAGGAGAGCACGAGTGAGCGTCTCAGACATGTATCCGGACGAAGCCGAGAAATAAGCTTCTTGTGTAGTGTTGTCTAAAAGAGGAGTTTTGATTCTTCAGAATAGCAGCGAAAGTCGTCACATGTAACTAGGGAAACATTGACAGTTCAAGTGTGTGTTTGTTTTCTCTGATTCTATTGTGGAAGACGAAGTCTGGCCGTAAACAGTGCGTTTTGATTACACAGTGAAGACACAACAAATTTCTATTTAGTAAAAAAGTACATATATTATATTACACATACACCAAAAAGATCTAGAAAAAATATTTGAAAAGTGTACAAGCATTTGTGAGATTTTCCATAGCGTTTAAAAAACAGACTACTAGTTCCCTGCGAAAGGCATTTATACTCAGGCAGTAGATAGGTCGTCTTGCGTGTTATACAACAGCGTATATCTCCACTCTACAACACAGATTTGGCTCGTGCAGGTGACAAACAACCTGCGATAAAGTTCACCGCGCAGATTCAATAAATATATCAACCGCAAAAATAACACTAACACACACTGGAATGATTAGATTGCACGCCTTCAATTTGTTGTACTGCGCAACCCTAATTGTAAACGGGTCAGCAAACAGCAATTAAAGCAACGTTTTGGTAAATATAAACGACTATACAGGCAAGTAGTCGGCGATAAAGGCATAGACGGCGGGAAACATATTTCAGTCGAAAATTAAGCAAGGCAGTTTCGTAATTAAGGAAAGGAGGAGTATTCAGCTGCGACACGTGGATCTTTTTCGCGCGTGGTGACAGCTGGGGACAAATAAAAGAACGTCTAAACGAGGCAGCATGGGATGACTTCTTAATCCTTGGTAACACAGAGCTTCAATATCCAAGCAATGGGTTCCATAACTATGCTATGAGAAGCTTTGAGGAGAGCTGCTCGGTCGTTAAGTTTACCTAGAGACTAGTTGTAAAGATATTAGTCAGGTTCCTAGATCTGGTTCTACACTTTAAATGGGAGCACACACGTTGGCGTTATCCATCTCGGTCCAGCACAGGGTTTCTACCTTATGACTCCAAACATTCAAAGAATTTAAACCACGGTGTTGCCATCAGGGCGCACACGACCGTTCAAAAAAAAAAAATCATGCTAACATCAGATTAAAAAAAAAAACTTTGATAGTTTGATACAATAGATGATACGCAAATCTTTAGGTGACTTTATGAAGATTATCCTAACGGATTACTGGTGATGCCATGGGAAATTATCTGCAAGAATGTGAAGGACCATCAGGAATCCACCGAACAACAAAGACAGGAAAACCCATAGTGGAGGTACCATATTTTTTTGGCGTTATTCACAGGTTAAAAAATATAGAAGGTCGGCAAGGGATACAAATGGTATGCTCTGAGCCGAACAAGGCCTATTCAATGGGCGGCGGCGAGATCGCAGCTCTTGAGGAAAAGGAGGGGAGGGTACGGGGGGAATGCCCCCCTTCCTCTCCTCCTCCCATCTTCCTCGTCTCCTTCTCCTCTTGTCCTCCCTCTCCTCTACGCTTCCTCCACCTCTACCCTCCTCCTGCGCCTCTCCTCCTCCTCTTCCTTTCTTCCTCCTCTTCCATACCCTCCCCTCCTCCCACAATTTCCCTGCTAAATTTATCGGGGAGTTGAATTGCTGTTGAGGTCACATGATGTCAATTTTCCGGCTAAATTTAGCGGAAGATTGAATTGCTGTTGAGGTCACGTGACATCAATTTTCCCGCTAAATCTAGAGAAGAAACTGAACTTGCTCACAATTGACGTGACACCAAGTCATGTGACGTCAATTTTCCCGCTAAATGTAGCGCAGTTACGCGGACGGCGACGCCGCGAAACCCGAAAACGGGCGCCTAAGAGGTGCGCTCTAAAACGTTACAGACCAAAGGACCAACAGAGGAAAATGTGATACAGCGCACAAAAAAAAAAAAGTATACTCATTGCCACAAAGAGGTTCTTGATAACATACCCTTGGCCGGTGGTATATTGGCCAAACCGGCCGATGTATCAACGACCGCACACGAACACATGCTGCATCTTTCAGAAATTTAACAACAGCAAGGCACTTCGCAGCTCATTGCCGTGAGTACCAATGTGAGGCTAGATTGTTCAACCTCGCCATCGAGGGCGAACATCAAAACCAACTCGGCCGTGAATTGCTGGAAGCCTTAGCCAGTGATGAGAAGCGAGAAGATTGCGTCAGCGACCCTTCCGTTGTACTCCACCAAAAAGAGAGAAATTTCTTTTTCGCAGTATTGAAAAATTATGCAAGACAAGCTCCTTCATTTTGACAGGTTGTTTTGTCGATTTTGCGATATACTGTGGTAGAAAATTTAAGGAGAGAAATATATATATATATATATATATATTTCTCTCTTAAATTAGTCTTTTTTTTTCGCTAAAATTTGTCTTAGCTTCGTCAGAAGATGACTTGTAAGTCATCTCCTGACGAAGCCGAGTATATATATTATATACAGGGTGCTTTTTTTTTTTATTCTTTCAGATTTTTTTAAAAAAAGCCGTGGCTCCGCCGTTTTTTGGCTTTCGGCGGGTTCCTGGAAACTTGGATTACTTAATTTATTGGATTAAGTACGGTTCATTCATCTGCACAATTTCGTTTATATCCTCCTCGGAGACCACGTACGATAGTGTGCAGTGCCCGTGTTGTGTGTATATATATATATATATATATATACCTTTTTCACACACCGCCGGAGCGCCGTGTGAAAAAGGAAGATGTGGCGCACTGCTTGGAGGAATCCGATGCGTGCAGGGATGATTTCGCTTTCCTTCACGTAAGCAGTCTTAATTGTCCTCCTGTAATTAGTTTTCAACTCGAGACGATTTTTTAGATACGTAAACAGTGTATGACTGATTATGAGGGTATATTATAATCTGTTGCGACATAATAGAGAGTTTTAGTAGATCGTTCCCATGACTCCGATAACGATATCCGATACTCCGCCACCGCCTCCCTTGCGTATGCATAGTATCGTTATCGGGGCTATCGGAAGTATCGGAACGATCTACTAAAACTCTCTAATAGTTGCAAAATAGGCTCCACCTACAAAACAATGCCTCGTTCAATGCCCAACGGTTATGCTCATTTCTAGTGTGCATGAAATATTGATTTTGTTTGGCTAAAAGCATAGGAGCGCTGACGGATGCCCATTCCTTTACGTGACGCCAGAAAAGATTGTGCATTTATAAGGGGTTGGCATGGTAACGCCGCTTACTTTCGGGAGTATGTGTGTATGTGTGTGTGTGTGTATGGGGGGGGGGTCGTCATTCCTGCAGTTTACAAGTTACTACGGCCACTAGACGTAGCAAAATGACAGAGGCTGAACACGGCCACTAGTGCCGAGGCCTCCCGACAGCAACGAATGAAGTTTCCGAATCCCGCCAGCACGCAACGTCTTTGTTTCGCTCCCGTCGTCGCGGTGCGGTCTCCCAACTGACGCCGCGAAGAAGAGACTTGCGGTGCGGAGGCGGCGAAAGACAGCGTGGCCATTGGCGCTTGCCGCCCGCTCGGGCCGCCAGCGCCGAGCGCCCACCGCGGAGGACGCCGCCGCGGCTGCCTCGTGCAGTCGCCTTACCTGCCGTGTCGCGGAGCACGGGGAGAAGCCGAACGTCGATCGATGCAGGGGCCCCCTCCACCTCGTCCGCCGACTGCCGCGCACTCCGCGCCGCGGTTGCCGTTTCCTCCTAGTCCGACTCGAGAAACAAAAAGCCGACACTTTGTAGGACCTCCGTTTTACCTTCGCGTGGACCGCAGCGTAAGCTACCGCACCGGGGGAGGCAATCGTGTGCCGTGAATCACCGCATTGTGCAGGCAGGACTGCATACAGCCGAAAATACTACGCACCATTTCTCCTTCCGAGGGCCACCACCTATCAAACTTTAGGAACGATCTACCTTTAAAGTATCGTTGTGCGTACGTGTTTGTTTCTGTATACGAATGCGCCAACCTTCGGCTATGTTCATTCTAAGCATGAACGGAACCTAAGGAGAAAGAAGGACGCCGTTGTGCTTAACTTTGCTGCCTGTTTTCTGCTTGAGCGGGAGGCCGTGTGGAGACCTGGAAAGCTCTCCCTCCCGCCTACGTGAGGTTTTGAGGCGCTTAACGGCGCTCTCTCGGGGAGCAGACAACGCGCCCTACTCGGGAATGGAAATTGAAATTCGGAAGTTTCTTGGGAGTTGGGTGCGGCGTGGCTGGTAACCTGGTGGCAGGTTGTTTCATACTCGGGCTTAACGAGGCACACGGTTCTTTTGTCGGGTTGCTCTTCTCTTAGTTTTGGGATTGTTTAATGGATTTAGAATTTGGAGCTCAAGCGTAGCGTTTGAGCACGGCCGCTTCGCCGCATTCTTTAAGACGAAAAACGTCGTCTGAAAAACATTTTGGTTTTAAAAGAACTATTTGCGATCTATTGTGTGACGGGACGCCTTAACGCATAGTTAAATTGTAAAAACTGACTGATAAAAAAAAAATCCAGAGTTTATTTAAAATCTTAATTTTCTTTCCCTAGAAACGTTTTGAGGAGCGCATTAAGTGAATGACGTAGAAAAAAAGTAAAAATATACTAAACGTCACATTAAGAAGGAGTACAAAAACATGTAGTTGGTTACACGCTTTTCACACTTGGATTAAAACTGTAGTTAATGCTAAAAAATTAATTAAAGTTCAGTCAAAAATAGGTGCGTCGTCAAAAGCTTTCCAGAGATGATAATGCCACATACCATGTCGTGTTGTTTATTTATAGCAGTTATAAAAAAAGAACGCGGAGAAAGCACGAAGCGCCTAAACAAGGTCAGTCGGGTATCCGTGCATTTAATTTGCATAATTATAACTCTCTCCAAGGGGCTCGTCCGCAACCTCTAAAAAATACCTGAAAACCGGGATGTGGTTAAGGTAATGCCTTATGAAATATTTTATATTTAAGGCACTATCTGAGGAACCCAATGTAATGTTCCGTGTTGAGGACGTGAAGCCCGAGCTTGGATTTTGTAATCCATAGTGACAACTACCATGGGTTGGAGAACTCATACGCGCTCACAACAACAACTTGATTTTGAAGGCGTGCCAGTGTCTTCTTTATTTTTTTGAATATATTTTTGAATATGACTCCGAAATCGTAATATGATTCCGAATTCGGAAATGACAGTGTGAGATGCGAGTTCGTGATATCATACCAAATGATTTGACCCTAAATTCGTTATGCAACATTAAGTGTTTCCACGACGAGAGCATAAATGAATTTGTCTGTTTTAAGTGTCGATAGGCGTGCACTTTATTCAAAATGTGCGTGGTGGCACTTGACATTTTAAAAAAAAGTAAACGAGCCTCTCTTTCTTTTTATGAAACATATAAGAAATTGGTGAAGTCAGCACCCCTACAACCCCCTGGACATTTTTAATGGAACACAACGTTTTGAGTAGGGATAAAGGTATCGCTAGAAGTAAGTGGGCTCTATGAGATGGGGAGAAAACTCTTTCGTGCTGTTTGCAGCGTCTGACGCGTTATTAAAGTTGACTTCACGGTGCCCTACCTTCAACAAATGGCTCGATGGACTCGCAGCCTCTTAACCCGATTCAGGTATGAGCCTAAGCTCCCTTGACGTTCGCCTAGCCAAACGTCACGTCGATAAAAGAACACCTGTAGAGCCTTCTGCCGAAATTAACGCGCTATCGGTGCATGCGCACATCAATAACTCGATAGCTCTCTCGTCGGGCGGCGTTGACTCCATCGAGGCGGTCTCGTCGACGCTGCTTGGGCATCACAAAAGCACGAAAAGAGAATCTCCGCGGCCACCAAAAGAAGGCCACTTAATTGCGTGGCCGGATGGAGATAAGTTTACGACAGCAGGCTATACCCCGTTTCACCTTGGGACGGACCGCAGGGGACCCTACGGGCCATCCCATCCAATCCGGCAGAGTGAGCGCATCACGCGCGACTACTTGCCTCGTGGGTCGCCGCGCCTTTTTCGTAAAGTCACGTGACACTCACGAGGCATTCGATTGGCTTCGAGGGCCCGTAGCGCCCGCTGCGGTCCGTCCTAAGTCGCAACGAGGTGTAGCTGTTCGTTCCCTGTTGCGAACCCGGGCGAAACGAGGCGGCGTCGGGTGCCGACGAGCGAGCGTCTAAGCCGGGCTTGCGCTCCTCTCTACCTGGGGCCCGGTCGACACTGCGGCACCGGATCTTTGCGTCGATCGATCCGAGCGCTTCCTCGGAGGAAGCGGCTTGACTCCGCCGTCTTGGCAGTTAACCTGCAACCGGCTCCAGTTACAGGAATGTCGAGGGCTCGTTCTTCTATGCTCCCGCGTTGCGCGAAGATCGTCGCGGTTTTTCGTTAGAAGAGGGGGACACGAACCGGTACTAACCCTTTATTTTGTCTCAAAAAGAGCGTGAAGCCAGTCCGGGTTATTATTTTAATATACGGCGGGCAAGTATTCAAAAATGCGACTTTGACTGGTCTGGCCACCTAAAGAGTGCGCTCGGAACGCACTATTTTGACCTTTTACGAAAGTGACGTCAGCAACGTAGAATTAATTTTTTTTTTTTAATTTTTTGACAGTGGACGTTGAAATAGACACTGCCGGACAGTTAATGCTTTCGTATTTAAAAACATGCGCGAGCCCGTGTTGATCCCCCAAGGACACCGAACAACGTGTTCTGACCAAGAACCAGAAGAGCAACACGTTTCGAAAGCACTTCGGAGACAGTTGATATCGCTGGTGAGTTCAGTGAGCATGCAGGGTTTAATAAAGTCAACATTAGTAAAAAAAAAAAAAAAAAGTGGAAAACCACTTTATTGTGTTCTGAATTGAACGGGGAGACGTTATCAACCGATCACTTTACAAGGGTCTTCCGGGACGAAAAACAGAGTCCGAAAATATATGCAAAGCGTTTCTCTGCGCAATTTTGATTTGCACACCGCACTGAGGGATTTTATCGAATGTCATTAACTTTGAGCGAAAATGTAGGTCACCCATCTGATTTTGAAACCCTGGATATTTTTGCACTTGTTTGTGAACAAAAACTGCTCACTTTGCCCAAGTGAAATACTAACTTTAACTGCTTTTCTGAATATAATTAGTTCATAACGAGTTTCAAATAAACATTGAAAGTAGTTTACATTCTTTTTAGAGTTACGCCATCTGAAGTTTTATTTTATATAAAAGTACATTAGGCCCAGATGGCTTAAACGTTGCACTTTCGCGGATATACCTTTTTCTTATGTTACGTGTAATCATTTAGGTTTTCATTTACTATAACAGAAAGCTACTAGGAAAGTAGCTATCTAGTACCTTTAATATAGCGTGACGTGGTAGTAGACGAATGGAAGCACATATCATCTAAAAACTTCCTACATTTTAGGACACCACACGACGTATACATGACCGGAAAATACAGGAAACCTACCAATATGACACCTCCAAATATAAATCAAGAGTTTGAAATTCGTTATAAAACAATTTCTAAAATTGTTGTTTTCAGCAACATGGCGTGTGAGCAGATTGGAGAATAAAAAAAAATCAATATAATTTAAATCATGGTTTAAATATTAATTTTAATTTTGATTTATATTACACAAGTTTTACTATGATGATTAAATCAAGCGCTTTCCTCAAAAATATTCCCGAATTTTTTTTTTCCAGTTTCGTTGTTATTTGATGTTTTCTATGTGCCCTTGATGTTTATTTAGACCAAAAAATCATCAAGCAAGAAATATTCATACCAGGCAATAGACACGTAAAAAAAGAAGTGCTTTTTTAAGCAAATGGAGTGTGTTGAGATCGATTTCAATATTGCCGCGCGCGCAGGGCCGGACAAGCAACGCTCGGTCACAGACTTCCAGAAGTCTTGCGTTCATTCTTACTCGGGGCGTAACTTTTATAATTTCGTCCTAGTTCCTTGCTCTGGAAAGTACATTTTCATTCTCGGCGCGAGCGTGCGACGCTCGAAGCTTCTTGGCCGAATTTTCGAGATTATAACACACACTAGATAAGGAGCTTCGCGGTACCTTGTCGAGTCAGTCTCGCTCTCGCTTGCTGTTACGCCGCCAAATCGCCGCCCTCTTTTCTGCTGCCTCGGCGCTCGTTCTTTATTTTCTTTGGCACAAGTTCACCGATTAAACCTTTGCCTTCAGTTCACTGTTGGTCCCCTCGTCATATTTATTCGTGACATTTCGTAGAAATGTCACGAATTAATGTCCCGAATTTTCGAGCGCGCGATACTCGAATATTCGGCAAAGAAGCTTCGAGCGTCGCGCGCTCGGGGCGTGAAGGGACAGGCACTTTCGGGAACAAGAAACCAGGACGAAATGATCAAAGTTACGGCCCGAGTAAGAATAAACGCGAGTCTTCTAGAATTCCGTGCGGAGCGTTGCTTGTTCGGCCTGCGCGCGGCAATATTCTACTTCGTTCGTCACGTAACTTTACATTGTCACGAATGACAAGGTGAAACAAAGAATAACTGGGGAAACTGAAAAGTTTAATAGGGGCCGAACTTGTGCCCAAAAATAAAAGAAAGGCAACAGAAGATTACAGCAGAGCGTCGCGGGCGTCGAAGTCGGTGGAAGAGCAGAGTCGAACGCTGGGGCGAAACTGACCCTGGCTCGATACGCGAAGCCTCTTATGTACACGAGTGGGCTTCTGAAATAATCGGCGCAGAAAGTTCGACGCATAGAACATTCGGAATCTCCACCAGATTCTGAATAAGCACCAGGAATCTCGAAATTGCCAGAACACTAAGTTGCAGGGATAATCAAAAGACACGTCGCTCCCAGGAATCGAACCCTGCCTTTTCGCGTGAAGGGCAGGTACGATAACCGTTGGGCCACGCGCGCGCTTTTTTTTTTTTTTTCTTTATTGCAGAGGCAAAACATAAACAGTCAAAACGTTAAAAATGGTCTACAACACTTTTTGTAGAGCACATTAAAAACCTCTCATCTTAAGAAGAGGCTCACAAATGCCTAGCCAGTCGGGTTTCGGCTCACGGTTTGAAAAAACACTTTCTACTCGCCTAATGAGGCTGAAAAAGTAATACCTTACTTCTTTAGCATTGGGGTCGGCATGGCGGACCGCCATGCGCGACCTCCATATGCTACACAACCCAAGCAACATAATCAAATCAAAAGGAACACCATTGTCATTAGTTACGTTCAAGAAGCGGATGCCGGATGGGCTAATGCACAACTGCTTCTTCAGAGTGCGTTGGAGGACGTCCCAAAAAAAAACTGCATCCCAGCAAAAAATAAAAACGTGTTCAATGGTTTCTGGTTGTTTACATACAAGACAGTCAACCGACCATGGCACATAGATTCCTTTTTCCCTGAGCCATGCCTTAACGGGTAGAGTGTTGGTGTGCAGTTTAAAAAAGAAAGATTTAACGGAAGGAGGGACACACATTCCCTTGACCCGCTTTAACACATCGTGGCCACCGGGACAAATGACAGCTCTATAAAGTGGTGTCGGGAACAGGCTCATCACCAAGTCGCGTGCTAGCGTTTTCTTGCTCACAACAGACAGGTAGTCTAAAGAAAAACGGGCAGATAAAAAATAAACTGTGTCAACAACCTCCTTCTGGTATCCAACAAGCCTATTTGGCTCCCCAACATGCGACGAGACAATGAATGACGGCAGGTGAGGGGACAAATTGGTCTGGATGAACGTGCGTATGAATGGGTGCTCTTGATCTCGTAGGAAAATAAACCGAGAAACGAGTTGCTTAACGAACAAGTGAGATAGTCCGAGACCCCCGTTACGTACCCTATGGAAGAGGTTGTCCCGTCTCATACGCTCCCAGCTCGTTCCCCAAATGAATACGGCAAAAATGCGGTGAAATTTCTGCACATTGATGCGCGCACAATGTATGACTTGCAAAACATACCAAAGCTTTGAGATTAGAAAAACATTACAAACAGTCGCTTTGGCAAAGATGGACAGATCACGCTGCCTCCAGCGGGAGGCGCGCCTGCCCAAGTCGGTGGCGACTTCCGACCAATAGTTTTTGTTCACTCTGTAACATTGTAGGGGCACTCCGAGGTATGTGCAGGGCACGCAATCCCAACACACCCCTTCAAAAACTGAAGGCGTTGTGGCCCACGCACCGTGCCAAAACCCGCGGCATTTACTCCAGTTTATTGCTGCACCCGTCGCCTCGCAGAATGATTTTGCCAATAAAACAGCGGCGCTAACACTTCGCTTGTCGCAGCAAAATACTGCAATGTCGTCCGCATAGCTCATGACTTTGATCTCAGCATTTTCCAGCTGGAATCCCTGACATTGCTTACTATTAATAACACTTAAACAAAACAACTCTAAGTACACATTAAACAGTAAAGGTGACATAGGACATCCCTGTCGCACGGACGTTCTCACGTGGATCGGCTCTGTTAGTTCCTTATTGACAATAAGCCTCGTGGTGCAGCCTTTATATGCCATTTTTGCCCCTTCCAAAATAACTTCGCCCGCATTTATGCGGTGTAAAACATCAAAAAGAACATCGTGCTTTACACGATCAAAGGCCTTGTCTAGGTCGATCTGGAGCATAGCAACTTGTCGCGTGCCATTGTCACAAGCCTCCAGAACGCTACGAGCAACATGAACGTTTGTCAAAATCGATCTACCCTGTATGCCGCAGGTTTGGTGATCTCCGATAAGCTGACAAGCAACACTCTGGAGTCGGCGAGCTAGGATTTTCGCGAAAACCTTATAATCTGCGTTGCACAGTGTTATTGGGCGGTACCCAGTGACTTGACATAATTTTCCGACGTCGTCGCTTTTAGGAAGTAAAACAGTGAAAGTACGCCCAAATGACGGAGGCAGTTCTTTCCGTTCGTACGCTGCTGAAACAACTCGGAACAAAACGCTAGAGACTACGCTCTTAAACTTCTTGTAAAATTCAGCACATAACCCATCAGGTCCAGGAGCTTTTGAGTTTGGCATCTCATCTATGGCCTTCTCAATCTCCTGAATGGTGATTGGCTGAGCAATACTTTCCTGCTCTTCTTCCGTTAGTTGCGGTAAGGATTCTAACAGTTCCCCACACACGGGATCCCTCCTTCCGAGATCTTGGCTTTCGAAGATCCGCCTGTAGTGCGCCACAAATGCTCTGTGGATAAATTTTGGGTCTGTGCTGGTCACACCCTGATACTCGATCTCACCTATTTCGTTCCGGAGAGCGTATCTCTTCTCGTCTGCTAACGCCCGTTTCGTCGGCTGCTCACCCATCAGGTACTTTTCGGATCGAGCGCGTACAACGGCTCCGCGATAGCGCTCCTCATTCAGCTCTTCCAGCCTCTCCTTAACACTTTCTAAATCTTTAGTAGCCGCCCCGGGCGACTGACATTCTGTTCTTGTCAGCGCTTGTAAGTCGGCATTTAAGTTTCTTTCAGCACGGCGTGCCTGGTATGCTAAAACTGACGACCTTTCTATCGCCAGCATCTTAACCTTCTGCTTGAAAGTCTCCCACTCGTCAAAAATATCGCCGCTCGTACTTTCAAAATGCGATCTAAAACCTTCCTCCACCGCGCTCACAAATATTCCGTCAGCGAGGACCTTCAAGTTCAGCTTCCACAGCCTCCAGTCAAACTTCGCTTTCATTGGCGCTTTTTCGCCAATCGACGTCGAAATGAAACAATGGTCAGAAAAGAAAATTGGAGCGACACGATAGCTCTTTAGTGTAGTTGCCACAGAGGCTGAAACGTAAATCCTATCTAGGCGCGCGTGCGATGACGCCTGAAAATGCGTAAACCGAATCTCGCTCGTATCATTCTTCACGGTTCCGGCGTCTATCAGATCGAAATCATCAATCAATTCGCCTAGCTCTGTCTCACTCCTATCGCTGCATGGTCTGCATGGCGTCCTATCTATTGCTCTAACAACACAGTTGAAATCGCCAAGCAGTACGATTGTCCTATCACAATCCAGAAAACGGCGTAAGCCATAAAAAAAGGAAACCCGGTCTTTCACCGTACTGGGGGCATATATGCAAATAAGCCGCCAGTGAACTGCTGAAAATAAGAAATCGCACAAAATAAAACGTCCTTCCATATCGGTGGTCACGGCTAATTCCGACAAAGGCAATGACTTTCTAATGAACAAAAAACAGCCTGCCGAAACCCCGACAGCGTGGGTAACACAAACTTCGTACGTTAGAAGAAAAGGTCTTAGTGCGCTAGCTACCTGTTCCTCTTCAGACATCTTAGTTTCTTGCACCGCTAAGAAATCGGGTTTCTCGTTACTCAGCAAACGCTGTACTTGGTATTGTTTTTTCCGTGCTCCGAAACCTCGAACATTTAGCGATGCTACCTTCAATGCTGGTGGGAACGTACAAATCATGCCGTGTTAAAATGGGGCACTTGCCTTAGCGATTGCGCATAAGTTCTCGAGACCAGGCGATAACCGCCTTACTTGGAGTCGTGCCGGGTCCGAACGTCGGAAGGGGTGGGGTGCAGGGGCAGGAACCGCCCCTTTTTGTTCCTTTCCTTGCCCTGGGTAGGCTTAGGAACCGCGCCCAACAGGGAGGGTTCGGGGTCGTCGAGGCCGCGCTTGATGGACTCGCCAGTTTCATCCATGTCGATGGGATCCTTGGACGACACCTCCTCGCTTGGCGGGGAGTGGACGACGGTTGGGGCTTTGAAGCTCTCGGGAGTCACCACCGCTCGAGAAGGTTGCGCGCCGTCCGGAACTGTGATCACGGGCGCCGACTCGTTTCCACCCTTGGCGCCGAGGACCGTTGTCCTGCCATCGGGCCCGGTGGTTGCCTTGAGCTCCAATCCACTTACTGCAGTCTCCGCCTCATCCGCATCCATGATGTGTGGTGAGACCTCTCGTGCTGCCGGTGCCGCCGTCGCGCCTGCGTAGGTCTTCACGCATTCGTCTTTGTCATGCCCGAAACGGAAACACTTTGAGCACTTCGGGGTGCGGCAGTCGCGCCTGATGTGCCCGGTCATTTTACAGCGCAAGCAGACCGGCGCGCGTCCTGGGATTACAATAAGTGCATTGAAGCCCTGGAAGCGAAGCTGGTGGGGCATCCCGTCTGGTGTGACACCGCTCCTAAGCGTCATGCGGACGATGCGTGTGGTCGACTCGATGCCTTCGAATCCTTCGACTCGCCACTTCTCTCGGCTCACCTCGACGACCTTGCCGAAGGGTTCCAACATTTTTCGCACCGTGTCGTCTGGTACATGGAAGGGCACCCAATGGACACGAAGGCGTACCTCGGAGCAGCTCGGGTCGATGACGATGCAGCGTAAGTTCTTGACATTGAGTTGTTTGGCCTCGACGAGGCGTTGCTTCGCCTCCGGTGTTTTCAGCGTTGCCATCCACACATGGTTCATTTGGAATGCTCCAAATGACAGAATCTCGTTTAAAACGCCACACCTTTTCAGCTCGGTCTTGAAGTCCTCGATGCGGTAGGCACGCCCCTTCAAATCGCCGTGCAGCAGAACAGAGTTCATGACCGCCATCCCGGTTGGGATCGGGGGTAACACCACTTTGTAGTCATCGGCAACAGCCGCGCTATCAACAAAAGAACCACGGCCGGCAAGGGCCGCTATCGCCACTCCATCGGAGCTACTCATTCTGCGACCGCCTCGTGCGAGCGCAGGAACAGAATCCCGGGCCACGCGCGCGCTGCCTACTTGGCCAGCTGCGCGTGCGGCAATATTGCTACGAAGTCAGAACGCAAAAGAAAGATATGAGAACTATAAAAGTGATGTCCCATTGCAACGTGGAGAGAGCTTAATGTAAACATCATATAAAGTTTTTAACTAAAAAATCAAGCTGTTTTTGTTCTAGTCGGACGTGGACTACAGCATTAAGGCCTGTTCACACATGCAGCGGAGCGCTACACGCACAGCGCTAACCTCGCGCTTAGCGCGTGCTGACGGCAGCTTTCACCAGCTTTGTATCGCACCGTCAAAACTGTTGCTCATGACAGACGATAAGTAGCTGACGACACGTGAGGAGCGCTACATCAGCGCTTCGCTGCATGTGAGAACCGGCCTTTAAAAAGCTTTTAATTAAACTGTAGTTTACATTTACAGCAATTTATCTCTCGCGTTGATATTACGGATCGGGCGAATTATACCATCAATCCGACACGCTAAAAAATAAATCTAGTGGTAAAAGAATGATTATGTTTTAACTAGAATTATTTAGATCAAATTGATTTCATCTCAAAAAAAAAAATATTTTTTTATTAAGTCCTCGGTACCTTTTTTTCCTTCTGCGTGCAATACATTTTTAAAATTACCTTTAAGAAGCCGCGGAAACAGGTGGAGCAAAAGGACTGAATAATAAGCTCGCGCATTTTTTTCTCGTCGAAAGCTCTCTCAATGGCTTCGTTGTTAGTAAGAAAATGGGACAGTATCAAGCTGGGCTGAGCATCTGAGTCGTCGGGTATAAGTACCACCCGCCAAGTACGTCGGCACTTAATGCTGTGCAGGCACGTGTCGTTTGGTGCAGTCAACGCAAGCTGGCCGTCTCCGCCTTATTATGCGTGAAATTCTTACGATCGCTGGGGGTTACTTTTTAACGGCGCTTGACGCCGTGAAAATGTCTCGGAGTGAGCAAAACTAAAGGAAAGGAAAACGCCATTTTGTTATCTCCCAAACTCATAGCCCGGCTTTGGGTTTGCTTTGCTCGCTATTTATTGCCTCTTCAAACTGCAGTAGTTCCGTTATCCAAATGTTCTTTGAATGTCGTTTTCCTTCTCGGATTTTTTTTTATTATTTCGCTAAGTTTATTTTGTTAACGATTTATTAACGCGAACTCTCGAAACTCGGCGCGGGCGTGTTAGAAACGGAAGAAACGAAACAGAATATATTGCGAGTAATCGTAGTACACAATCCTCGCGGATGGTCACACATCGTGAAGGCTAAGGTGCCATAGCAGACATTCCTATTGGGACACAGACAAACAATATTATTATTGTTTTAGATGCGTAAAATAATAATAGTTTCTGAATATCATAACCGCCTTTGTAAGTATATTGGAAAAATGCCTCGTTGTCTTCAAGATATTAGGGAATAATACCGAAAATATAATTTGCTGCAAGTTATTTTTTTTTTTTGCTGAAAAAATTTTTGCTTTTTAGAACAATTGCTAATGCAACGCAAAACCTCTGCTTCAGCCGCCTTTTAACTTTCAAATTTAAGATTGTATATAACGTTATCGTTTTTTTAAACAAAAATCACGCGCTTGAATAACCAGAAAAGCGATTTTAAGCTATATGGCGCCGTCACGTCTGCTATTCTTAGTAAAGTGTATAGGTAAGCATCGTAATATAATTAATAAAGAAAATATCTCAGTCAGTTGCAGTATATATATATATATATTCGGTGTATTATACGCCTCTTCTCCACTATTGTTTTTCAGCTGACAACTGCAGGATTTTCTGCTCTGGCTACATGAATAAAAAATCTCAAAGTCATGGGCACGTAAATAAAAAAAATTATAGCGAATGCATAATTATGCGATACTTAACATAGCCACAGTCAAAAGAAAAACGCCAAAGAAAATCTTTCATATACCGTGTATCCAATGATAACTCTGGATAAATGCAATGAATTCACCCCACAAAAAGATTTTTTTAGGGCACCTATTCTACACAATTTCTCATCGCGGGGCAGAAAGCACATAACCATATTAGGTTTGAGTATCACGTGCCAACGATAGGATACTGCGCTTTTATTAGTTACAAAACATACACTTATTTCCAAATACGCGGTTTCAACTCTTAGAAAATGAATGCTACGAGGTAAGCAAGTTGATACCGCCAATACCAGGTCGACGCTTCACACACTCCGGTATTCTTCCCAATCGCCGGAACTTTCGACAAGTACGCGCGAATCTTCCCGGGTGCCCCAAAGCTCGGTACCGTTGCTTGGTCCGCAGTAAGGGAACTCGCCGCGAGAGCGTCCGCCGTGCCCAACGAGCAAGACCAAGCGGCACGGCGAGTTCCTTCATCTCGCCCACTTCCGTTACCGGCCAAGATTTCCCCGCGCGTTTGTTGGAAGCACCGAGTTTCTTTCTCGCTGCCCGTTGGCAGCTCGCTGTGATCTCGCGCGCAAGCCGGGCGTCAGGAGCCCTTAACGAGCGCTCTTCTGGCGCGGGAAAGGCTGCTTGGGAGGACTCGAGCAGCCTCTTTTTACGCAGCCACTCGGTAGCCGTAGTCGCGCAACTCGTATAGACTAAAGACACGGTCTGCACACATGAGCACAGAATTATCTGGGTGCACGGCTCAAGCATATTCGAAGGATACTCGCTTTATACATATGTATGCTTCAAAGCATGTCCGCAGGCAGTTGTTGTATGACCGATGTCTTTAATGCAAGGAAGGTTTCGGACACTGTCTTTTGTTTGATGTATCAGCGGCCTGACCGTGGCTTCAGAAGACGGTCGGCCCTACCTACACTCCGTTTCACTTTAGGACGGACCTCGGAGGACGCTACGAGCAATCCCAGCCAATCCAGGTCTGTGCACGAGTCCGTTGACTTTGCGTATTCCCCACGTCGCTCCACCCGTCCCGGGGGTCACGTGAAACTCGCACGAGTGGCCCGTGGCCTCCTCTGCGGTCCATCATTAATGAAACGAAGTATACCACCTTTTCGCTAGACTTGGTGCCCACTTCATTCGATTTTACGCCCTTGTGCTCGATGCCTCGAATGATCATATTAGGCGGGAAAAGTGTGCGAGCGTACACACTTAAAATTTTTACACCCTTATTCGTGTAAATGGCTCGTCCTCTGGCTAACGCCTTTATTCGTGTAAGGGTGTTAGCCGCCGGAGGTGGTGAAAATCGTGTTAACTGCTAACACCCTAAAAACAATATGGCGGCCAGTATGCGACAGGCGATACGAGCCGGGCGAGTCGTACGCGGCTTCTCGCCGGAGCAAGAGCATACGGCTCGCACGCTCGTTTGGTGTCATCTGTAGGCGCAAAAAACTTTCCAAACATCTCTATGTCCAAGCGCCAACACCGCAAATAATACGAGTAAGGCCGAAACCGCTGGAGACTGAACAGCCGAGACTGTCGCCGAAGTCTCGCTCGGCCTGCTCAATGCCGGTCGCATTTTCATCGCATCAGAAGCGCTTATAAAGAAGGGATAGCTTTACAAAACACTGACAGGCTGGCTTTATTGAACAAAACGCCCACTTGCCGTGGACAAGTTGACAACGAATCGCTCCGACACCCTCTGTCGACAGCGGCTAGGAGGTATCGCACTCGCGCTCCGTGCGGCTCTCGATTAACTATAGCCTGTGCTCACCTCTGTTACGTGCGTTATCCACTCATGAACGTTTGTGCGTGAACAGCGGCATTCAGCACCTAGAACACGCGCTGGGGAAGCCGCCTAACCTCCTTTTGTTGCAATCAGGCAGCATAACACGGCGACACAGCTGCCAGCGGAACCGAACAACTCGGAGCGATCAACACGACGGATGGACTAATGGCATCCAGCCCTCTAATACCTCTAATAGTTATAGATCACCAACCGCCACACTTTTCAAATTGGGCGGCGACAACCCCCATCTAGCGACGAAAACAAAAAGTGATAAACACTTGAAAAAAGAAAACAGCAGTTTTTTTGCTGCCCACCGCGCGGTTACATTCACTCACGACATCGACATACACACAACACTCTACTTACACACGCGCATACAAGCACTGATCAATAGCACAACACACAACAAATAGTACATACAACCTACTTATATAAGATTGAAAAGGTTTACTCCGACTTAACATAACAAATTATTAACAAAAGGTACAGACGTTTCGCCACCTATGCAGGTGGCATCTTCAGTATACACTGACACAAATGAGGTGAGGTCGACCAGTCTACTTATCACACACGTCCCCGTAAACGTCCGGCAGGGGGCCACGGTTGGTGTTGCACACCGATGAGTCACGGCGAACGAACCAGGACTCGACGAATTTTCTTTGCCCCCACCTTTGTTCTCGGGCCAGCGTCGTCGCATTGTCCAGGTCGAAACTGTGTCCTGTCGTCCAGCAGTGTTCGACAAGTTCCGTCTTGGACCGCGTGGCATGGGTGGCCTTGGCAACGTCCCTTTTTTGTTCTTTCAATCTCGTTGCCCTCTTTCTGCCCGTTTCGCCGATGTAGGTCGCGTCACAATCCCCGCACTGCACTTTGTATGCGACCCCCCTCTGACCGTCTGGAGAGGTGCGGTCCTTCGGTTTCGGGAACACATTCGCTAAGGTATAATGTGGTTTAAAAACAGTTTGTACGCCCAGAGGGCGCAAAGCTCTCCGAACAGCATCTGACACGCCCTGGCCATAGGGAATAGATACAATAGACGTTGCCCGCACTCGTGACTCACTCCCCCTTCCTCTCTGTGAGTCACGAGTGCGGGCAACGTCTATTGTATCTATTCCCTATGTCCAGGGCGTGTCAGATGCTGTTCGGAGAGCTTTGCGCCCTCTGGGCGTACAAACTGTTTTTAAACCACATTATTGAGGAGTTTCAGCGACGGTGTCACCGCCCTGGCGGCCGGTCGCCGAAAAAGAACGAGGGGGATAGGTTCGCTGGGCGGTGGCTTTGTGTATATGCGTTGGCCGCGAACGTAGGCTTATAAACTTCGGCAGCAAGAATATTACGCGGCTCTAGTGTTTCGGTACGAGCAACAGAGGTGACACGATCTGATACGACCAGCTACGACCACCCGCCGCAGCGATGCAGGCGTCGAAGGAGCGCAACCTGTGTACTACGCAGTCAGCCGCCGTCGCCCGACGCAGATCGTTCGGCATTCAGGGCTCTCCGCCCCGGGTTCTTCGCTTGTACTTGGAACCGAGTATTATTTCCTGTGCTTGTGTATGTGCTCAGTGGCTGGATATGGACCTCATAGAGCAGTTCTTCAGACTCAACAGCGATTCAAAGTTGACGGCGGAAGGGCTTGCGGCAACGCTTTCGGTTGGTGCACGGCTGCGACGACTACACGGATAAATTTTAAGATTGGTGCTAGCAAGGTGGGCCATAGTCGCTTTATGTTGACACGATTTTGAGTGTAAGTACTCCGTGCAAAGGCGAATCAATCGCGTTTCTAATCCACCTTTGTTTTTGTTGTTTTTAGCACGCACGACCGACTGCTAAGCAAAAGCTTCTGTACCGATCACGGAGTGAATGTCTTGGGCCTTACATTGCGGAACGCCCAATAAAAAGTCATATTCGTTCAGCAAGAAAACTTCCCTTTCGAGTGACCTTCTGATTGATAATTTCTCCCGTACTTAAGTGCTTTAATCAACACGATCGATTAAGTTTGCTTCCCTAGTTAGGACATTTTTGTGCTACATGCGGCACTAATGCTTGGCACGATGTTTGCCACTGGTGGTATTGTGAATTGGTTTACTTCCAAAGCTAACAGTGTGACAGGTGGGACCATTCAATTTGCGAAAAACGTGATGATATGGGAATTTCGTTGCATAACTAGCGTTTTACGTTTAAGATTGATAAGAAACATGCTCATGTGATGATGCATGTCTACAGCATAAGCTTTGCAGATCCAGAATAGATGTGCTATAGGCTACAGCCTCAAGGTTTTTAATGGACCAAATTGGTGATTACACGGCAATAAATGTTGTGGTGAAAAACTGCCCATTGACTCGGTGAGTTTTGATTGTGACCATTGGTGTGCTGTTGGCAAATTAGATAATGGTACACCTTTTCCCTGACCATCTGGCTTCAAGGGGCATTGCATCTAGATGTGCTCAAATATCTTTATTTCAAGGTTCAGTGGACCCCTCTGCATCATTACAGGAAGGGAGTCTCAAGCCACAACAAACAGCAGTGAATATACAATGCATAATAACAGGCACCAGTGCCCAGGCGTATAGTCCGCAGTAATCAGTTTGAGCCTAAAAACGTTTCTGTTTTTGTTTAGATAGTTTGCATTTGTTGTATAATCCGCAGGGTCCGATTTCCGCGCCCAGTGCATAGTCCACCAAGCTGGTGCGTTGTGTCTTCGTGTTTTTTTTCCTGGGTGGCATTTTCTTCAGAAGTTCTTCGGTGAACGCTATTGAGCCTGAAGAACTGCTTTTGAGGCTCATATCTAGCCACAAAGCACACACAAGCACAGAAAATAACGCTCGGTGCCAAGTACAAACGAAGCAGCTGGGCGGAAAGCTGTGAATGCCAAACGAGCTGCGTCGGGTGACGGCGACTGACTGCGTTGCGCCCCTTCGACGCCTGCATCGCTGCGGTGGGTGGTCGTAGCTAGTCGTAGCGAGATGATCTTCACTTCAAGCAAGAAATCCTGTTATACCATAGTCAAGATATGTGTGCAAGTGTTTGACGACGTGGGCTCTCTCACGTTGGTGCAGTTGTCATCAAGAAAGGTGCATATCAACAATGTTGCGTGTTTGAGGCTGAAACTATGACGCACACTTATCTAAACCTAAATTTATCGGTCTGCGGCTACAAACATTTTCGTTGACGTTGCTTAGATGATGTAACCATTCAGGCCTCACATTAAGTGGTGTTGCGACTCTTCGGTTGTGTATGAACACCTATTTTTGCCCTAATAAAAGACATTTCCAAAAGGACATGTGTCTTCTGCTGATACATATCTTCCAATTTACAATGCAGAGGCAAACAGAAAATGAACTGCATACATCTACCACTTAGCATAAGCACCTTTGGCATTCATTCTTGAGCACACTCAAATATCAGCTTAGTTTGGTCTTGTTTTAGAAGCTTTGCCCTGTTCTGTAAAAATAAAACAGTTAAAAAAGCTTTACCTTCGTTCTCCTTCTTGCATTTAATACAGACTTGTTTGTCAGCAGATATCACCGTGGCACATACAACTCGAATGACCGATGAGACTATTGCTATTACAATAAAGCTTTCCACAAGAGCCAAAACGAGGCTTGTAGGGGTGCAAAAGCACATAGAAATGAGATTGGCACTTCCGGGAATTGTTTACATTACGCGTAAAAACAGGACGACCGGCGACCAGCTGATCGCAAGATAACACCAAGGATACCGATGTTTCGATACGCAGGATAAAGACCTCAATCGTCCCTTGTATGCTGCAGTTGTCATACTTTCTATCCAACCGCTTTTTTGCTCAATTAACTAGAACAACCGAAGAGTTCGCGACACCTTTTAATGCGAGGCCTGAATGGTTACATCATCTAAGCAACGTCAACGAAAATGTTTGTAGCCGCAGACCGATAAGTTTAGTCTTAAATAAAGTATGCGTCATAGTTTCAACGCGCGAACATTTTTGATATGTACCTTTCTTTGGACCCGCGTACATTCGGTTCAACTTGATGACAGCTGCACCAGAAGTGAGAGCTCACGTCGAACACTTCACACATATCTTGACTCTGGCAAGATTTCTTGCCTTCAACTGGCTTGAAGACTTCGTCTGTAGCATCACGGTAGGTCTTGGTTGAAACGATGATCGTCTCGCACACGGCAACAAACAGAGAACTACACGCTTTGTTTTATTTATACGCTACCGGTCTACGGGCGTCGCAAATCTATCCCCCTCTTGTCCGCCATGTTGGATCGATCGGAGCGCTCCCTATATTCGCTGAAACGCCTCAATACCTTAGCGAATGTGTTCCCGAAACCGAAGGACCGCACCTCTCCAGACGGTCAGAGGGGGGTCGTATACAAAGTGCAGTGCGGGGATTGTGACGCGACCTACATCGGCGAAACGGGCAGAAAGAGGGCAACGAGATTGAAAGAACACAAAAGGGACGTTGCCAAGGCCACCCATGCCACGCGGTCCAAGACGGAACTTGTCGAACACTGCTGGACGACAGGACACAGTTTCGACCTGGACAATGCGACGACGCTGGCCCGAGAACAAAGGTGGCGGCAAAGAAAATTCGTCGAGTCCTGGTTCGTTCGCCGTGACTCATCGGTGTGCAACACCAACCGTGGCCCCCTGCCGGACGTTTACGGGGACGTGTGTGATAAGTAGACTGGTCGACCTCACCTCATTTGTGTCAGTGTATACTGAAGATGCCACCTGCATAGGTGGCGAAACGTCTGTACCTTTTGTTAATAATTTGTTATGTTAAGTCGGAGTAAACCTTTTCAATCATGAATTCACCCGGCTTTTGGAACATTTTTGCTACTTATTCACCAATGTTTGTTTGCAAACAAGCTCGCTGCCGCCCACTATCGGCGGACCCCTGCGCGCTTCCGGTTTTCCTCTTCTTTTCCTCTTGTCACACATCCTTTTGTTATTTGTACTACGTTCTACAAAGCGCGTAGGTTCTTACAAACCTATTACAGGTACCTCTCCGAAGGAAAATCTTATTTTCCGATCGCTGTGTGTTACTGAAGAAAAAATAAATACACTACCGGAAGTCTACTGGGGCACCAAACACTGTGGCGCCCTCGTGGTACCAACTCCCACCGAATGTGGTGAATACAAACCGACAACTGCCCCGAGCGGTATATATGCCCTCCTATTTCGCGCATCGGTTAGCCCAGTGACCACGCTAGTCTTAATCAAGATATGAAAAGATTACGCCAATTTTATTTTTCAATAATATTTTTTCTGCATTTGTGTTAGGTAGGTACACATATCCCTTAATAACTTCTTACAGCATAATGTATTATAATGATACGCGCCTAACTTCTAGTAACTCAACGTGAGTGACGAGAAAAAAAAATTGTGTGAATTCTGTCTGGCAACCACACTCGCGGCGTGGTTGCTATGGCGACGCTGTCGGTACGCGCGCCGGCAGCCGTCCAGCTGGTTCGGCCGTTCGGCTGGTTCGGCTACGGCCGAGTGCGCGAGTCCACGGTGAACGCCGCGAACGCAATCGAAAAAACAAAGCGTCGACTACTGAAGCTGTACGTAATCGAGTTTCCGCCCGTTCGCTGCCGAATTCTTCGTAGTCTTCTTCCGCCCGTTCGAAAGGGAACAGCCTACCAGTACGATTACCGCCGTGGCTTCAGTGGCTTCATCTTCGGAGGGATCTGTCAACTGAATTAGTTCCAAAACGCGGGTGCATCAGGCAGCGCAACGTGGCGCGGTCCACGCACAAAGTCGGTAAGTAAACAAAACACTCAATGCCGTTCCATTCTTTTTTTTTTCTTTTTTTTTTTTATTTACGGGGGCGCGCGGTGTTTCTGGGTGGCTCAAGGTATGGGAAAGCAACCGGAAAAATCGGCGCCTGATCGACCATGGGGTGAAAATTTCAAGGCGTATCGTACGCAAACGACAGCGTTTGCCAGCGGAAGACTCGGTCGTCCGTGGCGAACGCATTTTTAGTATTTTTAAGGATGTTCTAGCTGCAAAAGAAAGGAGCGCCTTAAAATTTCACAAGGTAAAATACACTGCTGAGGAAACGACGCCCCTTTGCGTGCAGGCGCCGATTTTTCCGGCAGAGTTTAGCGCGCTGTGAAATGCAGTGTGCATTTAGGGAGAGTTTTGGCATAATATAATGTTGCTCATTGGAAATAAAAAAAAGAAATGCTGGCATCATATGTTTACACTCTTAGTCATTTTTGGAATCTTAAGTACCCTTTTTGTGGCAGGTATTGGACGCCAGCACATTTTACGTAGGAACGAAGAGTGGAATCCGGCCAATTCCCTTCCACATTAACATCAAATGAGTGCTGTGAAAGCAAAGAAGAAAGTGAGGGTGAAACAGTTCCTGCAGTAGTAAGTGCCAGAAACAAGAAAAGTGCCCCGAAGTGGAAAATATACTCCCTTGAAAAGGATCCAAAAGAAATAGAGGTTATCAGGTATACCGCCGAGCGTCACAGACCTGGACACTCCATTTCAGTTTTTTAAATGCCCATGCCCTGATGAGCTGTTTACAGCGATATTTGAGGGGACCATCCTGTATTGAACTCAATGCCACCATGAACACCATTTTTGGGTTCTGGTCACACCTCCACGCAGGATGTCCTGCTTCAGATCAAGGATATCCTTGACAGAATCTCCTGTACGACAACGCGGGCGGTCCTGGCCCTGGATATAAAGGGCGCCTTTGACAACGTCAGTCACACGCTGGTGTTCGAGAACTTGGCCTCAACTGGGTGCGGGCCCCGGATGTATGATTATGTGCGGGACTTCCTGAGCAACTGGATGGCCACCATCGGAATCGAGTCCATCCGCACAAGCACCATCCCGATACCGAGCAAGGGCAACCGGCAAGGCTCGGTCCTGTCACCCACCTTGTTACCTGGCGATGTGCAAGCCGCCTCCTCTACTGGAACGGATTCCCCGGATGAAGCATACACTCTATGCCACTCTATGTGGACGACCTGACGATTTGGGCTACGTCGGGATCGGACAGCGGGAGGCAAGACTTCCTCGAAGAAGTCATTGAGACGGTGCAGAACTACCTCGAGGCCGGCAACCTCCAGCGCGCCCCCGATAAGTCTCAGCTGTTGCTCCTCCGCGCGGGCAAGCCAATTCCCGAAGAAGAAGAAGGCGGACATCCGCCTCACGTTAAAGGATGGTACCCCCGTGCCGGTGGTGAAGCGGGTTCGGATACTGGGGCCTTCACCTCCAGCGGGACGGCGGAGCCAAGTACACGGTCGACCGACTCGTCAAGACAACCACGCAAGTCATGCGCATGGTGAGAAGGATAACGAGTCACAGACACGGGCTCTAGGAGTCGGACCTGATCCGGCTGACCCAACCACTCGTCGTGAGCCACATCGCCTGCGCAAATCCGTATCTCAACCTGACCTGCTGTCGAGAGGTAAGGGCAAGATGGACGTGATTATTCGCAAGGGGTACTAGCTGGCACTGGGGGTGCCGCCGTACACGTCGAGCGCCAAGCTCCGGCTGCTAAGTGTAAACAACACCTTCCAGGAACTCATCAACATGCACCTAGCCAGTCAGTGGGAGCACCTGGCCCTCACACTGAGTGGGCGGCATGCCCCGAGCTCGCTCGGCATCCCCATCCCCGCATCGCAATGCGAGGCTATCCAGCTGCTGCTGGCCCTTTGGGACAAGATCCAGGTGGCACCAATCCCGTGAAAGCTGAACCCATCTTTGCATCCAGGTCGCTGGATGGCTCCCGGTCCCTTGATTCCGCTTGGTCCCGTCGTGTAGCATAGGGCCCCTGGTAGCAATCGGTTGCTAGCCCAGCATTTAAGCATACTCCAGCCTTTTTGTATGTAAAGCAAAACAATTACTGCAACTGAATACTTCTTACCTGACAATAATCGTAGTTTGCACTGCTCAATGCCCTTCTGTTTTATCTAAAATACCGCAACTAAGTACTCCGAGTACTGGTCGGAGCACTGCGGTGCAGGTGAAGTTTCTACTTCACCTGTTGCCCTTCTGTTTTATCTAAAGTACCGCAACTAAGTACTCCGAGTACCGGTCGGAGCTCTGCGGTACCAGGTGAAGTTTCTGCTTATAAAAAAGTGTCTGCCCAAAAGCTTGCTTCGGTACCACGAGCTGCAACAGGAAGCCTGATGCAGAGGCTTTAAGAGCAAGCTCCATGCTTTGAATGTTGCTAAGCATGTGCGCTTGTGCAGTGCAACTGTCGTTCAGGACAACGTGCTCATTCTTGGCATTTCAGTTTCACTTGCACTTAAAGGGATGTTGAACCGAAATCTGGATTCCATAAAACACGGCGGCAAAAGCGTGTAACAAGATGCTACAAACACCAAAACATCACTCATACAGCGATATTTCGAATGGATGACCTTACTTTTAAAAATAGGAGGCGCATTTGACAGATTTGTTTGTCTTGTTTCTCCGAGAAGGAAAGGGAACGACCTCGCGTCTTCTCCGCCTCGCCGCCTTGAGTGGGCGAAGCAGAGAGGAGAAAACGAGATATCTTGACGTCACGCGCCTCATCGGCCTTGTTCAATCTCAACCTCTTTCTCCAAAAATACGGCCGTCCATTCGAGATATCGCCTTGTGACTACGAGTAGTGTTTTAGGGATTGTAGCGTACCGCCTACGGCTTCTGCATCGTTTTCTGAAATCCAAATTTCGGTTCACCAGCCCTTTAAAGGGAAACGGAGTGTGGCAGCGATTGGATGATTTCTTGTGTCAGCCGGAGTTGCCTACCATTACCACTGTAGGGCAGCAAAGGCTACAGGCATGCAAGAGCGACTTTGAGAAGCGCTTTCGCAGAACAAGAGCTTGCGATAGAGCGTGTACTAGCTCGCACTTGTCGTCTTCGACCGCGCTGTCACCCTGGCAAGCCTTCGGCAACACCTTCAGAATGCCCGCATTCTTCAAGAAAGCCACAATGTTATGAATATACCACAACAATGCCTGGCTTTTATTTTTTTCTAAAAAAGAGCATTTATGAAACTTTGAAAATGCAGCAGTGCACGCTCATTACCTTCGGTACTGCTTAGTACGTGCTCACTCACGCTCACCTTATCCAGGCTGAAAAGCTTGTGCTCGGACGGGGCGTATTGAACACTGGTGGTGTCTTTTGACTGAAGTAATATACAAAATATGAACAGGAGTGATAAAGAAACACAAAATTTAATGCCGGTCATCTCCACTTTTAAAAAGTATCTCAACGTGAGATTAATTTGACATTTCGTAGCAAGGGTGATGAATTCCAGACAGGGTGACACAAACCGTTTTGATAAAAACGTAAAAACAAAATGTAACTACTCCATACAGGTGCCTAATAGTTTGATGACTAGGAAACAACACGGAGGACTAGAGAAATGTGATGAATATAAATGAATAAAGCTGGTCATGAATTGAAGCATACTTAGGTATGTGAGCCACACAACTTGCAGCTGCCATCTCAAGAAAAACAAAGAAAGCCTTTAATGATTTCGAAAATCAGAACAATCCTGGCAGGAGTTTCACAGACTTTGGCGATTGCACTATGTGATCAGCAATCAGGCTACAGGTGTTTTCTTGATTGTATTAATCACCTTGATTGCAACTGGCCGTAGCTGTGAGTAGATTAGAATAAGACAAAGCCTCTCAAGAAGGCAGCTCCGATTGTACGTCTTCTGGCCATGGGCGAAGCCAAAAAGCCAGTAGGCCGCCATGACCACAGTAAAGCCTTCGAAAAGCCAAATGGTTCCCTCCTGCATATTAAAGCAGAATTGATTCAGTCAGAGAATAATAAAGGCCGCACTGATGAGTATGATTTTAAGCGTGAAATGCTTTTAGCTCCCGGCCACCAAACTGATGACATATCTTTTCGGGAACTAATGCCAAAAATCACTTCAAAACATCCCAGGTTTCGAAGTTGACTTTTGCGTTGGTTTTCTTATTTGAAACCGGCTTTGAAACCTACTGGGTCTCGAAGTCAGTTTTGGATCAGAAACGTGTACACTAGCAGGGTTCAAAATTTGCTGTCAAAATTTTGTTTCCTTGAGACAAGGAAAACAAAAAGGAACATACACACCACCGTCTCAAAACCAGCACAGCATACAGCTGTCATTATTTTCCACAAGTCATCTTCCTTGTCATCCCACACGCTACACATGCTATGGAACCTATTCCTATACACACTATGAAACCTATTAATTCCGAACTACAGCTTTAAAAAAATTATCCAACATTCAAATTACTTTTTTGTATGACATCTCACTACCGAATTCTAAACCAAGAGCGCATCATTCGTTTAAACCGTTTGAAGCAATCGCCTGACGAGGAGCCCGTTGTCGTCACGCTTTGACGGCGCACTTTAGTTCACCTTTCTGCCGCCGTCTTTTGGGGGGGGGGGGGGGGGGGGGTCTCAGGCATTGTCCCCGCGCAAATATTACCACAACTGTTTAATTGATTGGTGCGGCACACAAACTTCTGTTCGGGCTGGAACTTGGTCAACAGTGTCTGAGATGAGCCCGAAGCCCATTTCAGACATCAAATAAAATTTCAAAATTGCTTTTATAATCTCTTTAAGAGTTTGAATGCAGGCGTCTGGAATTCGCAAAATTTAGTGGCCGCGATTATGTCCTCTGTGACCGATTTGCAAAAATAAATGGTTTTACAGTAATGATCCAGATAGTGATTTATTGGGAATTAACCAGTGCTGTTAATAACATGCTCTGTATTGTCCGCTCTGCTGGTGTTTTTTCTGCCGTCATTGCATCCACGCAGTTTGAAAGTGCACTGCTTTATGCGACAGGTGGCACGCACACACCGTGGCACTCCACTTCATAGCGTGGCATGTGGCGGCAGCAAAAGGCTCTGCCAAAAACATGCTAAGCACAGCATTTGTGGCGACAGAAAAGATACAAGGCTATTATCTTGTTCCCGAGAGTATAGTATGTTGCAGGTTAAGACGGTACGGTGAGGGGAAGAAGTTCCGTCTACACTCTTTCCACTTTAGCAGAAAGGATGCTATAGAGAAAAGAAGGAAACTGCCAATCGTGGCAGGCAAACCCTTTTTGGACTGGCAGAAGTGATGGGAGACGCCAGGCAGTGTAAAAAAAGGGGAAGGGGGTGGACTGCAAACGTGTTTACCAGTAATAAAAAGGGGGAAGAGTGAGAGGAGGTATTCTTCTGTAGATTCCTCTTTCTCCCGGAGCTGTGAATGTGCCATGGCCAGACCGGGCTCAACTCAATGCCCCAAATCATATATAAAAAAAAGAAATTATTGCCGGCAGAGTTTTGCGGACTCCTAAAATGCCTTTACGGAGAGGTTCTGGAAAGAGGGTTTGTGGAACCTCTCCGTAAAGGCATTTTAGGAGTCTGCAAAACTCTGCCGGCAATAATTTTTTTTTTTCAAAAGAAAGAGGGAGGTTCCACAAACCCTCTTTCCAGAACCGTTGGCCTAGATTGCGGGCATGGGCATCTGCAGTACGTTTTGCAGGAAAAGGAGGGGGAGGGGGGCAAACCTTGTTTTCTTTCAAAGTTATAGGTTTGAAAGCTACACCCCTTCAGAATAATCCCCCCCCCCCCCCCCCCCCTTTTCCGCCACTTTGCTGACGCCCATGATTGTGGGCACCTCATCACTTACAAAATGTTTCCTAGGACCCATGTGTAGAAAGTAGGAGCTACCATTCAAGCCCCTGTCATGACTACAGTGCAGACATATCACAATAGCAGGGAAGAACAATAAATAATAATGGACAGTATGACCGGAAACAATATTGGTACAGTTTCAGACTCGCCACTCAGCTTGCCAGCTGAGCCAGGCTAGAAAAACGAAATTGGCAAAGTGAATGAGTTGCGAGTATAAAGATGCAACAACAAAACCCTACTGGAGTTCTTAGAAAATGTTGGGGCCTTCTTGTCAATGGAAAAGGCACTCAGTAATTAAATCCAATACTCTTTCGGATAGTGAGATTGGTATCGTGGTAAGGTGGGTGCTTGTCCCAAGCTCTTGTTTTAGCACCAGTGGGTGTCAAGTTACACACAGCCAGAAAACAAATCAGCATAGCCAAACGAAGCACAGGACAATTGCATCCGTAAAATAGCCGATGTTCCATATTTCAATTAGTTTTTGATCTCACTCTGCGCAGCACACAATTCATAGCAGACGATTGTCCCTTTTTGGCCCTGTTCGCAGAGCCAAAAAGGGACAATCGACGAACAAGTCTGTTCGTCGTTTTGTTTCTGTCAGAGAATGATACCTACCTAGTAGCAAACAAACTCATTATTATTCCCTCATGTTAGCAGACGATGCGTCTGGTAGCGGTATTTTATAGCGAGTTCGCTTCACACGCACTGGCACCGTTCGAGTTCTCTCCCAGAATGCATCGCACTCGCAGATTGTTGCACTGAGAACTGGACTCAAACGAATTCGCCAAATGCACCAAGTGCGGAAGACTGATGCTGCCGCCATCTATGTTGTAGAAAGAATACCGACCTCAAACCGAAACTGGCGCCTTGCTGTTCGGAGTGATGGGTGGGAATGCGAGAGTACAGTCGCTACCAACGTTTATCTACAAACGTTGGTCGCTGCAGCCTGTAGTTTATAGTTGCGATGACTTCAAGCAACTCGGCTGTCATAGGGATAGTTACAGACGACGTAAATTTCCGCAACCAGCTGTCTACAAAGCAGCTGGTTGCGATCTTTCAATTCTCATAACCGTTTACACTGAAGAAAATGGATGATGCTGTCCGAGCAGAAGCTTGATCCATTTCAGCATGGCATTATGCGTGGACCACTAAAAGGGTACACCTTAAAACTAGTCTGCTGGAATACCCAGCAAAACTTTTCGATTTCGATCGTCATTACAGGTGGATCAGATATTAGCTTTGGTGAGGGCGTCGAGAACGAGAGCTTTCTCGAACAAAATATGACGGGGCAAGTTAGCTGAAGTAGGTAAATGTTAAACATGATGATGTTGCCCAAGCCTCGGGTAAGATCACTAAATTTAGCTTTCTCTGATGCTTATTGGGCAGTCAAAGTTTCTGCTGGGGCAGTTTTGTCGACAAATGTTCAATTTTTCACCCGCACAAGTTGGTGATAAATATCTCGGGGGCCGCTGATGCATTTGTTCTGAGCATTTCTTTACACACTGGTATATTTCAGCGTTTTTACGGCAACAGAGCGACTTAAAACCTCCAAATAAAGCACGGTTTGTCAACTGCTTCCTTCATGAAATAGGAGACGCTCACAGTTCAAGCTCGCGTTTGATTCCGTTGCCCGCGGGACGCAATTTCTATCAGGAAATCTACTTTTTTTCCTTTCAGTTCTGCGACACATCGTAGCAGACAAACTTTCGTCATCTGCTCCAGCACCTTGCCGGCCTAGCCGGAGCGAGGCACGACGGGATTGCATTTTGGCGCAATCTCGATTTTCTCGGTGCAGCGAGTGCATGCACGCGTGGGGTGTCAGCAATGAAACGAACTCGGAGAGTGCAACCACTTGTGGAGTGCCGGCTGAAACGAACCCGCTCCACGCTGCGGGTGCCGTGAAACAAACTCGCTAATACTTCTTCAGTGCAAGCCGGTTGAGACCTCAATGACCAAAATCGGGCTCTCGGTGAGATGGAATGGCAAACTGAGAATGATTTCATGACCAGGGGCCAAACAAATAACAGGTGCATTGTATGGTGAGAGTATTCACACCGAGAAGTTTGGGAGGCGACCTTTTACAGCGAGCCGGGGTGACGTCCTGCTGAGGACAAAATTTACCCCCTCACTCGCCCTACAAAGGCCGAGACGGCGTTAGCTGTCGGCATATTACTTTCGTTTTTTTCTTGTTTTTTTGTGCGCATTTTACGTAGGAAATGCGAATTATTATATGCGGCCTTATTGAGGTATGGTCTGTAGTTGCAGGCGAAACTTCAACCAACATTCCGAGCATGGTTTCCAGGGCAGACAGTGCATGAATCACAGATGGTATATGAAAAGGAAGAAATGCCACCACACTTGCAGGAGCATTGCAGTATATTTACATCTCACGCAATCAACGCTGCTGATGATTTGAATAAATTAAGAGGTTTTTTTCAACTTTGTTTCTAAACAAAAACGTCTCAGCGAAAAAGCTGCACTCTGCTCGAGCAACATGTTAAATATATTCTGGGCCATGGGGAGAAAATCACAAGTGAGACCGCCCAAAGGCCTTTGACTTAGATGCCATTTCTATGCCCGCAAAGCGGGGTCTGATGTTCTCCTAAAGCGCGAGACAAATGGACGGCAGAATCGTCCGATCCGACAGTCCGAACGCCGCTCCGAATTGAGACACACGCACACGCTTCCGACCTTGCAAGCGACACAACAATCCGTTCGGCTCCGCCCAGGAGATTCAACTTCCAAGCACTCCAGCGGAGGTCCGCGTTCATAGATCTCTGGTCCCAGATTGATGGTTTAGCTCGCACGAGCGAAGCTAGGAGCTCGTTCTTGTTAGCACGTGCATTCTTTGCCGGGGCCATCTTTCTCGAATGGATCAGCGGGATCTACGCGTCCGGCTTCCCGTCGCCCGTCCCGTTTTCTTATTCGTCCCGACAGACCAAGTATGTCATCATGACGTTCGCGCTAGCTGTGCTGTCATTGGCTGGACGCATCCGACAATCCGTCCGCCGTGCGAAACTATCTGGCGCGTTTGACGCTTGTCGGATCGCCGATCTGACGCCTGAAGCGACAAAATTTTTCGGATCAGGCAGTCGTACTGTCAGATCGGACGTCGGATCGGATGGATTTTTCGCGCATGTGTCTCGTGCTTAACTCATGAATCTGCAAAGAACAGAATTTCAGTGTCTGAAACACTTACACCGCCGCTTCCACAACCCCTTGCACAACCGCCTTATATCGTGTGGAGGGGGCGGGGGCGGTTCATCGACGGAGTTGCCTCCACCGATAGCTTTCCATACTTATAACCCAATTATAAGGGTAAACGTGACAAACACGGTTGGAAAAGCTATGAAAATTCTGTCGGCATAAGTCTCACCCAGCGCCTTGTACACTGGGTAAACAAAGCCCCGCTTCTCAACGTGCTTACAGCTCACAACGGCCGATGTTGACGGTGCCTTTCCCATCCTTAGTCTGACTGTCCACGCTCTTTTTAATCTCGAAGTTTTCGGGTGGTAGAATATGATACCAGCTTCTTTTTGGAAATTGCATTGCAGCGCTGAACAGTAGGTCAGCATGATCACAAACCTCCGATCGTGAGGAAACGGGTGCAGGGAAGCCAGCTAGATGCCAGAACGCGAAGCGGAGTCCGTCACCAGACGTCACGGTACACCTCACCCAATCAAGACGTGGCGACCGCAGCGACACTTGTGTTTGCTCTGAAGACTAATAGTACGCTGTGCAAGCAATACCATTGATCTCCACGACAATTTGCTGGATCGCGCGTCTCCGCTTGGTCGTTGCAGCTCAGGTGCGGCCACCGGATGGCCACCTTGGGACAAAGATTATCAGTCAACCTTTTGGAGCGTCGTGGAGGCTGCGCGGCAGTAAGCTGAAGACATGTTTTCTGCTCGTTCGTTGTCATTTACCGAAGAAGTTTGTTAAAACCCCGAACGGTGAGAATTGCGTTTGAGAACACGTGGAAATTTTTACGAAAGCTCAGCACCGCAAGAAAAAGGGGCAACTCGTCTAACGCAAATCTTACCGTTCTGGCGGCATGATCAAAGCTTCCTTGGCATGCCAAAGTGCTGCATCTTTGTCTTCGCACGCTTGAATACCGATCAAGAATTAACGCCGTGTGGATTTGTTTCGTGAGTGCAAAGAGCATGAAGATGCATGTGCCTCTGGAGCAGCATTTTACTTTACTCTTACGACTGTATTTGTAACTTGCGGCACTTGCAGTCCAGAAGCGGGCATGATCCAGTGGCGAAAAAGGAGGGGTAGGAGGCTATGGCGACGGCGACAGATTGCACACAACTATATGGACGGGCTTCATACTTTTGCCTTCGAAAACCTACCTTCCTCCACAGCATTGCTCTATTTGTGCTGTCATGTGATCCATTTGAGTAGATTTGGAACATAGCCATGGTTAATCCATAATAGCAACCACCGACTTCGTTTCCTATTGATAGCAACTCACTGGAACAGCTGGGTGATAGAGAAGACACCTATGTATGACATACCTTCAAAGCTCTGCCATGGCATTGATTCTTGATAAGTATCCAAGCGTGAAAAGGCACAGAGACGCAGCAGTTTGGCAGGCCAAGGAAGCTTTGATTACGCCGCAAGACCGGCGAGACTCGACGTTCGACAAGTTGTGCCTTTTTCCTGCGGTGCCGCGCTGTTGCAAAATATTTTATGCGTTTTCAAAGGAAATTCTTATTGTTTACACATTGCGAGCGTTTGGCGCTCCTTTCACTAAACAGAGGGGAGCGCCGCCGGAGACTGACACTCGAGCGTGCTCTTCGTGCTCCGAGCATTTCTTGGAGCACAAGTGACTTCTTTGCGCTCCGTGATGTCACGTCCACAAACAAGATGGCTGTGCCATTGTTGAGATTGTTGAAACAAAAGGCGTAGCCGGACAGCGGCTCCTTTTCAGTCCATTAGTGGTTAATCCAGCAGGTAAAAACAATTTGATTTGAAAGCCAAGACAGCAATTAGCATTCCGGAAAAGGTTTGTTCATGTGCCTTGCCTGAGAACAAAGTGATCTATCGAACGAGCGTGCTGATAGCTCGGCGACAGAAAAGTTGCCGAGAAGACAGTGGGACGGCTGCCCTTTTTAAACTGCTTAGTCCAGCTGCAGCGAATAAAGATACTTAGATTGGAAAGCCGAAGCATCAGTTAGCATTGCGGGAAAGGTTTGTTCGTGCATCTCGCCTGAAAACAGCTTGCACGGTCAAATATAAACAGCTTGCACGGTCAATAAATAGATCAGCCAAGGTGCCTTTCCCCGCACGTGCTCGAAGCGAGTCTCCAAACCTCTCAGAAATACTTAAACGTTCGTAGAAACTTCATAACGTCGCCGTCTCTTTTACTTTGTACCCTGCCGCTCTACACTGGCTTTAATTAATTTACCACCGAAATAATTTTGGCTTCTCCCACCCGTATCCACGGGATGCCAGGTTCGTCATAACCGTGCGGTGGGAAGGAGCTTGTGCGGCTCGTCAATAGATTTGGTGTGTACGCCATGCGCCGTTTAGTTGCTGTGCCTGGAGTATGAAACTCAGAGCGTCAGAGTAGGAGTAAAGGAGTGTGGACTTAAAGGGGAGCTGCAATCATACTTAAGCGTCTACCTCTTTTGCGGTTTCCACGTCTCTTTGGGTTCGGGTAAGCCAGCGGGCACGGAGAGAATAACTAAATATCAGTGAGTCATATTTTAACCGGACGACGCGGAAACCTCCTCCACCTACGAGGGCGACCCGCGTTGCCGAAAGCGCGGAATATGTGACGTCTTTGGTCCTGGGCTTACTACTGGTCAGAGCCGCTAAAAGCTTTTTTTTTAGTCGATACAAAATATAGGTGTCGCGAACCGTTTCAATTATGTATGAAAGTAGTTTTTGTTCAGTATTTTAGATCAGAAAAGAAACAAATGCAGTTTATAAAGTACGGAAACAAAAAATGACTTCTCATCATACCCGCCACCAAGCGGTGAAAAAAAACGGCGCATACTAGAAAGGCGTAGTGGGATGAGGCTCCGACGAACAATGGGCTTAGAAAGGTCCCGGATGTACGCGGTGGCACTGCGGTCGTATACCGGCTCGAAAATCCGACCGGTTCCGAGCGTTCCCAAGGCTTTTGCCGCGGGCTTGGCTGGCGATTTGACCCTTTGGCGGTATGGCAGCGCGAAGTGGCTCTCGTTCTGAACTGATCTTTACCCTGTGTTTGCCGTCGTTTGTGGCCAATGAAGTGTCATGCCGAATTAGTCTTTAATCGCGCGGCAAATGCAATGCGAGCTGCCCTGGCCGCCCGCTTCATACAGCCTAGTCAACACGTGCTTTAGTGGCACCCTCTCGAGCCGTTGACACTGAGTGCGGCAGCCGTGAGCGCTCGATGAGCTCACTACTTCACGGCCACTCAAACCAGGACCTACGACGTCATGAAGGATGTTATTTTTTGCTTGTTTCTGTAAGTCTAATTTGCCTATAACTTTTAAAATAAAGCGAAATTTGAGAAAAGAAAAGTTTCTTTAAATTACTACGTTCAATGCGCTCAGGTTCGGTCCAAATTAAAAACCAGTCAAAAAGTTATTGCAGGGCCACTTTAACGCTCCCAATGACGACAAACGAGCAAAAAACATGTCTTCAGCACGCTGCCGGCCAGCCTCTGCAACGCTCCAAAAGGTTAATTTTCCGTGTCCCAAGATGGTCGTCCGGCAGCCGCAATCACGGAACGGGGAAGCGCAATTTAGCAATTGTCGTAGAGATCAGTAAAAAAATATGGAACGCATACCCTCCTAGCATCCATCAGGTAGGGATAAGCATTCTGTGCAGTCTATATGCCCATCAATGTCAACACATGTAGCCATTTGCAGGCAGTCGCATCCTTTCGAAGATCAATCTGGCCTTCGTCAGGCACCAGCTTTCGCTCTCAGCACACAACCACTGTTGGTGGGCTTCGAGGCTGCTCGCATCTTCACCCTCCACAGGCGGGGCAGCCCCGGTCTGTAAATGTAGAATATGAATATGGCAGGTATTATTTGATAACACTTTATGTTTTGGCCGTGTAAAGAAAATCTGCATTCCATTTTCTAACATATCTGTTATGAAATAACAAGGTCAGGTGGAACGGCTCGAGTTCGCTGACTGAAAGACAGAGGGCTTAGCCTGAACCAATATCCTAGCAGCCTTCGATATTGGTGTGGGGGGAGAGAAGGCTGAACCTCTAAAGATGTCTTCAAATGATTCTCTAATTGCTTAACTCCAAAGTTTCAGGCTGCTGCACTTCAATGTTCTGAACTTTTTCCAACATATATTTGCGCTGTCGCTAACCATGTTCCATTTGCCAATTTTTTACACGCCCCTTCTCCTCCAATCAGAACAGCACGAGAGTCCGCCGTGAACAGACTTGGCATCATCGTGTGTCATATATCCCCGATGATTGCCCATTAAAGCCAAGGTTCGAGCACAAGCTCATAGCATCGCTAGATGGTCGCACTGCACGAACCCTCGTGCAGCCTGAGTATCTACTAGTACTGTTAAAAGCGAGCGAGTTGAAAATGAATACTTAAAATCGAAAGAATAAAGCGCGAGGGACAAGCACAGGACAACCACGTAAAGCCTGGTTCAAACAGTTGCGTTTGACCGCGTTGCGGCTGCGAGCAACCAGGACATCCCTGCTGCTTATATCGCGTGCCAAGATGATTCTTTGAATTGGAATCCAAGCTTCATACGAAGCACAGATGTGCCGGTGACTCGTTTTCGGTTCTAAACGCAACGCAGACAAACACACTCAAACGCAAGTGTCGGAACCGACCTTTACGGTACAGGCTCACAGTAAAGCTGTGAGCCCGAACCGTCTCGCACGTCTAGCCTTCGCTTTAGTACATCTCAGGATAAGAAGGAATGTATCATAATAGAACCGATGTGGTCTCACCATTCTGAGCAGAAGTGCGTGAGTAACCGATGCTATTTTCGTGGTCGCTTGCACGTAAACAACCAAGGAGCTTGTACACAACGCCGGCATTCATCTGGCTTGAAAACACCTTGAGTGTTGGCTTGGCTTGGATGTCAGCTGCCCATTGTGCTTACGTGAACTTCACATAATCCTCTAAATTGAGCAGGCTGCTTCTTGACTTCTGCTGTCGGCGCGTCGTTTCCGAGTTCGACGATTCGGAAATCATGGGTGTACCACCGCAACACCCTCTTAACACGATTTCGGTAGCCGTAGGGTGTAAAAAGGATGTACGAAGGGTGTAGGCCTTTCCGTACACCCTTGAATATTCAAAAATCATGTAAAAATGGTGTAGGAAGGGTGTGAGCTCGGAAAAACACCCTTTTAACACGAACATGGGTGTTGAAATTTTTAGTGTGTAGGAACCTAAACGTGTGAAGCCTCTTTTTTTATATATCCTTACTGCCGTCACTTTTTAGAGATTTCTATGCCTTCGGCTGTCGTCGCCGCTATGGAAAAATCCTTCTATCCCCTCTTGGCGTGAGGCCAGGGAAGTCGGGTCTCTCCGTAGGCCGCACCTCGCGGAGAGAGAAAAGAGGGGAGGGCGTCCCGCCAGCATACCTCGGCAAACCTCACTCATGAGGGCCCTCACTCACCCTCACTCACCCTCATCTTCACAGGTGAGGTGAGGGTGAGTGAGTTTCTGAACCAGGAAAATTCATGAGTGTGAGGGTGAGTGAGGGCCGTGAGGGCTGTGAGGGCCGTGAGGGCCGTGAGGGCGGTGAGGGCCGTGAGGGCGGTGAGGGTCATGAGTGCGTGAGGGGCGTGAGGGCGGTGAGTGGCGTGAGGGCCATGAGTGCGTGAGTGGTGTGAGGGCGGTGAGTGCGTGAGGGGTGTGAGGGCGGTGAGTGCGTGAGGGCAGTGAGTGGCATGAGAGGCGTGAGGGCCGTGAGGGCCGTGAGGGCGGTGAGTGCGTGATGCCCCCTTCAGATCGAGCATCTTTCTCAGCAATTTGGTGTTAATGGCGGGTTGTTCAATAGCTTTCCCTAGGTCGACACGAATTGCTGAGATCGGGTCCGGCTCGAAATAAGCAAGCAACTCGGAGCAATTCGAATACGTTTGAAGCGGCTGCATCCAATCAGGGACGCAAAAGTTTCACGTGATACCTCGTGCCGGTGATGATGACACCGAATGACTTGGTTCTGGTTTGAAATCGATCGTTTTTTTTGGAAATAAACTGTTTCAGAAAGGTGCATTAGTATTCTTAACGAGGTTTGAATGCATAAAAACACGTTTATAACGCATAGTTCTGTCTAAATAGTACAAGAAAAATAAAATTTTATGATGACGATGGCAAGTTGCAGCAATTGGTTGCTGCGTGTGATCGCGGGCGGCAAGTGTTGCTGGTGTTGCGACGTAGTTTCTGGGCGAAATTGCCCCATCTGAAGCTGGCCTGAGTGGCGTGAGGGCCATGAGTGCGTGAGGGGCGTGAGGGCGGTGAGTGGCGTGAGGGCCGTGAGGGCCGTGAGGGCGGTGAGGGCCGTGAGGGCCGTGGGGGCCGTGAGGGCGGTGAGGGCGGTGAGTGGCGTGAGGGCGGTGAGGGCGGTGAGGGCGGTGAGTGCCGTGAATGCGGTGAGGGCCGTGAGGGCGGTGAGGGCCATGAGGGCGGTGAGTGGCGTGAGGGCTATGAGTGCGTGAGGGCCGTGAGGGCCGTGAGGGCCGTGAGGGCCGTGAGGGCGGTGAGGGCCGTGAGGGCGGTGAGTGGCGTGAGGGCGGTGAGTGTCGTGAGGGCCATGAGTGAGTGAGGGGCATGGCCGTGAGGGCGGTGAGGGGCGTGAGGGCCGTGAGGGCCATGAGGGGCGTGAGGGCCGTGAGGGCGGTGAGTGCGTGAGGGCCGTGAGGTTCAGTGAGGGTGAGTGAAGGGCTGAAGGTGAGTGTGACTGTGAGGGTGAGGGTGAGTGAGGGGCTGAAGGTGAGTGTAGCTGTGAGGGTGAGGGTGAGTGAGGGGCTTAGGTGAGTGTGGCTGTGAGGGTGAGGGTGAGTGAGGGTGACCTAAAATGCCGACCTCTGCCCGCCAGTAACGGCGCGACGAAGGGAGGGTCTTCCTGCCGGTGGCTTCAGACACTTGTTTTCAAACATTACTAACGTTATACGAAATCCCGGACTGCCAGTATCCAGTTGCTACGCGTAATGTTGGATGGTTTTCTAAACTTCCACCGCGCTTACCCACTTAGTTCACGGATCACCGAGCACTCGAGGCGGTCGTCAGTGGCATCCCCCAGGCCAACCACGACGTCTATGAAAATTAGCCATGTCGCACCTCTGTCCGCAGGAATAGGACGGCACCAATTCGCCGGTATTGCGCGACCGTGCAATACGGGCGAATTGCCCGCGACCGTGGTCGCGGTCATTTCCATAGCGGCCGCGACCGTGGTAGAAAATAAATATATATATTTTTATGCGTTAGCACTACAACGCTCGTTTTCACATAACCCCGGCGTTGTCTTTCGTTTGTCAGCGCAGGGGAGAGAGAAAGAAGGGGGAGAGGGTGACGCGTGCGACGCTCCCATTGGTCCGAAGCGTTGACGTCAACACGCGTCGACCTTTCCCTCTCTCCCCGGTGCTGACAAACTGACCGACACCGCTGTACTTTCGTCAAAACAAACCTCTTCGTTACCGCCAAAGTCACGCCCACAGCTCGCGCGGAGCCAGAGAGGAGGAGGCACCGCGCAACATCTACTAGGTAACAAAGCCGTAGTGCTGAATGAGATGGTGTTACCAGCGAAGGCCAACGCTGGACACAGACTGGAAACGAGTGCTGCGTCAGCGCTCGGCTTCGAGTCAAGTTTGAGCCAAACGTTGACGCAATCGTCGTGTCCAATCTGTGCCTATAGTGTTGGCCTTCTTTGATGACAACTTCTCATTCAGCACTACGGTTTCGTTATCAAGGGGCAGTTGCGCCGCGACGCGGTGTAATGCGGGCGTGCTCAGTTGCCGCTCTGCCGTCGCCGGTTGCCCTCCGCTCTGGGTTAGTAGCCGTGCGTGGGCTGTCATGTGTGTGTGTAGTTAAAACGACGGAAGCGGTTCACTCCATGAGTAATATGGATGCGGTACCTTCCATGAGTACTATGGATGTGATTCTTTCTACGAGTGATATGAATCACTGCATTCAAGGGTATTGGCCTACTCTGACAAGCAGCGTACAGAAAAGGGGTGAAACAAATTACAGGAAGATCTACTGGTCAATTCTTAGGGAACCCGTTAGCATGGCCCTTGGGAAACGCTATACACGTCCCCCTTTGAGACACGCTAATAATTACCCTGTAACAAGGCCAAAATGAGGTAGCAAGAAATAAAGGAAGCAAAAAAGAAAGCCAGAAGAAAAAGCCAAAAAATAAAGTCAGAAGAGAAAGGTGAAGTGGCAGCGTTAGCGTTTCCCGAAGTGGGACGTGTGTGGCGCTTCCAAGATTCGTGCTAACGCATTTCCTAAGAATCCACCAATAGATCTTCCTGTAATAGTGTTGTTTGTATCAGCGTCTAGCGGCGCTTGCGAACGTGAAGACTGTTTGACCAACCAACAGCTGGACAAGCGCTAACGCCAAAACTTCGTTTCACCGTATGAGCTGCAAGTACATTTGCTGGGATACTCTATTTGAAACACAACAACCGTGGTGACCGTAGAGTAATCGGAGGCGTACTTATAATATTCCGCCCGCAGTGGCTTTGCACATTTATATCTCATATCACCTCAGCTCTCACTAGTTGTTTTTTCAACAATAACTTACTTTGATTCCAAATGGTGGTAATGACCATATCTGACTACCTCCAGATGGTGTCTAAATTAGACTAAAACTACGCACAATAGATTTATTGCACAACTCGAAGCGCCTCATCGCGGTGTAATGACACGTTATGCATTGTGGAAATCAATGAGAAGCAAAATCTGTGCGCGCTCCGCTTCTGGCCCACACGTTCCCAGAATGCAACGCGCGCGGTGACGAAATTATGGAAGCTGTAGGGATCAGTACGCTTTGTTGCAAGCATAGCGTTTATGATATTATATTCTGCCTCTATATTTTATTATTATTTATCCTATATAAATAGGGTGTACAGGTATACATCAATGTGCCTCTTTCAAGGACGACTGATACTCATAAGCCATGTGAGCCTATGCGCATTGTTTTCCACGGTGGACTAGGCCTGGTGTAGGCACAAAATCACCTCAGATTGCAGCAGTTAATTGCCTCAAATAATATTAAAAATCAAAAAGCTAAAAGAATTCCGAAATATAAAGTGCAAAAACACCCATCTGATTATTTTTTTTTTTGCGCACATTAGGGTGTTTGTAACTGGGTGGAGTTTTAACGCGACTTTAATACTATATTCGTAATATAATTTTAAAATAGCCACTACCACTTTTAAATAAAATTAACTCGCTGCAGACTACCTTGTTACCCTAGGCACTTCATTTCTTTATACTTAACCTTTTCGCTCACGTGATCATTTTGATTCAGAGCTTTACAATGAGACCCTTCTGACGTTTGCAGGCGGCTGTCAGCAGGGCTGACGAAGATATCCTAATCGCACTAAAGTTACTCCAACTTTAGAACCGACCAGCCCGTGGTATAACCGCTTGCCTCCTTCATGTAGAATATTCGCTCAGTTCTAAATAAGAAATTCACCATGGAAATACAATAGTCTCTTTCGTGGAGCTCTTGATCATTCAAGTTGGACGTTGTTTTTTTCTATTATTTCTTTCGATAGTGCGTGTGTTTAAACCGTCACAAACCAAGTGGTCATGGCAATTTTTACTTCTTGGTGGGTAAGTAAGGTGGTAATTTGTGGTGACAGCAAGTAACCGAAGCCTGGAGATAGAGAAACTAGGCTAAGCTCTTTATTCGAGTTCAGGTCGAAAGGTCAGAGTGCATGGCGGCCAAAACGACGCCAAAATCACCTATACAAAATTAAAAAAAAAAAAAAAGAAACACCGGAGGGGGCAGGTACAAACATTCGTGCTAGTCAATCGATTCTTGTGTTTGCCTGCTTCTAGTTTAAGTTAATTTCAATCGACGAAGCGGTAGTTTCTGTTGTTTTTCCCTCTCCTGACAAACGCGAGCGCGTCCTTTGACTCATTTGAATCTATACTCGCCTTATTAATCTATTCATCTAACAGTTCGGCCTGGAGTTTATTCAAGAAGTGCCAAGAAATGAACGACCGTTAATTCTCTAAATGGGAAAAAAAATGGCAGCAACTAGTAGCAGATAAAATACAAGCCACACAACTACACCAAACGAAAATTTGTTTTTAACTCACCCGGTGGACAGAAGCAGAAGGCGTATCTGAAAGAGCGCCGCAGTCTCCACGCGCCGTGACAGCGGCGGTGCGGTAGAGTTCATATATTACAGAGAGTTTTCAACCGCTCCATCTGGGTCAAGTTGTTTATGGGCCGCGCTGGCAACGCGGAGCGGAAGTTCGTCTGCTTCTTGCACAAGGGTTACGATGATGTCAGAACACCGAACTCTTATTGGCTGATTGAAAAAAAAAAATAGTGGGTAGATTTAAAGGCATCTAGCATTGAGGTCTAGCCACTATCCTTTCAAACAAAGCCAATCAAAACTATCAAAGGGGGCAGATACAAACTTGCTCTCCACATACAAGCTGCGACGAGGTGCCGGAAGCGTTGCTCGTATGTGTCTGCGTTTCCACCTGCTTTCCCCCTCGCCACGCGACAGCGCAGCGCATGCGCACTGGCGACCAACCTCCTATGGAGGCGTCCCGCCATTCAATTGCAAACGCCACCGACGGTTCGAGCTGGACCCTCTCTTCAATCTCGGCTCTCTGATGCACAGATAGCGTAGAGCAGCGCCCTCATTCGGTAAGCGCGCCGCGTAACACGGTTTAAGCGCTCAAAAGCAGGCCGGCACACGCTCACGTTTTGCTTTTTCCTCCGGCCGCCGGCGCCGGCCGTCCGAACTAACCCCATTTTCCGCTTCCAGGCAACCGACGCGCGCGCTCCACCGGCATCGAAAAGCCTCTCCGCGCGCTTCGTACTGCACGCCCCCGAACGCACACACAAGCAAGCGCGCTTGCGCACGTACACAACCGCACAAATAAACGCTCGCGTGTACGCACACTCACACGCAGTACACGCGCTTATTTGCCAACCGAGTTTTACTTTCACCCGTCGTCTACAATCCCCCCCCCCCCCCCCCCCCCCCCCGTGTCTCCAACGCCATACTTTTCTTTTTTCTTTTGCCACGAAGCTATAAAGGTCCTCAGATATAAACGAGGGAGTAAAAATAAAAGCGCCAGTGTTCACCGCGGTTTGTGTACTGTGTATTCGCGTTGCGTGTACGTGGGGGAGCACCGACGGACGGACGCACTTGTCGAAGCGTGGAGCCATGGTGGAGCAAATCCGGGAAGATGGGGACAGCCTGCGGGGAAGGCTAGGGACGAGGCGACGAGATGAAATGAAATTTCGGTGTTGGCACTGCAAGAAGAAAAAAAAAAGGGGGGGTGGGGGGTGCAGAAAGAAAATGCGAGCGAACACGGAGAAAAATCCGAGGTGGAAGGAGGCATCATATCACGGACACGGGAGACGTATGTTTACCTGCAGCCGGCCCACCACCCCCAGGCTTCGGTGGTGGTTCGGTATTTTGGCTGCGCGACGCCGGTTCGATGATTTTGGGCTTTTGATTATACGGCGGCGGAGGCCGCGTTGCTCGTAGGCTCGGCCCTGCTCCAACGGAGAGCCATTCCCCCCGACAGCGCTGCCTGGCCCCCGAAATGCGGTCGATGTTCCGTGAAATGCCCGGGAAGGACAGGTGCGCGCGCCGAACGCGCCGGAATTTCAGATGTGCCGCTCCGTAGGCAGCGCACGTGCCAGGCGACGCCGTCGGGAGACAAAGGATCCGTTTCGGGGGGAATGCGATTCTGTCCCCCCCCCCCCCCCCCCCCCCCCCCCCCCCCCCCCCCCCCTCAACGCGCCTGATGTGTACTTACCGTGTTCCGTGGCGTGTACAAAGCCCGCTTGGTTCCCGTTACGAAAGAATATTGAAAGACCGGAATACAGGTTCGGATTTTCGCTTTTGGTGTGCGCGCGTCGCGTTGCCTGTGAGGATGTGTGTTCGTGTGTGCTGCAACGTTCGGGTGTTGATCGAATCCACGGTGTCGTCTATTTCTTTATTTCGTTTATAATTAAGCGAATTTCTAATTTGAGAATTTCACAACTTCGTACATTCGAGAGCCCCGAAGAACGAACCAGGAAGCAACATGCGTTCCTGAAAAGGATAGTCGTTCGTTGTACAAAGGGGAAATCCGGCGATTTTTTAAGCTAGCCCAATTAACTATATTTTATGATTCCCCTGCCTTCAACCTTGGCGGCACGCTATTTAGTGTCGCGAAATTAACAATACTTCTTGCGAAATCGTCAAATAAACGTGAGCACAAAAAAAAAAAAGAAAAAAAAAACTACTTGCCCTTTTTAGTGCCGTGACTGGAAAGTGACCTGACGGCAGGCATGGCTTGCCTCTCGAACAGACCCTATAGAAAACAAGAGTATGCCGCGGATTTGTTTTCTGCCGCTGGGCCGGTGCTGGAGCGAGCTTCCCAAGCATTCCTTTCACACCGTAAAACGTCTTGCATTTAGTTTTCGTTCTGGCCACTGGAGACTTTCGCTTTGGAAAATACGGTGAATGCCAAACCTGTAAACTCCATAGATTCATGAAAAAATATATATTTTGATCGGATATTTGGGTTAGTAGCAAAGCTGTGTTTGTTGGTTTGTTTGCTCAGTTTTAACGCAAAAAAGACAAAAAAAAAAGGAAAAAACAAAAAACAACGCCGGAGTACTTTTTCACACTTTCAGGGAAAATAAGGACTCGAGGCGACTGAGCAAGCGCAGTAAATAAAGTCGTAAAACGACGACGCAACGACGTCTCGTCTAAGGGGCTGTCCGCACGAGCACACTAAAAGACACGTGCCAAATATGCATAGCAAATCTGGTGGCCGGATATGGCGTTTTTATCCGCTTCGCAAAGATATTCGAGCACACGTAAGGAAGCCGTCGTTGCGAGCCGTTTCACGGGGCGGACGCGAGCTCTCCAAACCTTCGCCCGCTCAAACGCGTTGGAAAACACTGGGATGCGGCTGAAAATGTTTCGTTTGACCGGCAAGTTTGCTGTTCACGCTTAGTCTGTCGCGTTTCTGTGTCGACGACCTTTAACGGAAAGGATTATTATTATTTTCGCGTAGACGCGTTACTAGCTCAACCATGGGCATCATTTCTTTCCAGGGACAAGCTACAATGCTCGCAAAAAATGAGTCTAGGGGAGCGCCTGCTGTTCTTGGTAGTGACGTCGTTTCAGCGTAGGACCATTTATTTTATTTTTTTTAAAGTACGCGTGGCACTCGTGACGTCGCAAAGGAAGGCCATGGGGGGCGCGCGTCGAAGCGAAGGCAACGACGCGTGGATCGACCGTCGTAACACGTTTTTAATCACGTAGGCGTGTCATATTAGCTAAAATGAAAGCTGCACACAGCAACGGGACTAGAAAACATTTTATTACACGAGCAATATAATACACCCCTCAATAATTGGTACGAAATGGCACGAGGTATGCGTAAGACGTCTATAGAAAAATGTGATTGTTTTAAGTCAAAAACATTGAGTCACGAAATTATTGTTGTAGGAATGCATATTTTATACAGAAATACTTCGACAAAATGGCGAGACACGCAGTGATTGGAAAACGCAAAACAGATCAGTTAAATGTCAGGTAGACGTAGTCAACGCGGAAAAGGCGAGACAAGTGTCACTTGCGATCATGTAAGCGACGTTACCGCGTGCAGTCACTGAATTCCTGCATCATACCCTGGCGACATGGCGAACTTAAGGTAGTTTTGATCGAATGACATTATGGGGTCGACAAATCAGCTTGCGACGCTCGTATAATCACTCAAGACCGCGAGCTGATTAAGTCCCATATCATTTAATGAAAATATGTTTACTTTTCCGTGTGGCATGGGGACTAAACTTACTATTTAATCAACTAATTTACTTCTCCCCATGGGCTCGAGCTGCCTTAGAATAAAATATAACTTATTTCGTATACAATACTACTATTACATTAATACAGTTAAGGTTCTAGTATAAAAGCTGTAAAGGCAATGAAATAGCATTAATATAAATAAACACATAAACAGAAACAGCGCACTTTCAATAATCGCAGAAACTTGTTTTCACCGTCCAGTGAAAGCTAGATTACCGGGCATATTTAAAAACGTTGACGCAACTGCACACGAATAACGACAAAGAACAAAATTCCAATCTATCACGCGATTAAAAAAAAAACGATTGGCAGCATTTTACTTCCGCTCTACATGACCAAGAAAGCCCGTAAATAAGTTGTTTCTCACCTGTCGATCGTATCCATACGTCCCACGATATTGTTACGAAAACATTTGAACACGAACTTCAAGAAGCCTCTCTCTGTCGTGAGAGAGGTCTATGAATTAATCGACCAGAGTCATCGTTGACTAGTTGTCACACATGTCACTCAAACCGTAGCAGGACTTGTTTCACGAATCCACGTAAATGCCGAAGTATCAAGCGAACAAAAAAAACTACCCGAGGCTACGGTGATGACAGAAATACGACGGGAAACAAGTCTCAAAAGTACCGCACACGAGAGCAGCGGCGACGAAAGGCTTAACGTTGTCGACCCATCTCTTGCTCGTGTTCGCTCCCTGCGATTTTTTTTGTTTTTTTTGTTTCCTTTTCTTCTTAAATGTCTCAGCGTTCCTTTTCAGACAGTAAGCAGCTCACACACAACGTAAATTTACCAGAATCGGAGCCCGTATGAAGGAAGATGTCGCATTGGAGTGATCAGAGCGGGTTCATTCGAAAAGTGTGGGGAGCTGCGGAACTGCACGTAGTCCCGCGGTTACGGGGATACTCATAAATATAAACTTGGTACTCTCAACCTTGGTAACGCGTTGTATATTACGTTCATATTATATATGTAATAAATTGTACAAGACTGCGCCTTTAAAACGTATATTAATGTCGGATAAACGCGCACGAACACCACCGCGCGCCGCTTGACAAGAAGCATTTTTTGCACGTGGATAGCATCGATAACAGATATTTTCTCACGTAGTTGCGCCATGGCCTTCCTTCCTCCGACATTGTGACGTAACCTTTCAGAGCGCTATGGCCTTCTTCTCTAGGAGGTATTGCTTTGGCGCATCAGAACGGAAGGAGGAGCGCGCCAATCAAAGGGAAGCATAGACACCTCGAAGTGAACTCGTGATGACAATGCAGCCGAGCTCGAGGCGTCATTGGTTGAGGTCGGTACGGGGGCGAAAACGAAAGCAGACGAGCGCATCTGGAGCGTAAACATGCACACGAAGTGCGCAAGGACCGGAAGAACTGGCACGCCGTGTATATAGCGAACGTTGCAATAAATATGAACGCCAAAAAGCAACAGACAAAAGAGTACGCGGTACGCAAAAACAGCACACTTCAAAGCACGCTGCGTGCAGCTTACGTTTTAACATTAAGTAAATCTATTTAACAGTAGTTGCCGAGTGTGGTTCTTCAACTTTTTTTTTTTTTATATTGCATAGTAAAATCTTAGACATCCAGCGTGCAAGTTCGTCTGCCTAGACCTTGACCAACGACGGCGCGCGTTTGAGTGCCATTGTTCTAAGGGGACAAACTAAACGAAACAGTGGCGTCATCGCGCGTTTCCTGCACCTTCTCTAGATTCCGAGTCAGAACACCCAACGCGTCAAAACATCCATCGAGTCAAAACATCCATTGGTGGATGTTTTGTCTCGATGGATGTTCTGACTCGATGGATATTTTGACTCGGATGGATGTTCTGACTCGATGGATGTTTCACATCCATGGATGTTTAGACTCGGATGGATGTTCTGACTCGATGAATGTTTTGAATCAATGGATGTTTTCACTCGGATGGCTGTCATGAATATTTTGACGAGTTGAATGTTCTATCGTTTCTTGCCTGAAAGGAAAGAGCTGTTGTGTATAAAAGGCTTTTGACGATATGGTAAATGTTATGGTGAAACATTTTTCAAGACAGAATGGCTCTGTTTAAAAAGTATTTTGCTTCGCCGCATTAAGACGAAGGAGAAAAGTTTTTTTTTACATCGTGGTGGGAGCAGCGGAGCGCGCGATGGGCTGGCGCCGAGTTTGCGCGATTGCTCGAGGGACCAAAACACCGTTGTCAGTGAATTATGCAACATAAGCCCTTCAGAGAAATTAATTTCACCTCGCCAGTCAATTGCTTTTATTTTTGTGTTGAGCCTCTGAATTGTTTCAAGACACTCTTGTGCCACACGTTTGGCGTGATCAATAACGTTATTCCGAGAGAATCGTAGCTTTATTTCCTGTGTGTGTGTTTTTTTTAATTTAGTTTTCCTCTCGGACAAAACGCTCTACATGGATTTGCTCAATTGTTTAAAAAATTAGTTTTTAAATTACGGAAGCATTATTGGAACAAATGTTGCAGTTTTGTTTTTAATGTATTCGAACTTTTTAGGTATTCGTACCCTGTCTTAGTGTCTATACACTAATTTTTGCCCCGATTACTACTACCAGACGCAACGTAGTGCATATTGCTCACATAAAGTCATATGGTTGAATAAGACACCGATACATCGTGAAAGAGCCAAACAGTTTTTTTCAAGGAAATTGACCCATGCGTGCTGTTCAGCACATTCTACGGAAGAACTCCAAGGATTGTAATTTTGTCCAGATCGTTAAGGACATCCAGAAATGTCGGAAGTGCAGATGACAAGTAGCCTGAAACTAGTAACAAAACTAAACACGAAAATGAGGGACCCTGCATCCAGGTCATTGACCAAATTGGTTGATCAAGTGTGTCGCCGAAACTGACACTTGGCAAAATTCGCAGCCTCGAGCCGGCAAAAAGTTATATATATTTTTTTTTCTTTTTTTTTTAATTTAAATAATAATTCTTTGAATCGGATGGAAGTTTTGACTCTAATGGATGTTCTGACTCGATGGATGTTTTGACTCAGATAGATGTTAGACTCTGATGGATGTTCTGACTCGATGGATGTCTAGGCTCGATGGATGTTTAAACACGGATGGATGTTCTGACTCGATGGATGTTTTGACTTGATGGATGTTTCGACTCGGATGGATGTTTTGACTCGTTGGATGTTCTGACTCTGGTGTCACGTGACCTCTTGGATGTTTTGACTCGATGGATGTTCTGACCCAATGGATGTTCTGGCCATAAGCGGAAATACACCAGTTTCAAAAGAAAGATTAAATATGTACGTTAGCACGGGAGCAATTATATCAATGACATATTTAATTGGACGAATTTGCATTTCATCAACATCACAACTTGCACTATTTTTTAGCTGCACTATCACATTTCTAACTTCTGTGCTGGTAATTGGCTCTAAAAAAATAGAATTGCAGTTCCTTTGCTGAATATATTTGCAGGAGTCGGAACCATCGACAGTGCTACCTAGATCTACAAAATGATCATTAAATACATTTGCTAACTCTTTACCGGTTACGTAAACACCTTTGAACAGTAACGTTTCAATGGTGTTTGACACAGGAGCACCCTTAACCAAAGAACCTAGGTGCTTCCACATAACATCGGTGCGGCCACTTGATGCTGAAAAAATGGAAGAGTAATAACGTTTTTTTTTTTCATTCTTTAGTTCTTTATTTAGCGCATTCAAAGACTGTTAAGAGAGCTATTGCAACTTCGTGCCTGGAGTCTGCACTGCTGAAGTCTTGTGACCATCAGGCGGATGCTAGTTTTAAATATCAAGTTTCTAGACTGGAATTAGCTGGCTTCCCGTGTTCGGTCTTGGTTTCTGTGGCGGAGACTGCCTTACAAAAAATGAAGGGGTTGAAAAGAAAGGTCCCAACGAGGCAGAGAACAAAAAGACCAGAGGTCATTCCGTACATACACAAGGTTGCCCACAATCTGAAGAAAGTCGCAACCAAGTACGATGTTCCAGTTGTATTCTCTGCCCCAAAGAAGTTGGCTGGGTTGTGCGCCCGCATCTCTGATGAGGAGGCAAAAGCACCGTGTGACAAAAAACACGTCACCCCTTACGTGGACTGCACAGTGGGTGTGGTCTACGAAATCCCCCTGGGTTGTGGTAAGGTATACATTGGCCAGACGGGGCGGTGCATCAATGACCGAGCACGGGAGCACGCATTATCAGTAAAAAATAAATATGGCTCTCATTTGCCGATACATTGCAACACGTGTGGCTGTGTTCCGCGACTTCAGCAGATGCGGATACTAGGAAGAAGCCGAGAGACGGTCGCTCGAGAGCTATTGGAAGCTTTCTTTATCAAAAAAAGTGGGATGGCATGTGTCAGCGACACTTCTATTGTTCTTCATTGTAATGAATATCAGTTTTTGAATGATCGGGTGAAAAATTAATCAACTTTTACGCGGAGCTGCTTTGAATGTCGTGTGTATATATGTGTTCGATTTTCCAGAATAAAACTAGTTGAAAGTTAGCGCCTGTCCTGTTTACTTCTTGTCCTTGTTCCTGTAGCGCTATTTTATATGTTTTACTAAGATGAACCAACTAGCCCAACAACGTACCTTACTAAACTATATAGAGCATCTTTTCTGCGAATCATTTTGAACATGGCGCAGGTTATCCACGGCTTTCGAATCTTTTTGGATTGTCTTATGGATTTATAAGGAAAGTGATGTCTATACAATTGAAGAACTAGTTCTAGAAATGTGTTATAAGCATCGTCGGCAGTACTTTGCTCAAGCACGGCGTCCCAATTTATAGCTGCTACGCCCCGTCTAAAGGCGTCGAGGCTGTGGATTTCTACATTTTGAATAAATATGGATTGGTTTGTTATTGCCTTCCTACGTAGATTATATTGCACCTGTAAAAATATTGGAAGATGGTCACTCAGGTCACAGCTAATTATTCCACTTTTTACTCTATCTAGGTGATAATTTGTTATAAATAAGTCTAAAACAGTTGTTGAGTGCAAAGTAATTCTGGTGGGATTAGTGATTGTATTAATACACCCGTGCACGCCAACGAGGCTCTCCATTTCCTTTTTCGTGGCACTGTCAGAAAACATATTTATATTGAAGTCACCACCACAAATGATGTTATAATGACCCTCGTTTTTAAAACTCAGAAATAATTTTTAAAAAATTAAAAAATGCCAAAATGCTACCATCTGGTGGGCGGTAAACAACAGCAAAAATGTTCTGGTTTTTTCGCAGACAAAATACTTCCACATCCTTCGTGATAAAAGAGTAGTCACTCAGAAGATCACAGTTTATGTCTTCTTTTATTAGGAGAGCTAATCCTCCGCCGCGTTTGAAAGTACGATTTAAAATATGTTTTATACGATGGTAAACAAACTATATCAAAGTTATCGGTGTACCAAGTCTCGGTAAACATAATAACATCGAAAAACCACTAAACTGATCGAAAAGAAGTTCAAGGTTAGTTTTCTTATTTACTGCTGATTGTATATTTAAATGAAAACAAGTCAAATAGGAACCACTTTCTTGCTCAAGGTGATCTATAAGGTCCTTAGGAAGCAAAGGAAGCACTATAAAGGAGGCTATGCCCAAGAAAACCAAGCGCGCGCACCACATCTTTCTACAATTGAATAATTCAAGGCTTACCGATGACGTTTAGCACTATCCTAGTTAAAGCGTTAGCACCATTAGCTCGGCTGCTTCAGAGCAATAAATTTATTTTCACTAATTCAAAAGTGAATTAACAGGTTCTAGTTAATGTCTTACTTTATCGTGACGAGTAGCCTCCTATTTATGACCCCTGTCCGTACAGTGACCGCATTAGTGTAGCTTTCGAGGCTCTTATCTTTCATCGTGAGTTGGAGTTAAGTATGCTGCTATGCTCATAGAACGTAAGTCTGTATATCGCTGTTTGATTGATATATCGAGATAAGCTGCAATTTGTTTGTGTTTCTGTAATATTTGAAAAAGATGTAACGCGGAAAATAATCTAAATATACTTTCTGGTAATTTTTATTACCTTTAGCAGGCTGTAATTGGTAACTATAATCAATTGCATTTTCAGTAAATTAATCGTAACTGTAATCAATTACTTTTTTCAGTAATATGTACAAGACTAACTGGACACATCGCGGGTGCATGCTCAGCCCGTGCTCAAAAGTAATCTTTGGAAATCGTTCGATGACGATAAAAAAAGTTATAGATATTTCCATGTGAAAGTTTTACGCGGGATACCAGGGCAGTTGGGGCAAACAAGTTATTATCGATGTTCAGAGAAACCTAGCTCAGAATTTCGAACTTTTCCAAGACGCCCAGTTTCCACGCAGGCTAAGCCTAATGGCTCGTTTCAGACTTCTTGACTTTGTTTCATCTTTTTGTAAATGAAAACGTGCCTACACCCTGGGAAAGTACAGTGCTACTTTAATTTAATGTCTACACGGAATGGTTCGTTTTTGGCACTGTTTGTGCTATTCCGGGGCCTACCGGTCGAGTGGCGGGGTGAAGTCTTGACTCCCCGATCACAACCCAGCCTGTCAAGTTATGTAGCTAACATCCCCGAATGAAAGCCAACTTTTTTCTGAATACCGTCGGCGTGTAAATACGTAAGTTTGGGGGAATGTCACGCTAAAGCTTCATAAGGTCGAAGTTATAGTTTAATGCAGTACTGCATGCGAGAACCGGCTTTCCCACGCCGCCACGTATCTCTCATGGTGAAGCTTCTAATGGTGATTCAGACGACGAAGATGTCTTCCCCATAGAGAAGCAAACGTCATTGCGCTTCGAGGTCAAGTGCACCACATCGCGGATGCTTGCTCATCCCCGTACTCCGCCGAGGGGTGAGGATTGCCCCTTCGTTCCGGCAAGAAAAGAAGGTGGCGCGGAACGACAAGTTCGATGGCCTGTACGAAAATCACGTTGAAAGCTTGAAGTCGTCGCATTCTTATAACAAAGGTGTCAAAGTTGACAGTGTCATGTTGCTCTTGTGGTGTACTCACACAAACGTAGATTTTCTCCAGGGAGAGAAATGTCATAGTATTTTGAGGTTACGTGACTCACGTCACCGACTCTTGGTAATTTCCATGCGCTGCAGGGGGCCGAGGGCAGACTGTTAATTCCCACATATAGTCCCATCGCTGCGGCGAGAAAGAAAGATGGCGTCGAACGATGAGTTCGATTAGTTCGTTGATGTTTGTGAAGCGCATGGTGGATGCTCGAAGTCCAGTCGCTGCATACTCAACAAACAACGTCAAAGTTGGCAGTCCGGCGGTACCTCCTATTTACGTCGATGAAAGAAAAATTAATGCCAATATCACAGTGTCATCCTTGTCGCTGTTGGTGCAAGAAGGCGGCGTCTTCAAACTCCCACCATCCGCCATAATATTTTCCCGCCGGAACGGTGTGACAATCCCCACCTCTCGGCGAACTGGAGTAGTACGGAGATTAAAAAGCATTCGTAAATTGGCGCACGTGACTTCGAAACGCGATAACGTCTGCTAATTTTTGTGTATAAAGCCGTTTTTTTTCAAATACACCGTAAGTAATTTGTTGTTAGATGTTCAGGCAGTTTAAAGTTGAACTTCCCTAAGAGGCGCCTGATACATGTCTCTAACGTAGGTGAGAAATTTAGCCCACCGGTACGATGCTCATCGAGATCGAAATGGGCGGCGGCGTGGTTCGAGTCGATGATTCCTGGGTTCAGCAAAGAAAGTTTTTCCTCCGTGTTAGTCTCCTGGCGTGTTTAGGTTTGAAGCCCTCGTTCAGCAGTTGGAAGGACAATGACCGGTGGAGTTAACTGAAGTAGCTGCATATGCTCCCCCTTGCGCAGCAGAGTACCGGAATGGTGCGTACAGGGCGGCCATGTTGGATCCAAGGCTGCAAGGAAGCGACCGTCGCTTCTGCTATACTCTGTTTGACCTTATGATGTACCGCAGGAAATTAAGGCTACAAGCGCGAGCTCCTTGCTCTGGGGCAAATCTCGGCGGCACAAGCTCTCGTGACTTAAGAGCAGCTGCCAACGTTATGAGCTCGCGCTTCTGGCCTTCGCTGCGGTACAACATAAAGTGAAACGAAGTATAGAACCCCGGGTGCGCGAGCTACGCGTTCGTCCTCCGCGTCGTCGTCGTCCCAGACTTTGAAAACATGTTTTAAAACATCGCTCGAGTTATAAAACAACGCGGTTCTACTGTATCCGACGGCTACAGATAATGTTGAATGGTCAAGGAACCTTCCAGTTCGTTCGTTCTATTTTAGTGCATGATGTATATTTCGCAAACGCAAAGCGAGAAACATGATCCCTCCGAAACTCGGCGCCTGCAAGGTCGCTTTCCCTCACGAAGGTTGGATCCAGCTCGGTGCACGTGACCACTTCTCCACCAATACAGAGTTCGCGGCGAAAGAAAAGGGAACGCGATTGGGGAGGGGATCGAACAGTCACGCCTCTAGTGGCGCGCTTCAGCTGTGGGAACAACCACAGCCGTTTGTGTATACAGAGAGCTTGGTCAATGGGAGGCGCGGGCAGAGCCACGGCGTGCACCAGACGCAGAATGAGGGCTTGGCATGCTCTCTTGGCCAACCAGAAGCCGAAAAGATTCCCCTGGTGATGGTAGCGAGAAACAGTATTGGTCGTTTTAATTAGCGCGTGAGAGTTAATTGTAGTAACCCTTCATGGTTGAAAATAGGGTGCACGTGATGTTTCAATCATAATCATGCAGAAAGATGTAAGAAACGAATGCGCCGCTCGAACTCTGTTTTGCTCGGACTGAGTGTGACCGCTCGGGTGGCAAATTTCCGGCCCTCGGCGCTTGGCGGACGGACAATGTTGATCGTTCCGCTAGTCGCACTCGTCCACCATGATTTTGGATGACCGTGATTGAAACATCCCGTGCATCATATTTTCAGTCACCGAGAGTTACTCCGACGCACTTATCAAGTTTGTTTCTCGCGACCACCGCCAGGGTATTATTTCCGGCTACTGGTTGGCCACATTCGAATTTCTGAAGATGCCCTGGAACACGCCCAGCCCGCTTTCGGCCAATGGCGCCGCCTCATTTGTCTCCTATACTTCCCAACGAATGTCCAAACTCTCTACATATACCTCTCTGGGAACAACAAGGTTCGAGCCCCACCCCTGCCCGTTTCGATCTGGATGAGCATCGTACCGGCGTGCGGTCGTGTATCACTACTGCGTGATGCACGTTAAAGACCTCAGGCTAGCGGTTGTGCCGCACTGGCTAAATTGCTCATCTACAGCTGGGAGACTCGTCGCCCCTGCGAGGCAGACCAAGTTCTAGGCTGTATAAACACACACACAACCCAATTTTTTTTGGGAACAGCAAACCGTATTTTCTAGTTTGTTTTTGATCCGAGATATTGAAGATGACGATTCGAAGGCCGCTCCTCGTGCGACTAAAGCACTGGTGACAGCGAAGCGCTCGTGTCCATACCGTGCTCGGCAAGGTTCAATTTCTTTGTTCTGTTGTGTTAGTAAACACATGGGCTGTGGGGACAACAAGCGTGATAAAGCGCCCCTTTAAGTTAGATCTCCTGCCCAATACTCTGGCTCTGCAAGCAAAGCCTTACGGTCACTCTAGAGTGAACAGGCACGATCATACGGTCTTTGCACGGAGAGTAGTTGCTTTCTGCGGCGGCATCTCGAAGAGGTTGCTGTCAGCCTGTCACCTTACCGCTCCTACAGCGCTTTAGTTCCTTTCGAGAGGCACCTCCTCATCACCGGGTCGTCCTCTTTGCTCTGGGGTCGAGTTGGAGAAGATTCTAGAGTAATTAGACCCACAAGTCATGAGGTCGGCTACCTGTAGGGACTTATACGGAACACCTCTTTCTCTTCGTCTCCTCAAAAAGGAGTTTGCATTGACGAGCATTTAATTATCGAAAGCCGAAACTTATTTCAATCAGCTCGCTACAGTTATTTCAAACAAGTATTTTCAATCAAACACATTTTCAACCGCAGTGGTCGGGGAACAGTTGTTGAGGATGGCGCAGGCTGTGTTGGGCATGGTAGTGTGGTCGCACCCCCACGCTCCTAGGCGAGAATAAAGGCCGCTAGGAAAACCGCTCTCTAGCCCGGTCATAGAAGAACATGGCAGGGCTGCACTGGGCATCTCGCTTGATTTTATTTCGAAACGCTGATTTCGGGCACTTGCAAGAACAAAAGAAAAACGCGAGTAAACTTCAGGAGTTGTGAACCTGGGCCGGCTTGCCAGAACAACGTCTCCGCTGAGACTGAAAGAAAGCAGTGTAAAAGGGTGGGACGCGCAATCGTCTTGAGACGCTTAGCTTGCGCGCTGGCTTTGACAATGCTTTCTTTCCTCCAGTTTCAGCTGGGGCGTTCTTTCTAGCAAGTCGGACAGCTGCTTATCATTCGTTGCAAAGGACAAGGGTCAAGGTTGGTGTAATGCGCAAAGTGGAAGCTTGGAGTCGTTGCGTTATGAAACCAACAGCATGAAAGTTGATCGTCTGACAATATTCTTATTTCAATAAATGAAATAAAATTTAATCTAAAGAACGTTGCACATGGGCGAAACCCTAGGGAGGGTTTCACCCATGTGCAACGTTTTGGATAGCGCACTCCACGAAAAATGGGTTTATTAGACCCTTTTCCTGAGCCTCAGATTTCAGTCACGATGACTGGCTCCTTGTTGCCTTACTGTGAGGCCCAGTCACCGTTCGAACATAACACACTCCGTAAGTTGTCTACGAGCAGAGCAACGTTAAAACTGAAAATCTAAAATCCCTGCACGAGGGAGGACAAGACAGAACCGGCGCAGTTGGAAAGCTGGAACATTAAAAAAAAAAGTATGTTTGTTTATCTTGAAGCGAAGGGAAAGGAATTTCCCTTCGTCGTCGCTATCATATGTAGTTCAATATTTGCACCTTTCGTAGTGTCATTTTGGAGAACTTGCTCGAGACCCTTGTGACGCGCTTCTCGCTTTCTTTTTCGCAAGACTAACTGTGATTCACTGCAGGAAGAAGCACGAGGAAATATTTGAGACAAGTATCCTCTGCGTCAGGGACAGAATCAGCGCCACTTTTCCTGAACTTCTCAAATTCGAAGTTAACCCACCTTTCGAAAGATGGCGCAAATGTGAATCGTCTGCTGCAAGTCCTTTTTAATATTTAGGACAATTAGTGCTCTTTAAAAAAATACAATCATGAAAATGATTTTAATTAGAACGAGAAAAGCTATAATTAAAGAATCGTTGTTTAAATAGCTGTCCTCTTCTCCGAAACCGATTACTTGCGTACAGAGTCGAGCTTCAAAATAGTCCCCTGATTTAAAATTATTTTATAGAAATATGAATATGAGTACAACCAAACCAGCCTTACAGAGAACCAGCCCAATTCCTCTAGCATAAAAAAAAAAGAGATCAAATGAAAGAACGCTGTCCGAGGAAACCAAGAAGGCGTGAAGGGAAGTTTTCGAAAGCTGCTGACTCCAAAGTAATACTTACAAAAAACACAAAAAAAAAACCTGCGTGCGTTGCATTTTTGTAATTATTTATGTTGAGTTCCTATGTTTACCAGGAGCATACCCTTAAATATCGTTGCTGCATTATGATATGAAACTGAGTTACGACTCATCAAAACCGAATAAAAAAATCACTTTTTGAATAAATTTAAAAAAGGAAGGGTGCTAATTAAGAAAGAGAATGTAAGTCCAAAACCGCACATTTCCTTCATTTATTTATAAAAAAAAAAACAAGAACGCGTCTTGAATGCCTTACAAGTCTAGAAAATTGGAGTGCTTAGAGGTATGTCTTTGAAAATATTAAAACTCCCACTTTTTGTTTTCTTATTGTGCGTTAAGTTTTGAAAAATGCATGTCAGAGTCCGCACTGAGGCAGTGACATTGAATTGAATATTTATTTATAAAACGAATGAAATAGGTGGCACGCGCACAGACGCGACAGCTGCACCGCAAACAAGAGCGATAGCACAGCTGCCACACCAGTATTATGGGTGAGGCCGTGGGACCGCCGCCTTAAGCGTCTTCCAAGACTTATTTCAAGCCTCTTCATCCTTTTTATGCGCACGAAATCGGGCTTTAATAATCGAAGGGAAGGCGAACTTAAAGCAGTATTTTTCCTGTAATTCTTTAATCCCACTACGAACGCAACGCTCAGATCTTTCATAACCGACGCAAACCTAAGCGTAACATGCGGAACGAGTTCGTTCAGTCCACGATTGCTTGTAGTTTGAACGAAATCGTTCCGGTCTTTGCGCTTACGTTTGCGTGTGTTACGAGAGATGCACGCGTTACGTCGGCAGTGTGAACATAACATAAGGCTAGGTACACTTAAGGCCACGGTCCCACTGAATGCGGCAGTTTAGGTACTTTTCGGCAGGTCATTACTCATCTCCTTTTGAATACTCTTTTGTGGGATTGATGTCATTCAAAAGGCAAGGCAATCCTCTTTCATTTGATATTATGTATGTGTTGGTTTTTACTGTTCATGCGCGTTTGTAGCGTTGCGAATATGATGGCGCGGACCCTCACTTGCTCCGCTAGTTCATGTTTTATGATCGATCCATTAAAGATAACACGGTTCCAATATATCAGTTTTGTTAAGATGATGTCGGAGCAGAATGTAACGATACACTTTTTTGGTATTTGCACTACTTTGTTTTTTTCATCCCTCCAAATATTGTCCTAAAATTGTCATTTTTCAGCACAAATAAGTTTTTAATGACAAGCGCTAGGGCAATAACATTAGCAACAGAGTAGTTCTTATAATTGGTAATATGCAGAAAAAAAAATTAATGTTGTGTAAATTTTTTTTGTTTAGATATTTTATATCAAACGTAGCACTTTTTTGTGCTCCGAGTCATGGTACTTCAAATGCCGCTGAGCAAATAATTAAACTATGATAAAATCTTTTATAACATTTAGAGCTACAATGGTTGCCCAAGAGGTGGACGATGGCTTTTTTTCATTTTCAAAGTAATAACGCTCCAGGAGCCCTTCAAACTTATCTGTTTTTGACGCATATCTTTTTTGGACATCAGACAGATTTATTGGCATCTAATAACATTTATTGTCTGAAATAGATATACATTACGATGTATTAAATTTTCACAATGATCTTGCTTTGGTTTCTTAATAGGTGTAGAGCTTACCTAATTTTAAAAACAATTAAAAACTGTTTGGGTGTTTTGTTGCGCTACCTGGCGGATGGCAGACAAACTGCTGATTTCTAGTGTTCAAAAAATTTCCGAGGGCGGCGTTGGCGTCTGTATCATCATCAATCTCCGTGTCTTTTTACCCTCACATTTAAAAAATATATTGAAAGATTTACTATCGATAACTGAATGATTTAAGTACTGTGTCAGGCTAATAAATATAAGACAAATAATTGCACAAGCGTAGCGTGATATAATGTGTTCATTATTCGATATGATTGAAATCAATAAACACTGAAGACGAAGAGGAAAAGAATACACCCGAGTTCAATTTATGCCTAGAGTCACTAAATGCGCTTTAAAGTATCGGCACTCCGTTCCCCAAAATTGTTTTGGGCGCCGCCATTTTGGGTCTTGCTCAGAGCAAACGCAACTGCCGATCATCATGATCCAAAAGTACGACTTCCTCAGCATTAGATGCGGTGATAGGAAGCTGATGCAATATTGCAACGCTCTGTCACGGGTTGTTTAAACATTTGTGAGGGACGGAAAAGCGTTTCCTGTGATTTTAGATAAAGCTTCATATAACTGGCAACCATGATCTTAAGCCACAATATGGCCAAGTGTCATTACTCTGAACTGTAGCTAATTTACTGGCACAAGCGGAAACAATGAAGAAGAGGCAGGTGTCAAGAGGTAGTGGCTTGTGGAATCCACGGGGCTTACGTCATGGCCCCTCCAGGTATTACAAGCCTCTTGAACAAGAGCATGAATAGTGTCATTAAATAAGCTGTGCTTCAGAGTAGCGACACTTGGCCATATTGTGGCTTAAATCATGGTTGCCAGTTATTTGAAGCTTTACCTGAAATCACAAGAAACGCTTTTCCGTCCTCCACTTTAAACAGTTTGCGATGAAGCAAAGCGACATTACATGAGCTTCCTAACACCGAATCTAATGCTGAGGATGTCGCACTTTTTAATCATGACGATCGGCAGTTGCGCCTGCTCTGCACAAGCACCAAAATGGCGGCGTTCACAACGCTGTCGGGGAAGAGAGTGCCGATACTCTAAGCGCAGCTCATTTATTGGCTCTAGTTTCCGCGAATCTCCTTTTCCCTGACTGAAACTGAAAATAAATATGAATAATACACCATTATTATACCTTATATAGTTATAACCAAATATACATTATGAGAGGAGGAAGTGGGCAGGTAGGAGAAACGCGGGTTTTATGTGCGACCGTTCTAACCGTCTCAAAAGAGAGAACGCACGACCTTGCGCTGGTTTAAAAAAAAAAAAGGCATCCAAAGAAAAGAGGCGGCACGTTGTGTTCTTTGTTATTATCCGTCTAATTGCAAATTGTTGTGTGTATGTTTATACAGCCGGAAGTTAGTCTGCCTTAGTGGGCGTCTGGTGTCTCAGCTGTAAATGAGCAATTTAGCCAGTGCGGTACAACCGCGAACTTGGGGTCTTTGACGTGCTCCACGCAGTAGTGATACACGACCGCACGCCGGTACGATGCTCTTCCAGACCGAAACGGGCAGGGGCGGGGTGGGTTACGCAGCGCGAGCTTTCGCTCCAAGTGCTCCGAGCTGGTGTGCGCTAGACCACGCACTCTCGGCCACCGAACCCCCCCCCCCCCCCCCCCACCCCCCGCCCCCTTGCGCGTCTAATTTATATACAGGTATAAGTATTTGAAGATCGACGATGGACGTCGATCGTCTCGAGGTAATGTTACGTAATAACATTATATAAATAATAAACTTGTTGAAGGACTGAACGACTAAATTTTTCAATTCTTGGATTGTAATATGACGGTAGCCTATTGTACTTACTGTTGATGAAGAGCAATATGAGGTGACGAGGTAATGATTAAATTATGAGGCTCTATAAGGACGACGACATTAGTGGGTGTCGAACCACAACGTACAGTGCCAGACTTGTTTCAAGTATCGTGTACCCAAAGACTTTCTTCACCCGCAACAGTATAGGGTAGAATCAATGAGGATGCTGCTTTACAACTGTACGTGGAACAGGAAAACTGGAGAAGTGCGGCTTATTCGTTACTATGAGGGACGGATTTCTAGCAGCATTCCCTGATTGACTACTTGGAACAAATGGCCTCGTTGACGTAAAGTGTCCCCGCTCCAAAAGATTCTTGAAGCATACTTAAACCGCAAAGGAGTATGAGGCGAAAAATAAGAAAAAGGAGCCTGGTGTGAAAGGTCCAAATCACCACCATTGCTTCTACTACCAAATGCAATGGCAGTTACACAATACACGAAAAAAGTTTTGTGATTTAGTTATATTTCCACTTAAGGGCATTGATATCCAACGTATTCAGAGAAATGACACCTCCTGGTCAACCAACATAGAACCTTTTCTACTCACGTTTTACATGGAAGGCCCGACTTCCGCTGAAATTCCTCACGTAGACGAGTTGTCCGACCGAATAAACTGCCATTACTCCCGATCTGGGCATCTCTCGATCTTTGTTCGTGGGCCATAGTATCATGAAATCGAGGGGTGTGGCACTTCGTCCGCCGAATATGGGTTCGGCGGGTTTTTTTCCGTGTAAGATGAGACCGTCGCGTGCTGCCGGACCAAGAACCTGGGCCCGTTAGGGCCCGTTTGCTCGAAGCGCTAATCGCGGCTAAAGTTAGCCGCAGTACCTAGGAGAGGGATTTTGAAATCACGTGACCGGCTCGGTAGGGATGCGGGGAAACATGGCGGTGCACCGGTGAGTGAGCGCCGCTCGCTTTGGAACTAATATGTCGTGGTAGCTGCAGTAGCGGGCGCGTTAGTCAGCAACAAATGGTGCAGGAGGCTTTCGCCTTGCATTACCTCACTCAAACCGCAAAACATGAGCAATGAACTCGCCGCATTTTTAGATAGCCTTTCGATTCTGGCTATTCCTAAGCCTAAATGAACGCGATAATTATTGGCATGACAACGTCTTTGGAAAGTCGATTGCCTTGACTCAATCGGCCGGGTATTGATAGCACACAAAAGTAGTCAGCGTCCCAATAAATATTTTTCTAAATTTCCCAAGCACCGAGGTGGATGCTACGATTGTAGTTATCTGTGTTGCACGTGCTGGCGTCTGCAGTAGCAGTTGTTCTAAAGCAAAAAAGCCTAAAACAAATTTTGCATTGCACGCGCGTTGGTCAAAGCCTTATTTTGATTGGCCAGCGCGCGCGGACCGTAGAATTACACTTCCAGCGTTTTCCTCGATGCTTGCGATCAAAACCCGGCCGATTGAGTAAAGACAATTCGCTTTCCAAAGACGTTGCCATGCCGACAATTATCGCGTTCATTTAGGCTTAGGAATGGCCAGAATCGAAAGACTGTCTAAAAAATGCGGCGAGGTCATCGCTCATGCTTTGCGGTTTAAGTGAGGTAATGCAATGCGAAAGCCTCCTGCACCATTTGTTGCTGATTAACGCGCCCGATATTGCAGCTACAACGACATATTAGTTCCAAAGCGAGCGGGGCTCACTCGCACCGGGCAACGTTACTAAAACACTCAGTTGGGAAACTCGCCGTCGAAACCTGGGCCGCTGGCGTCCACCGAGACCGAGCTAAATGCGACAACAGCGCCACTCTTTTTCGTTTGTCTGTACTATGGTCACCTCGAGCTTTTTGAAAGCCTGTTTTTGCGTAAAAACAAACGGAAAAGACTCTTTTTGTATGAAATTTATTGGAGTTTAGTACCAAATGATGGGCGCGTGATGTTTTTATCATCTTTAGTTCGCAATGTTTTGCGGAACAATTAATATTGTTTTTATACAACCATGCCTCAGCGGGCCTTTCAGGTAGCGCGTCTAGACCTAGGTGCATTTTAACTTCGGTAGTTGGACGCGGCGCGTCCGCTGGGGAGACGGGGGTGGCACCCCTGTAACCTCTACCGCTGTATCTGTTCTTCAAGCCAAAATAGAAGTCACGTGCACTTCCTCGAGTGGCCGCTGAGGGAGAAATGGTGGCGTTGTGCTCGTCATTAGCTCGGTGCTCGGAGACAGATTGGGGCCATTTTTTTTAAAGCTGTCTCTATGGGAGTTTCCCAACTGAGTGTTTTAGTAACGTTGGCACCGGGGCACCGCCATGTTTCCCCCATCCCTACCGAGCCGGGCACATGATTTCAAAATCCCTCTCCTAGGTACTGCGGCTAACTTTAGCCGCGGTTAGCGCTTCGAGCAAACGGTTCTTCACTGAAATGCTTATCACATACGCCTTCCCGTACCTCCGACTCAAGAAGGCAGAAGAACAAATGATTGACATTCTAATCCGACACGCATATAAAACGGCGTTGGGCCTACCTAAATTTACGGCCAACGAGAAACTGCTCGCCCTGTGAGTACACAACACCTTTTCTGAACTTAAAGAAGCACATCTAACCACACAGACGGCTCGACTCTCCAGCACACCACCGGGGAGAATGATTTTGGATAGACTGGGCATTGAAGGAGAACCTATGGCGGACCATCCAGGCCCCGTTCCAGGCTATATACGAAAAAAGATTAGAATAAAACCTTTACCAAAGAACATGAACCCGCAAACCCAACAGGGTCGACGAGACGCAAGAGCCAGGGCTATGCATCGACACTTGCAGAGACTCCAGGACGTCATATACGTTGACGCAGCCAACTATCAAGACAGCCGCCACCGGTTCGCCATCTGCGGGGTACCCCATCCCCGAGACTCTGACGCGGCCACCCCACTCATTGCCGCTACGGTATTCACCAAAAACGCGGAAACCGCGGAGGAAGCCGCAATTGCAGCGGCCATTGCCTTTACAGAAGCTACAACCATCGTGAGCGACTCTAAATACGCCATCACCAACTATGCCAAAGGCCGAATCTCACTCACAGCCAGAAATATCCTAGGAAATGTTGCCGAGACATCCCCCCTCCAAGAAATTGACCTGGTATGGATCCCGGCGCACGCCGGAAACCCCGGAAACGAGGCTGCCCACGCACAAGCTCGAGTTGAGCCGGCCGAGCAGTGGACAGTCCGATTCCGGAGGCAACCGGTGAACCGCTTACCTCCTACCACGACCACACCACCCATTTCAAACTCCGACGAAGAAAATTCCCGCCGCCACACCGCTCTCTCTCGAGGGAGCAGCAGGTAGCGTGGAGAAGACTTCAGACGGACTCCTTCCCCAACCCAAATGTATACTCGCACATATTTGCTCAAATCTCTAGCCCGAACTGCCGCTTCTGCGGTGAAAAAGCTACTTTAGATCATATGATCTGGGACTGCAAAGCGCACCCTCCACCCCCAGATCTCATGGCTGCTCCCTCACTCGACGCGTGGCTCTCAGTAAAGGCCAGCGACGACCCAGACACTCAAGTCAAGGCCGCCGAATGGGCCTATGCAGTTTGAGACCTACATGGTCTGGACATCGCATACTGACCACATCCTACTTCTCCTTTTAATAAAGTTTTCACTCACTCACTCACTGAAATGCTTCTTCCGTAGGCTTCAAAAGGGCTTTTTTTCGTTTCGCACACCATCTGTTCTGCTTGCTCGTTAGTTGCAGGATGGTATGGTGCACTAATGTGATGCCTGATGCCGGTGTTTTTTCTTCAAAAACTTGTTTATTTTACATGAAGCAAGATTTGGCGCGTTATCAGAGAAAAGTATTTTCGGTAGGGCAAAAGTAGGTAAAAGAGACCGTAGAACGTCAATGACGTGTTTGGACGTCGTGGCAGGCATCGTGTAAACTTTTAGCCACTTAGAGTACGCATCGCCCATGACTCCGCAGATGTGTATACGTTTCACCACCCACCGACTGAATAGTGGATCGTTTTCAGTTACTTCGAGTCTTTCCACAAAGTTAGCCCAGGTGCCAGGACTTTTGTCGAAAGCGGTAAGTGTTCGAAACCTCGACAACGTCGGTAGCCACGTGTTGTGCTTGACACTGGACACTTACCATTCGCTGAGAAGAAACTTGCTTGTTCGTCTGCCATGAGCCATCCAGTATCAGGTCATCACCGCAACACCATCTCCCGACAAAACTGGTCTTCATTGTTCGCATGTCCATAGTTAGCAATCACGTCAACTTATAAATTCCCGAAAGCTCATAACTTGCCGTCGCTAAACGCCGTTCATTCATAGTGTCTTCATTGCAAATAAACGTCTTCCTATTTCTTCTGATGGCTTTCATCATATTCCTCCTAAGCTGTACTTACAACATTATGTGTGTCGGTACTTTCGAAAATATTGCAACGGCGTTTGTTTTCTGGGAACTATAATGTAACAACCTTTACAACATCTTCCGGACCCCGTGAAACATAATATTTCGTGACCTTTTTTAGTCGTCATTAAAATGGTGAGGTAAGTACCGTAAATCGCGAAGCAGTTTACTTGACGTCCGCTTCCACTGGTTCTTGGAAGATTGAGTCTACTGAGCGTGCATTCCTGCAGAGAAAATTTTCAATGATAGGATATTGACACGTAAATCAACATTTGATTCCTTCTTGGTAAGATTTATTGCGAAAGCCCGTTACAACCGCCGAACCGCATATTCTCGCATGCATCCGTTTGCTGGGCCACGCTACTTGAGCTAGCTGAGCACAGCTGGCAGCGGCGCGACCAAGGCCACGAGGGGAACGTGATGGTGCTCGAGCCATCCCACTGTGAACCAATGTTTCGGCCACCCCACAGGTGCGTGTCGCCATCTATTGGTTGAACTAACGCCTTGTTCAAGATGGCTGCCGTGGGACCGCAGCCTTAAGTTTGGTTCAGACAGTTGCGTTTGACTGCGGTTGACTGCGTTGCGGCTGCGAGAAACCAGGACATCCCTGCTGCTTATATCGCGTGCCAAGATGATTCGTTGAATTGGATTCCACGCTTCATACGAAGCACAGATGTGCCGGTGACTCGCTTTCGGTTTTCAACGCAACGCAGTCGAACGCACTCAAACGCAAATGTCTGAATCTGCCTTTAGATTCTTCTCCTCACGTAACCAGCCACGTGACCTCAAAACATTTTTTGCGGCTATTTTATTCGCCTGTTCCAGGTACTCAGATTGATCAGCAAGCGGGCCCAGGGGATGACCGTGTATCGCAGATGAGGCGTCGACGACGCCCAATATTGCTCCGTGCAGAATCAAACGAGAGAGGGATACGAGAGGGATCAAACAAAGGTCATGGCGCAACGACCGATGCTGCGCACGACCAGGCGCAATGACTGTACCTGCCGAAATACAATTACGCTCCGTCGATCGCTTTGCAGAGGGAAACAGCGTTCTCGATTGGGCTGCCCTCCAAGATCATAAACATTAGCCACGTTCGCCGGGACACGTTAATTGGTGCGGGGCAAGAGGGAGGGACAGAAGAGGATTTTTCGAGCACGTTTTCGCCGTTTTCCGAGCTCCGAGGTTCCGAGGCTCCCAGGCTCGAACTAACGACTCGATCCGCGCAAACACCGTTTCAGTCGGAAATCGCTGGCCATTCCAGAGTGCGCGAGAGCGTCTTTCCACGTATAAACCCCGCGGCTGCCCTCGCCCTCCTAGCGGTGCCCGACGGGAGCTCGCAATCCGTGGTGTCGAAACAAGGTGAATGAGCTCCAACTCGGGGCCCTATTTTAACAGAAAGCAGAGGAATCGAAGTCAGCAAGCAGTCTCTCGATTTGTGACCGCTACTTCTGGTAATTTGGCGGCTGGCGAATTCATTGGGCGCTGATCGACCTAGACCTTTTTGTATCATTTTCCGAGGCTGCTGAATATTTTATACTTTTTGTGTGCACTCTGAAAACTGAACCCCAACCGCGTTCTCGGTGCGGGTAATGGTGTATTCGCGCGACAGATCTCCGTTGAAAATCGAGCACGTCTTAGAGCTGTGAGGAGGAAACGGCGCGAAAAGGAAGAAGCGGTTCAGAAAATCGGAGCGAGCACTGACAAGATGTAGTCGCGTTTAGATTAAGTCAGCGGAGTGTAAATTTTCGTGAAAGTGATCGCGACTTTCGGGGCCTCATCGAACAAAAGATAATTGAAAAAATCATGAGCCATACCACTCCGCGGAGGTGGATGACTAGCGAAGCTAATTAGCACACGAAACAGACGTGACACACAATTTTGGACAAAGGTACGAACAGATTTATTAGGGAGTTTTCGTAAACCGCGTTTCCCTCTCCGCTGAGCCCTCCGCAACGAAGTAGCCGCTACTGCGTCTGCGCGCCGATAGCCGTGACTATAGAGTTCGGTGTATCGTAGCTTGTTGCGGAGAGGACGAACGATACGCACAGACATGAATTGTTGTCTTGATCGGTGGTCGTTATTTCGCGTGGACGACTATCGCCGCCCCGAAGATCCGGAGGAAACTAGACATGCGCGACGGGACTGCCACCCGGCGGAAAGTAGACACGCTCGACAGGACCTCCACCCCGGGAGAGCGGAAAGGAAGGAAACTAGGCAAGCAAGCGCTTGGAACGACGACAAAGAGAAGGCGGTGCGAGCATAGACATGACCGACGCGGGTCGCACAGCGGCAAATCTTCGCGAAACCTTTATTATCTACCCGAGAATCTACTTTATTCTTTATTAAAAAATTATCCCGTATCACCCGGAGGCGTTATTGCAGGGGGGTTACAGTTTTGAAAAAAGAAAACAAAATCTTCATTTGTAGAGCACGCATGGTCTTCAGTCAACATATTCCACACTTCAATGGTTTTAACAAAGAAAAAAAAAAGAATTCGCACACATGTTTGTCCTGACATGGTACACTCGGATTTTGAAAACATGATCAGTCCGCCTGAAAACGTAATCTGTGTGTTTGAAATATATTTCTGTATTAATACAGGTTTTATTATTGTACATAAGAAATAAAAACTTCAATCTCAACTTTTTTCGTCGGGAGGAAAGTAGTTCCCAATTCAATTCTCTTTTCATTTTAGTGCAGCTCTCCCTCCGCCCATGCCGATCCAGGACAAACCTAGCAGCTCTGTTTTGAATTCTTTCCAATTTATCAATCAAGAAAATTTGCGAAGGGTCCCAGACGGCACATCCATATACTAAAATTGGTCTGACACATGATAAGTACGCTTTTTTTTATATCAGGTTGAGAGCATTCCAAGTTCCGTCGAATAAAATTGAGCGCCCTGCCAGCTTTCACGATCACGTCATCAACATGAGCATTCCAAGAACAAGAAAGTTGTTCTCTATTCGGTAGTGACTTTCAATTTTTTTTATTTTTCTTTCTAAAACACAAGTGTATACACTTTATTGGACTTAAATTCATCTGCCACGTAAAGCACCAAGTATTAATACATTCCAGATATTGTTGCAACAGAGCAGCATCTTGTTCATCCTTAATTTTTCTATACACAACGAAGTCGTCGGCAAACAACCGCATACACGAGGAAATTCCCACGGAAATATCGTTTATATAAATTAAAAAGAAAAGTGGACCTAGAACAAAGCCCTGTGGGACTCATGACGTAACGTATACATACCCCGAATTTTCTTCATTTAAGACGACACGTTGGCGACGCTGAAATAAGTAATTTTCAATCCATCGGAACACCCTAAAATCCAAGTTTAACAGCGTAAGTGTACAAAGAAGGAGCGGGTGCGGCACAGTGTCGAATGCCTTACGAAAATCTAGAATAACACAGTCAGTTTGCCCTTCATTATCAACATTAGAAGCCAATTTGTGATAAAATTCTACAAGCTGTGTCGTGCAAGATAGTCCTTTACAAAACCCGTCTTGTTCATTAATTAGTATGCTGTTTTTTATTTTATGCCCCATTATTTCTGTATATAAAATGTATTCGATTATCTTACATGAGATTGCAGTTAGTGATATTGGCCTGTAGTTCGAAGCTTCTTTTTTTTTTTAATCGCCTTTGTGAATAGGGACAACATGGACGATTTTCCAGTCGTCTGGTAGGGTACGGTTGGACAGTGATGTATCATAGATTCAATACAGAGACAGCAATATAGGTCCGGCACAACGGTTTAATATACGCGGAGATATACCATCAGGACCATTTGCCTTGGTTTCGTCCATGTTTTTCAAAAGCGCCTCGGTACCTCTCACGCTTAGTTCAACTGGTTCTATTAACGGGATGGTGCTTGCATGTGGTGAAGGACAATTGCTACCTTTAGGTAGGAAGATAGATCGAAACTAATTGTTCAGGCACGTTGCCTTTTCGGTGTCGTCAATGAGGACGTGGCTGTTGTGCACAATTTCGTTAATTCCCAGGTAATCAGATCCGCACCCTTTTATAAACTGCCAAAAACGTTTAGGGCTAGTTTTCATCCTCTCATTAAGTCGCTTGAAATAAATTTCCTTCGCACTTTTTATGGTAAGTTTATACTCATGTGTTACTTCGGATAATCTCTACAAATGGTTGTTACTTTTTGTCTTCTTGTATCTGACGAATGCTCTCCTTCGTTTCCTAATAATCCTGAGAGTACATGAGGTCACCCATGGTTTCTTTCCTTTTTTGAGCCTAGCAGAATCTATGCATGGGACATGCAGGTTCGTAAGTTCTAGCAGCTTGCTTTTTAAATACACACCACAATTTATGAATGTCGCAGTCCTCAGCTGGACACTCAAAAACCGGCAAGTGGTCGAGAAGCTCTTGGGATATACTAGCATAATCACATTTATCAAAGAAAATAAATCTTTCCTTGATGCACAAATTTTAGGTCAGTTGATTTCAGATTCGACGCTTGCAACGACGGCATTGTGATCACTTATTCCTGGGACAATAGCTACAGAGCTAATAAGATTGGGTGAACTACAAAACAAAAGGTCTAAAACGTTGTTATTCCGAGTTGGATTTTTTACATATTGTACCTGTCCGAAAGTATCTGCGATGTTCTTCATTTCTAAGTTAATGCGGGAAGTAACTTTGCGTGACAAATACCATCAGGCCACTCTAGGTCTGGCAAGTTATAGTCTCCTGCTAATAGGATAGGGTGCTGAGATGCCTCCGAAACTATATCAAATAATGACTGTAAATTCTTTAAATCTGAATTCGGTGGCCGGTAAAACGTTCCTACAGCGTACGATGAGTTATCAACTAAAGTGTCGTCATGATTAATGCCTAGAGCCTAGATGACTTTAGAAAAGAATGCATTAGGAGAAACACCCTTCCACCGAGGCTAGGCCTATCTTTCCGATAAACAATAAATTATTTTGGGAATACTTCGCTATCGGTGATGGACGGATTCAGCCACGATTCTGTACCAAACACGATATCTGCTTTAACGAACTCGAGCAAACCACAAACTTATCAATTTTGTTTATTACACTTCTACAGTTTGTCAGACAGAAACTAGATCATGACAGGCGCTTTTCTTATTTTACTGAGGCGTCATTGTTTCAAGAAGAGAACGACTCCTTGTTTTCTTTATCCCATGTAAAAGCTTTTCCGTTAACAACAAGTTTGTCAAACTTTAGCCTTACCTAATTATTGCTGCCTACTTTTTTAGCTTTAGCATACTCCCACAGCCGTTTCCGTATATCTTGGGTCTCAGGGGTGCGTATTGATAACTAATCTACTGAATATACCTAATGCAAAATTACCCAAGCATCAAGGAGAATGCAGTTAATTATGCTCCACGCGCCGCACGTGCCGGCGTCTGCAGCGCAGTACCTATTTAAAATCAAAAACCTAAAACAAATGGCATTTTGCACTTGTGTTCGTCAACGCTTTATTTTGGTTATTTACTTCCAATCTTTCAAAACGGGAAAAACGTGCGCGTGTGGCGCGTGTGGCGGTGCGCGCGTAAATTTTTTGTTGACGCACACAGTGTTGCCAGATGGTCCCACCAAAAAACGCCAAATGACTGGAAGGTATAGCCCAAATATAGCCAAAGCCGTAAAAAAACTATAGCCCAAAATAGCCAAGATTAAAAACAATGATTTTTAAGCCTTATATTCACAATTTCTCACACTCATACAATACAGGTTGCAAACTCTGTTTCAACCCTCAGATGCACCAACTTTTGTGTACATTATGTTACTTGTGAATTAAAAAAAAAAAAAAAAAGCTTCGGAAGGATGAAACTCCGCACAAAACTGGCCCTTCCTTCGGTTTTCAGAAGTACAAAACACACAAAGATAGCTTTTTTGTGGAGCCCGGGAGATATCATCATACAGAAAAAAACGAAAATAAAGAAGCAGAACAGTCAGAACACTGGGTGTTTCAAACCAGAACCCCAATATCCTTCTTATCCTTATCCTTATCCTTATCAATATCCCACCCGTCTCTCCTTTTTTGGTGAAGAATATTAGTGTCACCCATTCATGTTCCCGTTATTTCTGATTGTGTTGTCCTTTCTTGGGGTGCGCAACGACTCGAAGGTATAGTCATGTGTTTAGCGGTGAAACTGCGGACTTCTCATTTTTACAAACTTGGGTGCCTAAGGATTCTCACAATGGGCACCAAAGCAGCATTTGGAGAGTTCAGTCTACGTCCGGACAGAGCCATATGCGTCCGGGTTGAAGGCGCGCTACCGTGCCTGTGATAATAGTGCAATCTGTTCGGTTTGCTCCACTGCGCTGTAGGGAGGCCGCTTGAGCTCTGCAAGCATTGCTTCACTGCGCATTGTGAAAACCCCAAAGTTTGTAGAAGTTTAAAACCTTTTCTTCTTCCTCTCTCCCCTCTCGACTAGCCAAAAGAGAAACAATTTTTTTTCGAAACTAATTAAAAGGTCGAAAAGTAACTAGCCGAACCTCAAAGTTCGGCGTCGAACCCGGGGTTCGACAAAAGTTCGCCGCATTCTTAGAAATAGCCCAAAATAGCCACATATCCAACCACGAAATTTTGACGCCAACTAGAAAAATGTGTAGCCCAATTTGGCTATATATAGCCCAATCTGGCAACACTGGACGCACATGAAAAATCCACGGAACGCTAACCATAAACAGCTTTGTTGCAAAAAAAAAAGTTAAAGAGAAAGAGAAAAGAGATTCGCCACGACCGCCACAACTCGGTGGCGAATTTTCACTTACCCGTATCTCCCTGCAGGGGCCCTGACGGTATGGCCGCTTTGGAATCGCAATTCGCGGTCAACCGCCCACCACGCGCCGCGCATTAAGGGCCTTGTCGATGTATGGGCGAAAAAGAATGGTACCGTAAAAATAGACCGAATGCGCTTCTGCACTGCGCCTAGCTTGATACTTTTTTTTGAGCCAGATGCACTTCAAACTGCCTCGCAATGTGCCGAGCCTTTTTTTAGAACAAAAGGTTGGGGCGCAAACGAGCTGGTGAAGGTTTAACATAATTTTAGACACACCCCCGAGACTGGGGAAAACACGAGGAACAACACAACACACAGAGTCTCAAAAAAAAAAATTGGGTTGTGTGTATGTTTGTACAGCCTAGAACTCGGTCTGCGTCAACGGGCGACGAGTCTCCCAGCTGTAGATGAGCAATTGAGCCAGTGCAGTACAACCGCTAGCCTGGAGTCTTTAACGTGCACCACGCAGTAGCAATATACGACTGCACGCCGGTACGATGCTCTTCCAGCTCGAAACGGGCAGGGGTGCGGATTGAACCCAGGATCCCTGGGACAGAGTCTCAACACACACACAGACTCTTAGTGTTGTGTTGTCCTTCGTCTTTTCTCGAGTCTCGGGGGTTTGTCTAAAATGATGTTAAAGCTTTTTTTTAGTTTTTTGTTTTAGCTTCTTAATATAAATCTATCGCAGAAACCACAGTTTCACTCGCGTTAAACTCTCGCACATGGGTGCGATACTGAGTCAGGATTGTCCGATACCACGTTTGGCGACAGTACTTTCCTAATTGATTGCTCGCGCTAAATCAGATTTTGAAATGGTGTTAGGTGGAAACGTCGAATCACACCCGTCCTGGGTAGCGGCTCAAATGTTCGACGAGCCTCTAAATGTTTCCCAAACACTGGGTCGTTCCCCCCAAATATTCAGCAGGGGGTCACCAAGCGGTTCCCAAACTTGAAGAAATGGGAACTTGTCTTCTCTTCGGCGAAGTCAATGAAAAAAAAAAAAAAAAAAAACGGTCGGAACCCAACATCTAGCTGGAGCTGAGAGGTGCACTTTTCTTGAGAAACTGTGCTCTAAACATTGAGCTCAGGTTTTAGCCAATTAGGAACGGTCATTTCTACGGGCTTACGTGTTTTCGTTTTGCGATAGTTTCTAGACCAGTCACATCAGTCTGACTATATTAATTGGCGAATAAGATGTCAGAGTCAAATTTGTGTATTACTGTTCACGCACGAAAATTAGAATGCTTGTGGCGTCGCGAAAACCTAGAGAGGGGTCGCGACGCGTTATTTATATTTTGGGTGTGTTGCAGGGTAGCAGAGTTTGGTGTGCATTTTAATAAGCATTAATTTATGTGTACTCTTAATAACAAGCTCAGCGTATATCTTATTCTTTAGACTGTTTTAGATATTCCTTATCTCGTGAAATATGTTCTCAAGAGCTTGCATGCACAAAATGTTTTTTTTGTTTTTTTTGTCTTTGTTTCAGTGGTGTGCGTGTTAGATGGACACACTATGACAGGCTATTGATTGAAGTCATAATACATCCTGCATTTCTAGATTGCGTCTCTCGCCTCCCCCGTTTCGAGTCGATGACGACTGCAGGCATGAAAGTGGCGGGTTATCAAACGAGCTTGCCAACAAAGAAACTGCTGTCGTAGATGGGCATTATCGGTGTGTTTTTGATCACCGAGTTCTTCACCTGTTGCATTCATGCAGTCGACATCGATTGCTGACGCTGACGTTGCTCGAGAACTTCGATCGACAGCACGGTGCTCTTTGTTGCTACAGGTTGAGGCCCTTTTCTTTCTGGTTCTAGCCGAAAGCTGCCTTTCTAGGGGCCACTCTCTGGTTTTCGGAATTTTTGTGAGATAAAGGGACAATCCGGAAACTTGGTACGATTGAAGAAAAAGTAAACAGGAAAGCCGGTGCATGTTGCGGATATTTCCCTGCTAAATTTAGCGGAAACATTTTCTCGCTAAATTCAACGGGCAAGTTTTACCCTCGTGAGGGCAGGTGTGACGTCACCTGACGTCACACGTGATGCCGCGCAAACCGGGAAAATGTTTCCGCTAAGTTTAGCGGCAAGATATTTCCGCTAAATTTAGCGGAAATTAGCGGGAATTAGGCGGAGAAATTTTTCCGCTAAATTTAGCGGCCAAATATTACCCTCGTGACGGAACATGTAACGGAACGTCTGACGTCACGCGTGACGTCACGAGGGTAAAAGTTTCCCGCTAAATTTTGCGGCAAATGTTTCCGCTAAATTTAGCGGGAAAACATTTCCGCAAATTTTAGCGTCGCGTAACGTGTGACGTGATGTCACACGTGACGTAACGAGGGGAAACTTTCCCCGCTAAATCTAGCGGGAAAATTTCCCCTCTAAATGTAGCGGAAAACGTTTCCCGCCAATTATAGCGTGACGGCACACGGGGCGTCACACGTCACCCTCCCCTCTGTCCCCCCCTCCTCCTCCTCAGGAGCTGCGAATTGTAAACATCTCTCTTTTTTTTTCTTTTTTTTAACTTTATTTTTGCTCACGGTGGAAGAAAAGAGAGGTGTCTGAAGGGGCCCCTCGCTGCGAAGCAATCGTGTCGAAGACTGACACTCATTTCTAACAAGCTCCATGAGATGGCATCAATTGTCTCGGGCTCCAAGCGGGGGCTGGAGCACGGTGGGCTCGGGGCTTGGGGGATGTGACATGCTCCATTTCTGGGACTTCCTTCCTTTGAACGTTTTGAACGTGTCTACTCTACAGACTCGATTTCAAGGGGTTGCTCCGCAGGAATACCTTTATGCATATACGTAGGAGGTCAATGGCAGTCACTCGAAACCCACTCGTTGCTCCGTTTTGAATTTTCTGGTTCATAATTTCGCGCGTGTGCAAAAAGTGTTTGGTCTGCAGTGCGTAATGGGCAAAAGACCTCTCGCTAGACTTTTCCGATATGTTGTGCTTCTAAGGATGCACGACTCTACCTCTGGCGACGTGCAACACAAAGAAAGATTCGCCAACTTCCGGCGACGGACCATGTCCGCGAGAAACATTTCGTAGTTGATACTGTATCAAAAACATAGACGGCCAAATACAATGGAAACGTACTGGTGAGCAGCAAGCACTGTACCAGGGGTTTCTCCAAGAATTGAAATAAGGGGGGGGGGGGGGGCATTTATAATAGAGGAGTCATTGCGAATTAAGGGGTGCCCTCAGAGAAACCAGGGGGGTGTACACCCTCAATAGGAGGTGTGTAGGGGAATCACTGCACTGCACGACGCGCATTTGCAAGGAACGCTGTACCAACCAATCTAAAAGAAACGGAGGCGAAGGACGAAGAAGGGGACAAACACAAAAGGTCTAAATTGAAACGTTTTGTTTCTGTCAGACGCCATGAGGGTAAAACGTTCCTGCTAAATTTAGCGGCAAAATTTTCGAGCAAGTTTAGCCGGAAATTTCTGCCCTTGTGACTTCATTATTGAAAACATCCCATAATGCAACGCGCGGCTACGCCGACGCCGACGGCGACGCCGCTGAAACCGGAAACGGGTGCCTAAGAGCTGCGCTCTAAAAAAGAAAGACATCTTACGGTTCAATACTGCTGGCCGTGATCCTTCCCGAAAAGGAGGAGGCGCGGTGGCTCCGATGGGACAACGGATATCCTGTAGGCCTGTCGCACATTATGCGCGGCTCGGGGAATTAGCGTACATCCGAGGTGCCAAACACGTGACCTCAAAACCCGACGACGCTGAATCCCCCCCCGCGGAGAAAAAACTCTGCCGTGCGAATGCACCATACCGGGTAATTGCAGACCTCTTAGTGAGCAAGCCGGGTACTGACTCTAAAGCGTGAAACACATAGTAGGATTGAAAACCCGAGCCTTCACGTCACAGCGTCAGCGACGGTTGCTATGGTTACGCTGCTGGACGGCGCGACACGACGCGATTTGTTCTCACACGTGTTTCATGTTTAAAAGGGAGCCGGCGCGAACCTATCTGTTAAACCTCAACTTGCCTTTCTCTTTCTCGTGAAGGCTGCATAATATTTATCTTGAAAGCTGGAGACTTTGCACCGCTCGGAGTATTAACTGTTAACGAGACATCTTCAGTCAGTCAAAATGAGCGTTCAAAGTAACGCATATAACGGGGTCCATTTAGTTTTATATCACAATTTAGTAGCTGTATACCAATACGCCTACTTCTCCCTCTCAAAAAAAAAAAATAGTAGATTTAAGTAAACGTAGCTGACGAAACGACTTATGTTCCCTCCAGACACTTACGTTCCCTCACCCGCAGCAACCGTCGAACGCCCTTCCAAGGGCTGGAACGTACAGATCTCGTTTTCTCGAGTACCCGCGGCTCACAAACGACTCTCTTGGCCGAGACGGGACTTCATGAATAAATAACGCGCTCCATTCGGCGTTTCGGAGGCCCCGGGGTCCGTGTACTAATGGCCGAAACGCCGCAGGACGACGCTGTGACATATGGCTCGGAAAACGGGGCCCACTTCATCGGTCAGTCCCACTCCCGAAAATACGGCGTGTGCGCGCTGAGGCACCAAAGAGCGACCAGGGTCCGGTCAATATGCCGATGGAGCGTCGGTCATCGCGGACTAACGACGCGTCTAGGTGAATGCCGTCCGGTCTAGGCAAACAGGAAATCTCCATATGCACTGCGGTGGCCCATTTGCGGAGGCACGCTCAGGGGTAGCGTTCGTCTGCTCCGTATACGCCTATGCCAGAACGCGGCATTCAAGTGATCCAAGCCCGGAAGCGGTGGACGGCTTACCCTAAGAGATATTGAAATGTTTTTGTTACTTTATTGTGAGTTCCGTCTGGTCCATTTGCTTGCAGTAACTGCTTTTGCTTTTTGTCATGGTGTTGGTTTTAACCTTGTTCAAAAACAGATCGTGTGACATAAACAACTCTTATAAAAAACAAAAAAAGGAAAACCTGCCGATATTATTTACACAGAACCCTATCGCAAAACATTGTGCGTGCGGAATAGGAATGCATCGTTTCTGAATACATTCGATTAGGCTTCAATTTGTAGGCCGGCTTATGGTCTACTTTATACAACTCCCGAAAATTCTAACGTTAAAAGTTTAAAAACAAAACTACAAAAAAATTAACTAGCAAGTGTTTTCATCAGCATGTCATTACAGGCACTGTTCTATCGACGAATATAGCGCACTCCGAAAATGCTTAATTCATTAATTCAGCTCGTCTTCACGAAATATATGCCTACTCCCCAGAAAACTGGTAGCCATTGAAAGCCACCTACTCGCCGTCATGGTCACAATATTCACACCCATCCCCCTTCTAGCGCCGGAGAGGAAGGTAGAGAGAAAACCTAGCAAAAGTGATGTCATCAGCGGTGTCCGATGATATTTGCTTGCCTCTAAGCCAAGGTTACATACAAGACCAGCTCATAGACGCTGCTTGTATAAGTAATACCCCCCCCCCCCCCCCCCCCCCCCCCCAAATGGCTCGCTTCCCGTCGTTCGACGCGCAACCATTTTGGAAGACGTCTGCTATGGTAACTGCAGGGTACTCTGTGGAATACGCATGTTTCGAAGCACAGCATCTGTAGACGACGATTCACCGTGTTCAATGGAATTCTGTCAAGACCGGTTATAACGAAGTCGGTTATAACAAAATAGGAGCTACAGCGAAGCGATCATGATTTCCCATTCCCGTGTGCACTTTTCCAATGCATTTGTGTCTGTTTTTGTCGAAGGAAATTAAGCGTCTCCCGCAGGTATATATAAAAAAAAAGAAAATTGCGATAATTAAGAAAAGAAAACGGAAAGTTTACTAAGTCTTGGATTGCCGCGTTTTGCTGCCGCGGCCAAGAAGCCACCCAGAGCAGGCTGCAGAAGATGCTGGAAAGGCCGCCACGGAAGTCTTGCTCCCCGCTCCTTATCTGGGAAGCGTTTTTACCGCACCAGACGGAGAAAGCGTCGTGGCATGCCGATAGGAGCGTTCGGAGCGCTAGCGACAACGTTCCGGTAACGTCCCCGGATATTTTTTCATAAAACGCAGTGAAAAAACCATCGAGAGACTTTACGTTCCAGCGGAGATGACAAAGAGATCCTCGGTTTAAGAGAGAGAGAGAGCAGTAAGTACGCCTGCATTTGATTGTCGCGTGGCCAGTGTGTCGAGGAAACTGGGCGGAGAGGCGTACACTTTTGCGGAAGGTGAGCGCTTTTGAGTTTTGACCCCTTGCATGCTGCCTCTCGTTTTGCAAACGCGGCCCACAAACCACGTGACCCCAATCGAGCAGTTGCCCCATCTCTTATATCTAGGCTCTCTACATAGCGTCGACAAAAAGCTTGAACGCGAACTCGGTGCCGTGCGTGCTTCTTTGTTTGCTTCGTGATCCGTGTCGGCGTCTGGTCGGTGAGGTCGCTCTTGCGCGAACGTCTGCTTCGCTCAAGCACCGATTCGGCGAGTCATCGCCACTCAACGATGGAGAGTCCCGCCACCGACGGACGGCGCATAGACGTAAAGAATGCCGTCCACCGTCGGAGTCCTCCGCGGGGCCGTCGCAGCTGTCGACATGGTCCCCAAGCAGCACATAAACGTGAAGAAAACGTCGAAAGAACGTCAAAGACGTCTGTAACGTGACGTCGTAAAACGTCGAAGGTCCGGACGTTACCTTCCTTCGACGTCGATGAAACCTTTAAATGTCCGCGAGAAAAGGTGCACAGGAGGTCGAGGGGACGTTCCAAATGACGTTTGTCGCACGTCACATGCACGTCTCAGTGGGCCGTTGCGTCCTCCCTCGACATTTATGATACGTGTGTTTACGACATCCGGACTACCAACGACGTTCACAGAACGTCGAGAAACTTTTCCAAATTACGTTCCCTAGCCGTTGTGGGAAAACGTTGTGTCCCCCCCCACCCCCCCCCCCCCCCTCAAAAGAAAAAAAAAGTATTTTTTTAGTATTATTGCGAAGGCAAGCTGCTATCATGCAAGTACGAAGGAAGTAACTAAAACATAGGTTTGGTACGAACTGTTTATTTGAGCATGTTCAGACACGAGATGCAATACGGAGCGCCTCCAAAAGACGTCCCTGGATGGGCTAGCCTCAAAGATATAAAATAACAAACAAATTCACGTAATAAGAGAACAAGAGACGATGTCACGCGGCGCGGAATGTTCCACCGCTTACCTCGTTCTGCTTCTGATTAATGCGGTGACGCGCGAGCTTTAGCCGTCCCATTGCGCGTAGCTGGTACTCTTGCTGCGTGTACGGGGATGGTTTCAGAAGGGGGATCCCGTCCGCTGGGCGTGCTTGATTGGGATCGTCGGAGGCGTCTGAAGGGTCTAGATCGGAGACTGGACTTGACGCGCCGTTATGTGCACTGCCACTTGTTTTCTGGGGGGCGTCATTCATATCCTCACAGGCACCTTGATCCGAGCAGTAGTACGATTCAACGTGTGAAGCGTTATGGCTTTCAAAAAGGTCCTCGAGCCGTGGCTGAATACGACGGCGTTTTTGGCGATCACCGACTTTTTCATGGGGGCGACTTGAACGACTCATCCAATCGCAGCACTTATACTGTATGCAGACTCGGAAAAAAAAAAAAAAAAAAATTACGGCTACACAGCAGCCTGCCTCGTAGACCTGTAGACGTGACGGCCGGTGCTAGTAACTGGCTTTCGCAAAAAGCTGGACCGGGTCCCAGAGCTGTTCTCTCTGGGCCAATTCGAAGAACAGAACATTCAGGGAAATATTTTGGGAACGACTAAGAAAATACGTGCACCCGGAACTTAGGCGTGTCAATTGTTCGTCCGTCGCTATCTTCCCCCACTTTTCTCTCTCGCCCTCTTCTTGCCGAGTTTCCCGACGCGTCGCATGGTGCTCTATGGAGTTGCCACAGGCATCTTTTCTGCCTATCTTTCCCCCTCTCTCTCGCGCCGTGCCGGCTGGATTTTTTTTTTTTTTTTTTGTGTTTTTTTTTTCGGCAATTTAGTGCGGACTGGGCTTGAACGCTTTTTGGACCGTCATCTGGGCCATTCAGGGTTTGGCATCATGAATGTCAATTTCCACAAACCGTTGACAGTATCTACCGGATTTCGTCATTGCCGGGCATTTTATTTTATTTATTTTTTTGAGTCAACTCCAAAAATGCGCAAGTATGCAGTGAAGTTGTGCACTGATATAGTGTGTGCTGGCATGCGATTTTCGTTTGGGTACGTCACCAGTGGCAACGAAAGCCAGATCTGTACTGACAGTCACGTGACAAGACTTTGCGCCCCGATCTACCGAAAGCGCTAAGGCGCTGGAAGTCGGTGTTATGGATGAACTGTGATGTTGATGCGAATTTTTTGGTTGTGCGCAGGTGAGCATGGGTTACAAAATACGAAAAAAAAAAAAAATTGACGAACCTTAAAACAATCTCGGGTAGTCGCGGAGCAGTATGGATGCTCCTAGGAAAGGATGCAGGCCTGAAATCACCTGGAGAGGGGATAGTGTAGCAGCGCCCCTGAGGCGCGTGCCAGGGCCCAGGACCCATGGAAGACGACAGCGCGCGTGCAAAATGCAAGAATAGTACAATTCGATCCGTTCTATACGCCATGGGCTTCGCAAATTAAACCTGTAACAATATTTTAAACAAACCAAAATTATAACAAGCACATCTAAGAGGAATGATATTTCCAACATGGTTTCATTTTTTTTTCTTCCGTGTACATTGAGTTTTGTAAATGCCCTCTTTAGCGTCATCGATGTGCAATTAATAGCATTTTGAAACTCTCTCTCAAAAAACTCTAAAAAATTAAGTTTTCTTTGTTGCTCTTGAGCACTGTCACCTTGACCACAGTGATTCTGCGGCTGGAGATTGAGCTGGAAAATCTAAAAACGTCGAACAAAACGTGAGTGGTCGACGTTGCCAGCACGTTTGTATGGCGTTTACGACATTTAGGTGTGAACGCGACGTCACTGAAACGTCACTGACGGGGCAATAATGTAACGTCACCCAGGACTTTATTTTAACTTTGAAGACATGTGAGTGTTCGACGTTGCTAAAACGTCTTATCGTGACGTCGTGGTGACAATGACGACGTTAAAGTTGAAACGTGACGTCGCCAGCACGTCACGGACAGGAAGATAATGGGACGTCATTTATGAACTTCAGTTCAACGTCAAAGAAACGTGAGCGTTGGACGTTGTGAGAACGTCGTGCATCGACGTCGTGGGAACGTTGACGACGTTTGAGTTGAAATACAACGTCGTCGCAACGTCACTGATTAGACTCTGATGGAACGTTATATAAGGACGTCACCTCAACATAAAAAAAAAAACGTGATCGAAGTCATGCGGGACGTCACGGACGTCCGGGACTTTTTATCGACGTTTCCACGACGTTTTGTGCTGCCTGGGTCCGTACGTAGCAGGATCTTTTTTTTTTTTTTTTGATCGAAGCTTCTCGCAGTTGGCGAGAAGCGGCTCCGATCTAGCAGAGGACGCGTGCAGGGAAGCCTCGATTGCTTTCTGCAGGCTCGATAAACATGCCCGTAACAACCCGTGTTATGTTTTTTTTTTTTTTTTTTTTTTTTTTTTTTTTTTTTTTTACATGTTATTTGTACGAGTTCATATATAACGAAGAAGCGGATATAGCGAAGCGATTTTCGATTCCCGTGGACTTCGGTAAAACCAGTCTCGAGAGTGCACAATTTTGGAACGGAAATCTAGATGAGGGGGGCTTTGAACGACGGGAGGCAGACCGAAGGGAGTGAGGAAGGGACCTCGCTCCGTTGTAGATCTAGAACTGAGGTGGTCTAGCAACCCTGCTTTAAGATGTTGACGATCACGTCCCGACGCCTTTGACTATTAACAGATGTCATAGAGATTCCTCAGATTCCCTCCCAAAACAGCTGAACGGTATTTCAAAAACAAAAGCAGTTGGCCTTATTACTGCCCAATTTAAGGGCAATAATTAAATTCAAAAGACAAGAACAAAATATATACCCCCTCCCCTCCCCTACCCCCCCTTCCCCCAAGAATGTAACGACAAGGCTTACGTTCACCAGCAAAACTTAGCTGGCTTGCGTCTCCGTAAATCCTCCGCTAGTTTTAGCAGGACGAAAGCGAGCGCGCCAAGTAGCACCTTAAACTTTTTGTGTAACTAAATACGCTGGGGATCTATACTTGTTAAACACAAAGTTGAGCTAAAAGTTTGCAGTGTGCGTTAATTTGACTTCGGCGACAAACTGGGCGTTATTGTCCCGAGAGTCCTACGATGCGCGCTCTGTAAACTTCGGCCCCAATTTTTGTATTTAACGACTCGAGGACACCAGGATGCTGAACATGTGACAGCAGGCCAAGCACGTTCGACGAGATTTGTTGGCGTGACAACGTTCAACACGCTTTTCCATTCAGTTAATTTCGATCCAATCCTTGCGCTCCATGTTGGGGCATCTCTTTACGAGGTCGCCCCTTGTTTGGCCTCAACAATCGCAACATCGTGCTTGCCGTATTTGAAAGTAGCATTAATGTGAGTTCTCTCTCGTGCTCCCTCCTATTCTTTCTCCTTCTTTCTGCTTTTGAAATTTTTAATTTCTCTCTGCTCTACTCTGCGTTCCATATCAAGGTTACTGAGACCGTAACCTCAATAGCTCTGTTTAAATCTCTATTGGTCCTTATATATATATATATATATATATATATATAAAACTGAGAAGAAAAAACCCTTAGTGAAAACAGCAACAACGGACGATTTAATCTTCGACATTTCGGCCGGGGTCCGGCCGAAACGTCGAAGATTAAATCGTCCGTTGTTGCTGTTTTCACTAAGGGTTTTTTCTTCTCAGTTTTATACCCACGCCATCGGCCTCTCGCCACCATGCCGGTATATATATATATATATATATATATATATATATATATATATATATATATATATATATATATATATATATATATATATATATATATATATATATATATATAATATATATATATATATAAGTAGGCTATCAATATACATGTGAAGTAACTCTGGACAACGACATATCTATCGACGTATATATATATATATAAAGTGAGAAAGAGAGAGAGAGAAAGAGAGAGGGAGAAATAACGTAGCGCAAAATGCCAAGAAGCATTACCGGTAAAAAAAAAAAAGTACTTGAGGCGATCGTTTGGAGTTTTACAACATATTATTTGTAAAGTCAGTCGACGTTTCGGCCTCAGACAGATCGACAGATCTGTCGTGGTCCAGAGTCAATTCACTTGTATATTGATAGCCTAATTTGCGTAAAGTTACGAAGTCTATTAAGCGACTCGCCATATTTATAAAAAAACGTCGCCTATTGGTTAATTTATTTTCACGTTTGTCCGTTGTCATAGAACGCTGTAGACGATGTCGTTAGTGTACTTTTTTTCCCGTATGCTTTGCAGCAAATAACAAGGAACGTCCCGACATTCATAATCGAATTTTAATGCATAGCAGTGTTAATGATGTTTTAGGCAACTATTTGTCTTAGGGAGTAAATATGTGTCAATCCGGGAAAGTTAGGCAGTCATTGTTAGTCGTTTCGTTTTTAAAAGTTTATTAACTCTAGTCGGAAGCAGATTTGCCGAACGGATCGATTGTTTACTTCTTCACCGTAGCGACAGCCAGAGTCACGACGATCGATCGTCCCTTTCTGCTGCCCCGCCTTTTTGGTCGAGCGAACCTGTGCTGCTAACTCCAAAGGCGAGTCTTTGATTCTCTGTCCTTCGTTTTACATTTCAACCAGAGTGTCGCGTCAGTTTTCGCTGCACACTTGAATCAGGGGTAACTCCCTGCTTTTCTCCTTCGCATCTTCTCCGCTAGTTGGCGTCGCCTCCTCTGGAGTTGCGAATAATGACGTTTGTCTACGTATTCGCGATAAACACGTCAATGAATGCACGTATATGATTCAGCGCTTTGATTCTTGCGTTGGTATGTGACACCTAGACTCTCTATCTGAGACTTGATAAACCGCAGTCCACCACAACATGCGCAACCTTTATTGCTGGCACCGTAGTGCTGCTCTACACGTAAGGAAACCCCGAGCTACAGACACCGACATCACAAATTCCAAATGCACTCCAGCGGGTTTCGATATTGAAAGAAGTTGAACACCGGCGTGAATTCATGAAATCACTACATTGTATTACTCGTTGAATATTTCAGGGAATGAATTGTACTGCACTCATTAAATGCACCTTAATATCCGAGAAATCAGTAGCCGAAAACACAGCGAGGGCGCAGGTGGGCTGCTGTAAGTTTACCAATTCGTTAAAACACCTGAGCCTGGTGAGAAAACCTTGAAACAACTGAAGCAGGAAACAGGGAAAGAGGTAAGTCAGAGACGTCGCCTGACAGACTTCTTTCTTTTTTTTTTTTTCTGGATTTTTTCACTTATTTTTAGGTGTTTTATCAAAGTGGTAAATGTCAGTTGTCATTTTAAGTCAATTATTTCGTCGTCTCAAAATTTGTTCAGGAATCTTGATTTTAGTTGTTGTCGCATCGCTGGCACCAATATAAAACACGGACTACGGATTCCCAGTTGACCGGTGCAAATAGCGGTCGATGTGCTCGCAATTTGATGGATGTTTTTTTCTTTTTTTGTGGAAAAGGAGCCGCCTAATCGAAAGTTCGGTTGCACCCCTAAAGGTCTCCAGGTGGTCAAAATTATCCTTAAGTCTTTTGCTGGGGGGTATCAGAAGCCCTTCGTTGGTTTCGCACGTCAAAAGCTCACATTTGTTTTGTTTTAGTTGTTCTCCTTCACGTGGGATGATTCAAGTGCTTGACCACCGGTGATATATACTGGAGCCTGTTTACTGAGTTCAGATTCTGTCGGGCCCTTCTCTGGAACGCATGAACATGTAAGTACTGGGGGGAAGGCACAAAGCTCGACATAGGTATTACGAGCGAGCGTGAAGTTTGTATCTTTTTGTCCTCCGACTGTAAAGGTTGTCATTGAAATTTCTACAGTGGGTGGAAATTGTTTATTTGTGGCACTAACCTAAGTGATAAACTTTGGTGTCAAAACAAGTGAAAGGCCGTCATCAAAACTCTTATAATTGGGTGAAATGGGAACATTTGTGGCTTTAACTCAAGCAATAAACTTAATACCTTTTCCAAGTAAAATGGTATCGGGCACTGATGTAGCGTTAGCGCTAAGAGAATTTCACAGATTAACTATTTGTTGTATGCTTACGTCTTAAATATTTGTTTGACGACAACCGGTTTGTGCAGTATTCAGTGAAGTGCCAATGCCGCACGTCTCAAAACTTGTTGCTTACTGAGCAAGAACGCTAAAGGTGTGCAGTGAGCAATCTTTCAAAAGAGAAATCCACGATGAAGTCTCTCTTTGCAGTTCGATATTTCGCACACACGCGAACGGAAGATAGCAAACGCAATTCAAGTAGTTGCGCGGAAAACAAACGCCACATGTGCACCCTTTCCCAATGTGCAGAAAGGTATTCCCAACATATAATGGATCCCCAGCAGTTCCTTTCGCGATGTACTTTTCGTACGAACAAACGCGTGAAAAACAACTAGAACAGCAAGAGCAACAATAACATCTTGCGGCGTTCCGGCAAGCACAGGAAAAGCTTCGCTTCGGCGAGTTCGGTGTGTTGTGCCGTCCCAGGGATCTATTTCCGTGAAACGATGAAACGAGAAGTTTTCTGCGGAACTCTGTTTCGGCGAGATCGAACTGCGTCCGATGATCGCTCAAATGCGATGGCAGCCACCATACGTCTGAGAACCACTGCACGCCTGCAACAACGGCCTTCGTTTTCGGCAGGCGTGTCTGGGGTGCACGAAGACGGGCTTCACTAGTGGCCAATCAGTCAGACTGCTAGCCCTCATCACATCTTCATACGTTGCGGTTGTTCAGCGAGATGTGGAGAGGGAGGAGGTGTAGGGAAAAAAGTAGAGAGGACGGCGTTTGTCATACGGAGAACGCAAACAATGTCTCGTATCAGCAGAAAAAAAAAAGAGACAGAGAGCAGGGAAGGAGATGAGAGAGTTGAAGGGAATGAAGAGGAGGAAAGCTGGCGGTCCATTAATCACACACACTGATACGCAAGGACACACGCACACACGAGCGATGGGCTCTTTTCCCTGCTTGATTGTATATTATTGGTTGTATAAAAGCTCGAAAAATTAATAAGAGTGAGGATTATGGTCAAGTAGATCAATATAAAGTCAAATAGGTTAGTAGTTACTCAAGGTAATCAAGATGTCAATAATGCTGATATAAACTCAGTTTTGTCTCTAATATATCGGGGAAAGATAAAAAGTAACAACTAAGGTGACTGAGTTAATTTAGAGTCAATTGGGTGAAGAGTAACACGGAGTAATCAAAGTAGTAATCAAAATCTTAAGTGAACTTTTATGTAGTCGCATTTGTGAATTCAATTTCACAGTTATCGGACTAAGTAATAAACATTTTGCCTCTATAAAGTTATTTGTGTCAATATAACCTATATAACCAAAAAGTAATGAGAAGGTTAAATGAGCTCCTACCAAGTTATATTTTGCCAATAACTCCTCGAAGTAACCGAGAGAGTAATGAAACATGTTTGTTGAACTTTTGTCATGTACATCGTGTTATTAGTAGGTCATATTACTTATAAGTGCAAGCTATAAGAACACTAAGCTTTAAATAAAGTCAGATGTGTCAATAATCGCGTGAAGTGATCAAAAGAGTAATCACAAACTGCACTTGCACTTATATCATCTGAGTCGCAACCATAATATGTCGAACTAATAAGGAATAGGAAACAAAACGTCAATTCAGCTAAGTCGAGTGCGCCACTAACGACTCGAGGTTACCAGAATAAAGATCAGCGTATCAATTAAGCTGCGTCAATCGTGTAACTGGTAAGTCCAAGTGATTGAAATAGTGATCAAATATCAGTTGTCTTCAACAAAATCTTATTCTATACCAATGCGGAGAGGAAGTCGTCTGCTTCTTGAACAGGAGTTGCGGTGACGTCATAACCACCAGCTCTGATTGGCTGATAGAAAAAACAAATAGTGGGTAGACCTCGAGGCGTCTAGCATTGAGGTCTATACAACTATCCTTTCAATCAGAGCTAAACAGAGCCCGGCGTCACTCTGGTCTCACCGCAACTCCTGCGCAAGAAGCAGACGACTTGCTCCCCGCATTACTCTAAGTTATCAAAATTGTAAGTGAAACGCGACCTCTCGAGACAAATAAGCGCAGGTATTTATTGTGGATCAAATTGACTGACGCCGGGAATCAATGGGATAGCACTGGAATTGAAATGGATGGCGCTCGATTTAATTTGAATGGCACTCGGATGAAATGGATCGTTGTGTGGATTACAATGAGCGGGAAAACCTGTAGAGTAACGAAGGCCTCCGAACGCCCCACTCTTCCTCCACGGAACGCCATCGCATTCGGACGGCGTCAACTCAGTAAATGGACCCGAGTCCGACACCGAGGGTCTTTCGACGCATTGATTGGACACGAGGCCCAGCCGAGCACTGACGTGGCACTCGTATCTGCAATCTGCGTCTTCGCTCGATCTCACTTCGATGACCTCAGAATCTTAGAACACGTGCTTGGGTTGTTCTAGGTGCTGTTGGCTCACCTCGGGCAAAAAAGGTAGGCGGCATAATTTGGTATTCGTCATTGGCATTTTTGTTTAAACGTGAAAACGCGCCGATGTCGCGTTTATGCCACCAGTATCGCGCAGTGTACATTCCCTTCCAGTATTAGTCATTCTCGAGTCGCCTTAGCGATGTAAAATATTTAATAAAACGAATAAAAATGCTTTAATATGTTCTCGGCGGGTTTAGCTTCGGAAGTCCCTGGGGAAAAAAACTCGCAAGGTTTTCTCAAGCGGTGATAGAAGATCAATGGAGCCTGAGGCGCGGCTATATCAAAACCTCAAAAGAGTACGCGCCCTTTGTAACATGATAGTAATAAGGCCCCAGTGTAGTTTTCGATCTGACGATCAGGCACGGCGTGCCAGGTTTAAAGTGCACAATGATCGCGATAATTACGATAAAAGAATAAATAGAGAAGACAGTATCCTAACTGCTCAGACTGTTTACAAGAATCACTGCACCACAGAGATGTTGGCATTTTTTTTAATAAGAACGCGTGACTTCCAGAGTGTATTTTTAATCGAAGGGGTAGCGTGCAAACTTGTAAAAAGAAAGCATATAGTGTTAATAAATGTGGCGGAAAGTTCTCTTTGTGATAAATCATAACTATACAAAAGAGCGCCGCTCAATCATGATCTCTTTTCGAAATTATTATTTCCGAGGAATACATGGCTGACGCAGTATAAGTCTGGGTCCCTCTAAAAACCTTAATGATCTCAATAGGTCGGTTATCGCTTGTTCTTTTTTAATTATCAACCTCGCTTTAAAGGTGTACGCAGATGTACTTATAAGTGTTCTATAGATGTAAAGAAAAAGAAATGAACGAAATTCGCAGGATTAAACGAGCAAATAAATTTGTCCTGGCCGCAGGAACGAAAAAAGCTCAAACTCAGCATGCTTTTTGGCATGGATACCAGTACTAACAGACACCTTCTTTGCACGAAGGCGTTCACGATGGGCTTCGGGGTGTCGAAACAAAAAAGTTGATGTCGAAATAAAAGATCATTCTTATCTATGAAATAACGAGAGAAATATCAGTAATAGGCATTGCAACAAGCAAACAAGCGTAGAAGTAGGTACGGGAAGAACGACAAATTACAAAAAAAAGATACTAATAAAATAATAAAAATGGTACGAAGAAGAATAAGAAGATAAATAAAAAAGAAGATGAAGAAACAACAAAAAAGATTGAAATAAAATTATAGAAAGCGTAAGGAAAGGAAGATATAAAAAAAAAAAAGACAGCACAAAAAAACAAACAATTGTGGATAGCTGTTTGCTGGAGCAGAGCGGTTGGACAACCGGCGGCTCGAGAAAACGAAAAGCACAAAACAAATAATGAAAAAAAAAAAGAAAAAAAAAAACAGGAAAGGACATTACACTAATAAGAAGTGGTAAAAAAGCAGATACGTAGTTCTCAGCAGGACATTTGTTATGTTTTCACCAACATCGTACACACCAAAGAGTAAGTTTTCCCTGGTATCAATAAAGAATAGCGCGAGAAAAGAAAATTTTTTTTTAAAGTTTTACCCCACTCAGCGTGGAGCAATTCGTAACGTTGAGCTTTCTTTCTATCTTACTCTACGTTTTTTCAGTAAAGTAACATCCTTATGCAAACAAACTAGAACGCCAGGAAAAAACAGAAATTAAAGATTTTTGACTAGCTAAAAAATCATTATTTTCCATCTGTCATGTTTAAAAATACACCCAATGATAAAGAAGCACAATTTTCTTGCTGCAATGATTTAAATCAAATTAATCTGATTGAAATAGGAAAAAAATCCTTTTTAAATTAAACAAATCTGATTTACTTAATTTAAATAAAAATCCTAATTTTTTTTCTACTCTGCCGCCCCCAAATTTTGAAGTTCGAGTATAGGATGGTATCACTAGCCGTCGTCCCGTTGCAACACCCCGAGAGGTTGCAACATCGGCTCAATATGGTACAACTACGGTACTCAAAAAAATAAAAAATAAATAGAACTAAATAAAAGTAAGTCTAGACGAAGGGAAGGGGCAATTTTTTATAGGACTTACTTTTTGTGTTTATATTTTCAAGCAAACCACGCTCTCCGAGTGCATTGGAGTCGCAAAGTAAGGGGAGAAGGAGACGTTACGACACCGCAAATATTTGCCAAGGCTAGCACCGGACGACTATATGAGCCTTGAGATAGAACTCTTGAGCCCCCAATTCGCTACGAAGGCCTTCACACCAACTTAATGTTTCACGTCATCCCCCTTTTCTTCTTCATTTTATGACAAAAAAAAGTATTAGAAATTAAAAAATACTTTGAAGTAAAAAAAAAAATAGAACCAGAAATATAGCCAAACTAAAAAGAAATCGGCAGACTTGTGCTTAACCAAAAAACAAAAAAGAAAACGAAAGTAAAACATGCTAACCTTTGAAAGCGGACCAGTTTATGGCCTCACAAACCGAAATTAATAAAACCAAACTCGCCCCGGATGATACTGAAACTAAGATGTCTAAGTATGCGCTAGTTTTATTGATTTTTTTTTTTTTCAGGCCGAAAGGTTAGGGAAAAGCTGTGCGTGTGCTCGAGTAACATTTAAGCTCTTGGTTCAGGAACGCAACACAAGACATCTCACGCGCTCCTACTTAAGCACAAAAAGAGTCAAACACACGCACAAATGCGCGTGAAAAAATATAAACAAATAAAGAAAAAAGTGTAACATTTTTTTTTTGTAACCGTTTTTTTCTTTTTTGTGCCCTTATTTATATGCTTCTACAGAAGACGGCATCGACCGTTTATAACTACATTAAAACTGCGAAAGAGGCGACGACGCCATAAAACTGGCAAACCCCCCCCCCCCCCCCCCCTTTCCAGCACCCCACCCAAAAAAACACACACAGACACAAAGGTTTGCCGTAAACCTGCAGGGCTGAAACGCTGCTTGTGTGTACCCATTTCGAAAGTGCACGGGAGCACCTGTGCGTGCGTGTGTGCGAGCGTTGGTGTGGGATCCTCGAACGTTTCTTGGACTTGGCGTATTTTCCTTGCTCAGCTTTCGCGAGTCCATGCATAAGCGCAGTTCGTGTCACGACGCACTATATCTACGCGGCAAGCGCCATAGAAGTCTGAGAAGACTTTTTGTACGCTGCGCAAAGTAAGAAGGCCAAAGCGGGAAGAATGGTAATACTACTAATACTAAAAGAAAGCGTCGGGAGGATCGGCGGTCTCTGGATGATACGTCCGACCGACGGCGGAGGGCGCTCGCTTGACAAGTAAATCCTAGGCCTGGAAACAATCCAGGCGCATATTTCACCGCGAGGCCCCATGGCCTGTTCCTTCTCCTCTTTGGGCCTCTGCGGGCGATCCTTTGATGCCGCTCGCGCTCATCTTTCCCTTTTCTACGGAGGTAGCTTTGCATCGCTCCTTAATCTTTGTTTCTTTTTCTTTTTGGCTATGTACGAGCCACTGCGACAAGTCGACGTCACTGTTTGGTTTCTTTTGTCTCCTTCAAACAATGGCAGCATGCGCAGTTTCTTTGACACCCTTACTTCGGGAGGGAAAGGTTTCTGTTTCAGAAACTTCAAGCTCAACTCGAACCTTTTCTGTGCGTGTTATTCTTCGCATTTGTATGTCGTGCTGCATTTTCCGTTGACTGTAAAAATATGTCTTTTTTTACATCGTCGCTTTTCTTCTTTTTTTTTTATCTAAGGGCTTTAGTGAATGTGCAAACGTCCACCTAAGTGGAAATACATAAAAAAAAAACCGAAAGATGTCAACTTCCCCGCTGCTGTTCTTGTTGAATCGACGTTTTTCTGAATTTATGTTCGACACTTGTAGTACTTTTGCGTGTATTGAGGATAATCTTGATTTTATTAAGCAGATAAAGCGTTTTCACTGTTTGAGGAAAGAGTGGAAAGATTAGTACACTGAATGACACTACGGCAAATAATAAAGAGCAAACTCAAAAAGTGGAGGTTAGATTCTTAAGTGGAGGTTAGATTCGCACATTATAACCTCAAAGGTTATAATGTGCGAAAATAGGCACATAATAACAAGTCAGAATTGAGCTACAATGCTAATTCCTGCTAAGATTTTTCTATCTACAGGTCCGCATATTAAGGCTGTGAGGTGCTGTGATGCGTTGCTGACGTCTTTATTTGTATAGTTTTGCGTTTCTTACCAAGCTTCAAAGAAATAAGTGACTTATGCAAGAAATTGTCAAACTATGTACAACCGTTCATTCGTAACAGCATAAAAATCCATCACACTTAAAGACCAAAACATTAAGCTCCAGAACGACGTCGAAAAACGTTTTACCGAAGTTTTCATATATTCGATTAAAATATTGGTGGTTTCATTTTGAAACTTGTCCAACAGTTATCTTCTGAAGTGCGAAAGCGTCGAACGAGGCCAAACGCAAAAAAAATATACGGATCTGCCGTTGATGCCAGTTATACTTATATTTCTACCTGAAATCGGTTTTACGGGGTCGAAAAAATTCCTGTAAAAGAATAGGAATCAAACTGCCAGACACGTTGCTCTTGGGTATCCAATGTGGAAAGAGATTAGACAAAATAATCTTATTCTTTTTCATAACTACTTATAATATTCCGAGCACGCAACTAGTTAGTACGTTTACGGCGAGCAAGCCTTCGGCGCATCGGAATGCAATTGATGAGGACGTCAATCAAAGGGGGTATAGAGAAGGCGCTTATGGCCAGAACATCCATTGGGTCAGAACATCCATCGAGCCAAAACATCCAAGAGGTCACGTGACACCAGAGTCAGAACATCCAACGAGTCAAAACATCCATCCGAGTCGAAACATCCATCAAGTCAAAACATCCATCGAGTCAGAAAACGTCCATGGATGTGAAACATCCATCGAGTCAGAAAACGTCCATGGATGTGAAACATCCATCGAGTCAGAACATCCATCCGAGTCAAAATATCCATCGAGTCAGAACATCCATCGAGACAAAACATCCACCAATGGATGTTTTGACTCGATGGATGTTTTGACGCGTTGGATGTTCTGACTCGGAATCGTGTATTTCCTACACGAATGCAGATAGCAAAGGTGTCTGTTTTATATAAAAAGGCGATAAAAATGAGCTAGGCAATTATAGGCCCATTTTTATATTGTCCGTTTTTTCTAAAGCTTTAGAGAAATTAATCTCTTATTTTTTAGTAAACTTTTCAAACAAATGTAATCTCATTACCTCTTCTCAATTTGGTTTCCGGAAGGACTTTTCTACTGAAACAGCGTTATTTACCCAAAAAGAATTCATTTTGAAAAATTTTGAAAACAAAAACATAGTGCTAGGGTTATTTTTAGATTTCACGAAAGCATTTGACTGCCTAAGTCATGATGTCTTATTTAAAAAAAAACTTGAAATGTATGGTATCCGTGGACATGCATTGTTGCTTTTGCAGTCCTACTTGCAATATCGTAAACAATTCGTATGCATCAATAGTAACCCATCTACGGTAAAACCCATCACCTCAGGTGTTCCACAAGGAAGTATTTTGGGGCCCTTTCTTTTTAAAGGGCAACTCCGCTCAATTCTGAAGATTTCGGGATAATGAGTGATTTCGAATTAAAAAGCCCTACTAAAAGGCACTACGTCGTTTGCTTCGCGAAAAATGGGATATATATTTTTAAATCTAATTTTAAACACGAGCGGAAATCGAAACCGAAACTTTGACTCCGTCCGGCAACATTGGCCTCGGGCTTCCAAGTACATGGCTATCACGTGGTACGAGGTGTCACGTGATCCTCGGCCCAACGACGGGCGGGATGGGGGCGGGCATGCGGCAGGCGCGAGTGTCGTCTGCGCCGCACTCTTCGCCACGTTTTGGTGTCTACGGTATTCGACGACGTCTGCACAACTGCGGCATAAGTCTGCGACTCTGCGCACGTGGTGTCCATAGTGTTGACGAAACTCCGAGAGGCAATAATCACAAACGGTGAGACGACGACGGCGGTTATGACGCGGAAGACGGTGGTGACGGCGGGACCACGGCGGGCGGTTGGTCTGCTCCCAAGAAGCGCGCTGCGCAGGCGCGTACGCCAATCACGTGGACACCGCTGAGCGCCGAGAGGTAACGTTGCTCGCGTCATGCGCTACGCTCGATCGGAGAAGTAAAAACAAGCGAAAGGGGGCCATGATGATGACGTTTAGCTCAATGTTGGCTCCGCCCATGCCGTAGCCTTGACTGTGCTGTTGGTTGCGCCTGAATTTGCCCGCTCGAGTCAGCCGATTTCGGCAACTTGGCGAGTTGCAAAGTTTGCCGGACCGTTTAAGAAGCATTTAGACAGAACTGTGTCGTAATATTTGACGTGTGGTCTTCCTAGGCGATACTGAAGAGGACTGCATTGTTTTTTTTCAAAACCAAAAATGAAGCGGAGTTGCCCTTTAACTTATACGTAAACGACATTCTTAACGTTAACAGGGAAGCAAAATTTGTTAGCTACGCGGATGATAGCATATTTTTTTCTTCCGAAACAGGTGATGACTTAATAGATATGGCCAACCTCACTTTATCAAAGATAAAATCCTGGAGCGATTGTAACTCTTTAAAGGTAAACATTAATAAAACAAAAGCAATAATATTTCGTCCGAAAAACAAGTCTTTGGTTTTATCTAGATCACTGAGTTTAAATTCTTGTCCAATTGAAATAGTAAGTTCCTTCAAAACTCTTGGCGTATTTTTTAATGAAAACATGTCCTGGGATTGTCATATAAATTATCTTATTCCAAAATTATGCCGAGTAATTGGGATCCTAAATCGCAACCGTTCTTTGTTGCCCACGAATGTTAAATTGTTAGTTTACAACTTTCTATTTTACTCTTACTTAATATACTGCCATCTAGTAGGGACTCATCGACACTAACCAATATGGAAAAACTGTTTTTGTTACAAAAAAAATATTAAGAAGCATATGTAATGTCCCTTATGATGCTCACACTTCTGAAATATTTAGAAATTTTAAAATAATTACTATTTACAAGTTATACGATTATAGACTATGTGCTAGTTTCAGGAGGGAAAAAATAAGGGGCTCATGTTTTTTTAGTAAACCTTGCAGGTTTATTGGAACATTCACCAGCATACCCCACTCGCGGAGCGGAGAAGTGGAAGATGGTCACTCAGCGAATGAACTCTGGTCTCCAAATGCTTAAATTTGCCCTGCCACGCTTGCTAAATAATTTTTATATTGATGGTGTAGATTTTGACTCTAAAACTTGAAAAGAATTGCATTTGTATTTTTGCTCCTGATTTGTACCTGATTTCTATTTTCTGTTTTATTTTGCTCCATTATTAGGCAAGAGTGCATAGTTTTGTAAATTTTAATTGTTGCTTTTTATGTTTGTCTATTTGCTTAAAAAAAAAAAAAACAGGCAAGTGCGTAGTTATGTATCTTTCAATTATTACTTTTTGTGCGTATTTTTTTTTCCGTTCCGTTGCTGCTGATTATTGTAGGGACCCGAGGACCAGTCAAGCTGCATATCGCAGCTTTCTTCCACGGGTCCCACCATCACACTTGATGGAAATACATTTATTATTGTTATTCTTAACTCCTGGGAGATAGTCACGTGGCGCGGCCGCCGAAAGTGAAAAGGTAGAGCGGTAAGCAACGGATAAGAGGAGAGTCATGTAACGGGCGGCCCGCTGCGGCGAGAAGCCGAAACACACTATACTTTTTTTTCTCCTGTTGGCGAACGTATACACGAACTCATCTCTGTTACGTCACGGCGCGGTGATGCGGCGTCGGGCGCACTTCCGGTCTGGGTTTGTGGACGGAACTCCCCATGTGAGACGTGTATCTCTGCGTTGTTTTGAAAGGAACCATACGAAAACCTTCCTTCTCGTCAAAACGCCGCGACTGGGGCTGTACCAAAAGAGTCGAAAAAGGTTTGAAGGTCAGTTTTCATGCGCTCGGTTCGTCCGGAAAATAAGATATGTACAGTGAGAAGGGAAAAACAGACGCCGTCGGACCACGATTGCTTGGGCGGGAAGCACTTTGGGCTGAGTTCACCGATACTTGTGGTCATCAGATTTATTTGTTTTGTTCCAACATGAACGCCGGAAAACCGTCAAGTTGAACGAACCACCTGCCGGACAGCGTTCAGTGCGTCTTTAAGTTCGAACGGCCGCCTGATCGATCGAACTCTCGTCTTCTCTTTCAAACGTTTCTGCTTGTCGTCTGCTCTTTTAGACGACACCGGCCCGTAGACCAAACGTGGGCCCGGTACTTGAGATAAGAAGTAAGTGCAGGCCTCAAAAGACTTAAGTTTGAAGGTTGGTAAGCAGGCTCGATGTAAGCAATAGATACAAGGAGATGTTGATCATTCTTACCAGTGGCCATCACCGATTTATTATGCCTGATTCACTTGGTCCGACTCTGCTTGCGATTTTCAATATCGACGTCGACCATCTCAGCTACGGTTCACGCTTTTCCAGCCCGAGCGACGTCGCAACTGAAAATGGCGAGCGAGATCTCATCATGCGAATCAGGCTTTACCGTACATTCTGCGGCGTCCACGCGGAATGAACCGCCACATATCACATTATTCACCCGAACTCTTGCGGCGTAACGAGCCTCGTTAATTTCGCTGAGGCCGCTCAAGTAGTCAGGCATTGGCAGGAAGACGTAGAGTCAACAATTCGAACACGAAAAAGGGCAGGGGGACTCACAGCGACGCCGATAACATCGCATTTCAATGGTTTGTTTATGGGCGACGGCGAGCTTCTTGCCCACACCCCATCGCGCATGCGCGGCGCCGGTGGCGTCCGCTAGGGGCGCTCTGGTTTGTTTGTAAACATGAGTTGGTGTATACATGGAACGCCATCCCTTCCCCGTTCCTCCGTTTCGGTTTCGTCTGTTTCGTTTGCGCTCAAAATTGTGCGGCAAACAGCCGGGGCTGATTGATTACAGATTACAGATATTGATACACACTCTAAGAAAAAATGGAGGAAAAAAGTAGCAACGGCGCGTCTTCCTCCCTTCTACTGACTCGCCCCCAAGCGGACACGAGAAAAGGGGAGGAACGAAACGTTTTTCTCTTTCTCCAGGCCGACGGGAGAAAGCTTTCGCCCTCCCGACTCATCTTCTTTCGGTTTCGCTTTTCGAGCAGATCGCGCACGTTGTTTAATAAATAGCTGTTGAGTTGATTGAGCTTCAGCGGCAGCGAAGGCCGCCTGTTATTCCGTCTTCTAGTCTAAACGTGCAGAACATTTCGGTTGCATTGACGTTTTTATCACTAATTTTATCAAATGAGCAAACGAAGCCGCTAGAGACAGCGAAGTTCCGGAGCAGTGCCAGCAGCGCCACGTACACTGGGTAAGATGGCCGTCTCCGGATTGCGGGACTCACGCGGCACGGAACTACAGTAGCGAAACAGCGCGGAACTGTGTCGACGTTTTCGACGTTATGGGAATCGCAGGAACTGCGTCCAAGACAAGCAGGTTTTGTTGCCGGCTGCCTGTGTGCCTTCCGTGCTGAGTTCGGTTCTGTTTTCCGATGCCGAGTGCAACCGGCGTTCAACGTGGTTCTGTATTTGTGCGTGTCAGCAACATAGCAGCAACATCGTGAGGGCAGTGTTGTGGGTTGTGAGCAGAAGACTGGAATTATCGCCGATGTGACCGTGTGTTCGCGTATCAGTGATATAACAACAAGATGAGATCGTAAACTATCGGGCATTGATGCCGCTGATCGGGCCGTTATCGAAGGGGGCGGGGTGTCGCAGGTTGATATTCCGCTTTACATTGAAAAAGTTTAATACCACTTGGGGGATTAGGTGAAATCGATCGACGTGCGGATAGTCATGTTGGAACACTGGTCTGAACAGTAAGCTCCTGTCGTACAGTGGCCAATGTGACTGTCGGTTGTCTCGTCCCGGAGAGCGATTGCGCTCTGGGAAAGGACAACAGTACGAAATCGTGACGGAAAGTACGTATATTTACAGTGTGGAATTTTAGCATTAAAAACAATAGTAGGTAAAATCTAAAAAAAAGCTACCCTTTATTTTGCTGTTTAAATATACTACCGTTCCTGGAGAAACTGCCCTCCAAGTGGCGCGCTGGGATGATCGCTAGAAGTTTTCGAGCTCGCCACGGCGTAGCTCCGCACACTTAACACCTGCCGCAAGTCGCGGCTTTGACTGCATTCAAGTTGATCGAAAAGCGATTTCTCAGCCCGTGAAACATCACTTCCAGCTGAGTGGATATCCGCTCTACAGAGATTAATTCAAGACGGCAACTGCAGCTTTGTGCGAACCGCACAAATAGAAGAACAAACACTACAATTGAAATGCAGGCTACGACGTGCCGTGCGGGGAAACAAACTCATTGCTTCGAACCGCATTGGAGCGGCTTGATTTATTGGCTTTCAAATAATTACGGCATGATCGAGCGTTTGCTTTTTAATAAGAGATTCATTCCCTGAGCATTTCAAAATAATGTCAGAGGTATGACATTGCTGGAAAAAATTAACATGCTGGGAATATTTTTTATTGCTTATTCAGTCACCGAGAAATTCCGTACGTTCAAAACGACCAGTATAAAAGACGGAAACGCAGAGCATCGGTGTAGTGTTCGTGGTAGTATGGAGTGCCGTGTAGGCGCTCGATGTATGTTCTCCTGATGCTTGTACTATGTGTAACATCTGTATAGTAGAGGATCCCCAAGCAAAATTGTGGCCTGAGAAAATAAAACTATTTTTTGTAGAACATGAATCGGGCGGTACCTAGCGCCACCTAACCTAGCAACTTGCAATTACTCTGCTTGACCCTGCCATCTGGTGGCAGGCGATTTAACCTTCTTTTACGCTACGCCATGAACAGCGGCTTCGAGTTTGTTCTTTCGAGAGCGGCCTTTGGTTTCGCGGATTGAGTAAGCCATTCTCTGTGATGTACGGTTGGCGAAGGAATTGTGACTCGAGGAACACCAAAGGTAAGACGCAAAGTGCGCGAAGTAACTGGGTATCGGTTGTCTCTGTTTAACATCGCAGTGCTGTCGACGAGAAGACTGAGTAACTGCTTTTGAAACGCAAGTTTCTGTACTTGTAGGGGGAATCTGGCTTCGGAAATAAACAATGTTCACGGAAAGCTCGTGTTACGCTTTTATTTGCTGCTCCTCTCGTCCCGTTCAAGAGACGTAGCGTCCTCGTTAAGCCTTATTGAGCTCGATTTGCTCGATTCAGGGCCGTTATAATGAGATGCAGGCGATGGAGGAACTAGTTGCTCCCCTGCTTCAGGAACGAAAGTTTCTCCCTTTCTAAAGAAACATAGGTTACAAGACTGTTACCCGATACCCTTTTCCTAAGAGTGCACGGGAACAGCGTTGAGAGGTCAGTATGCAAGATGACGACAACGACGTTGAGAGGATGACACACCGGGCGACGGCGGTGCCAAAATCTAAGTCCTGGGTCCCGGTTCCTCGGAGGCGGCAGCTTCTATTTTAACTGGGCTACCTCCTTGGAGTCTAATGCTTTGACCCCAGTGGACGCCAGCCAGCAACAGCGCCATCCTGTTCCTGGGGCTCCTTCACGCACCAATCGAACGGCGTGCCAGATCCTCATGGCTCGCTGCTGACCCGCCTAACCCGCCCCCACGAAATGTGGACTTCTGCGAATCGGACTGCCATGCTCCCCAATACCAAAAACACATGTCGTCGTCATTTTGCATGTAAATTCTCATCACATTATCATGTTCACTATAGATGCGGCACCGCGGACCGCCGTGGTACAGGCTGCTGCCTTCCCGCGGTGCCGCGCCAAAAAATAAAGACTAAAGACTATCCCCCTGCTTAAAGATTTTCGGCGGTCCGCGCGCCATGGGGCACACAACCTCCCAGACAACGCAGATGGTCCTAAGGACGTCCTCAGCTGGTTGAGACGTCTGCGTCCCGACGAATACGTCGTCAGGACATTCTGGTCCCTTCAAAGACGTCTTGAGGACGTTTTCAGGTTCCCTTATACTTAGGAAGACGAAAAAAGTCTTCTCCGGAATGATTTTGAATAGTACAAAATGTTTCCATGCCGGGAAGGGAAAACGAAAGCAAAATCAGTACAGGAATCAGAATCCGTTAAAGAAATTTTTACTGAACATTTTAATGGCGGCCACAATCGCCGTAGCCGCGACATCAGCAGCCAGTCGTATCGTTTTCTCCCGAGCGAACAGTGCGTTTCGGGTCCTCGCTGCTCAAAAACTGTGCGTTCACTATTGAACTCCCCGAGAAATGTTCTGTGCTACCAGATCCTCGCGCTCTAAATTTGTGACCGGGCACTTTATGGTTCCGTCGACGAACTGCCAGGTTTTGTAAGTATATATAGAAGAGGCTCTGTTCTGGGTCACAAAAATGCGTCCAAATTCGACACGCTCGCGTGTTTTATTTTATTTTTTGTTTGAGCCTTTTTGAATTACCCGCCTTGCGCCCGTTATATGAGTGGAAACTTTAGTGCATCACGCGCTAAAAATCTTTCGAATATTCACTTATACAGTTGCTTTCCATGACGTTCATCACGTTTCTTAGCCAAACCATATGTTTATTTGCAATAAATAAAAAGTGTCATTCTTTGGGAGCCGCAGGTCCGCTATCCGGACATATCTTCTGGAAGGAGTGCCTAGGTAACGTCAGTGCTTTCGCCTGCCGTTTTTTTTTTTTTTTTTTTTTTTTTTTTTTTTACCTTAGTTTTAGGCGTAAACAACGCGAATATCCGGGGAAACGTAACAGTTCCGGAATCAGAAATAGAGATACTCAGAAGAGACAATCGCTTCGCGGCAACTTAATCCTCTAGGCCCTGCAAGCGCTGCTTGGTGCTCCCGAAAAAGAAATGAAAAAGAAATCTATCGCTGTATATCTGGGTGACTAGTTGAATAAACGTTTTCTGAAACTGAACCTCACAGGCATGCCGGTTTGGCGCCTCGAGTAGAATGATAATTTCTTTGAGTATATAAAACCCAGCTGGCGTGAAAAAAAAAGGTAATGAATTACTAGTAACTCATTAGCAAAATAGTGCTTGAATTACCGAATTCTTTTAGCTCAAGAGATGTAATAGAGGATTTACAAAATGTCTATAAAACGTAATTGACTACAAGTAATTTGTAGCGCGTTACAAACAAGTCTGCCCGCAATCCGCACTGCACAATCTTCGAAAAGCCCCTAATGGGGCCTTCACGTAGATTCTCAGCTGCGGAATAAAGGGCCTAGCAAACGTGTGTTCAATCTGCACTCAGTGTTATAGCACTAGCCCCACCTGGTTCCCGCTAGAATCGCATAACTTTTGTGAATGGCTTAAAGATCTCTAAGGAGACTCTGCTCGCTATTTTCAGTTGCGAGGTCTCTCGTACAGCAAAATAATTGTAGAAGGAAACTGCGATGCTCGACGTCGAAACTAATCATTTCAAACAGAATCCGATCATGCAAATTATAAATAACAAGTCGGCGTTTTTACTGGTTACAATGTTCGACATCACTTTGTATCTACTGTTTACACTGAGTCAATTGAGCATGAACACCCATTAAGTTTATAAGCCTCTCGAAGCTTATGATGATTTCATGTCGCAATTATCATGAAGACAGCGTGCATATCACTTTGTTTTCTACGATTTGTTATAATTTAAAAACAGAAGACGGTTTACGGGGTTTTTCCATTTGAACGTGAAAGTGCAGACGGCCATAGGAACGTGAAAACACACTGAACTTTGGATGATCCAGACCGCTTGGCGGTTTTCCCGTGTACATGTTGTTAGTATACAAATTAATATTACGACAACAAGTGTGCGTGAGTTAATAATAATAACACACTTTATTTCCAGACATACACATGTGTCTGAAGGGCCGTGGCAAACGAACACAAAACGTCCTCTGACGAGGTTCTCAGCCCAGTTTTACAGCACTCAACGTTGTGCAAGACCAGTGTGACCATAAAAAGAAATTATACAAAAAATGATCAAATTGGCATTAGCTAAGCAATGTAATCAGAATAATTAACATCGACGTCATCAAAAGTATCGAATAGAAATCATTCACATCGACATCCCTAAGATCATATTCATTAACATACAATGTCAGCCTTAACGTAGGAAAGGAAGAAGAGAAAGTCACATAGCGGACGTGTATTCCATTCGCTCCTATTTTCTCTGCTTACTGCTACTACGTTGCCCATCGCCAGTGAGTATTTTTTTTTTTTTTCTCTCACTTCATCATAAGCAGTTCTTGCTGGCTTGCAAGGTTCTGGCTTGCCCGTTGCGCGGCACTCCAGCCGGCAAGGCATGGAAATTTCAACGTCCTTAGTCGCCGCCATGGCGGAACCGCTCCCGCCTGACGACGAAGAACTTGCCAGCGTTTCGGGCTCAATTGCCGACGACAATCAAGGTGCGTTCCAGGATGTCGTCCGCGGAACAAAGAGACGCTGCCCAAGTCAAGGCTCTGGTTCTAGCGAGCAGACCATCATCACCCAAACCGAGCCCACTGTCGGTCTCGTAGTTCTTTTCACTCCTGTGGACAAAGATGTAAGAATTGACACCATCACTTCGGTTCGCCTCACGTCCACTCTGGAGACGCTCGTGCCTTCGTGTGTTATTGAGGTGCGCTTTAACAGGCGGAAGAATCTCCTAGCGATTGACACGCGGAATGGACAGACGACACGTACTCTCCTTGGCCAGACCACGCTTTGCGGTATGAAAGTGCGTGCTTTCGAGCCTCGTGGAAAGGCCTCCAGCGTTGGAATTGTCCGCGACATTGACAGCACCCTTTCTGACTCCGCAATACTCGGAGTTTTGCGCTCAACAGTAGGCATCCGCAACGTCCGTCGCATCGGCAAGTCCACTACTATTCGAGTTGAGTTTGCTTCTCCTACACTTCCTGAGCACGTCTACGTCGGCCTGGTTCGACATAGCGTCAACTTGTATGTCAACAACCCCATCCAATGCCACCGATGCGGTTTGTTTGGCCATGTTGCGGCTGTGTGTAAGCGGTCGCTAACTTGCCTCCGATGCGCAGAGCCTCACGCAACTACGGAATGCAAAGGCTCGAGCACTCTTTGCGTCAACTGCAAGAAACCACATGAAACAACATCACAACAGTGCCCATTCTGGCAAGCTGAGCGCTCCGTGTGTCGCTATCGCTGCGAGAACAATGTTTCCTTCGCAGAAGCACGAGCCCAAGTGGACAAACGTACGGCCGAGCGGGCGGCTCCACGAGCCGAAGCTGCAACAGAGATGGTTGTTCTAACTGAAAAACTTCAACGGAGGCGACGTCATTCTCGACGACGCCAGGCGGAACAACATATTGCAGACAAACAAGACCCGCCATCATCGCTTGTCGCCGAAGCCCCGAAGCCAATGGAAACAGAGCCTGCGCCTAAGGAAGTACCTGTCCTTGTCTCCTCCGGCGAGAACAACGTGCGACAAAGCTACAAAGCAGCGCTGCAAAACGAGCCCCCGCCGTCGTCACCACCAGTTCAGGCCGGACCTGTACTCCCGACCACTCAAGCTCCTCCAAGTGTTGGACAGGAGGCGATACCGTCCCTCCCAAAACCAAGCACCCTCACTTCCTCGTTAGGTAGCTTCGTACGCCAAATGCTCGTCATAGCGCGACAGTTTCTCCCGCTTCTACAGTATCCATGGGCAAACCAGCTCCTGAATTTTATCACACTTATAGAGCCCTTGGTCAAAAGTTTTCTGCAATGAAAGTTTTTACTCTGCTCATTTTTATTTTTATGGCTTCCTGCCCATCTATCTTACAATGGAACGCCCGCAGCATCACTTCTAAATTAGCAGAGTTGCAGTATTACCTTTCATCTCAGCCGGTACCCATACTTGCAATTTCAAAATGCCGCCTCAGACATGGCTCTCGGATTCAGCCCTATGTCCATTACCCAAGCGCGGCGGCCACGCCTAACAGCTCATCACGGGCATCACTCTTTGTTCACTCAAGTGTGCAGCAAGCTGCAGAAGATGTGTCCCATCTGTGTACAGAAACTGCTGAATTTGCAGCATGCACGGTCATATTTCGCTCCTTTAAGATGACCATTGTGTCCGTATATATATGTCCTACTGGTCGCTTTGATGCGAACTGCATTAGTAGAGCATAGTTGTAACCCGAGACTGGGGATACGGACAAGGGACAAAACACAGAACGACAGGGACGAAGTCTCAAACGCAGCTACAAACTTTATTTCACAGGACAAACATATATGTCACTCGCCACCCTCGTCCCCCTCTCTTTCCCTTCCTTTTCCCAAAACTCCACCCCTTCCCTCTTCCTTTTCCCAAGCCCCCGTACATTCCAGTCAAAAACAATTTTGATGGCGCCAACTCCAAGTTGCCGACAGATCCCGTGTCAACAGCCCACACCGCGACATCCCGAGGTCACTCCGGCTCTCCCAAACACAGTCGCAAAGACGCCGACAGAACCCTTGTCCCCCCACACACACCGTGAAACCCCGAGGTCATCCCGGTTCTCTCAAACCAGTCAGCCGCAAAAATTTTTCGGCTTCCGAACTTAAGTGGACGGACGTGTGACTGATGCATTCGGGAGACGTCTTTATTCTAATGGTCTCTCTCACTAATCTTTTCATGTCGTTGTTTTCTTTTTCTACAATCTTTACGTCTCCCCAGGCTGGAGTGCAGTCGGCACATTCATTCAAATGTTTAGCTATTTCCGAATTCGTATCATTGTTTTTTACATTTCTTTTATGTTCCGATAATCTGTCATTCACACATCTTTTGGTTTGACCTACATAAATGGTTTGACCTACATAAATGGTTTGACCTACATAAGCCTCCGTCTTCAATTTCCTGGTCGTCTCCTTATATGCGGAGATTTTAACGCACACCATCCTCTCTGGGGGAGTAAACGCACGACGCCTCGGGGTACGGCTCTCGCAGATGAGATTGAATCATCAGATTTGATTATTCTGAATGACGGCTCTCCTACATTTTTTGGTCATCGCGGAGAACCTAGCGTGCTGGACCTTACTCTCGCTTCCCCCAATCTAGACGTGTACTGGTCGTTGGACGCGGACACACGTGGAAGCGATCATCTTCCAATTTTGATGAATATACCCGAAGTGACCCGCCTCCCACGTCGTCAATACAGTGTAACCAACTGGGACGTATTTCGCGCAAATGTTCGCTTTCTTGAGCCGTCAGAGGATATATTAAAAGATATTCCTGCATGTCTCGTTCAATCAACATATAAAATATCTTTAAGGATATCTCAGCCGTCCCCGGATTTGAAGTTCGTACGCTTACGTGCTGTTCGCCGCCGCACTCAGCGTCGTGCGCGCCGATCTGGCAAGGTCTCCCATTGGATAGACTGTCGTCGTGTAACGTCAGCTTTACTCCGTCACACTCACGTACTTCGCCGTCGACAATTTCGTCAATTTGCTTCGTCATTAACTCCATGTACACCTAAGCCAAAGATTTACAAAGTACTGAGAGGTATGGGCTGCTCTCCAACACCTCGAGATTTGTTCATCGCCCTCAGTCTTAAAACTGGCCTTGAATTATCACGACTTGCAGATGATTTTGCGGTGCGCTTCATTGTACCCCAACGCCCTTCTGGATCTTCATATCCTCGATCACTGACTGGTCCTGCACGGAGTCCGGAGAGTATGGATCATCCTTTCACTCTGTCAGAACTAAATGCGGCTCTTAGGAAATGCAAACGCCACAGTGCTCCTGGGTCTGATGGCATCACCTACCAAGCATTGCGTAACCTGAGTGACAAGTCACGCGTCGTCTTGCTCGAGCGCTTAAATTTAGCGTGGACTACTGGTATTCTTCCGCAAGAATGGAAGCATGCTGTAGTAACCCCCATTTTAAAACGAGGCAAGCCTTCGTCGGAATTGTCATCGTACCGCCCAATATCTTTGACCTCGTGTGCTGGGAAACTTCTAGAACGCTTGGTGCTTACGCGTCTCCAGTGGTACCTTGACGACATTGGAGCACTGCCAGCTGAAATAGTGGGATTCAGAAGTGGACGCTGCACTGCTGACTGTATTGCGAGCCTTACATCAGCGTTGGAAGACGCTCGTTCACGAGGAGACACTGCTTTGGCAGTGTTTCTTGATGTTGAACGAGCTTTTGACTCGGTTCCACATGATGTAGTTCTTGCTTGCTTGAATCACCTTGGCATAACAGGAGGAATGCTAAAATATTTCCAAGAGTTTCTGAGCAACAGGACAATTAGTGTTTGCTTGGGCAAGACTACGGGAGCCGTGCATCCACTGTTGCGTGGGTTACCTCAAGGTAGTTGCCTTAGTCCAGTGCTATTCAACATCGTAATGACGACAATACCTTTATGCATGCATAAATCACCACACCCTAGTGGTATGATCATCTATGCAGATGATATCTGTTTGTGGGCCTCCCATTCTGATCGACGCATTCTACGTCCCTTTATGCAAATATCCCTCGCGCGTGTTGCAAACATGCTAGAAGACCTCGGACTTTCCGTCTCAGCGCAAAAAACAGCTGTGCTCGCTTGTTCCCGCCGCCCCTTTCGTCATGGATTTCCGCGGCTTACTTTATGTGGGACTCGAGTACCGCGCGTGCGTAGCTATCGATACTTGGGGGTCGATCTTGATTCCCGATTATGTTGGCGTCGGCACGTAACGAATCTTGTACGTCAGACGGCGATGACGACATCTCTCATTCGTCGACTTCGTGGACTTGAGTGGGGATCGTCCCCTAAAGCCCTACTATGCGTGCACCGGGCGCTTAACCTTTCCCGCATTCTTTATGCAGCGTCATATTTGCCGCCTACGCGATCTCTATGGGATCAGCTAGAACGATGCCACCGAGCCAGAATAAGAATGGCTCTTGGTTTTCCCTCGTACTCCCGAATCGATGCAACGTGGATTGAGGGCCGAGAGATGCCGGTAGCTTTACACGCTGTGAACCGTGCTCTTAAACATCTCGTTCGGCTTGCTGAGTCGACCAGTGGTGTCTCGCTGTTTACTGACATGCAACAGCGTCACCTTTCACAATATGGCGGTCACTGCACCTCTCTAGTTGAGGCTCTCGGCTTCATACCCTCCGTCCATTCTCCTCCAGTTGACTCCCCGTGGAGCAAGCACCCGTTCACCATCTACGAGGACATCCCGGGTTTCCACGGAAAATCACGACACCCCTGTGTGGTTAGTCGAGCCCTGACAGAGGAGGTGATGACGTCTCGGCATTCCTCGTTTACGGCCATTTATACTGATGGCTCTGTCGACTTCATTCATGATGTCGCGTCTGCAGCTTACCACATCCCATCGGAACCCTGCTCATGGTCAGGACGGTTCGACCATGCCGTGTCGTCGACTACAGCTGAGCTGAGTGGAATCCACGCAGCTCTTCTTCACATCACGACGAAACCACCTAATAACTGGCTTCTGGCAACAGACTCTCGGTGTGCGGTGCATAATATCCTCAGCAGCAAAGGCGCCAATCCTGATTTGGTTTGTGAAATAATTAGGCTGGGTCATCTACTTGTCTCCCATGGTTCTAACCTGCGAGTACAGTGGATACCTTCGCACATTGGCTTACCCGGAAATGAGATGGCTGACCATCTGGCCTCAACCGCTCTAAAACTGCCCACTGCGACGTTGAATCTCCCCAGCCACTCTGACCCAAGATTGGCTATTAAGACTTGGATACAACACAAGCATCCCGTTTCCAGTGTGGCGTCTGATGAACCTCCTCCTCCAGCTTGTACGCGTGGCCTAACACGGAAGTTCGCTTCTCTTCTCCACCGCTTAAGAGCAGACTGCGCGTACACGCAAGTGAACCTGCACCGCATCAAAAAAACAACCAGCCCCTTCTGCGAGCACTGCGATCAACCAGAAACGCTGACGCATATATTTTTTGAATGTGGACACTACAATACGGAAAGAACCGTCCTTCTAGCTTCACTGAAGAGCCTCGGTGTTTCACCCACCCTCGTGGATATGCTATTCCCCAAGGGTCCATCATCCACGTGCATACGTCTCCGAAAGACTGTGTTCAGCTTCTTGGATGCCTGTGGGCTTCTGGCAAGGCTGTGATGAGTGAGAAAATACGACCGCCGACTTCTCTTCTCGTGCTTGTGTGCCAGTGATAGTTTTTCTCGTGAAGTTTTCTGCGGGAATGTTGTGAATATTCTGTGATGCTCGCGTTCTAGATGTGCCCATTTTCTCACTTTTGACTGATTTTTTGCCGACTTTTTATTTTACTTTAATTTGTTAACTTGTGTTTCATCACCCTATATTTCTCATCACCATCTGTTCCCCCTCCTTTCCCCTGCATTCATTCTCATCAATACTGCAATAACCCAAGCCCGTGAAACTTTTCCACAGCCAGTGAGAAAAACCTCACGTCAGGCAAACACCACCACCACCACCACCACCAGCCTTAACGTAAAAATTCTCCATTACTCTGTTGCATTCAAACAGAAAATATATATAAAGATACATGGAAGACATTGGTAAAGTTTTTCTTCTGCGTCAAATTATCAATAGACTTAATTAATAATGAAAACAAATCAAAATAACTATAAAAACACTTTGAGATCTGCAACCCCCTCGCGAAACAATTTTTAAGTTAAGATCACTGGGGCTAAAAATAGGCTTTTGCTCTTTTCTTAAACATGCGGATTCTTCGACTTCGGCGTACTATTTCAAAAATATTGGGGTGGTTATTTATAAGGTGAGATAATCGGTAATCAAGTTTAATCAAGCTATTATAAAAATGATGAGCTAAATATAGAGCGCCCCTCTGAACACACGTCTTGAAAAAAAAGGTCTGCTATTGCTTCCTTTATCATAAATCAAGGTGCAGTCAAAGACTACAATGTACACAAGCACAAACACGCATGCTGAAAGCGGAAGGCCATGGTGCATGGTTTACGCTCTATTGCTTTAACCGGTGACAACAAACGCACTAAAAGTCGTCGAGCTCCGTGACGTAGCGTTTCCTGGCTATGCCTGATTGGCCTCATTGACTTGTTATGTCGGCTCCGCTCTGACTTAAAGCGAAAATAAATTTAAACGTTTATGTTGTGCGAAATCTCTTACATTCACGAAATGCTGACCAGGCATGTCCTATATAGACGCTTTCAGCGCGCGCCAGATTGAGCTGCCATAGCCGACCTTCTCTTGTCTTATTGAGATGCCGAACCACTGAAGCGGGTGTTGACGAGTCTCCACAAGGGCCTAGGCTGGGGAGAAAGACGTAGTAACACATAAAATGGCAATGACCTGACCTACTGTGGCAATGATGAAGTGGAGCAAACGGATTGAGAGGAAACAAAAACTGAAGGTCGGTTATGGCGGCGCCCATGCAAAGCTACCTGAAAGTGTCTTGTAGACGCTTTCAGGCAGCCCTTTATCTTCTGTATTTTCTTTATTACTTTATTTCTACTGATTACTTCTTTATTACCACCTGCGGTACCGCGCATAGAACACCATACGCCCCATGTGAAAAAAAGAGTCGCCTACAATATTTCTATGTCATGTGGCAAATGCTACATACGGCAAACGGGTGGGTGTATCAACGACCGCACCAGAGAACATGCAGCCTCTGTGGCCGCACTAACGTCGGTTGGCCACCTTTCGGCACATTGTTGGGAATGCAAATGTGCTCCCGACTTCTCAAACGTCACCGTCGTCGCACGACACCGAAAACAGCTTGGGAGGGAGATTCTCAAGTTGCTGGCCACTGAAGAGACCGGTGAAGAATGCGTAAGTGCCACCTCCTCTATTGCGCTTTTTCCTAGGGAAAAAGTACATCTGCAGAGAGCGGCCCCTTGGAGCAACCAGGTCGGGACCATTTAAATGCGTTCTATCTAAGATCCGGCAGATAAAGGAGTCACCTCTACGGATAGTGTCGAGGAAAAAGAAGTTTTTCAATAAAGGGTTGATAGTCCAGCAGTGTGTGTCCAAATACTTTACTAGGGGGAATACATTCTACTCTGCTTATTTGCATTAGACAGAACGAATACAGCGCCGAATTCAGGCCTGACAGAGTGGAGGTCCGCGTCAGTTCACGCGCAAGTGCACGAGGATGTTCGTGGCGCCGCGGCGGTGTCGTCTCCGATTCCACCTAAAGCCCCTTCATGTTTCAAAAGTAGCGCAAGGTGCGTCGATGCACGAGACACGTGCAACGTCCAACCTTTGGGAAGATCATGGCGGCACAGCGCAGCAAAGTATTTAGCGCACCACTGAGCTAGATTTTAGAGTCCATGTTATTCTTAAAAGTGGCGCGCGGCACATGTCTCGCGCATTTCCACAACAATGAATTTGGTATGTAGAAAAACCATCATCAATATCATCATTTACCGCCCGATAGCCGAGACCTCCCCGACGATGGATGGGTCTTGCCAAGCCCAGAAAACCTGTCCGCGCCGAGGCTACTGTATTTGAGAGGAATGGAATGTATTCCCCGTAGTAAAACATTTGGTGTGTCTTTGTCCTTTCCTCTCCTTCGCTTTTCCTCTTCGTTCAGTTGGTATTCAAGAAAGCGTTAAAAAACTATAGGTCAATAGCGCTCAACAACGTGGACTACAAAATATTAATGAAAATCTTAGCAAGAAGATTACAGAATGTGTTTTTTTTGTGTAAAATAGTCGGAGATTACTTTGTGAAATTATATTCAACATTCACATCATAAGAAGTTTATTATAATTGTACGATTAGGATCTGGATCCAGTGGCTATGCTCCAGATCGACCTGGAGAAAGCTTTCGATCGTACGCAACACTATGTTTTGTATAAAATATTGGAACATGTAAATGTGGGAGAATTGATTTCACGATTCGTTAAAATGGCTTATACCGGATGTACAGCTCGGCTCATATTGAATAATAATTGGGGTTGTGTGGATGTTTATACAGCGTGTAATGGGTCAGCCATTTAAAAGTTGCGACGAGTCACACGTTGTAGAGGAGCAATTTAGTCAGTGCAGTACAACCACTAACCTTGGGGTCTTTAACGAGCACCACGCAGTAGTGATACACGACCGCACGCCGGTACAAAGCTCATCCAGATCGAAACGGGCAGGGCTGGAGATTGAACCCAGGATCCCTGGGTTCTGCAGCGCGAGCTTTCGCTCCACGTGCTCCGAACTGGTGTGCGCTAGCCCACTCGGCCATTGATCCACTTTTTGTCTTTCTATGCCCGTCGCTCTTCGCACAAACACGTCACATGTGGCTCGCTATTGGGCTTTTTCTCACTTGCCAACCCCGTCCTCCCTCTGATCCCTCCATGGCCCAACGAACGGTGGCAACGCATATTGAACGCAAAGTCAACTACTTACATTAATGTATAATGTCTTTTGTGAAACTAGGTTGTCCATTATCGCCCGTATTGTTTAGTATTTATTTAGAGGCTTTTTGTGGAAATGTATCTAAAAATAGGCTTATTAGAGGTTTTACGCTGTAGTGTACAGAGTTCAAGCTGCTGACGTACGCAGACAATATTGTTTTATTTTGTAAGGGCAAGAAAAGTATAGAAGACGCATGAGGGAGGTAAAAAAAATTGCGACCATTTGTGATAAATGTGGCGGTCTTTGGCAAGGCACTTGGGCCATGAAACCTGATATTTTTGAAGGTATTCCTTTTATGTTAACTCCATCCAAGTATTTAATAGTTCCGCTGCAGCACTATAAAAAAATCAAGTGAGTACTCTGCGTCTGTTATTGCGGATACACGCGAGACATTAGTAAGTGGGGCGGCTGGCAATTGTTAATATTTTCACGAGCTACAATTTGTAATGTTTTTTTTAATTGCTAAATTCTGGTATGTGCTTCAAGTTTTAGAAAGTTCCAGAGTCAATGTATAAAAAGCTGCATCGTGTCTACGCTGCTTTTTATCTGGGGTTCCGAATGGGGAAGAGCTCGCCGCGACACTCTGTTTCATCGCGTCAGCAAAGGTGGGCTGTCATTATCGCATGTCTCTGTCAAACAAGTAGTCTAGCGTTTAACATTCCTTCGGGAGCAAACCAGTCCTTTTCTTTGTACCATAATCCAGACCAACTTATCTGGAGATATCCCTTTGTTTGCGGTTTTTTCGAGCTGTCGTAAGCAAGGCAAGATTTGTAGCTATCTTCATGAAGTGATTCACGCGTTTCCTTTCCTGTCTGTGCGTTTTTCTCTAAAGTATCTGTCAAGTGCCAAACGGAGGCGTTTAACGAGAGACATTATTAAAACCGTTTTTCCTGTTCCTATTTACTGGTCAGTTTTCCTTAAGCCCAAGGCATAATGTTTTATAACGTGTTAAAAAAGAGCCAATTCCACCTTCTATAGAGGTTTCTTTTCCTTTCCCGTAAAAGCTTGGCTTCATGAGAAAAATAGATTCGTCTCGTGGTATGTTCAATGTTTTCAATGCAAAGCACCGGAGGCAATAGAACACGTATTTTTAGATTGCTGGGAGGCTTTCTTGTTCTGGGATGTCCTCAAACGAACTATTAAAAATGTCATACCGGTAACATCTCACGGAATTCGGTTCCTTCCCGTAGAAAGATACGCTAAACTTACTGTTTATTTAGTCATGATTTTGGGCCTGCGGGAAATATGGCGATGCAGAATGGTTGTGCGTAATGCTGAAGTGGATGCGCGCCCTGTAAGAATGCATTTTATAGAAACTGTACGGTCGTGTAAAAGCTGTGTATGCCACATTGGTTTGCCCGCCTGAGTGGGTATCCATATTGGACGTTCTGGAGCACCTCAAGGAATTTCGAAATTCATGTGTGTACGGTCTATTGCGCGCATGATTTTACCTTTAGTAGTGTTGTGTAATTTGTCAAAGCAAACAATAAAAACAAGTGCGTGGACGAATGGTTACCGGGTTCGGCTCTCGCGGGTATGCCCCAGGTTTGATTCCTGGAAGCGGACGCTTTTTATAGTTTCTTTCAATTTAGCGTTCTCATAAGTTCAAGAACCCTGTCGTCTGATCAAGTTACGAATGTTCTACGCACCGAACGTTTTACACTGAATGTTGCAGAAACCCACGCAGGTACATAAGGGGCTCCGCTTGGCGGTCCGGTATCAGTATCGCCCCATCGCCATCGACGCTTGCGACGCTAGGCTTCTTCTATTTGGCTTTGGGCACAAGTCCGCCCCCTTGAACGTTTAGTTTCCTTTAGTCACTCTTCGTCCCATCAATTGTCATTTGCGATAATAATATCCTACAAACAATTTAGAAGGCATCAGATTAGCCAGCTCTACCTGCGTCACGCTCCCAGGTGAAATGAAGGAAAATGAACAGATTTGTTACTTTGTACGTACCATCCTGTCGATTTCGGCTAGTTTTGTTGAAACTCCAGAACCATCTTCTTGGTGTGATACGGCTTCAAGATTGGTCCCAGGATATGGTAATGTGCCAGCCTGCATCGGTGCATGCATAAGTCTCATCCCATGTTTCCACATGAGAAAACGAAAAGACGAATATTAGTTTTGAAAAAGGAACTTCAGGTTTTGTTCGGTTGAATTTAGCTAGTCCTTACGAGCACGTCATATCCGCATAAGGCACTTTTGTGATATTTATTAACATAAAATTTCAAGAATGTTTAACCTGACTTAATATACGAGTAGAAACTAGGTTTGTAATTGTACTGCAAATACAAAGGTAATGTGTTGCGATGAATATATACAAACCAGCCTTATGGTTTCAGTCTATGCTTATCTGGAGTAGGGTTAAATGTAAGTCAACCAACCTGCCATTTCACTGCTCTACTGGATATCCGGTTCAGGTTACCGTTGTCCCCATCCTGAAAAAAAAAACAAAAAAAACAAAACAGACAAGGTGCCCCTGTCATGCTCTTGATGTGCAGCTCTTTTGGTTCCCAAAAGCTGCGGACTGCTAGCCCAAGCAACTTTGAGTCCATGTTACTGTCTCTCAAGTGAATGCTCGTTCAACTGCTTGAGATATGAACGTCATGTTTCAGGTGCATCTGAAACAAACAAAAATTGGAACTAAATAAATATTTAGCCTCTTTGTAAAAGGGCCTTCACATTTTTGGTAACATTCATACAAGTGACAGGCAGCAGAGCAGCTTAACTTTAGGATAAGCGCTTTCATGTGTAATTTTCAGATAGTGTAATGACAGAGCCAATATCAAGTGCCAGGCTAGTATGTAAAACATCGCTATTAAGTATTTTGCATGTTTTCACACCCCACCTTGTCATGCATCCAAATATTCTGGAACAATCATGTTCCTCTCCAGCCGATCATTTGATTGACCAGGTTATCAAACCAGAAATCACCCTAGGAAAACACAGCATGAATGAATAACCTTGCGGCACTCCTGTTATTTATACAGCATTAAAATGTCACTGACAGCAACATGTATAACCTGTTTCTAATTTATTGCTGAAACGTTAAGGCAAAAGCCCATCAACGCCCTTGAATGTCGAGGTAGGTTTCCTATAATAACTGCCGCTGTATGGTTGTTATAAAAGTTGAACCTCAGAACCACAGCCAATAGAGACTATGTGGCTTGAGTATATTCACATGAAAATTCGCATAATCAACGTCAGTCTCTGCTTGGCCGGGGATGCATTTGATATAAAAAGGAAAATATTGGGGTTTTATGCCACAAAACAATTGAAGCAATGGCCCCAAAGGCTCCACAAAAGGGACCACTCAAGTTTCGAACCCTAAGTTTTGCGCTCCCGGGGAGCCAACATGTAAGTTAAACATCACAGAAACACAAACTTATAAGATTGAAACAACATACTTATGATAGATGAAACAATCCTCACAGCGACATTTACAGCATAAAGACTCGGCCAATAGCTAAAACAAACAAAGGTTAGATCAGTTATATTCAGTGCAGAACACCTTGAACAATATTTACCATTAGGCCCCGGTAAGAAATGAATTCCTTTGCTCAGGTTATAGCTCTTAACTAGGTCAGATGTTCTAATTAAAACTTTATATCTTCATATCAATCACAGTAGCAAAAGCAAGACTCAGGTGCTTGTCCAATTCCATTATTCATTTTCCAATTACGTAACATGCTAAAAGTTGAAAACATGAGACCGCCGCATAATCACGATTACACACACCACAGCGCACTATAGCAAACAACACTCACACCTTACACACGAAAAATAAAGCAAAATTCAAAACAAACCGCGCTGACTGACAACCCTTTTTATATAACTTTGTCTTCTTCAACCTCTATCACCACCGAATTTCCCAAATCACGCGCACCGATCTCCTAGATGCCTAAAAATGTTTTCTCTTTTTCTGTCAGGTGTAAAGATGGTGTACTTATACAGTTGTTATAGTTCCTGGCGATATGTTCTGCTTCGATTATTTCTCGAGTTAATTGGTTTCTGTTCATACCTAAAATTGTACAGGATGGCAGGTGAACGTCGCACCCACAATCCCGGCAGTGTATGCCTATAGTCGGTTGCAAGCTAAGAAAAAACCGGAAATGCCTCTCAGAGGAAAATGTAATCCTACGCCGAGAAACGCCAGCCAATCGTTTTCATGACGTCACGATTCCGTGGACCAATCGCAATCCTTTTGAAAAAAAAAAAAAAAGCTCAACATGGCTGTTGGCCTTAGCAACGCGACGCTAGTTTCTCGTGACAATTATTCTGCTTCTTTGCACCGTGTTTTACGTGCCCGAGGTTACGGCACGAAATCCTAATGGTATCGGCTTGCGTTTGCAGCAGTTTTTGCGCGACAACGTGAGAATCCAGCGACGCTATCGCCAACGAAAATTTCGAAGCGGGCGCAAGGCTTAGCGCTGGAAGACGATATGTTAGACGGTATCTTGGACAGAAAATGAATTGGGAAGACGGTACACTGGACATGACTTTCTTTCTTTACTAAACAGCTATTTCGTTGACAAAAACGTATTCTAACTTTTTTGAATGTCCTGAATTAATTAAATAAATATTGAAGTAGTTTAAGACACGTTTCCTGGAGGAAGGAAAAGCAACGTTGCTAGCGAACTACTTTCTCGACGGCGGAGGCACTTCAGATGGGCGCAATGCGCTTGTGGGTGGAGCTAAAAGATTGTTCTCAGGTTGCATCCGACTATAGATGCCCTGAGTTGGCCCTGGAGCTGTTGTTGTTGTGTTCCTGGAGCCTATTATTAAGGCATCGTTCGGTCTGACCTATGTACACTTTCCCGCACGCAAGGGGAAATGAGTACACCACTTCATCGGCACACTCAACGAACCTGTTCTGATGGTTTTTGGTGCAGCATACTGTTCGGTGGAAATCAGGTGAGTTGACTTGTTTACACAAGTTGCCAAGCTTATTGGGAGCAGTAAAGACGACATTGATGTTGAACTTGTTGGCGATTTTCTTGATGCCATGGGAGAACCTGTGGAAGTATGGAAGCACGACAGGTCTCGTAGATCTTTCTCTGGCTCTTGGTGTGACATATGATCTCGTATTTTTTGTTTTCAAGATGCTCTCAGCAATCGATGTTAATAATGACGTGGGATATCCGGCGGATGTTAATCTGGAAATTTGGGCATCGAAGCTTATTGAAATAGAATGCTCGCAAGATTTTTGAAGAGAGTTACTTAGACATAATTTGACGATTCCTCTTTTGACTAGCTTAGAATGTATAAGTACACCATCTTTACACCTGACAGAAAAAGAGAAAACATTTTTAGGCATCTAGGAGATCGGTGCGCGTGATTTGGGAAATTCGGTGGTGCTAGAGGTTGAAGAAGACAAAGTTATATAAAAAGAGTTATAATAATAATAATAATAATAATATTTATTTTGGTTCAGGAGAACCGCGGTGCCGCAGAAAGGCAAGTAGCCCATACCAGGAAGGCCTGCGGCGCCGCATCTAAGGACGATGGGATGAGATAGTGTATAGATGACAGAGAGGTGCTGACGATGTTGAAATGGAGCTTGTCGGCGAGGGTGGCGGGATGATGTTACGGGTGGTGTGGGTCGTACCCTCTTGTCGAATTTCTGCGGCTCTGGTCCTCCTGCCTCGCCAAAAGTTGGTCTTGTGAAGCCACCGGTCCGGCGGGTGGACTTATCGTCGTCAGGCCGAGTAGGACGGCCGCCTCCGGGATGGAACCGGCTCGCGGCGCGCCGGGCTTCTGCTAGGCTTAACGCGGCTGCCACGAAAAATATTCATAAGTCCAGTGAACTTGCACTCGCCAACGCGAAACCGGTACCGATGAGCTCTAAATCACTTAAGGGGAGGCCATGCTGTCGGTGACCGCCGGCAGTGGTGTCAGTCAGCGCGGTTTGTTTTGATTTTTGCTTTATTTTTCGTGTGTAAGGTGTGAGTGTTGTTTGCTATAGTGCGCTGTGGTGTGTGTAATCATGTGCAACCAACTCGCTCAAGCTGCTACGTTAGCATAATCACGACTCCCAGAAGAACTACGAAGTATGTACCTTTTGTTATACCTATCGCATGACAACATTTTACCCACACATCAAATCAAGAGACACCGTGCTTCTACAAAACCATAACTGCAAAGAGTAAAGCTATACGCACTACGTCGTGTATCTCGACTGGAAATGGCTATACGCACGACGCGTTGAGCTCGTGCCATTTGGGTCACCCTTTTCGGGCGGCCCGTGTATCACTGAAGAGCGTGTTAACGCCCCGCCCCCGCCTGCGTTCACGCCGATTCGCGCCGACAGTCAGTGGCTGCTAATTACAAACTTGTTAACTCACCTGGCAATCTGTACACGCCGCTTCGCGGCGTCCAGCTGGCAACCCAAGCCCACTGTCCCCCATTGCACCTCCGGAAAGGAAGTCCCATATCATTTAGTTCAGCGAAATTTCGTCGGCAACATTTTTTTTACAGTGATAATTGTAATAGAGAAATGTAAATATCGCCAAATGCTCGTCAAAAAAAAAAGTGTTCGAAAAAAAACAAAAAGTAAGCCCACGCTGCAGATTGAACCCTGGTCCTCTGCTTACAAAGCAGACACCTTTCCACTGCGCTACGCCATCGCTTTAAAAACTATAGTTTTGGCCATTCGTTTTATACGAAACCCAACAAGTTTCGCGTCGTGCGTCGTGGGTCGAAAGAGAAACATGGCGGCTTTCGGTAAGTGTCGGAACTGTGACCGGGGATACTTCTGCGTTTGGACGCAATTACAGGTAAAAATATTTCTGCAGCAAGCTCGTAGAACAATTTCCGGTCGAGTTGCATGACGTAGTGCGTATGGCTTTACTCAACTTAAACATAAAATACTAAAACTTATATATCTGGAAGTGAAGACGAGGGTTAATAATAGGGCATGTGCGAGAGAAGGGTTTCGCGTCTCAGGAACAAGTTTTATATATATATATATATATATATATATATATATATATATACTATCAGGTGGCTCTGACGTCACGCCGCTGCGGTGGCGCTTCTGTCCACAGAGAGATAAAGCCCTTCTATCCTAAGAAAAGTGGCGCCATTCATTGTTGTGGAAATGCCCGAGACACGTGTCGTGCGCCACTTCTAGAAAGAACATGGCGTCTGAAATCTAGCTTACTGCTGCGCTGTGCAGCCATGATCTTCCCAAGGACTGCACGCTGCACGCACCTCGTGCATCGACGCACCTTGCGCTATTTTTGAAACATGAAGGGGATTTACGGAGAGGATGCGCGGACAATTTACTTCGAGCGAATATGATTTGTCTAGGGTGCCTCAATGTCCTTCTGTTTAGGGTGATGCCACCCTTTGTAGTAGCCGATGCTAACAGCACGCGCTCACGGGGAAGAAATCGACGAAAACAAAATGTCGCCATAGCACAGTCATCGCCACAAACGCGCGCAGGGACACGCTGTTTCACGCGCTTCTGAACAAAAAAGAAAAATAAAAGTGTAGGACAAAATGGCGAGATGCCACCACCCTAAGCAAAGCGCACATGAAGGCACCTTAGGTTTTTTTCGCATAAGCAGTGCCCTCACCTAGTGTGGGCAAACGCGGGCATGTTTGTAAAAAGGCACTTTGGCCTATATAGTACATTTAGATGTGTGTCATCCTGAGAAGCTCTTATGCCCGTGAAACGCAGCACACATGTAACGTTGACATTCCAGGTTTCGAGTATGTCTATACTCAGTTCAATATCAAGTCCGACCACAGCCAACTGTGAGATTCACCCGGGACGAGCAGACCCGGCTGGAATTCAACCTCTGCAGTCGGCCGTAAGTGCCCGCACGAAAGAACTGCAGCGCGGCGCCACCGAGCCCTTGAGACTTGGTCTCGCCGACCTCGCCTCGTGGCGTGTCCTACAGAACGACCGCAGCTTAGTCCAAAGGTCCAACGGCGCATCGGAACTCCGGGGAGAACGCAGGGAAAAGAGGAGAGCTTAAAAACGACGCCTTTTCTTTCTGGGGATGTAAGGGAAGAGAGGGACAGTCGAGTACCGAAGGCCGAGAGATTCGGACGTGTCGAATACGGGGGAATCTTCGAAGGGAATAATGGAAGTCAAGAAACACGGCGAGGAAACCTGTTGGGGACACTTGCGAGTGAGCATCCAACGACGGGACCGTTAATCCTGCCGTCCTGAGCCAGCGCACCCACGAACATTATGAATGAAATATAATGTTAAAAAAAAGCGGCCTGGTCCCCTGTGTGCTCCGAATTCCTAAACTCAGTGTGAACCCACAGTATAGGTTATCTCTTGCACAACATCACGATCCCGTGGAGCCAATCAAGCAGAACCAAAAGTGCTTCGTCAGGGCACTCGTCGTCTTCGTGCGTTTGCTTTTGCCGGCTAGACTAATCAAGCAGAGAAAGGATCACTGTGCCTGATTGGAATAGCCGGTGATTGCAAACGCACAAAGACAACGAGCGCCATGAGAGTACTCTTATTCATTGCCTTCATCGGATCGTAGTGTTCTCCGCAGTCGACATTAATCTGAAATTGCCCTCTTTTGTTTTCAAGAACCAAACTCCAAACGCCCTTACACCTTAGCGGCATCATGGGGTGTACTCTCATTACTTAACCCAATTCTCGCACCCTCCTAACACCCTCATTACACCATTTTATATTTTAAAGGTGTAACGAGGGTGTTCTAACACCCTTTATGTTGAAGATTCGGGTGTTAGAATGGTATTTCGAGTGCCATTACACCGTTAAGGGTGTGGCGACGCTCAATCGCCAACATTTTGGCGCAGCCCTCACCTCGTCGTTGTCTGTTTCGGGGATGCACGGCCACGCGCTACACAGGCACGCGGGACACAGGAACGTCCGTCGACCGCCGCCGCCGAGGCAATAAACAGCCGTTCCATTCCTATGTTGGGATTCGCTCGTCAACACGACACAGCATCCCACATCTGGATAGCTAGGTTCGACATTGTACATGTACCTTTTTTTAGTACACGGAAGTGACGTCATCACGTCTGATTGGTTGGAAACAAAAGTGACGTAATTTCCCTAGAAAAATGTGGGCGGAGTCGGCTACCGGACGTGACAACAAAATGACGTTTCGCTTTGTACCGAGTACGTTTCAAAAGGTACTTGCTCGGAACTAGGTGTCATTGGCACCATGTTTTCGGCGGCGAGGCGTCGCCGTCTCGTTAATTCGACTTTTTCTGTAATAGAGCTTTTTTTTTCGCCCGAAAGGCTGTATCGGGAACACCGCGATGCATTCGAGCTCCCGGAGGAGATCTTTCGGAAGCAATACCGCCTGCCCAAGATCGTGGTGCGGTGGTTGTGCGACGAACTTCGCGAGGAACCGGAGGTGAGGAGAGTGCGTACCTCGTGGACGGTCATGACCGTGGAGCTTCAAGTGTTGTGTGCACTGCGCTTCTACGGCACGGGGAGCTTCCAAGGCATGGTGGCGAGCGACGAACACGTAGCGCGGGACCAAAAGACAGTCAGCGTTGCGGTCTGCGCCGTGTCCGTCGCTATCGTGCGTCGTCTCGGGGTCCAGCGTGGCTGGATCCACTTCCCCGAGACGCCGAGCGAGAGGTTCGACGCGGAGAAGGGCTTCAGGCTGCTCGGCAGGATACCCGGCGTCATCGGTTGCGTGGACAGGACCATGGTCTCCATCGTCGGCCCGTCCAAGAACGACCCCACCGTCACGAAGGCGGCGTACTGGTGCCGCAAGTACTTCTACGCCCTCAACGTGATGGTGGTAAGTACACTCATGTTACGTTGTCAAAACGCGCCCCAAATCTGTAGAAAAAAAAAAAAACTTATTCCCGATACGGTTTAAGTATGCCGCTTTATGACTGCGGGCTGTGGGGTCTCACGACTGCGCGAGCGTGTGCTCTACGTAGCATGTGAGCCGTGAGACTCTTCTCCCAAAAATAATACTTGTCTGTTAAAGCTTCCGTAAAAAACAACACAAAAAAAAAACATTATTTTTGTTTCAAGGTACCTTGCATCCAGGAAGGTGTGTTGACATGCATGTGTCAGACAAAATAACTTAAAAGGTTCTGAAATTGCGACTGCTTTGTGAACCATAAGTACAATCTACGACTTGTGGATTCAGGTAATTACATGTCAATATCTCTCTCACTTTCAGGTGTGTGACGCCGACTGCCGGATAATGTGCATCGACCCACGGTATCCCGGGTCGGTGCACGACTCCTTCGTGTGGCAATTTTCCTGGCTCCGAAACCAACTCGAGCAAGGGCAGCTGCCACGCGACGGCCGGTTCCTGCTTGGTGAGCATACTAAATTCATTCCTTACGCACACGGTGGCTCCCACTGCTTGAAAGCCACAGTACCACACGTACTGTGCTTGTTGTGAGGCACACAGACACAGTTGCTGCAACTCCTTGAAGTGAGACAACACCCCAAGTTTGGCCATTAACCTCTGTTTATGTCCACATAACTCTCACACTCTGCAGGCTACGAAAGCCACACTACACCAATCTCACGACAGTGATAGACTGCGCAAGGCATGCAACCGCAGTGCGAGTCGCTGCCCAGTTCGGCCCACTCACTGTTACTGTCTGCCTGTACCCTCTTGCTGGTTGGTTTTTGCATGAAGTTGGAGCTCTTTCGCCGATCCCTGGGGGCTCGCCTGGTCGCTTTGAGTCAGTTTGTACGGAATGGGATCAATTCCTCCTTGGCCACTTGGGGCTCGCCAAATCTGTCCTCGGGTCGTCTCTGTCCCACACACTGGATTCTTTTCCCTGACCCTTCTTCTTCGGTCTGCCTATATAGCTCCTCCTATTAAACCCTCCGTGTCCCAACAGGACCTGACTCCTTTCCAATCTAACCACCCCCTCTCTTTTCCCCATCTCCAACTCCACCGAGGATTAGGAAAGAGGTTCGTTGAACTGGCGCCTTATCCCCTTGCTTGCCAAAGACAAGGCCAGCGTGTTCTGCTCTGTCCGTGCCTAAGGTCGCGGCCACACTCCCAAAAGCAACAGAGCTTTTATCTGTCGGAAGCAAGGGCCTAATAATGCACTTGCATACAACACAGCACCCCTAAGGAATCGTGCACACATCCCATACAACCCACCAGGAAAACACATAGTTACATGAAATAACAGGGAGTTTGCAGGCAAGCTGGTGCTAATTAATCATAATGTAAACTGATACTGTAGTGCAGAAATATTAACACCCTTTTAAGTCACACTTAGGTTACATTATAATTGACATAGTTGCAAACAGCTGTTTTCTTGCCTTTTATTTTAAAAAGTAAAGAATGCAATATGTTCCATCCTCTAAATGTGCAGGTGACAGCGGCTACCCCTTGGAGCCTTGGCTCTTCACCCCTGTCCCCGGGAACCACGCGACCTCCACCGCTTGCGGCCGGTTTAATAAGGCGCATTCCTCGATCAGGTCTGTTGTGGAGCGCTGCATCGGGCTGTTGAAAAACAGATTCCGGTGTCTGCAAAGGCACCGGGCTCTGTATTACCACCCTTCAACAGCCACCGCCATTATTTCGGCATGTGCAGTGCTCCACAACATCTGCCTTGCATCGAGCGAGCCAGAACCGGAGTCAGACTCCGACCCTGAAGAGTCAGAGTTGGAGTCTGAGCCGAACTCGGACGGTTCTGAGCCGAGCTCGGAGAGGTCAGCGTCGGCTCCCGAGAGGCTGGCTCCTGCCGGCCCTCCGGTCGGCCTTCCGGTCGGCCTCTCGGACAGGGGGAAGGCTCTGAGGCAGCGCCTGGTCGCCCGGTTCGGAACCCGCCGCAGACGTGCCCGTGCGGAGCGCCACACGCAAGGAGTCCGCCGCCACGACGGTAGTCCCGACCACCAAGGACACCGTCGGGAAGCCCCTCAGCGCCCTCGCCGCGGTGGTGCCCAGCATGGACGCCGCCAGCGACAGGGAACCTCTCGCCACCACGACTGAGGTCCTGACCACCAAGGACCCCGTCACATCCTTGCCCTCAGTGAAGCCCTCCCCGTGGAAGCCGTAAAGTGCACACTTCGCTTCCTGCTCCACAGTCATGGCCGTCCACAAGCTACATACTCTCTTCAGCTCCTACACCTTGTGAAGTTCGTCGCACAGCCAGCGTGCTGCCTCCGGATACGTGTCGAGTGCATCGCGGTGATATCGATACAGCCTTTTTTTTTACTTTTTATGAGCAGAAGGCACGAGACGCAGTCGACAATGACAGAAAAGGTTCGCAGGTTTAGTTGCCAAACCAACAGGTCATCTGGATTGCCCCTGCAAAGAACTGAGAATTAATTTAGATTACCTCTAGAAGAAATGCTTGCTTTAGCAGAGGTTGCTTTCTTAGTTGCTAATTGAACCAGGGATATTGTTGTCGTGGACATTGTTTCATATTGCAAATGCTTCAAAGCGTCCTGCCTTCTGCTCCATTTCATTATCTCTTTTATGGCACTTCATTAAAGTTAGGTGATTGTGTTATCTTAACAGTGCACAGGTAGTTTGTTTTGAAAATTGCTTTATTTCTTAAAGAAAAACCAACGGAGCCCTGGACTAAGGGCCCCGACCGGGACTCGTCAGTCTCGTAACCTTTTGAAAAATAAAGTTATACCACCACCACCACCCCCTGTGACTTCATGAATAAAAGTGTGACAACATGGAATGTAATATTTCAATCATGGAAGTAAAACTGAGCATTGACTGGAACTTTGTAAACAATTGGGCAATCTGAAGTATATATCACAGATATCTTGTTGAACACTCTGGTCTTATTTGAGCACAATAGCTAAATCTCGAAAGGAAAAACAATATATATATTCTCTGACTAGCATACCACCATATAAACACTGGACCACTCTGAAAGAATTATCACAGATGTTGCTCCAAACATTCTTATTTGAGCTTTTGCAATAGCAAGTTCTCGAAAAATACAGAACTTATTTCTGACTAGAGATGCACCATATAAACACTGGGTCATTCTGAAGAAATATATCAGATGTTTTAAGGACACTATGAAGCACATTGTCTCTAGACTGCATATTGTCAGACATATGACAATGCTACATATAAAAAGCATAAAGACCAAGTTCAATGCTTAGGTAAGACAAAATGAATGTAGCTGCTATTGCAACCCATGACTAGACTGCAGGCCTCTTAAGTTCTCAATGAAAAATTTCTCGACAATGGAAGAACACTTCCTACAGTTAGCGACGGGTTAAGAATTAAACGGAGGCTCCTCCCACCTCTTCCTACTTCAGTAGAGCAAAGGCTGGAGAGGAGCTTGCTTCCTCTCTACTGTTCGCTCTGCTAAAGTGCAAAGAGGTGGGAGGAGCTTCCACTTCACTGTTAACCTGTTGCCGAGTATAGCTGCCGCTGTTCGTCAAACACAAGACATGGCTTGCTTGGGCATAAATCCGTTGTTGCCCAGCCAATATTTTCTACTTCCTTCACGGGTCATAGCCAAGGAAAAAGGACTAACCGAGCTCTTGGCAATTGCTGTAATCTGACTATTGCGCCAATCTCGGGCTGCAAAATTAAATGGCCGGCTTGGCCATGTGGATTAAATGAAATAAATAAATAAATAAATAAATAAATCTAATGTTCACTTTCAGGGGGTGGCGGGGGTTGTGAATGTGGCCAGGGCTGCGGCCAGGGCTTCGGCCAGGGCTGCGGCCAGGCCTGCGGCCGGAGCAGCGGCCGGAGCAGCGGCCGGAGCAGCGGCCGGAGCAGCGGCCGGAGCAGCGGGGTGAGCCGGGGCTGCGGGAGGGGCCGGGGCTGCGGGAGGGGCCGGGGCTGCGGGAGGGGCCGGGGCTGCGGGAGGGGCCGGGGCGGCGGGGGGGGCCGGGGCTGCAGGGGGGCCGGGGCTGCGGGCTGCTCCAGCGCCCTGCTGGCCAGCAGGAGGAGCACTTGGACCAGGGTGCTGTGGGTGTTTTCTTGTCCCGAGGCCGCCCTGTCAAGGTTTGCGGAGATCCGCTCCAGGGCCTCCAGGAGCTGAAATATCAAAGGAGTTTCATTAACATTGGGCAGCATATTTCCATACACCCACAGTCTGCCAAGACCTTGTTCATGCCACAACTGTGTCATTCTGCACCATTGTGGACATGCACTGCTTTCTGTGGCCTCGTGGCAGCACCTTGGTCCTAACCTTGTTAGTTGTAAGTGCGTGTAAGGTTAAGTTTGAGCCTGTACCCGGCCTCGGAACTCCCTCTCCTCTGCCGCCTGGTCCACGTTCTGCTGCAGCAGCAGGGCCTGTTGCTCCACGGCCTGGATGGCAGCCGCGTCGTGCCGCTCCTGCCTCGACTGCCGGGGGGGGGGGGGGGGGGGGGGGCGCGAGGCACGTTGGGCCGCACCCACGGCCCCCAGCTTGTCGTTGTGTCTGCCAAGAAACCGAGTATGGGTGATGATGGTGCTCATACCTGCACCACTGATGATAGGTCCCAGATGCCCTAGCAAGAGAGCTTACCTCGTGAGGTGGAGGGCACCGGCTCGGCTGCCATCTGGCGCCTGCTGCTGCTTGGCCTCTCCTGGAAGGGGATTTTATAACAACTCGTGAGAACACGCAGCCTTGTCTGTGCTTCCCATTTGTTGACCAAACATTTTGACGAGCATGCATTCTACTCGGAGGAGAACATTTAGAGAATGCCACCTCAGAGGCACTCTCACTTTCTTTTTTTGACAACGTTTCCATTGAGTACCGGGATATATGTCTAGTGCTAGCACATCATCTTCCCAAAAATTACAAGCAAGACACCCTGGGGATTTATTGCAACAGCCAGGGGCGAGGTGGCAAAAATGACGCATGTCCCTGTTTGGGTGTCAAACATTAGATTTCGCACTACATGGACAGATGCAATGTCTTCCGCTAGAGCTCCTAATATTTGCAAAAGGTCAACATGTTTCTTAAATGCACCCTTATTGATATTCCGCAGTGCAGCGCATTGGTGACCGCTGCCCTGCACTCTTTGTTAACATGATGGTAATTGTTGAAGTACGTACCTGCTGGTCGCCCGGTTCACCGGGGACCCGCACCCCAGGGGCCCCGAGTGCCGAATCTGTGCCCACTAGCGTCAGGATCCTGGCCAGGGACTGCGCTAGTGGGCGCACGGTGGAGCTCCCGCCCCCGGTCCTTCTGTTGATAACGAAAACGACTGAATAAATTTCATTGCACTATCAGCAGACTACAAACATTACCTTGCGGTCTCGTTGAGCTGTGCAGCTCGCTTCCGCGCCTTCATCACGCGCCGGGACCAATGCTCCTTCCATTGCTTGTAGCTCTTGGTTGGAGGCCCCAGCGCGTTCAGGCGCAGAGCGAGCTGCTCCCAGAGACGCCGCTTGTCGTCCCGCGTAAGGGCGGCGGACAGGTCAGTGGCGTTGCGCGCGAGCGACGGGTGCTCACACATGAAGGAGAGTTGCTCCTCCTTCTGAGCAGCCGTCACTCGCGCGCTCCTCGTTGGTCCCGCCGACCTCTCCGCTGCCCCCGGCACCCCCGGCTCCTCGTGGTCCTCCGACCCGTCCGACATTTTGGTTTGAAGAAGGCGCGTGGCGCACATCCCGCATAATATTGGAACAACTTTCTCTCCAATTAATTGTTAAATGTATTGCAAAAGGATACAAAAACGTGGTTTGTTTTAACAGCGCCCAAAAGGTTTTGATTGTTTTTCAATACTTTTACCTGTACTAGAACAGATGCGACGGCCAGCGACGCACAGGATTGGTTGCCGTTCCTTCGCTAAACGCAGGAACTGCTCCCCGCGTCGTAGTAAATTCTACCCCGTATCCCGCGCGTAGGGACGACTCAGGGAATGCGTAGCTACTTCCGCTCGTCGGTGGTTGGCTCCGGACGTCGCTCAACGGGTGACAGGCGTCAAGTTTGCGATGACGTAGCGGCGTCAAAGTGGGCAGAGCCGCCACGTGAGTGTTGCTAGGATACGCTCCTCCTTTGCATTACGTCACTTCCATGTACCTTTTCTCAAATGTCCAACCTAGCGATCCTGGTGACCCGGACGTGATGGTTTGCGCTCGGCGAGTTCTGCGGACTGAATAAGTTGATGGACTTTCTGGTCTTCCGATGGTGACAGGCGGCGGGTAAGTTCAGTTTTCAGATGTTGATAAAGGTTGGCCGCTGGTGGATTGTCGAGGATATCCCGTATCTCGTTGGCGTAGCGGCTGTCAATGTGGGCGACGACGTAATCGTAGCGCGTTCAGTCTTGGGGTAGCCACTACGCCAACGAGATACGGTAGGCGAAGAGGTTCCCATCCACCTACGTCTTTCGAGCTCAGCGCAGCAAACCGGTCCACCATCAAGTACGGCTCGCTCCGTCTGCACGTCCAACTAAAAAACCTACACCGTGACCTCCATTGGAATTTCGTCATCGCCGACGTCTCCGAGCCAATCATCGGCTCAGACTTTTCGGAACACTACAACCTCCTTCCCGACTGTCGCCACAACCGACCAAGGACGACAGTTCGAATCGAAACTCTTCAGGCTCCTCGGGCTCACCACCGGGTTCGAGCGCTTGAGAACCACCAGTTACCATCCTTGCGCTAATGGGATGATTGAGCGCTTCCACCGGCAATTCAAGGCAGCCATCATGTGTCACCCCGACTCAACCTGGCTCGAAGCAATTCCAGCCGTCACCCTAGGTCTTCGCGCCACCTTCAAACCGGACATTCAAGCTACACCCGCAGAGCTAGTCTACGGGGAACCCCTTCGCGTATACCAGGGGAATTTCTTGCTGCCCCACAATCCCCCATCGCCACATCAGACCCCACCGAGTTTGTCACCAGGCTCCGACGCACTATCACCGCCCTCCGCCCGTCACCTGCTGCGCATCACTGCAAGCCTACACCTTTTGTTTTTAAGGATCTGGCGACGTGCACACACGCCTTCCTCCGCGACGACACCGTCCGCACGCCTTTTCAGCCGCCTTACAACGGACCCTTCCGGGTTACCCGTCGCGACGAGAAAGATTTCACTCTACACGTGAACCGGAAGGACATCCGCGTTTCTATCGACCGGCTGAAGCCACCATATATCCTTTCGGACGAATCAAACAACCCGAGTGCATCCTCAAGCGTCCAGCCACAACCCCCGACACCGCAGCCCGCGCCAGTCACTACATGTTGTGGACGTCAAATACGCTTCCCGGATTTTTACAAGCCCCGAGGGCTCTCCACTCCGCGGGGGGGTGATGTGGCGACGCACAATCGCCAACATTTTGGCGCAGCCCTCACCGCGTCGTCGTCTGCTTCGGGGAAGCACGGCCGCGCGTTACACAGGCACGCGGGACACAGGAACGTCCGTCGACCGCCGCCGCCGAGGCAATAAACCGCCGTCCCTTTCCTATGTTGGGATTCGCTCGTCACCACGACACAGCATCCCACAAGGGTGTAAAAAAGTTTACTGTGTACTGATTACTGTCGCTCTACTTCCGGCTGAATTTTAAAAGAATCTCTCCAAATCGTACGCAACTAGTCGGAACAAACAAAATGTGCAGCGTGTTTCTAGCTACTCGTGGTGCTTCTCTATGCGCTTCTTTGAGCTCTGAGCTAACAGCATGCTTTCATGGCGGTTTCTTTTGGCATCACACTTCTCGCCGACAACTTTTGTTGCAATAGCAGTATTGACGGCAACTACTATAATAAACCAGATTAATTTAAAGATATACGAAACAGCAATGTTCTCTTGGGTAGTCACCAGTCAGTTCTCGCAAATGTTTTTTTTTTTTTTTCGATTGAAAAATTGAGCGAAAAAGGAATGCCTGAAGCTCAGCCCACATGACGCTCTGAAAAGTGATGTAGTCGTTTCAATAACGACATCACTGTTACGCTAGTGTGTCACTGGCGCATCCACTAGGGACACGCGTCACAGAGAACTAACTGATTGCACGATTGCACATCAAGAGCTGGCAAAAATGGCGCACTCAAAAGAATTCCAAAGCTTGTTGACAGTACAAGTTCGAAAAGCAGCACACGAAAACAAAACCCTAAAAGCCAAGGGGAAAAAAAAAAACACCGCCTATATTACTGCACTCGAAAACTCAATCAGACCGTGGCCGCGCCTGTTTATGAACTCAAAGTGAGTTCAAAGACGTCCGTCTGTCTCTCTTGGAACGTTCGCCCGGATTTATCCATCGTATTGTTATCGTTGACAGCCATAAACCGCCATTCGGTAAAGCAGTCGTTTTACTTTGATTCTTCTTTTAGTTGTATTACATAGCGTGCATTGTTTATTTACGATTCCTCATGTGAATAAATATCTCTATAATCACTAACAAGAAAAGATGCGTATGGGCCTCCCCTTTACCCAATCGTTGCCTTCCGTCGTGCTTTGGCTGCCCTTGCATGCCCGAAGCGCACGAGACGCCTGAGCGCTATCGAGGGTGAGAATTCCGCCCTGGTGGCGCGATAAATGAAAGACCGCCTGCCGTTCGTATTCTGTCAATAGAGAGTTTTAGTAGACCGTTTTCGCTTTCTCGCTCCGCTCTAAGGAAAAAGGAGTCGCCATCGCGCATGCGCGACCCGCTCTGGGATTTGAGCGTGAAGCGTCAGGTCCGCTTTCCTCGCCGTTTTAGGTAGCGCGTTCCACTCTCAGTAAAGCTTCAGTAGATGGTGTTTTTCGGGAAGGGAATTCGAAATGGGTGCTCGACACTTGAAAGCATGCTTGGGAGCGCGCTTCACCGTGATGAACCTAGCTGCCCTAAGATGGCTGCGCAGACTTTGCTTGAAACGGCGTCCTCAGGAAAACGGGTCATGGCGGTCGAGAACCTCTGGCTGCTTCGGTAAATCGCTGGCCGCAATCCTTTCACGGCCCTTCAACGGTGGGAACAGGTGCTGCCTTGTCTAAGCCAGCGGGCTCGATTTTCCTATACGAGCAGTCGGCAAACGGACAGATATTTTGTTAGGTTGGTTTAAACAGCAAGACAGTGCAAATTAGCGAAAGGGAGTGCTCCGTTTATATCTCTACTTTTTTGTTTTCCCAATGAAATGTGTTTTTTCTTCTTCGTATGCTTCGGTATGTGATAGGGTACCTTGGTGTTTATGTGCACTGCGCGACACCATTAGCGAGAACAATCAATATCCTGTTTTATTTTTCACCTTAAATTCGAGGGGCTGACATCAACCTATTGTTGTGGAATAAAGCGCTCGTTTGGGGCACTAATCTGAGCGACAAACTTTCAGCTCTCTCAATAGCTGTCAAAGAAATAAACTACAAATAAAAACGATTTTATCGTGTTCGTATTAACACTGGAGTGCAGTGTATGTATCTGCCTTGGAGGGTGACATGAAACCATTTTTCTTGGCTACACTTCTTTTCATTTCTTGTGTGTGTTTTTGAAAGTGCGTTTTTTGGCTCCAGCTCCTGCCTAGTTTCGGCCTCACTTGTGCTACGGTTTTTTCTTGCAATAGAAGGCCACGCAACACAGACTACTTTTACAATGCTGAAATCAGCAATAACACTGTAATTTGATTAGATGCAATATTCACACGCATATCTGAGAAGTAAAATGGCAGTCGTTAGTAAATGTTGTTTTATTAAAATATTTCTAGATGCATTTCAGCCTAGTGGGACAAGTATTTCGCAAAGTACAAAAACTTGGATTTGATTCACTGTGATCAGTTTACGCATTCAAATATTGAGCCAAACAAAACAAAAGAACAACAAAAACAAAACATGTTAGACCCCCTGCATCATGCCCATGGTCTTCGTAGGGTCCGTCTCGCTGACAAATTATGCCGTCAGCGCACATCACTGCCTGGTACTTCACGAAGAGCACCATCTCGTGACCAGAAAAGGATGGCTTCCGATTCTTTGATGGACATCATATAGGCGTGCTGTTTGGTCAATGGAACCCCAAAAGTTGTCCAGGAGTGCTCCCTTGCCTTTGACGGCCTTATAAAAAGAACAAAAAGGCACTCCTACAACACGGCAGTATTTAAACACTACCAATACATCTGATATGGGACTTATTACTCATATAAGATAAAGCGTATTTCCATGGAAAGGCTGTAAAAAATGTGTCTCGTAAATTAAAAAAAAAAAAATAGTTGTTCCTTAATTCCGCTAAGCTCTGAGGCCGTTAAACTGCGCATGCGAGGCCCGCTACGCCGGAATTCAAAACGAAACTCCTGAAAAGCGTTCTAATCTACCGTTATTTCTTTTAAGTCCTGTGTTGTGTTTGCTAAATTTTTCATTGTTTAAGTTTGTCTGGTTTTCACCAGACAAAACGTTGACGTGGAATATTCTTTCGACCGATTTTGGTAACTCTTTTGAAAACACCACCGGGTAACATATCCGGCCGCCATATTTAGGGCATCGCTTTTAGTGCGAGACTTGTGACTAGAACCGAGTTCATATCCAGCATTGACGTAGCATTCGTGTCTACACTCTCAGAAAAAAAGGGTACATTCTTACACCCTTTGTCCCTTATACGACACCCCAAATCTTCAGTTCAACGTACAGCGCGCTGACGTCAAACAGACGGCCTCAACCTTTACGAGATGCTTGACAATGGTGAGATATACCTTACTAAACAACTAAAGTACGCATCAAAAACTGCAGAGAAGAAATACTGAGGGTCTGCAGTAATGCCAAGAAAAGCGCGGTAACTTTTTTTAAGTCAATAACACGTGCATTAGCTTATTTAATAGGTTCTACCACTCGGCTATCAAGCCGCCTGTGAAAGTTGGGTACGTCGGTTCGACATCGGTGCGCTGTACGTCGAACTGGAGTTTTGGGGTGGCCTATATGGGACAAGCGGTGTAAGAATATTCCCTTTTTTTTTTTCTTAGAGTGTAGTACATTTAGACTCGCATCCGCGACAAACGATGACGCAGCTCTTTTACTCCATAGACGCTTGGCCAAAATAAGGCGGCCTCGAAAAATAGTAGCAGCATGGCATGCACTTTTAGAAAGGCTCTATTCAAGTCTCTATTATTTTCTAAATCTACCAAGGAAATTGAAGGCGAACATTCCCGGAGGAAGGCCTACACCAGTACGAACTTTGTATAGTAAAAAAGGTACAACCACCGGATTCACTTTTCGCCGGAGAGACCGGCCAGTCTGACACAGTTTTCCCTATTGTTTTTTAAGTGAAACAATTTAAAAATTTCGTGCGAATGAGAATAACTAAAGTTTAGAGGGGAACGGTTTCTTTGGTGCGGCTTGCAAGTGCTATGCTCGTGGACAACTTTCAGTGGCATTTTCGCCAGGAGGGCGCCTGCACAGGTATAATCGGCGTTCAAGCACGCGCTCCCGTACATCCGACTGCATAGCCATAGAAGGTCCAGAAAAACACGACGACTTTACCGATACCATGCTGGTTGCAAAGTGATGCTCGTTCATTTCGTTTGATTATGCTATTTTGTTTTACATTAAACTCAAATGAAATGGTTTTCTTTTCATGCGTAGGGCGCACGCTTTACTTCTTGATTCGGCCTCTTTCAGGCTGAGGTCACGGTGAAAAACATCAACGCGTATTGCGTAAGAGCAGCCATCTTGACATCTAAGCGATCACGCTAAGGACGCTGAGGCAGTCCGCTCTGCAACTTGTGAAGCGGAGCGCACGCTCACTCCGATAACTATACGCTTTAACTCAGAGTGGGCCACGCATGCGCGGTGTGGACGATGCTTCTTGCAGAGCGTAAAATAGAGCATAGAGGGCTCATAAAAGTGGCCTACTAAAACTCACAGATTACGAACACGCTCGTCGTGACTTGTTCTGACACTGCCCATGTACACCTTGCTGTGTTTTCGCGCCGAAACAAAAGTAAAGACGTAAATTTTTGGCGTATCAAAAAGAGTAACTTTTTACCAGACAGAGCAGCTGTGCTAGAAACAATGGAAACCCGAAATTTACACAAACCACGCAGCGTCTCACCTGTCAGCACAGCTCCAGTTTCGCGAGGGTCAACCACCTATGTTTGTTCATGTCAGCGAGCAGGTGCCCGAACCTCTCGTTGATGTGACCTACGAACTTCCCTTACATTCCTTTCCCATGCACTTATACTCGGCAGCGTAGCAACTGCATCGCAGGCATCCTTGGGCCAAGGTGGCGACAAGTAGTCAAAGCATAACACCGGCGCCATCGAACGCAGGAAGATATGCTTAACAAGTCTTGGTCGGGTATTGACCTAATCTGGTAATGCAAGCAGGCGCCGCGCCTCCAGCTGCAACCGTGAAAGTCGGGGACACTCCAACGGTTGTTGTTCTTTTCATGTTGTCTGCCTTTAGTAAGCCCTGTCTCAAGCGGTTTGGGGGCTCCACGGGAGGCGCCTCTGGAATGACCTTGCAGCTGGGCGCCTGTTCCCATGGTCGCCTCGTCGTCAGCGCATACTCTCTTGCAAAGCCGGATTCCGCCGCAAACGCAGACACGGATAATCCGTTCATGGGAGCACGTTCCCGCTTCCAGCTGCAACTGTACGAACGACGATGATTGTTCAAGTAGTTCAACTATGCGTTCTTCCGACTTTCCACGCCAAGGAGACCTTCTCTTTGTTGAAAACGATTTACTTGTCAGGTGCGCCAGGCGCGTCACGATATCGTAGTCGCCGGCGAGGATTGCGAGTCACCCTTGGGAGATCCTTTTGTTGAACCCGGCGTCAGCGGCGAAGTATACTTCGCTTTAGTGTCTATTAAACCTAGGGTGCCTCAATGTCCTTCTGTTAAGGGTGATGCCACCCTTTGTAGTACCCGATGCCGACAGCACGCGCTCACGGGTAAAATACAAAGAAATCGACGAAAACAAAATGTCGCCGTAGCACAGTCAGCACCACGAGCGCGTGCAGGGACACGTTCCTTCACGCGCTTCTGAACAAAAAATAAAAATAAAAGTGTGAGACAAAATGGCCAGATGTCTCCACCCTAAGCAAAGCGCACATGAAGGCACCCTAATGAAACCAGAACAATATTTTTTTTCAGTAGCGTAGCACTAGCACTGCAACGAGACGTGCAGCTGACCGTCAAGGGTTGAACCCTTGACGGTCAGGTGCACTCGCTCAGCGTAGTCTCCGAAGGTCGTGGGAATAAAGAGGGGCCAGTCAAAACAATCTCAACTTGCCGAAGAAAAAAAAAAAGGAAGAGAGTTAGTTATAAAAGCCCCTGTAGCCGAGGGAAACCTCACATGTTTCGTCATGGATACCTAAGATGTCGACACACATTTACCGACCCTGCACAGCCTGTTTATCAAATTCAACGCTGCCGTTCCATCCAGCGCGTCGGTGGAACGCCTTTTTAGCTTGGCTGGGGACGTCATTAGAAGGAAAAGGGGAAAACTCACCTATCAAGAACTTTGAGAGTCAATTGCTTCTGCGAGTGAATCAACTATTTTGGTGAAAACGGAAGACATAAAATGACTGCATTTATTTTAGGCTCGGTAGGTTTTTCACAAATCAAAATTACTGTTCATTTTGCTACCATAAAAATATAAAAAAGTAACTTCAAAGTAACTCGCTACTTTTTACAGTAGTTAGTAGTTTACTCAATTACTATTACAAATGCGTAATTTCTACTCTACTCCAATTACTTTTGGCGCCGATACTCAGTAACTTAACTACCTTTTTTGAGTAATTTGTACATGTCTGAGTGCGAGTACCGTTTAAAGCAACATGCTCATGCTTATCCCTTCGGCCTCACTCGCACACAAGGTGGAACGATTGTATTTATATTTTATAGGTTAGTATTCTTCGGGTGGGGGTGTGCCTACTCTTTTGTGTTTATTATTCTCGCCTTCGTTTTTACTACCTCTACAAAACGCTCCCTTTTACTACTTTAATGTTAACGTTTAGTTGTTGTTGTTGTTGTTGTTGTTGTTTTTTTGTCTTACTAGTGCTATAAACGTCTACTTGTGGGGCTACGGAAGCGAAATTTCCGAACGTTCTCGAAACGCTCTTACGCTGAAGAAAGACGGTCTACTAAAAAGCGTTTTTGGACCTCCGCTTCCGATTCCGGCGAAGCAGGCCGCGCATGCGCAGTTTGGCACCCTCAGAGCGGAGCGGAAAATGGAAGCGGTCTACTAAAACTCTCTAATGACTGCACACTCGACCCTTCAGGTGAGCTGAGCGTCCAAATCAAGTTCGTTGTTTCAGTGATCATGTTGAATTCCTTTACTACTCTCGTAAACCCAGCACACCCCATGATCGGTACAACGAAAAGAGAGCCATTTGAACAAATATTCTTGTCGCAAACTTCAATATAGTTCTCTAATTAAAACATCCGCGCTCCCAGTGACCTCCTGGGATGTCATCGCAACATGACGCACGACCTCAAGACCGATCTAAAAATACTACAAAGCTTGTTTTTGTTTGTTCGTTTGTTTGTTTTCAAAATCGCCATTTAGCCTATATGTTTTGTTCTAATATGTATTATTATTTCGTTCGCTCTTGAAGGCTCTACCTAAAACTATCTGGTCATGAATAACAGCTTTCATAAAGAATCACAGGATACACAGACATCCCGTCCTATTACGGCAACCACCCAGACCATCACGGCCAAAAGGAAAATAGGTCGGGTTATTAAGACAACTTTGCTGCTTTGGGTTTAACTGGAAAAGTCCGAAAAACAACAAAAGAACACCAGTACCCACGCAAACCTATCTTCCGTTCATATTCCCCGTGACAACCTTAGCCGCACTTCATACCGAGAATCCTGCCTCCCCATTTTCGCTAAAGCGACGCAAACCGCTCGCACTCGAATACCTTTCGCCGCAGTTGCACCTTAACCTCCCCCTTGACTTCTTTCGCCGAACTTTGTATCCACTCTGGGGACTTGGGCCATTACCGCCACCACATTCACCCTTGCCCATGCCCACTTGTCCCCTTCTTTTTTTTTTTTTCTTTTTTTCACGCTCGTTCTCTTACTCTTTTTCTCCATATTTCCCTCCCGTTTTCGGTTCTCTCACTTTATTATTCCTTGCTCCCCATTTTTTCCCCCGTGCCCTCTTCCCCAGTCCCTCGCCAGCCCGGAGGCCCTTTCTATAGTGTTGCGATAATGCGGCTCGGCAATAATCACTGCGAACTTTAACGCCGTCATTAAAGTCGTCCAGCTAGAGCGGCGAGTGAGAGCGCTTTGGAGCGGCGTTCTTTTGAATTATGACTGCGAATGGGGAGGCGGCGGCGCGGCAGGCAGCCCCGACGACTCCCGGATAATTACTGGCAGTCCCAGTTTATTCTAATCCGCCCGCGCTCGCTCGGTTTCTGCCCTCCAGATTTTTCTCCACCCCGCGCGGCTCGCTTTTTCGATGCCTCCCCGGCAGGAGCGGAGCCCGCTGCATGCAGCACCGAACGAGGTACCTCCGTATTTCGCAATCGGAATGGGTAGAGGCGGGGGAAACGTAACGACGCGGCCCCTCTCTCTAATGGCGCGCACGAGCGGCGCGGTCGGCCATTGACACGAGAAACGAGTCTCGTTGCAAAGGGCGCGCTCGCGAACCTAAGATGCCGCTGAGCCCGGAGCGCTTCTGTCCATACACTACGTGCTGGCATTTCTCGCGTGCCATTTAAGAACCGGCCGATTAATGAAGCAGCTTCTCACACTTAATGACACGACATAAAGTTTCAGAGTAACGACACGCCGGTCATCTTGGTGTTCAAAATCATGACTGCCATAGTTATCTGAAGAAGCTCCACCTGAAAGAGGGGAAAACAGTTTTCGGTCTCCTATACATGTAAAAACAGTCCTCGCCAGAGCGAAACAATAGCGTCCGAGCTCCTTGCCGACTCATCTAAACCTCCGCCAAATAGCATGTTCGAATCGAAACGACCGTCAGATGCGCCCACTCTGCGGTAAACATCGAAGTGGGGGCGGGGCGTCCGCAAGAAAATCGTTGAATAGAGTGTCAAATACTCCAAACGAAGCATTTTTTCTGTCTTTGAGGACGAACGATGCACATCTTTTAAAAAGCTGGCTATCGCCTTAAAGCGCGGTAAGTTTAAAAACACACACACACACACACACAACTATGTTTTGAAGATTTTAACACGGGTTCAAGTGAGCGCTAAGACGCACCTCCATCTCGTGTCGGAAACCTCTAAAAAAAAACGCTGTAGAAAAGTTAGAGTGAGTGCGGTTTCACGATGTAACGTATACCGAGTTAATAATCAGTGTGAAAATTACACTATTTCTGAACTACAGAACGTGTCTACTGGATACTTAAAGATCAAGCCAGTTGGTTGCGCTCGAGCGTAAAAAAAAGAAAGTCGAAAAGACTCGCTAGGTGACGAAAGGCGCGGCTTAATTGAAAGGATCTAACAATATTCATTCATATCTTCATCCATGCTTTGGAAAAAAAAAAAAAAAAAAAAAGGTTGCTAACAAGGTGTATGCAACGTATCTGCGTGCGAGGCAGGTGCGAGCAATTTCGGTCGCTTGTCGGTTTAGTGGGATGTTCAGTGCTTTAAAGGCAGGAGCTTTGAACTCAGGGCTCTAAAGCTTTAAATGCAGGGATTAAAAGCAGAAGCTTTAAACGGCGGGATAGCTCGGGGGCCACCTGCACGATTCTTTGGCAGCTCTGTGTCCTCGCGGTGTGGGACAATAGTTTAGACTATTATTCCGGAATACGTAGGGTTCAAAAATATTTTTTTATTCTATCAATAGATCTTTTGCTAAATTACCCGAAGCACCAATGAGTATGCTACTATACTTTGTTCACCCTTAATGGGGCGATGCAACGATTTTCGTACTTCACGCAAATACAGCTTAGAACGAATCCCTGACGTTAATGACCTATGAAGCACGCGTTCGTTTTTCACCACAGGCAATAAAAGTCGCAGAAAAAATTAAAGAAAATCAAGAAGCGTTCACCCCCTCAACTTAATAATAATAATAATAATAATAATAATAATAATAATAATAATAATTAATAATAATAATAATAATAATAATTTTATTGTCAACGCTGAGGTACAAATGTTTTTACGGGCCCGTCAAAGCCTATGATGGCTTGTGCGACGGGGCCCTGCAAGTCACCAAGTGCGAGCGAACACAAAAGAGCTGGAAATATAATCAACAAAAGGTACTATACAGACACACACACGTCAGCTCAACTCAGCTGCACTAAAGGCTGATTCCAAGCCTGCCTGGTAATCCCCCCCCCCCCCCCCCAAAAAAAAAACAAAAAAAACAACAACAAAGAAAAAAAGTAAAAGAGAAAACGTAAATTTGAGACCGTTTACACTGCGTCCGACATATATGCGCGGAGCCATTTCTTAAATTTCGTCTTGGAATCTAAGGAAAATACACAATCGGGTAGCCGATTGAAGGTATCGGGAACGTAGTAGTCTCGCGTTTTCATTCCGTATCTCGTGAAACAGCGAGGTTTCTCAAATCTGATCGACTGTCTAAGAATACGAGACGACACATGTGGGATCTTGTAGCTGTCTGTCCAAAAATACCGAAGAACTACTGTTTGTTGGTACAGAGAAAAAAAGTTTGGCATCTCTAGATCGGCGAAGAGATTCGTGCTGTTTGAATACCTTGAATTGTACGCCACATTTTTTAAAAGACACTTCAAAACACTGTTTACCTTTTCGTGCCAGAGCCCTGCACTGTGCGCGAACACTGTCACACCGTACCTTACCACACTGTACGCCAGTGCATGGACGAGGATTTTCCTAACGTGGAAAGGAACAAAAAGTCTAATATTGTATAACAAACAAGCTACGTTCCGTAAGACACGACATATGTAGGCTAACTGCTTGTTCCAGGACATGTCGCTTTCAAAAATAATACCCATGTACTTCGTGCTGCCTACCCATCGAACAGGAACACTACTGCCAGATACGCCGTCGACCCCGCGTAAGTAGAAAGGCTTATCTATGAAACCATGTTTTAGCGGATTGCGGAAACAAATTAACTGAGTTTTTACTGGATTGACTTTTAAAAGATTGGAGGCGTACCAGTCCACCACTCTACTGGCATTAGTTTGCAAATTATTACATGCACTGTCGAAATTCACATGTCTGGAAATCAGCAGAGTGTCGTCGGCATATTGATAACATGTACAACCCGAAATGACAGAGATAAGGTCGTTGACATAAATATTAAACAGCAGCGGGGATAACACAGAGCCTTGAGGAACCCCCGCTCGTAGATAATAAACGGAGCTCGTTTCATTGCCCACTCGAACTTGTTGTGATCGATTTGATAAGTAATTTGCCAGAATTGCAAAAAAAGGCCCACGAAACCCGATCTTAAACAATTTACGCAGCAAGATATCATGGTTGACGGTGTCGAAGGCTTTTGCAACGTCTAGGAACAGAGCACAGGAAAACATATTGTCATCAAACGCGGAGTTCAAAAAATCGGCGACGTCATCTAGTAACAATTGCGTGCCCTTTCCAGGCACGAAACCGTACTGCGAGGCTGACATTATGTGGTGGCGGTCCAGAAAACTATTCATCACCACCAAGAGATGCTTTTCCAACAAGAGTTCTAGAACAGGCAGAATGGATATGGGGCGGTAGTTTTCTATTGCTTTTGATTGACCCCCCTTGAAAATCGGTCTAACAACAGCAACTTTCAACGCTTCGGGAATCGAACCTGTTTGAATAAAACCGTTGAGCATATAAAGCAGGACATGTTTTAACAAATCAAAGTTCCTTTGTAGAAAACCAACGGTAATTCCGTCAGCGCCTGGTGATCTGGTCCACTTCATACTGAACACGGCAGAACGCAAACCCTCTTCATCAATCTCATAGAGAAAAGCGGACGCACAATTCTGACCCTTCAAGGTTAATTCCGGCATGCTCCCACTGAGTGTTTGCTTGGATGACGCAGCAAAAAAGGTGTTAAATTTTTCCACCGTCCCCTTAGTATCTGCACCAAAGTTCTTAACTATGACGTCATCAAGGGAGCGCTGGCGGTGGCACCCTCGAAGACCGTTTGCAAGGGACCAGGTTCTCGCGATATTCAAACGATTTTTCAAAAATTCTTTTTGGAAGTAGATCCTTTTAGCAGAGCGAACAAGGGCATTAACCTTGTTTCTGGTTGCACGAAAGACTCCACGCAGTTGCACATTTGCAGGTGATCGCCTACAACGCGCCCATAGCCTATCTTTCTCCGCGATTGCAGACAAAATATCTGCGCTTAACCAAACGCAATCTGGCTTACGTTTTTTCACTACAACGTTTCGCCGTGCCTTTGACTTGAAAGAGTCGTGGAGAGCAACAAATTTTTGGTAAACATCGGAATACGACACTGTTTTGAGAAACGAGCTCCAATCATAAGACGACGCCAGTGAGTCCATAATTTGTCTATCGAAAATTTCTAAAGTTTGTTGACTGATGTTGGTACATCCCGACGTGCGTTGCCAAACCATTTGGCATCCAACAAAAAAGTGGTCAGCCAGCTTTTGCAGAATTACTGCCGACCTCACCGTTGTGTCTAGAGTCCTAACCAGAATATGGTCGATACACGAAGATACCAGCCTTCCAGCCATAAATTCCTCCCTCGTTGGTGAACTAATAGTACTTTCGATACCCGCACTAGCAAGTGTATTAAGGTAGTCACAAACCTCAGACTTGTCATCTTTCAGCAAATCTATGTTGATATCCCCTACGATGAAAAGTAACCCCTGACTGTAACTCGCGGCTAGGATCTCCGAGAGTTCCTGAAAAAATTGCCTGACGCTTTTGGACGGGGGCCTATAACAGGCTAAGAGAAAGGGAGTGACAGGAGTTCTCGATTTTTAAAAAAATACATTCTACGTAATTGAAAGCCACTTCCTGTCTTGAAACGAGCCATTCCCTTTTTACGTAAACTACGAGCCCCCCTCCAGTGGAATATTGCCGAGAGAACCAAAAAGAATTGTACCCAGACAACTGAAAAAGATCCCACAGTGCTTCTGGAACGTTTGATTCAGAAACGACAAATACGTCTATACGAGACGAAACTTCATTTACCAAAACTTTAAACTGTTCCCAGTACTTCCTCAGACTTCTAATATTAACGTGAAGAACTGAAAATGATTGAAAAGGTGTTACGAGTAACTGCTGAAACTCTTTGAAGTCCTTACACTTATTAAAGGTCACTGCCATAGTCTAACGTATTTTTTCCAAATCTTGAACATTGGTTACACGGACAATGTCCATGCCTTCCGCCTTCTTCGCGTAGATTTTTCCCGACTTAACCCAGACGAACTTGTAACCCATTTCCTTTCCTCTTACTCTCGCCTTCCAGAAGAGTTCCCTGCACACCCTAGACAGGTGCTCGTTAAAAAATACACTCGAGAGTGCATCCGACTTAGGCAGTTTCCGCAGGCGACTACGGTAGCTCATCCACCTTTCTCTCACGTCGCACGACGCAAATGTAACTAGAATTGGGGCAGTGGTACCCCTCTTCGACGGGAGACGACAGAGCTCATTAAAGTCACTTTGCTGGGGGACCGGTAGTTCAAGTTTTGTGGCAATGTTAATGAGCAACAAACACAGATCCTCATTCTGGCCGTACGGTACGCCGTGGACTTCCAAAGTAGACTTGTTCACAAATGTCTGCATGTCGCTTAGATCACTCTGAAGTTGCGTAATAGTGTGCGACTGCTCGCCGACTATCCCCTTCACATTCGCCAGCTCACTTTCTAGGTTCCCCGTCCTCTCTTCGTTACCCTTGACCATGTCCAAAAGTGTATCGTACTGACCAGAACAGAATTCGACTGAGGCCTGTAGGTCACCTACTTGACCTTTAAGTTCTTCTAAAGCAGGTTTAAGAGACAGTAGTTCATCGACCTTGGCCGGGAGTGGGAGCAATCTATCTACACTGGTCTTGATAGAAAGCAACATGTCAAGTTTGTTGTTTACCTCGTCCAGAGTTGCCGAGCAGCAAGTCGGAAGCTGTGAGTCTTCCAGACTGCTTGCGAGACCAGAACGAGAGTCTTTACGGCGGCATGTTTTGCATTGCCAGTTTAAACGTTTTTGGCCCATAGATTTAAAAGTGCTGTCTGAAATTCCCGCACAAGCTCCCAGATGATAAGAATTACTACATTCGACACACGTTATGTATTTCCCATCAGCTGGAACGGCCTCTAAGCACACTATGCAGTCCATAGTCACCCGTGAGTGGCAAAATACAAGAAAATGTTTAAAAGACGACAGTCTCACCCGTGACGAGGTCGAAAGCACTCGCCAGTTAAAACTTGTAGTCGGCCATGAAGACGGCCGTCACATCCTGTGCATCTGAACGCGTACACGTCAGTTTGAGTTCCCAGATATTGTGGCGTGGTGACGCTTTTCTTGGGAGCACTGGGAGGGCGGTGTGCACACTGAAGAACGTCCAAGGAAGCACCTCCGTAGCTTGTCCTGAGGCCTCCGGTGACTACGATGGTGGGCGTCTCCCGCGATGTTCTTGAGCGTTTCCCGCGTCCAGCTCGAGCTGTCGTAGTCCACGGTGCGGTGAGGGCTAGCAGCAAAAACGGGCGGCGTGACGAAAAGCGGAGCACACACTGAGGTAGCTCAGACGCTTGTACTGCGGCCCCTGACGGTGAGGAACAACAGCCTTGGCGCACGCTCACCGGTGACTGCGTTGGTGGGCGTCTCCCGCGATGTTCTTGAGCGTTTCCCGCGTCCGGCTCGAGCTGTCGTAGTCCACGGTGCGGCGAGGGCTGGCAGCAAAAACGGGCGGCGTGACGAAAAGCGGAGCACACACTGAGGTAGCTCAGACGCTTGTACTGCGGCCCCTGACGGTGACGAACAACAGCCTTGGCGCACGCTCACCGGTGACTACGATGGTGGGCGTCTCCCGCGATGTTCTTGAGCGTTTCCCGCGTCCGGCTCGAGCTGTCGTAGTCCACGGTGCGGCGAGGGCTGGCAGCAAAAACGGGCGGCGTGACGAAAAGCGGAGCACACACTGAGGTAGCTCAGACGCTTGTACTGCGGCCCCTGACGGTGACGAACAACAGCCTTGGCGCACGCTCACCGGTGACTGCGTTGGTGGGCGTCTCTCGCGATGTTCTTGAGCGTTTCCCGCGTCCGGCTCGAGCTGTCGTAGTCCACGGTGCGGCGAGGGCTGGCAGCAAAAACGGGCGGCGTGACGAAAAGCGGAGCACACACTGAGGTAGCTCAGACGCTTGTACTGCGGCCCCTGACGGTGACGAACAACAGCCTTGGCGCACGCTCACCGGTGACTGCCATAATAATAATAATATCATAATATATCATTATCATAATATACCAATCATAATGATAATAATAATAATAATAATCAATCAATCAATGTTTATTAAAGTGTCCAGGAACAACCAATCGGTCTTAGTGCTGGCACACTAAAAAAAATGAGCAAAAACACACACATACAAACACGCATACACACGAGTGCAGAAGGAGAACGTAGTTCTCCAGTCTGAGAATAAAAATATAACAAGTATGAAAGACACTCAGATTAACAAGGGAAATCAAAAGCACAAAACAGAGACATCACCAGGTGTGAGAGCAAAAAGCAAATGCTACATCAGCGCTTCAACTGATCAGCCCTTTTCCTGCAAGAGGAAGATTTGAACAGCATTTCCGAACTTGCTCCCGCATGAGTTAAAAATATCAATTGTGTCAGAGTAGCGATTATAACACTCCGCCGATCTTTGGATCGGGTTTAAGTTGCTAAAATGTCGAGCTATATAAAAAGATGATTGGAGCCGTGTAGGCACACGTGGAACTCTGACGCTCATTTCGGACAGAAGGCTGGGAGAGTTAATCGAGCCGTGCAGGGTCTTAAACAAAAACAACAAATCTGCCTTCACCCGACGCTGCTGGAGGCTCAACAAGTTGACAAGTTGCGAGTTACACACACCGTTCAGACAAGGATCACCATTCTCAAGGTAACGATATTTAAAGATAGAAATAAATTTGTTTTGGACTCGCTCGACAGATGAACTGTTAGTTTTGGAAATGCCGTTCCAAACAACCGAGGCGTACTCTAGCTGGGATCTTACTAAGGAACAATACAGCGTAAAAAAAGCGGACGGGCTTTTGAACTCCTTCGTTATGCGAAACACGGCACCTAGCGTGCGCAAGGCCGATTGAACCACTTTGATGACGTGAGTGTCAAATTTCAGGGTTGAATCAAAGACAACTCCAAGGTCCCTCAGTTCACTTACACGTGACAGCAGTTCGCCATGATAACTATATGGAAAGAATATATCATGGGTCTTGCGAGAATATGTCATTATTTTTGTTTTAGAATGATTCAAACGGAGGTCATTGTCTAAACACCAACGACCGAAGGAATATGCGTCATTCTGAAGCGCGATGCAATCCTCTAAGGTCGATATTTTTTTGTAAAGTTTTATATCATCAGCGTACTGCAGAAATGAAGAATTTAATATAACTCGATAGACATCATTTACAAAAATATTAAATAGGAGGGGGCCCAAGACAGATCCCTGAGGCACTCCAGAGCTTGCCTTGTACAAGGACGAGGTAGTATTGTTGACGCGGACGTAGGCTTGCCTATCAGACAAATAGCTTTTTAACAAATTGTATACCGAACCACATACTCCGTACGAAGAAAGCTTGTATAAGAGGATGTTGTGGTTGACTACGTCGAATGCCTTACTCAGGTCGAAATAGAAAACGTCAAGCTGACCTCTATTACAAACTACTTCAGAGGCAGCAGACATAAAAGATACGAGATTGGTGGATGTCGATCTGCCGGACATGAAACCATGCTGATTAGGAATGACTATACTACGAAACTTGAAGGAGAGAAATTGGTGGATTACCATTTCAAAGAGTTTGGAAAAAGAAGAGAGAAGAGAAATCGGTCTGTAATTAAGAACATCACCACTATTTCCAGATTTCAGGACCGGAACAACCACTGCCAGTTTCCAGTCGTCAGGGAATATCCCTGACGTCCAGGAGTTATTGAAATTTGTGCACAGAATAGGCGTAAGTAATTCATGATAAGCCTTAATAATTGCAGCGGGTATCCCGTCATGACCTGCAGACAATGTGGGTTTCATTTTCTTAATACATAGCCTAACACATTCCTCATCGACAACCACAGAACCTAATGAGTCGCCAAAAACGTCCGAGTGAGGCAAAATAGATGAGGAGCAGTTATTATTATTAATGTAAACTGACGCAAAGTGATCAGCAAACAACTCAGACATGCCCTTCGCACTGTCGCTATGCTGATTCAAGACGATTTCGGACTCAATATTCTTCCCCAAGCGCGATTTAGCGTACCTCCAAAATTTCTTGGGATTTTTAACAAGATCTGATTCCACCGAGTCAGAATGCGCCTGGCGATCACGGTTTAAAATTTTCTTACATCGCTTTCTGCAAATTTTAAATTCAACTTCCCACTTTGGAAGACCACTTTTCTTAAACCTCCTGTGCAAAAAATCTTTCCGTTTTAAAAGCGTTCTGAGTTCACGAGAGAACCAGATAGGGAAGCGAGATTTTTTAGACGTTTTAAGAGGGATATACATGTCCATAGCCTCCTGAACAACAGTTGTGAGGAGATATACTTGGCCGTTGATATCAGACGACTCCAGGATAAAAGCCCAGTCGACACCCGAAAGATGGGGATATATTCCAGTGTAGTCCCCCGCTGAATACTTATATGATGTGTGTGGGGAAGGACCATTAGAGAGACTGAGGACCGGAGGATCAAAAACAGAAAGAACTACATCAAGAGCAGGGTGATAGCTATCCTCAGGAACCATAGAAAGTTCACTTCGAGCCACACGTATACCGTCAGTGTTTGAAAAGCATAAATCTAAAGCATTACCTTGGTCGTTTAGAATGTTATTGTGCTGTCTAAGATCTAAAAAGGAGTAAAGTTGAGGAGATAGTTGCACTTTTGTTTACAATAAAAGTTGCCAGTAAGGACATTGAATTGTGTCCAGTTAATCCCTGGAGCGTTAAAATCCCCCAAGATTAAGATATTGTTCCCCTGTGAATCATTAATAGTATTTTCAATGTCAGCAAGACATCTTTGGAAATCATCTGGTGTCGTCTGAGGAGGAAGGTAAAACAGACCTATTAAAATACGTTCTCTGCTAGAACACTCAATTTCAACCCACAGAGACTCAGGAAATCTCTCCAGATCCTCACGTCTTCGTGAACTATATTGTTTGTTAACCGCGACCAATACACCGCCTCCTACTCGGCCCCGGGAAGAGAAATCACGATCATGACGGTAGACATCAAAACAAGGCGGAAAGTAGTCGGAGGAACTAACACTAGGACATAACCAAGTTTCCGTTAAGCAAACAATTGAGTAATTAGATAGAGTAATGTTGGCAAAGAAACATTCAGCTTTCGTCCGCAGGCCACGGACATTCTGGTAAAACAAATCGACGTTACTCATCTTTGTATTTAGTGTTGGGCTTGTGGGCTTCTTCAGTCGAGTGAAGGAGTTCTTGACGAAGAGCGCCTCTGAAAGGTTTAAAAAGACAATCCTTCGGCCACAAAGCAGGGTCAGAGAGTTTCTCAAAGTCTTCGGCAGCTACAGAGACGTGAAAGGAGGCGTAAGTATAATAATAATAATATTATTATTATTATTATTATTATTGAACGTGATTGTGCTAAGCTCCAGGAAGATGTATGTTCTTTCTACCGATGGTGCTCTGAAAATGACCTTTTCTTGAACCCGTCCAAAACCAAGGTCATGACGCTCTCTCGGAAAACTCACAATATCTCTTTTGCATATAATATTCAAGGAGAGACTTTGTCTCGAGTAAGTGTAATGAAAGATCTCGGAGTCATTGTTGATTCTGGGTTGCGTTTCTCTGATCACGTTGGTAGGCTGGTTAACTCGTCTTTGCGAATGTTGGGTGTTGCCTCTTGCTTAACCAGGGAGTTCAAAAACCCGACGGCTTTTATCACGTTATACTGCTCGCTATCCAGGTCACTGTTAGAATATGCCTCAGTTGTTTGGAATGGAATTTCTAAAAGTCACTCCTTGAAGATCGAGCGTGTGCAAAAAAAGTTTGTTTCTATCTTTAAACATCGCTACATAAAGGAGGATGTTCACTGTTTAACATATGAGTCTGGGTTAGAGCGTGTTGGTTTGCTTAGCTTGCACCGGCGTCGGGAGAACGCGGACTTACTATTTTTGTTTAAAACGCTGCATGGACTCATCAATTCTCCGAGCCTGTTATCTGAACTGTGCCTTAGGGTCCCACGTGTGCCTACTCGTCTTCTGTCATCTTTTTATGTTTCTAGAACGTTTAGTCCGGTAAACCCAATTGTGAGAATGGCTCAGCGTTTGAATCATTACTCTGAAAAACTTGATATTTTCAACCCTTGCTACAGGACGTTTGTCCTTTCTATTAAAAACTTGCCCGTGCAGGATGAGCATTGCTGAATTGCTTTGTTATGTCTGAATGTCGTCATCTCCATGTCGTGTTTTCTGGTGGTGCACTTGTTGTCCTTCGGTCTTGTGTTCCGTCTCTACTGTTACTGCCTCGTTTTTATTTCATTGTACTAATTACTCGTGCACTGCCTAGTATTATGCTAAAAATGTATCTTATTTTTTTTTTTTTATCCACCAGTGTACCAGCACCAAGACCTCAGGGTTGTTCCTGGGCACTGTATAATAAAGATTGATTGATTGATTATTATTATTTGTGTGGATAATTTCTCAAGTTGAGGCACGGGTCTGTCAAAGCCAGTAAAGGCTTGTGGGACAGCACCCTACTGGTCATAATCACAATATCCCCCAAACACAAACAGTGTCAAGCTCACCATGCAGCATCTGCACAGTAATGCAATAAATATGATGAAAAATGCCATGCACATAGTATCAATAAATAGGCACCATGACAGAACAGCACGCGACATAACAGCACGCGACAAAACAGCACGGTCAAAACAGCACGCGTCAAAACAGCACAGCGTCAAAACAGCACGGCGACAAAACAGCGCGCGTCAAAATAGCACGCGACAAAACAACACAGCGTCAAAACGGCGCAGCGACAGAAGAGCACGTGCCAAAACAGCACGGCGCCAAAACAGCACGACGTCAAAACAGCGCAGCAAAAAACAGCACAGCGTCAAAACATTACATTGACAATATAGCTAGGGTTCGGCGTTTTCGGTTTTTATTTTTTGAAATTCCGCGCACTTTCTTTGGTTTTTATTCCAGACAAAAGTTTTCGCGGTTTATTGCGGTGAATATCTGTAGACTCATAAACTTCTCAGTTATATCAGGTTTATTGATGAAAACCAGTATACTAACGAAAATGCAATAATTAAAAGCGTTTGTGTAAAATGTATATTGAGTACCAGGTGCTTGGTCTTATTTGTTGCCGTCTTTGGCAGCCGTCGCGACCTGTTCTGTAAGACGCACTGGGGCCTTATCGTGATCTGACATTATCGTCGTGTGCTCGTATTTGTACACAGGATGAGCATGAGCTTCTGTACCACTTCGGTCGGAAAGGCAAATATCAAAATGAAAAAAATTAGCAAGCACGGTACTCGGTGTGTTTTCCCCCATTTTCATGACTGCGAGAGGTGATAAATTCGCATCGACGACAGCAATGACAGTAAAACACTCGTATTTATGCCCTCCTCTAGTAGACGGAAGCCAGGGGTGTTAAACAATGCGCGGCATTTACGGAAGCTCTTGATTTTCGTTGTTTGATTTCACGATTAAACTCTCTTCTTTTAACAAATAATTCGGCACAAATCCCTATCAGGTGGAAAACCCAGATTTCGCCCTAAAGACCCCTGGGCCCCCGGAGCGTTCGTTGAAAGTTGAACCGAACTCGCAGACAAGCTGAAAACTGCGAAAGGAAGTGGTCATACGTTCAATAATGAGTAGGGTTCCGTGTTTTCGGAGTTTAGTTTTCGTCAAGTTCGGAGGGTGTTTTTCTGAGTTTATTTTTGCCGAAAATGCGGAGTTTATCGGAGCTTATTTTTGTTTGATTCCGAATTCTCCAAAATTCAGAGCTGAATTTCGTAGTGTTTCTTATTAAAAATAAACCCATAATATCCAAATGTGAACGTATGTTGGGCAAAAAAGGAAAAAAAAAAAAAACGCGATTGTATCAATTAATATTTTCTTCAGTTGGATTTGGCGTTGGTGCCATTACTACTGGCAATACTAATTTGTCCTAGAACAAAAGTGGCACACAAGTTTTATTTCGATAAATGTCGATACCTTAAAATTAATAACCTACTGGAGGTAGTCGCTGGGAAGTCTGTATTCATTCCATGCTATTCCATCAATTTACCGCATGGCCACAAGAGGTAGAGTGGAAAAGGATGCAATAGGGGAGAAGTTTTCAGCTGTCCTCTTCCCCTCTTTATATAATTTCTATGGTCCATAGCTTTCACGGTTACAGAAACACAACCTCTCCTTCCTCTCAGGGACAAATAGTATGACCCAAACCGGAAACATAAACAGTAACTTTTGTCTTGACCCGATAGTTCAATGACCTGTTGTCCTGACCGAAATTCAAAAGATATGTGTGGTGGCATTTTCCCAGGATTATTTACTCTATGCGCTGATTAAACCAATAATTGTAAAATATATTTGTGTGTATGTGTGTGTGTGTGTGGGAGGGGGGGGGGGAGGGGATTGGCATATCGAAATTCAGAGTTTAAAAGATAAATCCGAATAGACGAAACTTTTACCGGCAGGTATTTTTCGATTTTTTCCAAAAACACGAAACCCTAGTTATAAGTCACATTCCCTCCCCCCCCCCTCCCCCCCCCCCCCACACACACTACTCCAAGCGCCCTCAAAAATACTGAACTTTTTCAGTTAAGACCGAATTTGGAAAAATGAATTCAGCGTACTTTTACCGGTTATATTGGCTTTAACCTGAAAACGCTGAACCCTAAGTATAGCGTTTGAAGTTAGAAAAATGCACGTCTCCAATAAGGCACTGTAAAGGAATTGAGGTTTTAGGCCAACTCGTCGAAAGCCAACTCGTCGACGGCCAATTTGTCGAATCTGTTCTTTTGGAAGCAAGTTCGGAGTGGGGAGTATACTCGATGCGCGTGACGGTTCCCTGGGCAGTATACCGAAGCCCCCGCTGGTGCGTATTCTGGCTATTTTGTAGCGCGAGCTACACTGGCCGAGGTTGAGCAGTTTTGCTTGGCTCTCATAATGAGCCGTGCTCCGTGCTGCGCTTGCGCTAGGAGCAGTGACATCATACGGCGCACAGGTGGCGCGCCGGAGCCGGCGCCGCGCCCGCCTCGCCGGTCTGCGCATTCCAGAGGAGTGACGTCATAGCCGCGGCAGACGCACTGGCGCCGCCGCGTGCCCAGCTGTGCGCCTCCGTTGCGCAGTAGCCAAGTCTGACGCTGCACCGGAGCCGCTTGATAGCGCCTCTCATTTTGTGCGCATAAGCTCACGCTACGCATAGCCGAGCTAAGCCGCCTCAATTTTTTCGAGCAGTTTTGCTCATTTTGACGCGCAAGTTTGCTTGTGATATCGTCTACAATAAATAATTCAATCGCACGGCAATGTGCTGTCGTTAGTTGTTAAAACAAAAAAAAACGAAAGCGTGTGCGGCAACGGTGTGTTCAGCCCATGCTGCAGTGTAAGGCCACAGCATTGAGGCTGCGGCATGTTACTGCTTCACCGGTTTCCACTCGATCAAGGCCTTCGTCAGCAATAATCTGTGAGTTAATTCAAAACGTACAACTTCTCGCCTGCAAGCTCCAGCCGTGTGTTTTCAGGAGATTTTGTTCACGGCGAATGAACCCCGCGGAATCGGTGCCCATGATACACCTTGAATATGCTCCACATTAAAGTCACCTTATCTTACCGGTTCTATCAACGCATCTGTAATCAGCGCATCTCCCGCTTTTTTTTTTGTTTTCTTTGTGTGTGTGTGGGGGGGGGCATTCTACGCTTAGGTGGTAATTACGAAACGACGAGTACTACGGAACCTCACCGGAACCGCCACAAACCAGGTAGTTCATAACTTGAACTTATGGATATCTTTCTTCCAATAACTTTTCCTTTTTCCCCGATACTTCAAAAAACGCCAGATAACGCAGCCAAGATCGACGCGAAGGTATCCTCTCTAACTACCCATACTCTTCAAAGATTAGCACAGTTAAGTAGTAGTAACTACTGCTAACTTTATTTGTTTTTAGCATTCACACAGCAGCAGCACTCGGGACACTAACTTGAGTGCGATCCCGTCGCCGCCAGCGTACATTTTTTTTTATTGTTTCTCCAGTAGCTGTTAAATAATGCCATGCAATGTCCAACCCTTTTTCTTTACGTTCTGTTTTGTTTTCATAAAACGCTACCTATTACAGCCTTTTCACATGCGTGCTGTTTTGTCGTTGTGCTGTTTTGACGCCGTGCTGTTGTGGCACGTGCTCTTCTGTCGCTGTGCCGTTTTGACGCCGTGCTGTTTTGTCGCGTGCTATTTTGACGCGTGCTGTTTTGTCGCCGTGCTGTTTTGACGCTGTGCTCTTTTGACGCGTGCTGTTTTGACCGTGCTGTTTTGTCGCGTGCTGTTTTGTCGTGTGCTGTTCTGTCGCGTTCCCCAATAAATACACTGTGATGCAATAAATAATCATGTAAAAAAAACCACACACACGCGCACACACTCACACATAGTTATGTTGTTCCATTGAAATCTTGGAGCACTTGTTTGAGTTTTTTCAGAGAGTCCACACCATATAGGTTTTCCGGCAGGTCATTGAAGATTGAAGGTACATAGTAATTGCGAACTCTTTTTCCATAATTCGTGGTGATAGAAGGCATTTTGTAACGTTCGGTCCGGCGGAGTGATCTAGATACTATATTGGGTTCTTTATAGTCATCGTTCCAAAAATATTTCAGTACAACAGTCTTAACCAATAAAGCATTGAAGAGCGGCAAACCTAGAGCTTTTAGTTTTTCTTCTTCGGTTTCTGCCGATGGACCATAGGCAATACTCTTAAACATTCCTTTCAAAACTGAATCCACTTTTTGGCACCATACTACAGACCCATGTCCGAAAATTGTTATGCCATACCTTAATATAGTGTAAGCTAAAGCTTGAGCTATCATCTTTTTGGTTGATTTAGGAATTAATGATCTTGTATTATAGAGTAAGCATGACACTTTTCTCAGTTTTTTACAGATATAAGACATGAAAATTCCATGACAAAGCACTATCAAACTCAATTCCTAAATACTTAACCTGATCTGCATAAGACACAGGGCAGCAGTTGCCGTCTGCACAGTCAGAAGTATGCATGTAAAGTGGATGATCAAATGTTATATTTCTTAGCGGATTATGAAAGCAGACAAGTTTAGTTTTGGATATATTTACCTCAAGACAATTTCTTTTGAACCAGTCAAGTAAGCAGCACGTGTCTTTTTGGAGTAGTGTCATTGCTGGAACATAATCAAGATGGAGCGAGAGCAGTACCGTGTCGTCAGCGTATTGGAATAGTTTACATGTGGAGACAGCGTTGGACATATCATTGACAAACACGTTGAAAAGAAGAGGCGACAAAATAGATCCCTGAGGGACTCCAGCTTTTAAATTTACTTTGGAGCTTCGACTATTGTTTATAAAAACTACTTGTGTACGGCCGCTCAAAAAGTTTTGAAGCAGAGAAAGGAATGGGCCGCGGAATCCAATTTTGTGAAATTTTTTAAGTAGAATGCTATGGTTGACCGTGTCAAATGCTTTCGCCACGTCAATAAAAAGTGCACACGCGACTTGATGCCTTTCAAAAGCAAGATGGAGTTCATCAGCAAAATCTTCCAAGAAGTGGCTGGGTCCCCCGGCCACTGACGAACCCATATTGTCAAGACGATAGGATATCAAAGCTATCAAGGTACGACGTCATAGTATTGAGGATATGCTTTTCCAAAATTTGAATTATACAAGGTAAGATTGAAATTGGGCGGTAATTGTAAATTTTTTTACGCTCCCCACCTTTGAACAAAGGCTTTACTAAGGCACTCTTTAAATCATCTGGGATTTTTCCACGAGAAATGAAACCATTTAACATATAAAGGAGCACGTGTTTTATAACATCATAATTTCTCTGCAGGTCTTCTGCACTGATGCCATCTATACCAGTACACTTGTTTGATTTGAAACTGAAAAGCGTAGTTTTGACATCCAGCTCCGTCATCGGGGGAAGGAAAGCCGAGGAAACATTTGAGTCTAGAGTACCTGCTGAAAACAGAGCATCATCTCGGGCTACTCCGGAGAATTTAGCGAAGAATTTATTAAAATCCTCAACCAGTTGCGTTGTATCGTGACCGAATGTTTTCTCGAGTGTGCGATCAATTGACCTATTAATCCCCTTGCCTCGTAGCTGATTAACCAAACACCAAGTATGTGCTATATTTGACCTTGCTTTAAAAAATTTATCTCGAAAATATTTTCTTTTTGCCGAACGTATCAGCGCGTTTAAACGATTTCGTGTACTGCGAAATTGTGCCTTCAACTGAGAATTATTTGGAGAACGTCGGCATCGTGCCCAAAGGGCATCTTTATACCTAATTTCTAGTAGAATGTCACCAGTTAGCCAGTCGTGTTCGTTCCGACGTCTCCTCACAGGAATGACCTTTTTTGCTTGTACCCTAAATGCACAAAATTGATCTTTAAAACTTCTGTAAACGTCGTCAATGTTGTCAGTAGATAACAAAATGTTCCAATCGTTCGCCCTAACCAAATTATCAAACTTCGTTCGATCAATTATTTCAATTATTTTTGTTGTTTCTTTTGGTGATTTAACATTGAGTTGTGGTATAAGTTGACATGCCACGAAGTAGTGGTCAGAAAGTTTTTGCTCTATTACTGCTGATTTCGCAATTATATCCGATACGCGTACATTAATATGATCAAGGCATGACACCACAAGATGATCTTCTAAAAGTTCTTCTCGGGTAGGAGCAAGAATTAAATTTTCAATACCAAAGAGCGCCAATAGGTTAAGATAATCACAAACAACAGACTTGGAGGGTTTAAGCGCGTCAATGTTAAAGTCGCCTATTAGACAAATATCATCGATGGATCGAAAACTATGAAGCGTATCTCGGAGTTCGTTCAAAAATCTCGAAAGATTACCTGACGGAGGCCTGTAAAGAGCTAGCAACATCAATGACCACTTAGAATTCGACACATTCAGTGATAGTGACTCGCAACTAAGAAAATCTACATCAAGTCTTTCAGCACACCAGATATCTTAACAAATATTGCAATTCCTCCTCCTCGTCCAATTGTACGTGTTAAAAAGAATGCCTTATAACCCGGTATCCGGAATTCATTGCAGAAGTCCTCTTTAACATTGATTTCTGTTAGTACAAAAACATCGAATAATTCTATTGTATCATTCACAGTTGCTATAAACTGATCCCAATATTTGCGTATACTCCTAATGTTTACATGTAAGAGGCCAAGAGGGCTATCACTCACTGGGTACAAGACACCTCGAAGGGACGAAAAATCCGAGCACCGACAAAACTGTACTTCCATTATTCTAAGTGGTTTTCATTCCATGTTCACAGAGCCGTTTAGCAAAGAGGAGACTAAACAATCTTTTCTAGGTCGTCCAGCCGATGGATGCGGACAACTGGAGAGGATTCTGTCTTCTTTGTGAATAGCTTACCGTTCTTAACCCATGTGAACTTGTACAGCCTTGCCTTTGCTCTCTCACGCAGCCTCCAAAACAGTTCCTTGTTCTTTCGGGTCAGGTTTTCATTGACGTACAATTTTGGCAGTGACCCGTTGGCTGCAAGAGTCCGCAGCTTTCCTTTTGCGGTGAGCCATTGATCCCTGGCTGTCATCGAAGAAAGTCTAATCAGTATAGGCGGAGGGATGTCACGTCGAGATGGTATACGGTGGGCTGTTAGAATGTCTCTCGGATGGAAGTCAGGAAGGCCAAGTTGACTTGCTAACTCGCCTAAAACAACAGTCAGATTTTCGTTTGGGGAATGAGGCAGCCCGTGAATCTCTAGATTGGAGAGACGACTGAACTGTTCGCTGTCATTGAGCTCCTCTTGGAGATGTTGGATGGTTTCAGACTGCTCCGCTATCACTGTTCTTAAAGACGTTGTTTTATTGCGGAGTTCTGTTATTGAGGCGGAGTTGGTGGTGGCTGTCGCTAATAGGGAGTCATACCTGTCTGACAAAAAGTAAACGAACTTCTGAACCTCCGATACGGTAGATTTGACGTTCTCCACTACCGGCTTTAAGGTCAAGAGTTGATCGATCTTGGATGGTAGATCAAGGAGGGACTCAACGTTTGACTTGAGTAAGGTAAGACATTCCAGCTTAGATTCAAGTGATCGAAAGTGGTCACCAGTCAACGGAGATTCACATTGTGACTCATTTTGAGAATCAGCCACACTAGTTTGTTGTCGGCAAAGACGGCACCGCCAGATCTCCCTTTTAGCAGCACCCATGGTTTTGAAGGTGCTTTCCGCAACACCGGAGCACATCTTCCCCAAGTGAAGTGACCTTTTGCAGTCGGCGCAGGACATATGGCGACCATCGCTGAGAATCTTCTCGTGGCATTTAGCACACTTTGATGGAGATTGAGAAGACATGGGAGGATAGCGATAGTAAACAGGAATAAATACCGTGCTTCTTGACGCGCAGGTTGTCCTGTGGCATTGAGTCCACTCGAGAAGTACCTCGTACCCAGAAAGGTGGCGTGGAGCTGGCAATGGATGCCAGGGAGGTTAGGTATGGTTATGCTGCAAAAGCTCAACCGGAGCAGGCGGTCGATGAATGGCGATGGTGACCTGGTCGTGATGACGCCAGGACTTGACCTCTGCAGCGGATTGCTTGCAGGCTGTTGATGAGCTTGAAATATAACGAATAGCTAATGGAAATTTGAAGAGCAATCGGAAAGAACGACTGCTCTCGGGGACTTCTTCTTCTTCCTTTATAATAATAATAATAATAATAATAATAATAACTCGTTTTATTTTATACAATGTACATCCATGGAGGAGACCAAGGAAAAAAAACTGTGTCGAGACAGCTCGACAGGTGCTTGGCCCCTTGTTAAAAAAACAGAGCTCATTGGCGCGAAAGTCAATACGCAAGAATAACAGAAAGATATTACACTCTTAATACAGGCACTCAGTACAAAGAGAAATAAGCACACTCTTATGGTCTTAGAAAAACATTGCGAAGTTCCGAAAAAAATTCCCTCCACATCAATGTCTTTTTATCTAGACAATTTAGAAGTTTGGGAAGCCTAAAGCCTCTGATATTCGTAATTAATTACACACTTCGAAACTTTCCAGTATTCCGTATGTCGAGTGGGGTATGTAGGTATGTGGCATTGTAAAGTTGCTAACTCAGCTAAAAAAACTGAGTTTCTGATTTTTTTTCAAATTTAAAAAAAGAAAATAAGCTATAATTGTCTTGTTTTTCTTTCTTGTTTTCTTTTTTTTTTTTATATGGAGCACTTGAAAGCGTTTAAATAGTTCTTCAGTGTGAGAATGATATGAAACTTTTGAAACTATTCTCAACATTCTCTTTTGTAACAAATGTAGATTTTCAGGGTTTTGTAAGCGTCGTAGTGCCCAAGGTAAGGTGACAATATACCAAGTAAGAATAAAAAAAAAGAGTTTTGAATTAATACTTGGGAGCTGGTTGGGAACACGAACTGATGACGATATGTTAAGCCTATAACAGGTGATAACTTTGAGATAAGATAATGTATATGGTTAACAAATAACATACTTTTCGAAAAGAAAACGCCTAAAGTCCTAAAAGAACTGACAATCTCTATTAGACATAAATTTAATACAATGTGTATATTTAATTCAACCCTTGTATTGTTTGGCCGAAAAAGTAGGGCTTTTGTTTTGCTTGCACTAATCTTCAGGCAATTATCTTGCTCCCAAGCTACAAGCTGTGTTAAAAAGAAGTTCGCCCTATCTACTAAATAATTTTTGTTCATCATCCGCATAGGATAGATGATCAACTTTGCCATAGAAATGATGTTGATTATATCAACTATATAAAGAATAAAAAGGAAGGGCCCGATTACTTTGCCTTGTGGTACTCCCGTAGTAATGGGTTTGGTTTCAGAAAAATACCCAGATATATTTACGTGTTGCTTTCGATGTTTCAAGTATGACTATAGTAGTCCAAAAGCGGCTACCCGAATACCACACTACTTTCATTTTCCATGTAGAATACCATTATCTAAACAGTCAAACGCTTTAGTGAAATCTATAAACACACCTGGCACAAAGTGCTTCCTCTCGAAATCCCGGAGAATGCATTCTTTGATTTCAAAGATTGCAGCCTCGGTCGACTTATTTTTACGGAACTCAAATTGAGACGTACTCAATAAACCATTTTTTTTTTGATAAACTAGCAAAGCAAGATTGTAATATTTTTTCAACGCGTTTTGCAAAAAAGGTAAAATTAAAATCGGTCGGTAATTGCTCATCTCATTTTTATCTTTTTTTTTTTTTTTTTTAAGAAAAGCACGGATACTTTAGCTATTTGCATATTTCGGGGAAATATTCTGCTGGTTGGCTTTGGGTTAAAGATGCAGGTTAAGTAAGGGACAATAATATCTAAGACATATTTAACCGGTTTAACTTGAACACCGTCTGAGTCCCTTCTAGCGCTATTTTCAACTGTGAAGTATTAGAAACTACCTCAACATCATGAACTGGATAAAAGGAAATAGAATGTTGTTGTTGTTTTCAGATATTTACTGCCATCTCTTGTCGGGTTGCAATCGACCAAGTTGACGAAGTAGTTATAAAAGAATCGACCAAAGAACTTCCGGCTAGACGTGTACCATTCTAGATGATATGGTCAATAGGGCAACGTGTCTCGTTGTGAGAGAGATCAGAGTTCAAAATCTTCCATACGCAGTCTGAGCGTCCAAAATACGCTTTAAAGGAATCAGAGTAGTACTGCGATCTAACAATTCGTATTTCCATTGTTAATTGATTACGATAAGATTTCAATATTTTAAGGTTGTCTAGATCTCTAGTTTTGATGAATTTGTCGTACAGGACATTTTAGAGCGCAGCTCTTAGGCGCCCGTTTCCGGCTTGAGAGGCGTCACCGTCGCCGTAACCGCGCGTTGCATTATGGGACGTTTCTCATAATGACATCACATGTGACGTCACGTGTGACGTCACGAGGGTCACTAGAGTTGTGAGTGACGTCACGAAGGTCACGAGTGAAGGCTTCAATGAACCTATTGAATGGGTTAAAACAGCGCAAAAAGACGAAGGACCAGTAAAAGTAAACACACGGCACAGCGCTGTGTCTGTGAGTTTCCTTTTACTGGTCCTTCGTCTTTTAGCGCTGTTTTAACCCATTCAATATGACCACCAACCAACTCGCCACACTTTACACCTTGTTGCCTCAATGAAGGTCAGGAGTTATGTCATGAGGGAGGGGAAAGAAGGGAGGAAAAGGAGAAGGAGGAGGAGAAGGAGTAAGAGGAGGAGGGGAGGACGAAAAGCAGAGGAAAAGAGAGGAGGGAAGCGGGAGAAAGTACGGAGGAGGAGGAGAGGATACCCTCCCATCCGTACCCTCTCCCCCTCCACCTCAAGAGCTGCGCTCTAATTCGGCATTACAGGAAATTGCATACGTTATTATTTTTTATATGAATTTTGCCTATGATATCTGGTGTGATCCATGGCTTACAAATATTACGCGATAGCTTAGGCTTTTTTTAAGGAAAGTTTCGTAGGTAACATTCCTTAAAAATCTCTACAAATGTATTGTAAGCCTTGTCAACAGTTTCTTTCACAAACACTACGGGCCAGTCCATACTAGATAGGTCCCGCCTAAAGTTATCCAAGCGAGCAGAAGTAATCGTTCAAAATCGTTGAAAATAATAACATTTTTAATTTCTCTTTTATGAGCACTACCATTAACATATTTGTGCTAAAGCCGCCTCCACAGGATAGGTTATACCGATTTGTATTTGTGAACATCAGAACTTTTTCTATACTTCGTTTCACCTTATGTCCGAGCGCGGACGATATTATGAGCCGAAGGGCCAATCAAACAGCGCAAAAAGCGCAAGTCATGGCGTGCTTTCTGCGCTTTATAGGACTAGCCGGCGGAGAAGCACGCACAGAGAGACGACGAATACCGGCTAGTCCTATTCATGACGTTGTGCCTCTTTCGCTGTTGGATTGACCCTTTGGCCCATAACATCGGCCGCGGCCGGACCTAAGTCATTTATCGACTGTTCACGCCGCGCGCTCCGACCCAAAAAGCCTCGCGCATACTTCTGCGCCGGCCTTTTATCAGCGGCGGAGCGCCGCTCGCGTTGCCGATTATGCTTCACCACCTCGCGGTAGAAATCACGAGAGACGACACAACATGCGGGGAACCTGGTCGAACACTGTGGATCACCAGGTTGCCCACAAGAAGTGGCGGCTCACGGGCCGTTACCGAACACCAGTATGAAATACTAGGCTCGTTCGGTTTACCAGAACCTCCTGCACCGGTGAAGAAAGTGCAGGTAAATCGAACGAGCCTACTATGTGTATGCTGCAATTTACGTTTAAAGCACCATTCTCGAAACGGGCATTTTATCGAAGGCTTTAATTCAGGCTGTCACTGAAATTGATTGAACTGAATTCAATGTTTACGCCGGCTATTCAAGTGTTCACAAAATAAGGTGCACTCTCTAGAGACGTGCTGGCTGTTGAAACTTCTAGTGTTGTCCGCGGTGCTCGCGAAAGGACATTATCCCGATCTGAGCCTTCCCATTAAGGCTGGAACACGTGAGAAAAAAAAGACTGAAAATCACGCAAATTTCGGGAGATAAACGGTATTAAAAAATGTGCCGAAGAACTTATTTTCCTCTTTTCAAAACAAAGTACATTTGCAAGAAAAAAAATATACTTGCAAGGAACCCGTGTTGGCAATCACGCGCTGTTAGCACCCTCGTTTTATTTTACCTTAGTTTAATGCGCAAACGATTTTCGCGCGTTCCAAATATCGCGTGATTTTCGCATGATTTTTTTTTTTATGTATTCCACTTTTCACTTGCTACTGCTTTACTTCCAGCTATCAACCTAAGATCAACGGATGTTCAAACGCCGACCTTTCGAAGTTCGCTAACATAAATTTGCCGTGTTCCAATCGCCCGCTCGAATTTCTCGAAAATAAGCGCCTGTTCTACCGGCGCCACAGGACACCGCAGAAGTCCTCGACACTTCCGCTATATTTCTAAAAAGAAGAAACAAAAAACAAATGTTATAATTTAAAAGGGATGAAAAAAGAAAGGTATCTGGTGGCTCCGTTGGAGCAATTAATCTTCTCCGCAGCGTCGATTTTCTTTCGGCGGAGGCCCGGCGTTTCGGGGATCGATGAGGGCCTTCTCTAGTGGCCGATGTCGCGGGACGTTCGATCTGGTCAGGGTCCTCCGTCATCAATGGGCAGACAGGTGTACGCCGGGCACATCGTCTTCCGAAGGGCGAACGAGGGCAAGGGCCACCCCGATTTGTTTTCGCTCTCGAAAGCGCTTCCCGCATAAGCCGCTGTCAGGATTGTTTGCATACGCCGAGCCTAATGAGACGCGAAACTGTAGCGTCTAGTCTGGTGTACGTGCGGCCTCAGCCTGTTTGTTTTTATTTTCCATCGCATGTTGATCGTCGGTCCTTGTACTCATTTACTGTCAAAACAATCGCGACGTCACTTGGTTCGCAATTAGCGAGGCGGGCTCTGCGGCGCTTAAGTCGGGTATTACGCGGACGTGAGGATAGAAAGGTTAAAAGTTAAAATTGGACGAAGCGTGTTTTTTTACGTTACGTATTAGCGGCGAGATGTTTTGGTGGCGCCCTCCTGTGGTTCCCCCTTGTGACGTCATTACCCTGCAAACAACAAGTTCGATGGTGTTTGTTAATAACATGGTGGAAGCTTGGAACCATTGCGCTCTCAAAGCAACACTGCCAACACTGTCAAAACTAAAGTTCTTTCATTCCTCTAATTTGAGTCTATGATAAATCCTCTTCTGACGTCATAGTCAGCGTTCTGCCAATCGTGAAAGGCCGACCACAGCGACGCTTTTGGTCGCGCACGTTGCCAATTTGTCATCTCGTGTGAGAGGACAAGATAGACCCGCTTATATGCGTAGGCAACAAATGCCAGATTCAAAAAGAGCATCTTAGGCTACAACTACCTAGCGAAGAAGTTAGTAAGTTACGCACATAAGTAAGAAGTGGAGAAATCGGTATTCACGAACGCGTTCTAAAAGGGCAGCTGAAGCGGTTCTGTACTTGAGTAGAAACACTTAGATCGTCTTTATCTGGCCTCCAGGATCACGAGTATCGAGATTATTCTTCAATTTGGTGCACGAAATCTCCGCTCCCGCGCATCTCCAGCGCCTGTCAAAGCTATGCACGCGCACTCTTACTATTTTTATAAAGGTCAGAAAAATACGCCAGGACTGTTGCCACTGCGGGGGAATATACACCATTCCAAGATCCACAACTCCTCAGCCCAGCGTGCGATCTCCTCAGCCCAGCACACGCATGTTCGTCGCTTTGGAAACCGAGCAAATCACGGGCCGTACGCACGAGCACTGAAGATGGAACCGGCCAGAAACCTTCTTTGGAAAGCTCTATTAGCGGCGAGTTGTTTTGGTGGCGTCCTCCAATGGTTCCCTCTCGTGAGGTCATTACGTTCCGAACAACAAGTTCGATGGTGTTTGCACGGCCACTCGATCCCCCCTGTTGGTGCGGCCTGCCTATGTCTTTTCGAAAACAAAAGAGCGCGCGTGAGAGGAGAACTTCTCTCATTTTCCGTGGGGGCGCTGCACATCGGTGAGCGGTCTTGTGAGCTGAAAGCTATACTCTGTTTCACCCAGTGTACCGCAGGAAAGGCTGTAAGCGCGAGCTCCTTGCTCTGGGGCAGATCTCGGCGGCACAAGCTCTCGTGCAGTAAGGGCAGCTGTCAACGCTATAAGCTCGCGCTTCCAGCCTTCGCTGCGGTACAACATGAGGTGAAAAAGAGTATAAAGAAGGCGCCCAACGCGCTCTTGCTCCGCTACCCAGATAAAATATCTGCCTGTCATTGGCTTCGCCGATACCGAGGCCCTGCCGCGGTTGCAGAAGGCAGCAAAACTCGCTTTCCCCGCACCTGTGTACCGCTGTGCTCAGCGAAAATATCGTAGTGTCACTCTGCGCTTGCGTGTGTGGTTTGTGTTGGCATTTTGAAAGCTGCCGGAAATGTAAATGCGCGTTCTAGTTCTCAGTGCCAGACGGCGATGAAATGTGCCAACTCCACTCGTGAGACAGAAAATCCTGCAGTTGATGAAGTACAATGAAGTCTCTTCCGAACTTGAGTTCGCACCGCTGACTTACATGGCTGGCTACTTGGCCTTCATTTGCGAACAAAAGGTGAACATTTCTATTTGTAGAAATTGTCATAATTTCAAAGTAATTAGCTGAAACATTCAACCTAGCAAAGCCATAAGAATTTCTCAGTGAAAGCAAGGAAGGCTAATGTGTAGAACCCGCTAAACTTTGCAGGTGACGTGTCCTGAATGCAAGCGCATTGCAAATGCATCACATGACGGAGCATATCAGTCCATGTTTAGCCTTGACCAAGGATGACTCAGCTATCCACGACCTGAAGCTGTCTGGCTGTGCAAGCTCGTCTGCACCTTTGTCGAGAGGGCTCGACAGTCGGCAGAGATTCGTGGTTGTGGAAGGATTTGCAAAGTCCTCTCGAGCGCTGTGCTTTCACACCTTATGGACTGCCCGCTGATGTGGTGTGTTAACTGCCGAGACCCCCACCACAGCGAAGAGCTCTGCGAGCTCTTTCTCAGAAAACTCCTCAGACCTTTTTTTGGGTTGGTGACCTAAACAGCCCACTAGAGAATGTATTGAGGCTTTCGCGGAAGCCTTCCCGAGAGGTACTCCGCTTGTGAACTATATGACTCCCTTGGTCTGTTTTCTGTGAACAATGAAGTTTAAATTGCTGAAGTTATGCACGCGAAATCCGATTTTATATTAACCTTTACAGATGAAGAAATGGCACAGCTCACGTGTGCTCGAGCGTCGGTTAAAATCGGAAATCATACGGCCTAGCTATATCCAACTATAGCTCCTATATTACAATGGTAATAGAAACGGGGCAACAGTTACGGGAACTTGAAAACAACAATTCGCTCATACTGCCAGCAGAATGGAGCTTTAACGCGCAGCCTGCAGCTGAGTGAGCTTTTCTCAGAAAGAATCATGTGCTTTTATTCTACACAAATTTGTCACATCATTCACGTAATCTGGCACTCGTTTCAATTGAGACTTGCGGCTTCACGAAAAAAAAAAAAAACTATAATTAGCCACACCGGGTCGGGCCGGGCGTACTGCTGCTCTCTCACTATATATTTCGTCTTATCTTAGCATGGACTAACCGCGAACGCTGTGCTAGCGCGGGCGGCTAGCCTTTACTGCCTTAACTGGAGCACTCGCTGCACGAGCGCTCATGCAGCCGCCGAGGCTTCCTTCGAAGCAACTATCTCGCGCTTTTAGCTCGCGCGGCTAACAAGTACATACTAACGTGAAGATATGCTCCTCCGAAAGGAACTTTTATCTCTCACCGATAACGAGCGCCACGGCTGGCGCTGCGGGGTAAAGTAGAACTATTGCTCTCACTGTCGGAGTGAGGCATACGACAGGCCGCTCCCAAGGGGAGTTCTAATCGAGTGGCCGTGGTGTTTGTAATGAGCACGGCGGAAGCTTGAAATCAATGCGCTCTGAAACCAACACTGCCAACACCGTCAAAATGGAAGTTGTTACATTACTCTTATTTCTGTTAATGAGAATACCTTTGCTGACGTCATAGTCAGCCTTCGGCCAATCGTGGATGGTGGACCACAGCGACGCTTTCAATCGCGCACGTCGCCATTACCTGGCAAGCTCGCAATTGCACGCACTGCCCACATAAGCGACTAGCGCTTGGCGGTCGAAAGATCATTTTATGAAGTAACGACTGGTCGAAGGTTTTTCGAGTTTTGTCGCGTTTAATTACATCTTTGGGAAAAGCTAACGTGATATTCAGAATCACGGGATAAAAATACTCTAGAATTCACCTCCAGCTCATTAATTGTTTTCCAAGAACCTCTTCAGCTTCCTTTTAAGTGAGAGGAGGAAAACGACATTCTCGTACGGAAAAACGAAAACTTCAGGTGTCCTGCAAGCTCCCGATACACGCGAGGGCGGGCCGTTGCTATGGCGAGAGCGTCTTCGGCAACACGAAAAGCCAATTGGAAAGCTCGGGATGGCTTGGAGCACGTGAATTTTGAATAACAACAAATGCACGCGGTATTTTCGCCAACGCTTGTCTGGGGATCGTGTTCGTGCAGTGAAATTTCGATGATACCATGATTCAACGGGCCCGAATGCTGGAGCCGGGATAACTGCCTTCGTTGACGGCTACGAACTCGATTGCACAAAATCAACACTACAATAATTGTCGCAAAAAAGAGACGGTCCGCGCCGCTCGTTTGCAAAGCGGCGTACGTGAAAGCAAATGGCGGCGGCGCTTTTCACGACCTCGGGGATGCAGGAGCGAGCCAACGTCCAAGAAGATATATACGTGTGAACTACGAGAGTGACAGCAAGAGTCACGAATATATCTGTTCACAATGGCAAGGGACACGCGCGTGTTTGATCAAAACGCTGGAACAGCGCTGTTTGACATCGCCTTGGCAAGATATTCGGGACCAATATTTTTCTATTGCAACTCGATGCTGACGTGACACTCAGTAGAGGAAGACTGGACCGGCATCGCGTAGTTCCCACGAATTGCTCTACCTAGACGTATACCGTCGTGTCGGAATTAAAAGGACATAATAAAAACAAAGTGTATATACAATATGTTGCGAAGATAATTCAAACTGCGTTTATTTGAGCTCTGTATAGACACAAAAAGGAGAAAGAATCGATGAGAGGGTCCCTTTTCGATGATAACGTTCGGGACCGCTGCCTCTAAAAACAAGGCGATGATAAGGAGAACAGACCGACCTCTTAACCGAAACTTGGGTCAGCCAGAAAGCTATTCCTACGAGAAGGGTCCACAAGGGTCGCGCGGGAATATTCCATTCAGCAAGCCAGCCGGTCACGTGGGTAGACGGTCTTGGTAAGGGACCTTCAGAGAAACGCTGCGTCGGAGTGCTAGCCCTTGGGGGTCCCTTGGCCGACGGGATCGTTGCCGTTGTAGCGTTTTCCGGATATGTGTGGTTCCAGCGTTCGTCACCGTCGTAATCGGTTTTGAGTGCTTCCTTATTTTTTCTTGCAGCTTGATGTCGGGGAGCACGTAAAGGGCACATAGAAAACTCAATGTCTGTTGGTCGTCGCGACGGGTAGCTGAGCGACGCTGTTGGCCACGCTGATTTGATCGTAAAAAGTGCGTAAGACGCCTCCGGAGCTGTCGTAAGAACTTCCGAACATTTCGCTTCGTGAATACATATTTTTGCAACAAGGTGTGTAGTTGGGCTAGTTTGTTGGTCCTGTTGAAAAGGTATTGAAACAGGGCAAAAAGACGATGGACCAGTGGAAAACGAACACAAACAGATCGCTGACTTACAGCTAAAAGTTTTAGTTGTGTTCCAAATTTATATCAACCCGATAACACAACCCTTCCCTATCACGCCGACACACGCCTACCCGTACTTTCCTGAGTTCCTACTAAAATCAACCTCGTCACTCGCTAGGGCTATGCACGAGCCGCTCACACACATTCTCGCGCCATAGCTAGCAATAGTCAGCTGGCGAAAGTCAGGCGGCACCAGCAGAGTGAGAGCCCACGGTTATATCCTGTCTCGTTAACTGGACAAAGGGTGAACAATAAGCTGGACATTGCGTGCCGACGGCTTCAATACGCGCTCGAGCTCAAAGCAGACATATTTAGAGCATGAAACAACGAAAAGCCGGATACTTTTTCACAGTAAAAGCGCACTTCGGTGATACGTAGTCACGTTCCGATTGGCTTGCCAGGGTCGTCGCTTCCGCCGCACTGGAATGTTATGCGATCACGGCTTCCTGGCCTACCCAGTATTTCTTGTTTCAGACACTAGGCCAAACGGCGCCACCAGAGGGATAGGGACAGGAGCAGGCGACACAGCAGTTGTGGTGTTTGATCTCACATTGTGCTCCCAGGCGTCTGTCTACTTCGATTAACAGCCGCACACAGTCGCGACAACTTGGATGGTGCCAAAAACACTACTGGTACGTTGTATCTACTGGCAACTTACTTGATACCGTGGGACATCTTGTGAACATACGGCAAGACCACAGGTCTTGAAATTGGTCTTCGTCTTGCCTCAGAACAAAACAGCCCTCTAAACACCTTTACCAAAGGCTCCACAATACCCACGACCACTTCCAAAGGGAAGCCAGCAGTGGGCAACCTTTTGATCTGCATTAAACAACTGTTGCCACAACTATGATGGCACGACTTCAACAAGGTGGTGCGGAGACTGGATACTGCAATGACTCTCTTTACAAGCTGGGCGTGTGCGGAATCATACATAAGGAAACATACATAGACCTAGCTCATAGCACCAACACATGTGGGAGGGCTCACACCGACGATTGAGCTCCAAATATTGAAGGAAAAAATCAGTCAGAGTCTCACTCGGCCCGGAGAGTATTCCCTGATCATACGCAACATCGAGGAAACCACATTCTCACCCTCTCTCTGAGCTTTAATTGGATTTCAACACAATCAGGTAGTCATGGACATACATAAGCACTTTGACCACCCCTTCATCCAACCTCTCAGCAGTCGCCTTATTGAACTTCGCTAAATAAGTGTCACTGAGGAGAGCAGCAACACTCACTGAGGACAGGCGGAATGTTCTCCAGGCCTAAAGTTATACACTTGAAAAATAAGCCAAATTCCCTTACTTAGATAAAAATTGCCAAACATTGTACCTTTGACGTTCAGATAACATATGGCGAGCAATGTATCTCCACATTCTTTTTAATTGGCACTTATCAAATACTTTCCTCGCGTAGTCCTATCTGTGGGATATAAGTTGAGAGTACTTTTGTTTGATTTATGTTCACGAATTATTTTATATCAACTTTCAAACTTCATAAAAAACCTTAATTCGGTCATATCGGAGAGACGACGACGACGAGCCTGGTCAGAGGCCTGATTTCTCGCCTATGCAAGGTTTCAGCCCAGAATCGTGAAAATAACGGTTTCTTCGAAGAAAGGAGACTACGATCTGAGAGACAACGTCACCGCTACCACGGGTACACGAACATCCCAACTGTAAGTCGACTTTTCACAATTATATAACCGTTTGAACTCCTGAAGCGGCGGCCGCCACGCTAAGCCTAGCGCCAAGCTTGGCGCGGCTTCGAGATGCCACTACCAGATACGAACTCGCGCGCTTCGCCTGATGAAAGATCCACGTCGCCGAGCCGGAACAATAACATGGATTTCCAAGATTTGGAGCACGAAGACTCAGACGGGGTGGACACCCAAGGGGACTGGATTGATGTCGTCAGTAAACACTCAAAGAAGAAGAACAAGAGGATGTACGAGGGCAATGACAAAGTCAAGCCTACCCCCCTCTCTGTCGATACGAAAACCACGGCCGTCAAGCCAGTGTCACTTCCAAGACCGCCAGCACTTCCGATGGACGACTATAAGATGGTTATCCGGCCCAAGGACGGTCTAGACTTGAAAAAGTACCACGTATCAACTCTTTCGGACAGCATTCTCGCTGCAGCAAAACTGATGTGGAAACAAGCTGAACTACGAATCCGAGTCGACGAAGAACAAAACATCATCACCATTAGCACATCACGTGAGGAAGCTGCAAGAGCACTTTCCACGGTCACCCAAATTGACATCCAAGGAAAAAAGTATGGAATTAACCTTTACGGGCTCTCGCCACACGACTCCTGTAAAGGCGTCATTCATGAAATTCCAGCTCACCACACCTCAAAGGACATCCTCGAAAGCCTTTGGCTGCCAGGATACGAATTCATCGCATGTAGGAGACTCGGAAAGACTAACTCTGTAGCAATCACGGTACTCGGAACGAAGGTACCGTTTTACATATATTACAAAGGAGCCGAAATTCGCTGCTACATTTACAAAAAAACGGTTCGATACTGCCACACGTGCCACAAGCTAGGACATCGCGCGGACGTGTGTCCCACCCCAACCGTGGTGACTTGTGACAAGTGCGGAACACACAATCCCCAACAAGAACACTCATGCAATCCTGCATGTGCTTTGTGTCAAGGCAGCCACCTGACTGCTTCTAAGGACTGCAAGCAACGGCACAAAGAGCCCTACATTCTCAGAAAAAAGAAATGGGAGAAAGAGAACAATCAACAACAGTACGAAGATACCACCCGAAGACCTAGGAGCAGAGGGAGACACGACAACGACCACTACAGGCCCCGTTCCAGATCCCAATCTTTCCCGCGCCTCCGCGGCGGCATTAGCCGGAGCCACTCGAGGCCCAGGGTGTCTGTGGATCGGAGGGACTGCGACTCGGGCCGGGCTCGCTCGGGATCCGGTGCATCTGCGGACCGGGACGTCAGAGCAGAAAACTACGCAGAATGCACTGTCAACCAGGTGAACTGGGCTAAAGTTCTTTCCTCCAGTGCTCCACTCCCCAACGCACCTTGTAGGGAATGTCAGGCACTGCAACAGGAAATTAAGACATTACGAAGCGAACTACAAGCCATAAAGACTTTACTGACACAGCACCAAACTCCAAGCCCAGAAAGACCGGAAACACCAGCCAATGAGAAAAAACGGAAACTACAGTCAATTTCCACAGAGGATGTACCCTCTCCAAGCCCAAACGCACAAGGCAGGTCTCAATACGTAACCAAAGTCGAGCTCCAACAAACTCTAAGTCTCTTTGCTAGCCAAATGAACGAGCAATTCGCCAGCCTAACTGCACAACTCACACAAATTTCCACGCAGAAACAACAGACTTTCACAATATTACAGGTCCGAATGGACAAAATTGAAACTAGCCAACAGACAACAATCCCCGGTCGCCTAAGCAGGAATGAGAAACCTTACCAGCGCCCTGAACTAGTTCCAGTAATTCAAGACATAGAACATGCAGCTAGCAATGACTAAACCAACTCAGCAATGCTTAGATACGCTCCGCATCTGGCAATGGAATTGCAGAGGATACAAACATAAACAAAGAACCTTACAACAATACATCACCTCAATCGACCAACCGCCAGATATTATCACCCTCCAAGAAACTAACGCCTTAGCTAGATTGCCCGGCTATACTACACATACAACACACGAAGGACGCGACGTCTGCACCTTAATCAGGAAAGACATCGTTGCAATTCAACATACTCTCCCAGCATCCGAGCACGACCACATCTTTACAGAGTTGATTCCCCCCAAAACCTCTAAAGGCCACAACTGTTTTATACTCAATATCTACTGCCGCCCGAAAAACCGACACAGTGAACTGGCCACACTGCTCCACCAGGCCACAAAAAAAGCGGGGGCCAGTTGCCTCCTCATTGCAGGCGACTTTAATGCAGCACACCCTGCCTGGGGGTACCCCTACTATAACAAACGGGGCAAAGAACTAATGGAATGCATCGACAACGAAACGCTCACGCTCCTCATCGACCCGGCCAAACCAACCAGAGTAGGAAACAGCGTTTCGCGAGACACCTGCCCCGACCTCACTCTTGCCAAGAATGCCCCCCACACTTCATGGATGAACTTGGAAGAAAACTTTTCGAGCGACCACATGCTCGTCCAGACCGAAATACAAGGGACCACCTATCGAAGGCAACTTGGCGAAGCCCGAATCACAGATTGGCAAACTTTAAGGAAAAACCGGGAAACCGCTCCAGATGATCCCATCATGAATATAGAGCTCTGGGTAAAAGAACTTCCATTCCATTACGCTCAATTATAACAAACACACAGTCTCCATGGTTCACTCCTCAACTCCGAAGGCTCTCAAATAAAAAGAAACGTTTGTTCAGAAACGCAAAGCGCATTGACTCGGAGGAATACTGGCAACGTTATAATCTCGCAGCGAATGAATACAAAAAAGCAGTCGGGGAGGCTAAATATTACTTCTTTAATGAGTGCCTACCATCTATGCTAATTAATAATCCTAAACAGTTTTGGAGTGTAATGAATGCCAGTGTTGAGCGTTCTCTTTCACTTAGAAATGAGTCCGGTGAAATGTTTCCCAATTCACTGTGTTCAACTATTCTCAATGACATGTTTTCTAGTGTATTTAATAATGTTACTGATTCATTTTGTCCATCATATCCTTCATATGACTTTTTTCCCATGAATCCAATTGTCATTGATGAGTATGGCATTTTAAAGATTATAGAGTCAACTAAACAATCATCGTCATCTGGTGTTGACAATATTAACTCAAAGTTTCTAAAGAATACAAAAGAATATACATCAATCATTTTGCCTAAACTATTTGAGCAATCTCTTTCACTAGGTCAGCTTCCAGACGACTGGAAAACTGGAAGGGTGATTCCACTGCACAAGACTGGAGACAAACATTCCCCTTCTAACTTTAGACCCATTTCACTCACAAGTATTTGTTGTAAAACGATGGAACATATAATTTATTCTAATCTGGTTAATTTTCTTGAATCTAATTCATTCTTCAACGTTAACCAACACGGTTTTAGGAAATTTTTTTCATGCGAGACACAACTTGTAAGACTAACAAATGATTTCCATCGCGTTCTAGATCGTGGTTCACGAATTGACAGTGTTTTTCTTGACTTCTCCAAGGCGTTTGACAGGGTCTCTCATAACCTTCTTCTTCTTAAGCTTCACAAACTTAACATTGAACCGCATGTACTTTCGTGGATTCGCGCATTTCTAACTAATCGTTCACAGTTTGTAAGTTGTAATAATACCGACTCGTCCAAAGTTTCAGTAACGTCCGGAGTACCTCAGGGATCTGTGCTTGGCCCTCTTCTCTTTCTCATTTACATTAATGACTTACCATTGAATGTAACATCTTCTATTTGTTTATTTGCAGATGATTGTGTTGTATACCGCGAAATTGTTAACAGTTCCGACATCTTACTTCTTCAAAATGATCTCGATTCCATCTCAAGTTGGTGTGACTCGTGGCACATGTCATTAAATGTCGACAAGTGTAAACACATGATAATTTCAAGGCGAGTTAACGATCCTCCTTCCTATATCCTTAATAATATGAGTTTAGAGCGGGTTGACACTTACAAATATCTGGGCGTTCACATCACATATAACCTCTCATGGGAATCGCATGTTAACCACGTCATTTCCAATGCCAACCGCGTGCTTGGCTATCTAAAACGTAATTTTTTCCAGACTCCTTCGACTTTGAAACTCTTTTTCTATAAAACACTAGTCCGGCCAAAACTTGAGTACGCTTCTGCTGTTTGGGATCCTAACACTAAGAGCCTCGTCGGCGCCTTGGAGGCTGTCCAGAATAGATCTGTGCGTTTCATTCTTTCTAATTACCATCGTACATCAAGCGTAACCTCTATGAAAAAATGCCTATCCTTGCCAGCTCTTTCTTTACGCCGAAAGTTTTATCGATTAAGTTTATTTCAGAAAATATTTTTTCACAACCCTATACTTAAGACTGAACTCCTACTGGAGCCATCCTACATATCATCACGCAATGATCACATACATAAAGTCGAAATTCCACAGTGCCACACTAATACCTACTACAGATCATTCATACCTCGTACGTCTGCTGACTGGAATCACCTTTCCACATCCATCGCCACAATTGTTAATCCTGTTGATTTTAAAAAAGCTGTATCAATACTACTAGAAGTTGATTGTGATTTGAGTGTTCCATTAACTTGTACGTAATAATCCCACCCCCTCTGTAATGCCTTCGGGCCCTGAGGGTACCAATAAATGAAATGAAATGAAATGAAACTGAGCCGTGATGTCCAACGCCACACTAGAACTCTTCAAACCACAACGAAAATACCGGCCATAGACAATTATCTTCTACACCTGTGGGAAGCCCGGCGCAGCCTCACAAAGAGGTGGAGAAAACAAAAGCTCAACCGTAAACTGAAACTCAGAATAACCAAATTAGCTGCAGAGGCAGATGTGTATGCAGCGGTACTCTGCCGACAAAACTGGCTTGGCCAATGCGATGACCTCAGAGGCACTCTGAGCCTTACAAAAACCTGGAACCTGCTCAGGTACCTAATAGACCCGATGCAAAGCAGAGGAGAAACCAACAAAACCCTCAAAAGGATACTACACCAATATCCAGGCACTACAGAAGATCTCTTCAAAGTCCTTCAAGCCAAATACATAGCCAGCACACAACCCCTCCAGCCAACACCCTACACCGGCCCACATAACTCACCGCTGGACCAGCCTTTCATTGAGGCAGAGTTCAGAGCAGCGTTAACAAAAATTAGGAAAAACACTTCCCCGGGCATGGATCAAATCACCAACAGCGCCCTTGCGAACCTTGACGACAAATCAGTCACTTTGCTCACGGCATACATGAATCAATGCTGGGAAAAGGGCAGCATACCTCCAGCGTGGAAAGCAGCAGAGATCAGACTGATCCCCAAGCCTGGCAAGGAGCCAAGCATAGAGAACCTCAGACCGATCTCTCTTACTTCTTGCGTCGGCAAACTGATGGAACATATGGTCCTAAACAGACTCCAAAATTACTTAGAGGATTCCCAACTCATGCCGCACACAATGTTTGGATTCCGTCCTCACCTCTCAACACAAGACATACTACTTCAGCTGAGAGAGGACATCCTTAGCCAAGCCAGCAAGCACACACCGAAGGCCATCCTTGCCCTCGACCTCAAGGGTGCTTTCGACAACGTTAACCACGAAACAATCCTCCAGAATCTTAATAACCTTGGTTGTGGAGAACGGATGTATTCATATATCCGTGACTTCCTCACAGATCGAACAGCGGTCATCAAGATTGAAGATAAAAGATCACAGCCCATCAACATTGGAAGCAAAGGAACGCCACAGGGAGCAGTACTCTCTCCGCTTCTCTTTAACATAGCCCTTATCAACCTCCCAAAAGAGCTGAATCAAATACCGGGACTGCACCATGGACTTTACGCGGATGACATTACAATTTGGATAAGAGAGGGATCTGAGGGAGAGATGCAAGACAAACTACAACAGGCCACCGACATCGTCCGAACATACGCCGAGAGCTCCGGAGTGAAGTGCGCACCACAGAAGTCGGAACTTCTTCTTGTGCGGAAAAGGTCCCACCTTAAAAACACCGCTGCATCCATCGAGATAGAACTGGACGGGGTCTGCATCAGGCCCTCCCCCTCCATCAAAGTTCTAGGCATGACCTTACAGGAAGACTGCAGCAACAACCAAATGGTACGAAAACTAGATACCACAGTGGGTCAGATCACTCACATGATAAGGCGCATCACCAACAAGAAGCACGGAATGAAAGAACAAGATACTTAACGCCTCGTGCAAGCCTTTGTCATTTCCAGGATAACTTATGCCACACCGTACGCGACGCTCAAGTCATGCGAACACAAGAAATTAGACGTGCTAATCAGGAAATCATACAAACAAGCATTAGGTATACCGCCCAACACATCCAACGAGAAGCTGCTAGCCCTGGGACTACACAACACCTTGGACGAACTCATAGGAGCCCATCTCACGTCCCAACAACAAAGGCTTGCAATCACCCAAACCGGTCGCAAACTACTACATCACCTTGGGTACCCGCCCCGGCAACCCGAAACCTCCACAGAAGATATCCCCAAGGAAATTAGAAGTAACATGGAAGTAGCCCCAATCCCTCGCAACATGCACCCAGAACATCATGAGGGACGGAGAACAGCCAGAGTTCGATGGCTGGAGAAAATATACGGCCAAAATGACGAAACAGTCTACACTGACGCGGCCGATTATGCTCAGGGACCCGCTATGACAGCGGTGGTCACTAACTCCTCGAAGATCCTCACAAGCCTCACACTTAGACAGGCTACTACGCTACATGCGGAAGAGGTGGCCATCGCTCTCGCTGTCGCCCAAACCCCAGCCACAACAATTATCACAGATTCACAATCTGCCTGCAGAACCTAGGCGAACGGAAGAATCTCTAGAACCGCCTTGAAAATTCTACTTCAAGCACCCCCCACAAGAACCGTGACTATCGTTTGGACACCTGCGCACTCGACCCTCCGTGGAAACCTCGCTGCTCATGCGAGCGCCCGAGAACTAGCCGGCCGGGCTCCACAAGAGGACCAGAAGTGGGTCAGCCAACCACTGGTAACATTCAGAGACATCACACAACACTATAAACTTTCCCGGCTTACCTACCCGCCGAGCCACAAATCAACTACGAAAGAACAAGAAACAATGCTCAGGCAATTACAGACTAACACCTTTCCCCACCCTACAAGACTCCACGCCATTTTCCCAAACTTACACAAACCAAACTGTCCCCATTGTAACGAACCATCCACACTCTACCACATGATCTGGGCCTGTCAACGCAATAAGGATATCACAGCAATACCCCATCCAACCATCGAGCAGTGGGAGGAAGAGCTGTGCAGCTCTGACCCGGACCGACAGCTACGGCTGATCGAGAGGGCTAGGACGGCAGCGAGGTCCATTGGAGTCCTGGACTGAGGATTCCACTCACGGCGCTCAATTTTTTTTTCCTTATTGAATAAAGTTTTTCCTCCTCCTCCTCCTCGGTCATATTTTAAAACTTTTATTTAAAAAAAATTAATATTTTCTTCATTTTTTCTAATAATCCCCAGTCATACTACTTTTCTAATGGCGTGATCCAAATTCCCCCCTCCCCTTTTTCTTGTTGTATTTTCGCTAGGAGACTTCAAAATCAGGTGCATGCACCGCAATATGCAAAAAGCTAGGTTCCAAAAGTTGGCTTTGTTTCGATGTTTATATCTTCTACACTCGGAGTCAAGTTTTTGTGGCAATGCAGTGAAAAGTAGGAGCGCGTACGCTCGCGCACTTTTAGCGTTGATCTAAGCTGGGCGTTTTCAGATAAGAACGAACAACCATGTCCGGTGATTATTTTTAATTTTGATTAAAGATATATTTTGCTGGCTCCATGCCTTAAAAAATAAAACCAATCTTTGTTTTCAAAAAAATATTACTTTGCGAAAAATATTTTTAAGCACCCTATCAGTCACGTGCACGTTTTCAGTATCGCGCGATGTGGACATTTCGGACGGCTTCCCCAAAACACTTGCTCTGGCTACGGGTCTAGAAATATTTACTGACAAATTAGGCGCAGGAAGGATTGACAAAAAGTATTAATCACCGAATATTAGGGTCGCTCAGAAGCTTGTTCTGTCTTTGTACGTCTTTAGGTACCAGAATTAAATCTATGATCGGAGACAAGAATGGCTTATTTAAGAAAGTTAGGAACAAACTTGGTCAATAAGGACTAAAAATTTAAAACGAGATATGTGATAAATGCTTATTATAATATGTATTATGGTATGCACGAGTCTATGAGAAACATGAGTGAAGAAATTTCTGGCGGTGGACTAGAGACAACGCCACTGAGAGTGCCGTCGACAATCAATCCGAAACACCGGAAATACTACGTGAAAAGAAGCAAGGCGAAATAAAAGTGGCTATCAGTAGAAATGTCTAAAACAAATTGGCTACTGCCTCTGTCACAGAACCAAGCAGCTCGAGGCTCCCAACAGATCGTTCTTGCTTCACCTGCGGCGACCGGTGTATGAATATCCGCCTAGCTTTTTTCGAGAGGCTAACAAACCGGGAGAGGTGCCTGCTTTTGACAGTTATTCCTGCTAGCATTACTTTTACTGAAGCAAGTAAATTAATTCCAGAAGCATCCGAATACCTGCTCCGCAAGTCGAGACGACTGCAGACTGACTGTGATGTCTGGGAATCGGCAGATCCATACACCGGCCGCACGATCAGCGACTGTGTCCTACGCGTGCCGACTGAGTATTATACCAATGATGATCTTGGTTGTTCCGTTGAAAATCCGAACAAGAATATGCTATAATTGTCATTAAGGATAGCCAGAAAAACGTAGTAACCAGAAGATTCATGACAAGGTCTACTCGGGAGGCGTACGTAATGTTCAAGGAAGCCAACCCAAAAGCTAAATTAGGGATAACAAAATCTTACTTGCTCCGTCCGAAGTGGGTGAAGGTGGATCCGAAACAAACACTGTGCGCCTGCTTGTGCTGCAATAACTTTGAGCTTCGTTTTTCTGCCCTGAACTCTTTGTGCGAAGAAATCACAAAGCAGGATTTTATGTCTATGTGCCTTTGTTCGCATGCGACACGCGCTTGTTTGTGATGCAAATGCAAGGAATGCCCGAACATCCGTAATCGTACGTTAGACCTTTTAGAAAATGTTGAATATGAGCAAGTAACATCCTGCTTGTGAGAGAAGGGAGATCTAATCAAGGAAAGAACTCAACCACATGTCTTTCTTGAAGAAATTCAAAATTGGACCATTCGGTTCATTACGCATGGTTACATTCGGAAACTTCAAAGAGATGAAATTCGGCTCGTGAAAAGCGAAGTTTCTAAGAAGCGCGTTGTGCCTCATTTTTATTTTGCCGAGAATGGGACAGTTTCACTACCGAATGAAGTTCAAAAGTACCATTGGCAAAAAACCCGGCTTTCGATTTTCACGTGCGTCATATATAAATGTCCCCGGAGTTTCGGCGTCTGTCTGAAGACCTCTGCCACGACTCATCACACGCACTGCTGGCAATTCGAAGGATTGAAGAATGGCTAGAAGACACCGTTCCGGTTTAGTCAAGTATCACCTAAACTTCTGATGGAGCTGCATCTCGCTTTAAAAACCCATACCAGCTCTTCGAGTTCGAGCACATTGGCTCTGATAAAGCAAAATGGTTTTCTCGGCATCCGGCAATGGCGAGAACTCATGCGACGGAGTTGGTATCTTACTCAAGCACATCGCCGCAGTGCACAATTTTCGCTACCGAGACGAGGTCTTAATAAGGACGCCGCAGGGCTTCGTCAAAGAAATCCAGAAACAAAATCCTTTTGAACTTACCAAAAAAAGAGTTGAAACATTCAGGAAACTCAAGAAAGAACAGTGGGCATCCTTAGATGCTCAAAAAGGGACACGCTCTTCAGTGCTTGGTCAAAAATTCAGGTCCCTGGTCAAGAACCTGAAGTGACATTGGCTCGAAGTGTTCCGTCTCGTCCCTGAGCCCGGTGTGACTATACGTACAAGAAAGAAGTGAAGGGAGTGAATAAGTGACTGCTTTCGTTGTCTGGTAAATAATCTTCTTGTTTGTCAACTGGGTGAACACACATCCACACTTTACTGTGCTTCATGTGGACGGTGAAAAGTTCGTTCTGAAATGTCTGTAACCACTATATTTTATTATATTTATGAACTTATTGATTCGAAAGCACTAACTGACCCATGAAGTGAAAACGGCGTTGTCTGTAACCGTCTGTAGCAGAAGAACGACACCCACAATCGGAATTCCCATTGGCTGCGACGCGTCATGTCAGATGCTTCGTCAGGGAAGCCGGCCGGGCGCTCAAGGCCAGAGCGGACCCGCGTCAGAAAAACGCAAAGAAAAGCGCAGCAGCGCAGATGCATCGTCACAGAAGTAGTGGAGCCGGAGGGGGCGTCGCGCCTGCGCACTGGGGGAGCATGATGTCACCGTCGGCGCGCTTTGTGAAAAAGGAAGACTTGAGTCGCTGCTTGTAGGAATGCGTTGCGTGTAGGAATGCGACAGCATTCCTACACGTAAGCAATTTTAAATGTATCTGCAGATTTTTCAAATAAACAGCGCGTGCTCCGTAATATAGTGTGCTTGTTTTATGTAAATACATATCATAATAAGCATTTATGACATATCTCGTTTCGAATTTTAGTTCTTATTGACCAAATTTCTTCCTAATTTTCTTAAATAAGCCATTCTTCTCTCCGATCCTAGATTTAATTCTTTTTTTTCACAAACGTACAAAGGCAGAACAAGTTTCTGATATTTCTGTATACCCCGTTATGCATTCAATTGGTTTTTACTCTTCTTATTAGTAGGGTTCTGCGTTTTTGGATAAATTCGATGAACCCCGAAAAGTAGTCGTCGGCGAAAAATTTGGCAATTCGTATTTATCCGAAAAACTCCGAAGCTCGAGGCTGCCAGTTCTGTGAGCTCCATTTTTTTTTTTATATATATATATATATATATTTTTTTTTTCGAACAACTTTGGCGCTTGTTGTCTTTTTTGCTATAACGTCTGTGCGTAAGCTCCAAAGAAAAGGCCTTTCGGCCTTCTGTCAACGAAACGCGTAATCAAATCTCCACGGCAATAGTCGAATATGGTCTCATGTATGAAAACACTGCTGGACAAAATTTGCAGACTGCTGTTTTCTTACTTTTATTCGTTGCGGATAAAAGCCGAAAACGCCGAATTTTCGTGTACCATAAGGAAATGTAAAAAGAAACTGCGAATTCAATTTAAAAGATAAACTCCTGTAAACCCCGTCCGAATTCGCTCAAATCAAAACCCAGAAAACACCAAATCATACTTATAAACCTTGATTTTCGTTTCCATACCAGTATTTAAAATACATATTCAGTTAAATATGTTTTATTACAAGACATATACATATTTAATAGAGTCAAATAATAATATTCCCACAAATCGACCTGTCTAATTTAAGTGGCACCAACGAGCAGTCTTTCAGGCTAAAAACTAAAATGTATAAACCTTGCAACGAAACTAACTTGCGAAAAGTGCCGTTTTGCCGATTCGGACGTGTTGATGCGTGTTTGACGTCTTCTCGCGAAAATACAAAAAAAAAGGAGGGGGGGATGAATTCGGAATACGCAACTAGAAAATCAATATAACTGGTAATTATTAGCAAAGTTATAAAGAAAATAAAACATTTGTTTCTTTAAACGCCTATAACATGTAACCGAATCTAGACTTGTATGAAGTTTGTCATTTATATACTTATAAAAATCGTGAATATAGATAAAACAAATGTACCATCAGTTTATAACTCATAGATAGGAGTCATAGGACTACACGAGGAGAGTATTTGGTAAGTACTAATTAAAAAGTACATGGATACACAAGGCTCTAAATATGTCACTCGAACGTATAAGGCACAATGTTTGGCAATTTTTAATCTCGGTAATGGAATTCGGCTTATTTTTCAAGTGTATACCAAACCATACTTGGCATATAATAGATTTTCACAAAAAAAAATATTATAAATTTTCATCTTTTCAGTATGCATAACAAGTAATAGAACTTTGTAGAAAAATCAAACACAGAAAATTTGTTTTTTTACCTTGCACTACCTATTGTTTTTCATAAAACAATTTTTAATGCGTTCTTTTTAGACATGGGGCTATTATACAGATATCTAGTTGATAAAGATCCAATTACCACTCCGACCAGTGTGTTAGATTTGAAATGAAACGACTCAACAAGGATTCGGGCGTTTACGTTTAATGTTCTTAACTGCTTTGTTGATCTTTTACCCTGATGTCAGTTGTTTTCAGCCGGTGCTAATCTATGCCTGTCTAGTTTGAATCGCGAGCCGGCCTCGTCATTCTAGGAGAAAAGGTCATTATTCACCTGGAGCCTATCATCAACAAGCTTAACACCGTACCAGACTGTTCTGTCTGCGCGAACACTTTCCCATGTTGTTCTTTTTTTTTTTTTTTTTTTGGTTTTACAAATGTTTTTTGAGAGAAGTCATTCTGAATTGAAATGTCTGACACTTTTAGTTTACTAGAGTTCTTAAATACTTTCGTTGTAATCACGGAAGTTCATTATTATAGGGCGTGCACTTTGTCCGCGCGTTTGTCAAAGTTTGCGTATCTGCTCGACTGTCTGCACAGTCAGTCCGAGGAGCTTATCAAGAAGGTCAGGGGGAAGTTTTGATCGAAGTTCATCGTTTGTCTCTTTACCAGGCTCAGGAATACGAAAAACAATTCAATTGTTTTTCCGACTTCTGTCCTTTAGGTTGAGTAGACTACTTTGTTGAGATTTAACCGTTCTTTGTAGCTCGTTAAGACTGCTTTGTATTCCCTTAATTGCTATCTCGTTTTTTCTACTTTGACTAATGAGTTTTCGGGACGATCAATCCTTCTGCCCATGTCACCTTGGGTACTCTGGAGCTGGTTTTGCATTACGTTGACCTATTTAATATCGCTGACCATGTTTATTTGCTCTTCATTGATTTCTGTCACCTTCCGTTCTAGATCTGTTGGGCCGAAATTTGAGTCAACGTCATTAGATAGCACTAGCAACATCTTTTCACAACATGATGAAGCACAAGAACAAAGCACTTCATCGCACGGCAGCAAGGCGAGTATAAATCGACGTTCGCTTTCGTAGTGTTTGCCATAGTCACGTTCACTAACCTGAATTAAGAACATGAGTGGCATTTTAGACGTGTCCTCCGCGCGGTTGCCCCTGCGCCCACTGGAGAACCAAGTGGTGGGTGTCGGCCTTATATCGGTATAGTGGTATCCCATAGTTCCAGGTTCACGACTCGTTCATTGGTCGAGCTTCAGGTTTAAGCATAACGTCGGTTCCTCGCTGATTGTTGTCGTGATGCTGTGGTCTCCGATGCTTGTAGTGACGGTACTCCAGACTTCCTGAGTTCATGGGCCAAGCGCGTGCAGCAGCATCTGAATGAGGGACAAGAGAGGGCATCTTTGACGTGTGCTTCGCGCTGTTGCCGCTGTGCCCACCTGGTTTATAACTCTAATGCTTAACCCACCCCGTCTTGGGTTTGGCGTTAAAGTCATAAACCAGCTTGTCTATGATTTACTCTTACATCTTAAGATAACAAAGTTGTTATGCGTATAAAATAGATCACATATTTTGAGCTGTGGCAGCTGGAGCTACAAGCGAGCGTTTTTCGAATGAATGAGTTTCCAGGAACGTGTCGGCTGTGCATCAGCAACAAATTAGGGTACCTCTAAATACGAGAAATTTCGTCTTCATTATTTTTTCCGGTGCTGGTTTCTTCGTTATTACGTAATTTGCGCAAGTCATACTGTCGTGCTTATTTACGCTTAATAGAGTGATTGCGAGAGTAACCGCCTGGCAATTAATTAGCCAGTCTTCGTAAACGGGCAATACTAGCCAGTTTTCGTAAATGGAGCAATATTTAAAGACGATTATAAAAAGGGGCTGGCTTGCCAAGAAACTTAGAGTTATGAGGGAGATGTGGCACAAACAATTCGACTACTCTTTGACACAACTCTCTAGGAAAACAGACAATGGAATGTCGCGAAAAATAACTAGCTTATTTACAAGTTCCACACATTGTACATTGTCACAGAGTGGGGTGCAAAAATAAACACTGAGATTAACAAAAATTACTTTAAAAGGATAGAAAACTTTAGGTTAGATCTGTTGGGAGCGATAGGTCCATACCAGGGTTGTAAAGTACCGAGGTATAAGTAAATGGAAATCGGTATCTATCGGGTGTCTCAAATAGCGGCCAGGCTCTCTAAACCGACCGCAAAATTCGGTTTTTTAACCTATCGCGCTACGATTTTCTGCAGCGTTGCCCAGATGTAATGCATTGTTGTTTTATTTTTGTTTTCTTTTTTTTAATTTTAGTTTGCAAAGGGCGAACTTACCCGATGAAAAAGTAAAGAAAGAAAAAGGCTTAACTCCCATGGAAACACATCGAAGCCACCAATCTTCAATCAATAGGGTGCCCTATTGTTTGAAGACCGGCGGCTTCGCTAGGTTTCCATGGGAGTTAAGCCTTTTCTTTTTTTCTTTACTTTTTCCTTAGGTAAGTTCGCACTTACGATACGATTAAACTCTAAATCTTGAAGTATTAACGCACTACCATGCCCCGTGATTAACGTTGAGTTGGGTACAACCTGGGAGGCACTGACTTGAACGACGGTTTAGCGAACCTTGCCCGCCCATTATGTTTCATCGAACGACACTCTTGAGAAATGGCGGTGTTCATTTGAGCGAACGGTGGATTAGCGATGCCGTTCTACCGACTCCAATTTATTGAATCGCTTCGGAACTCCGTTTAGGGAAAATAGCGACCTGCTTCCTTCATCTCACACCAAAATCGACTTCATTGCACGTTTTAAGCTCCTCTGATACAAGGGACGAGATAACTTGAAAGATGTGCGCAGTTTCTGTTGCCTGCATCTTGTCCTGGTGCATGGTGGCTCTCCTCTCCCATAAATACAATATAAAATATAATTGAAACTAAAGTATAATTACAATCGTAAATCAATGTAACATTCCGTATACAATACAGTTTCCACTCAATAAATCAGACTCAAATTTTGTAGTTGTCAAAACTGAAAAAGTACCGAAAGAAAACAAAAAGGCTTAATTTTCTATCAACTAACAAAACAAAAAAGAAAAGAAAAAACGAGGAAGCTTGAAGCGTTTTGCTCGTCGTCGCGAAGGTTAGGTGCATATGCACTTGACTCATGCGTTTCTTCATGCGGCCGACGTCTTCTGGGCTCGTCGACGTCAGCACCGGCTCCGAAGGCAAGGACATCAACGAGCGAGTTTCTCCGTGACACGGTAAACAGTGGAAGCTGTGGCCTCAATGAACCGATTGGAGCGTTGGGATGTCACATGAGGACTCGATTCTGATGTGGACATTGCATCGACACCAATAAAGCACATTTATCGAACTCGTTTTTGTGTCTATCCTTAGTATGAAACGCTTTACTCCAATATATACTGACAAATTCGGGAAATATCAGTAAATAAAGTGTCTTTGAAGTAATTGTACCGGTACCTAGGTACGTACCTTCTCGTATAAGGAACTGCAACTGTACCTTTGGCACATTTTTTAAGTCACTTTTACAACCCTGGTCCACACCCGGTGTAGCGTCAGGCGGAGAGGCGATAATACGTAGAGGAACACGTAGAGGTAAGAACAAAGAAAAACATATTAAAGCGGAATCAGCAGCAACTTCATCACTGGGACTTGTGACGGCTTGAAGCTGAGATAGTTGGTTCGTGCTTCTTAAAATGCCAGCTGAACGTTTGAAGGGCAGTTTGTGTGTGTGTCCTTCAAACATTCAGCTGGCATTTTAACAATCATCACTGGAAGACGCGCCTGACTCCGAAGGCAAACGAAACAGTGTAAACGAGAGGTTACGCCAACCAAACATGCTCATGATCATACTTTTCTAGGCTCCATCGTAGGCGAATCAACTCGACGCGCTACTGAGACCCACCAAAATCAAAACCACTGCGAACAAAAGATTGCTTCCATGAAAATAGGGCGAAAACAGAAAATAATGCACCAACGGGCTAAAAGCGCTATGCAGTAGTGCACGTATAAGACGCAGTTTCGTGAAACCGGGCGGTCGTGCCTCTGTTTGCAGACACCTCTCTGGATGGCTTAAACTTTTAGAGCATACACTTTATTTTCACTCTATGATCAAGAAGCTGCCAAAACACCAGGTCGCGTTGCTTGACTCATTTCTGGACGAGGAGCTTGGGTGTAGAAATAGCCCACGTGCTGGTCCCGGTCGAGCTTAAAATATTGTACTGAAGATGCAGATGCATAGGAAAGGTAATGAAGGTAAGAAGATAAACGCCCTTGCTTGGGCTTAAAGCCCCTCTATGTGTTTGCGTTTAGCTTGGCTGGGCCTATGGCGTTACTTGCTGAGCACGGAGGAGTTAGCATGATACGCTCCTTCTGCCGGGGACTGAGTCGAATGGGACGGCCGGGGAAACATCTCGGAGGCCATGAGCTGGTCATGGCCTCCAAAATCCCGAAGCGCGCGAACCCTACTCCGGTTGTCCCATTTGTGCGGAGAGGGCGTAGACGGAAAAAGAGGAGGAGGCAGCATCTCTCCGCGGGGAGGCTCTCTCAATCCAGAGATCGAATTCGCCGTTTCAGTAGTTTCAACATGACGCGCAAGAGAAGAGTCTAAGAAAAAGTTGTTACGTCGAGTTACTGCAGCTTCTACTTACAGGTTTTTTGCCTTGTGGTAGAACGGTGAACAGCTGCTCAGGGGAAGTGGATTGACAAGTTGTAATGCTTATTTGATTCGTGATATTCATCTGGACATGTGGCGGTTAACTCTACAAGAGCGCCTTTTGATATATTTGACTGCAATGTGTAGCGCGTACAAAAACCCCAGAAAAGTTAGTGGATTTACCTAAATAAAGCTAATCATGCTGTACTTTTTCTTTTAGAGCGTAGCTCTTAGGCGTTGTTTCCGACTTGAGCGACGTCGGCGTCGCCGTCGCCGTAACTGCGACGACGTTTCGGCTTGGTGACATTTCGGCAGTGTGCTGAAATGTCCGTGCGGGGTCACGTGACGTCACTGGGTCACGTGACCTCAGGGGTCACGTGACCGCAGGAGGGTCACCAGAGTCACGTGACCCTGGTGACGTCACGTGACCCCCGTGAGGGCACGTGACCCCGGTGACGTCACGTGACCCCCGTGAGGTCACGTAACCGCCGTGACGTCACCTGATCTACGTGAAGTCACGTGACCTCCGTGAGGTCACGAGGGTCACGTGACCTCATGGTTACGCCGATGCCAACGCCGCTCAAAGGGAGGCGTATCAGGCAGGATGAGGAGTTGAGGAGGAGGGAGGAAGGGTATACCCCCCTCAATACCCTTCCCTCCTCCTCCTTAAGTGCTGCGCTCTAATTCGGCGTTACCGTAAGTTGTAAGCAGCTTTCACTTTTTCTTTATTTCCGCGAGTTGTTTGGCCTAGCTTTTTTAACCTGAGCACGAGGTTTGATACTATATAGTGCAGTCCATGTTCTTTTAATTTTTTTATATTTATTACGGAACTTTCGCGGGTCATTATGCAGTGTTTGCTTCTGCAAGAATTACCTTTAAGCCGGGGTTACAATGCTTATACATTATACAAAAAACAGTCTGCAGATATCAGTCACCACGATATCCGGGGTTCGAATGCCACGTGCCAAGTGTCTGCTTGAATGCGTTTCCATGCGGCATTCGAAACTCAGATCTCGCGGTGACTCGCATCGAATCTGTTTGCAGACTGTCTTTTGTATGATGTATAAGGAGCGCAACCCCGGCTTTAGGGGAAAAAAATTATGGTGGTGAGATACGACCACCTCACAACGATTTCGCCATTTGTTTTATAAACTTCGTGATAATTGTAGGTACTGATTCAAAATGTGGGGCGTTATCTTGTAACCGTCTATACCCTGTTTCACCTTGTGTTATACCGCAGGAAAGGCTACAAGCGCGAGCTCCTTGCTCTATGGCGCACCTCGGTGGCACAAGCTCTCAAGCACCAAGGTAAGCTGCCAACGCTAGGAGCTCGCGCTTCTAGCTATCGCTGAGGTACAAAGGTGAATCGGAGTATAGTTTTTGGCACATGAAGCATAGACCGCCGCGTCCCGTTAAGCACCTTGTGACGTAGCTTAATTGATATGCAAACAGACAACGGGATCTAAAAAAAAACTGTTTTCTTTTAAGTTTTTGATTTTGTTTCAACCTTTTTTTGCGGTATTCTAACTTCCATCCTCTTTTATTTACAGACTCCAAGCCCTGAATGTTTACATTAGACGTGAACTACTTTGCGATGCAGTGACTTCGAGCAGTTTCTTTCGATACGCTACTCTCACTGCCACAGTCGTGACCATGTTGATAAGGGATGGCTGTACTAACTTCTGTATTACAATCCTAGAATTTTTTTTTGACTCATGGTAAATATATATATATATATATAATGGGAATGAGTGAAGATTGACAAGTGCAGCCGTAGTAGTATTGTGAACGAAGAGGGGAGAAGGTGATTATTGAATTTATTACATTAAAGTTTGGGAAAGGGATATATATATATATGTGAAAGATGCGTACTGTCGGAGTTACGAACTCGAAGTTTATTACGACGTTTCGAGCGGGGACCGCTCTTCATCAGCCTGATGAAGAGCGGTCCCCGCTCGAAACGTCGTAATAAACTTCGAATTAGTAACTCCGACAGTACGCATCTTTCACTTATTAACTTTTCCCCGTCCATTGTTTTTATATTTACCTTACTTTACCTATATATATATATATATATATATATATATATATATATATATATATATATATATATATATATAACGGGCATGGTGGCGGGAGGCCGAAGGCGTGGGTATAAAACTGAGAAGAAAAAAACCCTTAGTGAAAAACAGCAACAACGGATGATTTAATCTTCGACGTTTCGGCCGGAGTCCGGCCTTCGTCAGGAAGTCAGGAAGACGAAGGCCGGACTCCGGCCGAAACGTCGAAGATTAAATCATCCGTTGTTGCTGTTTTTCACTAAGGGTTTTTTCTTCTCAGTTATATATATATATATATATATATATATATATATATATATATATATATATATGTCCCTACAAAAAGATCAACCATGGTGGCTGTACTTTCTTTTTTCTTCATTTTTTTTTTTATCTCCGCACGTTGTTTCACGTAGCTTTTCGATCCTGAGCACAAGGTCTGACACTACCTCGTGTCATCCTTCTTTTCATATCTTGTTATTATTTATTACGTACATTATGCAGGTCATATTTGGGTTTTCTTGTGCTATAAGCTCGTTTAGGCAAAAATTATGACGGTAAGATGCGTACACCTCGCTATGAATTTGCTATTTTTTTTAAAAAAACTTCGTGATATTTGTAGGTACTGATTCAACAGGTAGGTAGTTTTACAGTAACCGTCTAGTTTTGGGCACCATGTATCACAAAAAATCACATCCCGTTATGTAGCTGGCACTCTGTGATGTAACTTGTTATGCAGAGCAACAATGAGATCTAAAGAAAAATATTCTGGTCTATTTATAACTTCTAACCTTTTCCAAGGGGAGGGGGAGGAGGGTACATTTGTGAGATGTTGTCAATGAAACACGCGTGTAAGAGAGAAGCACGGGAACAGCACGGTTCCATGAAGATAACATCCAGAATATAGGAGTCGTAATAAAATAATCACGTGGTGCAATTCCAGTCGAAAATACAGTACCTCTATGAAAAGGTAGTCTAGGTTAATGCTCTTATTAATGCAAATGTTCCTGGACTCTCATTTATTTCTCTCTCTATAGTATTGAATTTGTATATAAGGTATGATTCTCGCCGTTCGCGCTCCCGGCTTGATCTAAATCCAGTTTCCAGTAATGTCACATAATTCATTGAAAGAATGCTCTGGGAGAGGGAGGTGTTTTGAACGAAGGAGGCCTGGATTAATTTAGAGTGAGGTCTGTGGTTGTTAAAAAGTAGTCTACATGCTGTGTCTGTCTGTCCTACGTATTGCATTTTGCATACTCTACACTCTAGCAATTACACTACGTTTCAAGAGTTGCATGTCAGTTCCCCTTTTATTTTTATCGAGTACTGCTAATCCGTGCTTTTGGCTGTGTCTGTTTGTTGAATTTGTATGCAGATCAAACACTGCGGTGCATTCCAGGGCCTGCATTCGCTGTGTCGCAATGTAGAGTTTAACCTAGGATTTACTAGCGTGTCTCTAATGCTGCGTGATCGTCTATAGATCACCCCGGTGGGGAGGGAAAGGCGCGTTTTAGGTGGTCACTTTGCTCCAGCATGTTGTAGTGTCGTCTTAAAATATTACTTACGTTAGGATAGTTAGTGCTACAGGCGAAACATATATTTGTGGGTTGTGTGTGGCTCTGCGGGGGACGGTCCTCCAGGAGATCGCTGCGGTTCAACATTCTGGCTTTATGGATCGCATTATCGATTACACGTGGTGGATATTTTTGATGTGTCAACACGTTCTTAAGGTTTTGAGCGCTCGCGTCAAAATTTTTGTTTGTTTGAACAGATGCATTTGAAACGGTGGGCCTGGCTATAGGGTATGCTGTTCTTGCGGTGACGTGGGTGGTCGCTCTTGTAATGAAGGTAATGTTGCCGATCTGTTGACTTGCGATAAAGCTTTCTTGTTTTCTCATCCTTTATTTTAAGGGTCACGTCTAAGAAGTTAATGTCGGTTTGAGAGCAAGTGTGAATGAAACGGATGTGTGGGTGGACAGCGTTGTAATTAGCTATGAAGTATTGCAGGTCAGACTCGCCGTATGTCCAGATAAAAAATATATCATCTATGAATCTTTTGTAAAGTAGTGGTTTTAATGGGTAATTGCACAGAAATTCTGACTCCTACTTCCCCATAAAAATGTTAGCATAACTGGGTGCCATCTTGGTGCCCATTGCGGTACCGCTAATTTGTCTGAAATATTCATTATTAAATTCAAATACATTTTGTTCTAAAACAAGCCTTGTTAGGGTCGCAATGACGTGACCATCTGGGCTCTCTGGTTTTCTTTGGGGCTCGTGCATATCTATTAACGAAGCAATAGACCGATCTCACGAGGAGTTGCGCGACGCCACCGCTGCCGCGGTGCATTCTGGTACCTGTAGTTCTCCCCAGTTTTCCGGCCGCGTCGGCGCGCATTGTACGCCCGGCGTTTGGAAATTTTCGGGTTAGCACGAGACTTTTAGCCAGGTGTTGACTCATGGTTTTCAATCGGTGGCTTCGCATGTCGTATGCCACGGAGCTATAATTACAGCACCAGGCAAAAAGGCCTAAGATATTATGTATTCCCGCAAGAAAGAAGCATGGCAAAGAAAGGCCGACAGAGCCGGACAGAGCGGCAGGAAAAATAGCGTTTTACGATTTGTTTCGCGATTTGCTTCATAATTTATATCCAGTTATTGCACGTCAGCTAAAATATGTAAGATTACAGAGCACGAGACATAGAGCGTGCCGAAGTGTTCCGTAAGCTGGAATCTCTCTGACCATTTGCTCCGTAGCGGCCTATTTGTTGGTCTATCTCAAATAGGACCTCCGCACTGCTTTGCGGAGGCCGTTTTTAATACACTTCTTACTCGGTGTATTTTGGTCGTTATAACTGTTATTGCGACGACATGTTTCAAGCACAACTGTGCTTTAAAAGATCAGGACAATCACTAAAAAAGAGCAGCGATTCCCGATATGCACCACTTGATATAAAACAACTTTTTTTTCGGAAGCAGCCTTCATTTGTTTTCCATACCAACGTGAAAAGATTACATAATGCAATTTAGAAGTGCAACACGTACTTACTGCCAAAAATGTAACAAACGAACCTCATCCATTTTGTGGTGGTCTATTAGGCTGGTGTTACTGATCCATTCTGCACTAGCACCAGTGCTTAAAGTCTCCCGTAAGTTGAGGGGGGGTCCCTACAAGAAGGTGGTGGTAAGGGGGGGGGGGGGGGGGGGGAGGGGTGTTCTGAAGAGATGTAATAGATGCAGATAAAATAAAACCCACTGCTGACTCTGCCCACGCTTTATTTGCAACCCTCAAATTGCTAATCAATGTCACAACCCTAAAGAACAAGCTATTTTATTGCAATATATGATTTTGATTTCACTAATGCTGGGGCTTCGGAAGAGGATCGCAGACTACCCGTTAAAATCAGGGGGGGGGGGGGGGGGGGGGGGGGGGTCTGAGGCCCCCGAGACTTTAAGCCCTGACTAGCACCAGTCGAGACCGCAGAAAAAAGCTTCCCCCGTCGGGCGACTGTTAGCGTTCGGATCTTGCACAAACAAAATAAAACTGAATAGAAACTGTGCACGAAAAATCATCCCCACCCCAAGCTTTCAGGTATCTGGCATGGTTGCTTCTTTTTGATAGATGCCAATTATTACGGCGCGTCAGGCATGGGCTTTCTGCAGATCAGTTCTTTGTGTGCCGGCTTCTCCCGCTGTTCATCTGTACTCTGTCGCACAGACTGTCAACCAGAATGATACAACTTTTAGAAAACTATCGCTGACCGAGAAAGTCTATTTAGCTCCTCTTACTTGATGGCTGATTAAACGTTATGCACAAGGCTGAGCACCACCAAGCTCAGTTTTTCATCACATTGGATGCTGTTCTGTGGTGCTACACCGAGCCGATGGTGCCTCGAATTTTCTTGTTCTTTGCTATTGCACTAGATGTTCACTTGTTTGCAAGGTGATTGGGACGTCCGAGGAGTCGGAATGCTCGAGTAGTGGCGCCGTTGTTGTTTTGTTTTATTTTTTCCGCGGCCGCAGTGGTATTACCCCGTGAACGGCAGTGGGCTCACGCATTCACGAAGACCAAGAAGCAGACGACGACGAAGCAGACGACAAAGCGATTCTAAAGCGATAAGACGACTGAAACTGCTTTTCTGCACTTGCTGAGGAAAGTAAGGCATTGCAAACAACACAATCTTATGAAGTAAAAACATGCAAGAGAATCAAGGTGATACCGGGGCGTGCCAAATGATAATCTATGATGATGTACGTACGCGCGGCCGTATGTAGCCGGGAAGCCGAGAAGGGATGACTACAAGTAGCATGGCGGCGGCACCACTTCCGGAATGCGCGCGCCTGCGCAGTTCGCTTGGTGACATCGGTCTATTCTGTCTTCGCGTAAAATGTTCGTGTACAATGACCACACACCCAGGTTTATACGAGAGAGAGAGAGAGAGAGGTGGCGTGAGAGAAGCAGGGGAGGTTGTTCTAGCGGGAATGCTGAACTGGTTCCCCATAAAAAGAAGCAGAGAGAAAGGAAAGAAGGGGGATAAAGAAAGGGGGAAGGGAAATAGAGAAAAATAAAATAAAGACGTGAACGCGCTAAGAGTTAATCTCGAGTTATTTCACAGGCGGTTTGCGACACCGGATTCGTCGAGGAAGTTCAGTAGCAGGTGTTGTATTACTTGGCGGCGACGGGCCGAACCACTTGGATAGATGATGTCCTCGTCGTCTGGATCACGAAGTCCAATTCTGGCGAGCTCAGTGACGAACCGTTGACGTCGATCGCTATATTCTTCGCAGTTGAAGGTTTATACGATATGATCCTTTCGGTATATGTAAATTTAATATATCCCTGAGGAAGTGAGTAGTGTCCTTGACATGCGAATCGAGAGCTGTAGGTATGTGTTGAATTAGGTGGTCTGGGCATAGCCCGATGGAGGTTCCGTTATTGTTCCTATCCCGGATATGATTGGGCGGCCTGGATTACCACTTTTGTGAATTTTCGGAAGCATGGAAAGAGAACGGGGGATGGTTGTTTTGACTTCATCATATTATATTCATTAACGGTTATCTTCCCTCCGTGTACAAGTTGTTCAAGCTCTGACGTTACGACCTGAGTGTGGCGTTTCGTAGGGGCGCCTGGAAGACGCTCATAAGATTTTGGATCGTTTAGTTAGCGGTACCCTTCCCGAGCATAATCGTCAGTACTTAGAATCACAATCGCCCCTCCCTTGTCTGTCGGTTTTATTGTGGTGTCTTTTCTAGTGCTTAGTGATTTCAAAGAGGTTCTCTCAGATTTAGTTAGGTTGTCCCGCCTCCCTTTGTACCTGTGATATTCTCGCATGATATCCATTTGTACGGCGGATATGTACGAGTCCAGGCCGTTGTTGAGACGGGTCTTTGGAGTCCAATCGCTAGTTGGACGTGACTGCGTGTTTTTGGAGCTGTACTGTTTATCTACAAAGCATTCCCGCAACCTTAAATTTCTGGCAAAGTTATCCAGGTCTCGGAAAACTTGGAACTCATCAATGTAACCAGTGGCAGGGCAAAAGTTTAGTCCTTTAAAGATAAATTTTTTTCTTCTACGGCTGATAGAGTAATTCCAGACAAATTAATGATAGTGCATTTACCACTCGCCTCGTTAATATTTGAAGGGTTATTTTCGTCTCGGCGTGTGCTATCTGTAATTCCAGTGTATGGCTGAATGCCGGCATTGTTTTGGTTTGGTTTGGATCGAGGTAGTATGCGGATGTGGTACTTTGTCTCTCTCGAGTTTGCGCGACTTGATTATTTCAAGCTCGCGGTCCTCAAGGGAGTAGCAAGAGGAAGATGAAAGCAGGGAAGGAGGAAGAGCAGAAGACGAGGGGAGGAGCACGGGAGGAGGAGAGGAGGAGAGCGTACGGACGAGGAGGAGGAGCATACCCTCCCCCCTCCTCCTCAAGAGCTGCGCTCTAATTCGGCATTACAGGGAGTTGTAAACGTCTTTCATTTTTTTAGAGCTTTGCTTTGTATGAAAAGCTCCAATGTTGGGCACTGCATTATTACAAGCGTCTGTATCTTCTAACAAGCACTTATCCAGGGAGGGGGCATGGGGCTTGCCCCCCCCCCCCCTCTCCTCGAAATCTTCCGATCTGCTGGGGCCTCCTCTCCCTCCTCCGACTCATAAAGCATTTTGTCATAGGCTCCCCCCCCCCCCCCCCCCCCCCCCGCCCGAAACGAAATCCTGGCTACGTGCCTGTCTTCTAAATTCCGTCGTCAGCGAATGTTCAAACATTAAACCAGGGGCCCCTATTAGCGGCTCGAGCGAAATCGACGGCCCCCAGCGGCTAGAACTGGAAGTTATGGCGGCAGCTTCGCTCGCCAGCCATCTAGAGCGAATCAGATATTCACAGCACCTTGCGGTTCAAAGACCAAGCCGTGAAAGTTGGTTGAAAAACACGTGATGGAAATCGCCAATAGTGGGTAACATGCTAAGAACTCGTCACTTCCAGTTGTTTTCCGTCGCGTTGCCTTCCTGCGTTTTTCGGCTACGCGTGCGACGAATGTGTAACCAAAGGCTGAAAGCTCGCGCTAGAGGCTGAGCACCTACTGGATTCTTATCCTGTTACCAATTAGAGTTCAAGTAATTGCTAATAACACCAACAATTGGTGGCTCTTAATGTCGCGCATACAATGAATTTCATGCACCAATGAATAATGGTGTTGCGTGTTTGTTTAGAAATGGGGAAGTTATAAACAGCTCCAACGGGCGTCTGGTGTCTTTGCGGTAGATGAGAAATTTAGCCATCTGTGTCCATTGCGTCCAGTTCATCTCAGAACCCCCTGAAACCAACCCAAACGATTTTGTTCCTTCGCTATGCTCAAGGTCGAACCTCCAAAGCATAGACGACACACCAGCGTCGTAAAAAACAAAATGGTCGCGAAATACCATAGTCTCTTATTCTTTATTTTTTTCCTTATTATTTGTTCTTTAGTCTTTATTGTTTATTCTTTCTTCATGGTGGTCCTGCAGCGCCATCAGGCATTATCGCAGCGGGCGAATAAACACGAGAAAAACATTTTAGTATTTGCGGCACAAACAATTTCATAAGACAAGGCATTACAGTCCTAATGGATTTTACAAAAAAAAAGAAAAGCAATATTTGCCCAATTTGTTTTTTTTTTTTCTTTCTTTCTTTTCTTTTTTCTTTAAAACATTTCACTAAGTCGACAGAAGCGCTCCTCTAAGAAAACTCCCACGTGTTTGTCAGAGTAAACAAACGTAAAGACTTTTTTTTTTTTCGTCTAATTATTTTAGCATCATTCCTTTTCCTCCGGCGGTTTCGGAGTCCGGGTTTTCGAGAAATAAACAGCTTGTTTGCGAGGCGTGAGCGCGTGGTTATTCGACAGGCGTCGCCAGGGGGAAGTCCCACTTGGGTGGACTTGCGTTCAAGCGAAGATTACGCCCACGGAGGCGTACCGAGCTTATTACCACCTGTCGCGACAAGCCAGGGCCACAGTCCTTTCTCTCCCCTTCTCGTGACGCAGGGGGCGAAAAAGCAAAAGCTGCCGCATCCACCGAAGAGGAAGGAACTGCTGATGCGTATGCCGCGTAGAACGCACACAAAAGGTGGCATCTTTGAGCGCACAGTTCTCCCCTGAGGCTCTCCTATTCAATCACGACTTGCCTGTGCTGCCGTTTCTTGTGTTTCTTTGTTACTTAATTTTTTTAATCAAGGATTTTTTTTTTTTGGGGGGGGGGGGGGGGGGGGGGGGGACATAGTTTTGAGATTGTTGCAATCGTCGGTGGGCGTCTTAATTTTACCGGATGTCCCAAGTATCGGCCAGGCTCTTTAAATTGACGGCGAAATTCGGTTTCTTATCCTATCGCGCTACGCATTTGTGCAGCGTTGCCCACAAATGGTGCTTCTCTCTCTTTTTTTTTTTTTTTTGTAAGGTTTGCAAAAAGCGAACTGACCTGAGAAAAAAGTAAAGCAAGAAAAGGGCTTAGCTCCTATAGAAACGCAGCGAAGCCACCGGTCTTCAAACAATACGACGCCGTTTCGCACGGGAGACAAGAGATGGCGCAAGCGGTCACGACGCCAACTGCCGCCAACGAACGAGCATACTGCGCCGAGAGCCGGCGTCATTAGCAGTCGATCTTTTCGACTTAAAATCGGCGCGACATTTTTTTATATCAGTTGCCAATGGATCATCTTATCATCCTTATTAATAAAACACATTGAATGGATACATAATCAATTAGAAAAATGGTTTGTCGGGATATTTTGACTGTTATTTTCGGGGTACTGATGTCGTCTGCTTTGGAGTTCCTTGTTGTTACCGCGCCTGTTTTTGTTTCTGCGACTGTCGCCGTTTCCGGAACGCGAGGCGCTTTTGAGTGGAAACGATCGTCTGCTAAAGACGCCGGCTCTCGGCGCCGTATGCTCGTTCGTTGGCGGCAGTTGGCGTCGCGACCGCTTGCGCCATCTCTTGTCTCCCGTGCGAAACCACGCCGTTTTGTTCGAAGACCGGTGGCTTCGCTGCATTTCTATAGGAGCTAAACCTTTTTTTTTTTTCTTTACTTTTTCTCGGGTAAATGTGCTCTGTGCAAATTTTACAAAAAAAAAAATAGGCACCATCTGTGGGCAACGCTGCACAAAATCGTAGCGTGATTGGTTAAGACCCTGAATTTTGCGGTCGGTTTAAAGAGCCTGGCCGCTACTTGGGGCACCCGGTAGAAATAAGATAGTCACCAACAGCGATTTTGCTTGCAATTTCACAGTTCCCCGCAACTTCCACCGTGTTCGTTTTGTTTGTTTGTCACCGCAAAAAGCGACGTCGCAACTGCAAAATCACTCTCGGAATCGCACAATGTTAATAAGGCTTAAAGGAAATATATTTCTAATGTATACAAGCGCAGAGATGCTCCCTTTAACGACGCTTGTACCGTGTGCACCAGCGCAGTGTGCACAGGAAAGTGTAAACGGTAGGTATGCTCAAGGCGTCGACTTCACTCGTATACATGGCTTTCACGAGACATCGTAGCATTGTACTGGCGGTCATTCGTAGTGGTTCTTGCCCGATATCTGATGCAGACACTATTTTCAAGACACCCAGGCTTTATGAACTAGGTGACCGCCTGCGTAAATACGCGGCTACTCGTGCAACTCGGTGCTTTTTACCAGCTGACCACACAACCAAATTTATAGAGTCTACTATAAAGAAAGTCTGGAAAACTATTGACGACGAGATCGAACTATAGAAGGCGCTATGTCCAGCTTTTTCTCCCCAGAGCTCTGTTACGATAGCTCTGTGCTTACCAACACCAGGCATGTCCACTGGATTCTTTACTTCATCTTTTTCGATTAAAAGTTAAGACAGCGCAAAGACACGGACACGAACAAGAAGGGAGACCAGCAAGGCGCTGACTTACAACTGAAGTTTATTCGTGCTAGCATCAAGTATAAATACTGCAACGTCATAGCAAACAAACAAAGATAAAATACATGACATGGACGCCACGTGCTCTTTAGCCACCGTTATGCACTGTCACTGTGTGACTAAAACAACATTCCTTATTGGTTAAAGATAGTGAAAGGGTGCTGACACAGTTTTTCCCAATCTTCAAATTTCCCGCGCCTGATTGATTTCTCGAGCGAGTTTGTCTTTATTTTTCCTAATCACTTCACACTTATCGAAGATGGGAGTGCGACAACAGTCGCTTGCGAGAGCATAAGTATAACGTTTTTAGTGTCGTGTCAGGTCACCTTGGCCTGCATGGCCGAGACTGTTGTTGCACTCCCGTCTTCGACAAGTGTGAAGTGATAAGGAAAAATAAAGGCAAACTTACTAAAGAAATCATTGTGGCGCGGGAAATTGGAAGATTGGGGTGAAAACTCTGTCAGCACTCCTTCACTATCTTATCTGATAAGGAATGTTGCTTTTTAGACACGCAGTGACAGCGCATAACGGTGGCTAAGGAGCACGTGGCGTCCATGTCATGTATTTTATCTTTGTTTGTTTGTTATTACATTACAGTATAAATACTTGACGCTAGCACGAATAAACTTCCAAGTTTTATTTTTTAATTCTAAAACACTAACTAGGCCCAAACTTCTACGTTAGTGACCCTTCTCGATTGAGCGCGGGACAAAGACTGGCCGTAAGTCGTGCCCAGTTTCTTCACCGTGCTCAGTCGAGGAAGGTGACGTAAAAAATCCACGAGTGCTGCGTCCGCGTTCGGCTGCACTGATTAAACGTGAGCCCCAGCCGAACGCTGACGGAACGTTCAGTTACGTAGGCCGAGCGTTGCGTTAAAGCACAAACAAATCATCTACGTTGCTGTCCCCAAACTCACCGAATTTAGCCATTAGAAGCGCAACGGTTGGATCTCATTCGGAGTCATTTATACTGAGAGAGTTTGGCCAATGGGCGGATCTTAGCGTCCGCTAGAATCAGCGGATTTCGAGATAACACAAAAATGGCGTTACTTCTTTCTCCTCTTTATGCCTGAGAAATCGCATAGAATTCCTATGAATCAGAGCCCCGAAATGGCGGGCGGAATAGTCGTCCCTCGGCTGTCAGACTACGCTGATGTGGTTGCCAGACTGTCAAATTCTACTTAAGAAGGCCAGACTCTCGCAGTATTAACGGCCCTGATCTCATGCCCAATACTTTATAACTTACAAGATTTTATGAAGAGTTACGTGCAGCGTTGTGGTTGGGACAGGCGCGAGTTCTCGTGCACACAAAGCATGTTTCAGAGCTAAACTCTATCTCAGAAATGTCTGCAGTAAAGGCAAAGGCACAGGCGCGTGAGCCTAACTCAGCAGAATGCTTTTGTTTGTAAAAGAACTCGTGCATAGGAAGCACCATAGCCTCCTCTATACTGGCAAAGCCTGGCTGATCGCCGCGAGAAGGCTGTGCCGAAATTGAAAAGGTAGAGCGGCAGACAACGGATGAGAGGAGAGCCACGTGACGGGCGCCCCCCTGCGGCGATACGCCGAAACACACTTGTCCCGAGCGATGCAATGTCCGCTCGTGCTCCTTGCGTTCCTCGCTCTACAGTTTCTTTTCTCGTCGGGTCCTCGCCGCTGCAAAGGCTGGGCGCTGCCGTCCAGGTTCCCCTAGAGTGCCTTCATACACACACGCGCTTTTGCTTGAGTGGTGACATCTCAGCCAATTTTCCGCCCAATCGTTTTTTATGTATTTTGAAATGCGCGCAATCTGGTGTCACTCAGCTCGAGCTCGTAGCTTTGGCTAAGGTATAGACGCCATTTTACCGCCCAAGTCACGCACCGAGTGCGCGAGCCCTTCACGCGCTGGCACATTCAGGGTAACAATGGATGTCTTCACCCTGAGACAGACAGACACGTAGGCACCCTAGGTTCCCCTAAAGCCCCTTCATGTTTTAAAAGTAGCACAAGGTTCGTCGATGCACGAGGCACGTGCAACGTGCAGCCCTTGGGAACATCATGGCGGCACAGCGCAGCACTGAGCTAGATTTCAGAAGCCATGGATTTCCCAGGAGTGGCGCGCGGCACGAGCCTCGAGCATTTCTACAACAATGAATGGCGCCACTTTTCTCAGGATAGAGGGGCTTTAGGCTCCCCGAGTACAGTCCCTGAGAAATGCTTTGTGCTAGCAGATCCTCGCGCTTCAAATCTGCGACCGGGCAGTCTATGGCTCTGTCGTCGAACTGGAGGGCTTTGTGGTAAGCACTTGCTAAAGTCACGCGCTCGTGCCCATGCCTTTGTCTGCACTGCGGATGATTCTGAGATGGAGAATAAACTCGCACACCTATTCGCTCTTTTATGCGTGAGTTGAAACGTGACGGCGCCAGTGTGCAAATAGCCCCCGACCACTTCCGGTTTTGAACTAGACGGCAGGGTTCGCAGTATTTGCGAAATCAAATATGCACGCCATCTTCTGAAATGACCACTTATAGCACTGCCAGACTTAAGGGTGAACACTGGTCTTGCAGCTTTTTTTTTATTCTGTGACCAAACCCATTGAAACTGCATAAGCTTGTTCGGTTTTTTGTGCTGATTTCATATATCTGGTCGTTTTCTCAGTCGGGATAATTGTTCTCAAGGTAATTAAAACTTGCCTGCCTTTGTTTGGAGGAACGATAGAAAAAAAAAACTGCTCAACAAAATATTCTTTTTAACACATGGCTAGATACTAGAAAGTGTAGAAATGTTGGAAATACTTTTAAGATAAACCCACTATTGGTGATTTTTCCACACATGGAGATTCAATGCTCAATGCAAGGCTAACAAGTAATAAAACAAAAGATCAAATAGAAAATTTTCTAGACTTTTATTAGAAAATCTGCTCTCAACATTGTATGCTTCACACATTTAGCTACACATTTCAGGAAAGGTTATATTTCTATCTGCTCTGGATGCTGAGATATCCCTCCTGCAAATTTTTCACAAGTCCTAAAATTGTGTCTTGTGAAAACAGTGTTTTAGAGTCAACTTCAACTTACATTCAGCCCGCATAGACACTATTAGTTGATTTATAGCCCAAATATTCATCCACAAAATTAGAAGCCCGGTAAATTCAGAAGAGCAACAGCCATTTTCAAAATAATACAGTTTTAGGACGTTTTTGGCTCCAAGGACCCATGCTCCCCCCCCCCCCCCCCCCCCCCCCCCCTTAATTGACTCTTACGATAAAAACAAATTAGGAGTAAAAAATTAGGGAATATACGGGAGCCAGAAGTGTGACGGGGCCACCCCACGGATGACGCCACTGAGTTTGTTTCCAAACACGAAAAGGCAAATGTATTCCCCTACAGGCTTGTTACAATACTTCCCTCATTGGGGAAGGGGGGGGGGGGGGGGGGGGGTTCATAGATGTAAGGGAAATGTTGTTCTTGCCTGGGTAACAGAAGTTTTTCTCCCATTACACTGCACGTAACTCGCGCGATGAAGCGTATGTACCCTTCAGCTGAGACTGCAGCCAAAGCTACAAGCGCGATCGAGCTAACCCGCGCTCCTTGATTTGAGATTTACATTTCTAGAGCGAACGCTCGTTCTGTGAAAGAACGCTTCAAGGCAGCGACCTCGAGCTATCGTGTTTTGCTCATTGGCTGCAATATCACCTTAAAAGGATTGTCCGGTAAACTTTTGTCTTTCAGGAAACAATACACCTATTGCTAAATCACCCAAGCATCAAGGAGAATGCAGGAAATTGTGTTTTACGCTCCGCACGTGCTGACGTCTGGAGAAGTAACCGTTCTAAAGCAAAAGCCTAAAACAAATGGCATCTTTCACGCGCGTTCGTAAATGTTTTATTTTGGTTATTTGCTTTGAATCTTTTATTCGGGGAAGGCGTGCGCGTGCGGCGAGTCGAACACCATTCCCTGCATTCTCCTTGATGCTTGGGTAAGTTAGCGATAGGTCTCTTATATTGTCATTGTTTTTAGGAATATCATGTTGAAAAACAGCGCGACTGGGACGAGGACACAAAGAGACGAAGAGAACACAAGACAAAGCGCTGACTATCAACTGGTTTGTTATTACAACATAAGGAAGAACGACAATGAAATGAAAAACATGGAGTCAAATGTTCGCGCGCTTGCTTGGCGCCTCGTGGAATATGTCCCTTCCTTCTTTTTTCATCCGATTGTAGACTGGTTTTCTTCTTTCTTTCCTGATGAGCTTTTGTTACCCTGAATCCAAAAACTCCATTTCGCTGGGAGTCAGAGTCACCGAAGGTTGGCTCACACACGAACTGTTGTTCTTCGTGATGTTGTAGGCTTCTACCATCTCTCGACATGTTTGGTCGTGGTGCTAAAATAATATACTGGTGTTTTCTAAGCGTGGTTCGCAACCGCAATCTCTGCAATGTATCGCTAGATGTGAATTAGCGGTGCCTTTCAAGGAGCTGTGGTGCTCTCTTAGTCGGATGTTTAAGCACCGGCCAGTCTGCCCGATATAACAGTGCCCACAGGAGAAGGAAATGCGGTAAACCACGCCTTTTACGCACGACACGAACTTTATCCCATGCTTTACCTTACATGCGTTATATTTTGATCTTGCTTTCCCCTCCATGCGTGCGCGTACAGCGGAACATAATCTACTTAGTTTGTTTTGGGCTGAAAAAACAACGTTCACCTCGTATCTGGACGCGAGTTTTTTAAGTCCGTGTGAAATCCGGTGAAGATACGGAATGACTAAAACTTTCTTGTTTTCTTTTTTAACTGGTTCTTCCAGCATGAAATTGGAACTAATCTTTACGATTTTTATTAAACTATCGCATGCTGATAAAATAAAAAAAGTGTCAGAACAGAATACCTTATTTTCGGGATGTAACCTGTGGATGAACACCTATGATGTGGTCCACTGTCCCGCAATCGACTACTCAGCAGGGTGCGCAATTCTGTTCAAAAAGCATATGAACTACAAAATATGTAGCGTTCTCGAAGGGACTGACATCGGGCTCCTAATGGTAGCAAACGTCCTCCTACAAAACCAGCCTTGGCGAGTAATTATTTTGTACGCGTACAACGACGTTGCGCAAAGGGAAAGCCTCTTCTGTCAGGCTAGAATTTACGCCGACACTAGGTTTAACGTCATCCTATTAGGAGACTTCAACTGCGTTTTAAACAAAAAGAATAGGTTTCCACCAACAAACATTGTAGATCCAAGCGCAGAAGTTTCAAAAAACACTGGTACGAGACTGCGACTTGGTAGACTCATCAGCAACATCAAACCAAGCGATCTGCTTTACTCACTTCCAAGGGTCGTCTCATGCACGATTAGATAGAATCTACATCTCCGGAGCAGTTTCCGGTGCAATGAGTAGCTACAACGTGATTCCTGCATTCTTTTCTGATCACTGTATGGTTCAGGTGACAATAGGCACGAAAACATCTCAGAGAACAAGGAACTCACAGGCCTGGTCCCTTTGGAAAATGAATGAGAGCCTACTTGAAAACGAAGAATTTAAGAAGGGAGTAGAATCAGCTCTTAACAATATCGAGTGTACCAAACATGGGTGGGGACAGAAATAGGAAATGTTTAAACAAGAAATAAGGCAGATGAGCATCGAACTGTCATCAATTGTGGCATACCGACAAAAAATGGAAGAAAGGCGACTTAATGAAGACATTCTCTACCTGTATTGCCTTGAATGCCAGGAACCGGGTAAATACAAAGACGACATAAAGAACCTTAGAAAACAAATCGAAGAACATGATAAACTGCACTACGGAGGAGCCGCAGTAAGAACACGTACCTTGCAAGTCATAGAAGGAGAGCAACCGACGAAGAGGTACCTTAATGCCGAGAGAGAATATGTGAAAAAGAAGCGAATTGACACATTACAAGGAAATGGTTGAATTTTGGCTGATGAAAAGGAAATTCGCGAAACATTTGAAGCCTATTACGAAAACATATTTACCTCCAAGCCACTTACCACAGCCATGAAAATGCAGGAATCCTTATTATCTGGGCTACCAACACTACCAAAAGAGACGACCGAAAACCTGAACACCCCCATCGATGTAAGCGAAGTTGAATTAAATATAAAAGAGATGAAAAACGGGAAGGTCCCAGGTCCAGATGGTTTACCAGCCAGTTTTTACAAGAAATGGAGCAAGAGACTTGCACCTGTACCCTTAAATATTTTCAAGGAATCGTACTGCAATGAATGTCTACCTCCATCATCTCGGAAGGCACATACAGTGTTAATACCTAAATCCAAGGACTTAGACAAGCTTCAGAGGGTAGAAGGTTATCGGCCTATAAGTTTAGTCAATATCAACTACAAAATTTTTGCACGCGTGCTAGCAGGTCGATTGCAAAGCGTAATATCTTTAATTGTTGGGGACCACCAGACTTGCTCCATCAAGGGAAGGAATATACAAACAAACCTTTACATAGATCGATCTATAATAGAAATTAGCCAACACACACATGAAGCCGCGGCAATTTTACAACTCGATCTTGCAAAGGCCTTTGATAAAGTTCAACACTCCTTTCTGTTCTCTCTTCTGAGGCACATACAAGTAGGAGAAAATGTCGAGCGTGGGATAAAACTTTGTTATACTGACATATCAACCAAATTAATAGTCAACGGAGCTCTTACACGATCAATAGAAGTTCAGCGTTCGGTCAGACAAGGATGCCCCTTGTCACCCCTTCTTTTTGATCTCTACCTTGAACCACTCTGCAGAAGCATCCTGAACGACAACAAAGTTCAAGGCTTTCGTCTCCACAGCTGCGAAGTCAAGCTTCTGGCCTACGCCGACGACGTTGTGCTTGTGTGCTCCAACAAGCCAAGCATAGAAAACGCAATGTCGCGCGTTTCGCATTTTTGTACCGTGTCTGGTGCGGCAGTAAACAACGACAAAAGTTGCGGTTCGTGGTGTGGAGTGCGGGGGACGACTCCACCTCTATTTGTGAACATAAAATGGTCCACCGAGAAACCACAACTGCTGGGAGTACCGCTGAAGGCAGTGGACAATCCAAAGGCAATGTGGGACAACGTTGGAAAAAATGTCAAATCAGCTGCACGCATGTGGAACCTCAGATATCTATCAACCTTTGGTAGAGTCGCCGTTTGCAACATTCACTTTTTGTCAAAACTAACATACCTTCTGCAGGTTATGCATTGTTCCAGAATAACAGTTAACGGGTTCAACAGGATATTTGCGACATTCATCTGGAGGTCACCGTATGAGCCAATGAGAAGAACAAATTTATTTCGGAAAATTCAAGACGGGGGGCTTGGTCTGGGTCACATCTTTGTGAGGCAACTAATTGCCAGACGGAATTTTTTTAGACACGAACAGCATCCTTTCTTGGAGATGTGCAAAAAGTTCTTTTTGGCAAAATACTTGGTACCACCAGCTGATGACTCGCTAACCACAAGTAAAATATCGTTACGAGGATATTATAAAGAAGTAGCAGACACGTTGGGAGTTCCTAAGAGCGAGGTTTGACCTAAACTTTTTAACATCGTGCTCAAAGAAATTACTGGTAAGGAAACTTCTGCTTTCGCTGTTTCTGGACCCAGTGTTTCGCCTGTATCCTTATGACCCTCCACAGAATTGCAGAACGGATGTTCTAAAACGAGTCATGAAAATGCAAATTCCTCCCAAGTGCAAAACTTTCTTTTATAGATTTCATTCACGTACCATACCAGTAAAAGAGTGGCTCGACTCCCGCGGCATTGGAGTATATGGAACCACCAACTGTCGTCTTTGCCAAACAACTGAAACGTTCACGCACGCTTTCGTTTTATGAGTAGACGCTGTCTTTTTTTAGGACGTTTTCAAAAGGACACTGAAAAAGGACTTTGAAGTGGTTGAAAAAAAATTTCGGTACTTACATTTTGCCGAAAACCTGGATACAATCCAAGATGTTTTAGTTGTACTAGGACTTTATAGCTTATGGAAGACGCGAAAAATAGATACCGAAGCTGGAGCTGGAAAGCCCTCCTGGGTAAATTTTAAACACATAGCAATTCAAGTTGGCCACAGCATACTTGCATGCCAAGAGAACGATGAATGGAAAGAAATAGTTAAAAACCTCAGTCAGCCGCCAGATATTATATAACAAGCAACTACTCGTGGAGAACATATTACCGTAGCAAGATGTCTCCCTTGCTAAGGTCACGCAGGTGCCCTACCACCTTAGTTAATTTACGTACCGCTTGCTTAAAAGTTTTTGCGTCATTGACAGAAGTCGTCACCTGTATATAGTGTACTTACATAATTCGTACAAAATTGAACACTGTTGATATTGTGTAAATAGATGTAAATACATTTTTCAAAAGAAGAAAAAAGAAAAAACAAGCCTTCTACTGTGGGCGAGAGGTTAGAGCGCCGGTACTTGCCGTCGCGGCGTCAAAGTCCCGGGTTCGAATCGCGACAGTAACTCTTTTTTTTTTCCATTTGACTGCACTCCCACTAAGAATGTAAACAAGGCCATATGAGCTCTCTAAAATCATTGGGCGGGTAGTTCTGACTCACCAGTTCGTTGTTCATGACCTCGGAAGAGCGCATACATGTCTCTGGCTTTTTTTACCGACTTCCGCCACGCCTCCTGCATCTGCCGTACACTCCGCGAAAAGTTGACAATATCTTCCCATGCCCGTCTCTTCGTTCGCCAGGTAAGTGTGCTGCTGAATTTCTCTAGAATTTGTTGTTTCCGTTTTCCAACTGCTCTAATTATTTCCATTTATTGATCCAAAGTCATTTTAGGTGTTTGCGTTAGAGAGGGGGTTTGCGATGTCCACGCCTGATTCATTTTTGCATTCGGTTGCGATCGTCTGCTATTCTAACTAAAATTCAAGAAGTTATGTGCTAATATTACAAAACGATTGCCACTACAAAATGTAAAGGGTAAACATATACCTTTTATCTCATTCCATGCAAGTAAAAGTATGATCTCTTTTATTTCGGTTTTACTACTTTCTCAGACGTTTGACTTGCTGCCTTGCCTGTAGGATTTCGCTCAATCAATGCATCCACAGCTGCTAGTCTTTTTTTCGTTTCGCTTATTTTGTGAAAGTCTTTTTTTTAATTGTTACAACTGCAGTTTTTATTAGTACTAAACGGGCGTCTCCTGTTATTGAAAGGAGTCGTAGCAAGAGCGTTGTATATTCAAAAACACATAAAATTGTAGTTGCTGGGGAAAGGATGCTTGTTTCGGCTCCGTTTGTGTGAAAGCCGTACCGATGCTGTTACCTTGGTTTCCTTTTAATGAACATTATGAAATGATTGTATTAGCGCGTTAACTCGCCTCGATCTTTTTTTTTTCTTTTTTTCTTAGCGATGTTTCGATTGAACAGGTGGGACTAACAGTAAACACCGTGTAAGGCGCAGTAGTGCAAGTGGATGATTCCTAAAAAGGATCGCAGTTAAAAGTACGACACGCGCAAAATAAAAAAAAACAAAAATAAAAGTTTCTACCGCAAATTGAACTTGAAACTTTCACGCCATGGCGACAAGTACCGGCGCTCCAACCTCTCGCCCACAGCAGAAGGCGCGAGACGCCGGCGCTGGCGGAGGTATATAAATATTCTGCCACCGCTTTCATCTCGAGTTGTTTTTCCTTTATTTTGCTTATTTTTATCCTTCCTGGCCGTAACTTTATCTGCCGCCCGTACAGTATAAGGGGGCGGTCAATTGGACTCCAGGGTAGCTAAACTCGTCGAGCACAACTTTGTGTCCGAAAGTTGCGGAACGCGCTAATTGGACTCTCGCGACGATGACGTCAAGCCGAGCGAGGTGTCAATCATCCAAGCTCTCTCGGTGCTCAAATTCCAGCGAGAATGTAAAACACAAAATCGTAGCGAGCTCCATCGAAGTGCGTGCGAGCAACACCGTGGTGCCAGCCGATTGAACGGCTGCAGTGGTGACGTCTCGCCCGAGTGTCCCTATATCCCTACGCCGCGTTAGAGTCAATGATGCGTAGATTGTACCTAGGCGGCCGGTAAATACTCTGAACTTTCTCGTCACAAGATCGTCGTTTGTGGAAGTTATTGTAACGACAAAGTGACGTTTCACAACTTTAGGAAGGAGTTATTTGAGGCCAAAATCTTCGCTTCGGAATCGATGCGAAGATTGAACTTTGTGATGTTGTAGAGCCGCGCGCGGTGTACGCGGGCGGCTTTATAGAGCTCATCTTCCGCCACTGTCAACAACGTCACCGGGGTCACCCACAGGCGGTTTGTGTAGAGACGTCGGTAATGTCTGAGAGATGAGGGGAAACGGGGTATAACAGAAAAAAAAAAGCCGAAGAGAGGGAAATAAAAAAGAATTAAAGACGTTTACAAATCTTTGTAATGCGAAATTAGAGCTCAACTCTTGAGGAGGAATAAGGAAGCGTACGGAAAGGAGGGTATGCCCCTTCTCCCCTCTCCCCTCCTCCTCCCATTCAGTTTCTCCGCTAAATTTAGCAGGGAAAAGGACATCACATGACAATCTAGCGGAGAAGTGAATTGGCGTTGAAGTCACGCAGCTGGGAATTGAATTGGTGTTGAGGTCATGTGACGTCAATTTCGCGCTAAATTTGGCGGACCGGTTACGCCGACGGCGACGCCCAAGCCCGCAAAACCCGGAAACTGGCGCCGAAGAGCTGCGCTCTAAAGAAAGAATTAAGGTACGACCAAAACACACACACACACACACACACACACACGCACGCACGCACACACACACACACACACACACACTCACAAATAGGAGTCTCAAGAAGGGCCGTAGAAATTGTTCGGGAGAGAGAGAGAGAGGAGGTGATGGTGGTGAAGAAGGGGGATATTCCTTTCCCTTAATATTTTATTATAACTCTCTGAAATGCTATGGTGGTTCGGGGCTGGGGCGATACCCCCCCCCCCCCCCCCCTTCCACCCTTATGCCCCTTGCCCCCTCTTTCGACGCAACTGGGGGAGGCGGGGGGCTAAATCTCCCCTTCCCCCCCCCCCATCCCTATCCTCCTGTTTTGACGACCCTGCTTAGAGGTGTTCCAATGAGCAATGACGAGGAACAGCACAGCCTGCAATTTTCGAAATAACGGTTCAAGAGATTCTGGAATTAAAACGGCTCGCGTTCCGTGAACTCAAGAGTGGCCATGACAGACTTTCAAGCGAAAGACTCGCGCCAGGGCACGTATATCAAGGAGGTTAGAAGTACTAGGGGGGGCACATTGCAGTATTGGTGAAGCCTAGTCATAAAAAGTTTAAACGATTTTGTGCCCAGCGTGACCGCAGATCTCTCTGGCGATTGGTGCGCGTGACATGTCACGTGTGAGATGGATGGTTGATTGTAGAAGGACTCCTTGCAGGCTTGCGCGCGCTCCGTCCGGTAGGTTTTATCAGATCGAAGGCTAGACTGTGGTATATTCTAGTAGCCTACAGTAAGACGAAGGCTAGCTACGGTCACGTGATGTGGTCACGTTTGCATGGTGAGTGAGGAGAGTAAGGAGGGAAATGAGAAAGAGGCGAGGCGTCAAGGGAGCATGGCTTGTGGAGGCTACGCGGCCGACGTCATGCCCTCTCCTACCCTTCTATTCTCCATGACGTATATAGTGTGCGGGCGCGTTCCGTGACGTCATTTTATAGTTGATACCTTTGACGATGGAGCCAGGATTATCAGTTGTGAACGACAAATTTGATGGTGCGTGTTCAAATCGACGATGTCAAGTTTAGGGTCCTTGCGTTCTTGAAGCATCACCGCCAATATTGACAACCTGACATTACTTTTATTTCCTTATTTCCGTTGATAAACATACTTAATCCCAAACTGACTGATCTTCGAATGTCTACCATAAAATGATTTTATCCCGCCGATGAAGGGACAACTACCTGGAGGCGAAATTCGCCGGAAAGTGGACAACGGTAGTCGGCTGGTTGTGACCTAGCCACGTCGGGCTACATTTTGGCCAGATTCGAAAGGCCGAGATAAATCAAAAGAACGGCAGGGACGCTTTTTAGTAAATTCTGCTTTATCAGCGGAAATAAGAACGATACCAGACTATCAACTTCGACGGTGTTGATTTTAAAATGCAATTCCCAAGCATCCATCGTGCTTTTTAGAGACCATTAAGCCTGGTTCAGACAGTTGCGTTTGACTGCGTTTGACTGCGTTGCGGCAGCGAGAAACAAGGACATCCCTGCGGCTTATATCGCGTGCCAAGATGATTCCTTGAATTGGATTCCACGCTTCATACGAAGCACAGATGTGCCGGTGAGTCGCTTTCGGTTCTCGACGCAACGCAGTCAAACGCACTCAAACGCAAGTGTGTGAACCGGCCTTCACACATGACGGTCGCAGCTGATAATCTTTGTTGTGACGTCACACGTATGAGCCACGGTCGACTCCGCGCGCTCTCGAGTGCTGCTGTTGTTCGGTGCCTAGGGAGGCGTAGGGATTTTTCGTCCTCTCAACGAAAAACGTCACGAAGACAAACGGATCTGCCGGTTTGTGAGAAAAGAAAACTTCGCAGCAATCTTTCGGCTCCTAACCCCCTCTATGTCATAACACAAAGAATATTTTTGTTGACAGTTTAGCGACCCAGTTGAAAGTCCCTGCTGTCAGTTTCTGCGAACGAAATTAGGCTTTTCTGCTTGAAGCGATACGGATTTCTCCGCCATTAGGCAGGGACGCTAGGTACTTCCTTGTCCCCATGGAGCTGGTCACGTGACAGAAAAATTCCTCTTGGCCGCAGGCGCAGCCGCGACCGCAAGGTCAGCAAACCGGCCCAGGTTAGGGTGCCTTCATGTGCGCTCTGCTTAGGGTGGTGGCATCTCGCCATTTGGTCACACACGTTTATTTTTATTTTTTGTTCAGAAGCGCGTGAAAGAGCGTGTCCCTGCACGCGCTTGTGGCGCTGATTGTGCTATGGCGACATTTTGTTTTCGTTGATTTCTTTGTATTTTTCCCGTGAGCGCGTGCTGTCGGCATGTGGTACTACAAAGGGTGGCATCACCCTAAACAGAAGGACATTGAGGCACCCTAGCCCAGGTTGGCGGTTGTACCGCACTGGCTAAATTGCTCATCTACAGCTGAGACACCAACGCCCACTGAGGCAGAGTAACTTCCGGCTGTATAAACATACACAAAACAATTATATAAAGGCTTAAGGCTCCTTCACACAGACCCGCTTTCTTACGTTACATTACGAAAAGTCACCGGGAAATTCGTGCTTCGTATTAAGCGTGGATACCAATTCAAGGAGATAGCCTTGCACGCGACATTCAAGATACGAATGTTTCGGTGACGACGAGCCAGGACGGTGAGTTACCGTGGCAATCAAGGACACAAGGCTCGTCGTAACGTAACGTAAGGAGTTGAGCTCAGTTCAACTTTTCATACGGCTCCGTCTTCTTACGTTACGTCTGTTAGAGTTAAGAAAAAAACATTTAAGGCCACGGTCCCACTGAATGTGGCAGTTTAGGTACTCTTTGCCAGGTCATTACTCATCTCCTTTTAAATACTGTTTTGTGGGATTTATGTCATTCGAAAGGCAATGCAATCCTCTTTCATTTGATATTATGTATGTGTTGGTTTTTACTGTTCATGCGCGTTTGTACCGTTGCGAATATGATGGCGCGGACCCTCACTTGCTCCGCTAGTTCACGTTTTATGAACGAGCCATTAAAGATAGCTCGGTTCCAATATAGCAGTTTTGTTAAGATGATGTCGGAGCAGAACGTAACGATACACTTTTTTTGGTATTTGCACTACTTTGTTTTTTTCATCCCTCCAAATATTGCCCTAAAATTGACATTTTTCAGCACAAATATGTTTTTAACAACAAGCGCTAGGGCAATGAAATTAGCTACAGATGTAGGGCTTACAATTGATAATATGCAGAAAAAAAAAATTTAATGTTGTGTAAAATTTTTTGTTTAGATATTTTATATCAAACGTAGGACTTTTTTGTGCTTCGAGTCATGGTACTTCAAATGCCGCTGAGGAAATAATTAAACTATGATAAAATCTTTTATAACATTTAGAGCTACAATGGTTGCTCAAAAGGTGGACGATGGCTTTTTTTTTATTTTCAAAGTCATAACGCTCCAGGAGCCCTTCAAACTTACCTGTTTTTGACGCATATCTTTTTTGGACATCAAACAGATTTATTGGCATCTAATAACATTTATTGTTTGGAATAGATATACACTCCGATGTATTAAATTTTCACAATGATCTTGCTTTGGTTTCTTAATAGGTGTAGAGCTTAGCTAATTTTAAAAACAATTAAAAACGGTTTGGGTGTTTTGTTGCGCTACCTGGCGGATGGCAGACAAACTGCTGATTTCTAGTGTTCAAAAAATTTCCGAGGGCGGCGTTGGCGTCTGTATCATCATCAATCTCGGTGTCTTTTTACCTTCACATTTAAAAAATATAATGGAAGATTTACAATCGATAAATGAATGGCTTAAGTACTGGGTCAGGTTAATAAATCTAAGACAAATAATTACACACGCGTAGCGTGATATAATGTGTTCATTATTCGATATGATTGAAATCAATAAACAATAAAGACGAAGAGGAAAATAATACACCCGAGTTCACTTCATGCCTAGAGTCACTAAATGAGCTTTAAAGTATCGGCACTCCGTTCCCCAAAATTGTTTTGGGCGCCGCCATTTTGGGTCTTGTTCAGAGCAAACGCAACTGCCGATCGTCATGATCCAAAAGTACGACTTCCTCAGCATTAGATGCGGTGCTAGGAAGCTTATGCAATATTGCAATGCTCTGTCGCGGGTTGTTTCAAAATTTGTGCGGGACGGAAAAGCGTTTCCTGTGATTTTAGATGGAGCTTCAGGTAACTGGAAACCATGATTTTAAGCCACAATATGGCCAAGTGTCGTTACTTTGAACCGTAGCTAATTTCGTTACTTTGAACCGTAGCTAAAGAACAATGAGGAAGAGGCAGGTGTCAAAAGGTAGTGGCTTGTGGAATCCACGGGGCTTACGTCATGGCCCCTCCAGGTGTTACAAGCCTCTTGAACAAGAGCATGAATAGTGTCATTAAATAAGCTACGCGTCAGAGTAGCGACACTTGGCCATATTGTGGCTTAAAATCATGGTTGCCAGCTATTTTAAGCTTTATCTGAAATCATAAGAAACGCTTTTCCGTCCTCCACTTTAAACAGTGTGCGACAAAACAAAGCAACATTGCATGAGCTTCCTAACACCGAATCTAATGCTGAGGATGTCGCACTTTTGAATCATGACGATCGGCAGTTGCGCCTGCTCTGCACAAGCACCAGAATGGCGGCGTTCACAACACTGTCGGGGAAGAGAGTGCCGATACTCTAAGCGCAGCTAATATATTTGCTCTAGTTCCCGCAAAACTCCTTTTCTCTGACTGAAACTGAAAGTAAATATGAATAATACGCCATTATTATAGCTAATTTAGTCATAACCAAATACACATAATGAGAGGAGGAAGCGGCCGGGTAGGAGAAACGCGGGTTTTATGTGCGACCGTTCTAACCGTCTCAAAAGAGAGAACGCGCGAGCTTGCGCTGGTTTAAAAAAAGGCATCCAAAGAAAAGAGGGGGCACGCTGTGCTCTTTGTTATTATGCGTCTAATTGCAAATTGCTGTGTGTATGTTTATACAGCCGGAAGTTAGTCCGCCCTGCGTCTGACTCTCAGCTGTAGATGAGCAATTTAGCCAGTGCGGTACAACCGCAAACCTGGGGTCTTTAACGTGCACTACGCAGTAGTGATACACGACCGCACGCCGGTACGGTGCTCTTCCAGATCGAAGCGGGCAGGGGCGGGGTGGCTTCTGCAGCGCGAGCTTTCGCTCCAAGTGCTCCGAGCTGGTGTGCGCTAGACCATGCACTCGGGCACCGACCCCCTCCCCCCCCCCCCCCCCTTGTGCGTCTAATTTATATATAGGTATAAGTATTTGAAGATCGATGATGGACGTCGATTGTCTCGAGGTAATGTAATGTTATAACATTATATAAATAATAAACTTGTTGAAGGACTGAACGACTCAATTTTTTAATTCTTGGATTGTAATATGGCGGTAGCCTATTGTACTTACTGTTGATGAAGAGCAATATGAGGTGACGAGGTAATGATTAAATGATGAGGCTCTATAAGGACGATGACATTAGTGGGTGTCGAACCACAACGTACAGTGCCAGACTTGTTTCACGTATCGTGTACCCAAAGACTTTCTTCACCCGCAACAGAATATGGTAGAATCAATGAGGATGCTGCTTTACAACTGTACGTGGAACAGGAAAACTGCACTGTGCAGAAGTGCGGCTTATTCGTTAATATGAGGGACGGATTTCTAGCAGCATTCTCTGATTGACTACTTGGAACAAATGGCCTCGTTGACGTAAAGTGTCCCCGTTCCAAAAGATTCTTGAAGCATACTTAAACCGCAAAGGAGTATGAGGCGAAAAATAAGAAAAAGGAGTCTGGTGTGAAAGGTCCAAAACACCACCATAGCTTCCGCTATCAAATACAAGGGTAGTTACACAATACACAAAGAGAGTTTTGTGATTTAGTTATATTTACACTCAAGGGCATTGTTATCCAACGTATTCAGAGAGATGACACCTTCTGGTCAACCAACATAGAGCCTTTTCTACTCAAGTTTTACATGGAAGGCGCGACTTCCGCTGAAATTCCTTACGTAGACGAGTTGTCCGACCGAATAAACTGCAATTACTCCCCCATCTGGGAATCCCTCGATCTTCTTTCGTAAGCCATAGTATCATGAGATCGACGGGTGTGGCTCTTCGTCCGCCGAATATTGCTCCGGCGGGTGTTTTTACCGTGTAAGATGAGACCGTCGCGTGCTACTAGAACAACAACCTGGCGATTCTTCACTGAACTGCTTCTCCCGTAAGCTTCAAAAGGGCTTTTTTTTTTTTTTTTTTTCGCACACCATCTGTTCTGCACGCCCGTTAGTTGCAGGATGGTATGGTGCACTAATGTGATGCCTGATGCTGTTTTTTTTTTTTTTTTTTCAAAAACTTGTTCATTTTGTTTGAAGCAAGATTTGGCGCGTTATCAGAGAAAAGTATTTTCGGTAGGGCAAAAGTAGGTAAAAGAGATCGTAGAACGTCGATGACGTGTTTGGACGTCGTGGCAGGCAGCGTGTAAACTTCCAGCCACTTAGAGTAGGCATCGCCCATGAGTCCGCAGATGCGGATACGTTTCGCCACCCACCGATTGAATAGTGGATCGTTTTCAGTTACTGTTCATGATGGCGTTGGACTCAAGGAAGACTTCGAGTCTTTCCAGAAAGTTAGCCCAGGTGCCAGGACTTTTTTCGAAAACAGTAAGCGTTCGAAACGTCGACAACGTCGGTAGCCACGTGTTGTGCTTGACACTGGACACTTACCATTCGCTGAGAAGAAACTTGCTTGTTCGTCTGCCACGAGTCGTCCGATATCAGGTCATCACCGCAACACCATCTCTCGACAAAAACGCATGTCCATAGTTAGCAATCACGTGAACTTATAAATTCCCGAACGCCCATCACTCTCCGTCGCTAAACGCCGTTCATTTCATAGCGTCATCATTGCAAATAAACGTCTTCCTATTTCTTCTCATGGTTTTCATCATATTCCTCCTAAGCTGTACTTACAACATTATGTGCGTCGGTACTTCCGAAAATATTGCAACGGCGTTTGTTTTCTGTGAACCCCCCCCCCCCCCCCTCCTATAATGTAACAACCTTTACAACATCTTCCGGACCCCGTGAAACACAATATTTCGTGACGTTATTTTAGTCGTCATTAAGATGGTGAGGTAAGTACCGTAAATCGCGAAGCAGTTTACTTAACGTCTGCTTCAACTGGCGTCTTGGAAGATTGAGTATTGAGTCTACTGAGCGTGCATTCCTGTAGAAGAAATTTTCGTTGATAGAATATTAACACGTCAATCAACATTTGATTCCTTCTTGGTAAGATTTATTGCGAAAGCCCGTTACAACCGCCGAACCGCATCTCTCTATATCAGAGAACAATTTATACCCAGCCTGACATTCTCGCATACATGAGTTTGCTGGGCCACGCTATTGAGCCAGCTGAGCACAGCTGGCAGCGGCGCGAGCAAGGCCACAAGGAGAACGTGATGGTGCTCGAGCCATCCCACTGTGAACCAAAGTTTCGGCCACCCCACGGGTGCGTGTCGCCATCTGTTGGTTGAACTAACGCCTTGTTCAAGATGGCTGCCGTGGGACCGCAGCCTTAATCAGAAAGCGTTACAAATCGTTCCGTATCGTCCGTGCTCGTGCGTCCTTATCCCCTTCGTCCTCCTTTCTTTTCCCCCGCTCGTGCTCGTGTCTCGACCAGTTTTCTTTCTTTTCTTTTTCTTACTCGCACTGCTAACAAGCCCCACTTTAAGGTTTGAATTGTCCTCAATTCAACTCTGTACGTCACTTCAATTTGTGATATAGTCTCGGAGGTATGCTGGAGGCCTTCGTTCCCTTGGCATACGTGTTGATGTTGCATTCTGAGTTGCTGCGTCGAATTCATCTCTGCTGTGCCCTGAACCAGCTGGTTCTTCAACGCCTTCGGGAGATCCGTCTGGAAGGTTGAGCGTGTTTTGCAGCGATTCTCTTTCCACTTGGTTTGCTAGCTCCTGTCCTATTATAGTGTCTGATAGCTCGACTGGCACGATATCTCTTGCGACGAATTTTCGTAGCTGTTGTAAATTAGCTAGTCTCGAGTTGGATCTGCCCACTATGGGGACGGCTCTTTTCAACAACACGGTAATGCTGTCTTTGAATTCTGTGATTTCGTACGGTCCTTCAAATAAAGAGTCCAGGGTTCCACACCGAGATCCTTTGATACAGTATACGAAGTCACCAACGTTAAAACAAGGTGCCTTCATGTCGGCTTCGTACCGGGCTTTCGCCAGCGTTTGGCTATTTTCCAAATTTTGCTTTGCAGCGCATCGACCCCTGGCAAGGTTGAGCAACCTTTCGGTTTCCGTGATGTCATCATCAACGCTTCCAATGTTTAGTTCGCCTGGAAGTTTTGGATCATACCCGTGCATTAGCCAGAAAGGGCTGTAACGCGTCAAGCTCTGTCTCGTAACGTTAACGACGGTTACTGCATCTTGCAATGCGATATGCCAGTCGAGACGATTCTCCACAAGTTTTCGTAGGACTTGTCTGATTGTTCCTACCATTCTTTCGATAAGACCGTTTGCTTCCGGCCAATATGGTGGGGCACGGCGAGGCCATCAACAGCATGTGGCTTACCATGATTTTCGTACAGGCACTGCCTTGCCTGTTGGGAGCAGCGCCGACATTCAACGTTGCCGAAATCCCGGCTTTCCAGGTTCCGGCCTCTGGCAGTCATCGCTCGGATTACGGAAGTCATCGGCTGCAACCAAGTGTTATCGTCTTCACAACGCCCCCTGCTTCATCCGGGTCAGTGACGTCAAGTTCTGCAGCGTCTATAAAGGAGGATCCTCAAGACTTCTTCACCAGTGGGCACGGCGAGGCCATCAATAGCATGTGGCTTACCGTGATTTTCGTACAGGCACTGCCTTGCCTGTTGGGAGCAGCGCCGACAATCAACGTTGCCGAAATCCCGGCCTTCCAGGTTCCGGCCTCTGACAGTCATCGCTCGGATTACGGAAGTCATCGGCTGCAACCAAGTGTTATCGTCTTCACAACGCCCTCTACTTCATCCCGGTCAGTGACGTCAAGTTGTGCAGCGTCTATAAAGGAGGATCCTCAAGACTTCTTTACCAGTGGGCACGGCGAGGCCATCAACAGCATGTGGCTTACCATGATTTTGGTACAGGTTAGTCACCCTGTATCATGCTTTGAGAGCGATTTTGTTTCTCTAATTGTTGTGCCGTGCCCACGGTCACTATGTGAAATTGCAGTTGAATGCTTCGAAGTATGTAAGCTGTTATTATGCGGTGATGTTGAGACTAACCCGGGACCGACAACTGAAGAGATATTTCATTCGATAATGGAGGGTCAAGCCGAAATTAAAAGGAAGTTTCCGATTTAGTTATAAAACAATCCGGTACCGACAAATCGATTGCCGAAGTCTTATTAAAAATTGCAGGTGTTGACAAAGTATTACTTGAGTTAGGAGCTAAATCCCTTGAGGTCGACGCTCTTAAACAAACTGTCAGCGCACTCGAGCTGACAAACTTCTCGGTTGGCCAATTTGGAAGATCGGAGTCGACGTTCGAATCTTATCATCTTTGGAATTCCAGACGAATCAGAGGAGACCGAGCGAGATTTGAGGGGAAAAGTAATTGATAATATTTTCTTAAGGCGGCTGGACGTTACTTGCACTTCTGTAGCGAGGATTCATCGCCTTGGTAAACACGTGGGAAGGCGGCCGATCATTCTTTATCTTCAAGACTACAATGAAAAGTTAGAAATCCTGCGAAATACAAAGAAACTTAAAGGCACAAAAATTTACATTCAAAACGATTATTCCCAAGAAACCCTTAACAAAAGGAGGCTACTATGGAACAGTTCAAGCGAAGATAGAAAGAACAAACTAAAGGTTTTCCTTGTGAATGACAAACTTCGAGTTGCCAATGATCTGTATGAATGGAACGAATTTACAAACGAGCGTGTCAAGTTATCCCCTTCCATTGAACAGCCTGTAAATGTTTGACAAGAATTACCTCCTGTAAACAAGCAGTTTCGTCTACTGAACATGAACGCACAAAGCATTGTCAATAAAACTGACTGGTTCGAATTAGTTCTTTTGAATCATGACCCCCATGTCACGGTCATTACAGAAACGTGGCTGAATAAAAATGTGTCAGATAATGAAATTTTTCCTGAATCCGACCAAGTTTTTCGTCGGGACCGCCCCTCTCGTGGTGGCGGAATTGCAGTCGTAATCAAGTCATCCATTTGTGTAACAACATTAGAACAGATTAGTAATCATGAAAGTTTAATTTTACGTCTCGATATCTGGGGTCGAAAAAGTTCTCCTTTGTGCTGTGTATAGGCCTCCTTCTGCTAGTCCAGATTATTTAAATCGACTTTATGATTGTTTAACAAAATACAAGGGTGAATCGATTCTTCCGGTTGGGGACTTTAATCTCCCCCATATCGACTGGTTGCGATTATCCAGCCCATGTGATGACGAGATTATTTTGACATAATGTTCGCATGTGATCTTTCCCAGGTTGTTAAGGAATTTACACGTGATAAGGGCTCGAGCCGCTCAATTCTTGACCTTATATTTGTTAGTAGTGCATTCGCTGATTATAGTGTAAGACTTGAGGAAAGCAAGCCTGATCACAAACTTGTACTATTTGATTGCTATCTTAACCGACCTTCGCCAAAAAAAAAAAGTAGTTACTATGGTAAAGGATTTTTCGAAGTCTAATGACGAGAGTGTTTTGGATTATCTCGACTACTGTTTCAGCGACTTCGTTGAAGATGATGTGATTTTGCTATGGGACAAGTTCGTTTCTATATGTAACTATTGCTTAGAGAACCTTATTCCTAGTCGACGTAAATGCACGGGACGAAGAAATCCTTGGTTAACCGAGATATAATTCATCTTACACGCAAAATAAAAAGGTATAAGAAGAACAGTTCCAACAAGGGAGCTGTACATCCCCTACAAGCTGAACTGGCTAGTCAAGTCAAAGAAGCAAGAGATAAATATTTTTCGTGCACCCTTTTAAACTTCATAAAACATGATCCTGCAAAGTTTTGGAACTATCTTTCAGAAAAAGCTAAACCGATGGACCAGCTAAAAGTTAACAATATCATAATCAATGACAAAAACAAATCGCTGAAGAATTTAACCTATATTTTCAATCTGTGTTCTCATGTACAGATATGTACACTCTAGTTGCCACCGCTGTAGCTATACTGAACGCCGATTTTATCTCCTTTCGTGGTGTCTTTGTCATGTTATTAAATCTGAATACAAAATCGAGCCGTGGGCCTGATAAGATACCGAACGCCTTCCTCCGTAGATATGCCGAATCTATTTCACGCTTTTTAACAGTCATTTTTCGTGCTTCTTTTCGTTCAAGTGTGCTTCCGAATGACTGGCGAACAGCGCGTGTAGTGCCAATTCGTAAGAAGGATGATCATTCTGTTGTAAGCAATTTTCGTCCTATTTCTATCACTAGCAACTCGTGCAAACTTATGGAACATATGGTTAGTAGTTATATTCGAAATTTCTTGGAAGAGAGGAGTTTGCTGACTTCTTTTCAACAAGGTTTCCGGAGGGGGTACTCCACAATTACGCAACTAGTTACCACAGTCCATGACTTTGCTGCTACCCTAGACAAGTCTGGACAGGTCGATATTAGTTTTTTAGATTTTTGCAAAGCATTCGATAAGGTCCCTCATGGTAAATTTATTTTTAAACTAGAGCGTCTTGGGTTACCAGTAGAGATAGTTAACTGGATAGGATCCTATTTGTTCAATCGTAGCCAGTTTGTTGAGGTTGGTGGCCATTTTTCCGGTACCCCCCGATGTTTCCTCTGGTGTTCCCCAGGGTAGTGTAATAGGTCCCCTGCTATTTATGGTCTATATAAATGATACTGTATCAACTGTGAGTACTAACGTTAATATCCGCTTATTTGCAGATGATTGTGTTTTGTTTAAAACCATATCCTCTGTTGATGACCAAAAAACGCTTAATTCTTCTCTTTCTCTAGTTGACGATTGGTGTAAAGAATGGGAAATGCAACTGAATTCCGCGAACTGTTCACTTACGCATGACGAGGAAAATTAAACCTTTGAAATTCACATATCAAGTAAATAATGTTGCAGTAACCGAAGTAAGTGAATACAAATATCTTGGAGTAACCCTAACAAGCGATCTACGATGGTCAAAGCATATCCAAAACATCAGTTCCTCGGCTTTTTGAAAATTAGGTTTCCTACGACGCAAGTTAAAAAATGCTCCAACCTCCGTTAAACTCCAAGCTTATAACTCCTTGGTAAGGTCAAAAATAGAATATGCTAACATAATCTGGAATGCAAACACGAAAAAAGGTGCATCAAAACTTGAGATGGTCCAAAGGAGAGCAGTTCGTTTTATTTATGGAATGTACAAGAGACTTGACTCCCTATCCTCCTTAATAGCGGCAAACAATATCACGTCCCTGTAACAGCGTAGGAAAATTGCAAGACTGAAGTTCTTGCATCTACTTTTTAACAACAAGCTGTGCGTCGACTCAAGTTTATATATAACCTCCTTATCTTCCAGAGCCACTAGGAACCACCATCAGTTTTCTCTTCAACCAATATTTGCTCGAACCAACATTTGCTCAAACCAACATTTTTAAGTTTTCATATTTTCCACGCACCATATCAGATTGGAACGCCCTCCCTTACAATATATTCATAGCCCCTAATTTTAATAAAGCACTTGATGATCATCCTTTTTAGGTATTGCCATTGTGCTCTTGTGTTGTGAACCTTTTTGAACCTATGTTGTACAAACTTTTTTCCCCGTTGATTGTTAGTTATGAGAGCGTTAATTACTAAACATTATGAAAGCCATGTGTAATGATGGTTTACAAGTTTTTTCTACCCCACACCCGCAAGGGCCTATCAAAAGGCCTGCAGTATGTGATAAATAAATAAATAAAAATAGATGTGGTGTGTGTCACACCAAGACGTCGATGAATTCCTTTTGTGTTTCGGTTCACAAATCCTCTTGCTTGGTCTGTGATGATTATTTCCGGTACCCCAAACCTGGGGATCCATCTCTTCGTCAGAAAGTTGATGTAGTGGATGGAAGCCGTGCTGGGGACAGCTGATGCGTCGACGTAGCCGTGTAGCGTGGTCAATGCATACCAAAACGTGGGTACTTCCTTCTTTCTCCACCATTGGTCCGAAATTATCAAGCGAGATCACTTTGTTTGGTTCGTCAGGAATGTCTCTTGGGTTAAGGCATCCTTCCTTGGCAGTTGTGCGGCAATTTATTTGCCTACATATGTCACACGATCGAACATACCGTGCGACGTCCTTGGTCACGGACGGCCACCAGTAGCGCTTCAAAACCTGATCTGACGTTTTTCTTGTGTCCATATGTCCGACCTTATCATGGCACGTAGATATTACAATGTCGTGCGGTGCGAAATGTACTACGATTCGCGTGCGTTGTCGTCCACTGCAGATCAGTTTTCGTACGAGGATCCCGTTGTCAATTTCGAAGAGACTGTTCTCCTTGTTTTGTAGTAGTTTAAGTCGTTGGCATTCCGGATCAGACGTCTGGAAACTCCTGAGGCGGGAGTCCTGACTCGGCACAATCGCCAAGCACTTCACTGTGCATCCAGCCGCCTCGTTGTTGATAAGGCCTTCCAGGGCTCTATCCGGTATGCCAAGTCGTGACGTCACGTCTGCTGTTCCGTTGAGTTTTCCAGATCGGTGTGCAAGATCGAATTCATATTCCGCTAAGTAGAGTGTCGACCTGGCGAATCTGCAGTTGAGTGTACCCTGTTTTACGAAGTACGTGAGGCTCATGTTTTTCGACAACCGTGAATCAAGGTCCTCCGCAAACAAAGATGGCGAATTTTTCAGTGACGGCCCAGTAAAGAGTCACACATTCGAGAGTGTTTGAATTGAGCTTCGAGTCGTGCTAATTGAGACTGCGACTTGCATACTCGATTATTTGTTCTCCCTCTTCTTGAAATTGAGCGAGAAGGGCTCCGAAACCAGTGTGACTGGCGTCGACATAGGTTATTGTTGGGCATCCGCACCTGAAGTTTGCGATTATGGCAGGACTTGTCAAAGTTCTCTTCACGTCATTGACGATCTTGTCGTGAATTTCAGTCCAGATGAAATCAGTGTCACGAGCCAGCAAGGCACGTAGAGGGAACGTGATGGTAGAGAAGCAGAGAAGAAGTAGTAGAACGTTGACTTCCCTTTTGAGAAGCTGGCTATCAGCAGGAGAGCATCTATACGGGCCAGATGTGGCTGGTATATTTTCTCTTAGATCAATCGAGTGTTCAGAATGGGGGTATAGCCCTATTTTGTTCTCGCCATCGACAAAGGCTCAGTGATGTGTTAGTAGAATGTGACGAAGCTGGCTCTGTTGATCGATCGATGCATCTTGAGTCATTTCTTTGACGGCCACTTCGATGTGCTCGAGGAGTTCGGTGTCTGGGGCACTCGCTTGCGTTTCTAGCTTCACAAATCTATCGCCGTGCTTCGTTGCACTCAGAGGAATTGTGGAAATACAAACTTCGCGTTGACAGAACGGTGCAGTGAGTGTTTCACCCGTTAGCTCACTTGATATGCTTTGGCTACAACGTTCAAGCATGTTTCGTTGAGACAGTTGAACTACCGTAACGTCGTTGCTGGGGTGAAAGTTAACATCTACATTGGCAAGTCGTCTCCAATCTGATCCAAGAAGGATGTCGACAGGGGCAGGTAGTTCCGTGACGAACATCTCAGGTAGCCAAACTTGAGTAGTGCCTACCGTGATTGTCAAAGCTGTGACTTTCTCGGGTCTTACTCGTGTTCCAAGAACGTTTATATCAGATCTATTAGAATACACTGTGACGTTTGAGTTGGGCGGAATGGCTTCAGAGCGAATGATCGAGACGTTTGCGCCCGTGTCGATGCATACTTTCACAGTTGTGCCTGAGCCAATTGTGCCATGAACAATGGGTAGGTCGTCCCCGCTTGTACGTAGGAAGCAATGAACGTTTCTTGACCTGCTGGCACGGCTTCGGCGTTCGTAATCGTCTTGTTCTAGACGTCTTGGAAATGACGTCGTCGGACTGTGTGCGCTGCGTCTTTCTTCCGCCCGGAGGGTGGCGGGTGTCTTCGGAATACGACATTCTCTTGAGATGTGTCCCTGCTTGCCACAGTTGTAGCATTTAATTGTGTTATGTTGTTCGTTATCTTCGAAGCTTGCAGCTGTTCCCCGATACAGCTCTTCGTGTTCCTCGTTCGCGTGGTCGCTCTTTTTGAGTGGCCGTCGGCTATCCATGCACATTGCTCTGTCGATAAGTTCGAGCACCGACCTGCAATTGTGGGACGCCAGAGGGTTCGCCCATTTGTCGTCGGAAATGCCATGCAAGATCAATGAGATTCTCTCCTCAGGCGCCAATTCATACGGCGACTTTTGTAGCATGACATTCTTGGCATAAATGTATTGCACAAGAGTTTCGCTGGTCAGGAGCTTCCGTTGGGCCTGGTACTCGATGAAGTCTTGCATGGCCATCTTCCTCTTGAAGCGTTCGAGGAGTGCTTGCTTCCATATTTCCCAGTCACGGATCGATTTACCATATGCTGTCTGCCAGTCCTTGGCAGGTCCTCTGAGTCGAGTCAACGCATTCAGCACGGTGAGGGATGACGTCCAATGTGCAAGAGAGGCGACGCGATCGACCTCTTCAAGCCAATGAGAAACGTTGGTCTCTATATCTCCGTTGTAAATCGGTATGGCGGATGACCTATCAATCGTAGAATGGACTTCGAGGGGACGTGAGCTTGTCAATACGCACTCCACGATCCGTTGTTGAGTCCCTGCGATGATGGCGAGAAGCTCGTTGACGGCGGGGATCGCAGGCTCTCGGCTGGTCGCCTCGTGGCCCATGGGACCGTTGACTGTTGCGTCCCCAAGATGTGCGACTGTGTCCGGTGTTTGCGGCACTGAACCCACGGTCGGGCGTTGTTCTTGACTTTGACGCAGCTGATATTTGATCGTCGCCATATCAGTTTGAAGCTTGTCGTACGCGATTCGGAGCTGTTCGTAGCGCTCCGCGAGATCGTTTGTAGAGTCAGCCATGTCTTGGCTTAATTTGGCAGGCGTTAAATAAAATGCATGCTTGGGTCGTGTGCCTGAGCTAACACGTACCTGTGGTTCTTGATCCTGTCGACTGCGCCACGTTAGAGTTAAGAAGAAAAACATTTAATCTGAAAGCGTTACAAATCGTTCCGTATCGTCCGTGCTCGTGCGTCCCTATCCCCTTCGTCCTCCTTTCTTTTCCCCCGCTCGTGCTCGTGTCTCGACCACTTTTCTTTCTTTTCTTTTTCTTTCTCGTCACCGAAACATTCGTGTCTCGAATGTCGCTTGCCAGGCTATCTCCTTGAATTGGTAGCCACGCTTAATACGAAGCACATATTTCCCGGTGACTTTTCGTAACGTAACGTAAGAAAACGGATCTTTGTGAACGAGCCTTTGGATGACACCCTCAAATACGTAGCGCATAGGAGCTTAGAAGTCTCGTCACTGTGACATTGAACAACAGTAGAGCAAACTAACGCCTGTGGATGCTCAGGCTCCGAATCGGTATCTTTGTTAAAATGCTTCCTTCTTCGGTCATCAAAAGGCCGCCATTACCATGTACACATGATACACACTTAGTTGATGATAGATATCGAAGTGGTCAAACTGAATCTCTGAAAGGGTATGCTGATTTAATGAATATTGGGGCGTCTTTTATTGAAATAAATACCACATCTGTTTATATTTAGGCCCTCTCTACGTGACCAGCGCCAACGTTTGTAACTTCCGGATATCACCGGACAATCCCTTTAAAGGGGCAGTGCAATGATATTCAATTGGAATGATGAAAATAATCCCTGGAGAAGGGAAACAAGAGGGACAAAGGACAAGCATAAATACCAGACAAACACCAGTCACCTAGCTGTGTTTGGAGATTTATGTTTGTCCATTGCCCCTTTTGTCCCCTCTTGTTCCCCTTCTCCAGGGATTATTTTCGTCATTCTTGTCCAGCTCGCTTGCACCTTTGCATTTAATTCAATTGGAATGTTTTTTTTGTTTTTTTTTTTACTTTACACGAGCTTACTGGCACTAGTGGGACTCAAGGATACTCGTACGCAACACCACTGGCCAAGAAACTCCTTTGTTGTGATGTAATTTCAAGGACAAAAGCCAGCGATTTCATTTAATCTTTCCCCCAAAACTTGATGACGTACTGGGCGGTCGCAGTACCGCCCAGTGACGATATTTAAATGCAGCTCATAGATTGAATCCGAGCATTGCGTGCGCACTCGATTTGGGCTCGTGATAATCGATAGCTCGACAAGCATTCGGGTTGTGGTCCGTGTCCAATCGCTGCAATGACGACAATAGCCAAACCACGTGGCCGCTTGTTCTGGCTGCGAGTTGAGGGGGTAAACGCTGTTCGTTTTATTTTATTTTTTTCTGCGACTTCAGTTGCACGTGGTGAAAAGCGAACGGGTGTTTCACAGGTCATTAACGTCAGGGATCCGTTCTAAGCGGTAATTCAGCAAAGCACAAAAATCGTTGCATAGCCCCTTTTAATTATAAAGGCCCCTTTTAGGCTGAACGGAGTATAGTGACAAAATCTACGTGTTGTGAGAAAGAAAAGACGAGGAGGGGAAGAGAGGAAGAGGAGGCAGAGCCAGTTCCCAAGGCAGAGCATTCGACTGGACAACCTCCGTAACACCCACAACACAGTCATTTATCGTGCATTGTAAAACGACATTATACCATCTCACAAGATGGTTTATACTCCTGTCAGACGGACTGCTTAAAGGGATGCTGAACCAAACATTTCAGTGTCTATTAGTGGCGAGATGTTTAGGTGGCGCCCTCGTTTGGTTACCTTTCGTGACGTCATTACCTTGTGAACAACAAGCTAAATGGTGTTTGTAATGAGCATGGTGAAAGCCTCAAATCATAGAGCTCTCAAAGCAACACTGCCAACACCGTCAAAATTAAAGCTCTTACATTCCTCTTATTTGCGTCTATGAGAAATCTTTTGCTGACGTCATACTCAGCCTTCGGCCAATTGTGGTGGGCCGACCACAGCGACGCTTTCGATCGCTCACGTCGCTAATAATAGGTGGCGCACGACCTTTCCACGAGCCAACAACCGCCAGTGTGCGTGAGCACACGCAACGAATTTGACGTCATAGCCTCCAATTGACACTTAAGATGACAGTGAAATGTGTGGGCTACGGGAAAAAGGAGAAAACAGGTAAGTTTTCATCTCCACAGTGGGGTCTGGTGTAAATGGTAAAGGCCCTGTCACATTGAGGAAACACGGCGGAAACATGAACAAAACATGTTTCTCAACAGTCGGGAAACATGTCGGCTGTCGGCTCTGTTGCCCGACAACCCTGTCACATTGAGGAAACAGCAACACAACATGGACGACAGCGACAATGTTGTCTCGGTGTGACAGCTTTTGGCAACGGAAACCTCGACAACTTGTGTCGGACGACACGTATTGCCCATTTCGGTGGCTGAGCGAATTTTTTTCCAGCAACACGGCAACATCTATATTTTTCTGTACAGATAGTCGCACGAGAATACTTCAATAATTGACGTCAAGCGTGAAGGGCCATTTTGAACGCGGCTTCTTGCGCGGCGGCAGCTGATCGTCAGAATCATCTGAATCGATGGCACAAAGAAGCACCAAAGCAGAAGCTGCTGCTGTGGCCGGCGCGTATGCCATCGTGCAAGGGGCTAGCCCTGTAGAGGCCCTGTCACACTGCGGAAACAGTCGGAGAACTTTGTCCTTCAACACGAGAAAAACATGTTTTCGGGGACCCTGTCACATTGCGGAAACAGCAACAGTCCGGAAACATGTTGCTGCCGTCCGAAAACCATGTTTCCCAACTTGTTCTCCGACACTCGGAGAACATCCTGTCACACCGAGAAAGCGTGTTGGAAGAACACAAATTGCCTCCTCTCCTGCGCGCTGCCTCCCTCTCTCTCTCACCCTCGTCTGCCCGGCCGGCTCGGCTAAGCTACAAGCGCGAGCTCCGGGCTTTCAGCATCCCTGCCAAGCACGCGCGCCCGTGCAGTGCAAGCACTGTTCTGGGCCAGATGCTCGCGCGGCTGCGTCTGGACCGAAGCTGAAACGAAGTATAGGCGGCTAGGCTCAGATCCGGTGGCTCCGCTCGCCCCTTGAATCATTGCCATTTTGGATCGCCGTCTCATCGACGTCGCTGTACCGTAGTCGATTCATCAGCCGCGCGAACCATCTCGTGTTCTCTGGATTTGGCGGTTGCGTTCTGCTACAGGGCTAGACCCTTGCAGGAAGGCATACGCGCCGGCCACAGCAGCAGCTTCTGCTTTGAGGCCCTGTCACATTGAGGAAACACGGCGGAAACATGAACAAAACATGTTTCTCAACAGTCGGGAAACATGTCGGCTGTCGGCTCTGTTGTCCGACAACCCTGTCACATTGAGGAAACAGCAACACAACATGGACGACAGCGACAATGTTGTCTCGGTGTGACAGCTTTTGGCAACGGAAACCTCGACAACTTGTGTCGGACGACACGTGTTGCCCATTTCGGTGGCTGAGCGAATTTTTTTTCCAGCAACACGGCAACATCTATATTTTTCTGTACAGATAGTCGCACGAGGATACTTCAATAATAACGTCAAGCGTGAAGGGCCATTTTGAACGCGGCTTCTTGCGCGGCGGCAGCTGATCGTCATAATCATCTGAATCGATGGCACAAAGAAGCACCAAAGCAGAAGCTGCTGCTGTGGCCGGCGCGTATGCCTTCCTGCAAGGGTCTAGCCCTGTAGCAGAACGCAACCGCCAAATTCAGAGAACACGAGATGGTTCGCGCGGCTGATGAATCGACTACGGTAGAGCGACGGCGATGAGACGGCGATCCAAAATTGCAACGATTCAAGGGGCGAGCGGAGTCAGCGGATCTGAGCCTAGCCGCCTATACTTCTTTTCAGCTTCGGTCCAGACGCAGCCGCGCGAGCATCTGGCCCAGAACAGTGCTTGCACTGCACGAGCGCGCGTGCTTGGCAGGGATGCTGAAAGCCCGGAGCTCGCGCTTGTAGCTTAGCCGAGCCGGCCGGGCAGACGAGGGTGAAAGAGAGAGGGAGGCGGCGCGCAGGAGAGGAGGCAATTTGTGTTCTTCCAACACGCTTTCTCGGTGTGACAGGATGTTCCCCGAGTGTCGGAGAACAAGTTGGGAAACATGGTTTTCGGACTACAGCAACATGTTTCCGGACTGTTGCTGTTTCCGCAATGTGACAGGGTCCCCGAAAACATGTTTTCCTCGTGTTGAAGGACAAAGTTCTCCGACTGTTTCCGCAGTGTGACAGGGTGCTTCTTTGTGCCATCGATTCAGATGATTCTGACGATCAGCTGCCGCCGCGCAAGAAGCCGCGTTCAGAGTGGCCCTTCACGCTTGACGTTATTATTGAAGTATTCTCGTGCGAATATCTGTACAGAAAAATATAGATGTCGCCGTGTTGCTGGAAAAAAATTCGCTCAGCCACCGAAATGGGCAACACGTGTCGTCCGACACAAGTTCTCGAGGTTTCCGTTGCCAAAAGCTGTCACATCGAGACAACATTGTCGCTGTCGTCCATGTTGTGTTGCTGTTTCCTCAATGTGACAGGGTTGTCGGGCAACAGAGCCGACAGCCGACATGTTTCCCGACTGTTGAGAAACATGTTTTGTTCATGTTTCCGCCGTGTTTCCTCAATGTGACAGGGCCTTAGCAGAACGCAACCGCCAAATCCAGAGAACACGAGATGGTTCGCGCGGCTCATGAATCGACTACGGTAGAGCGACGTCGATGAGACGGCGATCCAAAATGGCAACGAATCAAGGGGCGAGCGGAGCCAGCGGATCTGAGCCTAGCCGCCTATACTTCGTTTCAGCTTCGGTCCAGGCGCAGCCGATGCTACAAGCGCGAGCATCTGGCCCAGAACAGTGCTTGCACTGCACGAGCGCACGTGCTTGGCAGGGATGCTGAAAGCCCGGAGCTCGCGCTTGTAGCTTAGCCGAGCCGGCCGGGCAGACGAGGGCGAGAAAGAGAGGGAGGCAGCGCGCAGGAGAGGAGGCAATTTGTGTTCTTCCAACACGCTTTCTCGGTGTGACAGGATGTTCCCCGAGTGTCGGAGAACAAGTTGGGAAGCATGGTTTTCGGACGACAGCAACATGTTTCCGGACTGTTGCTGTTTCCGCAATGTGACAGGGTCCCCGAAAACATGTTTTCCTCGTGTTGAAGGACAAAGTTCTCCGACTGTTTCCGCAGTGTGACAGGGCTCTAAGCGATTAATTTGTCTAACAAGCAAGTAGCTTTCACCTGTGGAGATGAAAAGCTTGTCTTTCTTCTCCTTTGGCCCGAAGCCCAGAACTTTCGCTGCCACCTTAAGCTATAGCTTAAGCCCGAATGGGGGACTATGACGTCATTTTCGTTGCGTGTGCTGGCGCACACCGGCGGCTGGTGGCTCGTGGAAAGAACGTGCGCCACTTACTATGGACACTAAATTTTTTGGTTCAGTATCCCTTTAAGCTCCTTTAGTAGAAAGGACAATCTTCTAAAAAGAGAACGAGTTCGTGCCACACGGCCCCGCAAATGTCCCTTTCCCTAAAGCGTCCGTTTCGGGAAAAGAGCTTCCTAGCGTCCTTTAGCACGAAGGAAGTACTCTCGACAGTTCGCGATAACGGCATTGGAGGCGAGCTTTGTCTCCCTGGAGTTAGAACATTGAAAAACTGACCTCAATATCGATTTTTCAGGCGCTGGCTGGCGGTACTTTATCCATGAAAAGCTTCCGTCGATAATGAGAATCTTCACTGTGCCAGAGACGATATCTTCTTCCTCCTCACGTATCTCGGGTTATTCTACAACTCGACAGCGAGCTCACTTCTCTTTCGGGTATCGCTAGATAATGCATTAAACTCAGATATAGATATTTTTTTTAGATTTGAACTATGGTAAGATACTAGTTTTCAATGATTTCTAGGTTTCAGCAAACAGGCAATAATTTAGTGTACTGTAAATTTAGTATACTATCGTAGTTGCCAGTGTCTGGCTATGACACGAATGCTTCTTGCGAATGTTTCCCTTCATTATTATTTTAATTATTTTCGTTTCAGAAATTGTTCGTAAAAGAAGCATTAACTTGTAACGTTTTACCCGATTACAAAAAAAAATCTATTAGAATAATATCTTTAGTTTCGGTTTTACTTCCGTGTGGCCTGCCCCAAAGGAACCAATATCGGTGTTAAAGAGCATTTTGCCGTCCGTGTGGCAGCAGCTCATTTACCAGAACATCCTTTAGCGGAAAGGGTAGGGGGGGTGTTAATGTCGTTCAACACAGCATTTTTAAAACAACAAAATGAACGAATAGGCTATAGAACTACTCATGACGCCACAGTTGATGACTGTCGCCGAAGACAACTTGCGGCCGCTGGCAGCGGAGGCGAAAAAACTCCTGTTTTAAGAGCAATGGTGGTTTTTGTTAGTTAGTTAGTTTTTTGTTTGTTTGTTTTGTGGTGAAGGGAAAGGGGAAAGCTGGGAGGGGCGAAGCGCAATGGTGCCCAACGCACGGGCATGAATTCCTAGATGTCTTTGCTGACCACCATAGCTATGTGCGCTGCTGTCGACGGCGGGCTGTCTATGAGGCCACACCAAACACCTTGTTTCACCGCCTCGTCTTTCTTATATTATTATTATTAAATTTGGCGTTTTGGGGGACGACAAATTACTTCTATATGTTCTAGGCTCTGACTGCACAGAGGAGTTCAATGCTACTCAACCCATGCTGACGGCGGTCTTCTGCAACACTTCTTCAGACAATTAAGATTTTAATGTCTGGAAACCGATCGCTAGACGTTTACTGTTCACGTACTCTGAACAACAATTGCCTCAGCTATAATGGTCAGAAGATACAGCTATTGGCTTCTAGCAACACCTTTTATTGGCACCATGAAGTATGGCGACTCTTCGTAATTTTAGATTCCTGTTTTTGTTTTATTTTGCAAACCGAAATGAAGACTGTGTACCGACATGGGCTTATTTTGCACAATTACGTGAGCACGAGTTCTCATAAAAGTAATAACTATTAGGAAGAGACATGCCAATCATCTAGATATTACATTTAACTTTCCCAGACCTACATGAGTATACTCTACTTACACGATATAGATCTGCCCTTCGTTGTAACGAGCCTTTCCTTGGACATAATTCAAAGCTAACACCAAATATCAGGGTATACGACGTTCGTAAGTGGGAGCATTGGACAGTACCAACAAATCGTACAAATTACAGGCTCCAAATGCTAAAATAAAATCTTCCACTTCTACTAAATAAACTTCAGAAGCATAATTTGACAAGTATCGAGAGACTGGATCTCAGTGTTGCGGAGTTGCCACTCCGGAGTTGGAATGATTCCGGAATCATTCCGAATTTTCGCGGCCCTGGAATGGAATGGGAATGGAATGGCGGCAGCGTTGAGGGGAATGGAATGGGAATGGAATTAGATGCCTTTTGCCCGGAATGGAATGGGAATGGAATAAGCTCAATTCTTCTATATTTTTTTTTTTTTTTAGTGTTTATGGTCAGCGAATTTGAGCCAGTCAGCGAGCCAGTTGCTCAGAAATAAAATGAGCGGGCGGGAAACAGCGTACCCGCGTGGAGCTCTAACAGAGTTGTACGCAAAAAAATGCAATACAAAAAAGAAGCGTCAAAGCAAAGAGCAGAAAGGGGAGGGAAGGGAAGGGGGGGGGTGGCGGTGGCGCCTTTCGCGCAGGCGACGGGCTTTACTGGCGTTACAGTTCGAGGAGCGTTGTTTAGCAGGCGGCCAAACCTGCTGCCTTCCACGTTCATTCGCGCGCACTCCTTTGAAGTGAGAACTGTGGGTTTGCTTCGGCAATAAAACAAAGCAAGATTCACTTCTCTCTTCTCCTCTTGCGTTTATTTTATTTTTTTTTTTTTTGCTCCGACACTTGTTTTATTATTCTGCATTTTTACGTGTAGGTCCGCCTGTTAGTTGGTCTTTGTTCCGATGCTTGTTTTCTGTGTTACACGTTTTACATTCAAGTGGGTTAGGTGTTACAGCCAAGCTAGTAGATTCCCGCTCATTTCCTTCGACTTTAGTCTCTGCCTACTTTGTGTCACCTTGTGATGGATCGCTGCGGACGCTAAGAGTCACCCCAGGCAATCCAGCACCTTGAGGAGGACTACACGCACGGTGCGTTGCTGCGCCCCAAGGTCACGCGACACTCAGAAGGCACTGGATTTGTTTCGATAGGGTGCCTTCATGTGCGCTTTGCTTAGGGTGGAGACATCTGGCCATTTTGTCTCACACTTTTATTTTTACTTTTTGTTCAGAAGCGCGTGAAAGAACGTGTCCCTGCACGCGCTCGTGGTGCTGACCGTGCTACGGCGACATTTTGTTGTCGTCGATTTCTTTGTATTTTACCCGTGATCGCGTGCTGTCGGCATCGGGTACTACAAAGGGTGGCATCACCCTAAACAGAAGGACATTGAGGCACCCTAGGTTTCGATGGCTCTCGTGCTGTCTGTTGCGGCTCATTGTAAAGTGAAGTAGATTGTCGTCACAGCTATTGTCGCGTGACCGAACTGACTAGACCTGCAGAAAGTCTGTTTCGTGACATGGTCTCTCGTGCTGCGCCGTAGAGTTTGCACTTTGTCAGAGGATGTGTTCCTGCCACTGTGCATGGAGTCGCTTCCAGCAGCGTACTAACCGTATTGCTGTGCAGGTATTTAAAGGATACAGAACTTAATATAGCTTATTTCTGCGCCATGCACGAACTGGATATTTTTATGGTCTTATCAAACAAACACGCTGGCCGCGTACGTATGTCCTAGAAGACAAATGCAAAAAAAAGTTTGCCCAAAAAAATTAGTGGATTTACGTTTTGGTGATTGTTGCGAGTCACGTCGTCGAAAGACCGATGTTTTGAACAAGCATCGAAATATCAAGGGGCTTTCTCGATGTTTGTATACAATGTAAACAAACAGTTTGTGCCACCAGCGCTCTGCGTAGTAAAATCAGTGCTTTTTTTTAGGCATTTTGTATTTTGTTGCAATTGTCTATGCGTTTGATGATGTCAGCTTTATGGTGCTTATGCCGGCAACACAATGTAGCTGTCAAGAGCCAATTTTTACGCTTAGGAATGAGAGGAATGGAATGGAACGATTCAGCCATTACAGGAGTGGGAATGGGCCCAGTGTCTCCATTCCTAGGAGTTGAAAGGAATTGAATTATCGCAAACTCTAATTCCCCGGAATGGAATTGGAATGGAATGGGGGTGCCCATTCCGCAACACTGCTGGATCTCAGTACAATTAAAAACTTTTTTCTACATTAAATTTCGCTTGTGTTGTGGGATCGTGTTTTGTATATTTCTGTTATCCTTGATGTAATCTGATTATTAATTTTACAATCCTTTCATGTACCTAAATACCAGTGTGTCGAACCGAAAAAAAATGCGGGTTCGGTTACGGCTAGGTTCAGGTAAATTTATTTTGTTCCGGTTCAGTTCCGGTTCGATTAATTCGATCCGCGAACCGGTTCGCGAACCGGTTCGGGGCGCTGAACCGGTTCGCGAACCGGTTCGAAAATTATAAATGACAAATTGCAACATCAAAATAAATTACAAATAAAACATCTGAAATCAGCACATACAAAACGGGATACATCGTTGTGTAAGGCTCAGGGATTTCTACCAGGAATGGTTTCTTTATGTGCACTCAAAGGTTACCTCACCGACGTTTACGCATTCGGACTTCATCTAATTGGGTCCGACGCAGTAGCTGTAAAATCCGCGACCTCCTTACAAACCCACTTACAAGTAGAACTCGCTAACTATCCCGCCACTTCGGCGTGTAAGCAATTGAAGGAACAGTGGGGAGAAAATACAGCTTTCTTTATTTGAACTAGCCTTCGGTAACTCAAATTAGACCCTTAAAGAAGTTTTCATTAAACAAGATACGGAATATGAAAAACACTTCACCGAACGCAACGCCAGAAGGACGTAATAGGATAAATATTAATATAGAAGAGTTCGCTGTTTCACAAATATGTTAGCTTCTAAGTGCCTATACGAAACCGGATGCATTATAATCAAACTGCACAGCCTTTTCTTTTCTGATTCCGATGGAAGCAAGCTTCAAGAACTCGCGCGTTCTAGAAACGTGTTATGAAATGAGCACACAGCAGCATTTAGGATTTACGAGATTGTAGAAAAATGAAATCCCGTGACGCGATTTTTTTATTTTGCACAGTTTTTCAATTCTTTTTCTGCCGTGCAAGCCGCGACCATCGCAATACTGGTTCCTATGTCAAGATTCATGGATGCAGCGTTTATATTCCTAAGACTGAGTAGAGAAGAAAAATATGTAAGCGAGGTGTGTGTCAGTTGACGGCACTTAAAAAACAAATGGCACTGATAGCACATTCATTGTCAACAGCGCGTGGCCGAACCGTTTTGACATGAGCCGGTAACCGTTATTTTTTTTCCGGTTCAGTTCCGGTTCGGGTTCATCGCGATAACAATATAACGGTTCGGGTTCGGGTTCAGTTCCGGAAAAAATACCGGTTCGGTTCCGGTTTTCGGTTCGGTTCGGTTCCGGTTCGACACCCTGCTAAATACGTCGTCATGTGCCTAATATATATTATTCATTTGCTATCTTTGATAATGTGATTAATTGATACTGTTCTTTTCTTTTTTCTTGACGTTAAAAGCCTGAAAAGTGTAATCTTTTCAGGCTTTTGCTGCAGAAGCCCTGTCAAGTCAGACCTGACTTTTTGCCCCTGCAGCCTGCATCAGTTTCTGATGTGAAACGATTGATTGGTTGATTGATTGATGGATTGATTGATTGATTGATTGATTGATAAGCTATGATTCTTGGTAAAAAACTACCTTTCTACAAAGATGCAAAAAATAATAAAGATAGGGTTTTTAAAAAATTATTTCAAACCTGCAACTTTCTTAATTTTTACTCTTTTTAAGTGATAATATCGAAGAAGATAATGCCCTCAACTGAACAATGTTATATATTTATGAAGAGCTCTTCTTTTGGCTTTTCATGAACATAAAATTATAAATATAGCGTAAGAAGGTGAGTTTGGCTATTTCCTTTAAAAAAAATTTAAAAGTAGTAGAAAAATTGTATTATATTTAAGACTTATTCATAGTGTCCATAGAGTTACTAACAAAAATAAAAACAACGTAGGCAAAAAAATACGAGAGGAGAATGTTTAAAACATGCCCCCTTCGACAGTCGGGAAAAACGCTTTTTTCCAACGTGGTCGATTCTGCGCTCAACAACTCGAGAACCAAAATAAAAATATGCATCCGTACCCATGGCTTTCACCATTCCTCAAAGTAGAAAATACCCTACAATATTATTTTTTCTCATCAGGATTAAATTAATATTTCTTTTGCGTTAACGATTTGGGATTAAATCACCCGAATTAAGTATATTTTGCTGGTTGCGAGTGTTGATTATGTAGACAAGCATACACTGTGATTAGTTGAGACGGAATGTTAACAAGAGCATTTAGCGCATTTAGTACGTAGTTAAGCAGAAGCGCGAGGTACGCAAAGAACAAAAACTTGTACACCGTGCTAATATTCGTTGAGGAGTGACTGGAATAAACCCAAAACTGGCTCGGAAAGGATTAGGATGACTAAATACAAACAGGATCGCTGAATCCCCTGTCTACACATAAGTGCAAGATGATGTAGAAAGCACTTTTGAAAAATCGCGTCACTGGTTAGTTGTAATCCTCGTTTGGTGGATGAGTATCTCGCTGTAGTTAAATTCGCGCGAAGTAATATATCATTATCATTACTCTTAGTGCCATACTTATCATCCTATTTGTACAGCATGGTACAAATTGTGCTGCACGGTACAACTTGCAAAGAAAACAGTTTGAAGATTTTCTGTCAAGAGAGTAAAATAGATAAATACAACGTAAATTGTTCCTTTGATACCTCTGTAATTGGCAGCGGCAAGAGATCTCGTCACCATTTAAGCTATAGGTCAAGCTTACGCAAGACATCGCTTCCTCAATAGCTAGTTGGTAGCCATTTTGTTCTGACGTCTGCATTGCGAAGACCGCCGGGCCGGAACAATCTATCAAGCTCGGTTTCATTAACGACGCCATTAAATTGTCGTCTTTGTAACGAAAACAGTGGCTAACTCACAAAAGAGCTTGCACGAGCTGACTACATTATTCTCGGGCTGGCACTATTATGTCGGTCATTATTTTTTTTTTATCTCTTTTGTGCAGTGTGTGGGAGTTCGGTGGTTTAGATTTAGTTTAAAAAACTTTGTTCGCCGTTCATTCAACAGTGCATTGTTCATTAAAATATTTGCAATATCTCCTTTTTTATGTACTTTTTTGTGATAAAGCATCGTGTAGAAGAGCGCAGCGTCCACGGCATATTTCGCGGGCCGCGTTTTTGCGTGCGTTTGTTTTGTTCCCTAATGAATATCTGAATCCGCACCTCCCCCTTCATCTCCCCTTCGTTTTTCTTGTGTTAGCCATTGTTACGTTGAAGCCTCTAATATGATGGGTGCTTAATTAAATTTGAACTTATGTATAAATGAGTTTTAATAGATATTTCACTGCACTGCGTGTGATTAATGCGGAAAAGCAGGATGGGGCTTTTGCACGTCTTTTTTCATGGCTGCAAACAAGGAAAACCAGCATGTTGATCAGCTTAAAAAAAAATTATTAAATATATATATATGTGTGTGTGTGTGTGTGTGTGTGTGTGTGTGTGTGTGTGTGTGTGTGTGTGTGTGTGTGTGTGCGTGCGTGCGTGCGTGCGTGCGTGCGTGCGTGCGTGCGTGCGTGCGTGCGTGCGTGCGTGCGTGCGTGCGTGCGTGCGTGCGTGCGTGTGTGTGTGTGTGTGTGTGTGTGTGTGTGTGTGTGTGTGTGTGTGTGTGTGTGTGTGTGTGTGTGTGTGTGTGTGTGTGTGTGTGTGTGTGTGTGTGTGTGTGTGTGTGTGTGTGTGTGTGTGTGTGTGTGTGTGTGTGTGTGTGTGTGTGTGTGTGTGTGTGTGTGTGTGTGTGTGTGTGTGTGTGTGTGTGTGTGTGTGTGTGTGTGTGTGTGTGTGTGTGTGTGTGTGTGTGTGTGTGTGTGTGTGTGTGTGTGTGTGTGTGTGTGTGTGTGTGTGTGTGTGTGTGTGTGTGTGTGTGTGTGTGTGTGTGTGTGTGTGTGTGTGTGTGTGTGTGTGTGTGTGTGTGTGTGTGTGTGTGTGTGTGTGTGTGTGTGTGTGTGTGTGGAGAGAGAGAGAGAGAATAAAACGCAACAAAGGCACCAGCGCTTCCCTCGTGGTCGCTTTGCACCGGATATGTGGAAAAACGTACGTTTAGTTTATATACATGTGCTTCAGTTGGGACCTGATCCAGATATCAGATCCGGTGTTAATTATAAAGTACAGGCGGCTGGACAACTAAAACGTATGCCTTTATTTTTTTTTAATGCCATTATTCTTCTGCTTGAAGCAAAATTTACTAATTACGTTCGCGGACGGTGATTCCAGAAGATGAAACACGGAAGGAGCTAAGTTAGGTGTGGGGTGGTGACCGGTCTAAAAAGACTATTGTTTTTGTTTGTTTGTTTATTTAATTTGTGCCATATTTTCAGGCCTCCGTGTTTTTTTTTTTTTTTTTGTGTGTGTGTGTGTCTTTATAAATTTGAAAAACTCCGAAAGATACGCGCCGGTAAAATTTTTGTTTAATTGGACTTACCCAAAAAAATTTGAATTTCGAGGTCATAGTGGCAAAATAAAAAAATAAAAAACAATAAGAAGCAAAACAGACAATATTTTACGAATAAATTGCGTGATAGCACAGGGTTGCTAGTCCTGAGGAGGGGTTTATTCAATTTCATTTAAAATATTGGAGTCTAGCAGCGGTAACGAATGGGCCACTTGGTTGTTCATTTTGTCATCTGTGTACTTAATTAATGTTCGATGATCGAAAGGGCTTACTCACGTTGGTAAAAGGAAATAAAATTACCGTTTAATTCTTCGTACAATTGGGGTGGCCGCACAGGCTTAGGTCCCGTTTGCGGTCGCCAGACAGGCTTACAAGTTAGAAACGTTTGGTCACACCGTGCCCCAGCCTCACGAGATATCGTTGTCTTTCTTCTTCCAAGTGGTCGCTTGCTTTAGAAAAAGAATCTACATTAGGCCGTCCTGGAGCCTTAACGTCCTCGTTAAGTTTGAAGGTACACACGCATATCATGGTAATAAACGAATTCACACGCAAAGAAAAATTAGTAAACGATTTTACATTATACAGTCTCACAGTCTAGCAGACAGTGTGCGTTTCCTTGTAGGCCTTCTAGCAGCAGTGGGTTCCTCATGCTTGTCTACCGAATCTTCGTAGCCGACGTCGTCGTCGAAGTGGGACACTGACGACGTTGTTGACCATCCTTTTAACTGGGAGACGTGTGCCGTCGTTGTGAACTTCCCAGAACTTTGGTCGAGCTCTTGCACTCGATAGGTATCTGAGGGCCACACCTGGGTGACAACCAGGTGTCCTCGGTATGTTGGTTGTGTCTTCGCTGCGTTTCCAGTATGTTTGTGGTGCTCTCCTCATACATAAAGCTTCCACCACTTCGTACAGCTTTGCTGGGTAGTGCCGACGATCGTACTCCTGCTTTCTTATTTCCCGTTCCTCCAGCAACCGTTGCCTTACACGTACTCACAGCTCACTAGTATCCTTCTATGTTGCTTCATCATCCAATGCTAGCTCCTGTAGCGCAATTCCGTAGAAGCTTGGCTTGTATCTATGAAGCAGTTCGAATGGTGTATTCCCTGTTGACTTGTTCACCACATTGTTCCGGCTGCGCTCTACTCGTTTGACTCTAACGTCCCAGCCTCGGTGGTGGGGATCCTTCATGGCTGTTGTGATGACAGGCAACACTGTCCGGTTTACCCGCTCGACCTGCCCGTTTGCCTGGGGATGTTGTAAGGAGTTTAGCACGTATTTTATGGTTTGTGTCGTGCCAAACTCATTAAACGTTCTCGATGTAAAAAAAAAAAAAAAAAAAAAAACTTCATTGGCCTGTGATGATGGATTTAGGCAAACCTCTCTCATTCCTCGAACGCACACAGAACATGCCTGGATGATGTATCTCTGGTAGTAAAAAGTCGCACAAACTTTGTCAAGTTGTTGACGATAACCAGGTGGTGCTTGTTGCGCTTCTTGCTCGGAACAAGCCGTCCCATAAAGCTGAGGTGCACTGTCTCGAATGGGCACTTGCCAGGTAAGATGGGGTTGGGGACTCCTGCCTTTCTTCCACCATACCCCTTGTTTAAAAAGCATTAAAGTTTTGCGAGATGTTCTGGCGCACATAGTTGTGCATCCGAGAAAGCCCAAAATTTGCTAGAAGTTTCCGACCGTTCAGTCCACTGAAACATCTAGGAGGTCGCGGCACTGTACCACTACCACTTTACGCATTGCCTCGGGCCACACATACTTCATTGATCTCTGTTTGTCCTGGTCAATGGTGTGCCTGAGCTTGCCATCGTTGAGGGCATAGTCCTTAGATTTCCTCTTGTCCTCCCTAGTATGAAAGACTTCTGGTTTCCCCAATATCTCAAACAGCTGGTGCATCTCCTCGTCTACTCTTTGCATGGCTAGTATGGCACACTTCGAAGCGTATTTCCAAAAAATAGTCCATGGTGTCGCTTGAGCCTTTCAGAGGACTCAGGGAGTCAATATGCAGCATCTGGGTACAAGGTCGGTGCCTGATCGTGAAGTCAGATTCCTGGATGAGGTAGTTGATTGAGGCTTCCGAGTTCGTTGGGCATTCAAGTAGATGAGCGCTTGACAGTCAGTCCGTAACCACCATGAAGAGAGTGCCCAAGAGTAGGGATCTCAGTCGATTCACTGACCAAACAATGGCCATGAGTTCAAGTCTTGTCCAGTGATACTTGCTCTCAGCCTCGGTGGTCTTTTTTCTCACACTGTATGCACGATGCCACTTATTGCCCTTTTGTTGTAGCAACATTCCTGCCAGCCCCTTTGAACGAACATCTCTATGCAATTTCGTCTCTGCCTGAGGGTCAAAAATGTGTAACACAGGCTTCGACGTCAGGCGTAGTTTCAGGTCTTGAAAGCTGTTTTCTTGTTCTGTTTCCCACTCGTAAACAGCGTCTTTCTTTACCAGTAGTGTAAATTTTCAGCGATTAGAGCACATTTAGGGGTGCATTTCCGAAAAAATTCCACTCAGACCCAAGAATCGCCTTACGTCGTGCAGATTCTGAGAAGAGGAAAACTGGGCGATTGCATTAATATTGGCCTCTCCTGGCTGTGTCTGCCATCCGCTCAAGCGGAACTCAAGAAAGTCCACACTACCTTTTGCGAATGCGCACTTGCTGAGGCGCAGGATCAAATTTGCATCCCTGAAAGCTTGCAAAACCTGTCGCAACCGGTGAATCATGTCGTTTCAGTTTTGCGCTGAGGTGAGAACATCATCTAAGTAACACATCAGCACTCGTCCCTTTAGAGGCCCTAGGACACTGTTCATAAGATGTTGGAAGAAAGACGGCTGCAGAATTCGTTAGGACAAACAATCTTTTCGAACTGGTCTGTTTCATCTGGTTCTTCAGTTTCGGGTTTTTGCAAGTATCTACGTGAAAGATACAGAACCGTTTAGAGTGTCGCCTAACCAAGTCCTCCAAACTGGTCATCGATGTCGGGTGAAGCATACTTCAACTTCATGTTCAGCCTCCTACGGTCGACCACCACCTGCTTTTCTTCATTTTTCTTGTCAACTACTAGCACAGGGCTATAATAATCGGAGGATGTCTCGGTAACCACACCGAGATCTTTCCACTCCTTAACAATCTTGCGTATTGTTTCCCTCCTTCGGCGTTTGCATGGTATGGTCGCAAATAAAAAGGAGTGCTCCCCGGAGTTTCAACAATGTCCATATTCACGACTGATGTGCAACCCAATTCACTTGGTTTCATTGCAAAACACTCTCTGAATTTGTTTAATAGCTCTACTTGTTCAGGCTGTTGCACCTTTGTTACTGCAGGTCCAACGTTAATCTATGTCTCCTTGATGGGTCGTAGTTCGATTCCTCTCACTTTGCTTTCATTACGCTCGATGCGGATTTGATAAGTGTCATTGTTATCAGCCTGCAAGATCTGAACTGGCTTGGCTCGTCCAAGTGGTTGTCCTTTTATGATGACAATCTCGTCATTACTTGCAGGATACATAGGTACCGCGACCTCACCGAGAGTCATGTCGATCGGGACATCCTTCCCGCAATGTCTGTAAGTGAAGGGGCCTGTCTTTCTTCTGCCGTAAGGGTGTTCCAGTTTACCGAGTCTTTTTATAGAACGGACTTCTCCCTTGCTTTCAATTGTAGTTTTTGGTGGAGCTCCAACGGCTTTAAGTGCGCAAACGTTCAGTCATTCAAGCGCCACAGCCGAAGACAGCCTCCAACTCTTGAGTATGTCAAACAGGGCAGTTGAGTAAACGTTCGTCCGACCAATACGTCCACGGACTGGGCTTCATCCGGTACAACAAGAATGGGAAATTCCTTTGCAAGGACACTGTTGATCTTTATGTCCTTGCATCCCCCAATGCTCCTAGACACAGGCACACTGCTTTTGCCAAAACTGGACAGGGATGTTGACTACTGAACAAATACTGTGCCACATCGTGCTGCCGCTGACGCACGAAGTGGACAGCCGGAGCTGCCCATGTCAATCAGTCCAATCAAGGAGAACTTGTCTTTTAGTATGACTTGCTTCAGCAAAACACCAATATTCATTGTTTCATCTCGTGGTTCACTCACAGCGTTTGCTTCGTTACGCTCTGGTTGTGCCGCCTCTCTGCAATGACATTGGGTGTGATCAATTCCATCACTTACAGCGCAGGCACCTCAAGGCTATTTTTGGCTGGCGGTAGTCCCGTGCCATGTGGCCGTACTGGTTGCAGTTGTAGCATTTGCGTTCTCCTCCTTCATTCAAAAGTGGCTGCCGTTTGTCAGTGGTGTTCCTTCCACTGCCAGTTGTTCTTGCGTATCTCGCATTAGGGTCTTCGTTACTCGCCGCGTCGGTCATCCCTTTCTTGTCACGTGAACCACCAAAACGCTCTTGCCTTTCGCGTTGGATCCTTTCAAATTCCTGGGTATCATGCACCAGGTCATCATCGCCGTCATGGGTTTTCGCCAAGAGCATCGTGCAAAGTTGTCTTGAACGCAACCCCTGTGATCACTTGTTGGCGTGTTCGCAGAGGTCCCGCCTCCTTGCACGAACTAACCTTATACAGCCGTATTCACCAGTCGTGACTAACTAGCGCTGTCTTAAAGTTAGTATCGCGTCTAAGTAGTCGCGAACTAAGAGAAAAAATCAGCGACTAAGTATCGACTAGTTCTGCGGTATTCACGAGCGCGAAGCGAGCGGGTGATTTTCTAATCGTAATTAACAAGCGGAAGTGACCTAAAAAGATAGGTCACGCATACGCATACTCAAACGCCACTGCGTAAATGGGCATTTTATCGTATAAAAACTAATATATAAATGTGTATCAGGAAAAAAAAAGCTACAATGAGAGTATAATTGTCCGAGACAGAGTTTTATAAAGAAAACTTTAAAAATAACGCAAGGGAGAAACACGGAAGCCGCATTCCCAGCGACATAAACAAATATGAAAGTGTCCGTAAATGCGTTTTTTCTCGTCCTCCAGCGCCCTGCTGATATCTCTTTAGCGATATCTCTGACCGCTGAACATGGCTATTCACACAATATTAGAACCTCCAACTCTTTCTAGATGTGTCCCCCAGCGTTCCGAGACAGGAGGTGCGTCGTTAGCGCTGGCGGTCAGCTGTGATACGAGTCGGCCACGGCGCTGAGCCGCTAGTCACCCGTTAAACACCGGCTAAACTAGCCCTAACCCATGACTAAGATTTGTTAGTCGATTTCTTAGTCACGCGGGGCGACTAGGCCCTAAACACGTCAGGTGAATACCAAGCACTCACTTAGCGGTGACTATCGCTCACCACGCGATCATTTTAGTCGATGACGTCATTAGTCAGTGGATAAACAGGCGCTACTCGCGCCTGGTGAATACGGGTGATAGTGTAAATAGACCGTCTTACTTTCGCTCTGTTGCTGGACGCGATCCTGCATCCTTCTCCAGCGTTCCACTTTACGTGTCTGACTGACAAACGTTCAGCGAAAATTGTCCTCATACTCTTCCCACGAGGTGATTTCATCGCTGCGTGAGCATAGCCAGTCTTTGGCGGCTCCCTTGGTGTGAGACTTGGCGCTCTCGTGCAGACATGATGTTGGCCATTCATGGAGCGTCGCCGTTCTTCGCAGGTTCTCCACCCATTCACGATTCGATGCCGCGTCCTCACTGCCATCAAATTTCGAAATTTTCTTACTTAAGTCGGGCCTTACTTGGAATGTTGTCACGCCGTGCGATTTCACCGCCGCTGACGACGTCGTTTTTGTTGAAATGAGGCGTTCGAATAGGTCCTTCAGGAGGCAATCTTTCTCCATAATCACTCCCAGATGTTCACGTACGGAGGGTCAATCGCTTTGATCGGCAGCTTCAGCTGACCTGGTCGCTTTCGGAAGCTTCTCCTTGTCCATCTTCGAGCAGGCTTAGCCAAGCAACATGAGGCTCATACCTCTTTCCGGGCGGTCTTTGATCCAGATCCCATTTCTGAGATGTTATCTTTGTATTTAATCCATGTAGGAAGGTCGAAAAGGCTCACTCACGTTCGCAAATTAAAATAAAATAAACGTTTATTTCTCAGTACGGCTGGGGTGGCCACACAGACTTAGGTTCCGTTCGCGGTCGGCACACAGGCTTACGTTCCCCACGTTCGCACACATTGTGCCCTGGCCGCACGAGATATACAGACGAAAAATAATTCCTAAAGAAGGGGAACAAGGGGTTTTTTGTTTCTATTTTGAACGCATATTTGCGGTTTTTATTGGTGCGTATAAATACAGTCAAACACTTTTTTTTTTTTGCGAATATGTTGTCTGGTTCTAGCATTGCTGCCAACATAAAATGACGTAAAATGACAATAACCTGGCATGTTTACTCATCAAACTGGAACATAAATTAAGAAACACGCACACACAAGTACAAGAGAGTGAAATATTGGTCTACGCAGCACCTGTATATTTATCTTCTAATCAAATCACGATTACGCGATCGGATTGTAATACACTCTAAAAAAATGGGTACACCTTACAAACCTTTGTCCCATATATTGCACCCAAAAAAAAAAAACAGATGGCCCCAAATTTTACGAGGGGCTTGATAACGGTGCGATATAACTTATTAAATAGCTAAAGTACGTATCGAAGACCACAGAAAGAAAACACTGAGGTTTTGCAGTAGGGCGGAAAAAAACGATTATTTTTTCTTTTTTTTTTGTATTCGATAGCACGTACATTAACTACTCTAATAAGTTGTACCCCGCAGCTATCAAGCGTCTCGTGAAAGTTGGTACCGTCAGATTGACGTCAGTGCGCTGTACGTCGAACTGAGGTTTTGGGGTGTATTATATAAGACAAAGGGTGTAAGAATACACCCTTTTTTCTAGAGTGTACACAGAGCGTACACGTGTATTTGCCCTAGATTTCTTCGTTAATACGTGCTGTTTCTTTCGTGTTTATTGCCCCAAGTTTAGAGAATGTTCTCTCAACGTTGACGCATGCAACAGGCAAGCTGAGGAGGCGAAGTGCCGCAGTACCTAATGTTGGCATATCAATCAAGTGGCCAAGCCAAGAAAATAACCGGTATCAATCAAGTGGCCAAGCCAAGAAAATAACCGGTAGTACATTTTCAAACAGAGCGTACTGCAAATCACCGGAAGTGCTTGTCTCGTTGCAGACGACGGCTTATAAGCCGTCGTCTGCGACGTGTAAGCTTTTCATTGCTTCCCGCAGGCAATCTTGGGCTCTGCGCCTCTTTCCATATCTTATTTTGTGGAATTTTCTTTTTAAATTACTGCAGAATATAAGTGGGTGTTAAAAAAAGTATTAATGACTTTTTTACGTGCCCTGTGCAGTACGCAGTGCGCACAAAGTGCGTAAAAAAACGTACCCGGTCGATCTCCAGCAACTACTCCGAACTAGTCAAATTTTTCTTCACGCTTTCATCGGATGTAAAGAATGACACTGGAACCAAAGCGAGTGGGTACGGAAAGTCACTCCAGAAATACGAAGTCTATTTCGTGCTTAGGCTTATGGTCCTTGTATTTGGTAGATTGTAAATTGTAAATACCACACTTTAAAGTAAGAGCCTACAGATTAGCCGCGCAGAGCTCATAGTGAAGGTGGTTAAAGAGAGTATCCGTCAACTCCGTGACGACTTCTCTTGTTTTTGAGTGATGTCTTCACTAAACCGGGAGAAATGAAAGTTGGGGATCCTAGCATTCCGAAGAGACAGCGGCAAGAACCATGTCTTTATGATGAAGCATCCCATGCACATGACTTTAATTCCCCGGAAGATTTCTACAGGCCACGGTGCTATGTAGTTATCGACACTGTGCATGCATCCCTGCGAACGCGCGGTTTCCACCAGAAATGTGGGATCACATGACGCAACTCGAGAAGTTTCTAACGGAAGAAATCAACAGCACCCATGTGTATGAATTCTATAGAGGGGATCCTGATGCGGTCCACCTGCAACATCACAGAGATGTGTTAATGGGCATAGCAAAGCATCGTGTCACAAACCTTGTTATATTTCAAGATGTAAGAGACCTTATTTCGGGAAAGGATGGTGAACTCCTGAGTGTTCTTCTTTCAAAGGAAGACCAACAGGCGGACCCGACGTCACGCAGCTGCGGTGGCGCTGTCGACGGCACTGCGCATGCGCAGACGCTTCCCTTCATGCGAATTCGGTTTCTGCGCACGCGCAGTGCCCACACCTGGTTTGGGCAAACGCGGGCTTGTTTGTAAACAGCGTGTCGGTTTTTCATTTATGTTAGGTTTCTAATACGTTGCCGATTTGCCTCTGTGCAATTTGTTTTTATCTATATGTATAAAGCAGTATCACAAATAACTGTAATGTTTGTGCTCATTTTGTACTTTGTTCAATGGGCGTGTAAAAAGCCATTGTGAGGTAGGGACAATTTTACCTTCTATGGTAAACTGCGGTATGTTCTTCAATTCATTATGCATGTAAACTATAAGTCAAAAAGTTCGATATCTTAGTGCTTCATTCTATTTTGTTGTTAATTATATTTGAGCATTTAAATATATATATGTATATATATACTGTCATAAAAAATATAAATTGCGTGTCCCTTTTATGTGTGAGTTGTCAATGTAGTAATTTTTTTCTTGTTTTGTTTGATATTATTGTGAGTGAGTGCTAAGGCAAATGTAATGAAGTAGCGCGCTGCAGCGTATTGTTAGATGTGTGAGAAATGTAACTTGGCAAGCAATAAATATTTTTGCTGTCTTGTTTTTTCGGTGGTATATGTGCTGTTGTTCAATGTTAGAAATATAAATTTGTATATAATTTATGTGCCCCGCTTCATAAACAATACACCCATCATGCGAAAATAAAATCTTCAGGGCTTGCTCACTGAAGGACCGATTTCTTTTGTGTCTTATTCTCGACGCTCACACCTGTCCACCCCCTTCCCCCATCGAGCCACGTTCTAGTTCTGCCCCCCCCCAGGAAAATTTAAACCCTACGCCTCTGCTCGAGGTGTTTTTACGTTGCAATCCGTATTACATGCCCACATCGCGCGATTATTGCACCCGACAATTTGTTGTCATAACTCTATACTTCTTAGAAAGTTCCCCCAAAAAACACAAGTAAAATACATTGGCTACAATGTATTTTTTGTGTGCATTAGGCTCTATGCATGTAAACTCTAATCTAAAAACAATTGCACTCGCACTGGAAATACGTGACGAGTTTTACATATACTTTTAAAAGCTTTACAATGTTATCGGTTAATATAATTTACACGTTCAATCTAAGAAAATATTTCAGTAAAAGTAACACCAACAATTTTCACGAACTTCATGATTTCTAAGAAATCAGTAGACCGTAATATTCAAAGGCTACGTAACTTGACAGTTTTCGAGCCCAAAAGAGTACACATATAGTTTTCTCTATTTATTTTTTAAGCCGTTCCCATCTGAGCATTAAATCGGGTGTGCGAGAACTGGTGCAAATCCTTCGCGTATTATTAAAAGAAGACTTAACCTCTGGTGCACATTATTAACCGTTCTTTCATGGGCGTCCGGAGGAAGCTGCAAGGGGATCCCCTATATCGGGGTTATTGGGGTTATTGAGATATATATTGGTGTATCGGGGTTATTGACGAGGAGGTGTATCGGTGGCGTACTCTCAGACCGCGGCTGTACAAAAGACAGTCTGCAGTGACAGTCTGAGGTCTTCATGGCTCTTATGCCCTGTCGGTCAGAAAGGAGTGCCTTTTTTTATGATGTATAGACAATTGCAAGCGTGGCGCGTCACTGGTGCTCCATGCGCGCAAGCATGAGCAGCGTGCGCGTGAACGTAGCATTTACAAGCTTGTAAACGCACACACTTGCCAGCTCAAGCAGAGAAATGGCGGCGGCCAGAATGTCCTGCTTGCAATCGTCTATGCGAGCAGCGTGACTGCCGCTTTATGACTCCTACTCGTGGCGGACGATTAGCAAATGTGAACGACAAGCACGATGGTATGTGTAACGAGTCCGCCGGAAGCTCGAAGCCATCCTGTTTATAAAACCAACACCGTCAAAATTGACAGTCTGAAGTTACCGTTATTTCCGTCGATGAAAGCAGAATAATACTATCAACGGACTCCGATCCTAATAAAACATTATTCGCGACTCTAGCGACCTATGAGGAGTATTCAATGGCGGCCATAGCAGAGTGCGGAACTGCTGAGCGCGTGCTGATGAGCAGCTTCCACAGTTCTTTTGCACCGTGCATTTCTATAGCCTCCTATATATTGACAAATGCCTGGCAGGTCGCCTCGAGAAGCGGCCGCCGAAATGGAAAAGGTGGAGCGGCAGACAATGAGGGAAGAGCCACGTGACTGGCGCCCCGCTGCGGCGAGACGTCGAAACACACTTTTCCCAAGCGAACAAGTATTGTTCGGGTCCTCGCCGCTGTAAATGCTGTGCGCTGACGTCCAGGTTCCCAGAGAAATGGCTCTTTGATACTCTGTGAGATCCTCGCTCTCTAAATCTGCGACCGGGCACTCCGTGGCTCCGTCGTCGAACTCCCAGGCTTTGTAACTATTGGCGACGTGCGCGATCGAAAGTGTCCTTGTGGTCGGCCTTCTATGATTGGCCGAATGCTGACTATGACGTCAGCAAAGGGTTTCTCATTGACGGAAATAAGAGTAATGGAAGAACTTCGATTTTAGCGGTGTTGGCAGTGTTGGTATTAGGACGCAATGATTTCAAGCTTCCACCGTGCTAATTACAAACACCATTGAACTTGTTATTCACAAGGTAATGTCGTCACGAAAGGTAACCATTGGAGGGCGCCACCAAAACATCTCTCACCGCCAATAGAGGGAGTTCGACCATTCATTTGGAAGGATAAGAGGCAAATGAGAAGTCGCCACTGGCCGAAAGCGGGCTGGCGTGTTCCACGGCGTCTTCACAAATTTGAATGTGGCCAATCAGAAGTCGAAAATAATACCCTGGTGGTGGTCGCGAGAAACGAAATTAATAAGTTCGTTGGAGTAACTCTCGGTGACTGAAAATATGGTGCACGTGATGTTTCAATCACAGTAGTCCAAAATTTTGGTGGAAGAGCACGACTAGCGGAACGATCGACATAATTCGTATGCCAGGCGCCGAAAGCCGGGAACCTGCCATCCGAGCGGTCACACTCTGTCCGAGCAAAACAGAGCGCAATCGGAACATTCGTTTCTTACATCTTTTTGCATGATCATATTCGAAACATCCCGTGCATTATGTTTTCAACCATGAAGAGAGACTACATTTAACAAGTACGCTCTTACTAAAACTGTTTCTCGCTACCACCACTAGATTCTTTTCGGCTTCTGTTTGGCCAAGAGAGCATGCCAAGCCCTCTCTCTATCTGCGTCTGGTGCACGCCCTAGATCTGCCCGCTCCTCCCATTGACCGAACTCTCTGTATTCACGGCTCTAGTGTGGATGATTTGTCTCCACCCGCATTGTGGACAGATAGAGTCACCATGTGTCTTATGAAAATAAATGGGTAAGCAAGAGTACGCTTCCCCTAATTTCAATCTGAGTCTCGGGGAGAATAGGCGTTTTAAAAGAGGGGCTTCTGGCCGGTTCCATTTTAAGTGTTCGTGCGCATGGCGCGCAATTTGCTCGCTTGCCGAAGTAACAAACAGGCGCGTGCTGGGCTGCGGAGATCGCACGCTGGGCTGAGGACTTGTAAATATTGGAATTGTATATAGCAGTGGCCACTGTCGGGCAAATATGGCGGTCTGAAACAGGTCGTGCCTTGTTATGTGCAAGCTCAAAGCACATCGTTCGGGTTTCAGCAGGCAAGTATAGGGAGTATAGACCCTTTCCGAAATTCAGTCTGGCCACTTTGATCACTATCATCATCTGTGGAGCGGCATCTGTGCCATACCAATGGCGGCCTTCTAGTGACTGGTAAAGGAAGACGTTGAAGATGCTCCTAAGCGGATCTTGCGAGGACTGGGACTGTATATTCGGGGGGTCAGTTCGACGCGACGTAGGAATGGAGCACAAGAGCTACGTAAGCGTTTATTTCTAATAACTCAGATTCAGTCAATCTGTGGGCGGCACACAATCGGCTTTAAAGCACCTTGGTGTATAGAATTTTCTCGAGGCATCTGAGTGGGTTGGAGCTTTGTTCTGAATGCAGGTTCTTGGTCACCATCGAACTGAAAGTGATCGAGAAAGAACTCACACTGAATAATTCCTCGCGTGCCGTTGACTTGCGAAAGTGACGGTGCCAATACAAGTTCATTTCCGCCATTGATATGGCAAAACCTAAACTGCTTTACAAACCACCAGATGGCACTGAATTTCGAAAAGGGTCTATTCACTGGCGGCCATATCCGTGTGCGCTGCTGCTGAGCGCGTGCTGACGGCGAGCTTCCGCAGTCCTTTTGGAGCGTGCATTTCGCACCATCAAGGTTGCCGGTCTTAGCAGCCTATTAATGTGAGCTCGGTCTGAGCATGCGCACTAAACATCGCTCTCAAATATGGCGTCCAGTGAATACCTCCTATAGAGCTCAGGATGGTTTGCCGCGATTTTTATTCGCCACAAATTTCCCACTTGCAATGATTTGTTGTAAAGAAGCTTCCTGAGGCTCGACCTTCTTCGTGGAAGCAATTAAAGGACTGTCTACTGTCCTCCTACGGTGTTGATGAACGTCGATAAACGCACAATGTCCGGTTCACGCGGTCGCGTGAGTTGCGTGCAGAGCAACCTGAGCAACACGATGATACAACAGTAACGACAGAATCCCCGGGTCGACTGTTTCATCGCGACAGCCGCTGAAAACATGAAATCGCGGAAGCCACAAAGAACGAGCAGAAATCGCGCAAGGACCTGTTCCGCCCAGTTCCGCGTTTTCCCGCTAGGGGCCATCCGTTTCCGTGGAGTCGCGAATAGCGCCCGTTTTGCCAATCTTGACTTGCGACAGCAACGCTTCCCCCCCCCCCCCCCCCTCCCCCACAAAAAAAAACAAAAAAAACGTTTGTACATTTTTTTTTTGCCGCTTGAATTAGGTTATGTAGACGCCTATGTATCCTTTATAAGTATTATAAACAAGAATGGCTCAAGCACGATTCCTTGAGGCACTTCACACATAATTATATCAGTTGTTGAATTATATTTATTATGCTAACAAATCTTGCTCAATACTACGAGTATGACTTAGAGAGTTTGAGCGCCAATCATTTAACTCCATAGGGCGCCAACGTTTTAAATATTATATTGTGGTTGATGAGATCAAAGGCCTTCGAAAAATCGACGTACTACATGCATAGGGTGTGCCCTTTATATGTATGTATGTATATATATATATATATATATTTACTCATTCAATTATTTTTTTTTGTAGTGCTCTTTCGGTTGATTAATCTTCAAAAAGCCACGTTGAAAGTCGGAAAATACTGAATGTTCTTTAGGTAACAGAGAAGGATTTGGTGCATTATTCTTTCGTCTCTTTGAATGTATAGATTATAAGAAAATTGGTCTATAATATCAAAAGATATTTGTAACACAGATCTCGAATATAGATGTAACCTCGACAACTTGCACTTTATTCGGGATATCCACAACATAAATCACGGTATAAAATAAGCGTACCTGATTGTTTTAATGCTACATACGTAAAAGGTTAAACCTTTCCAATTAATATTCCAAGCACAACAAAAACTTTTCTCTCGTTTGCAGGACTTAAAGAATATATATATATAGTGTATAAATTCGTGCCGAATGAAGCCTCAAGTATCAGGTTGTGTTCGTAACAGCTCAATGACATTTGCAATGCTAAATAAGTAACGACGAAAAGCATTCAACAAAGAACAGCCAGAAAAGATATCAATTCCGCTAGTGATTTCTTCTAAAGTGCGATTCTCAGTACTCATATGCATCACTTTATTAATTCTAAATTTCCCAACAGTATGCTTGTCTGCTTGTTAGAAAATTGTCACCGATCTGTTTTTATTGATTGCGAGTAAAGCAATGTCGGATCGTTCCAGAAAAGGGCTTCTGGCCGGTGCCATTCGCAGCGTTCGTGCGTTTGGAACTTGCTTTGCTCGCTTTCTGAAGTGACGTACAGTCCTCGTCAAACTTGTACGGAACACGTGTGGAATATTGAATGCAGAAAAGAGATAAAATATGAGCGAACTGCGCATATTTATGTGAACTGAAGGTATGCTACGGACATAGTGGGACACAAAGAGAAATAGCTTAGGGCTAGCGCAAGCTATGCATGCACACATAGAAAAAAATAAAATAGAACAAGCCAAGAGTAGGCTTAGCATGTGTTCCAGATAAGTTTGCTGAGCACTGTACATGCGTGCTCTAGGCTGTGATTTTATTAACACTAAAATGGTGTAGTACTGGCGACAAGATGTTTCCGTGGCGCCATTTTATGGCTACTACCCGTGACCTCAAAACCAAAATTGCCAGTTGCAAGCGATACGCTTGACGGTGCGTGTGATAAGCCCGCTGAAAGCTTGGTATCATCCCGTTTTTAAACGAGCACCGTGACAGTTGACAGTCTGCCATTACCCTTATCTCCGTCGATGAAAACGGGCTCAGTCAAAATAACGACGTCACAAGCGTTTGTCCAATCGTGGAAGGCCGGCCGCAGCGCCGATACATGGCTTGCGCGTGATGTCATCATATGATGTCTACTTGTTCTTGTTGAAACAAACATATTCGGCGATGCGAAGTATATGCTACATGAGGTACGCGCTCAGCAGCAGGGTCGCCCCATGGCGCTTGATGCGACATCAGTGCGAGCCATCTATAGGAAGTATTCACTGGCGGCCATAGCTGTGTGCGCGACTGCTGAGCGCGTGCTGCTGGCTAGCTTCCAGGGTTCTTTTGCAACGTGCATTCCACACCGTCAAAATGGCCGGTCTTAGCAGCCTATTAATGGGGGCTCGTTCTGAGCATGCGCTCTAGACAGCACCCACAAATATGGCGCCCAGTGAATACTCCTTATAGCGGAGGTCTTTCATCCACCATCTATTGGAAAGGAAAGAGATGTTTCTCGGCCCGGTTCCGTGCTCGGTGGCTGCCGCAGCTGCCGTTAGGCGGCTCGGCGTGATCAGTCCCGCCCGCACCTCGAGGCACAGGAAATGATCGCCGCGGTGCCGAGAGCAGGAGCGCGCCCACGAGGTATACGCCGCGGACTCGAAGCGAGCTCGGTGAAAGCGCCGCCCCCGTCCGCTGCAGCGGAAACAAGAAACAGCGCCGCGAGATAGGGACTGCCGTAACGACGCCCATTTAGCGAATATCGTAAATAAGAGGCCGATAAAGGCGGCGTAAACAGTCGCCTCGTTTATCGTCTTCTCCCGGTGGAGGCGGCAGCGGCAGTCGTGGCGGCTGCGGTGTGCCTCTCGGGTCGCCGGTAATGCGAACCGAGCCCGACTGGACGCGGGTGCGCGGGACAGCTAGGCTCTGTTTCTCGATGCGATGGGCCGTGACGGACGCTGGGGGCCACCGGAGCCAATCCATGGCGCGGAGGGTGTCACGTGAACTTCCGGTTGGGAGGGCCGACGCACATAGGGCCGACGAGCGGGGCGTGTTGTCACGTGGCACGCGGGGAACGCGGGATTGGCACCCGTTGCTCCTCCGCTCCGGTATGCACCATAAGGTGAAACAAAGTGCGACGGAGGCCGCTTTGGCTATGGCGAGACGAGGACGGAGAATGGAACAGACTCGTGGAAACAATGTTTGGCTTTTTTTTCTTTCTCTCTGTTGTTGTTTAGGCGTCGCCCGGACTTGTGTGCGAGTTCGACAGGTTGCTCCCGTAGAGTACGCGCGCTACTGGCAGTGGCGGCCGATAAGGGGCCATTTCGGCGATACGTTGAGAGAGATAGCTGGGCGAAGCTGGTTATTGTTCCGGCGGCCATTCACCGTTTCGGCATGAAGAGAATCGTAGGTTGTAAAGTCGGTTTCTTTTTTCTTTTTTTACTCTCGTCGCTTCGTTATTGGGAAAACCGTTTCGTGCTTTATTTCTTAGCTCTGTGGACAACCTGCATTTAAGGAATTTCTGAATTTTTTCACCTTGTCGGTTTTTGGGGATTTTTTTTCCTCTTTTTCTTGCTTTAGTTGTGAAGAACTGTTTTCACACATTGCGTGGCTCCTTTTTTTTATTTATTTTTTTTTATTCTAGGAATACTTAAAGGACATTGAGATGAGTATTATGGCCACTAAGCATGTTCGTCGCTTCAGAAAGCGAGCAAATCACCCGCTTTACGCACGAGCACTGAAAATGAAACCAGCCAGGAGCCCTCTTTTGGAAAGGCCCGTAGACTGAACTTGTATTTTTATTCATCTTCATTTTCAAAACAACCTGACAAGCCGACGAGAGAAGATTGACATTTCCAGGTAAGTTCAAATGCTGGCTAAGGTACCCCCATATGCACATGAGACGAAGGCACTTTCTTAAGTTGCCTACTTAAATACATACTTTCCTCCCTGTTGCAATAACATAACCATCACCTTATCGAAAGTGTGATTTGTTTCCAGAAGTAGAAAAGAAACACGTCAAGATTATTGGAATAAATGTCTGTTTTCTTGTTCATAAGAGACACACACGGGCAAGTTGAAAATGAAATGTTAGGAACTGTTCCTTGTGCAGTATTACGTTGTTGTTGCCGTTGTTGTTGCTGTGTTGTTGTTGTCGTTGTTGTTGTTGGGTTGTTGTTGTTATTGTTTTTGTTGTTGTTTGTTGTCGTTGTTGTCGTGGTTGCTGTTGTTGATGTCGTGGTTGTTGTTGTTTCACGACGCTGAAGATAGCAGTCCGTCAACTAAACTTTGCTGTGTGGGGGTTTATATAGCTGTACGTTAGTCTGAATGAAAAGGTGGCCTGATATCTCGCTGTAGTTATGCAATTTTTTTAATGCGGTTCGACAGCTGATCTGGAGCTTTTCACGTGCGTTGCGCAGTTGTTAATATACGAAGGCATTCCGTATATCGCTCATTCATATCGTCATTGGCAGCAATTTGAGTTCTTATAGCCCCTGCCAGTTTGAGGGCCCTTAAAATACAAAAAGAAAATTGCAAAATCACTCATTTTTCAAAGTTCGCAATCAATTTTGAAGTATTCACAGCCCAGAGTACCTCCTCACAGAACCGTATTACTCAGTTCAACCTCTAGCAATTCTAAAAGCCCCCAATTGCAAGTCTCAGGAACATCATTTAAAGCATAGGAGATACTTTCAGAGTGTTTTTCTCAGCTTTGACATGTTTTATCATGGGCTAATTTATGTCTTATGGAGGGTTTGACAATGTTCTCATAAATGGGTTTCAGTAACCTTGGTAGTATTGCTTTCTGCAGTAACTGAACTACATTTTAAAGCTTTGTGTGTTACCCTATATTTAATGTATAAAAAGTAGGTTGCTGGAAATTACAGCAATTAGTGTTATAATTTTTCCCCTTTCACAATTGTCAATTATTAACATTAAATAACACCATTTTATCAATATTCCGTTAACTTTGAGATGTGCGGTGGAGCCTCAAAAATTCCGATATCTGGTTAAAATAAAAGTTTTGTAGAAAGAAGCCACCCTAACAACCCGTAACACAATTACCTAACTTAAATTATATATTATGCACTATCTTTCTTTGGAAAAAATATTTTAAATCCAAATGCAGATTCAATATCAGCCTTAGAAAATGCACGTTTGTCCTGAATTTGAATGGTATATGTGAATAAAAGACAGAACACTCGTAAGGGCCCTTATCCCCTCCCCCTTTTTTTAAGAAACGGGGGGCGTGGCTTGATGTGTCTTGCTTCGTGATTGGTTCTTCAGCTTTTGTGTCGTCTAATGCCTCAATCTCATTGGCTGAAGAGCGATAATGAGATGTTGGGATTCGCCACGCCCTTTGTTTGTGAACGTGTCATTGACCATACAGTCTGAGCTTTCGCTTAGACTCCAGAACGACGAAGACGATCTCACGGGGCTCCTAGCAATCCAAAAACACGAAGAGCTCGGAGTGCAGCACGAACCCTCGAAAGGAGCAGAAGGCTATGGAAACTTCTTAAAGCATATCCCTCACACACTCTACTCTGGAATAAAGTAAAACTCGTTCGATCGTTCCGGTACACCCCGGGGAGCCCACGAGCGTGTCGTGCGTTCAGCGTAAACGAAACCACCGAAGGCTCTCCGTCATCGTAATAAATCATTACGCACGCACGCGTAACGCAGGCAAAAGCTATTGGGCTCTTCGGGTTTATGCAGAAGGATAGCAGGTTTAGATGTTTGTGTGTGTGCGTGTGCGTTCGTGTGGGCGCTTGCGTGTGTAACGTTGTTTGGTATTGCTTTTCGTAACGCACTTCCACAACGCGAGAAAGCGCCCATATAGTCGGTGACAGCTTAACGTTTCAGTGCCTGTTCCGCCTCCAGTGTGAGTTTTCTGCCTTTGATAAAACTTCGCACGCTCAGTCAAAGAGCGGCAGAAGACAACGATATTTGTTTAGCTGCAGGCTGAGCGTCGACTCAATTCTTATCTCGTCACCGACTATAATTCTCCCTTATAAAATATTGTAAAAAGAAAAAAAAAAGAAGACTATGTTTAACTTTTGGAGCATTATCCCGTGTAGTGCATCTCTTTCTCTCGAAGTCTCCGAAAACTTCCTTTATTGTGCTCATTATCAGCCGAAATGCGTTCCTCGCCACACTCCGGTGCTCTCCACGGCAGCGGTTGCCCCTCGGCTGACAACCGGAACCGGATGTCGGCGTGTACACGCGACGCTTATCGTCATTGAGCGGACGGGAGAACATCACGCGGACAACTGAAAGGGCTTCGATACACCGGCCCGTTTATCGCCCGCCTCGTCATTTCCGCTAATTCTGCCGCCGCGGTGGACGTGATGCGAAAGGCTTTGCGTGTCGTTGACTCTACTGTTGATCTCGCGAAGCCACGCCGGAGGGAACATCAAAAACAACTACGCAGCCCGAAAGCGGTGTACATTCCGTTTCACGTGAAGTCCGACGACAGTCGACGCTGCGATTTGATGAAGCCAATTGAGCAGCGTCAAAAATCAGCTGTCACGGCATTCGTTTCTTTTCTTTTTTATTGTTGTTGCTGTTTTCTTTAGAGCGCAGCTTTTAGCCGTTTGTTTCCGGTTTGAGCGGCGTCGGCGTCACCGTCGGCGAAACCGTGACGCGTCGGCGTCGCCGTCACCGTCGGCGTAACCGTAAAGGCCTGACCACACTAGCGTGAACGCCGCCGGGTGGCACCGCCCTCCGGCATCCCAACGCGAGGAGTCCACATTGGCCTCCGTTTTGCAGGCGTCACGTGACAGCACTGGATCCCGCGTTCGCGCCTCCCGTCGGATTTCGCGCTCTTTCGCCGTCTGCTCTTCGTTACATTCTTCCGTTCCGCACTCGCTGCCTACATGGTAGGAGTTCATAATGACCTGGTGATCAGCGTGATTATCCTAGCCTGCTCGTTGATCTTGCGACGTCGCCGCGCTCTGAAGGGAAGGAGGCATAGGTTTTGGGTCCGGCCGAGTTGGTTCTACCGAAACACCGAAGGACAGGACAGGTCTGGCGCGCCGCCGGGGCTTTGCTGCTCCGGCGGCGCGCCAGAGATGAAGGCTACTTTCGAAAGTTTCACCAAATCAGCACGACATCCCTCACAACACAGACGACATGCAACAAGTGCCACGGGGAACTCTCTTGTAATTCCGAATTCCTCTCCTAAAATTTCCCAGCAATTGTTATTAGCGTCCTTATCTAGGTAGTCTGGCTGCGTCTTGTCATATAAAAAGGAAAGCAGTCGCACAGTTTCAAGGAACTGCTCCGTTGGGAAAGGCATCGGGGGGAAATAGGGAGAGCAGACGACACGAAACACGTCCTTCGGAACGTGAAAGACGCGCCGAGGACCGGCTTGAGCGTTGCCATGGCATCGCAACGTCACGATCTACGCCACCTCCCATTGGCTCCTCTCTTCTGCGGCGAGCGGCGCCCAGCTCTAAACCACGCACGGAGCGGTTGACTCTGCGGCGCCGTACGTCGCGCCGTTGAAGCCGAAAACTGGTTTCGGTCGGCAAACGGCAGCGCCGACCGGCGCGCCGCAGGCCTCCGCGACGCCAATGTGGTCGTGCCTTAACGCGTCGGCGTAACGCGTCGGTGTCGCCGTCGCCGTCGGCTTAGCCGCGTGGTGCATTATGGGAAACGTCCCATAATGCACCGCGTTGACGCGTGCGTGGCATTATGGGACGTTTTTCATAATGCACCGCGCGGGAGGGAGGAGGGGGAGAATGAGAGAGGAGGAGAACAAGAGGGGGAAGAAGCGAGGAGCACGGGAGCAGTAGATGAGGAGGGAGGAGGAGAGGATACGGATGAGAAGGCGGGTCAGTCCGTCCCCTCCGTACCCTCCTCCTCCTCCTCCAGAGCTGCCCTCTAATTCGGCATTACAGGGAGTTGTAAACGTCTTTCATTTCTTTTTTGTTTTGTTTAGGGGGGAGGGGGGTTGCGAATATTAGCTACGCCAATCACGTACGGAAAAAAAAAAAGCGCGGGACCTTGACGCGTTTACTGTACGAGATTGGTCACGTCGGTGCCGCTTCATTGGGTACTAGCGTCGACTGCGGTCAAACTTGGAGTGAAACGGAGTACAATGCCGATGCTAAGACAGGGCTTCAATCAGAAACGAGCGAACAACCCCAGGCGGATAACTTAATCTCTCTCTACCTGTATGTTTGTTTTTTCTTACCATTTTTCTTACTTATAACAGTAAGCGAAGTTTATTTGATATAATAAATATAAAACAACGACGAAAATAAATTTAAAAAGTTGAAGAAGCGGAAGCCAGAAAAGAGGAAGAGGAAGAAAAGCACGGCCGAGAAAGAAGAAAAGGAAACTGAAAAGTTAGCTGGAGTGAGTAAGGTAAGGGTCCGAAGATATAATTAACACCCTCAAGAAACGACAGCAAAATAAGCAACAAATAAAAAATAATGCTGCGGTTTTTTGTGTTTTTTTTTCAATTATTTATTATTTTTGCAGTTTATTTATGCATTTATGCAATACCCACAGCGCCAAATCAGGCATTACAGTGGGGGATATACATACAAAAAGCAAACAAACATACAATGTCAGTCAGACCTCTGCTCCACGGCAGATGAATCATTCAAACAACACATAAACCTTATAAACCATACAAGGAAATAGAAACTTATAGACAATACACAGAAACATAGCTTATAAACCACGCAAGGGAATGCGAGGTAATATAAAGAACTCAAGCTAGATTTAATCTAACAAAGAAAAAAAAGTCATCATTTGACAGTACACCAACCACAGACGGAGGCAATCGGTTCTATTCATAAATAGTTCTTGGAAAAAAGGACATCCTCAATACCTCTGTTTTGAACGAAATTTATCGCACCTCGAAACTATGGTCAACACGCTCCGATTGATAGTGGGGACGCACTATTATACATGTCTCTTTGTATGCCAACTGTCGAATGGTAAATGCTATGAAACAACTTCAAACGAAGTCTTCTTCTGCGAGTTTCGAGTATCTCCCATCTTAAGATATCCTTTGTGCGTGTCGCGCTGAAATCGCTACTATAATTCCCGGTAACAAACCGAGCGGCTAAATTCTGAAGTATTTCTATTTTATTTTGTCACGTGCTGTAGGCGGGCCCCAGACGACACAGGCGTATTCCATAACTGACCTGACGTGCGTTTCATAGAGCAATTGCTGGGTGTCTTTATTGAAGTTTCTTACATTTTGGTAAAAAGTTGGGCAATATTAAAAATAATGTTGCCCAACTTCATCCGAAGTTAAGCTTCTTTCTTCGCTTCGGTGCGTTAGGTAAAGACACCTTTACACACACACGCAAAAAAAAACAAAAAAACACGCTTTAAAGATTTTTTACACGCGAAAAAAACTCACTACTCATGAAACACTACTAAAAAAATAAGAAAAAAACACTGTTAAAAAAAAAGTAAACGTTAGCAGGGACCTTCTATATTTGTTATTCCTTGAATAAGATTATCGCACCCAAGTTGAATGGAAGTAAACGTAAGTCACTTTTATTCTGAAAAGCCGTGTCGCGAGTGGAGCAGGGTAAGTGGCGAGCCTCTCTCTCGTCTTTCGCCTGCAAAAGGAGTCGTGACGTCATTTTTGTCGTCTTTAAGCCAGCCTAGAGGCGGGGAAGGGTCATCTGACAACGCTCTTGACATCACTTCATTTAGATGTTCTCTCTGTTTTTCTACTTTCTTGCGCTCAGCGCAAAGCAGTGGCTAGAGTTACGGAGAAATATTATTTAACGATTACGTCACTTCTACGAAAACATTTCTAAGAAAACTTAACACGGTCTATATATATATATATATAATCATCCTTACCCTCCTTTCTATTTTTAGAGGTGTTTCAGATCGATTTAGTTTGAGTTATACGCAAAACTAATATTTTAAATTTATTATTACCATCCAATAGAACATTTTTGTAATATTAATATTGTAATGTTCATTACGAAAAGATTCGTGTACTTCTTTAATGATAACTCATGCGCTGGCCCGTGATAGAAGAGTTTAATTATGCCATTCGGGTGGTTTATCTCGCCACTTTTGTCTAAGATATTTAGCATTTTATACATTATTACACGCCGTAATACACCCTTTTGAAAAAGTACTCGGTTTGAGCTATATTGCGCGAACCTCTTAGTTAAATTAGGTTAGGCGGTCTCCAGACAACTTCATCTAGTTAAGCTGAGTGTCTGGACGGTTGATGTTTCCCGACTAGCGGCTTGCTCGTTGTGATATGCAAGGTTTATATGCGGACAAAATACTTCGGTGTCTGTAACAACTAGACAGTCTGGCAAAAGTAGGCTTAATTATATGATACAGAAGAGGAACACCGATGTTGCAATTTCTAGCTGGGAAGGGTTGTACAAAAAAATAGTCTAGACCTGAGCATTAAACGTTTAAAAAATATAAATAACCCTCCGAAGCGCCCTTCGGACTTTACCGAACGACGTTATGCAAGATTATTCATAGTTTCATCTTATTAGCTAACTAAACGTTGTTTGTCTTGCTTCGTGGGAGCTGCCTAGGATGGCTAGAGCGCTGCTTTTTTGGACTCTTTGATGTCTGATACGCTGAGTATCACGCAAGACTTGCGTCAACTCTCGGTGATACAATCAATGTGAACGCCATAAGGTAAAGCGTCAAGAAACGCCTCTTCTGTGATCTAAATGATACAGAGAGTCACTCGGACAACAAGCGTAAGAGCAATGCAGAGATTCGTTTTGTACATCAGGTTAACGTACTCTGCATACGAGCACAAAGAACGGTATCGACGCGCGAGGAGAAAAAAAAACAAATACGATAAAGCAAGACCTGTTGCCTGTAAAAAAAGCGCACTGGCGCACCTTGAATATGTATAGATAGTGCTGAACGTAACTTGTAATGGAGCTAGTTATTTAAAAAAAGAGTACAGGCAGTTGTTATTATTGTAGTTGTTGCATTTCATATCCCCTATATCGATAATCCAATTGTCTTAACTAATAAACCTAACCGTAACGTTTCCTTTACTTAGATATCGTCCATAAGTCACCCGTACACGAACGACATGTGGCGTTGCAACAGGTGCCTCTTCTTCCTTTATTCAGAGAGGAGTCCAACGACCCGGCACTCGGCCACGCTCTCGCAACGGTGTATAGACTAGACTTCCCCCACAGAACATTGTCCACAATCACGTACCATAGGCAACAACTTTCCCGGGCGCGAAGCGAACTCACCGCGGTCTAAGCACGACACACGCACGCGCCTTCCCATTTCCGCGTTAAGCCTCGCGGCGCAAAAGGCAGCCTCCGCTCGCAAACTCGAATTAATGAACTCTCTCAGAATGGACGATCTTAACGCAACTTCTCTCCCTCCCCGCACAAAGCGAGGGTGGCAAGCAACTGCACTTTTAACCGAATTCCGGGACAGTTATAACCGCTTGTGCCATTATAAACGCGCATGCAGTCTCACGAGGAAAGTATTGCTGTGTTGTTGCTGTTGTTGTTGTTGTTGTTTTTGTTGTTTTTATTTTTGTTCACCAACACGTTCCTTTCTATGAGTCGAAGGTTCGGGCGTGTCTTGCGTTAGTCCCTTTCGTACTAAGCTGTTCTTCCACATCCCGAAAATGCGTTCCCCTTTTTCCTTTCCTTGGTGTGCGGGGGAATGCAGAAGGAGTAACCGGTGCGCGGAGGTGCCCGGCGCCGTTCAGGGTGTGGCAATTATCAAGTGCTCGGGAGGCTCGGGGAACGTGCAAGAATTAGCGGAGGCAGCGAGTGCGCGCCCGGTGATAAATGACGCCTGACCGGGAACTAAGATGAAAGAGCTGTACTCGGAAGGAGAGGAAAAAGGAACATGTCTGCCTCCTTGTTCTTAGGCAGTTGCTCCGTTTTCGTTTCTTTTTCTTTTGTAAACGCGCTTTTTTTTCTTCTCTTTCGGGGGAGGGGGGGGGGGGGGGGGGGGATTCGGCACAAAAGGTGGCTGCTATGGTGAAACCTGATTTTTCCTCTAGATCGTGTCGGCGCGTCCCTTAGCACTGTGCCTACCGTAAAGTACATCCCGGGTAGTTTGCGAGAGCGTAGGCTGAGGTTTATTAAAGATAGACTATAGCGCGAGCGTTCGCGCAACTACAGTCGCAGACAATATTAGAACGAAACGGAGGTCCTTCGGTTCTTCGACCTGCGGCGTGAGCTTCTCACACTCCACAACGATCCGGCGTCGCGCGCACCTCGAGCGTGCATGCGTGGCGAAAGCACCATGAAGGGCACCGAGCTTGTGCAGGAGGCTGGGCGTTCGAAAGAGACGCTCTGACATTTTTCATACTGTCCCTCACCATAGACTACTGCTGCAACGTAAGATCTGCACGAGGAGTCCCGCCTCCAGAGCGCGCTCGTAGCTTTCCGTCGGGCTTGGTTATCTACGATACGGGGTACGACCAAGGGTTATCTAAAATGGAAAGCTAGTGCGGAAACTTTCTTGCACATGGGACATGTGTAGTGCATGTGCGCATTGTCGTGTTCAAAAACAAAACGTCGTTCTGTATTTGAAGTCTTAGACAGGTGACATGGGAATGAGTGGCAAAATTACGGTGTAATATTTCAACGTCAAACTGTTAAGAAACAAATGGCAAATGCCAAAATAGAAAGTGTTGCGACGATAATGCCATTAATGCAAAGGTGGGAGCGAGCTGGACAAGAATGACGAAAATAATCCGCAGAAAAGGGGAACAAGGGGGACAAAGAACAAACAGAAATCTCGAAACACAGCTAGGCGCTGTGGCAGATGATAGTGTTTTATTCGAGCACTTTTTCGGGGGGGGGGGGGGGGGGGGGGGGGGGGGGGTAAATAAAAGTTTTCCCCCTTCCCCTATACTTTACAAAATAGAACGGCGAAATCGTTTTATAAGGGTGTGTTCATCTCTATTCACTGACGGTCTTGGAACCAATTTTTTTTTTTTTAATTTTAGCAAAAAAAAAATTGTCTTGTGAGCATTTTTGAAGTAAAAGAGAACGCAAACCGGCGAGCTTGCCGAAAACTAGACGCTTCTTTTACCTGACGGGGATTGCATGTTTGACCGCTCGCTATATTGTCACTTCTCAAATAACTGCACTAAAACTCTTTTGTGACATTCTCTAAAGAAGTTTAATCGTGCCTGATGATTTTAAAAATATTTCAAATTTTCGAATAAATTTAATTTAAAAAAGGTGTGTCAAACTCCTTTTGGCAAAGCTCGGAAAGTTCTTTGTGCAACCTATTTAAGGTGTTTTATTGACCTTGACATCAACAAAAATCACAAACTTAGTTTCTTCTCACTGAATAAAAATTCAATATTATGTGTAAAAAGCAAAATTCGTTGCGTACGTTTTAATGAATTAATTGTTCCAAAATCTAGTGAATTTGGTATCAATATTTTTATAAAGCCTATTTCTATTTTGTTTATTTTTATTAATGGCAAGGTATAGAAGGTGGTTTATCCGAAAATATATACATAATGTATATTATTTTGTTTATATGACCGCAATGAAAGCTTGAATCTTGTTAGATGTACGTAGTAAAACAGCAAACTTTGTTGCGTAATAAAATCATTTTACTCCGCATTACACACAAGCTTGCTTTATTTTTAAGCTTACATGTTAACTAAAACGTTCTTTACTTTATGGCGAAGAAAATAACGGCATATTCATGTCGCTGTTTCTTTCAGAATCTTAAACAGTACTCTTAAACAAAAAGAATAATGCTTTAGTTTTTTTTTTATTTTTTTTTTTTTGCTTAATGAAATAGAAACATAATTCGTTAACTTTATTTTTCTAATTGTTTATTGATAGTCGCCTGGCACGGCTGGAAATTGTTTATGTGCATAGTAACATAACGGGAGACTCGGTGCATCATCGACTGTTGGCACTTTATGAAGCAGTTAATTTTGTAGCCTCTCAATGTTTACCTGATATTAATTTATATAGATATATTTCGAAAGGTTAAAATTAAGTAATTATTTACCCCATAGATGAAGACAAAAAAAAAACACTGTCATTTAGTTTTGGAATAAAGAAAACTTTCTTAGATCATTCACACCGGCGCATAGTTCACACCTGGCGCATATTCTGTGAGTAAAAAGAATTCTCCTACACAGCACACCTTGAAAAAATGCCCACTTTATTTGCGCACAAATAAACTTTTATGAGAGAAATCCTCATTGCCATAATCTGTCATTCACGAAATCCTTCACCTCTCATGTTGGTCGACGTTGCATCGCACTCAAAAAAATGTCACTCACATTTTCACACACACACGAAACAAAACTCTCACACAGTTTAGACGTGAAGTTCTAACAACTTCACGTCTCGTCATAACGAACGAGTTTGGAAGCGCAACGCAATGTAGAGTCCGCACTTGCAAGGTAGTCCGCACGGCGTAAAATTTTCGACTTCTAAACATGTCTTGTCCGGGGTCTACATAGTCCGGAGAATACAGCGTATCCATGACTCCTAAAATATTTCGGAGCGAAGTGTGCGCCGGCTACCACCAAAGTCTACTCCCTGACTTGGAAATTTCTCTTAAGAACCTCCGACGGCGAGACGTCTGAGCCAGCCGACCTGGGGTTCCCGACCCCCCCAAACCCTCCGGCACCAACAGGAAGCGTGAGGTTCGGGCTCCGTGGAACTTTGAAAGCTTTCGAGGAAGCCGCCGCCGCGGCTTAAATATAAAGAGTGTTGGGGTCTGGAGCACGTGCCTCCCCTCAAATTCGATGCTTTCAGGCGAACGCCGGTGGGTCGGGCACGCGCGTTCGGCAGGGAAGCAGCCCCTCAAGGTGTCTCCCGCACAAGCGTCCCCCTTCCCCTCCTCCCCAACCTCGGTCATATTTCCCAATCTGAATTTCAAATGGCTCCGAGTTCAAAAGGCGCCGACCGATGGGGAAACGAGTGCGAGTGTTCGGCGGTTTCATTCGTCTCGCAAAGCTCGTTTTGCCCTACGTTGGCGTATCTTTGCGCGTTTGAACACATCGTTGGCTGCTGCTGCTGCTCGGAGGACGGACTGGCGCGCGCGTGGTTATGACCGAGTGGGGAGACTCAACAATCGTGAAAGGGCTCCGGTACAGTTTTCTCGGGAATAAGAAGCGCCCTTGGAGAGCTTACTCCGCGGGTCAGGCAGAGTGTCTCGATATCGAGGGTATTCTGGGGTTGGCGTGAGGGTACCTCGAATATCCTCAGAAAGAGTGAAGGCCGGTTCCCACATCCAGCGAAGCGCCGGATCGGCGCTGGAAAACGCCGCTGATGCGGCTCTTACTTGCACGTGCCTTATCGCTGATGTTGCTTTGAGTGCAAGTGCTGTTCCAAAGGTGTGGGCGGCGATACAGCGCCGATGCATCGCTCCTAAACCGACGACTCGGCGCAGTATCGGCACCGGATCGGCGTCTTTTTCGGCGCCGATTCGGCGTTGCTTTCTATGGGTGGACGGGCCTTTACTCGAGCGCAGAGCGCATAAAAAAGTGAGTGTTTAAAGGGTTTATAAAGACGATGTTTACCAGAAAAAAAAAAGGCCTATCAAAAAGCTAAAGAGAGGGAATGGAAGGAGGAAATTCAAATTCCGAAGTATTTGGCAGACAAAAAGGTCTCGAAAAATTATTAGGAATGCGTAATATCGGCGTTCGCGACACTTGACTACTTGATGTCAGTACGTGCTTGTGAAGGAATGTAAGCTGATATGCGTGTTTACGTGATTGAGAGGCTCTACCTCTGCATCTCTATATGTAATAGATTAACTGCTTGTAGGTTTCGTTTTTTTTTTTTGTTTTTTTTTAAAGAAATCACGAAGAAGTTATCTTAGAAACCGTAATTCAGGTTTTGACGAAAAACAAAAAGTGCAGTAACTAGGAATTTTCTTCTTAATTCTGGGAACATGATTCCAAGAGCAAAGCAACCCTGCGGAGTGAACGTTCTCTTTCAGTCTCTCAGCGGCATCGCACGCCCCGGTAGGCAATTTCACCAAACAGCACGCCTAAATAATCAGTCATAAACCGGTAAACAGCATGTTCGCGATATGATGAAAGAGTATTTGAAGCATCGCATAAATAGACAACGCCTCGTGAAGCGTTCCAATTACGCCAGTATGTAAAGCTGTTTGCGAAAAAATGCGAAATTCTCAGAACCGCACTCCTCATTCACGAGTTAAAAACAAGTGTTGGTGAGCTTACATTAAAAAAAAAATGAAACTGGAATTCGCTACTGGCAGATGAGGCTATTCATCTCAATACCAAAAGCCACGATAAGAAGTGTCAGCTGTCTGTGTCGAAGCCCGCCGCCCAAATTCCCTAAAAATTTGTTTCCCGTACTTTTCTTTTTTTTATGCGTGCATTAGAACGCTCGTTTTATCGAAAACTCGGCGGTGTCTTTCGTTTATCGGCGCCGGGGACAGAGGGAAAAGGAGGGGGAGAGGGTGACGCGTGCGACGCTCCCATTGGTCCGAAGCGCTGACGTCAGCCCGCGTTAACCTCTCCCTCTCTCCCCGGTGCTGACAAACTGACAGATGACAGACGCCGCCGGGTTTTCGTCAAAACGAACCCCTTCGTTTTTGTCAGTCATGCGCACCGCTGGCGCGGAGCCAGAGAGGAGGCGGCGCCGCGCTACAGCCTAGGCGCGGTGGAATGCGGGCGGGCTTTGTTACCACTCGGCCGTCGCCGGTTGTTCTTCGCTCTTGGTTTCCGTAGTAGCGGTGCGTAAACTGTGATATGTGTGTGCGTAGTTAAAACGATGGATGTGGTTCCCTCCACTAGTGATATGCATGCGGTTTCTTCTACGAGTGGTATGGATGTGGTTCTTTCCAGGAGGGATGTGGATGACCGTACCGAAGAGTGTTGACGTACTCGACAGGCAGAGTACAGAAAAGGGGTGAAGGAAATCACAGGAAATCTATTGGTGTATTCTTAGGGAATCTTTTAGCGTTACCCCTGGGAAACAGCACACACTTACCCTTTGGGAAACGCTAAAACTGACCCCGTAACGAGGCCAAGACTTGTAACCGAGACTATAGCTCTGATAGATTTGCCGAAGAACTGATCAATTACCTGGAACTTACAAACATGTCTATCTGCTAAATTTTTTCTTCCTTTTTATGTTCACAGTGCATACCGTTAAAATATTAATAATATTGTGTAATGTTGATAACTACTTGTATTTTGTTGTTCTTTGATTCATCTGTATTGCTGACTTCCTCTCTGTGAGTGTTAATTTATTTTAAACTATGATTATTAATGTGTTATTCACCCCCCTTGTATAATGCCCTAACGGGCCCTCAAGGAATAATAAATGAATGAATGAATGAATGAAGAAGAGACAGCAAGCAATAGAGGGAGCAAGAGAGAAAGCCAAAAGAAAAAAGTGAAAGGGTGAGCGTTATTGTTTCCCAAAGAAAAACGTGTGTGGCGTTTCAAAGGGTCATGCTGGCGCATTCTCTAAGAATTTGTCAATGGATATTTTTTTTTAGTTTACCTTTTTTATGTTTTCATCATTTACAGCGTTTCAGCAGTGTTCTGTGTTATACTGAGGCTTTTGGTTGTTTTTGATGTTTTTAGTAGGACCAGTATATTTTAATTAAATTTGCGTTAGGGTTTTATTAGCTATGGGGCTATGCTGGTGGCCATGACGACAGATAGTGACAGCTAAAGGAAACTCCTCCCACCTCTTTCCACTTTAGCCGAGTGAACGCTGGAGAGAAGGTGACCTACCCCAACTATCGAAAAGTGGTAAAATCAATGAAGTAGTTAGCTAATTAACTAATACATTTAATTTATGGTGCAAATTTATTATTTTCGGGTCATAACGTACATAAAACATTAACGCTCGATCTCAATACAGTGTAGTCCTTACGTGACATTTTCATAACAAAATGTGTAGTGGGCGCTAAAGGGTGCAAGACATATGTCATCCTTGTACACGGCTTCAAACCGAAACCGAGCCGGTGAAGCGCGCCTGTGCCGTAATGCCCTCCAATCTGCGCTTGCGTTGCGCCGCTGACATCACTATGGGCACAGACACGTGTGTTGAGGAGCCAGCACAAAATGGAGGAACGATTGACATCACGAGCGCTATTTGCCGGCTCAGTTTCGGTTGGAAGCCATGTACAAACGTGACCTTTCTCGCTCCGCAGCGCCCAGCCACTACACACTTTTAACGCAGAATGCGTTATACGGTTGGCGTCTAGGCCTATCCCGTCACCAACCATGGACGGAAATCGACATACCGACTGCCAGCCGAACGCTGACTCAGCGCTCCTCTCCTCTTCACTGGTTGGGCACCAGTTCCAGCCGAACCTCTGCCTCGAGTGCCTCCGTGTTACTCAGGGCGAGGGGAAAACATCACGTGTTCAGACACACAACGGCACTCTGCTCTTTGAAACGAGTGCGCTCCGGGCTCCCCCAAGAAAAAGCGCGAGAGAGCGACAAAAAAAGAGGAGAGAAAAAATCGGTAATGGCCTTTATCTTTAAAGTCCTATAGTGCATAAAATGCAGTACTTAAGGAGCGATTGTTCATATTGAATTCAGACACATTTGAACAGTCATTTCTTCGAGTACAGAACATATTGTTTAAATTGCCTGGATTAGTCATTTGGTCGAATTTAATGGAAGTGTAACACTTGATGGGGTTCATGGTATTTTGCACGCGTTGGTCGCACTGTAAGAGGGCACCGAAGGAGGAGGTGGAAGTGGAAGAGGATAGGGAAGGGGAGCTAGGTGGGGAGGGGGAGAGCAGAAGGAAAAAGGAGGGGGAGGGAGAGTGGAGGAAAAAGAGAGTGATCGGGAGAGGAAAGGAGGAGGAGGTAGGTGAAGACATTTAGGGAAGGAAAGTAGATGATTATGAAATAGAGAGGAAGAGAGAAGGATGAGGGGGTGGGAAAGGAAAAGAGAGGAATGGAAGAGCGGGGATTCAGAAAGAGTTTATTTGCCACAAACAATACAATACAATACCATTCATTTTCTTTTTTGAATACCTTTTGCTCTGTACCCAGATAAATCAATAAGGCTTCTGCGTGGGACGCGTCTAAGGCCAAGCTAGGCGTCTTCATCTAGATCTAACCCTCTCCTTCCCTTCACGTCATGCCACGTGCGTCCATCTCAATCAAACCACCGGCACAGGTGGTTTGATTGGCATGGACGCGCGTGGCACGACACCAAACACGTAGCCAGGCTTTTGTTTTGGGGGGCCCGCCCATGACAAAATGCTGTAGGAGGGGGAGGGGGGAGAGGAGGCCCCAGCTAAATGGAAGATTTCGGGGGGGGGGGGGGGCGGGCTTCATGCCCCCCCCCCCCCCCTGGCTACGTGCCTGCACGACACTAAGGGAAGGAGAGGGTTATGAAGACTCCTAGCTTGGACTCAGACGAAATCCAGGAGGCTCTGCAAGGCCTTCTCTGTCTTGTGGTTCTGGTGGGTGGAGCAAGTCGTCCAAAAAGTTCCACAGGAGGTGATGCATGTCCGCGGGTTCTTGGGTGTCACATTTGGCGCATGTGCTGGACCTTTTACCTCTGTTTCACTTTGCCATCCTGGCCGGAGTGCGAGCGGCATCCGCCATGAAACAAGTGAAGATGGTCTTGTCCTTACGCCCGAGTCCCTGAGGCAGGAAGTCGGGCTTGGGGGCTGTCTTTCTAACAGCGTATTCTTGTGGAGGTTGTTAATCCTCGTACGCTCCTCTTTGGGATCGTACTCTGGCTGATCCTGAAATATGTTTAACGGAATAATGAAAGGGACTCGCGAGCCAGCTGATGGGCGTCTTCATTTCCGAAAATTCAAGCGTGGCCCGGTATCCAGTAGATCTTGATGTTGGTGCCTTGCTGGCAGAGCTCGGCAGCGATCATAATGTTTTGAGCTTCCTCTTTGCGCAGGAAGCCCTCTTGCATTCTTCTACTACGTTTTTGGAGTCGGTAAAGATTCTGAACTGTTTAGATTTGATTCTGTGTCGCTCTTGTAGGAGGTAAACTAGGGCCAGGCGAATGGCCTCAAACTCTTCTTTAACAGTGGTACTTTCTGGGAGAGACCCCCTCGCGGCAATTCCAAGTACCGGGATGCAGACTTCAGCGGCCCCAAAAGGGGCAGGAGCCTTTTCCTTTGCGTAGTAGGTGTATAAGACCAGCAAACCACTCGGATCTTTCCAGTACTCAACCATATTCTTGCCCGCATGTGCTATTCGGAAGTTTCTCTTGCCACCTCCTTTCAGTGATGACAGAGGTTTCCTTTCAGTGATGTTGGTAGCACCTACCCAGAGGGGAAGAGCTTCCGGTAGTTCTTGCAAAGAGCTAATGTCCTATCCTAATAGCCGTAATATTTGTATTCCTTGTATTGAATGCGTCAGGGATGCCACCTCATCAGAGGCCATCTCCGACATGCTGGCGCTGCGGCCAAAAAGGCCACATCCAGAGATATTGCAGCTGGCGTAGTAAAGGAGAAAAAGGCTATTCCACTCCCGAAAACTAATTCCAGCCGAGCTTACCGGCCAAATCTCGGCTGAGAAAGAAAAGAGAGAGCCGGTTCCAACGCTGCAAGTTCAAAAGTTATGAGCTGACAAAGACGGGCTTCTTGTGGATGGGGAAATACAAGGCGTACCATGTAAGATGCTTGTTGACACCGGAGCCAACGCCACAATCGTAAGAACTGATGTATATGAACGAATAAAGACACCCGTAACATCATACAAACGCCTTTCTGGGTGCTCACTGCGCACTGTCACAGGAGAAACAGCGCCAATCACGGCGTCATGTGAACCTACATTTCTTTTTGGCACGCAAAAGTTTGTGCAAGTTGCCTTTGTGGCTGGAATATTTGAGGAATGCATCCTTGGACTCGATTTTCTACAGGCGAATGGTTGTTCACTGGATCTCAAGAGTCACACATTGGACGTAAGTGACGAACACGTCATCTTGTACAGCCAACGAGCAATTTTAGAAAACGGCGGGGGATTCCTTCTATGCTCCAAGTCCACTTTGATTTCTCCACAAAGCGAAAACGTTGTCTGGGTGACGGACGGCAATAACTGCTCGGATGGTATTGCGGTCGCTGAAGGAGACGCCACGTGCGATACTGTTCCAGGAATCATTATAGCAAGAACGCTAATAGATTTCGGCAACGAAAAGGTTCCTATCCGCATTGCCAACCTAACGGATAAACCTATCCACCTAAAGAAGGGGTGTCGCATTGCGAAGTGGTCCCGTGCTGTGAGCTTTACTCCCCCACGAAAGGATCTTGTCCATATGACACAAGAGGAATTGCCGGCTTCCTTGCTGGATCTAGCAGACCGCTCCAAATGCCACCTTGATCAAGCACAACAAGCACATCTCCTGAGTTTACTCAACGAATACAGAGATGTGTTTGCTTCTTCTTTGGAGACCGGACGGACAGGCGCTGCTGAACACCGCATCGATACAGGAAATGCAGCTCCGATTAAGCAACAGCCCCGGCGAATTCCGTTGGCAAAACGTAACGAAGTCGGCCAGATGATCCAAGATATGCAACAACAAGATGTTCTTGAGCCTTCATCGAGCCCGTGGGTGTCGCCGGTCGTCTTGGTAAAGAAAAAAGATGGCAGCACGAGGTTCTGCGTTGACTACCGACGATTGAACGATGTGACCAAGAAGGACTCCTATCCACTCCCTAGGATTGATGACACATTCGACGCGATTGCGGGGTCTTCCTGGTTTTCCACATTAGACCTCAGGAGCGGATACTGGCAAGTTGAAATGGACCCAAAAAACCGCGAGAAGACGGCATTCTCTACTGGAGATGGTCTGTGGCAATTCAAAGTAATGCCATTTGGCCTTTGTAATGCCCCTGCAACGTTTGAGCATCTCATGGACCATATCCTAAAGGGCCTGCCGCTCGATGTTTGCTTGGTTTATCTGGACGATATACTTGTGCACGGCAAAACTTTCCAGGGAGCACTTAGTAATTTGTCATTCGTATTTGACCGTCTGAGAAAGGCAAACTTGAAGCTAAATGCCAAGAAATGCGTTCTATTTCAAAAGAGAGTGCATTATCTCGGTCACATCGTCTCTGAAAAAGGAATGGAGACGGACCCTGAGAAGACAGAGTGCGTCAGAAACTGGCCTCGACCTCAAAATCAGCGCGACGTTAAAAGCTTCCTTGGACTGTGCACCTACTACCGGCGATTTGTAAAAGGTTTCGCCACAATTGCCAAACCGCTGTGCGCTTTATCAGAACAGAATACGGCGTTCGAATGGAGTGTACACGCACAAGATTCTTTCCTCACACTTAAGAATTCCCTTAGTGCCCCTCCAGTTCTTGGATTTCCTCGACCAGACTGCAAGTTCGTCCTCGATACCGACGCGAGTAACGTCGGTTTGGGTGCTGTGTTGTCCCAGATTCAGGATGGCTCCGAAAAAGTAATTGCGTACGATAGCAAAGTTCTAAACAGGGCAGAACAGAACTACTGCGTTACGAGAAGGGAACTCTTGGCAGTTGTAAAAGCCGTGACCCATTTCCATCATTACTCGTACGGCACAAAGTTCCTCTTAAGGACTGATCATGCATCCCTCACTTGGCTTTTAAACTTCAAGAACCCGGAAGGCCAAGTAGCTAGGTGGTTAGAGCGGCTGGCACAATACGAGTTCAGGATTGAGCATAGACCCGGCAAGGGACATGCAAACGCCGACGCACTTTCGCGGCGACCTTGCTTGTCTGGCAACTGTCGCCCATGCCTGAAAAGCGAGCAGCGCCTTCCATTGGACTGCCAACCGTTGTCGTCCTCCCAAACGACTACGTGCCCTGCCATGGTAGAACACCAGCAAGATGACCAAGACCCGACAAACTGGACGGCAGATTTTCTCCGTGTGCTTCAAGAAAACGACAGCAATTTGCAACCTATTTTGCAGTGGAAGCGGGTGGGAGAAATACCCAGCTGGAACGTGGTTGCACCATACAACAGCGTCGTGAAAGCATACTGGGCACACTGGGATTCCCTCATTCTACAGGATGGATTGCTGTATCGTTGCTGGGAGAGCAAAGACGGAAGAAACAGCACGCTTCAGCTCATTTTACCTCAAGTCCGTGTCGACACCGTCTTGCGTGAACTTCATGACAGCCCTGCTGGCGGACATCTTGGGATATACAAGACCCTACAACGAGTTCGAGAAAGGTTCTATTGGGTTGGATCAACTCGAGATGTGCGCGAATGGTGTAAAAAGTGCGACCACTGTGCGTCGCGTAAAGGACCACCATCACGAAACCGGGGGAGGATGGTAACCTACAACGTCGGTGTCCCATTTGAAAGAGTGGCCATTGATGTTGTAGGTCCACTACCGAAAACAACACAAGGAAATCGGTACGTCATAGTCATTGCTGACTACTTTACCAAATGGCCAGAAGCATTTCCAGTACGAACGTACGACGCAGACACTGTAACCAGGATCTTGACGGAAAACATCGTTCCAAGATACGGGGTACCACTGGAAATTCATTCTGATCAGGGTCGGACTTTTGAGTCGCAAGTGTTCAAGAGCATGTGTGAGACACTCGGAGTCAGGAAGACGAGAACCACGCCCTTGCATCCTCAGTCGAATGGCATGGTAGAAAGGCTCAACCGCTCACTCAAGCAATACCTTTCGCTCTTCGTTGACGAGCACCAGGACAACTGGGACACTCTGATTCCATTCTTCCTACTTTCCTACCGGTCAGCCGTTCATAGTGCGACAAGCTACACGCCAGCGATGTTGTTAATGGGCCGGGAGCTAAGGCTGCCTGCGGACATCACTTTTGGCACGCCAGTGCTTCCATCGCGTGAGACAACACGCAGAGTTCTTTACTCGGACTACTCCCGCCACCTGCGAACGAAACTGAACTGTGTGCACGATTTTGCACGAAGACATTTGCACCTGAGCAGTGAAAGTGCAAGAACCCGCTACAACCGAAGCTGCTCGGGTCGCATACTCCAGCCTGGAGACAAAGTGTGGCTGCACCAGCCACGCCGCACCAAAGGTCGCTGCCCAAAACTTCAGCCCAATTGGGAAGGCCCCTACGAAGTTGTCAAGCGACTAAACGACGTCGTGTACCGGGTTCGGCACCTGCTAAGCCGGAAAGTTCACGTAGTTCATTTTGATCGGCTGGTTCCCTATCAACCCGACTGAATATTTTTTTTGCACCACCTCGGGACGAGGTTCATGTGTTGTCGGGGGGCAGTGTTGTGGCGGCGCTGCGAATGAGAAGACGACGAAAAGGAAGACAGGAAGAAGGCGCGAGAAAAAGGACGGATGGCGAAGAACGTTGAACGCCGAACGCTGGGATTTTAAACCGTCTTGATTTTCTTAACATTACGGTTATGTTAGATCCGTCAGGCCTCAACAAAGCTCTGTTGAAAGAATTCTACCTAGTTCTAACATTAGAAGATGTCGCACCAAACCTGAGTGAGGCGAAGAATTTTTCAAAACTAGACGCTACGTCTAGTTACTGGCGGATAACATTAGACGATGAAAGCTCAATACTTTTCACCATGAGTACACCTTTTGGAAAGTACAGGTTTTTAGGATGTCTTTTGGGATATCAACAACGCCAGAGGTGTTTCAGAGAGTCAGGCACTACATTTTACAAGCTTAGTAGAAGTGTCCGTGGTGATGGATGATATTCTGGTATGGGGACCAAGCAAACAAGAGCACGACGAGATTTAAAAAAAAAAGGTGTTGACGAGATGTCGAAGCTACATTTTAAAGTTTAACAGGTCCAAATGCCACTTTTTGCAGAAAAGCGTCCGCTACTTAGGTCACATTGTGAGTTGCAAGGAACTCGCGCTGGACCCAGGACACCTGCAAGACATCATAGTCATCAAGTAGCCAGAATATCGTTAGAAACTCTAAGTCTTCCTCAGCATGGTCAACTTTGTATCACGGTTTGTTCCGAACATGTCGACAATCACCGCGACATTAATAGAGTTGCTAAAACAAAAAGTGTCCTGGGTGGGGGATGAACGGCAGCAATCAAGTTTTGAGGCTTTGCGTGAAGTCCTGACGAAAACCCCAGTGCTAGGGTACCAGAAAGACAGACCAATTACCCTCTCGGTGGACGCAAGCCAGTTGTGTATAGAAACTGTAATTATTCAAGCCGGCCGCCCGCTGACATACACATTCCTTTCGCTAACAAAAACCCAGCAGAAGTATGCACATATAGAAAAAGAAATGCACGCCATTGTCCACGGAAGCGAAAACTTTCACCACTACATTTTTGGCCAGCCCAAACTTCCAGTCGAATCTGACCACAAGCCGTTAATAATTATATTAAAAGAAACCTCTATGCCAGCGTCCGTTACGACTACAACGCATGAGACTGAACTTGCAGAAGTATGCAATCTTTGTCAAGCACAAGCCTGGGGAAGATCTGCTTCTAGGGGATGCCTTGTCCAGGTTTCCAAATTTTTCACCTTTGAAAGCGAAAACATAACATTTTGACGTTACCGTAATAGAATGCCTGCCTATTTCAAAGAAACGCCATTACTATGTGTTGCGAGAAACCAACCGAGATGCGGACATGACCATGTTGCGAGACTACGCCAATGGAGCATGGCCTGAAACCAAGAGCGAGGTTCCGGCGAGTATCCGAGCCTACTGGAACTACTACGATGAAATCCACGTCTAGGACGGACTCGTCCTTCGCAGCAACAGGCTCGTCAAAACCACAAGGCAGCATAGAGATTAACTCAGAACGTTGCACGTCGCACATGGAAGAGCGGAAGAAAGGAAGGCGACGCCGAGAACTGTTTTTTTTTTTTTGCCGAATATGGCAATCGACATTGAGCAAATGCTCAATGTAGCTTGGCCGGTTTAAGCGCCGTTTCACCCCCGCTCAGGCGCGGGGTGAAACCGCGCTTTCATTGAGCCGTCCGAATATGCACTCGGAACAGTTAGGCTCGCTGTTGCAAGCAGACGCGTTGTTCGGTTGATTTGTTTCTGATATCATATTAAGGTTCAATAGAGATTCACTCTACAAGAGGTGCTAGCATATACCTTGTTGCAATATCCGCGTGAAAGTTGAAACTTGAGCTTAAAATTGACCGTTGAGGTCCTTGTTTTTGCTACCATTTTATACATATCACCGAAATGCTGAACATAGATGCACCTTATCAAGCAAAACATGATGGTTAAAAATAATCGAGACATCTTCATATATTCAAGAGATATACACCCAAGATGATCATAGTAGGCCGGACGCTGACATGGCGTCACCTGCCTCGCCAGCCTGTGGTACGCCTCGCGTGTCGATTGATTTTGTGATTGATTATGTGCGTAAAGGACGAGCGCGTTGTTAATAGTACGGAAAATGAGGAAGGAACAAGGGACGGACAACAACGATAAACGACAACTATCATATAAATATGTTTAATTTGATACTTGAGAGAGAGAGAGATAATGGTTGTACTTTAGAGAAGTGGGCTGTTGTTTAGGAGAAAACGCCCGCTACTTCATTACAAAGAAAGAGAGATAGAAAAAAGAGAGTGAAGGAGAAAAGAAAAAAAATATTGGGGAGAAACAAAAATTATAACGAATAATTTACATAATAAATGAACGAACACAAAGTAAAGAACACTGAGATACGGAACAGGGACATACTAGTGCGGCACGAAATATTCTAGTCGCTGCTCGATTCACCGTGCACACCACATCGCAGTTAGATGCTGTCGGTCTGACACATACATATACCTGTATTCATTCACTCTTGCAGTTAGGTTTATCAAAATACTTAATAGTTATATACAATTCCAGTGTCCTTCAGAAAGTCACAAAAGATTTTAAGTGCACGTTCGCGCATTTTGCGCGTTGGCCACGGTCCGGACAAGTTCGCCAGAGACATGGGTCTGCCATCTATCACCTGAAGGAGAACCTCCATACTCCGGCTCTCGTGTTCAAAGTGTTCACAATCCAGGAAAATTTGCTGGACGACTTGAAAAGGTTCAGCGCTCTCACATCTTGGAAAATCACATTGCTTGATTTGAAATAAAAAGCTGTTGGTAAAAGCAACCTCTTGTTATTTCCTGTGTATCTCAATGCTCTCACTCACTCTCAACCTCTTGTTGAAGCCGATGGATGAGTGCGTCATATTTTCTTCCATATTTTCTTTTCATTCCGGTGGGAGGTGGAAGTTTTAGGTCTGGATCGATGTACAGCAGGAAAGTTTCCGTTGAAGTTTCATTTAACCAGCATTGCCGGGAGCTTTGCTCACAGAGATGACGAATGAGTGTCTTGGCGTCTCCAGGTTTAAAGGCTATCAGTTCCATAGCGTTTCTATCGTGAGCTTCGGTTGCCAGGTGGTCACAGTCTACATTTTTGGAAATTAGAGTATTACCCGGAATCCACTGTAAACGAATGTGTGTGCTGGTGTGAGTTGAATACGACACAAACGGGCTGCCTGAGAGCTACGAATGTGCATGCCATGCAATTATTGTTGAGGGGCCTTCGAGTCTGTTAGAATGACCAATTTGACGGTTTACGATATTTGACATAAAATAAGGACGCATCAAGTATGTCATAAAGTTCAGCTGACGTCGAGCATGCATGGCGTTATGCGGATCGCAAGTTTGTCTGCTTCATTTGCAGGGGTTGTGGTTACGTCAAAACGCCAAGCTTTGATTGGCTCTGATCAAGGACGTTTAAACAGACAGGACCCGGCATGACGTCAGCCTGAGTGAAGCCGGAAGATGCGTTTAATCCCAGACTGCCTTGCGCACCCGTTCCGAGGCCGTGGGGTAGCGCACCGGCGGTTCGTCTGCTTTCTAATCTGCTCCGGCGTGTGCTTCACGAGGCTAGCTTTCGATGCGGTCGGCGTCCGCCGTGGGCGTCCACGATGCAAATGCTTTGCAGCGTGAGTTTTTATACTTAGTTCCACATTATGTGCGAGCGAAGTCAGAACTGGAAGCGCGAGCCCGTTCTGTGCGCTCCTGGCTTGCATGCGCTCGTGCGATCTGCTGCTGCTGTTTATTAAAAAATGCGTTGCGCACCGCCCAGTCCTTCACGGTGCGTCGTCTAGAGCGTCTCAATTCTAGTCACTTACTTTCTGCTGGGAAACCAGGCGTTCGTTTATAATAATCTCATCCAATTCCGACCGTACCGGTTTAAAAGTCTCCCGTTAAGCGCTGTTTCAAATAACAGTGGCTGCCACCATTTCTTTCGGTGCACACAGTCGCGTTGCCACGGAAATGTCATGGCAACGCGATTGTTTGCACCGAAATTAATGGCGGCGCCCACTCACTAGGCTTCCCATTGGTCAAGAAATGCTCGTTGCGGCTCGTGGCCATGCCTACTTCCGTTACACTTCGCTCCATGCATTGGGGATAGGGACGCCACCTCCTGCCCATTATAACCTCCTTGGCTCTGATTGAAGGACTGTGGATAGACCTCAAGGCAGCTTGCTTTGAGGTCTACCAACTAACCATGCAACAGAGCCAGTCGGAGCTCGGCGTTTTAACGTCCCTCCAACCCCTGTGCAAGAAGCAGACGAACTTGCGTTTCGCATAATTGGAGACTTTTTGATGTGTTCAACATAGGGATTCTGTAAGCTGAAGTCGATTCTCTTTTCTGGGGTCGACCCATCGGTATAAACATAAATATCACCCTTAATATGCTTCTAAATGGAAGAGTGACATCATTTTGACAACCATGTGAGTTACGGAGGGCTTGGACTCCAAACCAAGAATCTCAGTTTGAATATTTGGAGGAGAAATCGTTAACGGCAGGTTAGTCAGGCATGGAGGCCAAAGCGCGTGATGAGAGACCATTTTATATTTGTGTTTTCTTCTATTAATTCCATGACCTACAAATAAATATGTTATATTCGAAACACGAATTTTCATTTCACTGCACTCTAAAACATTGCCGTGCGTCTGCTTTCCCGCACAACCTTCGGAGAGCCAATCACCGCCCCTTACGGAAGCAGCTCAGCGAATGACGATGCCAAAACATATGTTTAGACCAAAAAACGCGGTCTGAGGTGTGACATTAAGCAATGCAAAACGTCACGCTTGCATTGCTTAATGTCACAACTCAGACTGCGTTTTTTGGTCTAAACATATGTTTCGGCATCGTCATTCGCTGAGCTGCTTTCGTAAGGGGCGGTGATCGGCTCTCCGAAGGTTGTGCGGGAAAGCAGACGCACGGGCTTTTTTGAGAGTGTAGACTCGGCAAAAGGGGGGGGGGGGGGGGGGGAGGGAAGGCAGACATTGTCACGCCTAAAACTTCCGGTCGTGCCGTATACACAGACTACCGTTTGTGTTATTATTTTTTTTCATAATACTGTTACGCTACGGCTAGACTAGACGACGCTACAGTACAACTATATTATGACCCAAAAATTTTGATAGCTAATCTCAACTTTTTAGTTATTTAGCTACCTAATTAACAAATTTCGCCTTTTTTCCTTGCAACCCCCGTGACCCCCAACCATGGTGTAAGATACACTCTTTAGGTGAGGACACGGCGGGGTTGAACGTGTGGCGCGAGGAATCGGATAGTGTTCGTTCGACGGGCATCGGAAAGGCTACTTCATTCCGCTGCCACCGTGCCCGCGGCTGACAGTGTCACCGGCGGCCGGACGGCGAAACTGTGTGAGAGCGAAAAACATTATCACGTTGCCATGACACCCCGGTACACCGTGGTCTTTCTGCACGTGCGACAACCTCGCTGGAGCTCTGCGCGAGTGGAGCATGAGGCGGCACGAGCCATCTTGTACGTGCCCACGGGTCGACGAGTCACCTGCCGGCGCCGGTTGAAACCATAGTGAGAGAGAGTGAAGAGCGAACTTTATCGGGCACGTCGGGAGGAGCGCGCTGTCCTCACCTAAAGACTATTATCCTACACCTTGCCCCCAACTTAACCCAGGGCTAGAAATACCCTAAAGCAAGTTCACTTGTTTTATATTAACACCTAATTAAAAAAAAAGCATCTCGTATTTTTTTGCGAAGACTAACGAAGACCGTTATACCATTGCATTTTTACTTCCGTGCCGTGTTAACTTAGCACGCGCAAGCTTTGCGAACCCGTAAACATGCGCACAGAGGCGAAAGCTTACGCGGTCGCTAAAACGAGCTACTGTTTCTACTGCGGCGCGGTTCAAACACGGGCCGCATTTCGACTATACTCCGTTCATCCTGACGTTGGCAGCGCGGTGGAATCTGCGTGCTCGTTGGACCAGTCATGCGTCCATCTTTCGTCACGTGATGACGCTCCCGCCGATACCCCAGCGCAGAGAGCGGGGTCGGGTGAGGAAAGGAAGGCTGTTGATTGGTCGGGCGAACGCGTAGCTCCCACCGAACTGTCAGCTTAGGAGCCGAACGAAGCGTAGCCCCAGGCGGAGGCCGCATCCAGCTAGCGACGCTTCCGTCGCCCGGGGCGCCATTCCCCCATGCCGCTTAAAAGCTCCGGCTCGTCGTTAGCACGCAGTTGAAATATTCATCGCGCATCAAGAACAGCTGCCGACGGCGCCCGGCGCTGTCGCAATGCCGGATTCGAGACAGAGCTATCCTCATTACGCTCGCTGATTATTATTTCAGGGGGAGAAAGAGAGAGCCGACGATCCGACGGCACCCCGTTTTTCAAACTTCAGAGTCCCCCCTTCGCGGAGTGCGCGCGGTCACCCCGAGGGAGAAGCGCGCTCGAACAGAATCCAAAGTTTGGTCACCGTCTGTTCGCGGTTGACCACACTCGTAAAACTGTTTTGTTTGTTTATATTTTAGGAAGCGACAGAGGTGGCAGGGAAGATCGATACGGAGGGAGCACTGAGGTGCACGTATATGTGGCTTGTTTCTCTTAATCAGTAGTCAGACTGCGAATACATGTCGTACAAATGAGAGTCTGCGGTCACTGTGTGAGTTCTTCCCCGTATTTTCATATTGGTCATGCAAAAATTGTCTTCAGACGCGTTCTAAGCACACACGAAGAAAATATGCTTCCGACATGCTTGAGGGATGTTCGCAGATAATTTTGTGATCGTGTCTGCGGACCGTGACTTTTGTACGATCTACGACCAGCATGACTGCGTCTTTAAAGTCTGCAATGTCAATCTCTGAACGTTGCATGATCGCAATAAGTTTGGTAGCTGCTTCTAAAGTTTGTTTCTTTTTTTTTTTTTTTACACTTTTTATGTCGTTTTATTTATTTTTTTTTTTTAGCACATAGCCAACGCTCTTGCATGGTTAAAAGGAAGCTGAAAAGTTCTTGAAAAAAAAATAATTTAGAATCAATTTTAGTGTACTTTTGTCCCGATAATTTGAACATCACGAGAATTTCACCGAAACGTATATTAAAACGCGAGAAAAAGAAGAGAAAAAAAAAAGTGTTTCACGTTATACTTAGATGTTTTACGTACCTTACGCGTGCCGCTTGTGAGGGAATGCGTGCCACATTTCTGACTGCTCGGGTAATTCTCGCGGAAGGCGCGGAAACATTGATATCTTTGTATAATACATTACGATTCCCTCCTCCAACCGAATGCGCCCGGAGGAAGGGTGTCAGTGCTATTGTGAAAGGGCTGTTGTGGCTACTTGGCGCATTAATCTGAAATAAACTTTTGACATTCGTCATATCGTGGTCTTGAGAGCAAAAAAAAAAAAAAATGCCTCAAGTGTTTTCTTTTTTTTTTTATTCAAAACCCTTTCATTTTTTATTTAGGGCGATCTTTTTTCGAAATGTGTTCTCAAGGCACTGGCGTCACAAGAGAAAGGGGGGGGGGGGGGGGGGGGGGTTCCGCAGCAGGCCACGTGAGCGGGGGTTTAAAAAATACAACAAACAATGGACGGCAGAACTTGTTGCGCTGGGGGGCATATACAGCCCGGATAACAAGAAAGGTGTAGAGTCACCGAGCTCGGTAGTTATAACGCGATTTCCCAGTGCCATGCTAATCAATTTTGATTTATCTGAAACGTCGATAGTGATCTCCTATGCTAATACATTTTTCGACACATCCTGCCGAATTCTCTTGCCGCTTTCTGGGTTTGTTATCTCATATGTCGACGGAGTAACGTGAACTCCGTCTCGGTATATATTCTTCGAACCCTTGGCACCAGACAACAGAGCTCCCTTTCGCCTAACCAGTTCGCCACTGCAACTACATCATTCGCCTAACTTTTCTTTTCTTGTTTACAGAGTCGAGTAGTTAGTGAAGTCAATTTACTAATGTGTCTCGTTGGTATAGGCAACCTGCAATGCAGTTTGGTGCTATACGTTGCGCCACCTAGCGGCTGCAAAATAAAGAAACTGGGTAGGCCAGGACTACGCGGGTAACGCGGGTCGGGGGGGCTGCGGGCGGGCGCATCCAGAAACCACGTGTGAACGTTGCACTGCGGATCGGCGTGAGCTTTTTTGGAACCGTTTTTCGTAAAATTAAGTCCCAACTTCACGCCTCTATAACTTCACCGGGTTCCTGTGACATCTCGCCTACTCCTAGAGTTCCCCCGAAAAATAAACGTTGCTACTGCTGCATAAAAGACGGCCACAGTCGCGAAGGTGACTCAAGCGTCAAACTTTACCGCTTCCCTTCGAGATCTTGGGAAGCGACAAGGCGACAGAAGTGGATTACTGCAGTGCGACGCAACCAGTAAGTGAATTTTACAGAAACTGTTGGGGGGGGGGGGGGGGGGGGGGGGGGAGTGAACGAAAATATATGTGCAGGCTTGGAAAGTGGTCGGACGAACTCATTTTGCAGACTATTCGGCAAAATAACATATTTATACAAGTTGTATTCCGAGTCGCTTTGACAGCCACATTAGGGAAATACGATAGGAAAAATCGGGCCGATTGTAGCTTCGCTGTGACGTCGAGATTCGGGCGATCAGATCTTCAAGCGAAAGGCCCATCGGCCCGTTCCGGCACTCCTACTGCTGTTCGGCACGCGTGGTCGCAACCAAAATCTTCCAAACCTGCGAGTTTTCAAATAGTGGATTCTCGTAGCACAAAGTTTTGTTTGGTTCAGCAACCAAATTTAATGCTGAGTCTAGTAACAAATGTGACGGCGTGCAGAAAGCAGGATGCTAAAGTTTTTCTTTAGAAAAATTTTGTGCGAAGCGTAAATATCCTTCTTACACGTACACTTTGTTGCCTGTCGCCATTTTACACCAGGCTTTGCAATGCGCGTACGGTTCTGTAGCATGCAGAGTTTGGTTCTAATTACTCAAATTTTATTCTAGTGTGTAGGGGTGTCGGGAGAAGAAGAGGACGGTCGTGCGAGGCGCGAGCGGGGACCAGCCGGTGAGGAAGGAGGAAGAGCGTGCTGCACGAGGCTGGGGCCGGGCAGGAACGATAGAGCCGTTCTGGCTGGTCTGGCCCATGGCGATTCCCGGGAGCAATCTACCAGCGAAGTTCGGATCAAGACCGGCGGAAGCGGCGAACCCTGACCATACTGGCCTAGTCCATGACGATCCCGGAGTGGTTCCGCAGCGAGACTCTGGCTGTGATAGCCCGGAACAGCTAGCCTACGCAGCACTGGCGTGGGAAGGGCGATCCGTAGGCCTGGGCACGGGCTCCGACTGTGAGCTCTGAACGACGGGCGACAACTAGGGTCGGCGGGTCCGGACTGCCGGCTCTCGAAGACGGGCAACCGGGATGTACAATAAACCCATTCGCTGCCTTCTCGTTGTGTTGTGTCACTTCTTGGGAGACGAGCGAAGCACAGACCGATCGGGCGGCCACAAGTAGTGAAGACAACTCAAACTGGGGTCCAAATGGCAACTCGAGAATATTCTTTTAACACTTGGACCTATCAAGGCTCCCGATGGTCTTAAAAAAAACGTATAAAAGAACCAGGGACATGGCACGCAGGTGCACACGGGGACTGCTGAATTCGGGGTCGCCGCCGCTCGCAACGGCCCGATGGGCAGACTGGCCGCCCCATTAACAGAGACGCCTCCGCTTGTGGTGCTGAATGCAGTACTCTCGTGGCGCCGCCTGGCCATTGCCAGCTGCCTATTGTATTTCCTGCAGTCTCTGGTGTTTTGTCATTATACAAGGTATTCCGCTAACAAATTTTATTTTTATTTTTGGGACGCAAAATAAAGCGTACCGTAAAACTTAAAAAGTTTTACGGTACGTGTGTTTAAATTAGGTTTGTCATTGTGCTTAAAACTGAATTTTCCCCCTTACATTGCAGTCGCTTTTAATGTCTGACCAATCAATCCCTCAAATGATCTATTTTTGTAGATATATAGTTCCATAACCTCATGTTCCGCTCAAATTTTATTAATAAAATTAAATTTATAAGAACAAATTAATAGATTGCTTACTTGGTCGGTTTTCTTCAATGTCGTTATCGGAATCAATTTCAGTTGTCCTTTGTGCATGTGCACAATTATGTAAAAAAAGTTGATAGCGAAGCCGGACAGAGCTCAATGCACGTTTCGCGTTTGTTTTATCGAATCCCTAACGCCCCACTATTTTTTTTTTTTAACAATCGAAATTTCCGGTGCTAGGCTACATCAAAGAAACTGACTAGAACCTCAAATTGCCAAACTTCCCACTGATAAAAATAAATAAATGAGGCATTGCCCCGGATTTCGTATTGCCAGAATAAAGTATTTAGGCGTATCTTGGCGTTTATTCGGGTTACACTGTTCAGAAAGCTAACCGCTCACTGCGGGCTTTGTATCAACCAGTTTAGTGCTAAATAATAGACAATAGTGTAAATATGGGTGTCGTTGTCAGTCAATACCACATTCTGTTTCCTCTTCTTTTTTTTCATTTTTTTTTTCTTGATACTGGACTATTTTTTTCTCACCCGTCGCATTTTTCTCCTCCAGCTAAAATTGATGCGCGAACAACATTCGGAGATCATAGTTATAACCCTCGCAGACCAGGTGACAGCATTGTTAGACCAAAAGGGCTAGTTTTATATTTTCGTCTGGAGGTCGAGGGCTGATTATTTCTACTCCTCAGTCGCTGTTCTGAAGCAGTACAAACGCAATATCTGGGACTGAATAAATAGCGTTGATTTAAAAAAGAAGATGTGGTATCTTCTTTTTTAAATAAGCGCTACTTATTCTACTTATTATGCAAAAAGAAAAAATAAACACGTGGTGTGTTTATTTTTTGTTGTTCTTTTTTATTTTATTTTTTTTCATAAAGTTAGAGTTTGCTTAATATGTGATATGGTATATTTACGATACATCAATTTCTTGGAGCTGAGCATATTCTGCTAAGTTAGAACTATAAATGCTTAAACGAGAGCGCTTTACTAAAACAAGATTTCTGGGCACAGGCTCAGTTGTACGTTTTGCGGCACGTCATTGACCGAAGACATTGTGCAACGTATCTCGCTCGATTCGATTTCTACCTTGAGTCATCCGCAGCTGTCTCATTATGTGACAGGAGTTTAGAATGCGCAAATGCAAGATCAATACGGTGTTAGAAAGGAGGGTTCTTGCTTGACGACAGTAGTGCCGGCATCCGTGTGGCAATCATCTAGAATTCAGATAAATTTGTGGAACTGTATCATTTTTGTTCCGCGAACACCACCTTTCGTAAACAAAGAAAAGACGTGCGCAATTTTAACAATTTGCTTCGTTTATTTTTTCCCTGATTTTGTTTTTATTTGTTTCTATTTTATGCCGGGGATTGCGTGTCAGCGTCTCGCACGCAAACGCATTTCGGCCCGGTTGTCTCCTGTGGGTGGGCTCACCGCATTGCTTTGGTGCGATGGGTGGAGCCTATTTAGAAACCGCGAGTCCCGGGCGTGTGGCTCGTGAGGATTGATAGAGTCGATTTAATATAAGGCATCATTTCGCCTCTTTGATTGTAAACTTCTTCAATCGATTCTCAAGCGTATCGTATCTGCAAGGCAATTTTTGAGTGGCCGCCCTGTTCGAATTCACGATGTTGCGATGCTTCTTTCGGTGTGATTGATTCGGTCGATGCCTGGACAACTTCCACATAAAACAACACACACACAAACAAAGAGACAAACCCACACACAAACAAACACACACGCGCAAGCACGCGCGCACACACACTCACACACACGCACGCACACATACATGGGTGTGCATGGCGTGGCTCACTTAAAAAACACTGTGAGGTGCACAATCGCTCTACAGAGATTTCTATAGAACCCGAAACCACAAGAAGGCTCTCAAACATCGGCCGAGCTTACCTGTGAAAACGTGTCTTCATCCTATTTTTCTTTCTGTATCAGTGGAAGTTATTTTTTAAGGAACAATCAATTTAATTATAGGAGTTGTCGGACATCACTTTAATTGATGCCCACAGTGACCGTTTATCATGAAAGTCGATTCTCGCACTGGGGTTTTGAAAAGAAGAGCGAAAAAACACGTATGTCGGTAAGCGAGAAATATTGACACTTGCAACATAAGTAGCATAGATGTTCATCTCTTTACACCTCTAGTGAAAAAACAAGATCATATGCATGTGTCCAATGAACTTATGACAACACGTGATATTATATAAGATCTTATATGCTTAATTTATAATTTATATAAGTTCTGATACTTTCATCAGTTATATATAAAATAATATATAAAGTGTGTTTCTTCTCAATAGAAATATCATCATCTTGCGGCCAAACGCAGTCTGCCGACTTTCAGATGTATCCAAACCCTTAACAGTGCCTTTGAAGAAATGAACAGACAAATAGATATAATTTATTTTCTCTGTCTTTCTATGATTATACGTTTACGTGCGTGCACGCCTGCATGCGTGTACGTATTAGGCGTAAAACAGACACACACACACACACACGTTGCGCGCGTTCACGTTAACAAGGACAAACACACACGTACCCTTCCACAGACAAATATACACAGACACCCACGCACACACACTCGCCCCACATATACACACAAATCACGCACAAATATACGAACGCACACACCTTCGCTCACATGCGCACACCGTGGTATGTAATCGCAAAAACATACATCTTGGGGAATTGATTGAAGACGCTTTGGAAGGCCTAAAAACTCAAGGTAAAAAAGAAAAGACGGGAGTATAAATGGAATTGAGAAGGTAGACTTCGAGCCTGACACTGCTATGGATGTTCCTCGGCAAAACGCACTGTTCGCCAACTCAATCTTGTACTCGAAGGAACTCCCCCGATATTGTATGCCGACGGCGCCCGATTTCTTTCCAGTTTAGAGCGCGTTCCTTCGCACTCTTTCATACAAAACAACGACAACAACGACAACAACAAAAACAACAACAACAGCAATCCACTCGTCGCACGAAAGAAGGAAGAGCGGTGATGCCGCATCACCGAAAGATAGTAAAGCCATTGAAAAGTTGCACTGGATACACGGTAGGTCCCAAAAGTACTTTATATATATACAATTTGTTTTTATTATAATTTTAGTTCGCGTTTTCTTGTATTATCGGCGTTCTTCGGCGTTCGGTTTTACGATGTCGCGATGCTTCTTTCGGTGTGATGGATTCGGTCGATACCTAGAGCAGTTGACTATTTTTTACGTCTGTCGAAGATGTTTGTAGGATTTTATTGTCCGCACACAGAAAGGATCGACTGGTTTGCCGAAGTTGTCGTCTCTGTGTGCTATTCCGCCCCCTTATTTGATAGGAAGCGTTTCCGAAGCTCCACGGTATCCAAGTGTTTGCTTCGTCCCGGTTGCGTCGGCAGGCGTGATTAGAACCCCCCCCCCTCCCCCGCCTCCCTCCCCCCCCCTCCCCCCCCCCCCAAAAAAAAAAGAAGAAAAGAAAACTGCTTTGGAGACTTGGACGCTGAACGATAGATTGTGTCTGTCGATCGGCATCGTAAGTTAGCCGTCGAAGAAATATCGAACCTAACCCTTTTCTGTTCTATGAACTAGGCTTGCTAGTGGGAAGCATCTATATCGTTTTATTCGCGGTGGTTTCAGTGGGATTGCACGGTGCAGTGCTTCCCAGTCTATGCTCCCCTGCGAGCGACTCACCGATTAAAAAAAATATTGCGTTGCAGCCACACACAAACACACACACAGCCTTTCAAGACACCAGAAGTTGGTTGTTTTTGTTTGTTCTTTTGTTGTCTTTTCAGTGCAAGAAAAATAATTACACACATTTTTACGGTTAATACAGTAAGAAAGAATCAGGAAGGCTAGAAAGTATCGCAAAACAAAAATTGAGCAGTCCTGTGTTAACCCACAGTACAGTCACAGCGATAGCAGCGACACGTCACGGCGAAGTCGTTGGGAGTCGGCGTCGCGTTCGTAACAATATAAACATCTGTTTTGTTCCGAACGCTTTCGTTTATTTTTTCGTTTCGGAGCGCGTGAAGCGCCTCTCCCGGCACGAGATCTTGACGTTGACAGTGCTACGGTGCCAATTTGTAGTCGCCTTTTCTTCTTTTTTTTTTTCCTAGAGAGTGCGTGCAGTGGGCATCGGATACTACAAAAAGTGTAAGTATATAGTGGGTTCTTTGGCTCTGTGGTGGCAACAACTTTGTACTGCCGTTTTTCTTCCACCCAGAGGGAGTGAAGTAGAGTAGCTTCACGTCGTTCCCTTGGTCACCACATGCGAGTGCACCCTAGTCTTAAGCTCCTTGTACCGGACGTTAGCGAGGAACCGCCTTTTGATTTCAATCTTGCGACCCTAATATTCTAGCAGGGTAACAGATGGTGCTGCCAGGCTCAGTCGCTTGTGAAACCATCCTTGATAAACGTCCTCGGTGAGGATTGACGCCGACGATTCCATGTCTACCAGAAAGCGCAGAATCGCTGTCTCTACCTCCAGACAGTGTTGTACATGTTCCTCGTTCCTTCTGATTTTTGGAACGCGTTCCCATTACAAGTTCCATTTGTGTAAAAGGAACTCGTTCTTGTTACAGTTCAAAAACATGGAACGTATCGTTACATATACGTTACTTTTGTATCTTGCTGATTACCATACTCAATTAAATCAAACATTTTTTATCTATTCCATCAAATGGCAACATATGAATTTGAATGCCGTGATGGAAGGACACTAGGGTCCATAATCTGGACACTTGTCGAAAAATTCGGCGACAAATCGGGCGACTGGGATTGACCGTTGTAGGTCAACTGCGACGTCGACCAATCACGGCCGCCGGACTTCTTGCCGATAGTTTCGCCAAGTGTCCAGATCAGGGCCCCAGGAGAAGAAAACAAGCGGAAGCAAGGTTTTATGTTGCTATATTCACCTTTAAAAATCTCTGCTTTTAATCTCATGTTCGTTGTGGGCGCTTCAGACGAACCAAATATACTGCTACGCCACATTGCACGAACGCTTTACAACAACCTCACACGTTTCAAACTAACAAAGTCCCTTGTTCGAACTTAACAACACTTGCTTCTTGATGTTGCTATCCGCAAGACGAGCAAGTAGAGAAGAGGGTAGGGCTTTTGGAAGGTTATTCATAAAAACTACAAGTCCTTCTTGGTGAAGGTTGGATTCGTTGTTCAGCTTGAAGGTTGGGGACAAGGTGAGAGTGAATAAAGGTCTTTTAAATGACCAATGTTAGGGTTACAAGGGTGCCTTAGATATCTGGTGACCTGTTGTTTTGTTTTAACTGTAGGCCTCTTTGTGTAAATTTAGTGATGGCTGTAGTCGGCCTTAGATTACTGGGCGTATGAGGATTTGTGTAAGCAAATAATGTAGCTGAGTTTGAAACCTCCTTCTTTCTGTGTCTTTTCCTTCGACTAAACGTTTTGCTTTCTGTACCGCAGTCTTGGGCACTGCAAAAAAAATCAATGCCCACTAGCTGTTTTGCGCCAACTGTTCCCAAGCCAAAAACCCCACAATATATAAACCCTAAGATAAGCAACACAAAAGTTTACGAGACCCTGCTCTTCCTTATAATATTGTTTTTAAACATTTTAGAATTTCCCTCTTAGAAATGGAATAAAAATTACCCCACTGGACTAAATAAAAGAAACGCCGTTCCTTTTTCCGTTCCAGTAAAAATGTAACGATTCCGTTCCAGTTACACCGATGCAAGATGGAACGGTGGCATTCCTTCGTTCCTCATAAAAGGAACACCTTCCAGGAACGCCGTTCCTTGGAACGCCGTTCCGTGCAACACTGCCTTCAGGTCAGTGTAGATGCCACGTTGGCCGTTGTCCGTCGTCACGTTGAGAAGTACGACGTCGGGTTCCGGTGTCTCGCGATCTTCCCTCACGTCCTGTACCGCCGGTGCTGTCCTTGAATGGCGCACAATTTGGAAGTGCCCGGTTGTGCAATTCTTGCACTGATTCCCTCGTGTCTCGTAACTCACGGAACTTGCTACGTCACTTGCCGAGCTGGAACGGTAGCAGCGGTGTTTCTTCATGTCTTCATCCACCCTTCTGTATCGTTCAGTAACGTGCTGCACCGGCCCTTCAGCAGTGAACTCTTTCAGGTTGCCCTGAGTTTCTTCATAATGCGTTGTCATCGATATGGTCTTTTCGACTGTTAGGGGTGTCCCCTCGAACAGCAGACGTTCCCATAGTCTGTCCGACGAGATGCCTGACATTAGCTAGTCCCGAATCATCACGTCAATAGCGCTGCCGTTCTCGCGTTTTACGGCTATCTTCCGTAAACTTGCGACGTACACGTCCATTGACTCACCTGCTCGTTGTATCCGCTGCTTGAAATGGTGTCGCTCATTCAGCACATTGGTAGTAACAGCAAAAATCCGCCTCACGATCTCCAGCGTCGTGGTGAACTCATCTGGTGCCGCCCCGCTCGCGGACTTTCCCCCTTCCCCCGTCGCCGGCTCGGGTGGTCTGGACGACGCGGCAATAACGTTGTACTGACGTTGTCCTTCCACCCCAAGGGAGTGAAGTAGAATGGCTGCACGCCACGGTGCCTTAGACTCATCCGCGCCGGAAGCCACGAGAAACCGCTGGAACAGCTGTTCCCATTGCGGCCATGGAGCGGTAGGCTGGCTTGGTGTTTGCAGGAATGGCGGTGGCTGCGTTAATCGACATGAACGAGTAGCAGAACGAAACTCATTTTTACTTAGATAATATGGCCTATATACAGATGTTGCCCAATTTTGCCGACAAAACATTGAGTGACATCTGTATAACTGTATGAAGCTGGCAGTGGACATTGTGGGGCCATTCACAAGAACTGGAAACGAACACGAGTATGCTATAACTCTGGTGGTCTTTCAGTTACAAAATACTCACCTAAACATTAAAAAAAAAGATAAAAACTCTCTGTGATATTTCTTGTAGTTTGTCGCTTACGTACAAGTCACACGTCAGTAAACATTTGAAAATGAAAAATCGCAAATCACAAAGTGGTCAGCAGCACACAAACTGACAGCGGTCTCAACGATACCCACTGATTAGCGGCTAAACAAGCAACAGTCCCCCGACATCCCATCTGAGTTAGAAACAAATATTGAATAGAGTTCGAAAAGGATACACCATGCGGTCAGCCTGTTCTTTGAACCTCGGTTTCCAGTACGACAATACTGCCAAGCTCATTGGCCGCGAACAACCGACTAATTTGGTACTGCCAGCGTCTCTCCGCTAGCCCACGTACATTAATCGTTGCAACACGTAGGGCTGCTTCTAGCGTTTTAGCCATACTGGTAAAGGAAAACCGCATGGTGTTTACCTTGGGTCACATGGCCGCCTGTTTGGCGTCGAAAGGCTCCTGATCGTTCTTCGCACAGACACAGGTGGCCCAGTCAGACCCTTTGTCCTCCATTCTTGATGGTCGGTTGGCTTCCTTGTCGTCCCCAAAAAGGTTTGTCTTTCTTCCACCGCGCCTTCGTCCAGGCGCCGCCTTGGAAGGCTGCTCCTCCCGGCTCTCCCCACCGGTGTCCGCACTGGCGTCGTCCCTACACATTTTTGAGGCAGGGTCACCCGCAAGAACCTCGGCATCGCCCACGCGCACGTCTTCTTCATCCTCCTCGGAAACGTCGGCGTGGACCTCGGTTTCCATCGTGATCGGCGCAGGACTTTCTGCTGGTGGAGATCCTCCACCAGCAGAAAGTCCTGCGCCGATCACCTCCGCAACTCCGCAATCCTCCACCATCTGCCTTTGGCGACTCGACGTCTAAGCTCAACGTCGCGGTGCCTCCGGGCACACCTGTGGTGGTCTCCGCAGGACTGGCATTGACGTTGTTCGAACCCCTCGTGGCCTTCTCGGCTTCCGCCTTGTCCATGAGGAGCTCAACTTTCTCTTCGCTGCATACAGAGGCCGCGGCCAGCGCGTGCGTCCTAACGCACTCGGCGCTCTCGTGGCCGAACCGTCGGCAGGCACTGCATCTGGGGGCTCGACACTCCTTTAGAATGTAACCCATCCGGTTCCAGTGTAAACAGAAAGGCGCACTGCTAGGCATTACGACGAGGGCCCTCTCGCCTGCAATTCTCAGCTGGTGCGGGATGTCGTCTACGGTGGCATCCCTCTTCAACCGCAGGACCGCCGTACTCGTCATGATGTCGAGGCTGGTACAACTGTCAATACGCCACTTTTCCTTAGCCACTTCGGTGGCTAAGGAAAAGCCACTTCGGCGGCCAAGGCCGCTCTGACGTCGTCGTCTGCGACGTTGAATAGCAGCCAGTGAAGCTTGACCCTGACATCCTGGTAGCTCGGGTCAACGACGATGCACTATCGGCCCTTGACGGTCAGCCCCATATGCATGATTCATTTGATATGCCCCTAAGGGGATGGCATCGGCAAGCATCGCCCGGAGGCGCAGTTCGTCTCGAAAATCCTCGACGCGATATGACCGCGCCTTCGCATCGGCATGCAGAAAGACAGCATTTAAATCGACTGACCCGGTTGGCAGTGATGGCAGCATAATGGTGTAATCCATGACCCTTCCTCAGACCTGTTACCGTGGCCCGTGAGGGCCGCCGGAACCACTCCTATGGAGCTAGACATCCCACGCCCGCTCACGTTGGCGTTCTAAAACGGAATCAGGCCACGCAGACGCGCTTGCACGGCTTGGGAACCTGCGGTATTTATATGTTTTCCTATCGCTTTCCACTGTTAAAGGAGAAGCTTAAGCCTCTTCATGTAATTTTTTTTTTCAGATTTAGAAACGCCGACGACGGACGCCCTACAACGCCAACTGCAATGCAACATGAAGATCGACAACAACTACAACTACTGAAACTACAACGTCCAACAACGGACGTAATTTCCAGTGTTGGGCAGAGCCCATAACAACTATCGCTGGAATTAAAGAGGAAAGCACGCATGCCAGCAGGAGTGCCTGTTCCTAGCGAATAAATATAGCTTGTTCGTTAGAGCACAGTTTCTCAAATCACGCTCGAACACACACACACACGTTACGACATTTTGAAGCCAGTCCAGCGCCATATATGAGTGTCACGTGATCTTCGAGAGGGATGCGTAGTCACGTGACACGTTCGCAGCACTGGATTGACTTGGATGGGCTCATAGCGGCCGCTGCGGTCCATCGTAAGGTGAAAGGAATTATGGCGGCGCGAGAGTACTCCCCTGAGGCACAAACCTAAATAGTAGAAATTGGTGCCCGTCAATCGGCTGTCTAAACATAAGACAAAACAAAGGAGCAAAAACAAAACTAACTGAGGTCGTGATTGCGCAAACAATGCCGTGCACAGAACAGATATTATGAGACAAGAAAAAAAAAAGTCTGTGTTTGTGTGTGTGTGGTTTGGGGGGGGGGGGGGGTCGATAGAAAAACTAAAGGAATATATCGGCTGACGTCATGATTGGTTTGTTGAGACTTATTATATTAAACTCTTCGGTTTGTTTATTAAATTGTATGCCTTATAATGCGCAACATGTTAGCTTTCTGAGAAACTTTTAATCCGCGCCAAAGTTTTAAACTGGACTGTGTCGCCATTTGCTAAAGTATTTACCGCAAAACGTCCCCGTCGACACTTCCTCTTCTGAAACCAAAAGAGTAAACTAAAAGAAAGCGGACAACAGGATACAATAAAAGAAATAAAATAAAAATAGCGCACAAAGGGACCGCGAAGATTCACTTTTTCCCTCCCCATTGGCCCCTTCAAATTGAACGAAACTTTTCTCAGCCTTCCTTTCCCCCAGCTTTTAGACCTCTCGCGGTGTATTTTATTCGTATTTGCGGGTGTCGAAGCGTGGACTTTTAAAATGAGAAGAAAAGCCAGAGGCAAAAATCGAAGACAAAGAAAAAGAAAAGGCGCCCGGTCACTCGTAAAAGTTAAAGCACATCTCCCACGCACAGTAATACCCGCGCAAGGGACGCTGGGACTCGATGTTGAAATGCGGTATTTTATAACAGTTGCGCGAATACTGTGACGTAACTTTGAAACGCTTTATGGATTTTCATTCCTCGGGAAATCTTTCTGCCGAGAACACGTACGCTTCGATCGGTGTGTGTGTGTGTGTGTGTGGGGGGGGGGGGGGGGGGGGGAGGGGGAGGCTGTCGTGTTTATGCGCGTTGATTTATATAAGCCCGCTATTCCCACTTGGATTCTAAAACTTCGAAGGAAATAGCGCATTTAGTTTACTAAGGTGTAAGAGTTGGAGCTGCTACTGAGGACAGTGAAGTGCGTACTCTTGCTGCTGAATTTGGTAATTTCCAAAAATTAGACGTCATTCTATGAAAAAAGTTTCCGGTTTCATTTTTGTTTATGGCACATGTTGAAAACAAAAACCGCATCTCCACGTGGTGAATGATGCTGATTAGGGCGAAGCTCTGGTGGTGCTTGTCTGCGTAGACGCTGAGCCACAGCATGCCGAGCCTTTCGTTCGTTTTCATCCATGTCACGCTGCGGTCAAATGGTCAAATGCGTATATAACCACGTTCCATAACACACATTCTCTTTCTGACTTGGATGAAAACGAACGAAAGGCTCGGCATGCTGCGGCTCACCGTCTACGCAGACAAGCACCACCAGAGCTTCGCCCCAATCAACATCATTCACCACGTGGAGATGCTTTTTTTTTTTTTTGCCCTACACGAGCACTTGAGCGCGTGAGCTCACGAGCAGGAGCACGTGCACCGGACGGCGGACGGACATACGGACATGGCTAGCCCCTGAAAATAAGAGTACTTCTGTCTGCTTTTGTTTTGAACTATGGTCAACATGAAATCGAAAAAACGAGAACTTGCTCTTAAAATGTCCACCTGTCAACACGCCTTCCTTCCAGAATAAAACTCGGACAGTAAAATCACTACTATCTTTGATGAACTCGGAGAGTGGTAGAGGTGGAAAAAAAAGTTCAGACTTAAAAACTTTTTTTTTTGTCGTGGCAGCGATCATAACGTGACCTGGTTAAGCTCAAAGTCACAAGGCAAGCCATTTCTACGTTAAAGTGTTTTTCTAACCTCCTCCTTTGTTAGTGGCAGGCTCTCCGAATCGCTCCTCGGGAAGTATACGTGCAAGATCGTCTTTGAGAGCCCGAACGATTTTATGCCAAAATATAAATAAAGAAGAGGCTGGAGAGCCGCACTTCGTTCTTTCCGATTCAACCGACCAGCCTGGCGAAGTCCTTCAATGCTTCCTCTACGTCCGAGTTCATTTGACGATATTTCATAGGACCGATGCCTTATCTCAGTAACTGCAGAACCGTTCTTTCCTGATGTTCAGGACAGGCGCTCAACAATCGTGAGCGAATTTTAGGACCCCGATTGCTCATACTTCGGCTCCTCTTCGCACTTCATTCGTACGCTTGTCATTGCCATTATTCATTTCATTCCATCTGCAATATCGAAGACGCCGCGCTATTAAGCTGAATAAGCTCCAGAAAAAGCCGGTCCGTATCGCCTTCTTTCGGCCGCATCTCTTCCCCGCGCCCACGTGAAGGTTTCGCGCGCGAAGCTAATGAAAAGAAACGGATTCCAGGATCATTGGCGGAGCCTATCGCTGCGTTTCCTCTTCTCGGTCGAAGGGCCCTCCGTCGCCGCGCACACCTTCCCCCAGTTCGAGAGTCGAAACTCCGTAAAGAGGCCCGGGGGAAGGAGGCGCAGAGAGCGCCGACCTTCTGGCCCGACCCTAACCCGCAGGATCCCTCTTAAAGAGCCGCATCGGCGGCTCCCCTCTCGGGCGAAGATAAACCGAGAGAGCAAAGAGAGGAGCGCGGAGCGCGGAGCGACGGGTCCTGCTCCCGCTTTAATTCATTCCTTTTCGTTTCCGGGATTCATCGCGAGGAAGCAGGGTGGCCGGAAGCTTCTTCCGCCGTCTCTCGCCCTCTCCACACCGCTTCCTCTCTCCCCCCTACGTGCCTTCTGTCCTCTCTTTCTCCCTCCCCCAGCGGGTTTCAATCTTGATTAGGACCACGTCTGGCTCCGTCCCACGCGGACAGGGGTCCGAAGACAACGGGATTGGGAAATGCACTCGGGCCAGCTCTCAGGATCCCCCCTCTGTGCGCCTTGTCTCTTTTGCGCGGTGCATCGACGTTCTTTCAGTGTCCCTAGCCTCAGTATACCTCGCTCTTCTTTCGCGAACCGCCACCGTGGTCGTAATTCCCTGGCGTGTATTCGCGGGAGGGGTGTCTAAGAACAGGTCGTCGCGTGCGTCGCCAAGCTCTCAGTGGACATGCTCTAGAGTAGAGTGCTGCGCCTGACCGCATGTTTTGTGCGTGTGGACTCCAGGCGAGTTCCGGGCGACTCTAAAATTGAATCAGGGCTACCTCGAGCGGGAGGTAAATTGTATCAGTGGTTGCTCTTGTTTGTTGTTCTTTAGTTTTAGAGGATGTTGGGGGAAAGGGGGGGGGGGGGGGTAACGGGCACGAACGCGTCGCTGGCAATTGCTTTAGGCTGTCCCTCACTTAAAAGAGTGCACCACTTCGCACTCTCACTTTTTTTTTTTTTTGTCTAGTCTTATTTTGTTTTGCATCATCGGGCATCTCACGATGTTTTGGGGGCTTTTTGTTCGTGTGGGTTGGATGCGTTCGAAATGCGAATTGCAACCGGAAACAGGATGCCGTCAGCGTGAGATCTAGAGCAGTGAGCTTTATTCATTTGTACGGCCATCTCCCGTAGCAGCTGACGTGTTGAGCAATGCTGGAAGGACTAAGTTTGGTGCCGAGTCGCATTTACGTTACAATTATGCTCACACAATCGCGTTAAGGAGCAAGACCCTTTCGACTGTCGATAAAAGAACTTTCCACTACAGTAGCGACGGCGTTATAAAGGCAGGTAGCCGACGTCGTCACCGATGCTCTATATTCTTCCACGGTTTAAGTTCGACTCTGAGCTGCACGTCATAATTATAAAGCGATTAGTTGATCTGACTATATATATATATATATATTTTTTTTGATTTTGCTATTTATGATTTATTTCACAACCCAATAAATCTCAGAAACATCCGTTCTGCTTTATGTCTTGCGCGGTTGAGACGGCATCCACAGACCGACTCGGTGAGCTACTTTGGATGTCGACCCAGCGATAAAGAACGTGCGTAGCCGTCCTTATATCTGATACCTGCGGCAATCAGTCTCGGTCACCTCGGGACCGCCTCGGTTACTGTGAAGCCAAACAGGACTCGCCGGTTACATTGTTACATTGTTGGCGATCTCTTCGCGCAATAACCAGTACCAGAAATTTTGCAGAGGCACTGAAGGGCCGACGCACACTTCGCGCTTTCCACTTTTCTCCCGATTCCTCCTCTCCCCTTTCTACCCTGCCCACCACTGCCTGTTTCCTCCTCCACCATGGTGAGGGGGATCTTCTGCCTGGCAGAATCTCCAGTCTGGTAGTCGGCCTTTAAGACTGCTTACGTGCAGGAAGGCGAAAGCATTCGTACACGCATCGCATTCCTACAAGCAGCGAGCCACGTCTTCCTTTTGCACACGGCACTCCGGCGGTGACATCACGCTCCCCCCACCGCACATGCGCGGCGAAATCCACCGGCCTCACGACGACTTCCGTAACAAACAATCTGCGTTGCTCTGCTTTTATTTGTGTTTTATTTCTGAGACGCGTGCTTGATGACGTATTTTTATGTCCATCTTTCGGGGACAACACCGTCGCTTTTTCGCCTAATGGGACAAGTACAGGCTGATTCACCCAGCACCGTTTTCTTACGTTTTCGAACGTTACGCATAAATCCCCGAAACATTCGTGTCTCGAATGTCCCGTGCCAGGCTCTCTTTTTGAACTGCTAGCCGCGCTTAGTATGAAGCACATATGTCCCGGTGGCTTCTTCGTAAGCTTTTGTAACGTAACGTGGCGTAAGAAAACGGTACAGTGTGAAGTAGCCTTAAGGCTTTCGTCTTAAAAAAGCTTCAGTCTCCCTTGGTGGCGCTGAGGCATGATGAGATCAGAAGAGTATGTTGTGTCTTGGGATCATGGTCGACGCCGGTCGCAGCGTCGACGTTTGGGAAAATTTTGTATGCTATTAAAACTCGTTTGGTTCCATCACAACCCATGCATCTTTATCTCTTAGTTTTTTTTTTTTTTTTATTGTTTCTTTATACATTTTTTTTTAATTTAGTTAGCTTATCGACTCTACGAAAATTGCCGCGCGCTAAGCCACTGACATGTTTCAGATATCGGTCACGATGTATTTGCGCCCGGGCGCCTTGTGCTTTGGATATTCGCAATAAATAGACAAAAAGTACTTAATAATATTTTAGAAAAAAACGGTTGTGTGGGGTGTTTTTGGTAGTGAACATATTTTTATCCTAAATAATGCACCCTTTAGAACTGCCATTAATAATAATATTCTTGTTGGTTGCGAACATGTAATTTCTATGTTGTTATCGTAAGATTCTTTTTCAGTGCTCTCTTTCTCTGCGATGCCTTCGCAGAGAAAGATAAATAAATTATTTAATTTAATGAAAGTGAACAATAACCTCTCCTGATTCAGCCAAAGGGCATTTCTAAATGTTAACTGAAAATTAATTGGTTTCACATTTCTCTTTTTTTTTTATGTGCGCTTTTGTGTTCTGTGATTCTGTGTGTTTTGTCTCTCTCCTAGTTGCTTGATTTCTCCCTCACATGGCGTGCAAGAAATAAATATGAAAAATATTAAACAGGTTACTTCTTCCAGCCCTTCTTCTCCCCCCCCCCTTTTTTTTTTGCCTGTGGTTTTGATTTAATTTAACCTGTCTCGAGAGTTTTTTTTTTCTTCATTAGAACCATATATAAAGGTATGTGTACAGGCATCTTAATTAATTTATTTATTTATTTGTAAATACTGTGCGCCCACCCTGGGCGCCTTACAGGAGTGGAACGTCAATTTCAAAACATGTCATATTGTGCAACACTATATACACTTCTTAACACCTTATACATTTCGTATCAATTTGTAAAACCGTACTGGTTCACATCACGCCACACAAGCTATCAATGTACCAAATCAAGAAAAGAGCACTTCTTTTACACACTCATAAACAGAAATGAGAGATTTAATATAATTCAACTAAACGTTTCTCGATTAAGGGTAGTGAATCACAATTCATGACACTTTCGGGTAGCTTGTTCCAAATAATGTTGTGTCAAGTTTTTTTGTTTTTTCTTAATATTAATGGGTGCAATGTAAATATCAATTAACGCGCCGGCCGCTAATGCTCGTCGAGCACAGGACAACAGAACAGAAATAAAATGAGTAAAAGTGACGTCCTCGGTGGCGTCAGATAACCCTAGCCTGTCTCTAAGCTTGAGCGTAGTCAACGTTACTAGATTACCTTAGCACCGGAACTCCCCTTCTGTCGTTTCAAGTGCCATCTAGATTTTCATTTCAGAACTGCGTGTTCCATAGAACACGGTGAGACGCCATCTATAAATAGACGCCGTGCTTCGAAACAAACGTATTTCACTGAATGCGCTGCAATTACCGTAGCAGCCGCCCACCCAAAACGGTGGCGCGTCAAACGACGGGAGGCGAGCAGTGGGAGGGAAAGGTAGGGGGGTGGTACTGCTCGTACAAGCAGCGTCCATAGGCAGTTCCGCAACTGACGTAATCTAGTAACGTTGATTGTAGTTGGCAAAGATTACGACACGAGCCCTTTGACAGCTACCGGGCTGAAGAGAGGCTCGCCGCACGCCGTACTGTAATTTTAGCACCTTTGTTCGTTCAAATAATGCGATTTATGCTCACTGCAGCCAGATTTGAGTGAGTTACTGAATTGTAGTGACAGAAAACTGTACGCCAACATGAGCGCTTGTGGACGCGCCGTGGCGACAGCAGCGCTACCGCAGCAATGTCACGTTAAGGATTCGTGTTGGTAAATAGAGTGCCACTTCTAAATTGTTTTTTTTTTTTTTTTTTGAAGGGGCATTGCAACTATTTTTTTACTTAGCACAAATACCGCTTTGAACGGATCACTGACGTTAATAACCCGTGAAACACCTATTCGTTTTTCACCACACGCAATCGAAGTTGCAAAAAAGAAATTAAAGAAAAACGAGCAGGTACACCCCCTCAACTCGCAGCCAGAACAAGTGGCCACGTGATCTGGAGCCGATTATATGCCGGCAATGTTGATCATAGCCACGCTCTGAGTTCCAGACATTGTTATGGTTCGGCTATTGTCGTCATTGCAGCGATTGGACACGGCCCACTACCCGAATGCTTCTCGAGCTATCAATTATCAGGAGCCCAGATTCATGCAATGCTCGGGTCAAATTTATGAGCCGCATTCAAATATCGTCACTGGGCGGTACTGGGACCGCCCGGCTACGTCATTACGTTTTGCGAAGGAGAGATTGAATGAAAACGCTCGCTTTTGTCCTTCTAATTATACCGCAGCAAAGGGGTTTCTTGGTCAGTGGCGTTGCGTGCGAGTATCGTTCAGTCCCACTAGTATAAGTAAGCTCGTGTAGAGTGAAGAACATTGCAAATGAATATCGCTGCACCGCCCTTTTTTAAGTTCATCCGCTTCCTTGTAAAGATGAGCATGGGCTTCCATAGTTGGCTTCACCTAACGCACCGATGCGAAGAATGTAGCCTAACTTCGTTGCCGAACTTCGCAGGAAGTTCGCCCATGTGATTTTTATTAGAAAATAACGGGGAGTTGGGAGAAGAAAGAAACATAAAGAGCCATATTTCTGAAAGCTCGCATAGACCTGGAAAGGATCAGAACCATATGCATGGTTCGCATTTGACGTCATCCAATCCTGCTTGTGGTCATTCCTACTTGCTCTTGCTAAAAAGAAAAAAAAAAAAAAAAAAAAGTTCGGTGTGAGAAATGAATGCTGCAGAATGTGCGTGCTCAATAGCGAGGCAGTTACAATGGCGGACAACATGACGTCAATGCAAGCCGTGTTTTTTTTTTGTTTTTTTTTTTTTTTTTTTTTTACAGGGCCTTTTTAAAGAAAACATTAGGATGCTGTCTTTGGTGCTCAGTCCCAGAAATCGCTCGAAACATCTTCAGAACATCGAGGCTCACCAAGCAAGAAACAAGAAAAGCAAGTATAAAATTTTAGCACATTTGATTCGTTCTTTGTGAAACTCTCTCTCTCTGAGCCAGGAGGTCCAACTGGCCATTACTTTCGGTTCGTTTCGGGTTCGGGTTCAGAAGCTTTGTATTTTGTTCCGGCTCGGCTGCAGTTCAGTGATATTTGTAAATATAGGTACTGTTACCGGCTTAAACAGGTGGGAGCCGGTTCAAACTGCTTCAGAACTTTACCTTAGGCCGCGGCCGCGCGTATATTCGCTACACTACACTAATAGAGAAGTTCACACCTCCCGGTGGTTCAGAAAATAAAAGGCCGTTCGACTCGGTGTCGTCTGCATTAAAGTACTGCAAAAAATATTTCAATGGTCCACAAAAACCGTGCCACGGAAACAAGGAAAGCGAAACAAATAGATGCCTTATTTTGTTTTCTCATTTTGAGTTTTTATCGTAAGCACAATTGCGTGTAAATTCCGTAGTCATACAAGCTAATGTTGAGGCTTGGCCGAGTTGGTACATACTTCGGAATTAAAAACAGCGGGAAAACAGTACCAAAATACAGTACCATTCAAGCGCTCGAAAACAGTACCAAAATTGTGAGCCATTCGACTCTGTGAAGGTAATTGACCAGCAAAGCTGTAGAGCACCACCATAAAAAGAAGAAAAATTCACCAAGAGACACACAGGAGCACTTCACGAAATGTTTATTTATAGTAAAGATGCATAATTTTGGAACTCTAGTGATGATTGCTTTGTGATCACTACGATATACTCTAATGGGTTCTATTGCAACTTTGGTGCGATTTTTCGCTGAAGTTAAATGTATACATGACCGACGGCGCTAGTCATAGGCACGCTGTTCTTCGGGTGTCCTGACTATAGGTGGCCTTCCCATTGCAACTGCAGAACACAATGGAATGCCCTGCTCGGCGACTGTTGCGTTTATATATGTAGAGCAATGACGTCACCCGACTCGAGCGGGAGAAGGCCCATTGTTGTAGGATGTATTTCATTATCACACGTTTGGACGTCTTTCCTTATCAAAATGCATATCGAGGTGACGAGGCGTATATGCATTTTCAAACAATGAAGCGCTTTTAAATGCAATTTGTGACTTGTTTTTGCATACGGATACCGAAAATGCGTGAAACCCTAGCCATATACAGCTTTACTGTAAAAAGAGTACTCCTACGAGGGGTATATCAGCCAGCACTCAGAGTGACTCCGCGACCCTAGCACGCATCGTACTCCCAAACTACCTGCCTCGAATCACGGAGTTAAAGACGAGAAAGACAACGAAAGAGTGAAAAGATGATGCGAAAAGAAAAGAAAACGGGCGCATGCCGCAATTAAAGAACAAAACGAATTTAAAAAAAAAAAGTTCATCAGACAGCGCTTAGGGTTTTAGCCGATTGGCGGACTGCGGCGGGAGGGGCTCCGGGCGCTGTGTCGCGGTCCTCGTCACTTCGCCTCTGCACTGGCGGCTCCAGCTTCTGCCACGTCGGAACAAACCAACAAACAAAAGCTAAAAACCGTCAATTTTTTTGTATTTTTTTTAACGGAACACCAAATAAAAACTTGTTTAACCTAATGCTCCTGAATCAAAAAGGTAGCGACATCTTCTCCCTCCTCCTCTGACGAGCACACCTTTTAGCTTAATGTTTTGCTTTTTTACACCCGCGCGTCGACTGTAGCGCCGCCTGAATCGTTCCAAAATAGCAGACGGCCTTCCTATACTTGCTTTATACTTTAGTCAGAGCGCAGTCAGAGGCTGAAAAACACGCAAAGGCATACACACAGGCTAAAAGTGCACTGTCACGGTCTACCAGTCTCGAAGGATGTGCTCAAAGAAAGACGATGAAAGCCGTGACGTTTCACAGTCGGCGTTATTTGATTGGCGACATGAGCTCGAAGCATGCACTCCACTCCGATAACATAGACATTCCTTCTCCCTCCTTGTCCCTCATGCACACTCTTATTGCTATATTTTGCTCTTTCGCGCTCCTGCGTCGACGGTAGCGCCGCCTGGATTGGCCCAAGCTAGAAGGAGGCATTCTTCAAAGGACGTCGCTACTTTTCCGTCTTAATGAGTTTTAGTTTAACCTTTTGGCACACTTAGATATACTCCGTTTGAATTTACGACGGACAGCAGCGGACGCTACGGGCCATTGCAGCGAATCCAGTGCCGGGAAACTTTTCACCTGACTTCACAACCGCACATCGCTGTCAATCTGCTGAAGGTCACGTTACACCATACTTGGGTAGTAATTCAATTGCTGTAATTAAATTACTATAATGTAATTGCTTTTCTTGGTAATTTGTATTTGTAATTAGTTACTTTTAGATAAAAAGTTTTGTCATGTTGTAATTTAAATTACTTTCTAGCGTCAGTACTTGCAAAATTTCAGGCACAATTACAATTACTTTTGAAAAACTGCGGCGCGGACGGAACCTCTCTGAAAGCCTCGGCGGCGTCGGCGCTCGCACTAGCAGTCAAGCTCTCCGGAAAACACTCACACACAGACACACACTCAAATTCACGCCCAACATAAATAGCGTCGCATTGTTTTTTTCTTTTGTTGCTTACACTGCGGGCTCCGAGACAATCCTCTTTGGAGTCTACCTCAACGGCGCCGTGTAGCGCCGTCTGTGGTGCGAGAAGAAAACAATAGCCTAAACATCCCAAAATATTGAAGGAAAAAAAGAATTTAGCTTCAGCTTTCAACCGAGGTTGGGAATTTTATTTGTCTATGAAGTTAGTTTTCTTTTTTTGTCAGTTTTTTACGTCCCTTTTTCAGTACTGTCGCATATGGGTATTTTTGTGTTATTTTCAAGTTTATATCCTCTTGGTTTTACTTCCGGATATAATTTCCATAAGCCTTTTGGAGACTGTCCCTGTCAATATTGTCACCTATGATTCGGGAGCCCCGAATCGGTATTTATATATTTCTGAGCCATTATTATTTCAACCCAATCTAAATAATTTACAATAGCATGATGTTTGTTCGTGAATGTTGTCGTATTAGTGCGTGTGGATTTTCCTTTCATATTAATACTTGTAAAATATTCCTATATGACTAACCCCCGAATTCATAGATGTAACTTGACTCGAACTGTCCTTCATCAGTTGTCTTCTTGTTACCGTGTCTGGTGCCTCCACGCGCAACTAAACAGCTAGTGTTCGTTCTCCTCCTAATATTTGACGTCTCTCTTCCTCACATTTCCAGTGATATAAATGAAAATGAAGAGTGCAGTTATGCTCCAAAAGCTCTTTTTCCATCTCCAAAATGAAGTTTTGGCTAATCCAATAGCTACTCCAAAATGACTGCGACCAATCACATCATTGCTCTTCACATGCAATGAAACATACCCATGATTCCTCGTGCAAGCACTCAATCCACTCCCACCAAGCAGATCAGTTCCTATTTGATGCGCCTGGCTAGCAAATCGGGGCATCTACATGGACCAATTTGATTCGCTAGCTCGATTCAATGCACTAGTATCGCATTCGCCTAAACACGGCCACTATAATAAAAAAAGTCCTGTTTCCGTCCCCGAACTCGACGTTTTATCCTTTCGTGTATTCATATCTATTCACCAATTTGCTCATTTTTCAATTATTCTTATAAAGCATTCCTTGTCATTAATCTCACTCTCCGGTTTAACACCACATTCAGCTCTCACCAGTTCGCTCGGGCGGGAGATGAAACGACAATGTTTATCTGCAGAAAGTAGTTGCAGGCCTCCAACGACTTGCATGCTTGTTTATAGGGTGAACCTTCTAACTGCACATTGCAAGTAAAGTTGAAAATGTACATCACCTAACCTTATTTATACTTTCTCATTCAACCAGGTACAACAAGGCCCACATAAAAACGAGAAACTCTGTCGAAAGGGCGTTTGAAGTTTGGAAGCGGCGCTTCCCTTGCTTGGATATGCGGCTCCAGCATAAGCCTGGTCGTTCTGCCAGCACTGTGACTGCCTGTGCTGCCCTGCACAACCTGGAATGCCTGAGGAGGGAGCCGCAGCCTCCACCGCCTCCACCTCCACCAGTCAGGCGCAGGGTCCGCAACAACAGGAGGAGGGCCAGGCGACCGGTACACCTGCCCCCCCGTTGATGCCGTGGAGGACACCCTGACGGGCATCCAGACTCGGGAGATCATCATTGAGAAAAACTTCACTTATTAGAGGTATGCCAAAAAGGTGTTTGACTTTGTTCAAGCAGGTGGCTATCCTAACCCATACCTGCTAAACACTTCAGTATCCAATGCCCGATTCCCACTAATTTGGGAGCTAAAATAGGCATGTTATTTTCCTCTTCATCTTTGCTCTTTCAGAATGAGGAAGAAAGTGACAGCCGAAATACGATTCCAATCATGCCATTAGCGGAGCCATGTACCGTGCCTCTGGAGTCTGGAAAACCTAAAACATGCTTTAATAAAGAATCCCTTTCATGCAAATAAATTGGTAAAATGAGGGAAGATGTTTGGCGGTAAGGTTGCCGAGGGCTTGTAAATATATAAAATAGCATTTTATGAAACTGTCCTATAGAAAAAGCTAATTATTTAAAAACTAGTCCACACACAAGTGGAGGCACTGGGCATGCGCATAAGCCAGCTTTGAGTGACGTGAAGCATCTGCACGTGCACCATGTGATAAGCAGCGCCATTGCTACGACAGACGCATGTTAATGTGAAGGCATTTCCTGGAAATGCGTTTCGCTGTAGATTATGCTGCTGTGTGCAATTATTTCGGAGTGATGTGGAGGATTGAACAGCTCGCCTAGGGACAATCTACAAAACATTGCTCTAGTATTGCGCAGGGATGCAAGGACAAACTTGCTACATCATCAACGCACTCCAAATGCTCTTCGATGAACTTCACCACGTTTTACTAAGGTTGCCCATCTCGAAGGAATGAGAGTTCTAATTAAAGTGCTCCGCGAACTTCGGCCTCAACTTTGTGTACGACACGACAAGTGACCTTGCGGTACGCAGTAGGAAAGTTCACAGCGTGTTCAATTTTGATTGCCTTCGCTCATTTCTGCAGGCTGTTGTCATGGTGCCACTGCAGCAGGCAGAGATGGAGGGCATGCTCCTGCCCTGAGAGAGCCAACCTTCTTCCCCTGGCGATTTTTCTAGGAACACCATTAACCATTTGGCCTTTGGGTGGCCTGGTCACATCACTGCCAACCACCACTGCTACCTACCTACATTCCTGCCACAGCTTGCATAAGTTCCAGCTCCATCATTGCTGCAGCAAAGCAACAACATCAGACTGAGCTGTGTTGGTGCCACTGTGCTGCAAAACATACGTATCCATTGAAGGAGCACTGCAATAAAAATTAAAATGTATCTATTTCATCTATGAGCAAGTTATATGTGATTACCCGCATCCCTGCTAAACAGCGCACTCTGGCTAGGGCTCAAACAGCACCTTGCCAGAGCATGCGTTTTTGAGCATCCTGACATGACGCTACAATTTCACTCTCCACACAGAAAATTTATGTGTTGTCAACATTGTAGACTGTGCATAATGTAACACATTCCTCAGCGTGTGAGGCTATGTTTGAGACTGACTGGTGCTCTAAAAAAATCGAACCAATAGGTAAGGCTGTATCTAGGGAGCACAAAACTTCTCTTCCAGAACTGAAAAAAAATATGAAGAAATTTTGGTTATGGTTAGAACGCTGGTGTTGTAGGGTGATGTTATAAATAGGACAACTTTCTCAAAGTTTGTCTGGTTTGAGTTTATGTACGTTGAAAACATGTCGACGTGCGTTCAATTGAGCCGCTCAATTAGGCCCTTTGCTTACTGGGACGAAGTTGTGATGGTGCGGTAAACAACATTACAGGCCTGCCGAAGTTCTTGTACATGTGTTGATCAAATTAAGACACCACAGTGGCTCACCAGTTGTTGTGGAGCTCTATAGCATAATAATGCTGAGTCAAAAATCTGAAACCTCCGGAGCAGTGGCAGCTGGCAGTGCGGATCTCTCCACGTGGCTGGTCATATGATCAATTGCCACGACGACCCAGTGGTTCTCTGACGTCGAGGAATGCAGTGGTCCTATAAGATAAATCTAAATCCTTTGAAATGACCGTTCAGGTGAAGGCAACAATAGAAATAAACACGTAGAAAACCGAGGCGGGCGCTTCCTCATTTGGCAGTATGGAAAATCTTAGACGAATCGCTGTGCACTGCGACATAGCCCCAGACTTAATTAAGTAACGCTGGCAATATATTTACCTTCGAGTGTTCCAGAAGGCATGGGTATGTATGGGAACTCTTTCTGGGTGAATTCAGTCCTCTTTAGATCATTAAAGGATTGACTGACATCTTGCTCCTAGGTCATGGGTACTGGCTTTAGTAGTGTTTCTGTTGCACATGCAAGCTCAAGACTTAAAGAGGCACTAAAGGGGATTCTGCGATCGTCTGTTCTTGGTCCTAACGGACTCCACGGGCCCTAAGCATCCTAAAATTCCAAAAATTACAATCACGTGATGCCAATTTCCTTATTAAAAACGTGATGGAAGACCAGGACACACCTCTTACTGAGCGTATTTTTCCGCTCGGGGAAGGCGGGGCATACCCCCAGCAGCAGTGTAAGCACGGTGACGATGGGCACTCGTCGGCCAATAAGCCGCCTCTCCTGGAGAGGAGGTTTGCAATTAGCCGACGAGCGCCCATCATCGCCGCACTTACACCGCTGCTGGTGTTAGCCTTGCCCGGGCGGAAAGATCCGCTCAGAAAGGACTGTGTCCCGAACTTTCATCGTGTTTTTAATAAAGAAATCAATGTTGCGTGATTGTAATTTTTGGTTTTTTACGATGCTTTAGGGTCGATAGAATCAGTTATGACCAAGAACAGACGATCACAGAATCCTCTTTAGTGCCCCTTTAAGAAATGATGGTGTGAAATTCTGTGGTGGTCCTTTCACGTATATTTGATGTTACCTTCATCTGAGCCAGTCATGTGATATAGCCCTAGCTTTCCTCTTGCAAGTTCTATGAAAGAAATCAAACCACCTTTTAAAGTTTCAGGTTAAATTTGAGCAGCCTCTTTATTTTTCAGCTTGCTTGAGCTGCTCGAGCTTCAGAAATATGAGCTCTTTTTTAGCTCGCTTCAGAAATATGAGTTCTTTTTTAGCTGGCTTTACTTCCATTTCCAAGCTGTGTTCCGTGGCCCTTTTCTGCAATTTGTCGTCATGATCTTCCTTCATGAGACGGAGGCGGAGTGCGTGCTCCTCTCGCAGTAAGGTCTCTCCTATACCTCATTTTCCTTAGCTAAGGTGTTGTCTAGGACCGCCATCCTGCCTTTGGGTAGCCTAGTGGCGGCGTGGCTTGAGGCGTCATCTCCATCAACGCTGTACCTAGCAGCGGCTGCAGGCGGCTGGGTGGCATGAGCTCAAGAGTGCCCATGGCTTTGAGCTGCTCCCGTGTCTAAGGCACTGGCGCTTGCGCAAGCCGCTGACGTAACCTCCGGCTCGCTGAGCGGGCTTGTAGGCCGATTGTGGGCATCTGAAATAAAAAAGGTGAGCAGATATCTGGTTGAGCAATTATATGCAGCACGTTGCATACAATTTACATACCAGAAATTTTGTAGTGAGCTTAATTGTTGATTACGGCAATCAGCCATGTTTCACTCCACTGCATGTCTCTATTCTGGTGTTAATTTTTCTGCTTATTGTTCATTGTTCAAGTCACTTGCATGCAAAGTAACAAAAGTTATTCTAATGACAGAGACGAGGCAACCAGAACCTGTGATGGCTTGATAATGGTATTAATTGTACTGGTTGTCACACTGAAAGTGTGGCAAACAATCGTCTCAGTGAGTCTCTGTTCTGTCATTCCGGTCGCTTTGAACGCAATTCTGAACCAGGCTTCACATGGTCCACGCTTTATATATGTCCGACTTCGTGAATACAGGAATTTAAACAAAAACATGCAGTGTTGCGTGCATGGTTTTATGGAAGCAGTCTATTTGGTCACGCTATTATGTAACATTACACAAGGAAAGATGCCATGGCCCTCTCCTAGCGTGACTTTGTCTGCAGCTCAAGTGTATTTTGAATGTGCAAATGTTTTGATACAGATTTTATAGCTTTATAAGTATAGGGACTATTCACTTGCGGCTTACGTGCAGGTTGCGTGCGGTGCATTCTGGGTATATCACCATCTTTGGGTCCCCGACAGCAGACAGCCGCAGGCCACACCAGGATCAGCCGCACTACACCACGAATCTTTAGTGAGTTTTCGTAAACCATTTTCCCCCCTCCGCTCTCCGAAATAAGGACGCCAGAACTGCACCTGAGCGGCGCTAGCCTTGCTTGCAGAGTCCCAGATCTCATAGCGGGTTGCGGAGAACGTTGCGGGGCATAAATGACCTATGAAAACTCACTTTTCTCTGGTTTCGTTGACACCAGAATTTTCAGCGCCAGTATGGTGTTGTGCGTGATGATCGACTGCCGAAGCAAGTTGCAGTTGAAGAAGAAAAAAGAAGAGAGCAAGCTTGGGGACTTCCATTTCTTCAAGACTTCGAGAGTTCGAACACTCGAGTGCTAGAAAGTATGGTCGCTCTCTGTAAGAAGGCACCGCAAATGGCTTGCACGCGTCAACCGGAAATACCTCGACGTAAACGTCGACAAGTACCGAGTGTGCTCAAGGCACTTCATCTCGGGTAAGTGTGGGCCCCATTTGCTTTCGTCGGACATGAGCAGCAAGATTTGCACAAAACTTCGGCAGCCGTCCGTCGCTGCAGCTCATCGTGACGTGCGTCGCTTGCATGTGTTCTCGATGAACGAGTGACAGGGGGTTTAGTTTGGTCGCTTTGTCTGGAAGAATTGCTCATATGTGGTCCATACCTTAGGCCTAGTTGTGGTGAAATTTCAATAGCAACAAAAAAACATGTTCAAGAAACTCGAATGTGAGCTTATCTCAGGAGCAGCGGAAAAGCGGCACCGTAACAAATCTCCACTCACGAGTTTGTTTTTGCCACCCTTTGGTTGCCACAGTTCGGGCAAAAAGAATCACACTCCCATTCCGCTCTCATACGGCTCTTCTCTTGTTGATTCCAAAAGATGCGACACAACACCGCTGTCGCTCGGTCTGTCAAAACCAAATGCAACCGACGCATGTTACGATAACCAGCAGCGACGGGCGAGGTTTTGTGGAAATCTTATCGTTCATGTCCGACGAAAGCAAACGGTGCCGACACTATTGCGAAACGAAGTGCCTTGAACACACTCGGTACTGTCGAGGTCTTCCCCGATTGATCTGCGCGAGCCATTCGCGTTGCCTTCTCACAGAGAACGGCCACTCTTCCTTGCACTCGTCTGTTCGGACTCTCAAAATCAGTCTTAAAAAAAAAAAAAAAAAAAAAAAAAAAAAAAAAACAGGAGTCCCCAAACTTGCTCTCCTTTTTTTTCTTCCATGACGTTGACTTGATGCGGCAGCCGACCATTACACACGACTCCATACTGGGGCTGAAAATTCTCGGGTATTTGAAACCAGAGAAAGATTTGTGGCGTAGTGTGACTGGTTCTGGCGCGGCCGCGACTGTCTGCTGTCAGGGACCCAAAGATGGTGATGTACCCAGAATGCACTGCACACAACTTGCACGTAAGTCGCACGTGAACATACAGTCTGACGGTCACAAATCTGTACCAATGTGCTGCAACTTGCACATACGCATTATGCATGTAACACTGTACCCATGTAGTCGTAACGCTCTTCCTCGCCGTCGATCATTGGCTGAAGCAGCCGCACCACAGGCTCGCTCTGGACAGGGGGCAGGTATGATGCCCCATCGCAGTCGTCCTCGTTGGGGAGGCGAGCGGCCATGTGCCCCGCCAATGCCCAGACAAGCAGTGAGATGGCGCTCACGGGGGCAGGGGGGCATCGCCCTCCTAATGGCAGTTTTATATATGTCAAAGCACCGGATAAAATCACGGATAACGCGCACCTAATTCCATACAAAGACAAGGTAAGGGAATACTAGCATGTTTACTTGTTATGTAAAAACCTAAAGACAACGACTGAATCGTCACGACAGTAAAGTTATGCCACTGAACAGACAAAACAATCGTTCCCCACACACTCCACAACGTGTTATTTGTAGAAGGTTAAGATAAAACTGAACAGACATAGCTATGGAGACAATCAAAAACTCAACTGCGCTCGTCACACTGTGTGTATGTTGCGGTCTTGCAATACTCGTTGATCTAACCTCTCAACATAAATATTGATGGGGAACCTCTGACAATACGAAATGACACAAGCTGGCGAAAAGGCAGTTTTAAAAGGCTGCAATAGCGAGATCCGTGAATCGCACTCGTTGAAGTGCTTCGATTGCTCAAAGTAACTTGTGAATTTTTCGCTTCTGGTCTGATTCTTCTTCTTTCCACGTCTGTTTTAGATTTCCTCAACATTTTTTTAGCTGTTTAGAGTCCCGTGAACTGACCCCAGGCATGCAGTTATACTCAGTGCTGAGTCGCTCCCACGTTTCCGCCTTCAGAGTTGCTGACGAAATGTCGTTTTTTTTACATTCTAATACAGTTTTATGCTTCTGCACAAGCCCAATTAGAAAATGGTTTTCATCGAGAGTAAAGCGCGACGCGGATTTTTTGTTCGTCACCATTCAGAGGTTGGGGAAATCTCAAACAGAAAAGATGAGAGCGACGACGGCGATCGGCTTGAAGCACGCTCGCGAGTCCCACCTACGCTCGCGCGGTGCGAACGTTGCCAGATGAAAACATCGTTTTGTCTAAAATGCGCGTGCAACTTTCGTTTTTAAAACATTTATGATAACGGATTTGGCAATTTCTGAGTGCTAAACAAGTGTAACAAAAAAAAACTTTACTAAAGAATATGTTTTTCAAATATACAACAAATTTTAAGTGTAAAAGAGCAGAATACTGTCGCTCCCAGAGGTGGAGTCCCGCGACTGGCCGTGACTTCAACCGGACTTGACGAAGGAAGTGCTCCGGTGGGTCTATGAAATGAAAAAGCCAACTTGAGCGCGTTCAAGTCAAGGCGGGTCTTGGGGCGGTCTTCAGCAAGTCGAGGCGCGGCTTCAAGTTAAGTTACAGCTATGAATTCGGGGGGTAATTGTCGCATTTTTTATTTGCCTGGCTAACAAAAGTCTGTCAACCCAATTTATTCTGTAGCGGTCTGGCGGTCTCCAGCATATGAACTAATTGATTATTACTTATTAAAAATATAAAAATGCAGTACTTCATTGCCCCAAACTGTCAAGTTCTATCATGAATTTAACAAGATTCATAAAAGGAAATTATACAACACGCGGCATTTATGCAGCGATGCTAAGCCTCTTCAAACATTGGGGCAAGGAACGGACAAATAAATACGTTGCATTCTATGCAACTTGTTCAAAGTTATATGGCCGAAGTCGGGTCGCTCTCAGAAATAAGTAATTGTAAAGTAATTGTGTTACTTTTAAAAGTAATTTGTAATTGTAAATAATTACTTTTAAAAGTAATTTGTAGTTGTAAATAATTTCTTTTCACGTAGTAGTAATTGTAATTGTAGTTAAACTACTTTTGAAGCAAAGAAATTGTAATTGCATTTAAATTATATTTTGGAGGTAATTTACCCATGTATGCGTGACACACTGCCTTGGATCGACTCCCGTGGCTCATGGCGTTCACTGCGGTTCATCGTAAGGGAAAACGGACTAAAGAAGTATACGCCTCCACGCTGACGTGACCGACGCCAAGTCCTGCTGCACACAGACGTAAAACGAATTTATTTGTTTCATCGTTATGGGGATGTCTTCACGTCGCTCTCGTTGGTTCAGCCAACATTGTGCTGCTGTCGCCACCGTCGCGAATGTTTATTGACTTCGTGCCGCCACCCGGATATATTTGCGCGGCTCCCATTTTATTACGCCGAACCGCTTTAGAATGAACCGGTAACGTCGCCATATGAAATTACGGTTTTGTTCCGGTTTGGGTTAAATATCACATGTTATATTTCGGTTACCGGTTTTGTTCAGGTACGATCTGAAACAGCAGTTTTGTTCCGGTTTTCGGTTCGGGTTCGGGTTCGGTTCGACGCCTTGCTCTGAGAACCGTTGTTGTGATGAACCTGGACCGAGCAATCCTCGATCCGCTTCTCCGCGTGGAGAAACCGCCAGTATTCTATGATTTTTTTTTTTTTTTTTTACTCTTGGATTGTAGTCTTTCTTTCTGCTCGATTGTTGGCAGCTTACTTTCTCTAGCCTCTCGAGGAACTCCCTGGCAAAAGCCCATGTGTTTTGTGTGGCTGAAATTAATAACTCATGTAATTTTGCGAGAAATGAATTTGCTTACCAGGCCGATACGTAGTAAGCTATATACGTAATATAGTAAGTTATAATACTGTGAGTATATAGAAGTATTTCTCCATTGTTCCTGTATTTTATAAAGAGTCATATCGATATAATGACAAAATATATGCGGAGCTCAAGCCTCAAGACTTGAAAAATGGTGATGCTTGGCGGGTCCCTATCAAAACGCCGAAAATCAAGAGGCCAAATTATTAAAAGGCCGAACGTCAGTATGTCAAAAAACTGAAATGCCGAAAAATTTAAATGTCGAATAATTAAAATGCCGAAAAGACATAACGCCCAAAACCTCGTGGAAAAGAAATGACGCGCTTTGTGACTACCACTTGTTTGTTTGCCGCCAGATCACTTTCCACTGACACGAGCCTGTTCAACTCGTTCTGCAAAGGCACCAGTATCAGTAGATTAAACTGATGTACAATATCGTATTTCTCTATCTGTCGTAAAGCTAGGCATATCAGTCGAACAGGACAGCTTTTATTTGTCACCAGAAAGAAATAGAGCTGCCCAGTGTTCAGAGTACAAGAGCAGCAGCAATGTGCGGCAGTAATTATTTCATTGATTCGGAGGGAAATGAACGAGGACGCGGTTGTGGTGTGCTACCAGAAGGGAAAAGCAAAATTTACCTACAAATACGATTATGTTTACGTGCTTGACAAGAAAGTAGGTTCTACACACTATTGGAGGTGGGAGAAGCGAGGCGAATGCAACGCTAGAGTGATTGCCGACCTTCCTGTGGAGTGTACTCACAAGATCATCTCGAAGACAGTTACCCACGCAAGCCATGCTCTGGATATCTGCAGAGTTACAGTTTTTCGTACTCAAGAACGGATCAAAGCTCTGGAAGGCACCCGTGAAGATTGTGCAGCTGGTCACGGCAGATGTGGCAGCGTCATCAAGGAAGCACCTTCCAAGCATTGAAGCCTTGCGCCAGATTGTGAGTAGGAAGAGGAAAGGGGACTGCCCACTCGAGCCGTCTGCCGTGCAGGAGCTCATCATCGAGGGCGAGTTCAGAACAACTTTAGATGGCCGGGAGTTTCTGCGGTGCGACTGCACTAACGCAGATAGAGCTCGACTCCTAATTTATTTTCACGGATGAAAACTTGAGGAAATTGGACGACGCTCCGATGTGGCTCATCGACGGAACATTTAAGAGTGTGTCGCCGCTCTTCGAACAGTTATACACAATTCACGGTAATCTTCATGGCCATGTGTTCCCTTTCGTTTACTACCTAATGACTCGAAGAGCCCAGATGACGTACGAGGCGCTCTTCAAAGAAGTGCTGAACTTCGCCGCAGATATGGGACTCGCACAAAATTCAAAAACTGTGAGTACAGACTTCAAACTGGCAGCAGTCAACGCTATTCGGCCGTTGCTCCCGTCGTCGCATGTGCATGGTTGTCTCTTCCACTTGTGCCAATCAGTATGGAGGAGAGTACAGCACCTATAGGACTGGCAGTGCTCTACAAAAGTGATGTAGGTGGCTTCGCTATCAAGGTGAGGCAGCTTGCACCCCTTTCGTTCTTGCCCACCGAAGAAATACGAGATGCCGATGCGTCTTTGAAACCACTCTTCACGCAAGAAGCCTCTGACCTGCTGCGATGGTCGGAAGACAACTACCTGCTTGGGAAATCACGCCGCCGCGCTGCCGCAGATAACACCGCCGTGATCATACGAAGTCCACCGGTGTTCCCGCCATCCCTCTGGAATGTGCTTGCCCTCGCTCAGAACGGATTTCCAAGGCGCAACAGCGCCTTTGTGGCATGGCACCGACGAAAATCGCTTGGCAGCTGCTCTCGGCAACCGGGACAATGTCGACGTTCTAAGCTTTCTTCGAGGAATCGCACACAACGTATCTGTCTGAAAGACAATAAACAAGAAATCGCTCTGCTATGCGACAAGATGTGGAGAAGTATATTTTTTTTTTTCCCCCTAACATTGATCACATTGCGAAGAAAATTAATCTTGCCAAGAAACTTTATATTCCACTATAACTAGGTGATGGCAGCATTCTGATGTTTCGGCATTTTAATGATTCAATGTTTTGAGTTTTCGGCTTTTTGAATTTTCGGCTTTTTGTATTTTCGGCTTTTTGAATTTTCGGTGTTTTAAATTTCGGCCTTCCGATAATTCGGCATTTTGATTTTTGGCGTTTTGAATGCGAGCCATGCTTGGCAGTGCTCAGTAAGACGTCAATAATCAGTTCACCTGGCACCAACAAAATACGCTAGAAATGGGTTACATAAAAAATATTATTCCTATCAATTGAGACAACACTTATTCGAGGAACAGGCAAGAAGAAGATTCCCTTACAAAAAATTTATATCTGGCCAGATCTGAAGATTTCAGATATGGCCATATCAAAAATTGGCCACATATAACCTGATATGGTATATCTGCCAGATATAGCCTCATAACGCCAGATATAGCCTGATACCCCTGGCCAGATATGGAAATCCCAGATCTGGCTGAGTAAGGAAATTCCAGATCTGGCCAGGCATTTCAAAAGTACAAAAACCTGAAATCAGCACTTTATATCTTTTTATTGTCTACGATTCTCCCAAGTGCCCCGGCCCGCACTCGAGGAGTTATGGAAACAGTGGTCCTTCAGCTCCTTAGTGATCGCTACTTTTGACCAATTCCATGATTACACAGTTTCGAGTGTGATTCGTAGTCACCGTGAACAAGCCTCCCATAGGGCTCAAGTACCTATCATATCACTTTTAAGTTTTTCGTCAATGGCAGCGTTCAGGATATTGTGCATTCTGTCCAAACTTCAACCAGGCTGAGCCGCCGAAATCTCTTACCATATTATCATTCTCGTGATTGTTGTTTTAGCAGGAATTACTTAAAAGCTGAGAAATCACAACAACCAAAACCGGGATTTAGCTCGGATTCCGCGGAGCTGTTTATGACATTCTTAGCGTTTCTAACTTAATATCAGCGTCTTTGAAGTTGTACGAGAATGATAATAATGTAAGAGATATGTCTGCGGCTCACCCAGGTTGAAGGTTGGACGGAATGCACAGTACTGACACTGGCGGGACATTTTAAAAGTGCTATGGCAGGTATTTGGGTTCTGTACAGCACGTGTTCAAGGCGACTCCGAATTACACTCAAATCTGTGTAACCATAGAATTGCTCAAAATGTTCGATCACTAGGCAGCTGAAGAAACACCGTCCCCATGATTCCTCGATTACGGACCGAGGCACTTACGGGATTTAGCAAATTGTCTATTCGGGCGTAATGTTAACACTTTGAAATAATTAAGCTACATTGAAATCCTAGCGAAAACTAGCACACATAATCTTAAACTTAAGCTTGTCGAAGCTGAAGTTCGGAATTATTTGTGCTAACATTTAGGTCGCGAACAATAAGTCATTCAGAGTTTTCTAACAAAGAATGTTTTTTACTTGTTTTAACTTTTTAATATATGGAAAACCGGCCGCCAGATAAGTCTGTATATACGCCAGATAAGTCTGTATATACGCCATATCAGGCTGTATATACGCCAGATAAGACTGTATATACGCCAGATAAGTCTGTATATACGCCATATCAGGCTGTATATACGCCAGATAAGTCTGTATATACGCCAGATAAGACTGTATATAGGTCGTATATAATCATATAATGTTTGATATGGCCAGATATGGCCCAGATATAATATTTCCATACGGGTTACGCCACTGCCCCCATTCCCGCCCACCGGATAACTGCTGCCTTAACCCTTCTTTGTGTACACAAATCTAATTCCAAGATGCAGGCAAGATGACTAACAACATGATCTTGGTGAACTGACCTGCGTTGGCTATAGAGTGAACTTGCCATGAAAAGAACCGACCGAAGCGCCGTTCGTCCAAGTAACTCGTTGAGGCGCCTGACCTGTTTAGTTGTTGGTGCAAGCGAACATGTAAGATTTTTTTCTCTTTTTTTTCTTTACTGGCTCGCACCAACAAATAAACAGGTCAGACGTCTCAACGAGTTACTTGGACGAGCAGCGCTTCGGTCGGTTCTTTTCATGGCAAGTTTACTTTATAGCCGACGCTGTTCAGTTCACCAATTGCACTTTTGATGCTGCCGTTCGTCACACTGGACTGTTTTTTGCAATCACGGAGCTGCGGGTCACCAGATTGGACCGTGCTTTGTATCTACGGGCGAGACTGGTAGCAAATTGCTACGTGATTGGTCCTATAGTCGCCTGCCTGAACGGGAGTGAATACCCCCGGGCTCGTTGCCATATCGCGACACCAGTAATCGTTTCTTTAAGGCTCTCTATTGAAGCACAAATACCGACGCCAACTGTACAAGCGTGCACCAAGAAATACTTGGGAAAATTGATATCCGACTTTCAATGAAGTTAGCAGATTGAAACTCGATAGCCGTGGTAATACTTCTCCTAATTTTGCTGACTCATCCCCGACTACTGTGACGAGCTCCCGCTCGTACAGAGCGACTGTAGACAGAGGGCTGCTCGTTTAACCCAAGTTTAACCCAACGCCAGAGCCAGTCTGCAGGCAGCAGCAACAACAGAACATAAAAAAAAAGAAAAGAAGAAACACGCTGCCGCAGCTGGCAACGTTGTGTCCCGCGGTGTCCCAAACGCAGACGCGCGTCTGTTTCGCCATTAATCGGGGACGGGGAACACAAAGGGTTCCTGATTTCCATTCCAAGGGACGCAGGAGGGGAGAAAGGGAGGAAACCATTTTGTAGCTCCTCGTGGCGTCGGGCGCTCTGCCGCCTGCCTGCAACACGGACAGGCTCTGGCATGCGAGCGAGCACGCGCCGCATGAAGAGGATGGATGGATGGATGGATGGGCGGGAGGGGGACGCAAGCCAGCTAATTGCGTCTTTCGTGGCCATGTTTCAAGCCTGGTTTCATCTCGCAGTCCGGGCGAAGCATACGCGAAATACGAGAAAGAATGTACCCTGAAAGAACGCCGACGGGGCTTTCTGTAAGCACGAACCTGGGGAAATTTGTTGAGGAGGTTCAACCTTGAATAAATAATCTTACTTATTTTTTTCGAAAGAGGGTTGTGTTTTAGAGCACAGCCGTGAGGGTACAACTTTTATTGTAGGTCACCTTTGGCTCGGGCTTTTAGGTAGGTCCAATGAACAGGCCAGGACTCATTCGCCTAAAAACGCGCGAGAACCGCTTAAGCGAGCGTAATACACTTTTTTTTTTGTACTTCAATATTTTTTGTAATAAAAACCCAGTGTTAGGACACATTCTAAAAGAAAGTATAATCTGTAAATATCCAAATCAAATATACCTTAGCGTGCTACTCAGCACTGTGACCCTAATCGAAAGCAAACGCAAACGAGCCGGCGAATTTTCAACGTTGCCAATACCCGAGACCGGTAAAGCATAACATGCTAGGATCTCGAACAAAGGTCTCCATTTGTACGCCTTTGTATTCCTTTCTATATTTTAGCATAGTGCTGAAAGGCTTCCATCCATAGACCTTTTCTGTGTACTCTCGTCCCCAGCCACCTAATAGGCGTATCCGGTATGGGCGACGAAAAAATAATCCAACGTTTCAACCTGCAAATAGTAAAAAAATAAAGGCGAGGCAAAACGAGAAAGTGTGACGGTTACGCTTATATCCCAAATGCCTTCTATTGGCGTGGCAAAGGCAAAACAAGGTTTTCGCCCATACTGGAAGTGACGTCAATTCAAGATGGCGGCGCACTTGCAGAAAAGGTCTATAAGATGAGCGTAACTTCACAAAACAGCGTCACGAAAAACCATCACAGGGACGCTAAATATAGCGAGCTTACGTCCCACTAAATGTCATAATTGCCGCTAATCAGGCACGTAGCCAGGGGGGCCCGCCCCCTGAAATCTTTCATTTTGCTTGGACCTCCACTCCCCCTCCCCCTCATACAGCATTTAGACGTGGGCACCCCCCCCCCCGCCCCCTCCCCCCCCCCTCCCCCGAAACAAAATCCTGGCTACGTGCCTGCCGCTAATTAAGTATTATTAATTAATACTAGCAATAATGAGTTGGTAATAGCAAGCAGAGAAATATACGCGCTTTTTCGCTACACACAATATGTGTCCAGGCTTTATCCGCTGCAGGATAACGTCGGGAGCGAATGCCGGGTCGAGATATCAACCGTCGTAAACGCTCTTTACTCTCCTAATTTCGGTCTGAAGTCCTGTGAGAGGCTTAACACCAAAACTCGCACCGTAGCATCCGCTACATATTTTTTTCATCAGACGTTCACGCCACGATTAGTCCGCAATTAGGTCGTACGTCAAATCCCCAACAACATTATGCTCCGATTTTCTTTTTAAGGCCATATAAATTTGTTTAGTGAATCTAGGTCACTAATTGGCTTCTAGTTTTTAGAACATCAGAGTGACGATGTGTATTGTATTGTGTAATATGGTTTTCTTTCTGTTCTCGTCGCTTTGTATTTTTGTGTCGGCTCCCTGACTTTGTCAAACTGTCTTCACAACTTTTTTTTTTTTTTTTTTTTTTTAGGAAGTGTAAATTCTGGAGATAAACTCTGAACTGCGAACCTTCTATGCCACTTCTCTAGTGGCCCCCTTAGTGACCCGTATAAATAACACAAACTCAAATTCCCATAAAAAAAGCAAAAAAAAAAAAAATCTGGATTTACAAGAAGAGGAAAAGGTGTAATTTTGTTTATTAGCAAAAACCTGAGTGAAGCCGATGAGGAGAACGGTCTTCAGCTCCGGAGGAAACCCTGGTCCCAGACGCGTGTTCCCTTTCCCCCTCCAGGAACACGTGATGCACCCTCGCTCCTGCTCGTGCACGCTGGATGGTTCCATTGGAGCTTCGAGCGCGGGCTTTCTTCTTTCGGGCTGCTCGTTTAGCGCTGGCGGGCACCGCGGCCGCGCCGAGACGGACGACGACAATGAGAGGCTGCTGCGGGGCCCGCGCAGGCTGCGTTACAGCCAGCTCGACCGTAACAATAGGAAGCAAATGGGTTGGGTCTCGAGTCGTTTGCATGCAACACTGGGTTTGGCCGGTTTTGGTATATATCTGCCGGCGCCTCCGATCTTTTTCGTTATTCCTAGCGTTTCTTGTTTTCGTTTCGTGTGTTTCTCGATATGGGGCGGGTCACACTTGCCGCGCGGTTATTAGCGCCGTTTCGTATGCTCCTTTGATGGCGAAGCGCTTTTGTTTGCTATGAGCTCTCTGTTAGGGTGGGCTTCTGATGCGCGATTATCTCTTCATATATATGTATATATGTTGTTCTTTTTTTTTTTTTTTATGTCTCGGGTATTTGTGCACGCTCGCGGTAATTAAAAGCTGGCATCCAATTTTGTGAAAGCATTGTGCTAGAAGAAGACGTGAGACTACGAAGAAAAAGATACTAAAAGATTTGATCCCTTACTTTTATGCACCGAAACCTTGTTTTTTTTGTTGTTTTTTTCTTTTTTTCGTGTTACTTTTACACTTACCGTTTTGTCTTCCGAACTGCCGAATAATACTTTAAACGGTAATGATAAATGTAAAGCAAACAGCCTGCACGCCTCTGATGGTTCCCAACCTGTTCTCTTTTTATTTTATTTTTGTAATGTTGGATGCGCCGTGATATAGAGAGGAAGCTGAAAAAAGAGGTAGTTTTACTATTGCAGCATCATTAGTCAAAGTTTAATTTTTATATTGTAGGCTCACGACAAAATAAAAAGACCGTATATATGCGGCATCGTATACCGATAAAGGCGTTTCTCTGTGTGTGTGCGTATTTTCTTACTTTTTAGATATCATGACGCTTTTCGCAAGTTTCTGTAGGTGGAGTTGCGCGGCAGCGGTCATTGCCCAGCCTCTATATTGATGTTCAAAGCATGCAGCGCTTTTTAACGCTACCCCACATGGACGTAGGAGGCTTCTGGAGGCGACATGATGCTACCAGAGGTGAAACTGGGGGAGACTTCCGGTTTGGGGGGACACGCCCCCAACGAGGACGAAAACCAAAAGACGCTATTGGACGAGCGTAGGCTCCCTTGGGGGCGCTGCCACCAACCGCGACCTCTACTTCCGGCTTCACTCGGGGATTTTTTTTCGTTCGGTTGGTTTGAGCCGGTATGCTGCCTTCTGCTCTTATTGTTACCTCAATGCTACCCCCAATCCCGAAATTGGGTACGTCCGTCCGTCCGTGCATTTTCTGCTGAATTTAGCGGGGAGAGTGGAGTCACGTGACGTCACATGACGTCACGTGACCTATGAGGAAATAGACGGCACGTGAGCTATACATCAATTCAGTTACCCGCTAACTTTAGCGGGTGAAATCGACGTCACGTGACGTATACAACCATTCGGTTTCCCCGATAACTTTAGAGGGAAAATATACATCACGTGACATATCGATTCCGTCATCAATTTCCTGTAATGCTTTTCACGCATTATTAGAGTTTGGAGGTAAGCGTCACTGACCATTTTCTTGTTTTGCTTTTTCTGGAACAGGTGTAAGGATAGAGCGTAATATATTTATTTATTTGTTTAGACTTTAGACCAGGGGTGGCCAAGCTGCGGCTCGCGAGCCGCATGCAGCTCTTCGCGTGTTCAAGTGCGGCTCGCTGCTTCCTACCCTAGCCCCTCCCCCCCCCCCCCCCCTCCCCTCTTTCCCTGGTCATACGAGCACTTCCCCAAAAAGAGAAATGAAACGCGCTTTAAATCGAAAGGCAGGTTGCGGTTTGGCAGTGCTATCTGCTACCATACGTACAGTTTGGACTCGGATAGATTGAAAGTAATTCGAATATCGTTTATTGCTCTCGACAAAAACTTGCCTCCCCCCCCCCCTTCCGCGGCTCTTGGAAGTTCCGTGGTTTTGTTTGCGGCTCTTCGGCTGGGTCAGCCTGCTTTAGACAAACAGATGTATCAGAGATCGGACTGATTTCACGTTCTCAAACAACGAAGAAATAACCCATATTATGTATAATCTGACGTGAAGCGTGTTTTTACACCGTTTTACAGGCACAATGTGGAACCCAATCGTTCTTCTTTTTCTTTGTTTTTTTCTTTTTTCGTGCAATTTTGTGATCTCAAAGGTTGAATTGTGCACTTCGAGTTCGACGCTTTCCTCGCCGATTTGCTTCAGAACGTCCTTTGATTGTGTCGTTTCCTAATTTCCATTCACAACGCAAGAAGGAGAAAGGCTCGCTTGGGCGTCAGGCGCGAGAGATCGTGAGGAATGTGTGGTCTAGAGCAGGGTTGTAAAAGTTATTTCGAAAATGTACCTGAGATACAGTTACAGTTACTCCTACAAAAACGTACCTATGTACCTAGGTACTCGCTTAAAAATGTACCCAGGTACAGGTGCAGTTGCTTCAAAGGAACTTTATCTATTTATTTTCCCAAATTTGTCAGAATAGACAATTCCCGAAATTCAGTGACATCTGGTGGCTATAATGGCAGTTTAAGTTTTGCCGTACTAATGGCGGCAATGAAAATGGAGTCTGCCGTATATTATTGGGCACCGTCACTTTGGCAAGTCAACGGCAAACGACAGTGTGCGCTTCACAGTACATTTCCTTCTCAATCTCTTTCAGTGACGACAGAAACAAAGATGCAACCACTCAGAACGAAGCGTCAACCCACGTACACGGCTGGATGCTACCAACAGATTGGCTGGGCCCGAGCTAGAAATGAACCCTTACACAAATCTAGCTTCCAATTCCTGCTTCGCGTCGTGCTAACGTCACGAATGTATAAGCCTCGAATTATCTGCTAAGGAGCATCTTCAACTTCTTCGTTCATCAGTCAACAGAAGGCCGCCATTAGTACGGCACATATGCCGTTTTTTCCGATGATGATGGTGATCAAAGTGGCCAGACTGAATTTCGGAAAGGGTCTATAGATCGGAAGTAGAGCTTTTTATACTAAGGGTACACATAAAAACGAGTTCGATAAATGTGCCTTAGTGGCGTCAATGCGATGTCCACATCGGAGCTGAGTCCTCACGTGCCTTATCCCCACGCCCCAAGTGGTTCACCGAAGCCACAGCATCCACTGTTCACCATGTCACCCCGAAGCCGCCGAAACTCGGTTGTTGACGTTCTTGCCTTCGGAACCGGTGCTGACGTCGACGGGCCCAGAAGACGTCGGCCGCCTGAAGAAACGCACGAGTCGAATGCATATGCACCTAACCTTCACGACGACGAGCAAAAAACTTCGAGCTTCTTGTTTTTTTTTTTTTGTTTTTTTTTTTATGGTAGAAAATTATGCTTAATTTTTCTTTCGGAACTTTTTCAGTTTTGATAACTGCAAAATTTGAGTCTGATTTATTGAGTGGAAAATGTATTGTATACGCGATGTTACAATGCTTTACGATTGTAATTATACTTTTTCAATTATATTTTATATTGTATTTATGGGAGAGGAGAGCCACCATGCACCAGGACAAGATACAGGCAACAGAAACTGCGCCCATCTTTCAAGTTATCTCCTCCCTTGTATAGCTGTCAGAAGAGCTTAAAACGCGCAATGAAGTCGATTTTGGTGTGAGATGAAGGAAGCAGGTCGCTATTTTCCCTAAACGGAGTTCCGAAGCGATTCGATAAATTGGTGTCGGTAGAACGGCATCGGCTAATCCACCGTCTGCTCAAACGAACACCGCTATTCGCCAAAGTGTCGTTCGATGAAACATCATGGGCGGGGCTTCGTTCGCTAAAACGTCGTTCAAGTCAACGCCTCTCAGGTCGCAGCCAAGTCAACGTTAATCACGGCACAAGGTAGTGTGTTAAAACTTCAGGATTTATACTCTCGACCATTTTGTCAAAGGGAATAGAAAAGTACCTGTAAAAAGTAGCTTCAGTTAGTTACAAGTTACTTGAAAATGTACCTAAGATATATTCACTGGCGGTCATAGCTGAGCTCGCTGCTCCTTTCTTACCACCGAGGAGGAGAGAGAGGGGAAGGTGCTTTTGTACGAATTTTGAGTGGCAAGTTAATCTTCTATAATCTTCCAGAGGGAGAATAGCGACGGCTCGGGAAGCCTGGGATGTACAAAGGAAAGCCCCGGCGGGAAGAGCGTCTTTCCTTCCCCTCTTCTCTTGCGGTTGCCCGAGAGCTGACGGGAAGCTCTTCCCGGGCATGCGCTGTGAGCAGTTACCTCAAATATGGCGTCCAGTGAATTGCAGATACCGAGAAACGAAAGCACGTAGGTCTGCACCTCAGTTACAACAAAAGTACCTGGATACCGATTTCCGGTTACTTGTACCTACTTTACAAACCTGCTCTAGGGTTCGTCGGGAGTCTCAGATCGCGTCGTACCGCCAAGTACAACGAAAATCGGAGCTGACAGGCTTTGGGAAATCGACGAAAAGTTTATCCGCCGACGGCGGGAAACGCTCTCTTATAAAAAATGGGTCAAAAACAAGTGTTGAAGCGGCGATCCGTTGGCGAAACCATGGGGTGCCAGTGTAACGGCGAGAAAACACGTACTACTGCAGCGCGACCGGGGGGACGCGGTTTGCATTTGTTGCTGTTATGCATTTTGCGGAGGGAGCGTGCATGCTTTGTTCGAATTCGGAGACAAGGCGGCAGTCAACCCAAAGAGCTCGAGTGCTCAACCCGCTTTCTCCGTGTGCTCCGGACGGCTAGGATACAACGGCAGAGAGGAAGACCCGTTTGGGCACCGAACGTCACCAACTTCCGTGTTCCAGCCCCGTGCGGCCTTCCTCTGCCGGACTGCGTCAGTGCGACGACCGTCCGCGAAGCCCAGCAGCCACCGCACCCAACAGGGGTTTCATTCCACGAAGCGAAACAGTATTTTTAATCGCGTAGCAGACAGTATCGTCGATACTCCCGTAGCAGATGAATATGTCTTCCTTCGACTCCTTGGCGCACTGCAGACGCCGCGCGGAGTATATGCAAAGTGCAGGGGAAGTCGCGTGACCTACCGCTGTCGGCCCCGGCAACTTTTAGCTTTGGCTGCGCTCGGCGTTAAGGTGAAACGAAGTATACACCTTCTCATAAAGGTGTATGAGGGCACGTTAGCGCGCGTGGCTCGTGATTTTTGTAAACAGTGGAAACCAAACCTCTAAAGTAATCATTGGAACCAGGCCTCGGCGTTCTGAGTTCCCCTCGCGCTCTCGTCTCCTCCTCTCCCTCTATTTCTCGGCGCATTGCACTGGCTAAATTTGATATTCACAGCGGAGATGTCAGATGCCGTTTAGGGCAGATTAACTTCCCTTTGTAGAAACACCTATACAACAAATTATATATATATATTTTTTTTATTTAGCTTTCATGATTTCACGGATGTATGAGCGCGAACTTGGTACAATGTCAAATAAATTCACGAGCCAAATAAAGTACAAGCTACCGGTTGCAAAAACACAAAGTACATTGACTAATTCCAACAGGTAAGAACAAGCAATTGGCAACGTTCAAGCATTTACAAATAAAAAAATTATTACTTTTATGCTAAAAAACAAAATTCTTAGATATTTTTTTTATTTACTTTTTCAGGTTTTGCCAGAAAGTCTGAGAGGTCGTTTCGATCGGAAAATTTTTGAAGAGGAGCGGAGATGATGAAAAGAGGTTAATACGGGTTAAAGGGTTAGGATTTCTGCGTGCAGTGAATACTCGGTGGAATCCGCGGCGGCAGGTTTGCAGAATTGGTGTATGAATACAGTGTAACTCTGATAAATACGGTAAAAGAAAAATTGTCGAGAAATCTTCGCTGTATCAAAAAAACGGAAAGACCTAGTTTTTATTTTTGACCATCACTTTAAAGTTGTTTCCGCAGTCGAAGGGGGCGGCTCTATTTTGCAATTCTTCAAGACTTACGTATGTGGCACTTGTGCGGCGAACTGGAAGCTATATTTCGATATTGTATCCTTAATAGTAATTTTATATAAAGAAAAAATAAAGCAGCCGCGCCGCTGGGACGCTTGGGACTGTTTAGGCATTGATCAATGCATCCTCGCTTCAAAATATATTGCGCGTGAAATAGGCAGAAGAATATTTTTATTACATTAAAACTTTAGACTGAAACAGAAGGAGGATTTATTAGACAATGACACATTTGTTCTTCTAATTTTCTGGCATTTTCTAATCTTATTGTCTAATTGCCGCTGCAAGTATCAGAGAGGCTAGTACACAATGCTTCATCGACGTTGAAACCACGCAAAAATTGAAGCTGAACTTCAAGCAGCATTTAAATAAACGGATATATTTATGCTAAATTAATTCAAGACAGCTTCAAATTTTCGCGCACGAAATTACGGGGAAGTCATGCTGTCCTTTATTTTGCGTCCTGGCGTTGCAGCCCTTCTGTAACTCCTTTTCGTCTCTGCTTTTTTAGTAGGCATGATTTTGTCCGTGTTTTGCCTTATATACAAGCCGTTTAACTCTGTAATATTTTCTTTCCAGCCTTTAAGTTATACAAATTGTCTTTCTCTATGCCTGTCCTTTTCGGAAAGCTATACCGAGAGCCATGAAAACCTCCAATTCAAGGGACGCGTCGACAGTATGGTGACAGTTGCACTTGGTATGTCGCTATGAACGGTGTGATATGATAGAAAGTGTCATTTGCTGCTGCCAATGCGAAGAAAAGAAAGAGAAGTTACGTTCTGCTCCTTCTTCGCCCCCCTCTTCATACTGAATATGTTTAACGAAACCCTAGATCACAAGCACAAAACGTTCATCTAGTTTTGTATGCCAGCCACAGTTTATAATTAAAAATGTTAAGTGGTCACCAGTTCTTCAGTGAGGCCCCAGCTTATAATTGAAAATGTTAAGTGTTCACCAGTTCTTCAGTGCGCTCCCCATCGGAATTCGTTTCAAGACTGAAAAAGTGGTCCAGAATAAACGGGCACTCATCGACAGCGAAGAAGGTTTCGAATTCTCCCAGGGAGTTGGTACAATGCATTCTATAATCGCCATAAAACCGAACAAGGCATTCCTCTTTGCAGAAACGATTCCAGCTCGCAGGCAGCAGCAATAGCAGAAGCGAGCGGCCATCTCACTTTAGCAGACGACTCGAAAGCGGCGCGCCGCCATTGGCCGTATTTTAAGCCAATCGGAGCGCGGCATCACCGTCAGTGCGGAATAGCTGCTCCGGCGAACGGGTGCACTCCCTTTTCCCTTGCGACGCCTCGCTCGGTTTTTCGGCTACGGGGGGCTGGAATTGCCCGTGGTGGACGCGATCATCTCACAGCATTTTGACACTGTGGGGACCTCTTGACGTTGAGTGCTCCCTGTGAGTGAAGCGTTGTGACTCGTCCTGTGTGTAGTGTGTGCACGGTGTGTGCGTGTTCCCGGGTTTCGTGCAGTTTTCACGGACGGACCCATCATCCGACCCCTCTCAACAAGTCGGCTAGGCCTAACCGCTCGGGCTACGGAGCGGAGCAGGGAACAGAGCCGCTCGTAAAGATTGCCGTTTTTCGGTAAGTGGCTGCTATTTAGGATTTGGTTTTAGCCGCACCGGCCTCCGAAACCCCGGAAGAATTGACGGACATAATGCGATCCGCGGAACGTAGACGGGGACGTTGCCGCGTCGCGATAATCCGCAGTGTTCTCGCGGCTCATCCTCGCTGGAAAAAGCGATCTGGAGGGATGATCTCCTGTTTGAGCGGGACGAAAACACCTCGTTTTGTGGTAAAAGCAACCGGACAACATCGGGTTTGCTTTACACTTTTGAGGTGTGCGAACCTCTTGTACCGCTTTGCCGCGGTGTATGAAAGCACCGTCCGCCGCTACCGGCGAGCTCAATGAATGATGGCACCTGTCAATCATCCATTGCTGTCACGGCTTGCCGTGTCGCCTCAAATCTCCAGGGTCTTTTCGGTTTCTTTCCTGCCGTGTAGGGTCGCCGAACCGTACCTCAGACTTTGATAATAGAGGATGCTGATCCTTTGTGTGTGTTGGTGCTTTTTTTCTTTGTGTGTGTGTGTGTATGTGTGCGCGCGCGCGGGCGTGGTAGCAGCAGGTCGTGTTCCTCGATTTCTTAGTTTACTATGTTCTGCAAAGTTTTGGCAGCCTTGCTGTCTCTCGAAGACGGATCGGCGGGCGTCTGGGTTTGAGTTCGGTTTCGTACGTTATCAGTTTGTGTGGGAACCTCGTGAAACGAGCAAAGGACCGTGTGAAGATGCTAAATGGAGCATACATAATATCTTTTATTTTTATTTTCGTAAGTGGAGAGGCGGTCTATTTGAAGGTGTCATTCGGTAGTTGGTAATCGGCCTTGGCAATATTAGTTCAACGTGACTTCTAAACATTTTTGTATCGCGCAGAACTAAAGAGAGGCAGACGATGTGAAGTGTTCCGCCAACCCCTGAAATGTTTAATATGAGATGGGTGTGTCCAGCCTTTCCTCAAATATGTGGCTACGAGCACATTCGTGTGCACCATTTCTCTCGCTACAGTGTATCCGTTACTTCGCGGCAAAGTGCCCGGCGGACGGATCCTCGGTTGACGAAATCGAATGTAGACAAGACTTCGTTGCACGTCAAAAATATTCCCAGATGGCCTAACCTATACGACCTTCGCTGGGGCGTGCTGATACCCTTGGTTTGTTTTGACACCAGAGCTCTCCAAATATATGTTATATATTATTTTATTTTTTTTACAATTTGCATGCATGATTATTGCTTTACTAGTCAATTCTGACATAACAACCTTCGGAGATGTTTGCCATACACCTTGTTTGTAGACGCATTGGATTTTCTCGCGCTAAGGAAGATATAGACAACAGCATAACCTAACACTGCTATGTGTGGAATTTGAAGGACGCATTCGGCATGTGTAACGAAGGTCCCTTTGTAAAGTTATTGCCGCCTTCGTGGGATCCAACGCCCTCGGAGGCGTGGTTCATTGATCTTGTGTTTCCCGCCGGCGCCCCAGATGGCGCCACTGCCTTACGAGCCGCCAACTCGCCTCCGTACTCCATACCGTCGGCAGCAGCGAACGCGTGTCGATCGCTTCTACATTACCGTCCACGGTTAGACATTTGCCACGATGTAACGTCTACGGTTGTCTGTAATGTGAATACTTACTTGACGTTGTAGAAACAAAAAAAGGAACTGTGACTCCGACTTTAACGTAGACTGCACAGCGTTCCGTTCTGTGGTGTGACTGATGATTGTAAAGGCCCGTTCACACTCTTGCAACCGAGAGAGACGAGACTTGTTAAAACCTCTTAAAATTTCTTAGGACGCGAGAACACACTGGCACGATCTATGCGGTGGCCCTGGAACTGCATTTCACAAGGGCGGAGGTTTTGCGGGATTTCCGATGTCAAGTGTGCGTAATACCTGCAAGAAAGGCTCGTTTATAACGTTGATAAAAACTTTTCGAGCCAAGAAAGAAAGGATAATGCGCGAGAAAAATATGCTCCGTTTCATACTTAATATGCAATGCTGTCAAAGCTATATACTGGCGCGAGCGCGTGACTTTGTCTATGGTTTCTTTCGCGCGAGCACGCGCGCAAATGATCAACGAGATCAAGCCTCTTGCTCGCGCCAGTAGCTTTGCCAGCGTTGTACGCTAAGTGTGAAACAGCCAAGTTTACACTGCTCCCCAATAGATAGAATTTGAGGATCGGTTGAGGCAAATGGATGGGGACCAATGGGCACGAAAGGTTCTCGGCTATTTATACATAAGGAGCATAGACACAAAGTGGAGACAGTGCACTAGGAAATTAAGAGGAAAGTTATTAGGCTATAGTGGAGATACGAAAGAGCAGGTCTCAGTTAAGAAGAAAGTTAAGGCCACAGAAAGAGATCGGTGGCTAGACGGAATGCAGACAAAGTCGGCTCTGGAAAGCTATAGATTAAACAAAACAGTTATTGCCAAAGAAAGCATTTATGATAATTCTAGGGGAAGCTCATTGTTGTTTGAGGCGAGGACGGGTGTTCTGCGACCCAGAACATACAGAGCGAGGTACCAGGAAGTGGATACAGTGTGCACTGCTTGTGGAGAGGAGGACGAGACGGCTGAGCACTTGATAATCTACTGTAAAGGGTTTCACCCTATGCCTACCGAAGACAACATAGATTTAATAAAGTCATTGGGTTTTAGAGACAGTGAAGGGAGAGTGGATTTCAAGACTGTAGAGACTACCAAGCAAAGATTAAGTGAATGGTGGCAGAAAGCGAGGGAAAACTAGGTATTTTCTTATTAACTGATGGCAAGGGGGTTTTATAGCCCCACTTTCTTTGCAGTGCGGAGTGAATATAGATTTCACATTTAAATATTCTAAGCTTAAATGGTAAAACCAAATGGCTAGGTGGCATAAGCTACCGTCCGATCCAAAGGGCTCAGCCGCATTCATCCATCCATTCGTTGTAAGAGGTCGCAAGGAACCCAGTTTTAAGAGGTCGCAAGGGTGTGAACGGGCCTTTAGAGGCCAGTCTTGGGCAGTAACGTGTTACCGGTACCTAGTCACTTTTTCCTGTTGCTTGTAGCTGTAACTCGTTGCTGCTTAGTGAAAGTAACTTCTAGCTGTAACAGGGTTACTACTTTTTAAGTAACTTAAGAGTAACGTCGTTACAGTTAATTCTCAGATTTATGTGCAAACAGGGTTACTTTTTTTTAAAGTAATGCCGTAGTTACACTGGCCATTTTAACTGTGGTTACGCAAACGGCAGTTAGCGGCCGCTAACCGTGGTTTCACCAAACTGAACTGAGATAATGATAAGCAAAAATATATACACCAACCAAATCCTTGTTTATAGGCGGAACTCTATTGGAGAAACAAATAACTTTCAAGAGAGAATCCGCTAGCATAAGAACGACGTTCGCAAGTTCGACCATGAACGCAGCGCCGTAGCTGAGCACAGCGACGTCAATGACCACAGGATTGACTTTGCCAACGCCAGCATCCTTGCCGTTGAGACCAATCCCAGACATAGACTTTTCATTTAATCCTGACACATCCAAACGACTCCAGAAAGCGTAAATAGATCCCTCGGCACTCTGCCGACTGTCTACGTGAACGAAAAAAACAAAACAAATTAGACGTTAGTTTATACTGCAGGAGTTTAGTCTGCCAGAACATGGCGACATTGTTACCTCTGTAAATAAGCAATTTAGTCAGTGCAGTACAACCACTAGCCTGGGTTCTTCAACGTGCACCATAGAGTAGTGATACACGACTTCAAGCCGGTAGGTGAACGGACTTCGCCGCCTCACCGATGCAAAACGAGACACAGCCGTTGAAGAAAACGGATTACTGCTCCTCAACGGCCATAGCCACAGTCAACCCCCGAAGAAGAGACCGAGCAGGTCTTGAAACGTAGGGTTCCGCCTTTAAACAAGGATTTGGTTGGTGCATATGTTTTTATTTATTTTTGTTGCTCCCCAACCAGAGAGGCTTCTCTCGAATGTTCACTTTCAAGTTGAACTGAGATGGTGTTACACGGCCATTTTAGTTGAAAAGTTGAAGCCAAAGCGAAACCAACTGCAAGGTCCCGTGTTTAGATCAAGGACGCGTTTTTTATATTTATTGTAACTGTCTAAAACGAGTTTTCTTTGTGGTGCGTAACGAATAATTATCAAGACCCCTAAAATAGATACAAACATGGGCGACATTAGGGAAACCGCATTGCCATCGACCAAAATCAATGGCAGCGCCCGAGGGGTGCGGGCTTCGCCGTGTCCCACGACATGGCGTAATTGCTTTTGATGGATATCTGCGTTTGAGACACCTTTCTTTCGGCGACATTTGTCTCCACGGTTCCTTCTAGGTGCGTCCCCTGGCATTCCGAAATAGTTAAAGCTTCGATAACCGGCAATGCAGCAGTCGTCGCCATATTTAGCTCAGTTAGCGAGCCAAACAGACCGTGGAGCTCAGTTTGCGCTAACCATGGTTTCGTGCTAACCGCAGTTTGGTCAGCCGTGTAACTGCACAAAACTTCAGTTAGCTTAACTGTAGTTATGGATGACCGTGTAACAGGGGTATAACTGTAAAGAGTAACGTCGTTACAGTTACTTCTCAGATTTATGTGCAAAAATATTGCTAACACGACCACCAAATTGTTTCGCAGCTCGTGATAGAGTCCCAACTCCTGGTACGGGAAAGGCACAGCAAAAACTGCTGCAGAAACCGTCTGGAGCACGAGGGAAATAATAAAAATAAACAATATTTTGGGTGACTCTGCTTGGCTGTAAGCTGGCCCCGCCAACTGGGAGGATGGGGACGTTTCCGTCCGTATCCGCCATGTATGGTATACATCGCCCACAGCGCACGCAGATGTAACAAAGCGCGGCATCTCTAATGCGTCTTTCTTTCCTTAGTTCGGTAGAAGAAGCGTGTGGTTTTTGCAGAGGACAGGTTTTGGTGATTGTCGCCCCAAACGCCCGCAGGCTCACAAGTCACAACCGATTTCCAAACCTTGTCTTCTTGCCGCCAAGCATGCGTTTCTTTCCCCTCTAATTTGAATCGTCCAACTCCCAGATGCACACTTGCAGGGTCTCGACTTTAGGCCCAACTTCTCTCCCTTCCTTTTTTTTTTTTTTTTTTTTCCAATTTAGTTATTGTTTTTTTCCTGCCGTCACCCACTTTTTGTCTCTTCTCGAGTCCCGTCACTTGAGAAAGAATATTGGGGAGTTTTCGTAGACCGCGTTTCCCCCTCCGCTAAGCCCTCCGCAACGAAGAGGCCGCTACTGCGCCTGCGCGCCGATGGGCTTGGCTGTGGAGTTCCGGGTATCGTAGAGGGTTGCGGAGAGCATTGCGAGACGGCGAAAACCATCTACGAAAACTCCCTATTTACTCGAGACGTCTGTGGCTACGTTTACATGGATGCGACTGCAGCGCATCGGATCCAGTTAACGAATCGAATCGGTCCATGTAAACAACTCGGATCCGATCCGCTGGGACGGGGTGGTTTGAGATGGTCAATCCGAATCGAGACTCTCCGTGTATACACCAACTCATGTTTACAAACAAACCGGAGCGCCCGGAACGCCTCTAGCGGACGCCACCGGCGCCGCGCATGCGCGATGGGGGTGTGGGCAAGGCGCTCGCCGTCGCCCATAAACAAACCATTGAAATGCGATGTTATCGGCGTCTGTGTGAGTCCCCTTGCCCTTTTTCGCGTTCGAATTGTTGATTCTACGTCTTCCTGGCAATGTCTGACTACTTGAGTGGCCTCAGCGAAATTAACAAGGCTCGTTACACCGCAAAACGTCGCGTCAATAATGTGACATGCGGCGATTCGTTCCGCGTGGACGCCGCAGAATGTACGCTAAAGCCTGATTCATATAATAAGATTTCGCTCGCTATTTTCAGTCGCAACGTCGCTCGGGCTGCAAAAGCGTGAACCGAAGCTGAGATGGTCGACGTCGATACTGAAAATCTAAAGCAGAATCGGACTATGCGAATCAGGCCTAGCAAGTCAGTGATGGTCACTGGTAACAATGATCAACATCTTGTATCTACTGTTTACATCGAGCCTGCTCACCAACCTTCAAATTTAGGTCTTTTGAGGCGTGCATTACTTCTTATCGCAAATACCGGGCCAAGATTCTGTCTACGGGCCGGCGTCGTCTGAGAGAGCAGACGACAAGCAGACACGTCTGAAAGAGCAGACGACAGTTCGAACGATCAGGTGGCCGTTTGAACTTGAAGACGCACTGAACGTAGTCCGCAGGTGGTCCGCACAACTTGACGGTTTTTTGGCGTTCATGTTGGAACAAAACAAATAAATCTGATCACAGCTGTCCGTGAATTCAACCCAAAGTGCTTCCCACCCAAGCAATCGTTGTCCGACGGCGTCTGCTTTTCCCTTTTCACGGCACATATCCATATTCTCGGACGAACCGAGCACGTGAAAACTGACCTTCGAACCTTCCTCGACACTTTTGGTACGGCCCCAGTCGCGGCGTTTTGACGAGAAGGCAGGTTTTTGTCTGGTTCTTTTCAAAACAACGCAGGAATACACGTCTGGCATGGGGACTTCTGCCCACAGCCCCAGACCGGAAGTGCGACCGACGCGCCACCACCGCGCCGTGACGTCACAGCAATGAGTTCGTGTATACGCTAGCGGATCGAATCGAGTGCTCGAGCGAGGGGTTACGGGAGCTTTGCTTTGCATGCCGCTAGGCAAACCGGACACCTCGGAAACAATCTGAAGGTCACGAGGTTTGCGTTGTGATCCTTCGACACGAGGTGCCGCTACAGGTCGATCGGAATCCATGTAAACCTAGTGGCTGAAGCGGATCCGATTCGCTAAAGCGCGATCCAAACCAACGCTTCTTTTTGCGCCTGTAGGTCGTGCGGCTGCGGATATGACGCATTTCGTGGCGTTTTTGCTGTTTCCGGGCGCGCTTTCTGAGTCAGAACCGTGCGCTTTGGTTTGGACGGGCGAAACTTCGGGCGAGCGCGCACGCAGGCACGAGCGCACAAGCAAAGTGCAACTGCGACAGACTGGCCGGCCAGACGGTGAGAGAGAGAGAGAGATCGCGTTGTCATGTTGGAAGAGAATAAAAGGGGGGGAGGAGAGGGCAGCCAGACGGCGAGAAACGCGGAGCCGGAACTAGCTTGCCCTCCACCGATTGGCGGGGACACAGGAGCGCCCTACTACGTCACCGCGCGTTTTTGTGCGCGTTGAGAAGAAGTTGAAATGATCCAACTTTCTTGTGCGCGCCCGGAAGGAGCGAAGAAGCGGCGCGACGTCACGAAAATACGTCAAGCGCGATCCAAACCAACGCTTCTTTGTGCGCCTGTAGGTCGTGCGGCTGCGGATGTGACGTATTTCGTGGCGTTTTTGCTGTTTCCGGGCGCGCTTTCTGAGTCAGAACCGTGCGCTTTGGTTTGGACGGGCGAAACTTCGGCACGAGCGCACAAGCAAAGTGCAAAAAATTTGTAAGGGTGCAGGCGAGCTGGTGGAAGTTAACCATATTTTGTTTAACCCGAGACTGGGGTATTTCGGAAAAGGGACGAGAAGAAAAGAGGCCACAAGGAGGCGACGTCTCAAACACAGCTAAGGATTTTATTCCATCGTATGCACTTTTATACACACCACGTCCACACACCACCAACCAAGTCGACCAATGACAACATAACACCCGAAATACACTAAGCCAAACATAGGCCCAAAACATTACAAAAGAAAAAAGCAAAGTGCAACTGCGACAGACTGACCGGCCAGACGGCGAGAGAAAGAGAAAGAGAGAGATCGCGTTGTCATGTTGGAAGAGAATAAAAGGGGGGGGGGGGGGGGGGGGGGGGGGAGAGGAGAGGGCAGCGAGACGGCGAGAAACTCGGAGCCGGAACTAGCTTGCCCTCCACCGATTGGCTGGGACACAGGAGCGCCCTATACGTCACCGCGCGTTTTTGTGCGCGTTGAGAAAGAAGTTGAAATCAACCAACTTTCTTGTGCGCGCCCGGAAGGAGCGAAGAAGCGGCGCGACGTCACGAAAATACGTCACATCCTCAGCCGCACGACCTACAGGCGCAAAAAGAAGCGTTGGTTTGGATCGCGCTTTAACTGGATCCCATGCGCTGCTGTCGCATCCATCTAAACGTAGCGTGTGTCTTTCTGCTTGTTTGTGTGTTTTCTTTAAATTGAAAGACTGCCTTAAGCCGGGAGCACTTGGAATCAGTTGATTTATAGATATTCACGTTATGGGCTTTCCGGGTGCTCTCTTCTATAGTTTGGAATGATCCAGGAAACTTGGTATCGTAATCATGGTGGAGGCTCCCTGGGTATACATATGCTACGGAGAGGCCAATGCGCGCTCGATTTAGTTTTTTTAATGTTTTTTATAGAGAGGGGGTGACCGCTTAGGGCGAGCCGTGCCGCAGTCGCGCCTACCCGAGAAGGTCGGCGAATACTCGTTAACGTTTATACGGCCACGCTGGAGGCTCAATTTCTTAACGTTAACGAGCGGCAGCTGGTAATATTGGGGAGGCCGGAACGCGTTAATACGTTAATCCGTCTTGCAGGCGCCACACTCGACTCGCGGGGCGTGTGTGTGTGCCTGGGATAGGTTGCGCGCGCTTCGAGAATCGAAATCGGCTGGCACCGATAAATCGGGCTGATGCACGCGGTCGACTGGTCGACTTTGCACGTTCGCCGCGGTCGTTACACGGGGCGCCTAAGTCGTTAGCGGCCTGGCCTGCTCGGCCCTTTACTCCATTTCACCCCTAGATGACAGTGCGGGGGAAGTCTATGTGCTCGTTGGACTAGTGGTGCGTTTACTTTTCGTCACGTGCTCTCACTCCCGCCCGTACCCTCGCGCAGAGAGCGGGGTTATCCGATGAAAGGGAGGTGGTTGATTGGCCCGGCGACTGCGTAGCTCCCACCGCACTGTCGGCTTATTCGTGAAGAGATTATAGTGCGGCTTTGGATAAGCGTTCGTGCTTTCCGAATAGAGGCCTCGCGAGGAGAGAGCTGACCGATTCTTCTCATTAGCGGGAACCCTGCAGCGGGTTGGTCGACTTGACCGGCGCGGTTCGGTATTTTGTCACGTACGGAGACTCGTACGGCGAGATTGGACGACATTTCGTGCGTGATTGTGTGGAGGCCCATCGTGATAAATCGGATTAATCTTTTTTTTTTTATTATTGTTAATTACTGTCAACCCTTATTCGGGTTATTACACGAAGTGTTTTTACTCTTTTGATCCTATGAATCAAATAATAAAACGATAGCCTTAAAAAAAAGGAACACAAACATTTACATTGATAAGGATAGCATGCAGCCTTTTAGAACACTAACACCCGATGTTCGTAAATACCAATAAATTAGGTGGACAACAAAAGAAAGATACACACAAATAAGTTTCCTTAACAGATATATTTCAACGTGTTTCAAACATTGCTTCCAAGAAAGTGCGAGAATCAGTCATGAAGTGCTGCGAATTACGAAGACATGCTGTGGGGCAATCTGAAATGACAATATTAATTGAATCGGTGCGTCCACGAATGAACGGGGAGCTGGTATACTAATATGCGGACGAAGAAGTGATACACGAATAGTACGTATAAAATATAGCGATGAAACGTGCAGTTCCAGGGTTCTCAGTTACCGCATCACTACAAACACAAAGTTGAGCTCAAGATGAAGATGAGCCTCCGACCCCCCCCCCCCCCCCCCCCAAAAAAAAAAAAAAAAAAAAAAAAATGTCCGTTTTGGGAGTTTACAATGGCGAGAGAGAGCTGCATGTATTAACCCAGTTCGGCCACTTAAACGTTGTCTAGATAAGGGGGGGGGGGGGGGGGGGGGGGCTACGATATTAACGGGGACGATGTTAACGACACATCACTCTATTTTGAACATCGCGCGCACGTTGAACGTTGCGTGGGTTCACGGACGTAAGCGTATAGGAATCCAAAAGGGTGCTTTCTTTGCTCGAGTACTCGCCCCGCAAAGAAACCATTTCACAAAGTCGCTTTCTCACAGCTGTTGAGGCGCGGATCAGTCGCCGGGTCGAAATAAACTCGGGTCGTCGTGGAAAAAAAAGAAAAAAATCTTTCCATTTTGTGGGGGACCCGTTACATCGGCTGTCGTCGTTCGAACACTTGGCGTGCGAGCTCCACGCAATGGACATGATTGCGACGAGTCAGGTGCGTGTCCTTGGCGCCAGAGTCCCGATTGCCTCGGCTTTGATCTCCTCCGCGCTGACTCTCCCCCGTTCATTTCCCTGTTGTGTGTCGGCGGCCGCCAAGCTGGGCCGCTGTCTGTCGGGTCTCCCCGGGTGCGGTCCGCAAGAATACGACGGCCTTGGAGCCGGCCGTCGCGAGGGAGGCAGCAGAGCGAGCCGCCGCCCGGTTTCCCACGCCTCGGATCCGCCGGATTCCGCGCTGGGGTGGTCGGCTGCCCGCTGCTCATACACCTTACAAGAGACAGTCCTTAGAGGCACTGCCTGAGGCCTTCGTTGTGTGACGTCACGTTGGTAATGCAAAAACTCTCTGCAGACACGTTCTAAGCATGTTCGAAGCCCACACGCTTCCGAGATACTTGAGGCGTGCCCCCAAGTAATTGTGTCTGCAGACCGTATCTTTTTGTACGACGTACGGGCAGTGTGACCCCGACCTTCGGGTGCGCTGTTCGTGTTCGAGCCCAAGTTCCGAGTCTCGACCTCGAACTGTCGTGGTCATTCTGAAATATTTGTACCTTGGGCCAAATCGCCCAGGCATTAAGGCGAATGTTGGGAACGTAAGTACCTGTCCCTGTACGTATTCTCCTTGCCTGCGTCTAATATTCCTGTTGAGGGTATGTTTAGACAGCACGATGCGAGTTTTCTCTACTTATTTATTTGTTTAGGAATATTGCCGGCCGCCTTAGCGCTGACCAAGGCAAGGATTAACACTGCTTCGCAAACCGTACGAGTAAATGAGGAAAAGGAAAATCGTAGGTACCAACAACGACGCAGTCTGAGTGATATTCAATTCAACGACTCAACGGGTGTTTCATGTAGATGAATAATTTGGCCAGTGCAGTATACGTCCGTTAACTTGTCCGCGTGATGCAAGTTAGCTATATCCACTGTTAACGTGCATCACGCGGTAACGACCCACAACCGCACGCCGGTATACGATTCTCATCCAGATCGAAACAAGCAGGGGTGGGGATTTAACCCAGAATCCGTGCGTGGGTTCAGGGTTCAGCAGGGCGAGCTTTCGCTCCCTGGTCGTGCCTTGAGAACAAATACACAGGCCCCTTGTCGGACCTGTGTCTTCGTTCGGCCACCGATCCCTCCGAAGATTCGAAGTAAATTACTAAAAATGTAACCCCAAATGCCCGTGAAAACTTTTTTTTTTTTTTGCTCATGGAAAATTTTTGTTGAAGATGCCAGCACACGCAGGGTGTGTAACTATAGGCTCACAATATGCTCCTTGGTGCCCGGGTAATTTCAGCTAGAGGTTTACATCGTCGCTCGGTTGATGCAGATGAGAACGAGTGAGCCGACGAAAACGTCAGCCAAATCTAAAGTGCCCGAAACCCTGCAATACGGAGGTGCTCAGTACTTCAAATATCTCGATAGAACGCCCCTGATCACCGCGCTGTTGTCGACCGTTACAGGCTTACAGGCACACATGTTATGCGAGTTTAAAATACTCGCGATGTGTTGCCGCGGACACCGACACGACCACGGGTCGGCGTTCGTCAGCGGAACCGAGCGCGGAAGTGACTGACGGGTAGCGCGCTCGCCGGCGGCTCGGATTACCCCCGGCGTGATTATGCCAGCGGGCGGCGGCGGCGCGGTAATGAGCGAGGAGGGTCGCCCGCGGCCGCTAATGGCTCCGACACTGCGGTCGTGGCCAGCCCGGGCGTTCCTCGTCCGCCCGCATCGTCATCAGCGCGAACAGCTCGGCTTCTGGACAACTCCGCGTTCCTCTGGTCTCCGCTGGAATAGAAGGCGACCGAAAAGAAGCATGCGCGACAGCTCCACCCGCGCGTATGCATATCTTGGACGTGACGTTATCACCCGCGCTGATGGTCATTGCTACTGGTTCTTGCCGAGAAAAACGAATTCGGTGCTACGAAATGTGTGGCGCAGAAGGAGCGCGCTGATCAGCAGTGCCACCATGAATGACCGCAGATACGAAGTCTGTGCAAGCCACGCGTAGGTGATCCTACAAGATCGCGTGCAACATGGCCAAAGGGCATATCGCTCGGAAGTTTTGACTTTTCATATATTAACTTTCTCAGTGCCAACCATTGCTCGAATCGGGGCGAGAGAAGCGAGTTTACAGTCAGCGACAGGGGGGAAACTTGTCCCACCTCTTTCCACTTTAGCAGGGCGAAGGCTGGAGGTGAAGGACGTCGCCTTCTGTGCAGCGTTTGTTCTGCTATAGTTGAAAGGGGTGGGAGGAGCTTCCCCCGAACTCTAAGCCTGTCACTGACTATAGTTAAAGAGATTTTCTTCGATTGCTGTAAGTGTGCGCGCTCCTTGGTTTAGAGAACCCTTGGGCTGCACGAGCGCTCAATTTTCCGCAATCTTTAATTTTCCGAAATTTTGAATGACGGGTTAAAAGAAATTTCCCCGGTGTATCGTTTTATTCGGGGTACATTGGGGAAAACTCGAAAGCTCCGCCCCATTGCACGCATTTATTTTCTCAGCATTACGATACGTTGCACTTCTTGCAAACTGCTTGCTTATTGCTTGAAAAGACAATCGACGCAAGCAAGTATTATTAAATCTTCCGTTGCACACGAATAAATTTGTTGAAGTGCCCGGAAGTAGCACTTCGACGTGTCAAAATATAGAAACATAATTTGCGCCCAAGAACAATCGACGATGGCCATTGTTGACTTCTAGTTCATCGAGTTCCGTTAGATTGTTTCTCATACTCACTAAAATCGCAAAAAAAAACAACAAAAAAACAAGTGACTTTGCAGGGAAAATTTCTGGAAATCTTATGTATTTTCCCGTTAAAACCTTACAAGAAAACGAAAAAAAAATGCTTTTCTTAGTCTCTTTTTTTTTTTTAGCGCTTACATTTAACTTGCGCTGGCGTAACCCGTACACAGTCAGAAGAGCCCGTAGTTCCTTCTACATTTTAATCGGTCAACGAATTAGTCTGCAAAGTGCCAGGAATGAGCTGAGAGGCTGTCCTCCACACAACGCAGAAAGGAGCTAAAACCCTTAACGAATAACGAGAGGAACATAAAAGGATGTCCGGTTTCCTCGGCCGCTTTACTCTCGTTTAGTACGGCCTTTGTGCTAAGGCCGCCCTTGGTTATTTTTGGTCGCCTGGCTTTGATACGGATTGTCTCCACATTCTGTCTGGCTCGGTCTGCGACCCCTATAGCTCCCTGGCAAGCTGCGCCGTGTGCCGGCGGTTTCCTGTAGCCCTTCTCTTCCTTTTTGTTCGTCTTTGGTCTGGACCCTCGATCCGGCGGTAATCTTGCTCATGGCCGCTGGCGATTGTGGGAGCCACGCGGTGCGTACACCAGACGGCGGGACGAAACTGTACCTCTATTTCAGACCGCGACTCGTTTGGTCTCTTCTTTGTTCTCCGCTTTGCTTCCATCTTCTTCGGTCGAGGTGGCTGGCGCGGCTAGACGCCCGGCCGGGGGCCGCCGACTTTTTTGTGCTGCGTCTTTCAGCCCGCGCGGTTCTTGTCGCGAACAAGCACCGGAAGTTATTGCGGGGCTAGGGACTTAAATATAGCGCCGTGTTTCTCGCCCGCGCTTTGTTCGTGGTCACAGCCGCGTCGCATCGCGCCCGGTTTTATATCCCGTGGCCGCGGTTCGCTGTGCGTTGTTTGGTCTCCTTGAAGACAGCTTTGGCGTTCGTGGACTCCTGAAGAGAGCTTCGCGTCCGACTGCTTCCATGCTTTGACGGCGCTCCACGCGCTTACGCCGACCGACGGAGTGTGACGTGGAGGAAATATTAATGGCGCCTCGCGAGCAAAAACAACTCTAGCACCAGTGCGCTGGAAAGGAAGCGAGTGGCTCTGCGCAGCGGACCATTTTGGTTCCCCTGTTCCGACGTGCCGTGCATGCACGGTCGGCGTCGACGTGTGCGCTCAAGTCGCGAGGAAGACCCAAGACAAGCGAGTTTTAGTTTCCAACGGGGATTGAGTATCGAAAGGGCCCGGAGAGCCTTAGAGTCGGCACCGAGGTCACAGCTCTGTCGCGGTACTTGTCATTGCCTCATATAGCCTATACGCATCCATAAGTCTAGTTAAGCTGGCGTTACAATGCAGGGTGGAAATGTTATGAAACAGATGTTGATAATTCACCATGGTCGCACTTGTACCTCAAGTGCCACCATGGTGACGCGTGAGCTCTTTTCGTCCGAGCTCGCTGCTCATGAACCGCCTGGCCCATAATCTCCCCGTTCAATCTTCGGGGAAAACGTGGGAGCGTTCGAAAAGAAGAAAAAAAAGAAGAAAAAAAGTTTTTTTTTTTAAAGCGGGTACGTATGTGGCCTACCAGTGTTGTCCTCTTGTCGAGCCTTTGTATCGTGGAGCCAGGCTGGAGTGGCTAGAAGAGAGGGAGGCACGGCGTGGGCCCTCACGCCTGCACCCTGTATTTTGTTTGTTTGGATGCACGCTCTTTTTGTTTTGGGCGTGCTGCCCGATCCTGTTTCTAAATGGGCAGGCACTCGATCGCGAGTAGTGCGGCGGACGGTCGACAGCCCCGGGTGGGGTGAACACGGGGGATGCGCGTGACTCACTTGACGCAAACCAGGTGCCGCCCCGTGGTACTCGAGAAAGGACACCGCTCTTGGTTTTTTGTTCTATGATCGGGGTTATCTTTGTGCTTTATGATCTCTATTTCAGGATTTGGAGGGACAACTGCAGATGGCGATCTGTGTACGATGTTCCGAGAAAATCGTTTAAACTATGCTCAGGGTACGTACGAAGCGTCGAGGGTTCTTTTCAGCGACTTGGCCGCGCCCAGTGTGACTGACCTTATTGCCAAGCGATCTATGGGGTCGGGGGAAGTATACTTTGGACTGGTCGAGAAGCGAGACACTTGACACGTTTTAATGTCAAAGTTGTACCCTAGCAACATGATACCCGTGGCTACGCGTCCTTTTTGTAGCGTACGACAATGCTTAATTCAACCGTCCTTGCCAGACTTGCATCAGGAGGTGATTCCAAAGACATACAGGAATTCGGTAGGTCAACTTGGTAAGGAACCTTCGGGGGTTTCTGACGTTCTACGGAAAAGTATACGAGTTAGAATGACTTCTGTTAGAATAATTTCGGTTTATCAGTTCACTTATAGAGTTGGAACTGTTCTCGCCAGTCAAAAGATTCCGACGTTTGGGCCACGAAGAGACGCTATTTACACGATGTCGTTGCCCAACCAACTGGCACATTCTCTATACTCGTACCCTCTACGTTTACATACAGGAAGAGAGCTGTTGCGGAACAGCAGTCACTGGCCCGTCGTTTGGTCGTTGCACAACGCCGGGTGTGTGCCTTATTTCCGTCTCCTCGTATGACGGCTTCCGTGTGCGATCACGGGCACGGCCGCGTGCTTCATTCGCCGAGCGCGATCAACTGGGACGGGCATAACACAAAGCCAACAAAATCCCTCCTGGTTTCGGTCCGAGCGAGGGAGACGGTTTATCGGGCCGCGAGGTCCTCTCTCGCGCGCTGCTGACGATCTCCAGACACGCGCCGGCACCGAGGGGTCGCGTAAGCGCGTGCCGCCTGTGCCTGGCGGCTATTTCGAGGGCAGGAATGCCCGCCCGTCGAGTTACGAGGAACAGCCGACAGGGTGCTCCTTGCTGTTGGGCCAGAGGGGACGCGTAGCGGGGTATATAGAGAGTGATACACACATTGTCATCGAGGGGAAAGAACGCTGTTGGTGGGGAACGCCTGACGAATAGTTGTCATATAGTACGTCGGTAGTATTATGGCGTTTTAGTGGGTCGTTCCTGTAACTTCGATAGCGGTACCCGGTAACGATACTATGCACGCGCAAAGGCGCCGGGGAAGGGGGTTTTAGTATATACAAGGTTTTTACCTTTTTTTTTTTCTAAGCTTAACAGATTTGTTTAAAAAACGCCTACACTTCTGCGGTTCGTGCAGGTGAGTTTTACGGCCCGGGGGACATAGTATGGGGGCTAATTGTAACGATCAGTGAGCTAATTAAGAATATTTTGTTAATTACCGTTTTTCATTAATCAAAATAAACATAGGGTTTCAATTTGAAACTTGCTGAGCGTCATCGAAAAGTAAACAAAATCGGTAATATCTAAAAAAGACTAAGCGCGCGAGAAGCGCAGTAGTGCGCTAAAGGTGCCAATTGTGCAATGGGAACAAGGCTATCGGTTCGATAACGCGCCCGCGCGAGTTTCCCGTCTCTTATCATAGCCCCGCCAGCCTTGTAGCTATTACACGAGTGGTACACTACGCTTCCTACGCGTTCCAAGTATTTCTAGAATTGATTGATTTATTGGTTTTGGATGGCGCTCAGCAAGTTTTTAATTGGAACCATATGTCTATTTTCGCGAATTAAAAAGTTGATGAACAAATTTTAGTTAATTAGCCGCCTGATTGTTACGATTAGCTCCCTATACTATGTCCCCCTGGGCGTATCACTAACCCACACAAACCGCATGTGTAGCTTTCACGACTTCTTTAAAACTAAATTGTTAAGCGTAAAAACTAAACAAAAAAGAACAGACTCCGATAACGACACCCTGTACTTCAACTACGCCTTTGCGCATGCATCGTATCGTTGTCGGGTCTCGTTACCGGAGCGCAAAAACTATCTACTAAAACTCTGTCCTATCAAGTATCGTTATCAGAGTTGTCGGAACGATAGACTAAAAATGCGAGTATTGCTGCCGAGGATGTATACACCCGGTACGGTTGACTAGCCGACATTAGTGCTGGCCGTGTTTCTCCTCTTCCCCTTTACTCAAAAGGTATTTGCGGCTCAAGAGCTACCCCAATTTATCGGATTTCCTATCCCGTGTTACAATTTAAGTCTATTCTTGTACCCTGGTAAACCATAAGGTGACGAGGCGATGGAAGCTATCGAGCTGTTTAGACGTTTGTCCATGTGATCACGATATCGCTCACAATCACGCGCAAGGAACGAGGTCATGTGATGAAAGGGGGGCGTCTGATTGGTCCGTTGAAAGCGTAGCTCTCACCGCCCTTTCACAATGGTTGCGCTGGAGGAATGAGAGGTTGAGACGGAATCCACGTCAAAGTGTTCAACGAGAAACAACAGCCAAAGGTCAAAATGCCCATGTGCTGGGCGTTTTGACTGGGTACTCGTTTTGTCTCGTTAGACTTTTTGACCCGGGTGGACATTCTGAATCGATGGACATTCTGTTTCGTTGCTCGTTTTGACCAATTTGAACATTTCGACCCGTTTGGCCATTTTTACCCGTAGAACAGGTTGTTTTGTATCCACGCTGGCTCTGACAGTGGCACTGACAGGGGAGTTACAAACATGTGCACTTGTGTTCATGTATAACCTCATATCTTGTATATGTGAGAAACTCTCGCTCCTCTGACAAATTATAATTTATTCAATTTTAAGATGCTTCTTCATTCATAGAACTAAAAGCGCTGCGTGAAGGTCGGTTCAGACACCTGCGTTTCACTGCATTGGACTACGTGAAGACTGCTTGCAATGAGCTGTTGCTGTATGGCGAGCCTTACGGCGCTCCAATGGGCAGGCGCTGTGCTGCACGACTCATCTGTGTGAAGGAGCCTCGATTGCAGCAGAGACATCTGCTGGATTGATGAGATGATGAGAGGAATCACCGAAGACAGCAGTAAAATGTGATCTCACGGCTTCCAAGTCACACTGGAGGGTCGCACTTCGCTCGTTTCTTTTAGCCGATGTTTTTATTTTATAGTGCTGTCGGACCCGGCGCGGCATTGCACGGAAGGGTATGGAGCAAAGATTATGAGCCTTTTGAATCCTTTTGCACATTTTGGCTCGGTGGACATTCGGGCACACGTGTCACGTCAGCTGTTGGACATTTTGCTTCGTTGGACATTATAACCGCGAGCGAGTTAAAAGCTGAGGTCGGGTCGTCTTTATCTTCCTCGTTTGACGGAGTCGTTAGTACTTTTTCCGTGTCTATGCTCGCTTTTCTGGCGGGAGGTGACGCGACCCTATTGTGGGCCACGGAGCTCGTGTGTGGGTGTTTGCTGAACGCTGGAAGGCGGGCTCTGTACACGCGGGCGATCAGTCGTCGGGAGCTGTGCCGTGCGGGTATGGCACCGGGGCAAGGTCGAGGCCGGCGCTTTATCACGCGATCGCCGGCAGGTGAACGAGTGCTCGGACGACGCGGAGGCGAGAGGGGGATTTGTCGTCTATTCCAGACACGCGCAGACTCCCACCGAGTGCCCGGCGGTCGTATAACTTCTGCTGGCCGAACCCCTCCCTTCTGGAGACTGACCTGCGACCTGCCGACGGCCGGTCAGCGGCCCACGCTCTCGGGGGATCGGGTTGGCAGCCAATACCGCGGGTCGAATGCGCCTGTCTTCGCGAAGGCAACGCGACTTGGCGACGTCCTTCTCCAGACGGCCTCCAAGCGGTCACCGCTTCCTTTGCGTTTGCTTTCACCTGATCGAGTGAACCAGTGGTAGGGAAGGTGTTTCTGATTGCTGTTCTTAAGACAAGTTTGTATAAATAAACCGCCGAACAGAGACCGCATTCAAACTTTTCACGAGGGCGTCTTAAATGGCTCATTTATTGTCCAAACATTTCGTAAGTGTGGGTTCTAGAAGATGAAGAAAAATTTTAACCCCAAAAATTTCTTTTTTTGTGTGTTTTATGCACAGGGAGGAAAACGGTAAAAACCGTCTGGTTGACGCTGCTACCTCACATATGGTACCGCATACGCTCGGATCTGCTGGATCTTCTCTGGGGTGTTCCTCTCAAAGAAGCTTTTTTCATATCTCTTGTTTTATGTTGTACCAGCGTAAAAAAAAACGAGAGGGTTTTTAGTTTTTCTCTTTATGCATAGCAAAAAAAAAAAAAAAAACACTGGGAATTTTAGGCTCGAAGCTTTTTTTCCCTGAAACCTAGACTCGTGAAGTTTGAGTACTTGCGTCACCCAAAAAAACAACTTTGTGAAAAAAAAAGAAAAATTTTAATTATTTATTTAGACTTTTTTTGTATGTCTGATAGGCCTTTAGAAGCACCCTGTAAAAAATAAATTTGAGCCGGGTTCTGCGTTCAAAAGGTGAAAAAGAAAAAAGGCAAAACTCTCCTCGATACTCGTACTGTAATCGTAAGTAGCGGGATCGGTAACTTTTTCCTACCATGGATAAAACAACTTGACATTGCCTTGCCTCTTTGGGAGTCTGTTGGGTTGGTTTTCCGTTGCTAACCAGTGTACTACTGTATGATTTACGCTCCTCACATTTCGAGGGTACCAGCACTGTAGTCCCTACGATTGTTCCAGGTAGGCCTAGGAACCGCCTTGGGACCGGCGTCTGCAGGGTGGTTCGGAAGGAGTCTCACGGTGTTCCAGCTTCAGACAGGTTTCGGCAGACGCACTCTTGGTATAGAATCGACGTTATTGCACGAGGTGCACGCTCTGCTGTTTCTTCGTCAGTGACCGCCCATCGGAGCAGTCGGGCAGAGTTTCAACCACGTAATTGTTTACAGCGGCAGCTGTTAGTGGTCCGTTCCCCTGTCTTTCGATGGCCCGAGCGTAAACGAGAAGTTTCCCCGCTAAATTTAGCGTCGAAATTGACGCCACGTGTGGAATATCTACCCATTCAGTTTCCCCGCTATTTTTGGCGCGAAAATTGACGTGGCATGACCTGACGCTACGGGATAACAGAAAAATTCAAGTTCCCCTCTAAATTTAGCGAAAACATTACGTCGTCTGTGACGTATTCACCAATTCAGTATCCCAGCTACATTTAGCGGAACAATTGACGTCACGTGGCTTGGCATCATGGGACCTTCAGATATCGGATCACCGTATGACGCACGGTCAGCGCGACTAGAGCCCGAAACGATATCATCTGAGCTTCCTATCACCTGCCGAGAACTGAGGAAGTCCCATATGGTTTTAATTGTGGCGACCGACAGTTGCGTCTGCTCTACTCTAAGCACCAAGATGGCGGCGCCCACTAGCAGATCAGGGAACGGAATGCCGATACTCTAAACGTAGCTCATATAGTAGGGAGCAGGGATGGGCAGTATTTCAAATACAAGTATTTAAAATACGTATTTCAAATACTTTGTGTATATTGCATTTGTATTTAAGTACACGTGATTGGATAATGCATTTGACGTGTGTATTTATATACTAAAACGTGGGTATTTCAAATACAATTGTAATCAAATACAATTTTGTGGGCGAAAATACATCCCTCAAATTTATTGTCACTGTCCAGAGCAGGAAGAAAACTACGTCCTGCACCGCAGTGTCTCTCAATCAAGCTCAAGCGTTTAGTGACTTTGTGATTACGGTGCTAGTCCAGGGCAAGAATAGTGACGAAATCGACGTTCGCAGGCAGACTGGCTAAATAAGTGCCTGTGACAACTTGTGATGCTTTCCAGCCTCATTTCCATCCTTGTTTTTGCCTCGGACATTCTAAATGCGCGGGTCGTCCGGATTTTCGTAAGTGGTGCGAGTTGCAACAATAAAATATTCTCTATCTAGTGCTGCGCGTCTTGGTCGTCTCGGTTCTTTGTTGGTCTATACCAAAATGTAATCAACAAGAAAAGGTGCTTGAAGCTCTGTACTTTTATCACCTATTACGTCCAAGCTGATTGCATTTTTTTGTGATTATATTTCTATTACGTTACTAGAGCCTCGCACACTGACTCCCGAGTGTGTGATGCAAAATTAAAATGAGATACCCAGGAACCCGTTGCAGGTGCCCTGAAGTCGCTGACGCAAATTTTGAGGAATGTATTTGGAAAAGTATTTGGAGGAGACCAAATACATTTGGTTGTATTTGTATCTTGTACTTAAATACTTTTTTGGAAATGTAATTAGATTCGTAATTAAACACATTTTTGACGAAGTATTTTGTATTTGTATTTCGATACATATTTGCATGTATTTTGTCCACCTCTGGTAGGGAGTTTTAGAATAACGCACGCTAAAGCTTTGCTTACGCGAAGAATAGCGTCGTTGCCACTGCGCATGCGCCGAACACAAACCACGTTTTGCGCTTACGTGAGCAATTTTAGCGTGCGCTATTTTTCAGAAATTGCGTGCGTACGCAAAGGTTCTTTGCGCTCCTCCAAGGCGGATTTGTGGTGTGAATTTGGCTAAAGCCAAGACGAGCACAGTTAAAAGATGGCGGCTACGGCACGAGTCCTGTGCGCGACGTCGGCAGCGTCCTCTCTTGAGTCTCGACTGCGATCCTCAAAGCAGGCTGACCTCGCACTCTTACGGGAGGGGCACGTCAGAAGCGTTTTGGAAAACTCCGCAAGGTGGGCAACACTCGCCGGACACTTGCTGTCTGCGACGCGCGAACGTTTCTCAGCGAAGGTAGTGCGGTGCGCGAAGGTCAATACACGAGACCTTTCTTGCCAAGGCGGCGCAAGCGGACACGGCCGGTCGACCGCTCCCGTCGCATTCTCATGTTTAAACGAATCTAAAATCTTACTGTAGGCTTACTCAAGTTACAGCATTTCGCGTGGCAGATAAAAAGTGTTACTGTATGTTTGTGGCGTTGCAAGCGGGAGGTGCTTGGGCTGCTCCGTCGTGGCCGAGAAACGCTGCGCAGCCCGTTCTAACACAAGCGCTAAATTTAGTGCTAGCGTGCGCTAAAATGGCGTACATTATTCTAAAAGTCCCCAGTGGCTCTAGGCGCAATGTCAATCGATCGTCATCGTTATATCGTCGAACAAGCAGCACAACCGGCGCTTTCTAAACGCATCACATCGTGTGATCGTCGCGCAATTTGTTTCACGTCTGAGGCAGGTGACTCTTATGTGGGTATTCTTGATCAGGGGATACGGTCCATTCGTCACATGCACACTCGTCACAGGGCGATTGGTCACAGGACGATTCGTCGCACAGGAAAATTCGTCATAGGACGACTCGTCACGCGGCCAACCGGTCCCACAATAGTTCGTCCCCCCAAAAGTGTATTGTTCAATTTGGTTCGGGCGGACAAAGTGGCTCACCTCATATCTTATGTGTTTGGCTTCTGAAAGGCGAAGAATTTGTAACAAACGTTTTAGCTTCTGGTTCGGTCCCGAACGTTGAATGTTGGTTCAGCCTCACAAAGTGGGTCACCTCTTATTTTGGCATGTCTTTCGCTTCTCAAGGTCAAAGAATTTGTAACAGACGTTTTAGCTTCTGGGCCCGTCCCGAACGGTGAATTGGGAGGCCGTATAAAGGGCCGCCCACACTAGCGAGAAAACGCGCCCGGCGCGCCGATAAATCGGTTAAGCGGGAAGATAAAGGGCGTGTCTCTGCACGTGCTCGTGGCGCTGACTGTGCTTCGGCGACATTTTGTTACTTGCCGCGATCGGCGTGCCACGCGCGTTTTCTCGCTAGTCTGGGCGGCCCTTAAGAGCGACTATTTGTGAACTCAGACTACATTCAAAATAATGGAGGTGATCGCAACAGAGACAGGTGGAGCCATGATGCTGCACGAGGGGTACTCGTACACATTCAGCAGAAAGAATTCCGATACTTATTCATTTTGTCGAATATGTGTATGCAAGGCAAAAGTAAAAACTGATTTGGCTGCCAGTCGGATTATTGATCGTTTAATCCAGCAACTGAGATCAACCTGCTGAAGACTTGAAATATAATGAAAGTAAAAGCGGGGGAATATTGTAAGAATATTAGTTTTCCTAACCATTCGTTTATGTGACAGTGGGAAGGCGTGAAACTCCTCATCAGGGAATATGGGCAGTTGTTGAAATTTACACTTCACTATCGTCCCCTGCCCGATCGATGTGAAAAGTTGCCCGCATGACGAGTCATCCTGTGACGAATGTTCCTATGTGACGAATCGTCCTGTGACCAATCGTCCTGTGACGAGTGCGCATGTGACGAATCGTCCTCATCCCCTTTATCAGTTACGCATTCAATGGTTTGCCTTGCCTGCCTAGTGTAGAATAGAGGGTGTTCGATTGAACACTACATGCATGTTCAATCATGCTTCTTCGTTATTGTTTTGTATATATATTTTTTTACGAAAATCGTGGCTATCTGCGCTATAGACGAGTTAACAGCTATATAGACCTTTTCCACAAGGGCGCCGCCATCTTGAATTGTCGTCACTTCCAGTATGGGCGAAAACATTGTTTTGCCGTCGCCACGCCAATAGAAGACATTTAGGATATAAGCTTAACCGTCACACATTCTCGTTTTCGCTCCCCTGTATTTTTTTGCTAGTTACAGGTTGAAACGTTTTATTATTTTGTCGTCGCCCATACTGGAAGTGACGACAATTCAAGATGGCGGCGCCCCTGTGGAAAATGTCTATACAATTTCATGACAGGAAATTTTAAGTGGGATAACTGCCCCAACCTCTCTTTCTTTCTCTTTCTCTTCGTGTATTGTTGCTCGACGTCTACATCGTGATGAAGAAAGAGTGAAAAAGAAAAGGAACAAATACCATTGTTACGTCGTCACTCTTCCTCCGGTGCTGGTGGTCCTCCTTTCGTGTGTGTTCCGAATCCTCGTGCTGTGATGCGAAAGCGAGAAAGCAAGGACAAGAGTCCGCTCTCGTGCGACTGTCTTGGTCGTGCGAAAGTAAACCATATTTCTCTTCGCCCGGTCGTATGTACACGTTCCGTTTCGCCCGTGAGATGAGCAGCGCTTGAGGATTTTTCAATGTTTTTGCGGCCGCACCTCCTGCACACAATGGAGCTCGCTCGGGCTTCCATTGTTACCGCAGGATGCGCCGACCGCCGGAAAGTCTTGCCGTTGAAAGCGAAAATAAAAGGAGACTCGGTAATAATTTGCATTCGTTTTATTGTTGGCGTGGAATAACGGAACGTCGAGATGATAAAAGGGGTTCGGGTGCGACAACGTGGAGAACCAGTTGTTTAGTGGGCACAGTGGATATAGTTCCGACGATTTTTAGTTTGATTAGCTGATAGAAATGACCCGTGGTTTGGATATCAGCCGCAACATTTACTAGACACTAAATTTAGTTGAGTGCATGTAGCGAACGAGTTCCGACTCATCGTCCGCGCAGAGCTCATTGTTTATTTGCGCGAAATTCACGTTGCGTGGGCGATGTGCAAGCTCCCCGTCAAAAGTCGTTCAGGGGCGACGAACTCGGCTAGGTCGGCTTGTGGATACCTCTACTTGCGGTTTTGGCAGTAAAATATATTCGAGTTCTGAGGTTTGTCTTAAAAAAATAAATAAATAAATAAATAAAGCGCAGGCGAGCTTGGGCTCATCGTTTCATGCTTGATTGTTTTTCGTATCTCGTGAATTTACAGGGCGAATACGAACTGAGCTACCTGACACATTTTTGTGCCTGAAAGTTGGAATGCTCGCGACGCACAATGGCGAACTCCGTTGTCGGTGGCATACCATTTCGTCCAATCAGCGTGTCCGTGTTTCCCGCCTTTGCCCGTGTTTTTTCCTTAAATATTTTTTCCGCTTTTTTTTTTTTTATCTGTTCATTGTCGTCCTTACCTCTGAGCCGAGTTTTCATTTCAGCCTTTGTTTTGAAAGTCCTCCCCGTTTCTTTTGTTGTCTTTATTCGCTCGGTCTTTTCCCCCATTATCGCTTGCCTCGGCCCCGCATGTTACGGCGAAGGAGAATACGCTCGAGAGGTTTCATTGCGTTAGGATTTCTTTCTCTAACGTTGTTCGTTCGTCTCCTGTCCCTTCTGCCTTTTTTTTTTTCGCTTTATTTCTTGACTTTTTTTGTCGTCTCGCTGAAATTCCTCTCCGCCGTCTTCTTTTTTTTGTTCCAAGTTCCTCTCTCTTGCCTTCCTCTCCGGTCGTTACAAGCTCTTCTTCCGCTCATCTCCGCGCTCCTCATTTGGACAAAATAATTCGATTATTTAGCGAACTACGAGAAGAAAGGGGCGATAAAAAAAGGGGGGGTGGGGAGGCGCGAGTGGGCGACACGACCCTTCCAAAGCCCTTCTCGGAAGAGAGATGAAAAAAGGAAAGATGAAGAGGGATTCTTGTTGGTGCTGCAGCCCCCGTTTGTCGAGGCACCGCTACGTGTAATTCGATTGGAGGGGAGCCCCACTGGCTGCCCTCGGTGCACTCCTGGGCGTCCCCTTCTGTTCCTCATCGCCCGCTGCCATTAAGGACAGCTTTCCCTTCCTTCTCGACGGGCAGCTCGCGTGTTGACCCTGTAAACCCATTTGCGGCCAGGTTGGGACACTGGGAGCGCCGCGCGGGTCTCTGGGTGCGCTGCCGCTTTATACTTGCCTCGCGTTGACGCCACATCAGCTGCCGTTGGGGTGGAATTCCTGCTGAGCGCGCATCTCGTATGTATTCGTGGACGACTTCCTGTGGCATTTCAGAACAAGTGAATGCTGCTTGTTCGCAGCTTTGCTTTGATCGACGGTCAAGGTGCTCGAGCGCCCGTGCGCACATAGCGCACTGCAGAGCCTCGAAAAGTTGTCCACGAATATTACGATCGTATCTGTTTTTTGTTTTTTTTTTTCTTTTTGGCAAGAATAGGCAGGAATGAGCACGATCATGCTGTCAGGATGTCACGCGCAAGCCACATGCTGGGGTTCCAATGTCTCTTTGTGTAGACTTCACCGCAGTGCGCGCGAGAAACAAACCTAATGACGTAGCGGGAGGAGTGGCCGAAAGACCGGCGCAGTTTCCTCCTCACCAAATTTCTAGAAAGCGCTAAACTTTGCGATGTTTCACCTTGAAGTGATTAAAAATTCCCCGCGGTCCCTATACCTAAGATATATCTGCGGTATAGGGAAAGGCATGGGCACGAGCGCTTGGCTTTGGAAAGATCCCCCTATGCACGAGTTCTCTTACAAACAAACGCATATTCTGCTGAGCTAGGTTCACGCACCTGTGCTTTTGTCTTTACTGCATGCAGACATTTGTATGTTTGCAAGCTCGGTGTCCCGACTGGTGCCCCATGCGTGCTAGCACGTTCAACATGCGCGCGGAGGGGACTTTAGTAGGCTTGCAATTGCACGTGCTTCCTTGCACGAGCGATAACATGGCGGCGGCCAGATGCCCTGCTTGCGATTGTCTATATATTTTTCCGAATTCCCCAATCATCAAAAAGGATGCCGGGAACGTATAGGTACACACGCTGCACGTGCTGACGTCTTCAGCTCTAAATGTTCGAAAGCAAAAATCCAAAACAAATGGCGCTCCGCACGCACGTTCCACGGACGTTCTGTTTTGCTTATTTACTTGGAATCTTTTCTAAAGGGGAGGCGCGAGCACGTGCAACGCGTGTACCTACATTCCCAGTATTCTCTTTGATGCTGGGGTAATTTAGCGAAAGGTATAGACCTTTTCAAAAAGGAGTGTGTACCCGGTGCTATTTTGAGTGTTCGAGCGAATGGCGCGTGCTTTGCTCGCTTTCGAAAGCGACGAACGCGCACGTGCTGGGCTGTGAAGATCGCACGCTGGACTGTGATTCTGCAAACATTAGAAAGGTCTATATTGCAAGCATGGCGCTTCGACTGGTGCCCCATGCGTGCATGCACGTGCAGCGTGCCCGTGGACATGGCTTTAGCAAGCTTGCCATTGCACGTGCTTGAGCGCACAAGCACGTGCAATATGGCGGCACGAAAGAGCGCGGGGAGGTGGAGACGGGGAGGCGAGCATGGATACCCAACGTTGGTGGGCCCTGTAGCAGCGTAGCCCCCACAGTAATTAAGAAACTCTATATCCCTGTTTTTGTGGGCACTCAGAATGAACCTCTAAAGAATCGGCGAACCAGCGCACGCCGGTGGGCACGCTCAGAGCCGAGATCGTGAGCTGATTCCCCGATTCTTCACAGAAGTTCGTTCCGAAAACCCAGGGGTATTATACGTTAGTTACACTAGCGCTCTCAACTGTCACTAAGCCAGCGATCGTTACATCTCCCAACCCTCATTGAGCTCAGCTCAGTTGCCCGGTGTTACGCGGTACATGCAGACGCTTTGCACACGTGCCAGATGACAGCCGCCATTGCTTACATTCTCTTGTGTTATCGAGATGCAGAGCCACTGAAGCGAGCGTTGACGGGCCTCCACAAAGGTCATTGCTGGGGAGAAGGACGCAGTCGAATTTAAAATGGCAATAATCTGTCCTGCTGTGGTAATGGTGAAGCGAAGGGATCAAAACAAGAGGAAACTCATACTGGAAGGTCGGTTATGGCGGCCCCCTTGCACAGCAGCTGCAAAGCGTCTATAGGCCTAATAGTGCAACTAAATAAGCTACGCTTCAGAGTAACAACGCTTGGCCATATTGTGTCTTAAAACCAGGGTTGCCAGTTATCTAAAGCTTTATCTGAAATCACAGGAAACGCTCTTCCGCCCTCCACAAACGTTTAGACAGTTCCCGACAGAGCAAAGCAATCTTACATGACCTTCCGAACACCGAATGTAATGCTGAGGAATGACAAGGAAACAGCGCACCCTCAAAACAAGCACTCTAAGCTTTCATGCACACAAAAGAAAGAGCCACTTACACAGCGCTGACTGACAACTCTACGTTATATTTACAATTTTTCGTTTTCTTCTTTCTTTGGGACTAGGGTTTCTATGGCAAAAAAAAATGCCCTTTTCTTCTTCCTTCTTTTTCCTGTGTTTTTGTAATAGGAAGCTAAACCATAAAATTATTGTATGGCTAAGTACTCTAATTCTTTGTTGGATAACATTATGGAAGGAGTGCTGACACATCTCTCCTTTTGCCTGGCTATGTTCTCTGCTTCCATGATTTCTCTTGTCAGCTTGTCGTAGTTCCTGCCTAACATTGTGCATTTTTCCAGCTGCGCTGTGCAGCCACAGTCTCGGCAGTGTATTCCCAGGTGTCCAGAGTTTTTGTTTGTGATAGTGCAGTTGTGCTCACGAAGGCGATCGTTGACGCACCGTCCGGTCTGTCCTATGTATTCTCGTCCACAGGATAGAGGGAAGGAGTAGACCAGCTTTTCGGTACACTGTACGAAGTTGTTTTTATGTTTCTTCGTGCACTTGACTGTGGTTCTTGCCCAGACAACACTTGGACATCCCCAGGATGTCCTCAGGACAGCCTTTTGAGGACATTACGATGTCCTGAGGATGTCCTCAAATGATCCTGGAAGCATCCTAAAAACGTCCTATTGTCCGGCCTCAGGACATCCTCAGAACGTCCTCAGAAGGGCAGCCAAGGATGTTTCTAGTACATTTTTAGGACAATGCACTGCAGGTGCAGCTGTTCACTGAGCTGTTAGGAGGCTTTCATTTTTATTGTTTTAGGTTTTCTCCAACTTGATTTTGAACCTGAACATGCCTGCAAGAGCTGCCTGCAGAAAGTAATTCATTGTTGTGTACTATTTTAAAGTCAAATTCACACACTAATTCTAGATTACTAGTCAGTGAGAGGCTAAGAACACAGGGCAAGGAAAAGGGGAAAGAAAGCTGACGGAATGCTGAAGAGGAGAGAAGAAAACCTCTTCTCTCCAGCATCCCGTCTGCTTTCTCCTCTGCATCTTTCCTTGCCCTCTGGTCTTAGCCTGTAACTATGAGCATGATCATGCCATTCATTATTGCAAACAAAGGTAACTGTTCAAGAAATAGTTTATTGGAGAGCAAATGTTATACATGACATTTTCCAATGTCTGCACCAGACGTGCAGTCTGGCTTCGCATCTTGGCCAGCACTAGTCCGAATAGTCAGCGGAACCTACAAAAAAAAAAAAAAAATCGAATACGTAAGCATTATTAATAACAACCGATAATATGAGAAACTTACCATCATGTCGAACATCTCCGGCCTTTGACTGCAGCTTTTTCAATTTTTCTCCGGCGTGGCGCAGCCATACTTTGATGATGGTCTCCACGTCAGCTTTGTTTGCGCACTCAACATTTGCTTTCACTGCTCCTAAAACATTGATTTGTGATGACAGTCACAGCAGAAAACTAAGATGGTCTAGAAAAAATCGCAATTAATGTACGTCCGAGGAAGATACCTTTGTTACCGAGTTTACTTTCGCACAGTTGAAGCGCTCGAAGCATTCGTTTACGCGCCGGCATCTTTCCCGCCGAAATTGCCGTTCATTGCTTTCCGCCATTTCGAAGAAGTACTACATTTAAAAACACACAAACCTCTGTCACTGCCTTGCATTGCTTCCATCATCAATTTGGATGGAACAGCGCGGATATACAGACTCGCAGCGCTGACTAACAACGCAGTGATATGTTTCTTCCTCAAATCGTCGTCATCTTCCCCTTGGGAAGATGATTTAAAATGAGAACATTTTAAATCTTTAAACACAAAATACCGAATAGCCAATAAACATTAATAAGTAAATAAATAAATAAATGACAGCTAGAAATGAATAAAACTAAGACAATTAAAAAAGTTTAAAATATTTTTTAGAAAATAATTTATATATAAAAAATTTAATTTTAAAAAAATAATTTCTTTTAATTTTTTAGGTTTTATTTTTTTAGTAGTCATTTAGTTATTCATTTATTATTTATTTATTAATGTTTATTGGCTACTTGGTTTCTGGTGTTTAAAAATTTAAAATATTCTCATTAACGGCGAAGGAGGAGAAGATGACGATATGAGGAAGAAGAAATATATCACTGAGTTGTTAATCAGCGCTGGGAGTCTGTTTCCTTCTTGTGTGCCTGTGACTGTGACTGTGTCCGCGCTGTTCCATCCAACCATGAATTACCACCAACTAGCCCAATTCACCCACATTATCACGCCATCAACCTCGAGGCTATTTCTGTTTCTGCTTTGGCTAGGCTTACCTTGCTTGAGTTTCTCGGATGTGTGGAAAATTGCCATAGCGGTACGCCTTGTAGTAGGCGGTAGCTCGCGCCACCTAGATTGAATGTTGCCAATGGAACTGAATTTTGAAATACTGCGCAAATACAAAACTAATAATAATTGTGGTGCGTCCTGGCTTTATTAAAAAAATGTTTTGATCAAAACTATAAATAAAAGATGTCCTAAACTTACGCAACTACATGTAATACTTTAAATGAAAAATTTACTTGAGCAGTGAACGTGAACTGTGTATACTGCCGCTATTTCATTCATTTATTTAAAAAAAAAACGCAATCAAATTGAAGACGTATATATTACCTCTAACTTTGTATCCTTTGTCCTCAATAAGTCCTCGGAAGGACGTTTCTAGGATGATCCAGCGACTGACGTTCTCAGGATGTCCTGAGGACATCTTGAAAACCGTGAGGACGTTTGTACCTTTCGAGGACGTCCTGAGGATGTCGGGTGTTGTCTGGGTGTGGGTGTGTTTACTCTCTTGCACAGGCTATGAAGTTTGTTAGGGGCTGAGAAGACGACGTCCAGGTTAACTCTATTAGCTATTTTCTTTAGACCGTGGGAAAAGTTGTGAATATATGGCACAATGATCGGTTTTTTGGCCCTGTCTTTTTCTTTTTGTTTTATGTGGTCCCCTTGCTTGATGTCTTTGATGAGTCTTTCGGCCACTGATGTTAGTAATGAGGTTGGATATCCTGCGCATTTTAATCGAGAGACTTGCCCGTTGAAGCTTGCTTGCATGGAATGGCAGCATGATTCTGTAAGTGCATTGTTGAGACTTTACCGCATAATGCTTCGCTTAACAAGTTTCGAGTGCGCCGAGTTGAAAGGTAGAAGCGGCTTTTTCGCCCTGGGCTCATAGGACCAGCACACATGATAAGGTAAAATAAAAAGTCGCAGATCCAGGAATCTTAACGAGTGGTCAACTGGAAGTTCGTGCGTAATGTTTAGAGGGTTCATGCAGCCTTTAAAGCTGTCTAGAACTTCGGCAACCTTGGTTGTAAAGTCGTGATCATCGGTTTCTAGTACGATTAAATAATCGTCAACATACCGGAAGACTTTCATAACTTGGGAAGTATCCAAGATGTGCTCTAACTGTCTGTCTTGGTAGAGTTGTCAGTCAGCGCTGTGTAAGTGGCTCTTTCTTTTGTGTGCATGAAAGCTTAGAGTGCTTGTTTTGAGGGTGCGCTGTTTCCTTGTCAGTCATGAATAACCAACTCGCCCGAACCTCCGTTTTAACAGGTTTCATCTCTAGTTCTTCGGGCCCTTTTAAGCTTCACCCTTTGAACCTGGACATTTTGGTAACCTTAATTGCCATCTGCGTCTGTCAAGCGAGAACCTTTGGGTACTGTATACGAGTACAAATGTTGCCTCCTGAGGTCAAGGCCCTATTTGGAGGTTTCGTACCATCCGTAGGCCATGGCAAAAGGATCTGCAAAATCCTTCAAGCCGAATGGCATCGACAGAGACGGCACTACCGAAACTGCCTGTTCTTACAACTGCGTGAGAACAGGAACCATCCCGTCGGAAGAAGAATATGGCGCGATTACGTCTCCCTAACAGAAAACATGACTGAACATCTGTGGAGGCTCACTCTATGGCATCTCCGCATCAACACACCAAAGAAAGAAACAGCACACCTTGGATACTTCCAAAGTTATGAAAGTCTTCCGGTATCTTGACGATTATTTAATCGTACTAGAAACCGATGATCACGACTTTACAACCAAGGTTGCCGAAGTTCTAGACAGCTTTAAAGGCTGCATGAACCCTCTAAACATTACGCACGAACTTCCAGTTGACCACTCGTTAAGATTCCTGGATCTGCGACTTTTTATTTTACCTTATCATGTGTGCTGGTCCTATGAGCCCAGGGCGAAAAAGCCGCTTCTACCTTTCAACTCGGCGCACTCGAAACTTGTTAAGCGAAGCATTATGCGGTTAAGTCTCAACAACGCACTTACAAAATCATGCTGCCATTCCATGCAAGCAAGCTTCAAAGGGCAAGTCTCTCGATTAAAATGCGCAGGATATCCAACCTCATTACTAACATCAGTGGCCGAAAGACTCATCAAAGACATCAAGCAAGGGGACCACATAAAACAAAAAGAAAAAGACAGGGCCAAAAAACCGATCATTGTGCCATATATTCACAACTTTTCCCACGGTCTAAAGAAAATAGCTAATAGAGTTAACCTGGACGTCGTCTTCTCAGCCACTAACAAACTCCATAGCCTGTGCAAGAGAGTAAACACACCCACAAGAACCACAGTCAAGTGCACGAAGAAACATAAAAACAACTTCGTACAGTGTACCGAAAAGCTGGTCTACTCCTTCCCTCTATCCTGTGGACGAGAATACATAGGACAGACCGGACGGTGCGTCAACGATCGCCTTCGTGAGCACAACTGCACTATCACAAACAAAAACTCTGGACACCTGGGAATACACTGCCGAGACTGTGGCTGCACAGCGCAGCTGGAAAAATGCACAATGTTAGGCAGGAACTACGACAAGCTGACAAGAGAAATCATGGAAGCAGAGAACATAGCCAGGCAAAAGGAGAGATGTGTCAGCACTCCTTCCATAATGTTATCCAACAAAGAATTAGAGTACTTAGCCATACAATAATTTTATGGTTTAGCTTCCTATTACAAAAACACAGAAAAAAGAAGGAAGAAGAAAAGGGCAATTTTTTGCCGTAGAAACCCTAGTCCCAAAGAAAGAAGAAAACGAAAAATTGTAAATATAACGTAGAGTTGTCAGTCAGCGCTGTGTAAGTGGCTCTTTCTTTTGTGTGCATGAAAGCTTAGAGTGTTTGTTTTGAGGGTGCGCTGTTTCCTGGTCAGTCATGAACAACCAACTCGCCCGAACCTCCGTTTTAATGCTGAGGAAGTCGCACTTCTGATTCATGACGATCGGCAGTTGCGTCTGCTCTGCGTATACGAGCTAAAATGGCGGCGCCCACAATAATGTCGGGGAACGGAGTGCCGATACTCTAAGCGCAGCTCATTTAGTGGTTCTAATGCCTAATAACCCCAGTTGAGATGCGCGTCAAGGGACACAGCTGAAACCGAAACGAAACCAAAACTAATGTCACCTTTTTTTTTTTTAATAGCGATGCAAATTAATTATATTTACACTTTTCATTTACGCAAAATAAAACGCAGACGCATTTTTTTTTAGTAAAGAGATGGCAATTAAAATATTTCACCCGAATCCCAGCAACAGAGACACAACTAAAGTCCTATCGGCACCGACACTACAATGGCTGCCCTCGCCGAGCTTTGGCTTCCGCCAGCGTTAGTGGCTTCCGCGACGTGCCATGATCGTTCCAGCGGCATCTCTGGCCCCGAATCATACCTCTTCTGACAATATTTGCTGCCACGATACTTTCTTGATATTTTCCGCCAAATCTTTCGCAGTAAAGTATAAGTGCTTCGCTGGCGCTGGGCCACGATGCGGTGGACGCCGCCATCTTTAGCTCTATTGGGGCGAAACCCCATCATTTATGGGCGATTCCAGCGAAATCGGCGGCATCTAGCGAGCGACAGTAACAGAAAGCCGTGACGGCAGTCTCGCTCTCCCGCCTTCTCGAGCAAATTAGGTATTCACAGCGCCAGGCGGTCAAAAGACGCAGCCGTGAAAGTCTGTTCAAAAACACGTGATGAAAATCGCTAATACTCCGTTTCACTTTATGTTGTACTGCAGCGAATGCTAGAAACGCGAGCTCATAGCGTTGGCAGCTGCCCTCAGTATATGCACGGAAGCTTGTGCCGTCGAGATGTGCCCTAGAGCAAGGAGCTTGCGCTTGGAGCCTTTCCTGCGGTACATCATAAGCTGAAATAAAGTATAACCGAGGTATCCAGCTCAGTTGAACTCGATGATCGCTTTCGGCTCAATGACAGTTGGCGCCGCCGTGGAACTCTGGCCGATCGCGATTGAGTCAACTGTCGTTGGCGTATAACTGGGGTTGTGTGGATATTTATACGGCGTGTAGTTGGTCAGCCATTTCAAAGTTGCAAAGAGTCACTCGCTGTAGATGAGCAGTTTAGCCAGTGAAGGACAACCGCTAGCCTGGGGTCTTTAACGTGCACCACGCAGTACTGATACACGACCGCACGCCGGTACGATGCTCATCCAGATCGAAACGGGCAAGGGGATATTGAGCCCAGAGTTAATTTCCTCTGCTCTTCTCTCTCTCTTGCTGGTGTCGTTGAGAGAGGCTGATGTTCTTTGTCGGGTTGCCGCCGATGTGATGATGGCAACCCCCAATTCCGCCTTGGCCTACGGAGATGAAGTGGCAGAGGGACACCCAGGTGAAGGTTACGAATATATATATATATAATTTATTTACATATATAGTTACGGACTGGGTTACAGATCTTAGGAGCTACGCGAGACCTCTCGGAGTCCTGGTGGCGTCTTGCCTCCTCCGATGCTCAGCGTAAACTGCCTTCCTCTTTCCCGCGCGCCCCCAAAATTCCAGGGATCGTCCCCACTTTCCCGGGCGTCTGGTCAGTATCGCTTGTCACCTCGCCGGGTCGCTCCGCACCCCCCGCCGTGTCGTTCCGACCCGGCGGTTCTTCTCGCCGACTCCCCACATTTCCAACCCCGGTGCTCGAGATTCGGGTTACTTCGGAATTCGTTAATTGCCGTCGCGTCCGGGACTCGTAAACCATTGCGGGCCCCCTGTTTTCCTTTGAGCCCGTCACAAAAGAAAAACCATACAAGAATATATATACAGAACACAGTTTCCCCGAAAGTCCTGGGACCTAACATCTCCCCCCCAACTGTGTTGCTCGGGCTGCAAGAACGAGCAACACACCAAAACAAAAACACAAAGTCTCAGGACCTAGACGCGAAGTGTTCACCGTGCAGCCTGGAACGGCGATTAGCTCTAACCTTCCCGTATTACAAAATGAAGCTCTACCCTTCCGGTACATTCGTAGTAAAAGCAAACACGGAAACACAAACACACACACAAAAAAAAAAAAACATGCATTAGCACTAGCACATAATATTATACGGTTAGCACAACTCATATGGGAGGCCCCAGAGATCACTCCACCGAACGTCATGTCAGCCCGGAGCCACACCTCAAGGCCCGCCGTCTCTAGGTCGCAACTCTAAGCCTAGACAACGCGTCCGCACACTGGTTCATTGACCCCTTAATATGCGATATAGTTATCCCGTAGCGCTGGAGCGCAAGGGACCATCGCGTGAGACGCGCGCTGCTCGGGGATGTGAGGGTGAGGTACTTCAGTGGATTGTGATCCGTGACCACCTTAATTTTAGCCCCGAAAAGCCAGGTTTCCAGTTTCGATAGCGCCCACACGATCGCGAACGCCTCTCGTTCGATTGTTGCCCAGCGAGTCTCCGTCGGGGTTAGTTTTTTGCTCAGGAAAGCTATGGGTTGTTCCCTCCCCTCCCCATTCTCCTGCGAGAGACAGGCGCCAACCGCAAACTCGGACGCGTCCGTCGTCAAGACAAAGTTACTCTCTCATCAGGTCTGGCGCGGCCAGTTTGGGTGCCTCGGCCAACTTCCCCTTGGCGGCGTTAAAGGCTGCTTCCGCATCTGCGGACCACGGAATCTGGTTTGCCACCCTCTTACCTGTTAGTTTTGTCAGTGGGAGCACCAGTTCCGCAAAATGCGGTACATAGTCACGATAGTAGTTGAAAAGGCCCAGAACACTTCTCAACTCTTTCTTTGTAGTCGGTCGCTCTAGGTCCCGCATGGCACGAGTGCGTTCGGGGTCCGGAGAATGGGATCCACCTCCAATTACATGACCCAGGTACTTTACCTGATCTTTGCCGAACTGACATTTTTCTAGGTGGACGGTGAGCCCTGCCTCTCCGATAGTTCTCAGTACTCCAGCTAGATGAGTCATATGCTCCTCCCAGGTCTCAGAGAAGACTGCCACATCGTCAACATACGCACATACGTACGCGGAGTGGGCCGCAAGCAGCTGATTCATCACTCGCTGGAAAGTGGCAGAGGAGTTACGCAGCCCAAAGGGCATCACTCGCCAGGCATACAGACCCCGAGATGTCGCAAAGGCAGTGCATGCCTGGGATTCGGGCTCTACAGGGATCTGCCAGTATCCCCGAGTCATATCCAGGACCGAAATGAAGTTCGCCTTGGCTGCCTGCCACAGCAGTTCCGTCGGCGCTCGCATGGGAAATGCATCAGGTTCGGTCATTGAGTTCAGGCTTCGGTAATCAACGCACATTCTTACCGTATCTGAGCTTCATCGGAATCTTGTACGGATACGTCCGCCTGGGCTCTGTCCCCGCAACGATCCCGATCTTGTGCGAACCCACCTTACACTGTCCTGGCTTATCAGAAAACACGCCACTAAATTCAGCCCGCCAGCTGGTTAGGTCTTTGTGTTGCTTCTCAGTCAGGCGTGCCGCACGATTAATTTGAGGCTCATCATTGGCCCCGCCGGACTCTCGCGCAGGGACGTACGCCAGTGCGCCGAACGCATCGTCAGCGTCAAAGACAACGCCCACTGCATTCATCCTAACGTAGTACCGCCTTAGTTTGTTCGCGTGTACAAGCCGCTCCCTTCCATCCGGCAGCTTCACAACATAACTGTGCTCTCTGACCCGCTGTTCGATCTTTACCGGACCGATCCACTTTCCTTTTAACTTACCGCTAGAGTCCTTCTCTAGGATCAGCGCTAGGTCTCCTACTGCAAAGGACTTGTCCCTGGCTCTCAAGTTGTACCGTGCCGCGTAAGCCTGCTGGTTTACCACGGTATTATCCTGCGCCAGATCAGCGGATTCTTTCATCCTTTTTCTAAGCTGCAGGAGGTACGACTCAGTGGACGAGTTAAGTCCCACGGGAGCTGCCCATTCTCCGGTCCAGTGCTTACTCAGTAGGGTGAGTGGACCACTTGGACTTCTGCCGAACATCATTTCGAACGGTGACACGCCTGTCGTTTCATTGGGTACCTCATGATACGCCCACAATAGACATGGAACGTACTTGTCCCATTGCCCTCTGTGATTCTGAATTACATGACGCAGCATAGCCTTGAAAGTCCCATTCCACCTCTCAACTAGACCGTTGCTCTGGGGGTGATCTGGAGTCGAGAACCGCATCTCTACCCCCAGCCGCTCTGTTAGCAGTCGCGTCAGTTTTGCCACAAAGTTTGTGCCCTGATCCGAGCAGATTAGTTGTGGCGTTCCGAATCTGGCGAACACACTCACCAATGCGTCACATGTTGCTTGCGCCGTCAATGATCTCAGACAGACTACCTCGGCCCACCTCGTACACAGGTCGACTATGCAAAGCGCGTACCGGTGACCCCTTGCCGAAGGAGGGTCAAGCGGCCCGATACAATCTATGAAGATTGTTTGAAATGGTAGCTCAGGCCGCGAGAGCGGTGTGATCGGCACTCTATCCAGTACGTTTGCCCTCGACTGTACCTGGCACGCATGGCACGACTGGCAGTGTTTCCTGACATCTTGAGCCATCGTTGGCCAAAAGAACGCGCCCTTTATTCTCTTCTTGGTCTTCTTCTGCGAAAAGTGCCCTCCCCACGGGGAGTCATGCGCCAGCTCGAGCACCTTTTCGCGCCTGGACGCCGGCAACACAACCTGCTCACAATGTCGGCCATCAACGTCATCTTTGTGATACAGGAGCCCCTCGCGCACAACCATGCCGTGTGTCCCGTTTTCAGCCTCCTTCCAGGCATCCCTGAGTGATTCGTCGTTGAGCTGCTCTCTGCGGAATTCTGTTACGCTTGTACCCTCTCCTTCATCAGCCGGACTCGCGACGAACTGCACCTCGGCCTGAATTTCGTTATCCTCAAAGTCTACTGGCTCACCCCCGAGCCCCTCGGGCAGGTCGGGGCCCAGATCACCGGCTTCAGCTTCAAACTCGGCTTTCGCCCTGAGGAGTTCATCGTACACGTCGGGTGTTATGAGCGCGTCAATTCCCTCAGCCAGCTCCTCTGTTACCGCGCACAGGGTTATAACCTGTGGTCCGGTGTCCTACTCGTCACAGTCGGCCCGCAGCGGCACGTGCATCAAGTCAGCTGTTATTGACTGACGGAAGGCTCCGCGGAGAACAATCGGTCCCGAAGTTTCAAGGCTCCCACTTTGGATCACACTCCGCCTGATCACCGTGATATCCGCCCCCGAATCCAACCTCCCCTGGAATTTGTTATGCTCGGATACCAACGGGACCAATTGGACTCGTGACCCAATAGAAGTGTTTGTCGCGATGTCCCTATCGTTTGCCATCACCCTCCGTAGCTGTTCCTTGCGATCGCGCCCTACACCAGCAACGGTACCGCCTTTAGAGACCTTATCCTTAGGCTTCGGGCAGTTGGCCCAAATGTGCCCCAACTTCCCACATCCGAAGCAGCTTCTTTTCTCTGTACCAGAAGCCACGCCTTTATCTTTCAGACTCGGTTTATTCCCCTCGCGATTTGGGAAAGGTGGCCCCTGTTTAGCCCTCGATTCCTTCTGCGTTCGTTCATAGTTTACCGCAAGTTTGGCCACTTCTGCGTGCGGTAACCATTTTCCTTTTTCGCTCAGGTCGACATATGCTCTCGGGTCTCGGTGCATCGTGCGCTTTAGCTGATCAGCTATCAGCAGCTGCCTCAGCATCTCCATAGATGTCACCTCGCTACTTTTCAAATAATAACCAAGAAAATCGCCCAGACGAGATGCAAACTGTCCCCAGGGCTCCTTTTCGTCCTTTCTAGTTTTGTAAAACAGCTCCCGATACTCCGCTGGAGCAAGCTGAAGCTCCTCAAGCACCGCTCCTTTTAAGTCGTCGTACGACGGCATCGCGTCAGCAGCGATTCGGTTTGCGACCGATCTCATTCTCTCCGTGAGGAAGGGGAGGATCATTGCGCCCCTGATGCTTTCGGGCACGTGAAGGCTGTTGAACATACTTTCCACCCCGAAAAACCACGAGGGCACCAACGGTTCGGACTCTGGCATGTTGGACAATACGCCCCTTACAATCCGCGAGTACCTAAGTACCTCGTCCCCCTCCGTTCGGGCAGCGCTGGCTCCCGACGTGGTGTCCTGCGCCCTGGCAAGTCTAGCCACTTCCAGCTCTAGTTTTAGCTTTTCTATCTCCATCTCCATTAGTTCCTTTCGGAGCTGCAAAGCGTTACTGTCCATATCGGACTCCCCTTCTGCCCCCAATTCACTACTGCTTTCAGACGACTGGCCTTTCTTGGTGTTTGCTCGCGTACCCAACATGACGCCCAGAGGAGAACAACAAAGGGACCTCCCACCTGGTTGTCGTGTTCGCCACGATCACGGGCCGCTGTTTGTCCCGGATAGCTGCACCAGGCTTGGCCGCTGCCGACTTTTGGCACTGTGCAGATCAGATGTCTTGAGGAGCAGCGTCTGCAGCAATAACCAGCTGCTTTTCCGTCACACCTGCGGCGGCAGTAGAACGTCTCTTTTCCGGCGAGCTCCCACGGCTCCTCGTCGCACCTGCGGCGACAGCCGGACAGTTGACGCTCTTCGATGGTCTCGTCGACCTTGCGTCGGAATTCCACGACGATTGGATGCTTGTTTCCGTATCCGTCAAGCTCTTCCAGCTCCCTGTCGCACCACCGGCGACAGACGGACACTCAGCACTTTCCGACGATCTCGTTGGCCTTCTTCGCAACCCTGGCGACGGCCTGACGTCTTGTGTCCGGCGAGCTTCTGCGGCTCCAAATCACACCTCCGGTGACTGCCGGGCACTCCACGTCGTCTGGTGTTCTTGACCCCAAGCCGCACTCACGGAGACGGTCGGACGTTGAGGTGTCTGTTCCCAAGGAGCTCCTGCGGCCCACTGTCACACCTTCGGCGACAGCCAGACACTCGACGTCCTTCTAGGGTCGCAGCTTCACTTCGTCACTCTAACGGCGACGAGTCCCAGTCATTCGTCATCTTCACCTGCAAAGCTCTTGGTGTCCCTTGTGATGAAGGCAGCTTTCTCATCCGAAAGGCGGTGGCGGAATCCTTGCCGACTGCGCCAGTTAATCTCCTCTGCTCTTCTCTCTCTTGCTGGTGTCGTTGAGAGAGGCTGATGTTCTTTGTCGGGTTGCCGCCGATGTGATGATGGCAACCCCCAATTCCGCCTTGGCCAACGGAGATGAAGTGGCAGAGGGACACCCAGGTGAAGGTTACGAATATATATATATATATTTTATTTACATATATAGTTACGGACTGGGTTACAGATCTTAGGAGCTACGCGAGACCTCTCGGAGTCCTGGTGGCGTCTTGCCCCCTCCGATGCTCAGCGTAAACTGCCTTCCTCTTTCCCGCGCGCCCCCAAAATTCCAGGGATCGTCCCCACTTTCCCGGGCGTCTGGTCAGTATCGCTTGTCACCTCGCCGGGTCGCTCCGCACCCCCCGCCGTGTCGTTCCGACCCGGCGGTTCTTCTCGCCGACTCCCCACATTTCCAACCCTGGTGCCCGAGATTCGGGTTACTTCGGAATTCGTTAATTGCCGTCGCGTCCGGGACTCGTAAACCATTGCGGGCCCCCCTGTTTTCTTTGAGCCCGTCACAAAAAAAAAAAAAAACATACAAGAATATATATACAGAACACAGTTTCCCCGAAAGTCCTGGGACCTAACACCCAGGATCCCTGCAGCTCGAGCTTTCGCTCCACGTGCTCCGAGCTGGTATGCGCTGGCCCACTCGGCTACCGATCCCCGTCCTCCACCAACTCATCAATTGGACTAGAACCTGATGCCGAGCGTCCTTCGAGTCGTTGATTGGACGCGAGGCCCAGCCGAACACTGACGCAGCGTTCGTGTCCAATCTGTTTCTTCGCTCAATCTCACGGTGATGACGTCAGACGTTTATCACGTGCCGCGATCTAGAGTGCACTCCTGGCATGTGAGAACAGACCGTTGGCACGAGTAACGCGATTAGCTTGAGAAAGAAGAAGCGCATTCGTTGACCGTCTGTTCTGCCAACCTTCTACCGAAACCAGAGGCTCAAGTCGGGCGTCTCTTGGCATCATGTCGAAATCTCCAAGGTCTCCTCGACGTCCGAAGCTGGGAAACTCCAAAGGGACATCTCGAGATGAAGCGCTTCTACGTAGCCTCCGGTCTGCACTCTCCAAGCAATCACCCGCGGATCTCAATCAGCCCGAACCGGTGTCCAACTTACGAATAGTCGAGTTCGAGGCACCGTGGCGAAGCAGCCACGTTTTGTCGGTCGAACAGTCTCGGCGTTTTCGACGCTCTCGCGACATTCCAGAGGAAGCTGCAAACGCATCCCGTCGGAGCAGGGTCATCGGTGGGCGTCAACCCGGCACTCCCCCCGGCGGGCATAACAAACGTCGCAGCTTCTCAAGGCACAAGACAGAAGATAACTTGACTGACACGGCTTCACCAATGGGTGGTGCGAGAATGAAAAGGAAGAGCGGTAGCAGGCAGAATCCCAGGAAGAAAGGTAGACCAGCCTCGGATGACTCAACGAAGCTGAAGGGAAGGGACATCAGCAGGCCACATCCTGTAGAGGAGCATCGAGCGACTATAGACAATCCAGTCAAGCGGAAGAGTGGCAGCAGAAGCACGCGGTCGTCATCGACGCCTGCTTCCAAGCCCACAGCCATGCTGCCACGGGAGCGGGAATGGAAGCGGAAGTCCAGCTCCAAGCCGAAATACGATCCCGATTCTAAGAGAGAGAAAAGGCCTCAGGCCCGCTTTAGAACAAAGCTTTCGGTGACGCACCGTGACTTCGGGAGTCGAGGCGGGGTGTTTACCCCTACTGCGTTTGAGATGGACCCGAGGTGGATTCAAACCGAGGAGCCACCCTTTCCTAAAGCACGGACGAAGCTCACCGAGTCCCCAGGCGGCCGAGATCGAGTTCTATCGTCGGTACACCAGTCGAACTGTGCCAGTACCGCGTTCCTGCGCGAAGCGTTCCATACTTCGGACAGGGCAGCAGAACGAGGGAGCGGCGCCGACTGTCACCCCGCGAGCGTTTCGCCGGGACTCATGCTGCCGGCGTCGATAGTCACCTCCACGGCCAGGGTCGGAGCATTTTCCGAGGAATCCTCGAGTGACTTGAGCTTGAGCGAACGGCTGTGGTCTCCCGAATCCGGTACCTGCCCCACGACGCCTGTTTGGAAGGCTGCCCGCGTAGCGCCTGCACCACTGATTGGGCAGGAACGGCGGGCGTCGAGGGAATCGTTCGTCAGCGACGCCAGCAGCAAAAAACGGGCATTTTTTAGTGCCACCGAGGGCACGGATCGTTTTTCGGAAACGGCGCCCCTCGAACAACAATCGTCGTTGCATGTAGGAGGTAACACCGGTCTCCGAAAGAACCCATCTCCAGGTCCTTTGGACTTGCATGGAAAGCGCACACAGAATGCCTTGGAATCGGACTGTTTCTTCAGTGCATCTAAAGATGGGTTCAGTAAGGCAGCCGAGCCGCTGACCGTGAGACACAACGCGAGCCCGGCTTTTGAGAAAGGTCAGTATTTCGAAAAGCAACGCGAGTCTTCATTTTTGGATGATTCCAGGCTTATTGAAAGCGCGGCGGTTCTAAAAACTTCTGCACTTTCTGCCGAGCCGTCTGCTCCTGATTGTTGTCACCAAAGGACAGGGACACATGCATCATCCAGTAACCGGGACGAGTTTTTCAGCGCCGTGGAAAAGTTGTCTTCGGACGCGGGGGAACGGAAAGAAGCTGAATCCGAGCTTCCTTTTTTCAGCATGAATGACTCATCGGCGCAGCAGAATGCTAGCGTGCTGTCGACCATCGGAAGAGCTTGCAGGAACTCGTCAGCGTCCGGGTATGATCGTTTCTTTAGTTGCGAAACTGCATCAGTGCTACCGCGCCAACTTAGCGTCATCCAAGAATTCCAGCTTTCAAGGGAGACAACGGAAGACGCCGGTACTGTCAAGCCAATGGACGTTAATACTCCCGTAGAATCTCACGAGCTTCACAATTCGAGTACGAGTGATCTTCGTATAATCGTCACTGCTTGCAACGAATTGGAGAGCCTGTTGAATGTCGACACGAGAGCGATGGTACATGCCTCCGAGTCACACCGCCTCATCGACTCCGAAGATGGAATTGTTATGAAAGACGACTGGAAAGGTTCGGCAGCAAGATCGGACCACCGAAAGTTCGATCTCCGTGTTGGGAAGGCTGATCCTGCTCACGCAGTCTCGAAGCGGGCTTTTCACGTGGAAGGCATTAGCAGTTTAAGCAATGCGTCAGGGTCTGTAGATGCGAGGAAGACTCCGATATCCGGTAGCGATGATCCATTTTTCACTGCTAGTGACATGAAAGGGTCGCTGGTTGAGAAGTCAAGAGCAAACTTTACTCCCGAACTGATCAAGGTCAAGCTGTACAGCGCGATGCTTGATCGTCTTCGCGAAGGTTCCTCCGCGGCGACAGAAATGTTGTCCCCCGACTTAGAGTATCCCTTTTTAACTGAAAAGGAGCTGAGGACATATTTGGGGGAGCCAACGAGAAAACTTTCTTCGCCTGGTGATGATAATTTTTTTACGGCAAGTGGTAGCGCAGCGAAGACCGAGGAGAATCGGCATTCAGTGAGCGAGAGGAAGCCCTTCACACAACAGGGGACAGAGCGCGGGACGGTAGGGCATTCTGTCTTAACACGAGAACAATCCAGATCCGGCGTTATTAATCGGTTGAATAGCTTCGGTGACAACATTCCCGTGGCCTCATCAAGGTCAAAGTCTCCAAAGAGGGGAAAGGAGCATGCCTCGAGGCACGGCAGGCGCACCACCAACCCTGACGAAGGCGGTCTGGCTATTGAACGAGGCCCGTTGGAGGCAGCGCGACGCGAGCAACGCACGGAGCCCGCGCCTCTTTTCCGAGGCGCCAGCCCAAGTGTTTACCTATACGCCTCCATTAACGACCTCTGCGGCGAACAAGAGCCACTCGACGACCACTTGCTCCTTCAAGAGGACTCCTGGGAGCCCGTCGATGTTGTTGGAGCTGAACGTCCGAGGCTACTGGCAGTTCGCACGACTCGCGCCTTCGCATCCAGGCTGTCTGACAAGGATGATGAGCGTTTTCTGCGGGCGTTAACACGGATACCACCTTTCTCGAGCTGCAGGGAGCGCCCGGCGCCACCTTCGAATCTTGGGACGGCGGTGGATTTGCCCGTTTCCGATACCTATGTCACGGCTAAGTCTTCCGTTACAAAGTCTGCGTCCGATCCGAACTTCGTGGCCATCAAGATGCCTTTGCTGCCTCCGTCGCGGAGCCGTTCCGATTCTGTCTTGGTCGATGCCGAGGAAGGGGATGCAGTTATCGTTCCCCCGACGGAGGTGACTATTGTGCCTCGTGTTGTTTTGCGGAAAAGCTCTGCTGTTCCCGCTGCGACGGGGCTACCCAAGAGAGCGGCCAAAGCGAAAAGACCGAAGAAGGAGGTCGAGCTGAAGCCCGCACCCGCTGGGACAAATATTTCTTCTCGCGGAGTGGAGAGACGCTCCCAGCTGCTCACCGGGTTGTCGCCAATGGAACCCGCCGTCTCCATGGCGGAAGGAAGTCACTCCATGGAGCTGATGCTTGGCATGATGGCGCTGTCCACGACGGTGTTCGGCCTGGTGCTCCTCGTGAGTGCGCTCAATAGCAAAAGCACTGCCGTCAGAGTCCTCGCGATTGATCAGAGGCCCGTTCACACTAGGCGCTCCGCGAACTTCACCGACCCCGCCACCTGGATCCGAGGGCCCATCACGACTCTCGATAACTTCGTCTGCTCTCACGAGCGCTGCATCGCGGACGGGAGATACGTGGGCAGCTCGCTGTCTTGGGACTGCGATCCCTGCGATGACTTCTACGAGTTCGCCTGTAGAAAATGGCGGAAGGCCCGCGCGGCGTCGGCGCTCGTCGATGGCGGAACCTCGAGTTCGGTTCAGGAAGACCGGGAGCGTGACTTGGAGAGGAGAGTGGCCCATCTTCTGGTCGCAAGACGCGTCGAGGAGTTGGAGCCCCTGCAACGCCTCCACGGAGCCTGCATAAACGCCAATGCCATCAACGCTGCCGGATGGGCCCCTCTTGGACAGCTCTTGGGCTTGTGCGGTCTTCCTGACTGGCCCTACGTGACACCGATCAAGGCTTCTCCGTGGCGAACCGCCGCGAGAGCCTTGGCTATGACGAACGCCGAGGTCTTCGTATCTGTGGCCGTGACGGAACATCCGACGCGCCATAATCGCCACATCGTAGCCCTCGACCGTCCACGGCTCATCTTGAGGCCGTCCGACTTGCAGAACGACGTTCACTGGTTACGCGACGCCGCCGAAGCAGCTATGACGGCGTTCCGGGAACGTCCCGCGCGGCTCGCAGCAGAGACAGTGGCCTTCGCCAAACGCCTGGCCCGGTTGGCCTTCTCGCGCGACTCGCTGTCCGAGGTGCGATTGCACAGAGTCTCTTCCCTGACGCGCTTCCCGCAGCTACTGCAACTGCTGTCCACGCTCTTCGAGAACGTGTCCGCGGTGCACGAATCCAGCGAGGTGCTCCTCCGCTCCGAGGGCTTCGTGCAAGACCTCCTGGACGCCGCAGAGGAGGCGCTGCCTCGCACGCTCCTCAACTACGTCGGGCTGGGCGTCGTGGTACACTCGGCGGCTTTTCTGCCGGACGGGGTCGGCCTGCAGTCGGTCCACGCGCGTGTGCTTCTGCCGCACCGATTTGGGGCAGGCTTTGTGGCCAGGGCCCAACTGTGCATCCGCCAGGTGGCCGAGACACTACCCTTCCTGTTCCTCTTCGCCGTGCGACTGCTGTTCGGCGGGAGCCACACGGAGCGCGCCCTGGCGATCCTCGCGAACGGTCTGCGGCGCCAGCTTCTGGAGCAGCTCCCGTCCCTGGCGTTCCTGGATCCACTCACGCGGTACCGGTTCTCCGACATCCTGTCGTCGACGCGTCTGCACGTCGTGGGGCCTCCGCTGCTGTTCGACTCAGCCGCGGTCCAGGCGCACGCGAGGGCCCTGCCGAGTGCCGGACTGGACTCTCCCCTCCTCTGGTTCGCGTCCACGAACGCGCACTTGGCGCGAATACGGCTGTTGCGGCTGTCTCGCTATGCGTGGACCGGCGGGGTCTTCGATCGGGACTGCAGCGTGGACCTGCAGAACAACGCGGTCTTCGTGCCGCCGCTCTTCCTGAACGCGACCGCTCCCCTGGACCGCAGCTTGCTGTTCCTCCAGACGCCGCATCTGGGTGTGCGTCTGCTGCGCTGCCTCCTGGTCCTTCTGTCGGCGGGCGTCTCGAACCGCGGAAACCGCGAGCTGCTCACGCGCGGCTGGTGGTCCGAAATCTCCAAGGGGAGGCTAGAGTCCCTCCGACGCTGTCTGGCCCGTCAGCAGTCCCGGGACGACGAGTCGGCGTCGACCGCCTCGCTGGATCAGGTGGCGGATGTGGCGGCCGTGTCTCCCGCGCTGGCGCTGTTCCAGCGCGACTTGGCCGTCGTCGTGGCACGTTCCAGCCGGCAGTTCCGGCTTCCCGGGGCCGAAGACCTCAGCCCGGCGGGGCTCTTCTTCGCATATTACGCCCTGTCGCGGTGTCGCCGAGGAGGACCGCGGGAACCACGAGCCGCCGCCGCCGAGCTGGTGAACGCGCCGCTGCGCAATAGCGCTGCCTTCCACGCCGCCTTCGAATGCCGGCTCGGCGTGCGCATGAACCCGGAAGCCAAATGTTCCGCTTGGCTCAAATGACGCGTCCATCCCCTTCCCTCCCTTTCCGCGGCATTTGGCTTCGTCGTAATTTGCTGTCGTGCCTTCGAAACAACATGAAGCTTGTGGAGATATCAGGCTGTGGCGCGGCCGCCGCCAACACAAGAAGCACTGTTGTGACAATCGTATTTTGATCGCAGCGAGCTCTCAGGATGGGCACTCGCCCGAGACTGTGGAAATTGATTCTAAATATGAAGACGCGTGTCTCTAGTGATCTATCATGAATCTATACGAGCTCGCCTGCTTTATTATTTTGACTTACCATTTCTGTCGTACTGGAAATTTGTCAGTACGTTTTTTGTTTGTGATTTCTAACTTCATTTGCTTTCTTTAACGAACAATTTAAAAATTCCGTTCTAACGTTGAATTGTTTATCACAAAATAAAGTACGCGCCTCCGCCGATACCTCGATAGTTTAATGCCGTCGTGGGGCTAAAGAAAACGGCGGTTATGTTAGCAGTATGGCTTCGAAGCGTTACTCTATAAGTTGATTTCTTTTTGTGTTGTGTATCGAACTCGCTACGTTTGGACGATAAACAATTGTCAACTTCACGAACGGTTCGCTCTTGCTTTAATGCATCGAATCCCGCAAGACCAATAAAGTTTCCTCCTCGTCCTCGAATAGCGGTTTTTCTTTTAGCATTAGTGGTAAGATTATATGCCGTCCCGTGGCGGTGGGCTCCAGTTCGGAAACCATGCGCATCTGCGAGCCCGTGTCAGCCAGAAACTGGTTCCACGTTTTGGTCGATCGGTTGGACCGCCGAAGATACGCAATGCCACTATAGATCGGCTCGGTCCTGCACGCGCGAGGTCTGTGCGGCTGCGGCGCTCCTTTGGGCTGCGCCTTGTGCGTGGGCTTTGGTGCAGCGGCTCGTTACATGGGCGCAGAGAGGCCGCAGGTGGACGAGACGGGATGCACGGCGGCTGCATGCGTGGGCGCGCTCCTCAGCAGCCTACCTCCTCCTCTTGGATTCTTTCCGCAAACGATTTGCTCGAATGCGGCGTTCCCTTTATCGGCCGACGTGACCAGGAAGAGAACGAAAATACCACTTTTGTTTACCAAGGAAGAGAGTGGGTTGCTCTTTTTCTTTGTTTGTTTTTATTATTTTTTAATGTGTCGCTTTTTTTTTTTTTTTGATCGTGACCCGGGGAATTTTGTCTTTCTGGCCCAATTTGCATGAGGCAGCGAAAATTACCGACCAGTTTTTCGGGCGTGTGCCCCGGACCACAGCCATTAGGCTTTTCAGCCTAATGGCTGAAAAGTAATGTTTTCGAGCTTTCCATTTTTTTGTTCACTCGTTGACTGGTGGCAACTGGGTTTCTCCCCCTCTCTTGCTCTCTTTCTTTCTTTTTTTTTAGTGAAAAGGGGGAATAGCAGACGTCCTTTAAACAATCTTAATTATCGGAACAAAATAAAAATAAAAGACCCTCGTGAACATGAACACGCTGCTTGACAGGAATCATATGCTTTAATGATAAACAATACGTACAATCGTGAGCAATATGAAGGTGAACAGGCCTCTTCTTGTTTTTGACGCTCCTACAAGTTTTGGAACAAGCTCTGTTCCAGTAGAGGGCTAGAACGCAAAGTTTAGACCCAGAGCCACGTACCATTTGAGACGTTGAGAGTTAACATAGCCTTAGGGAGCCGTAAAACAGGCAAGAAACCAGGTAAGCTGTTCACCTTCATATTGCCGGCGGGTGTACCTTGCCCGCTAACTTTTCCGGCCATCAGGTTAAATAATAATTTAGTTTTGGCTCCACGTTTCAAAAACGTCATGAATATTTTTTTTTTTTTTTTAGAAGAAAACTGGGTGCGGGAAAGTGGAGGGGGTAAGGTTGGGGGGGGGGGGGGGGGGGCGGGAAGGCGAATAGCAGTTCGCACGCGCATTGCACTAACTATAAAATAGAAGGCAGGAAGAGAAAGAACGAGAAAGGTCTTTTACTATTATTTTTTTTTACTGTGCCTTTTTTTTTTTACAACTTTCGAATGTCGTTATGTTCAGATAGTCGTAGTCACAGGTAGTGAATCAATAAACCTTAGGAACCTCAAGGAGCTTGGTGTGTCGCACTGAGCATGCGCAAAATTTCTGCGCCTGCGCAGGGCGACACACCAAGCTCCTCGAGGACCCAATGGGTTGGAGCCTTTCATTCTGAAACTCCTTATTGACGGTCATAGGCTAAGGGGAAACGACGTCCCGCGAGTGGTCCCCTCACGTAGTGGGCAACCCCGTATTATTCCTAGTTGTCTCTGCAAAATCCTCGGTTCACTCATCGTTAGCCGAGGTACTCCGCCATGTACTTAATGACGTCGATTCTCTAAGGGAGCGAGATAGGACGTCTGGTCGAAAACGAAAACACTTGAGTATCCTTGCTTAGGCGAGATATGCAATGGGGCGGTCTTTTTGTCCCCGGGCGCATCCGCGTGTCGTACTTAAAACACTCGAAAAGTAGGTCGAAGATAGTGTACTTATAGATTATGTGTGATTTACTGGATGGCATGGCGATGTATAGAGCATATGCTTAGAACAAGCTCACATTTATAGCCTGCTAGGACTGACAAGCTTTTGTGGTCTTTGCAAAATAACTGCGGAAGCTCGCCATCAGCGCGCGCTCAGCAGCCGCGCCCACAGCTATGGCCGCCAGTGAATACTCTCGTTAATAGAAACACCTCCGTTCACCAAAAAAATCGTTCATTATGTAAGTCGTCCGTAATAACGAGACAAAATGCATGACTTTTCCAGTTTTTCTCCGAGAAGGGGGTCCATCTCGCCGATTATCTATATTAACGGGGCTCATATAGTATATTAACGAGACATGACTTTAATAATAATAATAACCTTATTCGTCGTGTAGGTATTGTTAGAGCTGGGGACAAAAGATGTCTGTGCAACTTGACTCGCGAACGCGATCTTCCAATGTAGGAACGCCTGAACAATGCGTAGGGGCGTTGTCACCACCATCATGGGTGTTCTTGTTTCCATTGCCTTTCCCTCGACGCTTTGTGATGATTACGGTATAGTTAGCTAGCTTCGTTGAGGGAAATCGCAAAGATCCCCCGAAGATCTGTATTTGACGAAACCAATTCGTTGCTTCTGTGTGATTTTCGAGCGAGACGTTCCCACGAGCAGTCATTGAAGGTGGGCTACTTGCGTTAACCCTGTAACTAATACCGTATTTTCCGGACTCTAGTCCGCAGACTATAGGTGTCTAAAAGTTTGCCCGATGCGGACTATATATCTGCAGGTGCGAGAGATACCATTTTTTTTTTCCTTAGAGCGTTTATAATGACGAGATGTGATGAATTTTGTGACCGACAGAGTAGTATGTTTAATAAATATGTATGTATGATACACGCTTCGTTATGAGCTAATAACGCGGGCATTTGTCGATGTGTGCTGTGTATGGTATTTTTTTACGTGCGTACTATGCACGTACGGTACGTTATTCCCCTCAAATAGCGTAAGGGGGATACGGTACGTTATTCCCCTCAAATAGCGGTGATGCAACGCTGGACATCAGCGGTATTCGTCCGGGAAACACTTCCGAACATTGGGTGAGCGCTCCCTGTCCAGCTCGTCTACCTGAACCCAGAGGTCTACGCCAACATCGTTCCTACCGAGCTAGTTCGTGTAATGTCGAAGAAGCGTAGGCGATGGGTTTGGTTTAACGGGTTCATTCACTCGAATTGGGCTCTGACCGTGCCAACAGGGCAACCGAGACAGAAACAGGTTGACGTCGTGGAACCGGGCGTGCCCCGGGTAGATGCTGCAAACCGGCCTGCGTGCAAGGGACGGCTCGTAATCACTGGGGGAGGCTAACCGGTGCTCCGTCGGCTTCAGGCCAGGAGCACCGCACTATACAAAGAAGCAGCGTGCGCTTTCCTTGGCCCCGTGGGAAGCGACTGAAGACCGGGGAGTGTCGCTGCCTGCCTGACCCGGATCGACGGCTGGCGGCGGCCCTGCTTGACCGGGGCTCAGCGTCTGTCCGCTATCGGCGGCTGTCAGCGAGGCACGACGTGTGGTGCGGCGGTCGACTCGACGGGGCGGTCGTGGCTCCTTTGTTTCCGTGCGTAGTCACCCCGCTTCCTCTGGTATCGGGACGGCATCTGGACGCCGAAACGTGCCGCCCCGACCCCTTCTTCACTCTCGCTGCGCGCCTCGCGCGCGCTTTCGCGCTGGCATGCCCGCGAAACGGAGACTGATAAATGGACAATCGGGCTCCCTGCGCCGCTGTGAAGAGGAACCACCCCGCGTGCCGCAGCCCTCTCCCTCCCTGTCTCTCTTTCTCGCGATTCCTTTGTCTCTGAGTTTCTTTCTTCCTCGTTTGCCTGCCAGTCTCCCCCGCCGTCAAAGTCCGTTTTGTTTTGGTCCCATGATTGCGTTCCCTTTCCTCCGGTCTCCTCAGCCAACACCGCCTCAGCGCGCCTCACTTCTTCATTTGTACGCGCCGGCCATTGCGGAGGCATGATTAGCATCGGCCGCTGCTTGAGAAGGGGATACCCTTCCCTCCCACCATCCTCATCTCCCTCCTCCTTTCCGGAAGACAATGGTTGCGCATGACTCCTGACTCCTCCTCGTATCCCTTGACTGAACCAGCTGAACTCCTTCTTTCTCCCTGGCGCTTTGTTTTCGCGCGCACCTTTTGTGTGTTTTGTCTCGTTAGCGTTCACGCGCGTTTGGCGGTACAAGCCGTGGAATTCGGAACTGGCCGGCGGTGCGTGCAGCGTTGTGCCGCGCGCGGGGTGAAACGAGCGGCGAGGAGGGTATCCCGTCACGACTTGGCCTCTGCTCCGTGTTGTCTATACCTTTTCCTCTCCCTGCAGCGCTTTGTCTTTGGGCCTTTGTCTTACCCGTTGCTTTTCTTCGCCGTTTCTCACGTCGTTTCCTCTCGGTGCCCGGCGCGCGAACGGGCGCCCGCCAACTGTATACAGCCCGGACTGCGTGTTCGGAAAAGCTCGTGGAGTGATCAACGGGGCCATGTCGATACTCTTGAGTGGCGCGTTTGCACGGACGTCACATCGCCTCGTGCTTTTATAGTCTATTATGTTCAACCATCACCAGCTCTCTTGCGCCCTATAACTTGTAAACACGCCTCAGTGATGCACGCGCTAGCCTTTAGCCGACTCTCGGATTTGCTCACCCGATAAGTGTAAGCAAATCTGGGAGCCGGATGAAGGCTAGAACGAGGATCGCCGAAGCATGTTTACCGAAATCTCCTCTCCCCCCCCCCCCCTTTTTTTTTTTCTTTTCCTCTCCCCCGTACACCAGGCGATGTGACGCCCATCTAAACTCGTCAATCAGTGTGCCCCATTGTCCTGTTGACTTCAGGCCTGTCCGAACACGACACTTCAGAAATCGTGAGGCGATACGACTCCGTCAAAAATCGTGAATGTTGAAGCGTCTGACAGTCCGCCAGTTCGATGTCAGTTTGAACACCACCGAGCAAACTACAGTTTTTCTCCTCGCTTCCTCTGCTTTTAGGTGACCTCGGTGCTCGTCTGACTTGACGTCACGCGCCATCTGATTATGCTGTCCATATGTTCTGTCGGGCTCTCGTGTTCTCGAACCTGTTTCAAAATTTACTCCATCCTACTTTTCGGTAAGGGTTTTGTACCTTTTGCGTTCGTAAACCTACACGCGTCCAGCGTCGCTTTATCTGTGTTATCGCGTGGCACGACCCGCCTGAGTAGGTCGGATCTATTTGCGTAAGGTTTTGAACACAGTCCTTCCCGTTCTCGTTTTTGGAAGCTGAAGAGCAGCGGAGGCCTTGAGCGATTGACCGAAAGCCAGCAGAGCTTGTGAGAGGCTCTCCGGACCTCTGTGATAAGCATGCTCAAGGCCCCCGTGGTAAACACGAGCAAAATATGACAAAAAAAAAAAAAAAATCACGGATGGGGAGCGAACCGTTGCACTACTTATGTCGGAGTCGTGGCACCTCACGATTTCTGAGGTATCCTGTTTGGACGGGCCTTTACTCGACAAGCTTCTCCTAATACGCTCTCAGGCTTCGGCAGTCGTATACGGGAAATAACCGAGGAGAGGCGCTCTCCCCGTAAAGGGCCTCCCCCGAGGAACTCGTGTGCCGTGTTACGAGACTTCGGTCGGTCGAGCTCGCCGCTACGTTGGCAACGTTTCCCGTTTCTTACTGCTTACGCAATGGCCTTCCTCTTCCTCTCGGTGCGAATGCTACGAAAGCTCTCGTGCGTTGTGTTTGTGCCCGTCGAGAAAACTGTCGGCCTTGTCGGCCGAGGTAGTGTTATACTTCCCCTGCTTTGGGAGTTGTTCGGGCCGCGGGGACTTCGTGAGTTGGGCGCGGCCTTCGAGGGAGGCGTTGGTTTGGGCTTCTGCCTCGATTACGGGCCCTGTCACGAGGTTGACGGGTGGCGGCCATTCTGCGCGGACTACACGCGCAGAATGCAACTACACGGACCTTACGGTCCGTGTAGTTGCTCACGTCCTTTGTGTGCTCACATAGCGTTCTATGTAGCGCGTGAAGTAGTTTAAAAAGACGCCTCTGATACCTTCTTGCAGAGCACCGCGAGAGGGGCTCACAGTGCTTTACAAAGAACGACCATTTCCCGCACTTTTTATTTTTCTAGTTCATCGGATAGTCGAAGGAGTGACGGAGTCGTAAAGCACCGTTTCCTAAAGGCATTGGGTACCTTATCGTGACAAAACTTGTGGACCGCGCCGAGCTCTGTCTTGACCTGTGAGGGCGACTCATTCTATTTAACGTCTCCTAAATTTCAAGGCCGTGTGGCTGAACTTTCTGCGTGACCTGTCGGAGGCCAGCGCAGGGCACAGACCAGACAGGAGTGGTGCGTCAACGTTTGGCTTGAACTCGTGTTCAATCAGAGACGAGACGAGTTACGGCCGCACTCGTCCGATTAGTGGCCCCTGGTCGGTGACGTAAACAGTTTGGCACTAGGGCTCCACGTCGTAGGAGGTGTTGTCATACTGTGCCCTGGCCTCTCCAATCACGATGTTTCGAGTCCCCACTCCACTACTCGGCCACGGAGAGTCCAACGACCCGTCCCATCGGACGTTATCCGTAAGCAACGGAGCTTTCTCTGCGTGGCGGAGGCCTGTTCAAACACACGGCTTTCGAAATGATGGCGCGGGGCAAATCGCGCAGTGTGTGCCAATCCTGTTTTGCGGCCTTTCCCTTTTCTTCCCGGTTTGTTTTCCCCCGCCTGGGTTTGTTTGTGGGACGACACCAACGAGTGGATCGACGAGAAAACGCAGCTGCTTGCTCGCGCGGTCGATGAGGTTAGCGCGCTACGCCCGCGCGGTCCCCGGAGATCACTCTGCAGCGGCGCTGGCCCCGCGAAGGGCCTTAACGGGTCGGTATATAATCGGAGCCGGCCTCCTCCCCCTCGGTATCGAAACCGCATAAGATGCGCCTAGCTCTTGTGAGAGCAGGAGTAGAAGGAGCATCGGGAGAAAAAGGGCAGCCATTTCGGCTTTCTTCCGAGAGAACATTATTCGCGTATATGTATACGACACACAGACGAAGACAGGACTGTTCCTTTCGTGGCTGAAAATCCGTGTTCCTCGCGGGCCTGCACCACACTATACCACTTTTCACCTTACGATAGATTACAGCGGATGCTACGAGCATCTGCTACGAGTCATTCCAGCCAGTGCAGTGCAGTGCAGTAAACGTGCCATCTGACTGCGGCCCCATATATAATGTTCAAAGTTACTACGGCTTTCCCGAAGGTCACATGACAGTCACGCGGCAGTGGGTTGGGCTCGATGGTTCGATCCTAACGAATTCTGCGTTCCATGGTCAGGTGATGCGGAGTATATAGGGGAGCGCCTGCTACAGGCCTTTTCTATTTTTTCTTTCGTTGTATCGGTCTGTCTGTCTTATATATCTGTCTCTCTTTCTCTCCGAGTTAATTTTTTTTTTACATTTTTGTTTGATTTGTTTGTTTATGTGATTGAGCCCCTATATATCTTCTAAAGCCGCTCTGTGTTTCTCGAGGAAGTAAGTAAACAGAAGTAGACGAGATGACGGTGGCAAGCGCACTTTTTGCCATTTCTGGCCGCGGGAGGACCGGCGAACCGCCGGGCCACTATTGGAGAAAGAGCAAAGCTCTCCGAGCGTGCTCGTGCGGGCGTCGGGGAGCACTCCCTCCATTTGCATAATGGCCAGGTGCCGCCGGGGGAAACGTGGCACCGGCGGCGATGGTGGCAGCCCAGGCAGTGGCAGTTTTCGCAAGTCCGAAAGGGTGGGGAGGGAAACCTGGCTGGATGTCTTTTCCTTGATACCTCGCTTTTTTCCCGTTCGTGTTTTATACCGCGACCAGGTCGCTTCGGCCGCTCTCTAAAAGCAATTTGAGCGGCCTCGAGAACCTCGCCGCGAGAGTAAAAGGATATAAAGAAAAATTTAACGGGTGTATCATTAAGATGCACCTTCTTAATATGGAATATTTTCGCGTTCTAAAGAGGTGGTTGTGCGCATTTTGTCCTTTCCTTTTGTGTACTCGTTATAGGTAGGATTTCGTGTTTTCGGAGTTTTATGATTCGTGAAGTTCTCGGGGTGTTTTATGGAGTTTATTTCTTGCCTACATTCGGAGTTTTTCGGTGTTTATTCTTTCATTTTGCAATGTTCTGCTGCAACTTCTTATTTTCCGAAATTCAGAATTTAATATTGCTGTGTTCCCACTTGTTCAAAATTGAAAACAGAAATAATATCCGATCATAAGAGTGCGCTAAGTTCATTAGAACTCGATTGTTTCAAATAACATTTCTCCACTTGGGTTCGGCGTTGGCGCCCTTGCCGTTTCTAGGGCTGTCCTAAATTAAAGTTCACTAACCGCCGAATTCAGAAACCTCACTCCAACTACACTCAAACTGAAGGGCCCCTCCACTTCCTCGAGGAAGGCGCGAGGGCCGGCGCTGGCCAATCGCGACGGCGGATCCGTCCTCGCGATTGGCCAGCGCCGGCCCTGGCGCCTTCCTCGAGGAAGTGGAGGGGCCTTTCAGTTTGAGTGTAGTTGGAGTGAGGTTTCTGAATTCGGCGGTAAACCTACTGAACTTAAAAAAAAATTGCTTTAATAACTTTAGTATTAATAAACTCCTGGACGTAGTCGCTTAGAAACTCCCTTCCTTCCGATCCCGTTCCCCGCTTGCTGCGCGGGGTGCCGTGCTGAAGTGAGTTTCAGCTGCCCCCATTTCTCTCCAAAGAAATGTACGTGACGTCACTTTAGCGGCCCTTAGCTGTACCAGCTGCGAAGCGCATACCTTCTGCAGCACACAGTTTTCGCCATCAAATTTATGTTTTTTCGGCCAGAACGAGTGGGAATGCCCCCCAGCACGATGCAATGAAGTCACGTGCAAGCCACGTATAGGGTTGCGAACGCGGCTGTTCTCTCGTTGCATGGCCGTTCAAAATATTTTTTTGTTGTTGTTTTCCTCCGATCTGGGAAGGCTCGTGCAGCTGAACGAGACAGCCCACAGCGGCGTTCCGGCCGTTGACAGGCAACCGAGCCGCGAATCCCCAAACTCCCGGCCCTGGAAATGAGGCCCGCCGCCTCCTCCGTCGCCACTTTCTCCCCACCGCAACGCGTATCACGCCCTGGGCAACTTTTATTAAATCCCCGGCAGCTGCGGCGATCCGGCCCTGCCTGCCTCGCTCGCCTGTTACCCGGGCTGCCGCTTCGCCACGCGTGCCTTCGGCATCCATATTGCGCCGCCATGCAAATGAGCGCGTCGTCGCTGTACACACGCGCGCGCACGCCTGCTTGCGTTGGTGTAACTCCGTTCACCCCCGAGCTGACAGTGCCGTGGGAGCTACGCTCTGGCCGTACCAATCAACCGCCCCCGTTTCGTCACCTGACCCCGCTCCATGCTCCTCGGGTATCTGGCGGGAGCGTGATCACGTGGCGAAAGATCGACGTAGAACTGGTCCAACGAGCACGTACTTTCCACCGCACTGTCAGCTTAGGGGTGGACGGAGCAGAAATGACGCGACATTGCGGCGGCCACGGTGGCACGTGCTCGTGTCAGAGAGGCACGCTGACCGCGTCACGCCTGAATCCTTGGCTGACTCACGCGCGTGCCTCGCTTCTCTGTGTCGCAGGATTGGTACCCCCGACTTGACGCTGCTCGACGTTGGTCGAAAAGGGAACGGAGCCTCGTTTTTGCTGGAAGGCTTCTTTTGTTTCCAGGACTGAGGTGTACGCTGGGCTGGCGTGCCGCTTTGTAAAACGGCGATTGCCCCGCTTGCGGAAGCTGGCCGCTCGCGATTATCAAACGGAAACCGCGAAACGGAACTGAGCCCGACCGTTGAACTGCGGTTACGACTAGAATGACGCGTTTGTTTTTCTTTCTTGCGCACTGGTTTAAAAGTTTTGGGAGGGTGAAATGGGAACCCCCTCCTGTTTGCACCGTGGTGACTGGCTCCCCGATGGCTGCGCGCTCGCTGATGAGAGAGTGCGCTGCAGCCTGTGGTTTCGGGTCGGGGGTTCGGGTATAAGGTTCCGGACCCCGTCTCTCTCCGGGACTGGAGTCTCCGGTTTCCGGCCTCGAGGGAGACGGGCTTTTCCGGCTTGGTGGCAGCTCGTCCCCCTGCCCCCCGGTGGAGCAGGGTTGCCTCGAGAAGTTCACTCTGCTCCGTCCGTGTGACCTTAGGATGGACCTCAGCGGTCGCTACGACCCATCGGAGGCAATGGAAAGCCGTGTGAGTGTCAGGTGACCTCGAAGAGGAACGCAACGACGCGCGTTGTCAGTGGATAGCTTCTCGGTGCCCGGTTGACTGGGATGGCTGGTAGTGTTCGCTGTGGTTAGGAAACGTAGTGCAGTATCGTCGTTTTGTTTTTACGCGTCTTTCTGTGACGCTGTGGTGTGTATGGACACCGCTGTTACCGTTAAAGTCTTTGTTTTTTCCGCTTTTGTTTTCCTCTCCCTCCGTGACCTCGCAGAAGCTGAGAAACTGGGGAAGCGTGTGAACGTGTTACCTCAATTGCGGCCGTGTTTGGCGTCACGGTCACGTAAGAGCTAGGTCGCCTGGTTTTTTGCTCGTTCGCTCCTCTTTTTGCATTACTCTTTTTTCTTTAAGCAATTGGTCGCTTCCAATTCATCTCATAAGTGTCTGCAATCAAGACAGGCACCGGCGCGTCAGCAGCCTATGGCTCAGCAGAATGGGTTTGCTTGTATACGACAACTCGCGCGAAGGAGGCACTTTCCAAAGCTACGCGCTCGGGCCCGTGCCCTTGTTTGCACGGCAGATGTTTGTGGGGTGGAGTATAGTGTGTTAGCGCACTGCAGCTCAGTAAGCGTAGAGCGAAAGCTCGCGCAGCGGAACATCCTGGGTTTCAGTCCCAACTCGTACCCATTTTGATCTGAACGAGCATCGTACCGACGTGTGGTCGTGTATCACGAACCGCTACTGCGCAAAGCACGTTAAAGACCCCCAGGCTAGCAGTAGTACCGCAATGACTAGATTTCTTATCTACGGCGGGGACGTAACTGGGGCTGACTAATTTTGCGGTCAAACTCACACCGCAAATTTCTTTTGAGTCTTTCTTGCAGGTGGTTCACTGTTCATCGCTGTTCAGGGAATGGTGTATTCCCATATTTTCTTAAAGGGGCCCTGCAACAACTTTTTGACTGGTTTTTAATTTGCACCGAACCTGAGCGCACTGAACGTAGTAACTTAAACAAACTTTTCTTTTCTCAAATTTCGCTTTGTTTTAAAAGTTATAGGCAAATTAGAATTACAAAAACAAGCAAAAAATAACTTCCCTCATGACGTCATTGGTCCTCGTTTGAGTGGCCGTGAACTGGAGGAGGAGTAGTGAGCTCATCGAGAGCTCACGGCTGCCGCACTCCGTGTCGACGGCTCGAGACGGCGCCACTAAAGCACGTGTTGGATAGACTGTATGAGGCGGGCGGCCAGTGCGGCTTGCATTGCTTTTGCTGCGCGACTAAAGACTAATTCGACATAACACTTCATTGGCCACAAATGACAGCAAACACGGGGTAAAGATCAGTTTAGAACAGGAGTCACCTCACGCTGCCATACCGCCAAATGGCCAAATCGCCAGCCAAGCCAGCGCCGAAAGCCTTCGGAACGCTCGGAACCGGTCGGATCCTCGAGCCGGTATACGGCCGCAGCGCTGCTGCGTACATCCGGGACCTTTCAACGCTTGCCGTTCGTTGGCGCCTCATCCCACTAGCCCTTTCTAATATGCGCCGTTTTTTCCGCCGCTTGGTGGCGGGTTTGTCGACGGGTCTTTTCTTGTTTTCGTACTTTATAAACTGTATTTCTTTCTTTTCTGATCTAAAATACTGAACAAAAACTACTTTTGTAAATAATTCAAACGGTTCGCGACACTTATATTTTGTATCTCGACTAAAAAAAAGGGCTTTTCGCTACTCTAACCAGTACTAAGCCCAGGACCAAAGACGTCACATATTGCGCGCTTTCGGCAACGCGGGTCGCCCTCGTAGGTGGAGGAGGTTTCCGCGTCGTCCGGTTAAAATATGACTCACTGATATTTAGTTACTCTCACCGTGCCCGCTGGCTTGCCCGAACCCCAAGAGACGTGGAACCGAAAAAAAGGTAGACGCTTAAATATGATTGCAGGGCCCCTTTAAGTAACAATGGCATATCGCTCTTAATTATACACCCCTTATAATGGTGACTTCACATCGGGGCGACACCAGATGAGCCGAGAAAACCAAAATTGGTAGAACACCAGAACACCGAGACGTTCACAACTTCCCCTAAACAATAGCGCTTCTTAATTGCCCACGCTCATGACTTGACGGCAGGGTTGTACAGAACTGTGTTCCAAGGAACTGCGTTCCTGGAACGCATTCCTTTTAGGAGGAACGAAGGAACGCCGTCGTTCCATTTTGCATCGGTGGAACTGGAACGGGAACTCGTTACGTTTTTACAAAAAAAAAAAAAAAAAGAAAAAGGAGGGCGTTCTTTTTTTTTTTTTTTTTGTCCAGTGAGGTTATTTTATTTTATTTCGAAGGGGGAAACACTAACAAGGATAAAAGCAATATTTCTATTTTTACAAAGGACAGGATCTTGTTAACGTTTTTGTTACTTATGTTAATGTTTATTTTGCGGAGGTCTTCGATTGGTAGCAGTCGGGTGCAGGTGGGCTGGAAAACATTGATTCTTTTTTTAGCGCCCGAAACTGCAGTACCAAAAAAAAAAAAAAAATAGTCGAAGGTAAAGACACAAAAATGAAAGCCGTTTACAACTCCCTGTAACGCCGAATTAGAGCGCAGCTCTTGAGGAGGAGGAGGGAAGGGTACTGGGGGGGGGGGGTCAAGTGACCTCGGGGGGCGGGGGGTCACGTGACCTTGGGGTCACGTGACCTTGTGGGAGTCACGTGACCTTGGGGCGTCACGTGACGTCGGGGGGTCACGTGACGATACCGATGACGTCATCAGTAGCGTCACTGATGACGCCATCAGTGATGATGACGATGCGGATGCCGGTGACGTCATTAGTGACGTCACTGATGACGTCATCAGCGACGATGACGATGCGGATGCCGGTGACGTCATCAGTGACGTCACTGATGACGTCATCAGTGGCTATGACGTCAACGGGGGTTACGTGACCTCGGGGGGTATCCCCAGGTCACGTGACCCCAGGGGGGGTCACTTGACCTGGGTAACCATCGTGACCCTCGTGAGGGTAACCCTAGTAACCCTTGTGAGGGCAACTCTCGTGACCCTCGTGAGGGTAACTCTCATGACCCTCGTGAGGGTAACTCTCGTGACCCTCGTGAGGTTAACTCTCATAACCCTCGTGACCCTCGTGAGGGTAACCCTCGTGAAGGTTACCCTCACGAGGGTTACTAACCCTCGTAACCCGCGTGAGGGTTACGAGGGTAAGTAACCCTCGTGAGGGTCACGAGGGTTATGAGAGTTACCCTCACGAGGGTAACCTAACCCTCGTAACCCTTTTGAGGGTTACGAGGGTTAGTAACCCTCGTGAAGGTTACCCTCACGAGGGTTACTAACCCTCGTAACCCTCAAAAGGGTTACCTTCACGAGGGTTACCCTCACGAGGGTTACTAACCCTCGTAACCCTCGTGAGGGTTACAAGGGTAAGTAACCCTCGTGAGGGTAACCCTTGTGAAGGTAACCCTTCTGAGGGTAAAAACCCTCGAAACCCTCGTGAGGGTTACGAGGGTAAGTAACCCTCGTAACCCTCACGAGGGTTACGAGGGTTGCGGTTACGCCGACGCCGACGCCGACGGCGACGCCGCTCAAGCCGGGAACGGGCCCCTAAGAGCTGCGCTCTAAAAAGGGGACGCCTCAAACTCAGCTACCCTCTTTGCTTCCACGAATCCTCATACACCCAGAAATGTAAGGCCGACTACAGCCATCACTACATCATCAACTTCCACAAAGAGACCTACAGTTACAACAAAATACCACGTTACCAGACATCGAACGGACCCTTATAGCTCGAACATTGGCCGCTTGAAAGATACACAAAAATGAACCTCGGTTCCCTCTCCCCTTCTCCCCCACCCTCAAACTGAGCAACGAATCCGACATTCACGAAGAAAAATTGGTAGTTTTCAAGACTGACCTTCCAAAAGCCCTATACCTCTTCTCCACTTACTCGTCTTGCGGACAGAAACATCAAGAAGCAGCCATTGTTAAATTCAAACAAGGTACTTAGATTGAAACGTGTGAGGTTGTTGTAAAATGCTCGTGGCAATGTGGAATAACCCTTTAATAATGAATAATAAAATTAACGCAACACAACACATGAAAGATGTGGTTGTGTTGTCCCTGTTTTAATTGTTTTATTCTTTCTTCATCCATGACATAAATTAACCCGGCTCCTTCTTCCCGGATTACAGCGCATTTAGCTCGTCTGAATCACCGACCACAAAGAGGTTGGTGATACGGTAAAGTGCTACAATGTTTAAAGGTGAATAAAAAAGAATGGAACCCTGCTTTCGGTTGTTTCCTTCTCCGGGTGTCCTTTCATCGTGGCATTCAAATTCGTATGTGGCCATTTAATAAGGCATACATAAAAAAAAAAAAAAAAAAAAAATTTCTTTTTGGTTTATTTAAATATGGTAATTAGCAAACTGCAAAACGTTCCATTTTTTAAGCGGTAACGGCAACGATTTACTTTGTCACAGATGGAACTTGTAACGGGAAGGCGTTCCGAAAATCAGAAAGAATGGGCTTTCGTTCCTTTGTTTGAGGAACGTGCGCAACCCTGCTTCACGGCATCGAGCGCCGGGGTTGTGTCCATTGGAGAAGGCGCCACTCTTGTAAGCGTAGTTAGACAATCGATCATCACACCCTGTCATTTCATCTCCTTGAACGGCAGATATACATCAATGACAACCACAAGGGGCACCAATTTGCGGTAACTTGAATTTGCCCCCCCCCCCCCCCTTTTTTTTTTTCTTTTGCAACAGTTACGTGCGAAAAGCCAAAATTGGTCAGTCGTTTATGAAGTGTTTCGTGGATTGAATCGATCGTCTCTGGGGAGTAATTTCATAGCTACTAGACCTCCTGCAGTTGTTATTGTAAAGAAGAAAAAAAAAAAGGCTATACCGGAAGTCACCCGACTTCTCCTGTTTACGGCGCAGTTCCTTTTCGAAGAAGAGTGAACGGGTGGTCCCCATTAAGGTTTTAATGATCGGCAGGGGTAGCCCCGCGTTTCGTTCCGCCAAAAGCGGAGCGAAGTAACCCGAAGTAATAAATAAAGAAATGACTAAAGAACGACAATGGAAAATAGATCGGATTTATCTTCCTTACGAGAAAATGGGTTTTTTCCAGTTCATTCGGCGTTCCCGGTCGACCTACGAAGCGAGAAGTCCCGCAGCTACGTGGGGTGCCACGGGACGACGTCGCTGTTCGCGTGGCCCCCAAGGAGTGGCCGAGCATCGCGCGGCGTTCTAAAAAGAAGAGTATACGTTTTATGGGTCTTTTAATTGCGGCGGCGAGTTGGCTGATCGAAGCGCGGGACCTTCTGCGAGCGATACCCGGTGGCACGCCAGCGCCGTGGGTGGGCCGCGCGTGGGACGACGTGCGCGCGGGACGGACCCCGGCGCGCGTGACGCGGTCGCGCCCCGGCGCCGGTGGGGCGACCGACGCTGCTGCTGCTGCGCGGAGTCGTGCGTTTGGGGCCCGATCGGGCCGCCGTCCCGATGTGGGGAGGGGGGCGAACCAGGGATGGACCGTTAATTGCGCCTTAATGGGGAGCGGCTGCGTCGACGTTCTAATTAATGTGACGGGGAGCCCGTCACGTCCTTCTTTCTGTCTGTTCTACGACGGTGGCAGAGGGACGTCCTTCGTCTTTTCGTTGCTCGGTGCCTGGTAGTGTCCTGCAAACGTCGGGAGTAGGTGTCCGATAGTCGGCTATTAATCTGGCATTGACGTCATGTCGACTCCCATTGTGGTGGCCTAGCTCTGTAGACATTTTCCGTTTCCCTTTGTTCTCAGTCACGTGGGTTCCGTATATAGTATGCGAGACGAAGAAATAATAAAATATTCTAACCTGGAATATGCGAGAAAATATAGGTGAGGCAAAATAAGAATGTGCAGTGATGTGATTGCTGCGCCAATTGCGCCAAACTGCGCCAAGGGGCTAACCCTGCTACATCCTGATACATTTTGCCAAAATATAGGTAATCTGCGCCAAGCCTGCGCCAAAGAACCAATTTTGCTTGCCTTTCAAAACCGAATCTAAGCGGAGTACTGTAATGAGCACACGTGAGCTAGGTGGCGCAAGCAGGCACCCGACACAAAGTACCCTGTATCACCCGTTCATCCGGTCTTGCATGGCTTTTCCCGCCGTCTCTCGTTTCACGCTCTGGTCCTCTCGTTGTCTCGTGTCTTTTCAAAGATTTTTCAACGATAGACGCGGGTGTCTGCGGACGCTCCGACACCAGCGTGGGCACCAGCCATGGCGTCATGCTATGAAACGAAACCACGTTTTTGCGCCGCGGGAGTTACTTTGTGAGCTGAAGCATTTGCTCCTGAAAGCAATGGCCGTGGGAAACTACATTTGGTACCTGCCTGCCAGTCGCCGTGGTCGCGCGACGTCGAGTGTTGCCGTCGCCACGTCGCTGCAGATATGGCGCTTTCTAAACTGAAACGTAAGGCCCGCTGTAAGGATCAGAGCGTATGTTTTCCTTAATTAGTATTGCTTTGTCTTCCACCGCTTGCCAGCATTGCCGAGAGGGTCACCTCTTTGAGGGGAGGGGGTGCTGGCGGTGCGCGGGAGCGAGCAAATGGCCCCTCCGCGAGCGCGCGCGGCGCCGCCGCGCGGAAGGAATGTGTCCCCTTGGGGGACGTAGGCGGACCCCCGGAGGAGCGGGGTCTGGGGAGTTGGAGCGGGAGAGGTCCCGGAGTCGGTCGCGGACGTGTGTCGTCCGCAGGCCCTTTGTTCTTTGTTAATAAATGTATAGTTAAAAAGCATCAAATCGTCGTCGCTGCCACTGCCTCGCCATCGAAGTCACCAGCCGCGATCGGGGAGAGGATCTTCGACAGCTGACGTCTCTCCCCACCACAACAAGAACTTTACTCCCGCCTTAATCTTCACCAACATTCCTGTTCTTGTTTAATGCGCTACAACAAAAATTGCTCTAGATCAAAGACTGCTGTGTCGAAGTTTTGCCTGGGTTTCTCTCGGTAAGCTTTTTTTCGAGGGGTCGCCGGTACGTGAAAAACCTGCCGCGAGAGAGTTGGTGAAGAGAAGTGAGCTAAAGCAAAGAAGGCAATGTCTGTTACGCTGAACTCGCACAGCGCGCTTGTTTGTCTCGAGTTCAGTCGTTGCACAAAGCGCTCCAAGAACTTTCTGACCCTGGCTCTTGATATCTTGCATCGATGTGCTCAGGTTCTCTTTTTTTTCTGTATGTTTAGCTTTTACCTCACCAGCCGCTCTGGCAAGCACGTGCGGCTCGGCTGTCTTTTGTCGTATGCTGGATAGTTACATTTTGTGTACAATTTTGGCAACCAGTTGGCGACGGAGCGGAGTGGCATGGTTTCGATCGAAGAGCTATCTCCGCTCGTGTGACAATTTCGCATTGCACTGCAGTGGTAACGTGGATCAACAGTTAGAGACTGCTTCTATTTATTATATAACTAGTCGACCTAATGCTGCGATATTTAATACTAAGCTGCATGGTCACTTTAAGATAAATTTTAATAGATGCAGTTTGGTTTTTAGTTACCTATAGCAGGTACATATATATGTACCATTTTACTAAAGCATTGAAATATGTGTCATGTCATTGGCATTTCAGTTACATGTTAAAAAACTCCCAGGTGGTCTAACTTGACTGTAATATGTTTACTGCGGCGAGCAAAGTGTCCTTCGTTTGTCCAGCACTTGAAACGAATATTTTTATTTTTCTAAGAATATCTGCTCCAAAGTGCCCTTTTGCTGCTCCAAAACACTGTTTTGGCTGCTCCGAAAGGTGCTCCAAAACGGCTTAGGCCAATCACATCACTGAATGTGTGACGATCACGCATTTTTCGTAAACACCTTCCAGCAGCGTGGAGAGATCTGAACGATGTTTTACCGCATACCAGAGGTGACGACATTCAAGAGAGCTGCGCTCTTGTGGAAAAGTGTATGTGGTGTATTCACTGGCGGCCACAACTGTCTGTGTACGCGGGTACTGAGTGCGTGCTGACGGCAAGCTTCCGCAGTTCTTTTGGAACGTGCAATCCGCACCATCAAGACTGCCGGTGTTAGCAAGATATTAAGTAAGCTCGTTCTGAGCATGCGCTATAAACATCGCCCTCAATAGTGGCGCCCAGTGAATACCCCCTATTAGCGAGTGACTTCTGCAGAATAGGGTTTGTGCAATAAATTCGTGTTCCTAGGGCGGAACAAGTAGGAATGAACGCCTGGTGTGATTACGCCCCGTGCAAGCTTCGTATATGAGCGCGTGCCGTCCTTGCGGTTATTGTCGGATGGCGTCATGACAGCGCAGGCTATTTCCGGACACGTTTATCGATATATTGTCGGAGATGTGAAGAGCAGCGAGACCCCGGAGACCGCTGAAGAGAGTTCCTACAGCGGAATAGATTTTGGTCCGGAGAAAAAAGCCGACCAGGCTGTGGACCCCCTTCGCCTTTTGCCGAATCCGTTGACAGAGGAATTCGTTGCGCGAACGGTTGAAGCGGTCGATGGAAGCATCCTCAGAACTATCTTTTGACTGAAATTCGTTACTCTTTTTGAGCAGTGTTTACCTATAGAGTTTCGAAAAGGAAAGATCCATGCTAACGAACGAGGATCCGTGAATCTTCGCAAGCACCTTTATTAACCCCTGGTTCTTCCCCTTCCGCCAAGGGATGTCAAACCGGCATAACGCGTGCTCGGTACCAGGAAGCGTGGCTCTCGAACAAAGCGCGGCTTTTCTCGACAGAGCCGGCTTGACCCGCGCGCACCCCCGTGGTACTCTCACGTCTGGGAAACGGGGCGCGTCGTCGCCGGCCGTTCCCGCCTCGGCTACGCTGCCACACGCCCGAGGAAACAGGGCCATGAGAACCCACATAGCCGCAGATAAGGGTCTATGCGCGAACAAGGGGCGTCCACATGGTGGAGAAACGGGCGACGAGAAACAAAGCTTTGGCGACCCACCGGCAGCTGGACTGCTTTCATCGGGTGCTGAATGTTAAAGGGAAGCTACGGAGCTTCTTGGAAAAAATGAGAAGTGAATTCTAGTGTATTTTTACCCCGTGAACCCGAATACCCAAACCATTTGCTGCGTAAGTATTGTTAAACGCGAGAAAAACGCGAAAGACAGTCGCTGTCCGTGACGTCATCGACGGCTCTTTTGGCTGCCCAAGGCTAGGGAGGCGGGGCTTCAGCCCTATTTTGAAATTGCTCTTGTGGCTCTCCGGCGCGTCGCATTGAAATATAATTTTGATATCTGTTAATCTAAAGGCCAAATGAACACAATTCAAGCGTTTTTCCTCAAATGTAGAAGTGCCCCATCTTCCCTTTAATGGCAGCAAAGAAGAAAAAAAAAAAAAGAAACTATATCAAATTAGGCGTAATTGTTTACGCAGCGCGAGGTTGGTCTGCCACAGTGTACGCTGACGCTGGGTCACGCTGAGGACGAGAAATTTAACCAGTGGGGTAGAGGTACACCCGCCAATCCAATGTGTTCTGCGTGCCTTGCACAGTAATGATACACGACATGACGTCGGTACTCAGCTCATGCGGATCGAAACGGGCAAGGGTGGGGATTGAAGTATAGCATCCTTGGGTTCTGGTGCGGGAGTGTTTCCGAGAAACAGTGCAGTGGGTCTGGGAATTTTGATCCCTGTGTTAGAGCTGTTGATTTCGTGTTCAAGAGAGGATGAGTTAGAAGCTCTGCCACGCTGACTGATGCTACTGTATTTTTCTAGCTAATTCGTTTTCTTTGCTTATTTTCTACTTGGCAGGAACAAAAGGTGAATAAAAACACCTGACAAAGGCCCGGACCCCATTCAGGTATGAACAGGGCACAGCACATACAAAACACTGAAACAAAGTGGAAAAAACAAAGTTATACACTTTTATCTGAGCATTCAAGTTCTAAATATAATCTTTTGTTCTGATTATAAAAAGGTCTATGGAACTCGTTTTTTCAATAACTTTAAAACATTTTAAGTATTGGTTTAGTAGTTGGATGATTTGGAGCGACTGATCGCCATAGTTCGCACGTATTTTTGTTGTAGTGTATGGAACATGTCGTAAGTTATTTGTAGTGCCACTTTTTCCTCTTTGACTATTAGAGGACATGTCCACTTTGCGAAGATGAAAATATGACTTTGTTAAGGCCGAAAGTTATTAACTGGTGCATAGTTAATAAACGATGTTTCTGAAAATATGCCGCGGTATGATCATTCTAATTAAGACATTCAAAACAACGAATTGCTCTTTTCTGCAATACTAATAAGTTTTTTATGCGGGTTTTCGAAGTCCCCCAAATTCAAGTACAGTTACTAATGCAAAGTAGAGTGGATAAGTGGGTAGTAAATTTGACGTTTTTTTTTTCTTTAGTTACGCTGGTAGAAGTTGTAATTAATGTCATAGACCGATGGCTCTGGAAGGAGTTCCACGAAGCTTAGACGCGTAACCCAGTAGAGGTTCTTGTCAAACCACACACCCAGAAACTTAATTGATGCAACCTTATCAAATTTGTTTGAGTGGAAGGGTATGAGAATGTTGTAATTAAGTACCTTATTGTTAGGTCCCGAAAATTATCCATTTAGTTTTAGATATATTTAATTCGAGCTGATTTACGATAATCCGCGTTGATAACTTCTCTAGCCAATCATTCGATACGTATTAAAGATGTCGGAGATCACTATGGGGTCACTATCGTAATGATATCGCGAACACATCGCGGGCTAGGCAGAAAACGATCGAGGTACACCTAAGCACTTCTTATAAGTTGTGTATGCGAAAGCATGCGAGCCTCTCGTCCGCTCCCTTTTTCGTTTGCTGCGTACTTTTCGTCGCCGGTCAGCACGTGTGTTCACCTGGGCACGGTGACCTTGGACGCTAGGGATACTTCAACGAAATTTGAAATATTCCCGTCGTGTTCAAAAATAGGTTGAATATGATCCACAATATCCGTAAATGACAATCGCACGTTTGTATTTTGAGCCTGGTGGCTGTATTTTTCGTTATAAACGGCCCACTCTGGCAAGCGCTCGGAGAAGGCCCAGCGGAGACCACGTCACATCCAACGCAATCGTGACGTAGGTCGTCTCAGGACGAGCAAAGCTACGGCGAGGCTGACGTCGAGAGGATGGCCTAGTCGTTCCAGCCACCGAAGCGGCTGCTTTTGTACGAATTTTGAGTGACGGGTTAATCTTCTCTAATCTTGTAGGGGACAATAGCGACTTCTGCGACACACAAAAGGCATTCTCGGGAAGAGGGGAGTTCCTCCTGCCCCTCTTCTTTCGTCGTGGCCGGAGGCGAGACAACCTCCGTCACTAGCTGTCAAGGTTCCTAGACGGGCATTACAAGCGAAGCGTTAGCGACATCCACCAGGTGCTCTTTGCTAATCGTTTAATTCGTTTAAAAATTCATTTTCGTGACTTTTTTAACAAGATATTGGTATGTTCGATGTGATGCTGCTTTTTTGAACACATATAGACCAAAAAATGAGCGCCGAAATTTCGTTGTAGTATCCCTTTAACGCCGCGCTGATGGACACGCAGCGCCATGGGGTGAGCGGTCGTGGAAACTGACGAGCGCAGCGGCCAGTGGGAGCCCCGTCGACGCGCGCCAGCCAATGAAACCGAAGGAAACTAGGTGCCGTTTTTCGCGTTTCAAACTGATGACGTCCGCTCGCTCCATGAGACGGTTAATGCTTTCGCATTAATAACTATAATGAGTGTAATCCCGAAGTTTTTTTTGTTAGATTTGCGTGAGGAACAGAGCCTTTAAAAGCCAGCTGGTAGCTGCTGCGCCAATTCTTCGAGTCGGCCATTGCTGGGGCGCGTTCTCTGAGCATGTATTGGAGACGAGGGTAGCGACAGCGTTGGGCGAGGACTCGCAGTAAAACTGTCTACTGCCAATGTTGCTCGATTGACTTTGTGAAAAGGGTCTGTTGACAGGATGTCACGATGGCTGTGATCTCCGTCCTTTCCTGCGGTTTGGCAGAACAGTTCGCCCTGTGCACTCTCGAGAGAAAACAGCAATAATCCATTTTCGTTTCTTACTCGGGACGTATCGAACACCCATCTGGTGGCCCATAGCTGACGGGTAACATTAAGAATTGACTATCGGGAGTGCTGACAAGGCCACCGTCCACAAACAGGAAGGCGAGAAGCCTTCCGTTTTTACGACTGCGCCATTCTGTTTCTGACTTGAGTTCCGAGTTTGTCCTCGAGCCGGGCAGCGCGGCCTGTATAGTGTTGTCGCGACTATCTCGGCTAGGCACCGCGTGTTGCCTGGCGCGAATCCGACGGCTCGCTCCGATTCGATCTCACCTAATTGGCACTCGTCTGTCGGTCCTCCTTCGACGGCGGAACTGCCGCCGGAAACGGAAGTGGGCGTGCGAGCGCTCTCTTGCATGCGGACGCCGGACACAATGCCGACAACAGAGACGGAGGCGCCTTGCCTGAACGGAAGGCGCTATACAAAAGTATAGCGCCTTCCGTTTTTGCGAGTTTGGCGAACGCGCGAGAAAACTAACATTAAAAACAACGAAAAGAAAAAGAGAGCGTTGTCGGTTGGTTTGTATTGAATGCATGCCCGAGCCGATATCTCTCCGTTGCGCAAGCCGATCCCTCAATGACCTTTTCTTTTTTTTTTTTTTTTTCTTGCAAGATTTGTTCAGTTTATACCGTTTTTCACGTGACTGTGCAGACCCATAAACGCTTACTTTAAATGCAAGCTAAAAAGCTACTTTAGAAAGTTACTTTACATTTTAGAGTATTTTTATCCCGTGAATCTGAATATGAAGTTCGTTTTCCCCGAAGATGTGACTAAACACGAGAAAACACGAACAGCCTCAGAGCCGTCGTTACGTCATACCCAGATCTTATTTCGGCCTCCGAGCGCGTGTCGCTCGTGTGCGCGGGGCTTGCAATTGCAAGCTTGCCAGGTATAGACCATAGAGTTATTATAATGTACGCTAGAGGTTCAACTGGAGCTAGTGTGTTGCTGCGAATCGAAGCAGACAGCAATCAGTCAGAAATTGACTTCCGGTGTGCATTTCTATGGGAAAGAGCGAGTACATCTTCTCTCTGCGCTCGATTACAAGAGCAAATATCACGAATAATTCGTACGTACTAAGCACATTGGAATATTTCTTGAAATAATTGGTCAGTTACGGCGTTTTTATTTGAAATTCGTGACATGGAAAATGGTGCTAAAACCGCTTCTTACATGTATTACACTGTTAGCGCGAACACAGTGTCGGCGCTTTTCAGCATGGGGGATATACGTGCGAAACGAACGGAGGACATCTGGAAAACCAAGAGAGACGGCAACAAGTACGCAGTAACACTGAATAAATAACTCCTTGTGCATGCGGACGATCGAAATAAATTGAAAGCCACGTAATATAGTCCAAATCGCAATAAATAAGTACCGCTTTATTTTTTCTGCTGATGAATATGTGCCAAGATGCTTGTTCTGGGTTCAGATTATCAACCGCCCGCTCCAAATATTTGCAAACAGAGAGAAGCCAGAGAACAGGTGCCGGATAAAAACTGCCCGACATATGAAGTAATAAAAATACACACATTTCGTAGCCCACGTACTTTATTTTTTACGTTACGTTACACTTTCGCAGTATTAGCAAATGTACATACTATCCGATACAACCGAAATAACAAAAGGTATTCATGTTATTTTCCGGGGTAACAGACATAATTCGTTCGCTTTTTCCCATAGGAATTCACAGGAGCACCGCAAAAGAATACTAGTTGCTGTCTGCTTCAATTTGCGTCTCGGAAGTCGCATAGACACAGCGCCAGTCGAACCTCTAGCGTACATTATAATAACTCTATGGTATAGACCTTTCCAAAAAGAGGTCTGCTGGCCTGTTTCCATTTGCAGCGTTCGTGCGTGTATGGCGCGTGATTTGCTGGCTTTCCGAAGCGACGAACATGCGCGTGCTGGGCTGAGGAGATCGCACGCTGGCCTGAGGACTTGTAAATATTGGAATGTTGTATATTCCTCCGCACTGGCACCAGTCGTGACGTATTTTTCTCACTTTTTTTGAAAATAGCGAGAGTGTGCGTGCGCATAGCTTTCAGAGGCGCTGAAGTTGCGCAAAAGCGAAGATTCCGAAAACTCTGGATATGACGTCACTCTCCGGGAAGGAGGGGCTTCGGCGGTACTTGTAAAAATATCTTCTGCAGCCTCCATGCACCAAATCGAAAAATAATCTCCATATTTGTGATCCCACATGAAGGCGATTTAAGTGTTTTAGCTCAAATACTGAACCGCCTCAGTTTCCTTTTAAGAGGCAGTCAATTCCTTTCCAATGTCTGTGTCAGGTTCTTTATGGCAAAAAGAAAGGAAACGGAGAGGTCCGTCTGATTTTTGATATGAAAGAATTTGCACCCAGTTGTTGTTCTACTTTCCGAATCCACGAAAGAAAAAGGAAACTTATGAGCAAACAAATAAAAGAAAAGGGCCGGTTGTTGGGATGGCTTTGCCGGTTCACTCTTGAGCCAGGTTTGCAGTTCAGTTTTGCCGGTGAGGACAGGTCGGCAGACTTCTATCGATGACAGCTTCGCCGGTGTCTTCCGGAGCCAAGCTTTTCCGAATGCGTCCGCTCTCTGCTCTGAATCTCCTCGTTCTCCCCACTTCTTTTTCTTCCTCTTTTCTCCGTTAGTCTCCTCCGATTTTCTTCCCCTTTTTTGTCGCCCTATTGATGACATCATTACAGTCTGTTATGCCAATATAAGCACCCAATAGAATAAATCGTTAAAAAAATATATATATATATTTTTTTTTTTTTTTTTTTTGAGCGGAGTTTTTTGTGCAGTTATGGCGCTGCAAGTCACTATAACTTGGGAGATCTATTGTGTCTGAGCCAGGGAGGAAAGTTTTCGATTGCCCGGAATAGCGGCGCCCCAAGACGTATACGATGGAGGCGACGGAGCAAATACGATTCTCGGTTCAGCCTCCTTTTCGTATTTGCAGACCTAAAATTGGCTTTTGCCGGTTTCCGGTACTCCCTGCAGTCGCACTTTAAATAACAGCACGACCTGACTCGCACTTGCGTGGAGCTCCTCCGATGCACCTTGTGTGAAAGGGCGACCTCTTTGACGTGGCCCTCCCGAGCGTGGGCCCTCGCTTTGTCCCGTTGTGACGAACCGGACGGCATTCCCGGGCGAGCGGCGTGCCCCGAGCAGCGGGCCGTCGTTGCCCCGTGGGGACCGTGGGAGCCTCACCCTTGACCCCTGGGGTATCGCCGAGGAAGGAGCGTCTGGGAGGGAAGCGGACGTCGTCGGGCTGTCGCTGATGAGACGCACGTGGGCTGGGCCGCGCACCCACCACGCGAGCGAGTAGCCGTCGTGTAGGGGACTCGCTCGTCGGGCGTCATTGCATGGAGAGGCAGCAGATGCCCGAACCCACACTTGTCCTCTGTGCAGTGCATACAGCATGTGCGAACGCAACGTCGGTATACTTTGTCGCAGTTTATGGATGCGGGTTAGGGAGAAGGCGGGACTTTCGGGTCGGTGTCGTCAAAATAGCATATTCTCCCAGGATGCTGGCAATGATTGTTATGGTCACAAAAAGTTTTTTTTTACTCCTTTGTGTGTGCAAAACGAAACGATTTTTCTGGTCGCAGGCGACGTATGATTTTAGATCAATCCATTAAGTCATCCAGTCTTATTGCACTCGAGAAACAAATTTCGCTACGCTTATCTGATTATATACGGTTCGTCTAAGCGACCTTCGTGTGAAAAAACAAACTGACGAAACAAAGCCGCAACAAGAGGATGAACCTGTCAATAATCAAAACAGCTACCCAGAGTGTTTTTTTTTTCTCTTTGTTTTTAGTTTGTTAACATTAGAACGTTTGTTTTCACGAAAATTCGCCGGTGTCAGTCCGTGAGTCCAGGGGTTTCCCCTGGAATTGAAATTAAGGGAGGGGGGGGTTCTAAATTTGTGTCTAAACCTCGCCTATAAAATTCCTACTTGTTTTTGCCCCCTCCCCCCCCCCTCCCCCCCCCCCGCAAAAAAAAAACAAAAAAAAAAAAAACGGTGGTGCGAAATGTATGCCTCAAAGCTACGTGCTCATCCGCAAAGCTACCACAGTGACCGCTGGTCTGACATCGGAGCAAGCCGTATATTCCAGAGCTTATATATGCAACTCGGGTGAAAAATTTCGAGTCACTGGGTTGTGGATGCGTGCTCGGTGTCTGACGTTCCTGCGAGAGCTGCTGCCCGTGACCCGAACGCCGCCCACAGAGACGAAAATGGCGGCACGCCCGCGAGCCCTCTCGTGTCTCGTTCCTCACGATCGAGTTGCGGCCCATCGCGGCCACTCGGTGCGCCTCGTGACCGAGATCGGCAAGGACGTTCGGCGACTCCGGTTTCCGCGTCGTCCAGTGCCGGATACCTCGTTCGGCGGGCGGTCCCCCGTCGCGGCGTCGTGACTGGGTCTGCGGGCCACTGCAGCGGGCAGGCCGAGCCTGACCGCAAGCTCGCGGTGTCCACGCTGCCGTCGTGTGAAAGGCGCCGTGCACGTGCCATTCCGCTCATCGAGTCGCGTTGGCGGTTCGCTGGACACTTCCGGTCACGCGCTTGAGGCAGGCGAACGGCGATTCCGCGTTCCCGCTGTCTTTCGTGACGACGTCCAAGGAACCGGCGGAGGTGGATAGATCGCTGGACGGGTTTTTCCGGCGGGGGAAATGTGTCATCTGCGGGCTTTGGGAACGTCCTCGAATGGTCCCCGCCTTTCTGAGTGCTTTCCAATGATATCTTGGTTGTCTAAAAGGTTCGGCGGACTTCCGTGGTTTTGCGGGGACCCGCTCGTGATTGCCTCGAGTAGACCGGAGGGGGAATTGTTTATTTCTCCTTGGAGTGTGCCAGTGTAGTCGCTAGAATCCTAATAGTGCTGTGTCATTCGTCGCTTTCGCGAGGCAAGAGAGAGTCACGACATGTTATGCAGCTTTCTTAGCTCCTATGGTTCGCTCGTTTTTTGGTTTTACTTCTTCTTTCCCACGGAAAGTTATTTCGCTCGTCAGAGACGGCCGTCCCTTGGGCTGTGCTGGAAACTATATTTTTAACGTTTGATTTCGTACGTGAGTTTGCTCTTGGTTTGATCAAGAAAATTGATAGTTAATTAGCAGCCTCCATAGGCGTCATGGGTGTGTTTGTGGAAGTTCACATCCTATTCGCAACTCCAGCGCGCCGCTCGCCCTCCCGCGGACGAACGGAGAACCAGGGGAGCGGGGACGGCAGCGGCGTCGGCGGCGCGGAAGCGGTGGCAGGGACTGTCGGCCTTGATGCCTGAAGCCATTTTAACAAAAAAAGTGAGCGCGTTCAAAAAGGAATTCTTGTGCTCCGCCTTGCAACAGCCTTGCACGAAGGACCGGGATGTCTAATTTCACTAGGGACTTTTCGTGTATCGCATATGCTGCGGATTTCTGGTCTTGTGCATGGCCGCCAGCTCAATCTGTGCGCAACGTGACGGCACACTCTCCCGCCAATAATGAAGAAGTCTATAGTAGGGTCTACGGAAAGTCAATTTTTTGCCATAAGTAGGAGAAAACTCGTCGCGCAACGGTATGTCGAGAAATACAAATCGGGAATGGGTTCTTGCTTTCAAGTAATTACAAAGCAAATAAAAAAAAATTCTTAAACATTTTAAGCGAGTTTGTGTTAGCCAGCCGTTCGTGACGAGAGCTTAGAACGCGCAGTTTCGGCCAGAGGGACCGCAATGTTGCAAATAACGCGGTACAAAAAAAATGTACGGTATGTTAAAATATTTATTTTTGATAGAGCGATAAATAAAACCCCTAAACACGCCGATTATGTTAATAGGCAGTTGTTTTGCATCGCGCACGACACCCGTAAACTTTAGCTGAACGCATACAGCGTACTGACGTTTAACCGGCACTATCAACTTTCACGAGCGGCTTGATTGCGCAACTTATTAAAATAGCTTAAGTAAATGTAAATGACTGTAAAGAAAAGTAATCGGGGTTTTCTGAGCTTTACTGCAAAACCTCGGCGTTTTCGTTTTTATTTGTACTCTTCAATGCGTACTTCAGCTGTTTAAAATCTTATATTGCGCCGTCATCAAGCCTCTCGTAAAAGTTAGGTTCGTCAGTTTGACGTCAGTGGGCTGTACGGTGAACTGAAGTTTTGGAGTGTCGTATATGTGACAAGGGGTGTAAGGACTACAACATTTTTTTTTAGAGTGATGAGCACGGCAACGCTCCAGGAGCACACTGAAAATTGTGCTTCAGAGGCGCAGCGCGAGCTTGCGGTTGTAATGCTACCCCTCACGGTAGCCTGCGGTAATAAACGTTTTATCAATAACCATAGAGCAGTTTGATTACGCGTTGGAATACACTAAAACCGAGACGGCGAGCAGATGGTTTGAGAGGCTGTGACGCGAAGACACCAATACTGTGAATTGCTGTTCTTCCGAAGCTTGACTGTCACCGTTCGCGGCTTTCTTTTTGGAGTACTAATGGCCAGGCAAAGCGCAAACATATCTTCATCACCCTCAAAAATATTCTGCCACAAACAGTAACGTGGCCGGTGTCTAAAACGCGTTCGCTCACCACAAAGCTTCGCACTTTGAGGTTTCTGCAACTTTTAAATAGCACCATGCTCGTTTTCCTAACGTGCATCAGCATCTCCGTCACCTGTTGTATGATCCCTCCCTAACCGCTTCGCATTTGTAGACAAATAAATCATTTTCACCACTCCGAACAACGTCAGCGAGCAGGCGCACGGGATATCCTGGAGAATCTATCCCCGTCTCTTCCGCCATCTTGGAGCTACCGTCCCGCCACCTATAGGGTGTTGGAGTTGCGAATAGTGTTGATGTTCACGCACACTCACTTGGGTTAGAAACGCGAGACCCCCAAAAGCAAATGACGCCAGGGCGCTTTTTTGCTGTTGCTGTTGTGAAACTAATTATGCTTTAACCCTGCAGACCTCCGTCCAAAAATTGCTCCGGAAATTAATATACTATACAATTTAATATGCTCTGTAGGGTATAGATGCTGATCGCGAAACGAAGGACGAATACGTTAGGATGACTGAAGTCTGACTCCCCCCCCCCCCCTTTTTTTTTTTTTTCTTAAAAAAAAAAAAGTTAGTTTTATGCTGTTTTTTTTTTTTTTTTTTTTAGGAAATTACGAAACACGTAGACTTCAATGATTCAATTTCTTTTTTTTTTTTTTTTTTTTCTTGCTGCTCTAAAAGTGTCATAACGATCTAATTGCACACTACCTCTCGCTCAGTTGCCGTCACTAAAATTTTCGAATTGTGAACTCTCCTTCCCGAACTAAATAAAATTGCGTTTTGTTTTTTTGTTTTGTTTTGTTTTTTTGTCTTCGCCGCAGCACACTGACTGGCTCATCTGGACGTAGCCAAGCGTAGGACGCGTCAGTCATTGGAGCGCAAAACAGGGCGACGCGAACGAGGGTCGCATTCTAATGGCGACGGCCACGTTTTGCATATCGTGTCGACCTCACCCCCGCTGTGCCACGCTGACCCCCGAAGATCATAAGGCGGAGCTCATGCGCGTCCCTGCGGCCGTAGTATATCTTGCCGGGGGGTCAGGCGTTGTTTGCGTTCTGCCAGCCCGCCACGCTGCCGCCTCGGGCCGCGCACTGCACCAGCTGCGTGGCGGGCACGCGCGTCGAATCTAGACTCCGGATCTCGGGGGGCGGGCCGGCCGCCGCCGGGCAGGCTTTTCTTCTCGACCCCGAAGAATGTTCGTGCGGCCCTTCTTCGCGGTTGATCAGCCGACCAGTTAGAGACTCGAGCAGAGGAGAACCCGAGACCAAAGTTCAAGGACCCGAGGGCCATTTGTCTATTGCGGGCCACGGCCAGTTGAACGACGCCGCGCTCTTCGGTGTTTTGCGATGCGCTGTCGGGTGGGGCGCGATGGTCCATGGTCGAAATTGGGTCAGCATGACTCGCCTCTCTCCGTGGACACGTATCGCTCGCGCATCGGGTCGAATTCTCGCCGCATTCGAATGTAGAATCGCCTTGCGTCATTTTCAGTTTCAACACTGGAAAGAGAGCCGGTGTCTGGCACCTTTGCCCTGCGTTACGAAATCTATGGACGATGCTGCGTCGTTCGAGTCTAACCGCTATTCTCCCAACCCTATTCGAACAGTTACGCCCGTCGATATTTATTGTATTTTTTCATTTATATATTATTTATTAAATACTGCAAAAAAAAGTAAAATGAAGGACAGCAAAGCTTGTACAAGTAAAAAAAAAGAAAACACAGTTTTTGCGTTTCCTGCGAAATTGACGTTCATACAACCCAGCTCCCTTGTTCGCGAGCATAGAACATATTTGGATACTTCTGTAAGCACTGCTTACACATCATACAAACGACAGTCTGCCTGAATGCAGATTCGAACGCGAATCAACACCGTGCTTCGAATGCCGCGTGCCAGTGAGTTCAAGCAGAAAACTTTGCACGCGGCATTCGAACCACGCTTATTGCGGTGTGAGTCGAGTTTGCCCACGGCCTCTTGTGTAGCGTACGAGCAGTGTGACCCCGGCTGGGGGTAGAGAGCAGACGCGGCAATGTAAAAGGAGTGAAGAATACGCGCGGTGTATCGTCGATACTCCACGACTGGTTCCTACTGTAGAACCATTTTCACTTGGCTTCGCGCGACCGAATACCTCTTGAATGCAACGAACTCTGGCGGTCCTTTCTGCGTCCGCATTGTGCTTTCATCCGTTTTCGCACGACTTCGTTTCTTGGTTCGGGGAGGGATCAACACTGCACGCATCTGTCGAACGGAACGTGACTCGAATCCGTCCGGCCGGTATTCGGCGCTGAGCGCTCGAACTGTCTCGCGCCGCTTTTGGCCCTAATGTTGACGTTGCGCAGCGCCACCCGCCGAAAAGCGGTCCGCTCTCTCTCTCCGAGTCCGCCCCGAAGCAATAAGTGTAATGATGGCGAGCCGCGGGGGTCATCAGACCCCTCACAATAGTGGCGACCATTAGCGCGTCATTTGGTGCGGCTATCGCTGCCGGCGCGTGGTATGGTGCTTCGGCGGGATTTTGAAAGGCGCTCTTGTTCCGGAATGCGAGCGTGGAGACTCTTCCGCCGTTAATATACTTGGCTTGATTTTAGTTTAGGTACCGACAGCGAGACAAAGTTTCCGTTCGGGCGAAGACGCGTGAGGCTGTGGCACTCGGAAATTTGCCGGTTCAATTTTATTATACGTATATTGCATCGCTCACTGTTCAGAAAGAACTTGGAAGTTTCTTCTGTCTGCGACTAAACACTGTCGCAAAAGTAACCAAAAAAAAAAAAAAAAACTATCGAACAGCACCTGCGTCTTTCGCCTTCCCACCACTTGAAATGACGTCCGTTGTTGTAGCTGGCGATGTAGGGCGTCCATCCGTCGCCGATGTCGCAAAATCCTCGATGGAGATCGCCCGCCATCCTCGGAAACCGAACCTGGGTTCCGCTGCGTGCGAAGCGGAGGCGTTCTCCACTGAACTACGGTCTGCTAGAGCAGTTGATTTACACCACAGATTAAATAACCTGCTCTGTACATTGAGATATTGTGGTACCTGATTCTCACTGCGCGCGCAAAAAGCGTTCTGAACGGAACAAAAGTGTTCGGAACAAAATGGTCAGATGTCTCTTTTGTTCCGAACGCTTTTGTTCACGCAGGGTGCGTGAACGCGACACTGATGCCCAACGACTTCTCCCTGACCTGTCGCAGCAGTCGATCTGACTGTACACTTCGATTAACACGGGACTGCTCAATTTGTTTACTTCCGAATCATTTTGTTATGCAAGGTATTGTACATTAGAACCACTTTCTCCCTCATATGGGCTTGACCATAGACCATTGCTGAAAGCACGTCCCACGTCGTCTGGCGGATGTCTCCTTGGAGGCACGGTGACTCTGGAGCTCTGGAGGAAGCACCAACGTTTGAGGCGTATGCTCGCGAGTTGCGACGTTCGCGCACTCTTCGTGTCGCGCACAGTGTGTCCTGCCGCTGTCTCCCCTGCCCGAGACTACTTCTTGACCCGAGCCATCGTGGTGTGTATTCAATTGTAGCGCGGATGCCTTCTACTGCGTTGGCATTCGCAGCCCTTTCGCACGCTTCGACGTGTATTGTAAAAACGAGGTCATTGCGTCGAACGCAGCGGCGCGAAAGCAGCCAACCGACGTTGACAGAGCGTATGCGGTCGCGCTGGCCTTTTTATTTTTGTAACCTTGGCTTAGGCTTAAAAGCAGAAAGAGGCAGGCAGGCGGCTAGCCGTGAGAGCGCGTTTGTCGGAATGCCGGCCGGCGGACCGAGATTGCCGGCATTCCGTGAGTGTCGTCGGCGTCGACGGCGTCGTTGGCCGTCGTTACGTCGCCCCTTTCGACGACGGCCTTGGCGAGCGGGCGTCCGTCCTTGAACGACCTTGGGGGCCCCCTGGGTGCGCCCGGCGCAGCTCGCCCGACGAGGAAGTGGCCAGCACCGAGGAGCGCGGAAGAAGCGTTTAATGCGGCGACTGCATTGGGGCAGGTCGCGCACCCCTCTCGCCGGTGGACGGCCAGACGGGCGCCGCAATGGGGGCCTCTCGGTCGGCCTGGGTGCCGTCCTGACCCCCACAGCACGGGCCTTTCGGACCGGTCGCTGATCCCCCCCGCCTGTCCCTCCTCCTGGTGTAATGCCGAAGGGGGAATGCTCCCTTGCCTGGTCCGTCCGGCTGTCGGGACAGATTCGCGTTCGAAATTCACGAGTAACTTCATTTTGCGACTTGACCTCGCTACGTGCTAGCTGGTTTACACCAGCCTCATATCGGTGAGGGAAGATAATGCTTGTTTCGATTACGGCTGGGACATGTACGTGCTGTAGAGGTGGCTGCTCTTCCAAAAGAAAGGTCTACTGTTTACGGTTTTCCACTAGCTATAGCAGCCCTGTGTCTTTAGTCCGAATGTCGTCTTCTTTCAGTAGCATCGCAAGTTGCCGTTCGGGGTCTGTTCGATGACGTCACGGAAAGATGAGAGAGTAATGTTTCTGCATCCTAGCTATAGATAGACTCACGTCACTCGTGATACAGTCTCGTTGTTTGCATCAGCCAGCTTTTTCCTCTAACTCCAATGGTGGGTGCATTGCGCGACGTCGCAGACACCGGGTCGGTCTATTTATTGTGTTGAGGGGGGCCTTACCCATTGGGGCACTAGTTACTGAGCTGCCTTTAACGTGAGCTCAGCTAGATTATGTCGATTATTAATGACGGCTATATGCCGTGTACTTGCCTGCGGAAGGAAGCGTGTAACTATACCGTAATTTTTGAAGGTCGCTTCCTATAGCTGGAAGCAGCTAGTTCGTTGCCGCGTTACCCGGGGTCGTAGTCGGCGCCGTCCCACTTATCTTCGTCCCGTCGCTCTTATGCTGTCGCAAGTCCGTCGTTGTATACTTATTCACACGCCGTCGGAGCGGGCCGCTTGTTTGCCAACGAGGCTCCTCACTCGACGGCTCGTTTTCTCGCCAACGAGCTTGTTTTTTTGTGTGTGTGTGTGTGGCTTGTTTTTGGCGAGAGGCTGACGACGACCAGAAAATACGGGTGAGAAATGCGGGAGCCCGGTGGAAGGGAACGCGGTGGCGGAGAGGCTCTCGTCGCTTTCCTGGATTCCGGGAACCGGCGGTGAAAACACGGATGCGAGGCACAGAAACAAGCAGGAAAGTTAAATAAAGCGGGGTAACCGAAACGAAATCGGGGAGGCCCCCCTGGGTCGTAAACCCGAGCTCCAGGGAGCCGGAGTGATAGAAGAGGAGAGTGTGCGCCGGGAGGAACTGCGGGAACGGCGGCATGTTTGGCCAGACCATGTGTTTCCCATCTGCAGTTTGAGCGTTGCTCCCCGCCTCTGACCGAGCCTGACCGTGTTTGGCTTAGCGGATTACCCTCCCTCCTTCACCCCTCCTCTCTCTTCCTACCTCTTTATTCTCCTTATTTCTTTGACGAGTAAAGCGAGGGCGAGGGGAGAGGTCGGAGCTGCGATCCAAGTGGGACTTGGGTCACGATCTTCGGGGTCGGTTTCTTTTGCCGATTACCCAGTCGCTCAAAGTGGAAACGTTTTGTTTTTTTATCTTCCTGAGCCAGTTCTTGGCGGGGCTCATCTCGCTGCTTTTCCGCTGCTTCGCTGTCCGCCGTGTACCCATGGCCTCTGTTTCGCTCCAAGTGAGCTGGATCAGTCTGATCGATAGAGAGGAAAACGGTACTGCAGCCGCCTCGCAAACGACCTGCGCAGCGATTTTTGGGCATGTTAACATCGGCGTTTCACAAGAGCTATTCAACTCGTTTCGGAGCTGCAAGGAAACGCGTTCATGAACCGTGTGCACACCGTCCAGATATGTTACACGCACCGTTTCCTTCGAATCCTCTATGGCTGACTGGGAAGGCAACGCCCGCGCCGCCTTCCCTCACAAAAAAAGAAAAAAAAAGAATGCCATTTTTTTTTTGTTTTTTTTTTTATCCCACTAGTAAAATAAAAAAAAAAAAAGTAGGCATTTGGCGCAAATGAAATTCGTACCGCGCATGTGCTCAGGACCCTAGTATCCCATTTCCTGAATGTTTCTTGCTGCAATGGCGCGCTAATCACGTAACGTCTTGCACGAAGTTGATTCCGAGTCTTCATTGACGAAGATTCCACTGGAAAGTTGGTACGAGAGATTGTCGCTGCGTGCTTTCAATTTGCGCAGGCAGTGATTTATTTCACCGTGTTCCCGAGGAAATGATCGTCCATTGTGTCCGTGGCGATTCGCTCTTGAGCGTTGTCGGTAGTTTCTGCAACATTTCATTTTGCTCGAGCACGCTCCGCGTGTTGCTTGTGCTCCTCGCCTCGGGCACGCTGATGCTCCGACGTCCGAGGGCAGCGTAATCGCGTGGATGGTTTTTAACGCGGGTCTCGGGAATTACCCCACTCACTCACTCGGACGTCGGGCCGGCGAGAGTCTTTCGCTGGCCGCGTAAGAACTCCCTGGTGCTGCACTCGTAACCGCGCAAAGCTCCAGCTTTGTTGCTTGCCTAAGAGGCTTGTTTCTCTTGGGTGCTTTACCGCTAATGGTTCGCTTTCTGTGGGGGAGGCTTCTCCCGTTCTTTTTAGCGAATCGTAGGTTGAACGGTTTTTTCGAATGGTGTAATTCTTTCCGGTGCAGGCGGCGGATGGCGGCGGGTCCCTTTGTCTCCCGTTCTCTCGGTGCTACACAATAGAATACGCATTATAGCACCGCGGGCTGTCCTCCTCATTATTTCGGTAGCTTTGGTTGCTGCGTTTCTAATCGTGCTAGAAAGACGAGAAAAATGCGAGCATGCGTGTTGCGACATAGCGTCCTATATACTGGAAAAGCCCGGCAGATCGCCGCGAGAAGCGGCCGCCGAAATGGGATAGGTGGAGCTGGAGCGACAGACAACGGATGAGCGGAGAGCCACGTGACTGGCTCCCCGCTGCGACGAGACGCCGAAACACACTTCTCCCGAGCGAGCAAGTGTGTTCTGGGTCCTCGCCGCTGCAAAAGCTCTACGCTGACGTCCAGGTTCCCCGAGAAATGGCTCTTTGGTGCTCTGTAGTACCAGATCCTCGCGCTCCAAATCTGCGACCGGGCACTCTATGACTCCGTCGTCGAACTGCCAGGCTTTGTGAGTATAGAGGAGGCTATGGTTCGGTATAAAAGCCCGTTCACACTCTTGCGACCTCTGAAAACTTGGTGGCTTAAAACCTCTTATAACAAGAAAACACATTGGCGCCATCTACTGGGTAGAAGTGTAAACGTGGCGGTCCGGCACGTTTTCTATTTCTCTCGCGCATTATCCTTTCTTTCTTGGCTCAAAAAACTTTTGTCTACGTTGTAAACGAGCCTTTCTCATAGGTATTACGCACATTTGACCTCGGATATCCCGCAAAACCTTCGCTCTTGTGACACGCAGTTCCAGGGTCACCGCATAGATGGCGCCAGAATGCCAGTGTGTTCCCTCGTCCTGAGAGACTTTAAGAAGTTTTAACAGATCTCGTCTCTCTCGGTCGTACTCGGTTGCAAGAGTGTGAACTGGCCTTAACTCACAAGAGCGATCACACCAAACACGTTTGCTGATTTACTGCGTACATCGCTTCACGTCCTGTCCCTGCTTAGTTACCGAGTGATGCTGCGCGACTTCATGGATTGTTCATTGATGAGTCGACGCGCTTGGGCTGGCCACAGCCGACGAAGCTCCGACGAGGGCTGCATGGAAGTCCGAATTTTCGGAGGTGTCGTTTTGGTCGGTAAGGAGCATGTCAACCGAGGTATCGAGTAGCAAGGCCTCGCAAGTCGCGAGAATGTTGGCAACATCGACACCGAAGGAAAACATTTAATCGCGGATGGTTTATGTTGTCGTAGAACTTGTAGCTTTTCTGTTGCTCCAGCCTCCTAGTATATTTATTCTGCGATAGTATCGGCTGCGTTCACTGCTGTAACAAGAGTGGTTCACAAAATAGAAGAAAGGAAAAGATATACAAAAGTGTTAGTATACATGTGCCGGCATAAACAAGAAGGCGCAGACAGAACGACGAAAAGCCATTAATGGCATACATTTCTGCTTCTGGCATCTAAGCGATATGTATATGCGTAACACTCTTTTAAATGCCGATCGTGCGAGCGAGGAATTGGGTTACTTCAAATCGTTAGTTTCTGTGGCTCGGCGGTTCACGATTGCTGGAAAGCCGACCTATATCAGCCGTTTCCGTGGTTACATGTGAACTTCGACCGAGCCTCGTTCTCGGGTATACTTTGCAACTCTCGAAGTCAGTCCATGTTGCTCGCACGATCGGCTGCGTGTTCATTTTAGCTTCGAATGAAAATTGATGTCCGTAATCGCCCCGCAGGAGCAGTTCAAAGGGACCTCATTATAGGGACGGGCGATGCACGCCTTATGGGTTGTTCATCACGCCTGTGTATATACCGGTTGAGATTGCTGGGCGGAGCGGGGCCACGGTGACCTCGAGACTAGGCCGTGGACGGTACGCGCGGCATGGCCGCCGCACTGTCCCTGGGTGTGGGGGATGTTGCCCGCGGGCTGGGGGAGTCGCATAGAGCGCGCGCATTCCTGCAGCCTCTTGGGCTTCCGCCTGGCGTGGCTCGGGCCAATGGGCCGAAGCGGCAAGGCCGAGGAACGTGGCCCGAAGCACTTCGTATACAGTGGGGTGTCCGCGGCGTCTGATGCGCCTCTATATTGCTTCCAGAGGTCTTCTATTGCCAGAACCCGGAAGGATTTACTGGCGTTCGCCCAAAGGCAGGTGTCGCGTGCGTATGGGTGCGACGCTGATGAGTAAGAGAGGAGGCAGGAGGTACGTCTTCGTGTCGACATTTACATCTGTAGCATGTACACTTCTTCGATTAGCCGCACGCCTTCGTGTCGACACGCACGTGCGCTTAACATGTGTACGTTTTCTAAACGACGAAATTCGAGCGCCACACGTTCTGTACGTGCAGGGCTGGACTATGGTTTATGTTCGCATAGCGTGGAATACCGAAGAACGCGAGGTCAAAGCCACGGAGAGCTCCGATTAATAATGATAATTATCTTTATTTCCCATTATGGAGGCGACCGAGAAAAAAATTGATTAGTCGATTTAATTAAAACACGTATTTATTTAATGAAAAGGCTCGCCTGTCTATGGCACGGTTGTCTTGCGGCAGGAGGTGTTGAGGTTTTGGGCTGTGGGGAAGGAATGCTTATGATTTCGTGAAACGAAATAATATACTCGGGGGTTCATGCTCCAGCGTGCCTTCGCGTGTGGCGAAGGAAGCTTCCGAAGTCAAGAGCCTCAGCTTGTAGCCTTCATCGTGTCCCTGGATGCCCGACCACATCACTTTCCGTGCTGCCGCGAAAGAATCATCCTTTCCCACCGCATGCGATGGAACACTTGGGCTGTGTGTCGTGGTGGGCAAAAGAGTACTTACCATTTCAGGGATTATGTTCCTATATTAGTAAATTCTGCATCTTGTATGGTGTCAACACGTAAATTGTGCCTGTATTGAAATACGCGAGAGTAATTTTTGCGTAAGATGCGTGGAGTTACTCCTCGGCGCTGCCTGGTCTCCATTGCGCGCACAGGGTCCAAGCGCAGCGGCGGTCCCGCGGTGGCATCGACTCCCACGCACGAGGGCTCAGAACACAGTCGCGCTCCGCGGGGAGCCAGTATTTGGTCGGCTGCTCTGGCAATCGGATTAAGCACGTCCGCGAGGGAAAAAGGAGAGGAGCCGGCCGAGACGCGGGGCCCGCTACGCGCTGTAGCTTGTCGGTGCAGCGTCCGCTCATCTCCTTAATGGCGCGCACTGCTAATCGCACGGAGGACGCAATTATCCCTCGCCTCCCGCGCGAGAATGGCCGCCCGGGCCTTCTTCTTGCTCGGGTGCTCGCCTCTGCTGCCGCGGTTGGCGTCGCTCTCTTTTTCTTTGTCTCCTTTTCACTGGAACTGAGTGACAGAGAGGTGTTGCGCTCGCCTCGCTGGAGCCACGCGAGCGACCTCCTGCTGTTTAACAGGGCGCTCCTGTCTGGCTGGGGGGTCCTAATGTCGGGGAGTAACACAGAGAGAGAGAGAGAGAGAGTTGGGGGCTTCCCAGTAGGGCTCGGCTGTGCCTGGCTATTAGGGTTTTTGTTTGGCCGTCTGGGACTAGGGGCCCTGTACTTGGAGTATGGCGTGTGTTGGAGGGAGTTCGGGCGAATGAGAGAGCATTGTCGTATTAGAAGCTAATGGGGTTTAGATTTCGGGGTCTCTGAAGCGCCTTTCTTCCGCCGTTGTGTGAGGCGGTGTCGCGCTGTCGCGAGAATCTCCCGATGGCGTCTTCTGTTGGCACTATCGGTGGATTTGTTTTGGCAGGAAGCATGCGATTGACTGAGAACTTTGGAGCAGGTTCAACACCAGTACAAAAAGCTGGGAGCAGTTTGACATGATCGGAAGTATGTGTATGAAAGGAAGGAGTGTAGACGCTTTGATGCAACTTTGCATGGACGCCGCCATAACCGACCTTCAGTTTTTGTTTCCTCTTATTCCGTTTACTTTACTTCATCGTTACCATAGCAAGCCAGTTAATTGGCATTTCAGATTCTAACGGGACTTGCTCTCCAGCATTGGCCTTTGTAGAGAATCGGCAACGACCGCTTCAGTGACTCTGTATCTCGGTATTAGACAAGAGAAGGTCAACAATGGCGGCTGTAATCTGGCGCGTGTGCTAGGCGTCTATAGGGGAAATTTGGATCTAAATTCTTTATGTGTACGCAACTTGAGCAACAGGTTGATCCTGTCGTTCAAGACTTGTCCATATTCTTTCCTCCTGTCTTCTAAATGCAGGTTGATCTGTGGGTTTCAGAGCGTTAGAAGTCCACTATGTTTCGACTTGGCACGTTCTCTTTTTGCGTGCCTACACGGAGTTCCGTTGTGCTTCTTGTGTGCCTCTTAAGATTGATGCGTTATGGTCGATATTGAGAAGGTCTTCAAAGAGCGGAAGCTGAACCCTGATTTATTAGTCTAGTCGTCCTCGGGGTCTCAATGATAGGATGGAAGGATGAAACGGTGTGAAACCCAAGATTGTTCCTCGTGAGGGACAGAAGATATCAGGAGGAAGTAATAGTAGTAGTAGTAGTAGTAAACAATCTTTATCTGCCCGAAAAGATATAGCAAACAGTCGGGAGACCCTTAGAGGTCCCCACTTCAGTCACCCCCCTTGGGTCCCGGCGGCGTCCTCGGCAAGTTGGACTATAGGTGTTCCTGCACCTTAGGTTCTGTGCAGAGGAGTAGAGCTTCGCTCTCTGGCTGTTGATTTTCTGAAGTAGCTGTTGAGTCTTCCGGCCGATCTGGCTGCATTCCCACATCATGTGTCGAAGGTTAGCTTTACCTCCGCAGAGCTTGCAGGTTGGCTTGTATCTGTCTGGATACTGCACTTGCTCAGTAGGGAAGGACTCGAATAAGAGGCCGTCTGGAGGCGACGCCATGCCATCGATGTCTTCTTGTCTATAGCGAGGGATGCGCAGGTGGGAATCGCAGTCTCGCGCCGGTATAGTGGTCAATGATGTCTCTTAACGTGACCAGCCTGTTGCCCCCGTCAACGATGTTGTGGAGGAGTCCAACGGTATTTCGGCCCGGTTAGCAACTTCTCGGGTCGCGCTGTGAGCCTCCTCGTTGCCGGAAAGCGACGAGTGTGCTAACGTCCAAATGAGGTGTAATTTTCTTTTTTTTTTTTTTTTTTTTTTTTTTTCACAGTTGCCCAGGATTTTGAGTGTGATAAGAAAGATTCTCTCCTTGGCGAATTGGCGAATCGCTTGTTGCGAGTCGCTAGGGCGATGGCTTGCTGGACCGCTAGGGCGATGGCCACCTCCTCGGCAACTTCTGGGTCAGACGTCTTGATGCTGCAACTCGCTATCACTTCTCCTTGCTTATTGACGACGGCTGCAACCGTGGCATCTTCTTATCTTGCGGCGTCCGTTTAGAGGATTCCTTCTGCATTGCTCAGAAGTCTTCGTAGCGCCTTGACTCGCGTTTTTCCGCGTTCTACGTGGTGAACGGGGTGCATGTGCTTAGGGATGTTTGGTATGATAAGGGCTTCTCTGATCCGTTTCGGAACATGGACCTTCTCCCCGGTTTGTCTCTCGTCGTGAATGCCGAGGCTGCTTGAGATATGGCGTCCCGTTACACTCTTCTTTAGTCTTTCTAGCTGAGATATGCGCTGAACTTTTATGATCTGTTCAACTGTATTGTGAAGTCCCGGTGCCGCAAGCTTTTCGTTGGAAGTGGAGTCCGGGATATTTAGCGCTCTCTTGTAGGGCTTCCTGTTGAGGCAGTCCAGCTTGCTCTTCTCCGTGGGGCCGAGTCTCAAGAAGGAAAGAACGTACACCAATCTGCTGACTACAAAAGCGTGGACTACAGGCGCACAAGGTTCTTCTCCATACCGTATAGTTGCGACCTGCGATTGGCGAGATGAGCCGTGTAGGTTATTTGGTATGTGGTCGCTTTGAGCGACGCGATCGTTTCGTATAGTTGTTTCCATCAGCCTGTATTTTAAGACCGAGGACTCTTATGCTCTTGGCCGTAGGAATTCTGTTTCTTTGGGATTATAATTCGATGCGCGACGGCAGCTGGCGGGACCGGACCGGTTTGAGAAGGAGGAGCTCGGACTTTTGAGGGGAACAGGCCAGGCCCCTTGGCATGACGTATTCCTCAACCGTCCGTATTGCTTCCTGTAGCATGTTTTGGATGAACCCGTCGCCACCGCCGGTCACCCAGAGCGTGATATCGTCGGCATAGGTGCTATGGTTTGGTCCTTCTATCTCATTTTGCTTTTCGGGTAGACCAATCATGGCGACATTGAAGGGTTATGGTGAAAGGACTGAACCTTGGGGCGTTCCTCTTCCTCCTAGGGCAATGTCGTCTGATGTGCCACCGCCGATTGAGATCTGTGCCGTTCTTTCGTTAAGAAAGTCCTGAATGTATTCATACGTGCGTACTCCCACGGGAGGAATGAGAAATAAATGAATCGCAGACTGGAGAGTAAGAGGAACACCCATTTTGTCTTAGTCTCAAAAGATGGAAAGAGACGGAACAAACGAAAACTGGATTAGCCGCATACGGCTCGCGAGTTCGGAGTCGAATTCCTTAGGCGCGATGCGGACGGGGGGCGGGAACGGCAGAGACGGAAACGCCGTGACGCGCTGTCACGCCATTTTTCGGCACGGTGGGAAGGAGCAAGTAAACGACGACGTCCTCAGAAGAGTAGAGCGGTCGTAAACAACACACAAAAAAAAAAAGAGAAAAAAAGGTAAAGGCGGCGATTCACTCGCGTTTATTCGTTTCGTACAGGTGGGTAAAAAAACTAGTGGAGCCCCCCTCTCGAGCGCGACGTCCCCTTGAGGGGCGACCGATTGCGCCGGTGGCGCTATCAAAGGGTGCGCTTTATTTCTCCCTGCCTTCTGTCTCGCTGGTAATGGCAGATACCGGAGGGCCGTGCTCTGCGCAGCGGCCCCTCCACTCTGGTCGAGGTCGAGCGTGGGAAAAGCGCCGAGCCGTCGGGCTGCTGCAGTCCGCTGTTTGCTTCTTGCTGCCGGGTCTCACTCGGGCTTGGCGACGACGGGCGTTCATTCGTCCCTGGTTCGCAGGCGGAGCGTCCGAGTGGCTTTCTCTCCCGGAGCACGCAGAAAGGAACGACAATAACGGAGGAACTGGTTTGCCCACCACGTTGGTCATTTTTCTTTTCCTTTTTAGCGCCGCCTATTCTACGTGCTGCTTCTCGTCGTCGGGAGACTGACGCCGTCCATGCATGGAGTCGAGCGTTGCGCTCTCGAGCGGAACTGGGGAGGAGACCTCCTATCGGTGACGGTTGTTTAGACGTCTCTTTTTTTCTTTTTCTGCCTTTCGGAGGAGTCTTTAATTTTAGGGTGCGGCGAAGAGGCAGGGAGACGCGTGAAATGAGGGGGGATAGGCCGCGACGTCGCAACGGGTGCTCTGCGGGAAACCCGCTGTTTTGTGTCTCTGCGACGTTGTTGTAGCGGTTCCGTAACTGAGGACGGGCGGTTTAAATACATGTTCGCATTCTCCGTGGCTAAAAAAAAAAAAAAAAACAGTTTTTTTTTTTTTTTTTTTTTTTTTTTTTTTTTTTTGCGCGTTTTTATAGCCAGGGCTACGACGAATCGTTTTATGCCCTTGGATCGCGCGTTTTGCCCGGCAGTCGTGCAGCTGTGAAATCTGAGACGGAAGGCATTCATTCCCGGGCAATGACGGTATCGATGAATCGCGTACAACTGGTGCCGTGCTTGAAGTTACCGGTTCGCTCGGTTCACCTGCATCGCGGGTGCCAATGAGCTTCACTTTCATTGTTTTCTACATAGCAGTCGTGGATGAATATGCGCCTCGGTGGCTCCAGAGCAAAACGCCTCCTATGGATTCCCAGTTGGCGGGTTCGAATTCCGGCCGAGATGCTAGCAATCTGTCTGAGGCTTGTCGCACTGAAGGCTCCGAGTCATCGACATTTGCAGATGCACTTCAAAAGATCGACAGGTCGCCGAACTGGGCCTTTTACGAGTACCGAGCGCCGTTTGGCGGTTTGCCCGCGAACTGCAAATGGAGGGCAGCCCAACGGAACTTCGCTCGTCAAAACGCATTGACATCGGGCTGTTGTATCGGTTTTCATTGAGTTTTATGCCCCGCACTAGCAAAACCGGAAAAAAAAAAAAAAAATCGTCAAGAAAGGCGAAATACGCGGAAAGATGGGCGCTGGCAGTGTTGGTCGCGCGGGATGGTGCCTCGCGTAAAGAGAGACAGCTGTAAGCGAGGCCAGGAGAAAGGACGTGCGCATGCGCAGAAGCTTACTGAAAGGAGGTCCATTGATCCTCAGTCCTCCGCTGGGGTGTGCCAGATATCCTTCGTTGGTTTGGCACGTAAAACCCCCTAATTTAATTTTCTTCTTTTTTTTTTTTTTTTTTTTTTTTTTTTTTTTTTTTTTTTTTTTAGGGGCGGTGGGCTGAGGTGGCTGGGATGTCTATGACTTGGGTTGTGGCAGGGCGAGGGGGTCAAAATGCAGGTGTCTAATATAGGGTCAGCTTGACTTCGGGGGGGGGGGGGGGGGTGCTAAAGCCCTATATGCCCCCCTGGCTACGCCACTGGATGGTACTGCGTGACTCGTGTGAGTGCACCACATCCATGGGCAACATCGCACCTTCGTCATTTATTAGGCGCGAACTTAGCAAGGACGGATGTCAGCGGGGAAAGGGGGGAGGGGAGGGAGGGAGGCTTCCGCCTCCTTCCTTCCTAATCCTGACCCATAAATCCGTGCCAGAAACTTAGGGATTCCGACCCACTCTTAGTGGACTTCCCCGAACTTTTTATGAAAACCTCGCGTTTTACATCGAAGAATGTAAAACGCGAGACATGTAGACGGATGATTTCCTCGCTTATTCTTTAGCACGGCGCATGCAGCCGTCGCTAGACGCCAGTCTCATGAATGGGCTGGGGGCCCAACGCGACCGAACATGGCCCACTGAGCGCGACGTCTGCATACTGTGAACGCAGCAGCTGCGCCCACCCAGAGTGCCGGCGGTGGCCTTTATCGGGGCTTCGGCAGCTCCCTGCACATTCCGAAGGAGAGGGCGGCTCTTTTTGGCGCTTCCAACTTTCTTTCGCGTCTTTGGCCGGCGTTGTTGAAGCAGGCGTGTACGCGCGGCGCGTGTGAGCGCCACCGCTCCGAGGAACGCCCGTGGAATCTGGCAAGGCGCCGCTACTGCGGTGCGCGTGCGTGTCTGGGCCGCGCCTTGGCCCTTCCCTAATCGACGGGGAACCTCGCTGAATTCTTTCGGACATTCTACGCCGGCGGTCAATGGAAGGTCCCGCGGGGTCGTAAGATATTCCGACGGCCTCCTCTCGATAATCTCGTCTTCCGAGCGCAACCCCCTCCCCCCCGCCATCTTTTTTTCTTTTTTTTTTTTTCTTAATTTTTGTTTTTTAGAGTGTTTATTTGGTCTTGTAGCGGTTATTTCTCTCGTTGCACTGTGACCGGATTTGAGCCTGCTTTAGACTAACTGGTCCGTTTTGTGAGGAACGTGAATTTGCATCAAATGTCACATTTATATACTTGACCGCGTCGCCGTCTAGGGTGGTATTGCTCGCCCTCCGTTAGATAACCCTGTTCTTTTTTTCCGTCGTCTTTTTGCAGTAGCTGTGTCGAGGTTTTATATGTCGACTCGATGGTAGGGTTCGTCGCTTGCAGTGGGGAGGAGGTTAAGTTGCCTAGCCGCGTACATTGAGAAGTTTTCACTTTGGCAAATACTTTCCTCAATTTCTTGCGGTGGTCTTTGCTTATGAGGACTATAAGGGCTTGCCACCAACCACTGGGAAACGGATGCAGTTGGGAACCTGTACTGCCGATGGAAAGCGACCAACACGTTGTTCTTGACCCCTTTGTGCACGGCAGGAATGGTGGGGAGCTCGTCTTTGTTGGCTTCGAGGTTTTGTGACTTTCTAAGCAGGCAAGTATGTGGGTTCTATGGCTTTATACAGTCGTTGTCGCGCAGGTCGCAAAAGCCAAGTTCTTTGTACAGTGCATATCAGTTCGTAGCATCGTACCGTAAACATCTTGCTCCTGGGTGATAAAAAGCCGCGCGCTCTATTCTATTTCTAGCAATCTTCTCCAGTAGTATCACCTAGGGGGCAGCGTCTCTCGTCGACTGTCAGCGTATTGTCCGCTTAGGGTGGGTCGGGGATCCACTAACGATGACATCATACGCAGGCCTTTTCCTCCAGGTGGTCTTGTCACGGTCCATCCTCACTACTACGTAACAGCGACTATGTTTCCCACAAACGCCGTCAGAAATTTAAGAAAAAACAAAAACGCTTTTGATGAATGTATACCGATATTGTCTCTAAAGGCTCGTTCACGCAGTTACGTTTGACTGCTTGTGTCGAGCTGTTGCTATGTCGATCTTGCGACAAGCCAATGGTGGCGGGGCGGGGCGGGGCGAAGGGGCGCTGCGCTCCACGACGCAACGCAGCGCGAGTGTGTGAAGCAACCTTAAAGGGACACTGACAGGTTGTTTATGCTCGCCAAGGTTTTTTTTAGTGGCACATGACATATGAGAGCCCAACTACACAGAACAATTTGCGGCTCGAAATTCGGTTCCTTTTCCGCCCGAAAACCACCGATCCAGAACAGGGGCCCTAACCTGGACACTTGGCGAAAAGGTCGGCGATAAAATCGGCGGCCGTGATTGGCCAACGCCGCACTTGACCTTGGCGCCGGTCAATCATAGCCGCGAGATTTCTCGCTGACTTTTTCGCCAAGTGTCCAGATTCGGGCCCCTGTCCGGTGCTCACGGGCCGTTCTCTAAGGTTTAGACACAACCACCAGATTTAATAAAAATCGTGCGTCATTGAATGCACACTCTCAATATTAAAAATAGAAAAAAATATGAAACCCATTTTTTTTTTTTGTGGCTCCTAAAACAAAAAAAAACAAAAAAATACGTATTGAAAAAAAAAAAAAAAAAATGGCACAGAGAATTGGAAGCACTCTGTGCTTTCACATACGTAATTCTCAACACGGCGTCGTTTCGCGCATCGTGGGACTCGCGGGCTGGAAGGCGATGGCGGCGGACAACTGGAGTGGGACCTCTACTTCAGAACTGCCGTTCGCTGTGCCGGCGAATCTGTCTTCCTTCGAAAGAGAAATTTTTGGCCGATCAAAACAATTGGGATTCATTCCGCCCGACCACCGAGCCGATTTGCACGAAGACGTCGCCGAGCCGTCGTCCTTTCTCGTATCTGAAGACATCGCTCGTCTTACGAACACGAATTGGTAAGAGCTTGAAAAACGCGAAGACGCCAAGCACGAAGTGCATACTTTGAATTTGATATGCATGCATACGATTTCTTTACTATGCATGCATACGATTTCTTTACTAGGTACGAATGTGGCCAATGCGTGGTGCTGCCCGACTTCGAGCATGAGGAGTGCCTTTGCTGCAGGCAAATCGACAGCAAACGTTCCGACCTGCAGTCGACCGGCTGCATTATACTACGAACTCGTCTGCCTGAACATTACGATGTTGAAACTATCATACTTCGAACTCCACGATAGGAAGCTGCCTATGCCCAGGGACATCCGCAAGTCTATTATTGGATATCAATCCCCACCCCTGCCCGTTTCGATCTGGATGAGCATCTTACCGGCGTGCGGTCGTGTATCAGTATTGCGTGGTGTACGTTAAAGACCCCAGGCTAGCGGTTGTACTGCACTGGCTAAATTGCTCATCTACAGCGAGTGACTCGTCGCAACTTTAAATAGCTGACCAACTACACGCTGTATAAATATCCACAAAACCACCATTATTATTATTATTGGATAGTCAAAACGACTATTGTATTTTCCGGACTATAGTTGGCGGATTATGCATGTTTAAAAGTTGAAAATTCACGCGATGCGGACTATCTACAGGTACGGACTATACAACGATTTGTTTTTTCTAGATCGTTCACCGTGACAAGTCGTGAAGGATTTTATGAGTAACGGACTATATTACTGTTGATTTATGTACGATAAAGCTTCTTTGCGATCTAATGAAGTCGGCATTTGTCATGGTGTGTTGTGTATAATACTTTTTACTTTCGGACTAGTCACTAAGTGCGGACTATGCACGCGGTGCGGACTATAGTCCGGAAATTACGGTATTTAAATGTGTAGAGTAGCTCATTGGAAAGTTGTCCGCTTCACACGCAGCGGACCAAGTTCAATCCAGAGTGTAAGTGATTTTGTTTTGCTTTTATAAAAACATTTTTGTTTACACATTTCTTGTTTACAATTATCAATGAAAAAAAAAGTATATATAAATATTTTTTTGTGTATTTTTTTCTGCAAGTAATTTCGGAGCCTTAAGAGATAGGAGAATTTGGGGAGGCACTCACTTGATCGAATGACGTTTTAGCGAACGCCCACGTTTCATCGAACGACACTTTAGCGGAAAGTCGGACGCCGCGAAGCGGCGTTTTCGGGTGGGCCAAGTGAGTTCATATTTTTGTAATGAGCTGCCGCAGACGGTCGCCGCGAAGCGGCGTAAAGGCGCGACCACATTGGCGTTTCGGAGGCCTGCGGCGCGACGGTCGTCGCTGCCGGTTGCCGGCGGAAACCAGTTTTCGGCTTCAACGTCACGACGTGCGGCGCCGCACACCCAACCGCTCCGTGCGCGGTTCAGAGCTTGACGCCGCACGCCGCAGAAGAGAGGAGCCAATGGGAGGTGGCGTAGATAGTGACGTCGCGATGCCATGGCAACGCTCAAGCCGGTCCTCGGCGCCTCTCGAAGCGAAGGACGTGTTTGGTGTCGTCTGCTCCCCCTATTTCCCCCCGATGCCTTCCCCAACGGAGCGGTTCCTTGAAACTAACCAATTCGGAATTACAAGTGAGTTTCTCCGTGGCACTTGTTGCATGTCGTCTCTGTTGTGACGGATGTCGTGTTTGGTGACACTTTCGAAAGTAGCCTTCGTCTCTGGCGCGCCGCCGGGGCAGCAAAGCCCCGGCGGCGCGCCAGACCTCTCCTGTCCTTCGGTGTTTCGGTAGAACCAACCCGGCCGGACCCAAAACCTGCGCCTCCTTCCCTTCAGAGCGCGGCGACATCGCAAGATACACGAGCAGGTTAGGGTAATCACATTCACGCTGATCACCAGGTCATTATGAACTCTTACCGTCTAGACAGCGAGTGCGGAACGGAAGAATCTAACGAAGAGCAGACGACGAAAGAGCGGGAAATCCGACGGGAGGCGCGATCGCGGGAACCAGTGCTGTCACGTGACGCCTGCAAAACGGAGGCCAATGTGGACTCCTCGCGTTGGGACGCCGGACGGCGGTACCGCCCGGCGGCGCCGCCCGGCGGCGCCGTTCACGCTAGTGTGGTCGGGCCTTAAAGCGCAGCGCGACGGATGGATTAACGCGCGCCCCCGTTATTCGCTAAAACGACCATTCGCTCAAATGTCGCCGTTCGCTAAAATGTCATTCGCTCTTGTGATATGGACCCGAGAATTTGAGAGGTCCGAGAATTTTCCCACTTCCTCATTGTAGAAGTGTTTTCTGGAAGCAATTCGTACAAAAGGAACAAAAGTAATCTGGGGTCGAAAAAGGAAAGAAACGTCAATGTATAAGAGACCTTCACCTAATAAAAGTCTTCCGGCCAAGTCGATAAATTGGTCCTCGATTGATTGCCCCTTCGACGAGCTGCCCTTTGTGCAAATGGGCCTACGACGGGTTGGCCTATTCGACGAGTTGGCCTTCCACGAACAGTCTTTCGACGAGTTGGCCCGATCCCGTTTTGACCCCTGGCCTTATAACTCACCTGCGCAGGCCGTATTAATGTAGTTTCGCAACAAATCATCATAAAAGAAAGATACACACAGACACACGCACACGCACACACATATATAAGAAAGTTTGGTCAGTTACAATAAAAATTTGGGCGATAACTTCCGGACATTTTGCGGACATTTTCCAACTCTACAGTCCAACAAAAAAAAAAAAAAAAAAAAAAAAAAAGATCGCAGTGTGGGCGACAGCTGACGCCCTGTCGCTTTTTCTTGCCGTCTCTTCGGCCAGGACCGTATTTCTGTGTCGCTCGTTTCTCGTAACTGCTTGTGCCGCCGTCGCACATGCGTCCAGCCATCGTCGTCCGGCCCGCTGCAGCAGCTACCCTTGCTTGCGAAACTGGCAGGAGCCTCCGCCTCTCTTATGGGCTCGCTCTCCTTTCGCGCCCAGAAGACGCCGGCATTACTGCGGGATTGCCAAATCGGAGACGACGAAGGATTGCCACTGGCGCCCCCTGGCTAAGCTGGTTCTCGGTCAGCGGTAGAAACAGCGAGGAGAAGAAACAAGAACACGACCCGAGATAGAAGGGAAAGAGAGAGGGGCGACGTTGGCTCGCGTGTTCCTGGTCGAGGGCGGTATATTGATCGTATTGGTTTATTGAGTTCCGGCGTCTAAGCGCTATTGCGTCGCCCCGCGTTGCGATATTGCCACGCTCATTTATAGATGGGCGGGTTGCCACGCCGGCTTTTGGGGTATTTGGGCGCTGATGCCGCCCCTCTTTTCGCGCGGTTTCAAGTGCCCGATTCTTGGTTATTGGTGCTGCAGTGTAGAGCGAAAGTTCAAGGTCAGCATGCTACCCTGTCCTCGCGGGTGCTCTCACCGGAGAGTGACGTCGCTCCCATAGGAACGTAGCAGTAAGCGTAGAGTATAATTTGACTCCAACCCGAAAAAGCCCGGTCGTTGGCATTATACGTGGTGTCACTGTAGATGGTGCTTGCTGCTGCTCACTTTGGGTGAAGCTCCGTCGCCGAAAGAATCCTGCTTTGGTATGACGCAACGAGCTACCTCCGAAAAACCAGTAGCCAGTGGATCTTTTTTTGCGGTCGGCGTTCGTGGCCTTTTTTTTTTTTTCCCCTTCGTTCTTGTATGTGTTTTCTTTTTTTGAGGAGGCTTCGCTATCATTTCTTTGGTGACTGGGTGGGGCATGCATGTTTCATGTGCGCATGGCGCTTAAACATTGTCCTCTCGTATTTTTTTTTTTTTCTGTGTGATTTGCTTTGTGGGCGGTTGTAGCGCTTGACGTAATGTGACCTGCAAGCGAGCCAGTTGTCCTCACTTTACTGCGATCGATGTAATTGGTACTGTGATTGACCAGCGCTTGTTTTCTTACTTTTCTCTCTTTTGCTGCGCAATAAAAATACACATATTCGATTGACTGCCTCAGTTGCCATGATTGTTGCCGTTTCTGTTTTATTCTCTATTGCGTGGGTTGCTTTCTTTGTTCTTCGTGCCCCCGCGATTTCGGACGAATGTTGCGCGATCCTCTGAAAGAAATCCTATAGCATTTAAAAACGAATCCGGAGCGATAGTGCACGGAAACGTCTACAAGAACCACTGCTCAACGGATCAACACGCACTCACTCGAGCGCATTGGGGATGTAAGCTGCGCACGCAGAATCTATAAATAAAAACCAACTCCCACGAGCCTTGCTTTTCGTTTTATTTATTTTTTGTCTTTTTGGGCGTATGCGAGGAAAGGAACGAGGAGAAGGGGGAGGGAGGGGGAAATAAATAAAAGGGGGGGGGGGGGGCGGGTTCGCTAGTGCATAGAACAGCTCGAATTTATTTGACACGGACTTTTTACCTCTCCATCGTAACAGCGTCAGCTGTGCCGCCGGGAGGACCCGCCAAGTTTCGTGTCGTTAATCAATCGCGTTTTGTTTTTTTCTTTCGTCTTTCTCTCCGCGCTCCGATGCATTCTCGCCGTCACGTATTTACGGCTTGGTCAACGAACGCGCGAGGAGTACGTTGGTCCCGGGGCGCTGTTGTGCGCGCACGCCGGTGGCTGCTTCGTCGTGCGAAAATTAAAACATAACCTCCCTTATAGAGCGTATAACTACAAAGAAAAGAAAAGCATTTTTTTTTTAATTTAGCGAGTTGTCCAGCAGTTGAACTTTGATTTGAAGTGTGAACAGATTACTTTCGTAGTGTACTTTTAGCTTTATCAGGATGAGAACGGTAGGGAGGAGTTTCGGACCTTTGGGTTGTCCCTCCTCCAGCGAGACCTTCGATAACGCTTGGGCGTCACGTGAGCCTCGAGCGTGCACGCGCAGCCAAAGCACGACGGAAGGCATTCTCACCTCGTCAGTGACCATAGTGGTGTCTTCCGCTTTTGTGTTAACAGTGTATCTTCAAGTGCGTACTCCTTTTTGGACAGGATTGTCGATAGATCATTGTAGCTCATTCCTTATTTTTTAACTTATATAAATGAGGGGAGAGAATGATTATTGAATTTATTGCATCAACGTTAGGGGAAGGAAAAGAGAAAGAGAGCTGGCGAAAATTTGGGCCAGGAGCGGGGATCGAACCCGCAACCTTCGCCTATCCGGAGCGACGCCTTTCAGAAATGCACCGTGGTTATAGGCTAGGAAATGTCCAATTTCGAAAGATATGTTTCGGCCTTAACTAGTAAAGCCATGATATTAACTCCAGCGAACGGCACCCGCTGGTCTGGATGTGGGGCTGATCCTCCAGGATCACACCCGTTGAACTTTCACTTCGCAACTCCGTCCCTCTGCAAAGCGAGGCCGAAGGCCCATTTTTCGAACTGCTCGCGCCTCTCGTTCAAAAAAGGAGAGTGCTTGTTCGACATCGTATGTGCAGCTTGCGTGGAAGTAACAACAAGCGAATATGACCTCTGGCATTTAAGGAACACCGCATACAGGACGCGCGCGGCCAAAAGCGTTGGCCAAATGCTCGAAGAAATTTTTGTCTCGATTAATTTTTCTTTCATCGACGGGAATCGGCCCACACTTTGTTGTGTCACTGTGAATTGTATCAAGTCTAATTTCTCATTACGGTTATCTGCGGCGCCGGCATTGCCAGCGGATCTCGACCAGTCGGCGAAATGGTCTCCCGTTTCGTCTGACTTGTTGTGGCGGCCTTCTGCGCGCGGGCCCCCGTCGCGAGTGTTTTAGTGGACTGCTTCGGTGGAACGGTGAGTCGGCGGTGCGACAGCTGCGTTCCTTATACGAGGAAGTCCAGTCCCGTCCTGTGTCGGCTTCCTTTGAAGTGCGCGGCGCCGCGGATCGCCGACCAACCAACGAGCGGGCTGATTCTGTCGATAACGCGGTTCTCGAAATTCCCGATCGTTGGCACCCCCCATGGCTTTTGGTCTTCAATTTCTTAGGTTTTAGGAAAAAACAACGTTCGGGAATTTTTTTTTTTTTTTTTTTTTTTGGCGATTGGGAGTGTTTGTGTTGCAGGGAATTGGGGGGGGGGGGGGGGGGGGAGAGAGTAGGGGCGTAGTTTAGTTTTAACCTCCCTTCAGTTCTTTTTTTTTTTTTTTTTTAGATTTAAGTTTACAGATTGTAGATATGTTTTATCCTGTAACAAACGCAGAGAAATCTGAGTTGTTTCTGTTTTGGATGGATGACGGCATTCATTAAAGTGTACGTCTTGCAAATTTCCAGAAACAGAGAGACAGACATTTTAGAAGTTGCGTTGCCTAAATAGGTATTGTACTCTATCCGTTTCTTCATGATGCTCCATAGGAATTTCTGGCTAATAATGTTGAAATGTGAGTACGCTGGGAAGGTTGCAAAATATTAATGCACACAGAATGGGGCTTTAATGTCCATTGATGTTTATGCCGCAAATTCAGGAACGAGGTGCACTTTTTTTTTCCTTAGAGGGGAGGGAGAACAGGAAGAGAGGAAAAGCGACTGTTTAAGCCACTTTTTGTTTTCCTCTTTCCTTTCTGACCGCTATACCCACGATACCAGGCGCGTTCCGACGGGAAGCGTCTCGCACAGACCAGACGGGCATTCTAACTCTTCCCCCCTCCATCCCCTCCCAGAGCCAGACTCCCGGCCTTCTGCCCCATTGTGTCGATCAGCCCAGGTCCCAGGAAGCTACCTTTCTGCCAGCCCGCCCAGAAACCGCTGACCCTGCACGGAACACGGCGTTCTAGGATTGCGGGCCGGGATTACACGCGTCTCGCGTTTCCTTCGGCGATCCCCTCCTGCAGGTCCGCGACTGCTCCACGCATCGGCGCGTGTTTGGATAGGCATTGTGCCACCTCCTCCCCAGCCACCCGCATGCACGGCGGAGCCCCCGACGGATGCCGAGGCAGAGCCAATCCCCCTAATAACGTTCGGGGCAGGAAAGATGAGGCAGAAGATGGGGAACATGGACGTTGTGTTTGCCTGCGGCCGATATCGGGGGAGGGCGGCGCGCTCGCCTTGTGTGTCCAGGCGCGGTCGTGATCCGGCGCTCCTTCCTCGCCCTCCGCCCGGAATGTCGATGTTGACCGTTCCTGCCCGAGATTTTGGATATCCCCCTCCCCGTCTGTGCGCCGGTGTATACATACGCGCACGCGGAGATCTATGTGTGCGCCATCTTCTCGGAGGGGGCTTAGGGACGCTGCGTGTACTGACGGCACGATCAGTGTCCCCATCGTCTCGGCTTGTGTGTCGTCGGCGTCGTCTTTGCACGACATCGACTATCCGGAAGGCGGAGGAGCATGTGTGCCTGTGTCGTTGATTATGTTTCGCCCCCCTTTCCGGGCGCGGCGGACGTACCGATGGTTCTGAACGGAAATCTTGACGAGACATGGTCTGGTGTGTCGTTAGAATATAACCCAGCGACTGTGGTTAGTCTTGATTGGGCCTGGTTTGCGCGGTGAGTTTGTGTTGAGCTCTGAACACGCAATGTAAGCCTTGAGCTAGACCGAAGAAGCTGCGTTTATCTCATGCATAAATGATAATGACCATATATATATATATATATATATATATATATATATATATATATATATATATATATATATATATATATATAAAGGTATCCTATGTTGGGACATTCATCTCCACGATATGTTAAGTAAATAAAACATTTTTAACTTAAAAATATAATTTGCTCTACGAGAACGAACGTGTCCTAATTTGAAGACTTCTCGTCTAATTTGAGAACGCCTTCCATGATCGGAAAATCTAATTTTTGATGTTACGCAGTATTTTGTTGTTTTTTTACTAAAAATGGTTGGTGTATTTTGGCTGAAACAAGTTTGTACTGTTTTATTTTTTGTATTACAATGCTAAATAAAATCCTGCGGCACTGGGAAATGAAGGTCTCGGAATGCATGAGACCCCTCATAGCGCTTCAAGTATGCAAAGCGGGACATCGCAACAGACATGTCCACCTTACCCCCCAAAAGCAACTAAATACCCTTAGTCGTAACTTGCTCAAACAGTAACTGAATACGTTACTCTTTACCGACTCTCCGAAGGAACGCCTTTAAGCGCGGTCCAAACTGACACGTGTTCCGGATTCGTATGCCGGAATCCGTATGCAAGCCCGCTCCCGGTTCTGACGACACCGCTCCGTTTTTACGGGTTCCGGCACCAGTATTTGGAGTTCAGACATCTCAACTCTCACGTCTCCCGTATTCTGACTTAGGTACCCGTATTGTGACATTGGCGTTCGCATTACCTGGACGCCGGCCGGTGTCGCCGAGCATGGGCGCGCGGGGTCGGCCGGGTGCGTTGCTGCCGGCTTCTTGCAGCGATTTTTCTGCGCCGAATCGCGTCTCTCTCGTCACAAATTTGTGGCGGTATTCGCTTTTGTGCGCAGTGGTTTTGGTGGAATGACGTCAGAATTCGCCTGTTCCGCCGACGACTGATCAACGTACCCGCGCTTGGTCGAGCCGAGCCTGTATACGAAGTGCCCGTCGAGACCGGTGGTGTGAGCTTCCCTCGCGATGGCTTCAGTGGGGCGCCGTGAACATGCTGTGCTCACCACATGCTCGAGTGACGCCACCATCGTGCTGCCTGGCCGAACACCGTCTAGTCCTCTGCTGGCGTTATTAAACAAAATTTACCTACTGAAACGTCGCCTTCAAAGAACGTATTTATTTGTTCGTAAAATGGGGCGTTCATGCGAAGTATGATAGTTTGCGATCACTTGCGTGGTAAATCAGGTAAGCAGAATGATTGCCTCGTCCTACCATTGTCGCACATTGAGGCTTCGTGGGACAAAGTTACAATCGTGTCCTGGCAATCCCGTTTTAGTTACGACGACAGGAAGATGAAACTTTTTCGTCCCCCTGCTAAATTTACTTTCACCGCCTCGCGACGATGTCGTTCCGCACGATCGGCGCCGAGCATTGCGCCTGGGTCCGATCGACGTTGCCAGTGTCGCCACGTCGCGGAGCAGACGATGCGCTATTCTCTCCACGGCGGAGATACTTGTAGCGGCCGCGAAGTATACCCCGCCAGCCTCCGCCGCGCAACGTGTCCTCTGTCTCCTTCGTCCGTATTCGGAATACGACCACGTTTTCCGTATGGCCGTCCAAACCAAGACGTACAATCCCTCTTCTTATATCGTGCGGCGGAGCACGTATTTTTTTACGGGTTCCGGCATATACGAATCTGCAATACGTGTGGGTTTGGACCTCGCTTTACTTAAAGGGTAGGTAACTCCACTCAATTCCGAAAATTTCAGGATAATGAGTGATTTCGAATTAAAAAGCCCTAGTAAAAGACACCACATCATTTGCTTCGCGAAAAATGGGATATATATTTTTAAATATAATTTTAAACACGAGCGGAAATCGAAACCGAAACTTGGGCTTCCGTCCGGCAACATTGGGCTCGGGCCGCCAAGAACATGGCCATTCATCACGTGGTACGAGATGTCACGTGATCCTCGTCCCAACGACGGGCGGGATTGCAGCGGGCGTGTGCCAGGCGCAAGTGTCGTCTGCACCGCACTCTTCACCACGTTTTGGTGTCTACGACATTCGACGACGTCTGCACAACTGCGGCATATATCTGCGCACGTGGTGTCCGTAGTGTGGACGAAACTCCGAGAGGCAATAAGCACAAACGGTGAAACGAAGACGGCGGTTGTGACGCGGAAGACGGCGGTAACGGCTGCACCACGGCGGGCGGCCGAACGGCTCCCAAGAAGCGCGCTGCGCAGGCGCGTTACGTCAACCACGTGGACACCGCTGAGCACCGAGAGGTAACGTTGCTGTCGTCATCCGCTACGCTCGTCCGGAGAACTAAAAACAAGCAAAAGGGGGCCACGTTTAGCTCAATGCTGGCTACGCCAATGCCGTTGCCTTGACTGCGCTGTTGGTTGCGCTTGAATTCACCCGCTCGAGTCAGCCGATTTCGGCAACTTGGAAGGGTTGCAAAGTTTGCCGGATCGTTTAAGAAACATTTAGACAGAACTGCGTCGTAATATTTGACGTGTGGTCTTCCTAGGCGATGCTAAAGAGGACTGCATTGCTTGTTTTTTTCAAAACCAAAAATGGAGCGGAGTTGCCCTTTAACCTTAAAAGCAACGAGTTCCGTTTCTCGTTACCTTACCTTGTAGTATTTTGGGGGTCTGTTTCTTTCTGTGTAATTAAAAAAGAGGAGAGGCCAACAATCATATTCTTTCGAATATTTTTATTTTACCGTTCCTTCGTCTATGATGCTTGGGCTTTATTTGTAAGAGGAAGAGAGACCTGTAGCGTAATTGCTGTCTACTAATAAAACTTTCTTTTCTTTTTTCCCCCCCTTTTATTGGAGAGAATGGCGGGCATGTACCCCTGTTACCGCGTCCTCGTTTACAGAGCCTCCCCGTTTCTTCTTCTTCTTAAAGCCTCATTTTAATCCTCGGGGGCGTCTATCTGTTGCTCTTCTTTTGTGTTCGCCGTTGTAAAGGCTGTGTGTTACACGGGTGCTTTATTGGACTCTTGGCGCCGTCCAGGGCTCGGGGATTAGCGCCTCGCCGGGTGCGGGGGCCGAGGTGAACGGCGGGGCACTTTGCCGCGCTGTAGCCGCCTCTTTGTGAGGGTAACAAAGGCTCGCCTGCGGCGACGACCTCTCGGGTCCGCGACAGGGCCCCTGTCTGGGCTCGAGGCGCGACTCCTGCCCGGGCTCCCGTCTCGGGAGTCCGGATTTGCTCGAGCTGTCAAACTGTCCCCACAGGGCGCTGTCATTAGAGTACGACAGAATATGAACCGTCGCCGTTTTTTTTTATTATGATTATTATTGTGCTTTTTTTTTTATTCGAATTGAGTTTCGTGTTTTTTTATCGGTGCTGTTTTTTTTTCCCTTTTTTTTTGCTCCTGAACCTTGCTTACTGTCGCGGGTATTGCGCATCGAGGTAGCCGACTGATTGTGCTAGAACACGTCCTTCACTAACGTTATCGGCCGCCATTTCCCCCTCTCGCTTTCGTCGAATCTTATCAGGTTGCAACCTGTGATGTAAGGAGCACCCAGTGTACTTTTCATTGTTATCTCTGACTGGAGCCGCGCCTGTTCGAGTTCGTTGATCGTTCTTTGCTGGAGGCCCTGTTGCTTTGTCTGAATTGCTGATTCTCGGTTCCGGCGAGAGCGTTGGTGCCACTCCTTAAAGGGATACTGAACCAAAGAATTTAGTGCCCATAATAAGTGGCGCACGTTCTTTCCACCAGCCAGCAGCCGCCGGTATGCGCGAGCACACGCAACAAAAATGACGTCACAGACCTCCATTCGCGGTTGAGATGACAGTGAAATGCATGGGCTTCGGACTAAAGGAGAATAAAGACAGGCTTTTCATCTCTACAAGTAAAAGCTACGTGCTTGTTAGACCAATTCATCGCTTACTTTTTACACCAGGCACCACTGTGTAGATGAAAAACTTGTCTTTATTCTCCTTTGGTCCGAAGCCCATGCATTTCACTGTCATCTCAACCACGAATGGAGGTCTGTGACGTCATTTTTGTTGCGTGTGCTCGCGCACACCGGCGGCTGCTGGCTCGTGGAAAGAACGTGCGCCACTTATTATGGACACCAAATTCCTTGGTTCAGTATCCCTTAGGGAAACTGAAGCAAAATTGTATTTGAGGAAAAAAAAGAAACGCTTTTAAATCATCGCCATTTGACCTTCAGGATCAAGAATATCAGTCATATTTTAGTTCGACACGCCAAGTAGCCACAACAGCGCTTTAAAAATAGCGCTGAAGCCCGTCCTTTCCGGCGCGTTCGGCACGGCAAGCGAGGGAATCGTGACGTGTTATACAGATACCTCAAGGAACGCTACACGCGTTCCTTCCCTCACAAGCCGCACGCGCGAGGCAATCGAAACATCTCGATATGACGTCAACGTCCCGGCGGTGGGTTTTTCGATTTTTTTCGCGTCTAGATAGGGAGTATTCACTGGCGGCCATATCTGCGTGCGCGACTGCTGAGCACATGCTGACGACGAGCTTCCACAGTAATTTTGCCACGTGCATTCCGCACCATCAAGATTGCCGGTCTTAGCAAGCTATTAATGTGAGCTCGTTTTGAGCGTGCGCTCTAAACATCGCCCTCAATTATGGTGTCCAGTTCAGCTCAAGTGCTCGTGATATTTAAATTCGGGGAACAAAAATACGCTACATTCGACTTCTAACTCTTTTTTTTTTCCCGAAAACATCTGTAGCTTTTTTTTTTGCTTTTTTTTTTTTTATACTTACTTGCTTATTATTATTCTCAAGTCTACGCGCGGTTCTTGTCAAATCCGTAGTGTTGTGGGCTAAACGAACGAGAACGGGGCAATGCGTTCTTGTTTTCGCCGTCGGTGGCAAAAACGGGTACACCCGTGCAGGAAGTTAATTGCTCTTAGAATATGACCTGGTTTCAAGAGGTGTTTTAACGCAGGAAAGTCGCAGAACCTGAACAACCGTTTTGCACCTGAGGCATTGAATGAGGCCTCGTATAACAACCTGTGAAACTGATCAGAGATGTAGAAGAGACACTGTAGGGGTAATGCAGTTATCTCTTTTCGTGCCTGCGCATTTGCCTGCCTGCATGTTTCGTACGGCCGACCAGCCATACTAAACGTGGGTGCATTCACGTGTTCTACTTAGTTTTTTTTTTTTTTTTTCTTATTTTCGACTGTGCTCCTTAGTTTCAGCATATATTATATACGCATCAGTATACGTATACCATGATTACATCGAGTGACCGCGACCGGCAACGCCGCCACAGAAGGCGTCTGATAACGATAGTCTGACTCAGCCATCGCTCTCGGCGGTCGAGCTTATTTCGCCTCGATTCGCGGTCTTTCTTTGTTTCACCTCATCCTTCGCATTTAAATCGGGGGGCGTGAGAGACGCCGCTTGACGGGTGCCTGCGGAGAAGACCCCCGCGATTTCGGCCGGTTCCCGAGGGACGTAGTTACGCCCGAAGGCATGCTTCGAAAGCGCAGCGCGCTGTGGCCGCAAACCCCGAGCGGCCCTGGCGCCCCGGACGACGCGCCGTGAGTCATGTAATGAGGTGTCGCTGCGGCTCGCGCGGCGCAGAGATTAGCGCGGCCGCCATGCTAATGGCTGTCGAGGAGGCTTCGGGAGGGCGGCCTGGAAGCGGGCACGCTTCGGACGCCGCTCGTCCCCGCAGGCTGTGGGCGCCCTGGACTTTACTCCCAACGGCTCGTCGGGTTTCACTGTTTCCAGAAAGCTCCAGTGTCCCCCGCAGCCATTTCACGCTGTCGTGGCAAGAAGGCGCCATTCGTCACGCCGCGCGTGTAGCGAGGGTGCGCTGCATGACGAACTGATAGAAAGTATCCTCGAATTTTTGTTTTTCCGGGACGAGCCTGCCTGGCGTTTCGTTCGTTGTCTGTTGCTCAGCGGGTGTCACGAAGAGACGAGGATGATGATATTGTGGCTGTTCCCTTTTAATCGAGTTGTGTCTAAGCAAGTTTGTACATAGCCGAGAAATAAATTATAGACTGGTTGCCTTTTTCGCAACCAGTCCCCCAGCCTACTCTTAGTTCTTCCGGCTGGTTCTCTGCACTGGCCACATAACTTTTTTGCCAATATGTCCGCACGTGCATTCAGCACTAGAGCACTCCACGGGCCTACCTTTGTTAAAGGCCCAACCCGACCCGGCCCGGGCCCATTGACACTAAGTCTTATCCGACCCGGGCTCGGCTTGATACGATGCCTACCTGATCCAGCCCGGCCCGGCCCGGCTGCAGGTGCGTCCAAAATCGAAGATGAAGCACGTCTCGAGCCCGGGCCCCGACAACAACGCGTACACTCTAAGAAAAAATGGAGGAAAAAAGTAGCAACGGCGCGTCTTCCTCCCTTCTACTGACGCGCCCCCAACCGGACACGAGAAAAGGGGAGGAACGAAACGTTTTCCTCCGTCTCCAGGCAGACGGGAGAAAGCTTTCGCCCTCCCGACTCATCTTCTTTCGGTTTCGTTTTTCGAGCACGTCGCGCACGTTGTTTAATAAATAGCTGTTGAGTTGATTGAGCTTCAGTGGCAGTGAAGGCCGCCTGTAATTCCGTCTTCTAGTCTAAACGTGCAGAACATTTCGGTTGCATTGACGCTTTTATCACTAATTTTATCAAACGAGCAAACGAAGCCGCTAGAAACAGCGAAGTTGCGGAGCAGTGCCAGCAGTGCCACGTACACTGGGGGATGGCCGTCTCCAGATTGCGGGACTCGCGCGCGCGGCGAACCGACGGAGACGGAACTACAGTGCTACAGTCGCTACAGTAGCGAAACCACGCGGAACTGTGTCGACGTTTTCAACGTTATGGAAACCGCAGGAACTGCGTCCAAGACAGGCAGGTGTTGCTGCCGGCTGCCTGGGTGCCTTCCGCGCTGAGTTCGGTTCTGTTTTCCGATGCCGAATGCAACCGGCGTTCAACGTGGTTCTGTATTTGTGCGTGTCAGCAACATAGCTGCAACATCGTGATGGCAGTGTTGTGGGTTGTGAACAGAAGACTGGAATTATCGCCGATGTGACCGTGTGTTCGCGTATCAGTGGTGTAACAACAACATGAGATCGTAAACTGTCGGGCATTGATGCCGTTGGTCGGGCCGTGATGAGGGGGCGGGGTGTCGCAGGTTGACATTCCGCTTTACATTAAACAGTTTAATACCACTTGAGGGATTACGTGCAATCGATCAACGTGCGGATAGTCATGTTGGAACGCTGGTCTGAACAGTAGAAGCTCCTAGCGCTATCGTGCAATGGCCAATATGACTGTCGGAATTGTCTCGTCCCCGAGAGCGATTGCGCTCTGAAGCAAGGACTGAACAGTACGAAATCGTGACGGAAAGTACGTATATTTACAGTATGGAATTTCGGCATTAAAAAACAATAGAAGGTAAAATCGAAAAAAAAGCTGCCCTTTATTTTGCTGTTTAAATATACTACGGTTCCTGGAGAAACTGCCTTCCAAGTGGCGCGCTGGTATGAGCGCTAGACGTTTTTGAGCTCGCCACGGCGTAGCTCCGTACACTGAACACCTGCCGCAAGTCGCCGCTTTGACAGCATTCAAGTTGATCGAAAAGCGATTTCTCAGCATGTGAAGCATAACTTCCAGCTGAGTGAATATCCGCTCTACAGAGATTAATTCAAGACGGCAATTGCAGCTTTGCGCGAACAGCACAAATAGAAAAACTAATAGAAATACAGGCTACGACGTGCCGTGTGGGGAAACAAACTCATGGCTTCGAACCGCATTAGGGCGGCTTGATTTATTGACTTTCAAATAATTACGGCAGATCGAGCGTTTACTTTTAATAAGAGATTCATCCCTTGAGCCATTTAAAATACTTTCAGAGGTATGACATTGCTGGGAAAAAATCAACATGCTGGGAATATTTTTTATTGCTTAGGGGGTCACCGAAAAGTTCCGTACGTTCAAAACGACCAGTATAAAAGACGGAAACGCAGAGCACGGGTGTAGTGTTCGGGTTAGTGTGGTGTCCCGTTGTATTGATATTTGTGTGTGTGCCGTGTATGTGCTCAATGTATGTTCACCTAATGCTTGTAATAAGTGTAATGTGTGTGTATAGTAGAGGATCCCCAAGCGGAGGAGAGCGGCTCTGAAGCGCAATAGTGGCCTGAAAAAAAAAAAAAAACATTTTTGTAGAACATGAATTGGGCGGTACCAAGCGCCACCTAGCCTAGCTGCTTGCAATTACTCTGCTTGACCCCGCCATCTGGTGGCTAGCGATTTAACCTTTCACGCTACGCGATAAACAACGGCTTCGAGTTTGTTCTTCGAGAGCGGCTTTTGGTTTCGCGGATTGAGTTTGCCCTTCTCTGTGATGTGCGGTTGACGATGGAATTGTGACTCGAGGAACACCAAAGGTAAGACTCAAAGTGCGCGAAGTAACTGGGTATCGGTTGTCTCCGTTTAACATCGCAGTGCTGTCGACGAGAAGACTGAGTAACTGCTTTCGAAACGCCAGTTTCTGTACCTGTGGGGGGAATCTGGCTTCGGAAATAAATACAGTTTGCGGAAAGCTCGTGTGACGCTTTTATTTGCTGCTGCTCTCGTCCCGTACAAGAGACGTAGCGTCCTGGTTAAGCCTTATTGGGCTCGATTTGCTCGATTCGGGGCCGCCATATTGAGATGCAAGCGACGGAGGAACGTTGCTCCCCTGCTTCAGGGACGAACGTTTCTCCCTTTCTAAAGGAACATAGGTTACAAGACCGTTCCTCCCCTAAGGGAGGACTATCCATACCCTTTTTTCTAAGAGTGTACTACCTGACCCGGCCCGGTCTTTCAGGTTGACCCGTGACCGTGCAGAGCTCTAGTCAGCACACACCCCGTGACAGCTACTCGGGAGCCGAGTGTTTCCGCCAGCAGTAAGTCGTGTGCCAGGTTTCAGCCCGGTGCCTTGAGCCTGCCTCTACTCCTTGTCACCCTTTTCAAAACTCGAAGCCATTTAGTTGGAGTCACAAAATCTCGCATATGCCATGGCCTTAATCTCGGGGGTCATAAACTGGCTTAAATCAGACACCTTCGGTTTTCTGAATCAAAGTAAACGCATATATGTATTTTCTTTATTTTCTTGAATATGTGAAAATCAATGGGGATGTCGGGCCTGCATGTGCATTTAATTCACGACTGGAAAATATCCAGGTTTGTTTGTGTTGAGAAGCTGTGTGTATAGGACTCTATCACAGCTCAAGGTTCGCCACTGGAAAGCGAGAACGCAGAGGTTTTTGGAGAAGGTCTGTTTTTCGCCTTTCATTCGAATCTCTCCCACATGGTAGAACGCTTTCGGTCTATATGGCTGGTAACCGCGGTCGAAATTGGTAGCTAACCCTGAAACGAAACGGGAAAACTAGGAGGCTAGTTCCTGAGCGTGCCGCCCCGCTCCATTTGTTCGCCTACAGCGATTTCAATTACTTTCCTGAGGTGTTTTTTTTTTTCTCTCTCTTTATTTTGCGGAATAAGGCCGCTCGGAGGCCTTGCGGCATTTCTTTCCTCGTTTGTTTCCGTTTGCGGTTATGTTGTAGATGACTGGAGTTGAAAAGACCCCATTGCGAGGTGCCCTTGAGCCGCGACGTCCTTATTCAGTCTTGCTCGGGCGAGCCCTACTCTCATGGATCAGTACGACGCGCAGGGGCTCTAATCTGGACAGCTGGCGAAAAAGTCGGCGAGGAATTCGACCGCCGCGATTGGACGGCGCCAAGGTTAAGCGCGGCGTCGGCCAATCACGGCCCCCGGATTCCTCGCTTACTCTTTCGCCAGGTGTCCAGATTAGAGCCCACCTGTATCTTTCTCATGGCTACGACTAGAACAACCGAATAAACTACGCTTCGGTGCAACGGCGCTTAAGCAATCTCTGTGTTCAGAATCATAGTCGCCAATTATCTGGAGCCTATCTCAAATGGAGGGAAACGCTTTTTCCGTCCTCCAGAATGGTTAAAATTTCACCGTCCGCCAGAGACCCCTGTTAGGCAGCAGGTTATTTTTATTTACATGAAGTCAAGGTTCATCCATTTGTGTCGGTTACATTCGCGGCAACCGAAACGACACCAACGACGAAAGCACCGGTACATGTGTTCGCCGTGTACACAACGTGGCAGGCGATGCAAGAGGTAGCTTCGCGAAGCAATTACGAGTCACGTTTTTTCCGGTGTTCTGGTCGTGTCCGTCGCAAATGTGTAAAGCAGCCTTACTTATTTCGCCGTTTCGTTCTCCTGAGTTGTCTGGCACGTACTGGTGCCTCCGTGCGCGCATATAAGGGGCGAACATCCCCGGAATCCATTTCACACCACCAAAATGAGTATAGTCTCCCCAACTGCCTCTGAGTCTCGTAGTGGTAATACTCTATCAACCAAGTGGCCGATGACGCCACAATAAAATGATGTACAGTACAAAGCAAGGAAGACGAGCCAGTTCCTAGTGCTCCAGTTCTGGTAGCGCAAGTTTTTCGGGCGAGCGAGGAGGCTGCAGGGGAAGAACAAAGACCGCGGGAGAATATGGCGGGCAGCGAAGCCAGGCACGGCGCGTGCGCGGGACCCGACACAATTACGATGTCGGGCCGTAATTACTCAACTCGGGAGGACGCCACGCGCTCGCTGCTGACCGGCGCGCCGCGCTGTGCCGGGACCCAGGGAAACCGGGTTTCCTCTCATTTGCTGCTTTTGGCTTTCCGGCGCCCGGCTGCTTCCCTCGTTATTTCCCCCGTGCCTCCCCTCAGTGCCTTCTTTTTTTACGTCCATCTATGTGTTTCTCTTCTTCGCGAACTCTTTGTTTCCGGACGTGCTTTCTGGCGTTGCTCGCTCGCTGGAGCACCCTGGAAGCGTTTCCGAGTTTGGTTGCGAGCGGTTGCGATTTATCACGTTAGCGTGGCCGGCTGCTGCCTGCCTCGCCTGACCTCCATTCCGCGATGAGGGCTGGAAAATGGCGCGCTCTCGCGTCGTCCCCTATGAATAATGCCTCCCTCGTGATGACGGTGCTTTTTTTCTTTTGTCTTTTCGGGCCTTCGTCTTCGCGCGTCCCTTACGGACGAGCGAGAAAAGCGCTCGTCGCGTGAGCTCGACGAGGTGTGCCCGCGTACCACTTTTCGGCGCGTTGTTGTAAGAGCCCGTAAACGACTGGTCGTTCATCTTCATCGTCGTTTCTCGCGAGGCTGAGGAGCGGAGCGACATTGAAAGCGCCGGGCTCGATAGAGATGTCGTCTTCGGTCCTCTAATCTCGTCCCTTCGAGTCCCGTTCTCGGAAGGCCGGAAACGCGCTCGCTGGATCTTTGGATGGGGGAGTTCTTCGGATGCGCTCGCCGGAGCAAATACTCCGCGAAGAAGAAATGGGCCGGGGAAGGTGTGCGCTGTAGTGCTCGTATCGCTTAGCTCATGTTTAAGCAAAATGTACGCGAATAGGGTGCGAATAAACAGGGTCGAGAATATGCACTCATTAACAGTGACGGAATGGCTGCGCTATTTGCGCCAAATTGCGCCATGAACGAAACTCTGCTGCATGTGGTGCCAAAGGGCCATTTTTGCTAAACATCGCGCCATACCTGGGCCGGAATGGGCTGAAGCGAAGCAAAAATAAGACCAATTGTGTTCTTGATTGATTCTAGTATTTAGAGAGGTAGGAGGAAAGTAAAATAATACAAATATGTATTTCACAGCGTCTCTACCCACCGTGGGATTCGATTTCTTTTAGCTCAGAACAATATTGGGAAGTACTTTAATGAAGTACACTCTATACTTAAGGTACTACTTCAAGTATAGGTTTAGAAACTTGTACTTCATTTCAAGTGCATTCTGACTCTGTGGTTGTATTTTACTTACAGTAGTTTTTTCTCTCCTTTTCTCGTACTTTCAGAGGAAAGTACAACTCCCGCCTTCAAAGTACATTAGCAAAACTTTATCGTGTTGATATTGTATCACGATACGATGGTTTGTTAACAAGTGAGACTACTATGTGGCCACTCGGGTTTATCCAATATTTGCCGCCATTTCCGAAAATAACGTGCATCCCCGATTACCTCAAAAACAAAACATACAAAAAAATACACGGTATAGGTTTTTTTAAAGGACATGATGAAAAATTGTGTTCTTTACTTTGAAAGTACATTGCATTTATAGTACTTCATTTACATTGCGCCCGGTATAATGACTACTTTGCTCGACGTACAAAACCTCTAATTTATGTTTTGCTTACTTAAAGTACATTTTAGATGTACTTTACCCAGCTTTAAGCCAGGGCGCAGTCGAAGGTTCGAACACATACAACCACGCGTACTAAAAGCGCAAGTCACGGGGGATTTCCTTCACTTGATTTACTCGATGATACAACAAGTACAGGAAGACGGACGAATCCCATGATGTCGTGCTTTGTCGCTGCTTGCTTGGAGATTGCTCCCATTGTCTCGTAGCGTCGGCTGCGCTTTGAATTGAGATAAAACGAAGCATGGACATTGCTTGTCGAGCGCGCAGGCCGGCTATAACGCGCTGACGGGTCGGTTGCCGACATCGTCTACATTTCCGGCCGATGTGGGCGATGTCAGGAGCAGAAAGTCGCGAGAAAGCGTTGCATAAAAGTAGGATGGCGACTACTCTGACGAGACAGAACAAGGGCCTTGTACTCCTGATGAGATCACTCGATTTGGTTATCACGTGTCTTCCGCATGCCTCCGTGCCGCCTCTCACCAGCGCTTCGAGCTTCACCGCTTTGCACCAGAGTGCTTAGAGCAGTGACTCCACATGGGTGAGCGCCTGGGTTAGCGCGGTAAGCTCGGAAATCATGTCCAGTATTATATTACGGGGCTACCTTCCTTGGTCTTCATTGTAGGTTTATTTTTAATTAACAAAAGCTTCACAATTAAAAAAATAAAAATAAACGCGGGTTTGCGAATAAATGCGGTACTGGTTCTCGTGCAGCTGTCAATCGAAAGAGCAGCGAACTCCGACTTAGCCGTGGTTGCAACTCCGCTAAGGAACAGCGTCACTTTTAAAGCGCAAGTGTAGGTTTTTAAATATTTGTGGGCGGTTGAGTTTGGTTTTGAGTTTGGTAGGTTCGTAAAATTTTGGGGGACGCCATTTTATCGATAGAAGGCGTGTTAGCGGACATGCTGGTTTTTACTGGCATTTTACGGAAATTATGTTTACAGGCTAAATAAACTACTTGGTGTAAAATTGGTAGGAGAGAGAGGCTTTATGCCAAGTTAAGCGTTGCTCTGATTAATTTTTAACACTTTTTAGTGCCCATTGTAAATTGAACCTACTCTGACCAGAGCCTTATCTTTAAGAAAAGAAGGCTCTTGCATAACGCGAATTTTGATTGACGCCCGACGGGGCGCCATCGCAACAGTGATTTAATGAAAGCCGCACACAAATCGATAACATCGCGACACTAGTGTTTTCCGCATGTGCAGCTTCACAAGTTGACATCTTCTCAAGGGAGCTTGAATATGGGTCACAATGTTTCTGTCTTGTACGTTCTATCCCAAGAATCGTGCGTGCACGCTTGACACGATGTGTTATTTGTTTTGACGGATGTGGCTGGGTACTGACCTGTGGGCTGAGCCTTATGCAATGAAATTGCAAGTCGTAGCTCCGACTGTCGTGGCTCATCGTGTAGGCCCTTCACGGCTTATCAGTGCGAGCGGAAACTTTGCGATCGATAATTGGGGAAAAAACAGCGCGACCTATCGTCTTGAAATCTACGCGCTCGCTTTCGGAACCCCGCTCTTGCGCGAGTCGGGAATGGTGTCGTTCACACTTGGAGACAGCTGCGCATTGACTGCGTCGGCGGCAATCCATGCTGCTCATCTTGTCTTCCGGGCATTCTACGCACTCACCACTCGTGGATGCCTCTTGTTCGATGGCAGTATGCGCTCGTGGGCATGTTATTGATCTCCCGGAGTCTACAATAGCGCTACCTTAAAAACAAACTGAGGAAGAAAAAAAAAAAAATTCATCATCGTATTTGCGCCAGCCGTCGGCGCGACCGAGAGCACATGCGCTGGCAGTTGACACTGATGGCCGACGCCGGCGTAGAGCCGCGAAGGTCTTTCATCGTCGCGGTATGCGTACAGGAAAGACCTCGAGCGTGGGCTGTCGTCGTGACGACACTTTCAGAAATAAAGCAAGTTGGATATCTCTTTTTTCTGCTTCTGGCTACGGAAAACCGACATTGAACACCCACGTTTCGTAATTATCGTGAGCTTTTGAAATCTATTTTTATGTATGCTTGCAGTAAAAGAAACTTTCATTCAATCACTAAATAAAAAATAAAAAAACATAAAAAAAAACTTTTTTTTTTTTTTTTTAAGTGGCGATTTTGGTTGTTGAGGAGCAGCAGTAACTCTTTCTTCTAAGGTAGCGACTATAGTCGCTACCTTAGGGGTAAACGTAAACATGTTCGACAGAGGCCTGTCCGGTTGCTTGGGAAGAAGTAACTGCTGCGGTTCAGCGGTGATGCGTATACGCATCACCGCTGAACTACAGCAGTTCCTTCTTGTTCCCAAGCGACCGGACAGGCCTCTGTCGAACATGTTTACGTTTAAGTCCATATTTTTCCTTGGTTGTAAACGAAATGTTCAGACCGGTCCGTAAATCTAACGGGAAGCGGCAAGCATGGACCTACACCCGCCGGCAATATGAAGGTGAACACCTTACCTGGTTGTTTTACGGCTCTCTAAAGCTATATTAACTCTCAACGTCTCAAATGCTACGTAGCTTGGGGTCTAAACTTTGCGCTCTAGCCCTCTTCTGGAACAGAGCTTGTTCCAAAACTTGTAGGAGTGTCAAAAACCAGAAGAGGGATGTTCACCTTCGTATCGCTCACGGGTGCACATGAATCTCCTTTCAGCGAATCTCGAGGAGGAGGAAGGGCTGCTTTCTCCCGCGGGGTCAGGGGTTCGTAAACGTGAAAATCACCGTGCTCTTCTTTCTTCGTGCGTCTACTCTTCCTCACAGGGATAGGATTTCTCGCCGTCACCGTCACGGTACCTTAACTCCGCGTTTCGAAGAAGCACCCTTTGGGCTGCTGATAGCGTCGCTACGGAAGGACGCATTCTCCTCCGGTCCTACCTGTGTCCTCCGCTCACGTCTTTGCTCTTCTCCTCGAGAAGGCGAGAGAAGCCGGGACCGTGCGCGCTTGCCTGACGCTCCGATCAGCCCTAAGCTGGCAGTGCGGTGGGAGCTACAGGCACTCAACCGCCGACAGCTCCCACCGCACTGTACCATTCAGCCGCCTCCTTTTCATCGCCTGACGCCGCTCTCTGCGCGTGGGTATAAAGGCTGGAGCGTGATCACGTGGCAAAAGATAAGACGCCGGACTGGTCCAGCGAGCACGCAGCTTCCATCGCACTGTCACTTTACGGATGAACGCTTCTCGCGCAAATCGTAAAGCCGCCCGAATTTCGCTGGTCGAGAGCTCTCCCTGCCCCCTCTCTCTGCCGCTTTAATTCTCCGCCGGACTCTGGTCAGTTCGTCGATTCTTCGAGCGTGACAGCCGCTAGGTCGCTGACCGTTCGCTGCCTCGGAAAATATCTCGGCTGCCCTTTTCGGTTGAATTGTGTGGTAACGTGATGGTAACGTGCTTCACCGTTTTGTGAACGCCCCGCATTTACTCTACTGTTTGGCGTGGAGCGATGTGCGGCCTGTCCTTTGTCGAGTGACTAGAATCGCTGCCGTACGTAAAAGTGACGTGGTCGGCATTGTATATTTATATTTCAGTCCTGTCCGCTACAGCTGACGGTCTAATGTTACTTATAAAGCGCTTTGTAATCATCTAACCTTGCTGCGGAAGCTAATCTTATGGCACACAATTTCGAAATCTGCTTGGGTTGTTTGAAAATCTGTCTTCAGTTTCCATTAAATGCATGGTAAAATTCGGGATATTTTGCGTTCATTCATCATGCCCCGTTATGCGCTAATGGGAACCGCTTGTGTAAAGGACTATGGGATTTCCCTGAAATTAAATAGAAATCAGAGAGCTGACATATTTACGTTTCTCCTTTGTTAATTTTTTTTTTTCTAGCGCGTTTGCTTTGATAAATTTTCTACACTCTGCACCGTGTTGCTTTTTTACTCATACGCTTGTCCTCACCCATCAATGAGACTGACCTATTCCAACTTGTTTTTAAAATTTGTTTCGGATGAGAAAAGAATTATTGTAGCTTCACCCTTCAGATTATTCACACGTCACGGATATCGCTGACAGATGACGCGTGGGCTATATTGAAGCATTCTACTGTAACTTTGCGCATCATGGAAACATCACGCGTGATCATTGTTTAGATTTGGCTGTTATCTTCGCTGTTGATTGTGCTCTACATATATGATTATATCATCGTCATCGACGGTCGAAGGAGTGACGTGTTTCTCTCTTCTGTTTTCTACAGGAAACCTGATCCGGAGTTCCTCGTAGAAGCACCAGAGGAAGTTTGCGGTTGAGACTGCTCGTTCGAGACTGCCTTCACTCCCACAGCTTTGTGTAAACTGGTAAGTGCGCCTTTGTTCGTGTTCACGCCGTATCCGGCCCATCGCGATGAGTGGTGTGTCTACGTTCATTACAACACTCACGCCCAAACGAGTGAGTCTTTATATCCCGCGATCAGTTATGTCCAGGTGCCCTCCGCTGTTATTAGTACATCCCCCGCGGGTTGACTTGATCGAAGAGAAGCGAGCGAGGAGTGGTAGCTCCGGAGGCGTGATGCGGACAAGGCAACACCTTTTAGTTGGAGGGGCATCGACAGATGAATCTTAACCGGTGTAACATTCGCTGCGAAACGAAAAAAAAACGTTCGAAGCACGGACCGGAACAGTGCTCTAGGCTTAGTCATACGGCCCATGGCTCTATCTCTGTATCAATGTGACAAAATTTGGCCGATCTAAGCAGTCATTAGAAAGCCCAAAAAAAAAAAAAAAAAAAAAAATCTCTTTTTTTTTTTTTTTTACACCAATATTGACTGCGCGAGACACGATTTAGTCCGTAGTCACCTCTTTTCCTTTTGTTTTCTCTCGGGATTTCGGGCGCGTGGAGAGGTTGATCTGCTTGGCCATCACGTTGAGGTGGAGAGAGTGTATGACTATCTCGTGGAGGTGGAAAGAGTGCATGACCATTCCGTGACGTCATGAACTTTGCGCGCAGAATTTAAAATAAATCTCGCGCCGTCAATACTGCTCTATTTTTTTTTTTTTTGTGCACAATTAATTTTTTGTCACGCAAGTCGCAACCAAACATTAAATTTTTTTTTTGTGTGTGCGGGTGGAGGGGGTGTGGAATTAGAGTAAGAAACTAAGTCTATTGAAAAAAATGTAGCTGCGTGATACTCGCTTGGTGCGAACTATAAAATAGTGCTCGCTGCTGAACGAGGTCGCGCCGCATCGAAACTTGTTTCGATTTCGTAAGCGATTAGATCCAGTTGAAGCAAAAAGAAGAATGATCCTCTCCAAGAAATACACAGGGAACCTAACCAAGGTACGCGAACACACCTCGTGGGTCATCGTCGACGTGCCTGTTCGTTCCGCCGCCGCGACCTCGGGTGTTTGTTCCGTTCTCAAGACGCGAATGAGGGCGAGCATTTTCCTCGAAACGGCCTTGCGCCCAACGTCCCTCCGAAACCGAGCGGCCGTATCTCTCGCCAGCGGCCTTTACGAGGAGTTATGCGGTCCGTTATGCGAATGCATAGATCACCAGCGTCGGGAGAGACGTCTTCGCCACCACGGCCGCCGACGCACTCGTCCGTGCTCTGCGGGAGAGTGCGACTTGCGGAGACGCTTCGCCATCGATCGCCTGGTCGCACCACGTCGCGACGACGCCGGGCCTCGGGTTTTTGCGTGGACCGTCCCTGCCATAATCGGACGACAGCGAAACGGCCCCACTGTGTTCGCAGTGGGGCGCTGGAGCGCGCGCAACTGCGTGCATGCGCGCAGTCGGCATTGTGGCGCGCGAGACAAAAACGCGGATGGCTCCATCAGCGTAATGATGGTCCTCCGGGAGCGCGCGACAGTCGGCGGGAACGGCTGTCTGTCTGCTCGGGGGAGGGAGAGGGCGTGTGCCGGGCGGGGGTTATTAATCGGGCTGATTACACTGCGGACCGAATTCCTCCGGGTGCTCTGATTGATGCGCATCCCCGTCCTTCCTCCGGTCGCGTCGACGCGCCGCGGTGGCCAGCGTCCCCCGCGCAACGAGGATGCGCGAGGTGAAGCTGCTGCTCTTTTGACCGATGGAAAAGAGACAAACTTTGGGGGCGCAAATGATCTCAATCGAAAGCCGAGAGTTTGGCAAAAGTTTCTATAAATATCCTCTGGCTGACTGAGCTTTGGAGACTATATAGGGCCGTCTACTGGCGAGATCTTGCTGGCGGACTTTAAGGGGTTTCGGAGCGCTGTTTTTTCTTTCGTTATCCTAGTGTGGTGTTTACTGCATTAAAAAAGACAGCGCTTGGATTAGTTCTTACGGTGGGCCAGCAGAACAAATTGTATCACCTAGAAAAACACCATTCACACTGCTGGACTAGCAACTGTCTAATGCTATTTTTTTTTTTTGCGTGGTATTTTTGTTTAGTTGGCCGATCGTAAGAATGACCCAACTAGCTCAGCTTAAGACCGTGACTTGGAATAGTTGTCGAATCAGCGGATTTCGCCCAGGCATATGGCGATACATTGTGTGTGTGCGTTTTACATCTTGCGCCAAAATGCTATTTTTGCTAAGAATTGCAGCACACCTGCGCCGGGAAGGGCCTAAAGCAATATATATATATATATATATATATATATATATATATATATATATATATATATATATATATATATATATATATATATATATATATATATATATATATATATATATATATAAATCAAAGATGCGTACTGTCGGAGTTACTAATTCGAAGTTTATTGCGACGTGAAGAGCGGTCCCCGCTCGAAACGTCGTAATAAACTTCGAATTAGTAACTCCGACAGTACGCATCTTTGACTTATTAACTTTTCCCGGTCCATTGTTTTTATATTTACCTTACTTTACCTATATATATATATATATATATATATATATATATATATATATATATATATATATATATATATATATATTATTTGTTGATTTTAATATTAAGGGAAGTAGAAGGAGAGAAACATTTTACAACGATGAATTTCACAGCGTCTCTTTTCACCATGTAGCTTGTTTCGTCTAGGGTCAGAGCCCAGTCGAAAGCCCGCACACATACAACCGCAGACACACATACTAAAAGCGTAAGTTACGGCACATTCTCTGCACTTGATTGGTTTAGCCGATGAAGGAGCCCGGACAAGGAGATGACGAATGCCATGATGTCGCGCTTCGATGCTGCGAATCAACCGGCCAGAGCCGTTGACGCAGGGCCAACCGCTTTGGCTCGTTGATCGTCTGAATTTCCAAACGATGTTGTCGCTGTCAGGAAGTAAGAGTGCCGAGAAAACTTTGCAAGATAGTAGGATTGCCGATTGCGGATATTGTAATTAAAGAAAAACAAGGGTCTTGTACTCCTGATAAGAACACTCGATCATCGTGTCTGCCACAGGCCTCCGTTCCGTGGCTGCAGAGTACCGTGGCTCTTGCGCCGCTCACCTTGTCCGCCTCTCACTAGCATGCACGTGTCGAGCTTCACCGCTTTGCACCGGAGTGCTAGGAGCAGCGGCTGACCTGGGGAGCACCTGGCTTAGTGCGATAAGCACGCAAATTATGCTCAGGGCTATTACGGGTCGACCTACTTTGTCCTAATTGTAGCTTTACCTCTAATTGAAAAAAAAAAAAAACAGGGAAGAGAGAGAGAGAAGAAAACAGGGGTCTATGTTGATTTGAATAAATACGGTAGCCGCGGTAGTTTCCGTGCATTTGTCCATCGAAAGAGCAGACAACTTTGACGTAACTCTGATTCCTACGCCTCTAAAGAGCAGTATCGCCATTAAAGCGCGAGTGTAGGACTTTATACTATTGTTGGGTGGTTATTTTTGCAGTTTATGATATTAGTCTCCAGTTTGGTAGGTTCATTAAACTTACGGGACGCATTTTTATTTGTAGACGTGTTAGCGGTTATGCTGGTTCTTGCTGGCATTTTACAGAAATTATATTTGCAGACTAAACTAACTACCGAGTGTAAAACGGAGAGGGGAGAGAGGATTTACTCCCATATAGTTTTGCGCTATGATTCAATTTTCAACGCTTTTTAATACCCGTCCTATATTGAACCTAGTCTGTCTATTGAAAATGACTGTGTACCCTTTTACACCCTATCTATTCCTATTACAAACAATATTAAGTAAGGTGCTCGAGTATCAAAGAGGAACATTGGATCACTATCACAAATGAACTCGTTTAGAGATGCAATCACTTTTTCATTATAAAGGAATGTGCAAACAGACGTTGGCATCTGCTCCAAAAGCGTCAGTGGCTGCTCCAAAGCAATATTTTGCCTGCTACGAAACATTGTACAAAAGGTCAAATGCCGCTTCCATTACTGTATATGTTTTGTCCTCACATAATCAACGAAGAACGTTTGAAACTGATTACCCGAGATCGTTGGACGGGTTAAGCGCTACCTAGCGCGGATTGGGCGACGAATGCCAGTGGCAACAGCGGCACGAAATAGGGAAAGCGGATTCGCCCTTGAACGGAGTCCTCCACTATGATGCGAAGGCTCTTCCCCCGTTTCCTTCCCCCCTCATTGGTGCTTGTCCAAGTGGTGTATCTATCCGTTGCACGCGCGATACTCGAAAGGGGACAAAAGTAGGGAGAGATCGAGGGGGGAGTGAGACAGTCAAAAGGAAACGAACTCGAAGGAGAGAATTTACGGTTCTTTTGCGCGGAGGCGTTTTGTGTGCGTCGCGACACAGTTGACGGTGAGTGTTTCTTTTCTCGCGACAACTGCGGCAGCGAAGAAGCAGTGTGCGCTTTCCCGCCTGCCAATAATCCCTTTCTCTTTTTTCATTCTTTACTTTTTTTGAGGCCTCAACCGGAGCTCAGGCCCGGCGTGTCTCCGACCGAGGAGTGCTGCCTGCCTCGCTCCAAGAAGCAATGCTCCGAGGGCTTTCCATATATTTGAAGCTCGCCTGCCTGCTTAGAGTCGCAGGCTCTACATCTCTCGCTCTCTCTCTCTCACTACGCTAAAAAACGAAGAAAGAAATGTAAAGAACACCGGACCGGCTTGGAGCTTGGAAAAACTGTTGGCAGCTTTTTCGGGCCTTTGGTGTTTCTCTTTCTCGCGCCTCGCTTTCTTTCGTTTCGTGCGCTAGCGCGCGTGTCGTGCGGTGTTGCTTTTCCTCAGCGCGCGTGCGGACTGTAAGTCTCGCAATGATGACGCGCTTTTACTTTTTTTTTTTTTCAGGTTTTTATTTCGTTTATTTCTTCGTTTATTATTTTTAATATACGTTTTGTAACCTTTTCTCTCTCTTTTGTTTTTCTTTTTTTTTTTTTCCCGCCTTTTCAGACACGCAGTTGTTGAGAATTTATGTAAACGCCGCTTTCCGCAGTTGACCATTTCTTGGTTGTATTACTCTTTTTTGTTTTGTCAACGGAAGAAAGAATTGGGTGTGCGCATGCGGGGCTGACTGCGTGTGTCTACGAAGGAGAGAGAAAACAAAATGTGAACGTGGTGGCACTCTTGCTGGGGAAACGAAACGACACGAACCAATTGGGTTTCTAGATTTTTTTTTTTTTTTTTTTTTTTGAAAGCGGTGCGGCGCATGTGACGCCGAGGACCATTTCGTTTATATACGCCCTCGTGTGTTTCGGGCCCCCTTGGCGTATAACGGGGAGTAATGGCCGTGGCTCGCGGCACGACTCGAACGACGCAGTTGTCGGTGTCGGGGAACAAAGGGACGGTGTCGATGCAGGCTTTTTTTGCGATGGGGTGGGGGTTGGTGCGGCGGTTAAGGAAATATACGCGAGAGACCGGGGCTGGTGCGTGCACGATGCCAGCGAGCGAGTCGCGCAATATCGGTGCCCTACACGATGGGGGTAGGACCCGCATCCGCGTCGTCCGGGCGTCTGGAAGGGCGGGACCCATAAAAGGCCCGCGGCACCCCCCTCTCAGACAAACGGCCGGTTCCTCTCCGCATTCGAGCTCCTTGTTTCGCTGGCCCCATTGAGGCGACGAGGGTTATGGGCGGCCCGTGCGCTCGGTTACGCGGCTGGGATGTCGCTTAGGACAGTGCGGGAGCGCTTCCCGACTGTATGAATCGTTGCACTTGGGGTGCGATTCTACGCGGCTGCGTTTCACTGAGGGTCCGATGCGCTTTTGCACGGGCGCCATCGGGGATCGTTTTGAGAAAGAGTATACTGCGGCGGTTTACCGTGTCACAGGCACGTAGCCAGGGGGAGGGGGGGGGGGGGCATGGGGCCCGGCCCCCCCCCCCCCCCTTCCCCGAAATCTTCCATTTTGCTGGGACCTCCTCTCCCCCTTTCCCCCTCATACAGCATTTTTTTCATGGGCGTCCCCCCCCCCCCCCCCCCCCCCCGAAACAAGATCCTGGCTACGTACCTGCCGTGTCACTTGCTCTCTTAACTTTTCTGTCCTTTTTTTTTTTTCGCATTATTTTTCAGACTCTGTCAGACGTCAGACTCCGTTTCCCGGAATAACGGTTATTTGCAATTAACTCAAGTCCCCAGCTAGGTTTCCGTTGGAAGCTCCCTTGGCACACTGCGAGGTCCCCGACTGCTGGATTATGCCAGAGGTTCGGTCCTTACGAACGAACTAGGTGTTACGGATAACCCTACTCCTGTCTAAGGCCCCACCGTGCCGTAGTGTCGTCGTGTCTATCCAGCCTGAAGATCGTTTCACATGGTGCGATTTCCTTTTTAATTTCCTTTTTGCCAAACTAACGATGATGTCTGTGTCTTCACACACCCGCGCGTTTTCCGAAAATTACTCTTTTTGAAGCGGGCTCAAAGGGACAGTCAACCAAAATTTGGACTTAAAAAAAAAAAAAAAAAAATGCTGGAGATGTAGGCGGGACGCTACAATCGCTACAACACTACTAGAAAGGCGATATCTCAAATGGACGGCCGTATTTTTGGAAAAAGAAGTCGAGATTGAGCCAGGCTGACCAGGCGCGTGATGTGAAGATACCTAGTTTCCTCCTCTTTTCGCTCCCTCAAGGCGGCGAGGTGGAGAAGACGCGAGGCCGTTCCCACTCCTTCTCGGAGAAACATGACGTCAACATTCCTGCCAAATGCGTCTCTTTTTTTTTGAAAAATACGGTCATCTGTTCGAGATATCGCTGTATGAGTGATGTTTTGGTGTTTGTAGCATCCCGTTGCACGCTTTTGCCGCGTCTTTTGGGGAATCCAGATTTCGGTTCAGCATCCTTTAACGAGGGAACAGGACGGCCACCGTCTCGGCGCTGATACCTTTTCTCCCCCATCTCGAATAAATAAACGCGCGAAGGGATCGGAGCCACTAAAAGGGGAGCCGGTGTAAGGCCCCGGCATAAAACGGGGGAGATTTGTGGTAAGAGTGGCACGTATCTCGACTCACGAACGCCCGCCGCCTCGTCTTTTTACGTCCCTCGGTGTCCCCTCGGTGCGCTTCTTCCTCCTTCCCGTCCGGGTGTCCCTCGGCGCGGGGGGAGCGCGGTGTCTTATGCGCGGGCGTCCCCCGGTCGTTTGGCGCTGGCATAATGACCCTGGCAGCGGGACGCGTTCAGGGCCATCTACAGCCGGGTGGTCCTCCACACTGTACTCCTTCTCACCTGGATGGACTGCAGCGGATGCCAAGAGTCATCCCATGGCCGACCCAGCGCCACGAAAGAATCGCGTGACTGTACGCAGCCCGCGTGTTGCGGGACCTCTTCCAAAGGTCACGTGACACTCCCGCGGCACTGTACTGGCTGCGATGGCTCGTAGCAGCCGCTGCGCTTCATCGTCGGGTGTAGTGGAGCATGTCTAGTGTCGCGCTTTTGTCACCCGACCTCTCCTGGGCGCTGGAAACGGAAGATTACTCGGGAGGGATGTCACGCCGCACTGCCGTTGTACGCTGCACCGCGATGACGTGAATCTCTTTATTGCCTGGTTGTGTGTACAGTTGGGGGGGACGGGAGGGGGGATCTCTACCATACGGTGGTTACAGCGGAAACGGGTTCCAGGAAAAGCCGATCGCTGAGCGTGTTTTTTTTTTATCGCCACAGTGGTGGCACTTCATACGAAGTTCTTGGAGTCATAGTCACTGACTGGGTTCGAACGGCAGGGGTGTCCTTCAGTTGTCCCGCCTCTAGCGCGAGCTTCCTGTACCTTCGATGACGCTTCGGTTCGGCGGCTGCTGCTCCTGGAGCGTGCGCGCGCAGCCAGTTCACGGCGGAAGGCAATGAGCGCGAGCTGGAGACCCGGGCATCCTGGAGAGGCGACACGCAGCCAGTGCACGGCGGAAGGCACGACTGAGGACACGCAGTACAACGAGCGCTGCGATACGATCGACCCGATAAAGTCCTCTTGGCGTGCGGCGGTGCGCCCGAGTACCTTTTTAGTTGTACCGTCCAAACGGCAAAGCAGCAACAACAGCAGCAACAAAAAGTGGTTTTAGGCGCACGCTCTTCACCTTCGGAGCGTCTGCTCTGACCTTAACGGACGCTGGCTTCAACACCGCTGCAGAGATCGCTCCTCCTTTAACGCGTTAATAAAACTTTTATTGCCAATAATAATCCCTGGAGAAAGGGAACAAGGGGGACAAAGGACAAACAGAAATATCCAAACAGACCTATGTGACTCGTGCGCGACCGAGAAAACCCGCCTGGTTCTGGTACCGAACCAGGGACCTTTCCATTTCCACTGGAGCGCTCTACGAACTGAGCTAACCAGGGGCTAGACGTCAGTAGAGCAAACGGGTTTTATCGGCTGCCACCAGTCTAACACCAACAAGTGTGAACGGCCTACATCTTAAGGTTCTGATCATAGTACGATTAATGCAAAGGTGCGAGCGAACTGCACAAGAATGACGAGAATATCTTTGGAGAAGGGAAACAAGGGGTACAAGGGGCAAACACAAATCTCCAAACACAGTTAGGTGACTGGTGCGCAACCGAAAAAATCCGCCATGGTCCTCGAATCGAACCAGGGACCTCTCTATTTTCACTGGAGCACTCTACCAACTGAGCTAACCAGGGGCTAGACATCAGTAGAGTAAACGGGTTTTATCAGCTGCCACCACTCTAACACCAAGAGTAACGGCCAGCATTTTAAGGTTATGATTATAATGCAATTAATGCAGTTCGTAGAGCGCTGCACCGGAAATTGAGAGGTCCCTGGTTCTATACCAGGACCAGGTGGATTTTTTCGGTCGCACACCAGTCACCTAACTGTGTTTGGAGATGTGTGTGTGCCCCTTGTTCCCCTTCTCCGGGGATTATTTTCGTCATTCTTGTCCAGCTCGCTTGTACCTTTGCCTTAATTGCACTATCATCGCAACCTTAAGATGCAGGTCGTTCACCCTTGTTGGTGTTAGACTGGTAGCAGCTGATAAAACCCGTTTGCTCTACTGACGTCTAACTCCTGGCTAGTACAGTTGGTAGAGCGCTCCACTAAAAATGATCACCTAGCTGTGTTTGTCCTTTGTCTCCCTTGGTCCCCTTCTCCGGGGATTATTATCGTCATTCTTGCCCAGCTTGCCTGTACCTTTGCATATTTGCATAGACTACATTATCAGTATATATATATCGTGATAATGCAGTTTATCCGTGCCATAGATTACGCTATGCTTGACTGAATTGTTTTGCCGTCGCTTTGGGGGGGGGGGGGGGGGGGGGGGGGAAGGGAATGGAATGGAATGGAATGGAATGGGATGGGATGGGATGGGATGGCTTAAGTTTCTCAGGTGTTGGAATGTCGACTACCGCCTGTCTGTGTGTCCTGACCATATGTAGTATACGCCACGAGAACCACCCTTTGATTTGAGAACCACGAAGGAATATATATGAAGTTACGTTCTTCGCTGAACATTGCGGATGACGTCGGCGCGAGGAAAAGAGGGGGGATGCATGATTTGGTGAAAATGATGCAGGGACGGAAAAATCAGAGTCGTTCCGAAAAGCAGACTGCGAAGGTTATGACTCGTAACTTACTGGTCGGAAAACGGCTCTGGTAGTGCGCCGCTGTCACTAATTATGCCAGACTATCCGCTTGTTGTTGCTATCGTAGCCATTTACTATTATTATCCGAAGATACCTCTCGAGCGAGCGACTCTCGTGACGTCTGATTGACGTCATACTACTCAGAAATACTTTCCGAGGACACGGTCTCAAGATACCGCCCGCTGGACTTTACACGGGCGTGCTGCGTTCGGCCCTGCTTGTTGACTTTTCGAAGAGGCGAGTTTAAAATAAGCGGGCCCTATCCGCACGCTGGGCAGAGCGGGTTGTTTGCTTAGTCTGACACAAGGGAGCGGGAAACAGATGACTCGCGGAAAGCGTAACAATGGGCCCAGGAGCCCAGGAGACGGCTGTTGTCGGAGCACACTCTGAGGGAGGCAGCTCTGTCCGGCAGTTTTGAACCTTGTTTCTGGCCTCGCTCGTTTTGAGCGTCGACTCAAGTAACGAGGCGACCTTGCAGCTTTGTGCCGGTCCTCGTACATCCAGAGTCACTGTGATGTAGTAGCGGGGACAATTTGAACGGCAACGGTCCTTCATCCTCTCTTGGCGTACCGCGCTTGCCAGTTTCTAAAAGAAAAAAAAAAAAAAAATGTTGGTGTAAATTGTTTGCTGTAACGCGAATCTTGTGTGTCATTCTTCGAACCGTGACAGATGGAAATATTATGGAGAGTTTTAGAATAGGTGGGCCCTAACGCTTTGTGCCCTCCGGGCAGCTTGGAACGCCGCACTGCGCCAGCGCGGAAGCTCTGATCACGCGACACGTCCCAAGCTGCTTGGAGGCCCCAAAGCGTTTGGGGCCACCTGGTTGTCTCTTATAGGAAGTTGTGGGGACTGCAGATGCAGGAGTATCGGATGCCCGTCTTCTGGGGGTTGTCGGTGACGGGTTAAGAGTTCAAAGGAGAGCTCCCCCCCCCCCTTTCCACTTTAATAATAATAATAATAATAATAATAATATGTTTATTTTCCATCAACATATGATGGGGAGAGACTGAGGAAAAAAGCTGCGTCATGCAGCTTGCGTTCGGTTTGCTAAAGTGGAAAGTATGGTGAGAGGAGCTGCCCCGAGTAACGCGCAGGAACCCTTTAGATCCCGAACCGCAATCTGCGCTGGGTGTGCTGGGACATTGGGCGCGTGTTAAGTCGGTTTTATAGTGTACCAGCACTGATCTCATTACTGGTTACAACGTTATACGCAGGGTTTCCGCGATTGATCGGCACACCGTTTAGTCTTTCGAGAAGCGAACGCGGGGGTGTCTCAGTTGCGAGCGCATTGACGTTTCTCCTCTTTTAGGCGTATTCAAAGTTAAAGAAGCTTAAGCTGAGAAGAGGTAGTAATAGGAGCAACTTACATTATCTTTGTTGGCAACCATCGATGGCGTAATGTGCACGTAACAACGCTATCGGATGAGTTTTGTCCATGTGTATGGCGCGCTGACAGGAAAGTATTTCGCACGCGCGGCGTAGACACGATCGAGTTATGGGCCTCGTAGTAGGGTCCACGCTGTTTAGCGAAACCGCTCCGTGGTGTTGAAATGCCGTGCGCGTCACGCTTCGATCTGGGTTGTTGCTGTTTTACGAGTGCGCGCGGCGAGCACCAGAGAGCGGCAGCGCGCCCCGAAGTCGCGGAGGCGAGCGTGCTCGTGTTTGACCCGCGGTGCCCGCCTCCTCCCTCGGCGTTGGGCGCCGCTGCGACGGGCTCGTGAATGGATGAAAAGTCGTGCATCGACTCTCGGCTCCGAGACGGACGCGCGTCCCCGGGGAGGAGGGGTGTCGATGAAATATGCACGTCCGATTCGTTTCTGACCCCCGGATGCCAGAAGATCTCTCGGCGGATGCCTCGGCGGTGGTGCTGCCTTCCCCCCCTCCCCCTTGCGCCCAATTGCAAAAAAAGGCGCTCGCACGACGCGCCGATTTTTCTCCCGCTCTCGCTGCCGATTTCTTCGCTTGTTCCGCTTCGTGTTCGTTCGGTCCCGGGTAGACGTGGAAGAAACGCTTCTTTTCGGCTTTTTGGTTCGAGACTTTCGGGGGAGCTGTTCTTGCGCGTTCATTTGAACACTTTCTTATTTCTTATGTGTTGAGTTTCGGCGTTTGAGGCGAGGAACGCCGGAAGGGCTGACGTGGAGAAATATTGCGCGGGAAGGGCGGATGAGCTCGTCGAAACGACGAGGGAGAAGAGAACGACCCATGCGAGTGATTTCTTCCTTTTCGATCTCGTCCTCATTCGTTATACTTGTTTCGTCGTGCGCGGCGAATGGGCTCGTGAGTAGCTGTCATCGGTCACATCGTGCGAGTTTTATCGAGCAAGACGACTTGAAGCATCTAGCGCACCGTTCCAAATGGACTGCCGCATCCACGCGTGATTCCCTATTCTCGGCCCACTTTTATTGTATGCATGCGTTTCCAGAATTGATCGCCTTCAACGGGGCGTCGTGCTATACTCCGTTCGCCCCTAAGCCGAGACCACGGTGCCGAGACTTTGGTCTCGGCACCTCTACGCTCACGCCGGACAAGTCGACCGCGTCCCTTTCATCACCTGACCCAGCCCTCCGCGCGAGGATGAGGGCGAGAGCGAGACCACGTGACAATGCTGAACTATCGGGCGATGTACCCGCGCACCAGCAGCAAGACGGCGACGCCCCGAGGCCGTTCTTTCAAACGTCTATATGCGGAGCGCAAGTTCGTCTGCTACTTGAGCGGGGGCTGCAGTGGCGTCAGGACGCCGAGCTCTCATTGGCGTTCTGAAGTTTTTGTTGTGTCGCTCGTCTCGATCTTTTTTTCTTTTTCCCCGTAAAGGTAAAGGGCATCGCTTAGAATCCGCATGCTCTGAAAAGTTTACGCGCGGGCTTCGGTAAAACGTACGGCGAATAGCTGAGCAATTGTGTCGCATGCGTGAAACGTTCTATGGCATAACGAACGTTTAGCGATACTCTCGAGTTTCACGTGTGCGGGGCCGATAAACCTCGCGATCTTCCAGCGCCTTCCGTACTATACAGTGCGCGCGGGTGGTCGCGAGTTCATCCTCGCCCATCCCTCTGGTTACGTGAGCATCGAGCTTCACTGCCACGCTTATCGAGCTTCAGGAAATGCCCGAGCACATATAGCCGAAGAACGATTCGCGTTGAATAAATAGGACGCACTATGTGCGGTTTAATATTTTGTGTACTCCTATTCACCTATTGCGTGCTCCGTCTTTCTCCGCAAACTTGTCCTCTTCTTTATCGCGCCGGCCGAGATATTGAGCGATTCTGACTCATCGTGGATTTTGTTGCTCCTCGTCTCGGCGGTTCTCCCTTTCGTCCCTTGTCAGCGGTGTTTGTTCGATTAGGGCCGCCCGGATAATGGTATAGACTCTCTCCAGTTGGCTGTCGGATATTGACATATCGCGCCCATAATCGCGGGAGTTGATACTGTTTGGCGTCTTTGTCTTGCCCGGCGAAAAGGGCTTTTGAGCGTTCCCATTTCGCCCTGCTGTGAAAGCGACAGGCGGCAGACACGATAAGAACAACAGTAACAACAGCAGCAGCAACAAGGTCAAAGGAGGCGGGGAAGATGAACTGTGAAGGATGACGCGGAGGTCTTTGGGGAGCACTGTGTAGCTTTCGATCAGCGTGCCGTACACCCGCAGCACTGCAGGCGCCGGAAGAGAAGACGAACGCGCATACGGGCGCATCTGGGTTTCTGAGAAACAAAGACTCCGGGAGTACAGAACTCAAGAAGCGGCGGAAGAGAAAATCGATATTCACGCGTATCTTTCTTTGTTTTGCAGACAGCACGTCGTTCGTCCGTGTGCGCTCGCGTTCAGTTTCAATTTTATGGGCTTATTTTTATCTCTGTATAGTAATCTCGCTTTTGCACGGGAGATCCTTTTTCTTTTTCGCGGCTTTAATTTTGTTTTGGTGTCGCGATTTGAGAAGTGGAAAAACGACTTGCATCGCGTCATTGTGGATAAGAGAAGCGGGGCGTCTCGTGTGCAGTCCCCCAGAGACGGCCATTGTTTGAAGTTGCGTCTTGAGATCTCAGTGCGCTGACGTCCTGCGATCTTATCACTGTATAGTTTTTGAGAGGCGACGGCTAGTGCGCATATTGTGGCCCAGCAGAATCCGCAAGGTAGTTTACAAGTTGCAGCGTTCGTTTTGCATGTTTAGTTTTAATGGCAGGGCCGCCAATGTTTGTAGTGCAGGCTGACAGAGCAAGAAGGACAAGTCATCTCGTTTAAACCCGCTGGGAACATCAGCGTCCGATTTTGTCTCGGTTGCATGATGACCATTGCGAAAGTTGCAAAGTTGTGCTGTTTAGGGGATTGGAAAATAATGTAGGAGAGAAAAGGAGCCCACTTCACCGCTGGCTTCTCTTTTTATTTTTATTAGTACTATTAGTGTTTCGTTCTTATTGGCAGAGACTTTTAGTTCGCTCGAAATGTTTAGAACTCCAGTTTTGGACTTTGGACGGAGTTGTTTCGGCTGTTCGCATTGTGGTCTTTGTACAGTACCTCACAACTATTTTATAGTGAGCCAAATATTGCGTTGACGCAATATATGGCTCTGGAAAAAGAATGCCCAAGTGCACCGAATTGGGTGCGTCTCCCGTTTTGGCCCTTTGTGAGCACCGCAAATCCGTTACCTCTTTTTCACTTTCTCTCTCTGTGTCCAATCGAACGTAGTAAAACGGTTTGAGCGGCCCTTGGACGTGATGTAGTTTAAAATGCCGTAGAGTCCCCGTGCAGAACAAGTTGTCTAAATGCGAAATAATTTTCCGAAGCGCTAGTTTCTATGAATTGCTCGTTAACGCGCGCTATTGAAGCGTTCCGCCAGGGCAATGATGTAGTGCATTTGACCCTCAGTGGGCGTGCACCTCTTATCTGCAAATCTAGAGGCCCGGCCGCACCGAAGAACCGTTGACGGGCGTGTATCTTTGTAAACGCGCACGGAGAGCGCTGCTTGACGCCCACTGGATGCAAGATCATTTTATTTTACTTTTTTCTTCCCGTTCCGTCCACGCATGTCCGCTGTATCCTGACCTCGAACGTTGGCCACGGCATCAGATAGAGATACGGCGTCCTCGCCTCGGCGTTGATAAGGTCGCCCGCATAAATTCGGGACGAGGTTGAGACGTCGATCTCCTCTACCCTTCTCGGGAGAATGTTTGGGTGCATACCGCCGTGGCGAAGGGTCGTACGGATAATGGAGCGCTCTTTTCTCGTCCAGTTATTCGCAGTTCTTCGACCTCTCGTGCGGCCAGTGTTCTTCGTCTCTCCAAGCTCGGCGGTTGCTTTTGGAACGAGGGTCGAAAGGTCAGAGCGGTCTACGAGGCTCCGCAGTGTCAGACACGCGGCGACCATTACATCGTTATTCGGGCGACCGCTCGGCGGTCCTTTCTAAACACGGGAACGGGACACTCTTCCTGACGTTGCGCAGAAAAGAAGAACCGCCGTCTGTGTGGCGGCGTGTTCCGCGCGCCGAGGCACGAGTCTCTTCTCGCCCTTCCCTCGAGGCTAATCTGTCTGAACCGAATTGCGTTTGACCCATCTCCGTTTCCAGGGGCAGAGAAACTGTCCAAAGATAGCCCGGCTCCTATATTTCGCGGTCGACCTCAATATGGACGCGGTGGAAAGGTGACCCGCCTTGTTTCGAGGCGATGCTCCGCAGGCGTCCCCCCATAGACGCTTTGCACACGCGCCAGATTACGGGCCGCCATTGCTGACCCTCTCTCGTTTTGCCCAAGTGCGGAGCCTTCGAAGTTACCGTCGACGAGCCTCCACAAAGGCCGGTGCTGGGGAGAAGGACGCCGTATAACCTAAAATGCCGATAACCTGCACTGCTTCGGTAATGATGAGGTGAAGTAAACGTAACAAGCAAGCGGAAACAAGAAGTGAAGGTCGGTTATACTCCGTTTCACAGTCTCCCCCGCCGCGGACGCTACGGAATCGCGATGGAGGCAACCGAGGCGTGCCAAAAAGTGCATCGTCACGGCGCGCTGGTGATATACCGATCAGGCACAATGAAGGCGCACGCCCCTTCGCTTTTTCTTCGGCGCTGGTTTTGTTGAGCTGTTGATAGCGAACGCGCAAAGGACGTCTGTGTTGTTACTTTTAGTGTTGTGTTAAGCCAGAGTAAACTTATTTCATTACGACTACCCCTGGCTTTTGGAATATATTTGCAAAGGTGACAGCGCCGTAACGGTGCGCTTTTGGCGCTTCTTGATTCTACTCCGTGTCAATAAAACCGTGCAGTACAGCCAAACCTACAGGGGAGAGATTGTATCTTAACCTGCTCGATCGGAGGGAAAGGAGGAACGGGGGACCTTGCAACACCTTTCTCACCCGTTCCTCATTTCCCTCCTCTCGCTCGTTGCTTGTGCTGTACTGCACGCTTTTAGTGAGACGCACATCGGAGCGTGGCGTGCGGACGCGGTTGGGTTTGACGCGAAACGGAGCGTAAGAAACTTCCAGCGTCGGCAGGCAGCGGCGCCGGTGCGAGTGGTGGATGGGGCGACGTGGTCGGGCCGGCAGAAGGCGTGATCGGTGACCCTCGAGGATCCAGCGCCGCCGACTGCGGGGGCGTCTTGATCGGGGGGCGTGACCCGCGCGGAGAGGTTTCGCTGTGCCGCGCGGCGGCGATACGATTTCGCGGATCGCCCGATACGACGGCCATCGTAAATCACTTCGGAACACTGGCGCGCGGAACCCATGCCTCCAGAAGGAACCCCGCAAAAAGCCCTGCCTCCTTTCTTCTTTTTTCCCCGATCTCTTTGCAGGATGCGGGCACTCTGTTTCACCCCTGAGCTGACAGTGCGGTGCGAGTATACGTGCCCGCCGAACCAACCGAGCGCTTGCCCTTTTTCGCCTGGCTCTTGTCACTGCGGGTGGGTATGGGCGGGATGGGGTATCGGTGGCCGAGGGGGCTATAGTGCATACCAGCTCGGAGCACGTGGAGCGAAAGCTCGCGCTGCAGAGCCTAGGATCCTGGGTTCAATCCCCTCCCCCGCCCGTTTCGATCTGGATGAGCATCGTACCGCCGTGCGGTCGTGTATCCCTACTGCCTGGTGCACCTTAAAGACCCCAGGCTAGCGGTTTGTACTGCACTGGCTAAATTTCTCACCTATAGCAGAGAGACAAGTAACATACTTACACCCCAATTTTTTTAATCAATGGGTATGGGCGAGAGCTTGGCCACGTGGCGAAAGGTAGACGCAAGACTGGCGGAACGAGCACGTAGCTTCCACCGCGCTGTTAGCTTTGGGCTGAACGGGCTGCATGCTCCGTTTCACCTTGCGGTGGACCGCAGCGGGCGCTACGAGCCCAACCAGCCAATTCACGGCTTGGGATTGGCTTTGACAGCCCGTAGCGTCCTCTGCGGTCCACCGTAAGGGGAAACGGAGGATAGCGGTGACTCTAAATAAGTGCCCGCACGATGATGAGCTCTTCTGGCGTCGAGCTAAGCCCCGTTCTTTTGCCGCTCCTGTTGCGGACTCGGTGGTGACGTGACGGCACCGAATGCGAGGCGGCTGCAACGCGTCCCCGTTTCCACGGGCTGTCCCTCTTCGTTGGTTCGTGACGCGCGGTAGATATGCCTCCGCGACTCCCCGAGCGACCGCGCGGCCGATCTAGCTCGGAGGTCGTCGGCGTGCTGTCACGTTGCGGCGTTTGTGGGGGGGAGACCCGCTTTACTTCGATCCCTCCTCGCGTGGAGCCCAAAATGACGGGGCTGGGAAGACAGGTGACGAGTTTAATGACGGCCTTTCGCGCGCTGAAATTGTTCTCTCTCTCGAGTGCGCGCGCGCGTGTTTTAACAACGGCTCTCTTTTGTGCGCGGGATGTTGCTTTTATTAGAGACGTCGGTTTCGAATGGAGCCTTTCTCTGCGCCTGTGTACGCGCTTTCCTCGTGTGCGGCATCCCGGGGTTCTGGAGGAGGTCGTCCAAACGCTTAATCTTCTCAATTGCTGCGGCGCAGTATGGGTTTGTCTGTGTGGCACCGCTCAGGCTTACTGCGCCGCTCCAAGCAAACAAACGAAAACAAAACAAAAAATGTACAAAAATATGCGCGATAATTTATTTTCTTGGAGCGCGTGTCTGGGCGCTTGCCGCTTTCGTGCTCTAGAGAAAGCGCGTCTGTCGATACTATAGTCAGTTACAGGGTAAGAAAAGTTTTTGAGGGAAAGGACTCTTTCCTTTCCCTCGGAAACTTTTCTTAACCTGTAAGTGACTATAGAGTTAGCCTTCGTTGTCTTTCGATTTACACCGTACGCTTAGCCCGCTCCGGACTGTTCTCGGTTTGGATGTGAGCCAGATACGAGACTGTTTCTTGTTCCCCTTCCGCAGACATGTTATTGAAGCTCTAGAACTGTGTGCGCCAAAGGACTGGTAGGAGTCCCTTCTATACTACACTCGCACAGCTTGGTACTGTTGCGTTGGTCGCCGAAACCGACCAACGTTGTCGGAGCGGCAGTCCAGATCGACCGAGATTATTTGCACACTTCCCAATATGTAAACTGGAGGCGCCCGGCAACAGGCGTGATCTTTTTAGATCGCGGCTGTTGCCGGTAGGTGGGATTCCGTGTTTCCGTCAATTTCTCGTAAAAATCGAAAATAATTTTCAAAGGCTGTTTTTTTTTTTTTTTTTTCGCTGCAAGTTTAGGGTTTATTGGAGTTCATATTTTGTTAGACTCTCAAGTCTCTGAAGTTCAAAGTTCATTAACAATGTCCGCAGTTAAAAAAAAAAAAGAACCTTTGTAACAGGTTTGGGAAGTAATCAGGTAAAAGTACAAACCCCCCTTTGTAACAGACTTGGGAAGTAATCAGGTAAAAGTAACGGATTACTTGTGATCCATTACTTTTCAATCAATTTCGTAATTGCCAAGTTACTTTTTTGCAGCACTAATTTGTAATGCAGTTTCGTCACAAATATTTGTAACGGATTACATCGATTGTTCGTTAATTTTTTAAAAAAAATATGGTCATAATACAGAAACTGGAGCAGTATGAGAAGGCAATTCAGCAACACAAAAAAGCAAATTCAGCTAAAACAAAAACAAAAACAAAAAAATATCGAAAAGACAACACGAGATTTTGTATGACCGGTCACTAAAACCACTAAAAAAACGTACAAAGCATATACAAATATGTGGAAAAAAAGAAAAAGAAGATCAACAAGACAACGCTGAGTAGGCGTTTTCTTCTTGACCTGTTAGCGCAGGTAGACGCTGCTAGTGAGCAGCATGGGCACCGCATGCTTTGTCGGCAGAATTGCAGGGTTCATTCGCGGTCGCCGTAAGCTAGCGGGAAGGGCCGGTGGTGTGACTGCAGCTCTCGGTACCTTGTCAGCTTACATGTGAGCGGAGTGCACCTACACTCTTTCTCTTGAGTACAAGATTTGCTTTTTACAAGGGCTACCGCGATACGGGCGTATGAGAAAGGGAAAGTAGTGCTGCAGAACATGTTTGAAAACATCAAAATTGTTTCTATTTCTCGATAAATACGCGAAAGAGGAACGTGACAGTCATTTGTAACGTAACGAGTAATGTAATCCGTTACTTTTCAGTGGAAGTAATTCGTAATGGTAGTCTATTATATTTGAGGCGCGGTAATTTGTAATTCATTACATTTTTCGAGTAACGGGCCCAAGTCTGCTTTGTAAGTAGTTGGAGATTTTAAAGGAAACTGAAGTAGCATCATTCTTAGGGCCACTGGCGTGAGCTCTTATAAGGTTTATTTGTAAAACACCGTCTTTATTTATTTATTTTTTTTTTTTTTGGTCGTTTGGATTTTTAAATTCGGAGTTTTTCGGGTAAATATGAATTGACGAAATATTTACCGGCAAACGTTTTTCGAGATTTTTTTTGTTTCGGATTTTTTTTATCGGTCTTTATCCTAAGACATTGATCCTTAAGCCGGGGTACCACTGCTCCTACATTGTACAAAAGACAGCCTGCAAACACGAGTCGGCGCAATATCCGCAGTTTGAATGCCGCGTGCCAGGTTTCCTCCTTGAGCTCATTGCCACGCGGCATTCGAAGCACGGATCTTGCCGTGACTCGCGTTCGAATCGGTATGCAGACACTGTCTTTTGCGTGATGTATAAGCGGTGTGACACAATATCTGACCCCGGCTTTAGTGGTCGGATATAGCTTTTGAAGCGCCGATTCCGTACGACCGTCTGCTGCGTGAACAGGTGTGGCCTTCACCTTGGGACGGAGCGACCGCGTGTCTAGCTACCACCACGTGTATATCCTCGTGAAACCTAGATGGCAGCTGCAGATTCGTGCATAATGTATGGAGAGGCTATAGGAGAACAGACAGAAAACAAGCAAAACGCTTAGATCTCTACTGCGATTGCTCCGAGAAGTTAAAAATGCGACCGAAGCTCTTCCCACACTTTCTTTACTGTTCCTCCGTGATGTGCAAATAATCCGCTACCCAGGCGCAAGTCGCGCTGACGTCACGCGGCTCGTCATGGCCTGTCCTGGTTGGTCCGCCGAGCGATTCGATGCCGTGGCTATTCCCTGGCGGTGTTTATTTCGCGCATGCTTGCATCCGATTATATTAAAATATAATAATAATAATAATAAAAAAGATCACAATTGAGCTCGAATTGCTTCGATATTGCACTCCTTTTCGTTTGTGTACGTTTCGCGCTCTTTGGCTTTATGGAGAGGGAGAGGCTCCGCCCTTGGCATCCATCGCGGTTTCCGCATAATCAATATTCACTTTCCTTCTTCGCTTTCGATGGTAATCGGGTATACGGCTCGCATCGCCGAACCTATGCTTAAGTTGGTGTTTGTGGGAGCTCCGCCTTGACGACTCCATTGAAGGCTTTACGGAAAAAAAAAACAAAAAAAAAACATCGGTTTTTGTTTTTGTTTTTGTACTATTCACTTTTTTTTTCCTTCGCGTTTGTTATTATATGTATCTCTGTGTTGGCTCGCTCTCGCAGCCTCTCCATCGCTGAAGCTCTTGGACGTGTCACGCGCGAACTGCTTTGATGCGAGGCAAGAGTGGGCCCACTTCCGTCACGCAACCCTAACGAAAGAAAAACTAACTGTATTTTTTCTTTCTCTCTCTCTCTCTCTTTTTGTTATGTCGCCTTTGCTGGTTCTTCGATCGTTCCTAATAATTTTATTCTAGTTATTATCTTTTCGCGCTCGTCGCCCTTTCAAACATGCTCACCGATCTGGCATTCGTCCATAGAGGCAGGCACCAATTCTCGAGTCAGGTCGTGCCGCCTCGTACTCCTCGCGGTGGCGCATTGAAACTGGCTGTGAGATCCGTCGATTCTTTTTCTGTCCTTTGCGTATTTTGCTCGTTTTTAATTCATTTGTCGCACTTGTCGTTTACCATTTTTCCTCTTTTTTTTTTTTTTTTGGGGGGGGGGGGGGTGGCGAATTTGCGGTTGATGTCTCGGATATGTTCGTGCTTTGAAGGAGAGGCGAGATGCGTGTGTCGTTCTTTCTTCCTACTGTATGCCTGTTGTTTTGTTGGACTATGTGGTCTCAGTGCTCTATAGTGGGGACAGCGCCTTCGTGGCTAAAGCATAAATTGATTTATTGTGGCCCCGTGTATCTGCTTCCGTGTCTTGAGGTGTGCCAGACGGAAAGAGAAGGGGACTCAAATCTCGGGTTCCTTTTGACCGAGCTTTGATCGGAGAATTCCTCTCAAGTTGTCTTCTTGGGTGCCATGAAAGCCAGTCGACAGTCACAGTACACAGTGTGATTCTGTGCCCCGGTGCCTAATGGAGCCCGTAACATTATAGCCTCGCTGCAGTTTTCTTTATTTCTTTTTTTTTTTTTTTAATCTAGAAAGAAATACGACATTAACCCACGAGTCGCACGAACATGACTCGTGAAGATTAGAAAACAAAATCAGGCTTCTATCGCCACGTTTAAGTTCGGGAATAATAATAATTTTAAAAAAAATCCTCGTTAACGTAAATTTGATTAGAAACGCTCTTTCCTCCCGTCGAAGAAGGAGAAAAAAGACCCAGCGTTGCTTGACACGTATCTCCTGTTGAGCAGCTGCAGAGCAAACAGTAAACGTGAGATTAAATTGTGCACTTAAAATAAGCGTCTTGAGAACAACGCTCGCCATTTTGAACGGGATAGCGTTAAGAAGCTCGTGTCGCAGAAAAACCGGTGTCGGTAACGTGACGCGAAAATCCTGATTGGTCGATAGGGTCATGACGTCACAGCCACATGACCTCGCGCGGGAATTTCAGACATCCCACGACGCTCACGCGAAACCTGACATTACGCTGGAATGAAAGTGATGAAAACATGACGTGTAATGCGGATTGAAAGTCGCCGCATGTCTCAAATGATTACACTGTATAAAGTAATTCATTTCCTCTCGAAGTAAAACTTTAAGAATTTTAAGCGTGATTTGAACCCACGACCTTTGGGTTGCGAGCCAGACACGCTACTGATTCGGCCACGCAAGGTTCGCTTTTCGCGTTCCCCCTCTTAAAGACGGAGTTTAAGCGTCCTCCAAGTTTTGCACACAGCAATAGAATCGTGACTTTCTTTCAGGAGAGCAAGAAGATCTGACATTGAGATATGCTGCTAGAACTTTTACGTTTGTTTCTAGTATTCAGTCAGTGTTTGTCAAGTTGTCTGCAGAGCCCGCCAGGGCACAGACAGAACTATGTCTTGCACGCACGTCACAAGAAAGCATGTTAAAAAAGCTGCGTGCTCGGGCCCTCGCATCCGCTAATGAAGAACACAGAAGGGCTGATAATTTCTCTGCGATCCGGGAACAAATTGTTTAAAACTCGAGGCGATGCGAGTCTTTACATTTAGCTGGCGTCGGATGTTCTTGAGAGCGACTTGAACGAGGCATCAACGTGACGACTGTCGTATAATTTCTGGGGATGAAGTAAATTTAGGAAGCTTTCTGCGGGTACAGTATAATTTGTACCTTTATCGATTGTTCCGCGTTGGTTGAACGTTTGCAATCAGCGTGTCCGCCGTGCTCTCTTCAAGACATGACACGAAAAAGATTCGCCGAGTCTTTTAACTTTATCGACATGGTCAACAATAACCATGCCCACATTTCGGTGTATGGATACATTTATTTGTAATCTTGATTGTAGCCAAAACATTACAGCCGCGCTGTTTCTAGATTGTATATTAGGGGAGTTATTTGTACACCACATTCTTAATTCTTAATCCGTACGCACAATTAATATTTCTTCATCAAAATCACTATTAAAAAAAAAAAACGGGTACCAGGACACTGCTTATGCATCATACAAAGGACAGTCTGCAAAGGCGAGTCACCGCAATACCCGTGGTTCGAATGCCGCTTGCCAAGTTTCTCTTTGAATTCATTGTCGTGCGGCGTTCGAAGCACGGAAATCGCGGTGACTCGCGTTCGAATCTGAATGCAGACTTTCTTGATGTATAAGTAGCGTGACCCCGGCTTTATGAAAGCATAGTGGCTGCGGTGTGTGTTACGTTTCAGCAAATAACACTTCCCGCTTTGCCGGCCACGGTGCCTTAGAAGGCGTGATTATGGCGTTTATTTCCTGCGGCATTTTTTTTTTCTCTCTCTTTGTGTGTATCTTTAATGTCGGCGGGCGAAGAGTGGAATTTACGTGTCTTTGCGGCGGTTCGTGGCCCGCGCTCTCCGGGAAAGTGGTGTGCGTGGTGCAGCAAATTCGGGACGGCGGACAGAAAAGTTGCCTCGAAAACGACGCATTAAGTAAAAAACAAAAAAAAAACAAAAAAAACAAAAAAAAAAAAAAACCTTCTTTCTTTTGTATATGTGTGCATAGCCTTTTGTGAGACTGCGTCGCTTGGAATACCACGGAGGTATGCCGATGTGAAATTTGTGGGTATTCACCAAGAAATTTCCTGTTTGAATTTTTTTTTTTTTCTATTCACCCTTTTCTTTTTGTGCAGGTGTATTGCATCTGCATACCCGCTATCTCGCAGCTGACGAAATTGCTATTTATTCGTCTTTTTTTTCCCCCTGCTTTTTATACGTGTTAGGAATGCGCGGATTTCCGGTATTTGGACTCGCGTAGAAAGGGTATCCTTTTTGTGCGGTTTGTGGATTCTCAACGTGTCGAGCGCATTACGTGGGCGCGCAGCCGATATATATTCCGCGCGTGGCCTGTTGCTCATTGCGGACGGAGCCTTCGAGGCTTTTTGCGGCCCCTTTTGTATAACGGCCGGTGAGCTTTGCAGGCTTGCTTCGAGGAAGCCATAAACTAAATTGTTGGACAGGCTTTTTTTTATGTCCGCCTGGGGACAAGACTACCGCGTGCCTTCACATTTTCTACGTCCACGCAAAAAGAAAAAAAAAAAAAAAACTTGCATCATTACTTGTTGGCAGGAGGCTTTCGCGATGCACGTGCGCTACTGGTCCTTCGGCCAAAAGGTTCGGAGAGTTTTTGCAATCCTAAGTACAGTTCCTGCATATATTTTTCGTGCCTTCCAGTTCCGCCATAAAAAGCGTGTGCGCTCGCAAGGTGGCGTGACAAGCAATTGTACGCTGACGATCAATTAAGTACCTGAGGTGTCTAACAGCTGAAGGGGGCCCTCCAATGATTTTTTAACTGGTTTGAAATTTCCGCTGAAACGGGCCTGATCGAACGAAGGAACGCGGAAGAAAAACGTTTTTTTCCAGATATTATAAATATTTTGCTAGTTATTATCAAATTGAAATTACACAAAATAAAAAGCGGAACATTTTTGTTTTGTGACACAGTCGGAAAAATTCAATTGTTGGAGCGTCGGAGGGAAGCGTCTGGCCAATAGACCCTTTCCGAAATTTAGTGCCATCTGGTATTTGAAATGGCAGTTCAACTTTTGTCGTATTCATGGCGACAATGAACCTGGTCTGCAGTATTTTATCGGACATCATCACTTTCGCAAGTCCACGGCAAACGAGAATGGGCTCTTCACTGTATAGTTCTTTCTCAATCTCTCTGTGTCGATGGCCACAAAGATGCCACCAGTCAGAACGAAGCGCCAGCCCACACAGACGCCTTGATAAAGTTCTATACATCAAGGGGCTTTGAAGCCGATTGTGCGCTACTAACAGGTTGACCGGACCCGAGTTAGAAATTAACGCTTACGCAGCTCTTGTATTCAATTCCTGCTTCGCATCGTGGTAACGTCTCGAATGTATAGGCCTCGAATCATCAACGTAGGAGCATGTTCAACTTTTTCCCTCATCAAAGCTAAGAAAATTGTTGTGCGTATGTTTATACAGCCGGAAGTTAGTCTGCCTCAGTGGGCGTCTGGTGTCTCGGCTGTAGGTGAGAAATATGGCCAGTGCGGTCCAACCGCTAACCTGGGGTTTTTAACGTGCACTACGCAGTAGTGATACACGACCGCACGCCAGTATGGTGCTCATCCAGACCGAAATGGGCAGGGGTGGTGATCGAACCCAGGATCCCTGCGTGCATTCCCTCATCAGTAAACAGAAGGCCGCCATTAATTAGTACGACATATGCGCCTTTTTTTTTTTTTTTTTTTTTTATGATGATAGTGGTTAGCCTGCGTTTTGAACGGGTCGATTGGCTGCGTGTTACTCATGGCTGCCGCACCGGGGTCGCACGCATCGTCGGCCTCGTCGCTAAAGGCCCTTGGATCGTCGCAAGTTCAGGCTCTGAACGCGATCGGCGACCCAACGCGCAATGGTGTAGAACCGTGTTCGTCGTCCACTTCGCCGCGCCTCGTCATAGAATCCAGCGCGGTGGGATCAAAGCAACGACTCGGGGCAGAGAATAACACCGTGACAGGTTCGAAAAAGAAAAGAAAATACTGGGGATAGCAATTGGAAATAAGCAATTATTTTCTACCAAATGTTATACTAAAGGTATAAAAAAAAATTACAGTGTTGCGAATACAAAGCATTCGCTGGCCGGCTTCGATGGATTTTATGCACTGGCGTTTCGCAGCAGGCTTCCACCTTGTTGATTTCCGTGTAACATGGAAGGGAGCGGATGATCCCGAAACGACGCCGTTTACGCGTTCGAAATTGTAGCGCGCTCCAAATAAACATTCTGGGCTTCAACTTTGTTTTCATTTGCACTCCGCTTCTCTACATATGGCGTTTGTTCTTTCGAGTGGGAACGGCTGCCGGCGAGATACGACTAGCGCTTGATCATGCATAGCTCCTAAACGAGGTCGTCCTGAATTCTAATTACCTTTGGTTCGTCATGGAGATTCAAGCTTTGGGTGGCACCCCGTGAATCGCGTCCGGCTCGTTAGGCCCACGAAGCTTCTCGGGGTAGAGCGTAGAGCCGTCCACGTACGGGCTCGCCCAATCGAGCGCATGGACGTCGTTGTGACACCTGAACACAACAAACACGGAGGCACCATACAGAACGATAAGAACAGCACACGTCACACGGCAGATGCGAATCGCAGAAATAAGCGTCGCGCACAACCCGACACGCCGATTCCCGATGGGCGATGGGGAGAGCTCAGTCAGCTCAATGCGCTAGCCCTAATGCGCATGCGTGCCGGCTGGTTAATGGGCTAGTTTCGCCGCTGAATGGCAAGTGTGACTTTTTATTTTTTTTGCACGTTTTAAATATATGTTTTTCTATTTCCCATCTTTCTCGCTCATCAAAACGCTTTCTTGAAATCATAACCTTGGCTTACAGGGCAACACAACCTGCATAAATGAAAAAAAAATATATATATATAATTGTGACGGCTCTTGCCGACGGCCAATCACTACTTCCTTGCTACTGATGTCACTGGTCGCGCGTTTCCAGGCCAGCACACTGCGTCGCCACCGGACGTTGAGCTGTTTTTGCCCGATCGAATAAAAATATTATCCGCTAGTATTTCGTGGCCACTACTTGTTCCCCGAGTAACCTGAACCACTAATGAGGTAGTACCATCCTTGAAAGAGCAACTCCGGTTGAAAACGAAATCAGTCTAAATGAGTTGGTATCGCTTTAGTTGCTCGAAATATGATCCCAGCCGCAACATCACGTCAAAGTGAAGCCGCGTATACTCCACTAAAACCTATATTAAAGATGCGACCAGCTGGTCTTTAGCGGGTGGCAAGCGGGTTAGTTTTTAACTTAGGCAACACCGGGCTACGCGCACCGCAGCAGCACCCCCTTGACGTCAGGTCGCGGTGGTGCCTGTGGTTGATTCCGCGCGTTGTACCGCGTACCGCAGCACCGCCGTCAAGTCAGGTCGCGGCCGCACAGCTGATGATCAGTGTTGCTACTTTTCTCTGGTAGATGGTTTCGGTTTTGCCGTAGACGCCCGATACCAAACGTTGAGCCGTGATATTTATACAACAATCGTAACCCCAAATTCAAACATTGTGAGCGGAGCTGCCCTTTAAGCTGTATGTTCATATAAATAAGAACATGCTGTCTATAAGGGTTTCTAGGTGTCGGTATTCTTGAAATAGAGTTTTTTTGTTTTTTTTTAACGGTGTTGAGAGAGAATTAACCACAAACACACACTTTAAACCCTTTTTTTATATACTGTAATTGTTTTGCACTTTTTGCGTTAGCCGCAGCTGCATTCTTTGATGGTCCCTGAACGATTCAACGCATCAAGAGTCGGAACTTGAGATGAGAAATATGTTTCTACAAATAATGTACAGACAAAAAAAAAAAAAAAAAGCGAACAGCGATATTGCAATCAAACAGCAATCGTTTTTGTTTGTTTGTTTTCTTTCTTTTCCGACTTCGGTTGTTTTTGCTAGGTCTCATAACATATAACGTCGGAAGCTTGAAACAGTCGGGTCCAAAAGCTCCGCGGTATATGCATTTTCTTTGTTTCGTTCTGTCGGTCCGTTTCCTTCCAATTTCCTGCCTGGAATTTCCGTGCGTGATTAATCGGCCTGACCGTACCTCCAGAAGAGGCGCACTCACTCATTCCCGATTCGGGGGCCCTTTATTCTCAGGCACCAGCTACATCTGGCTGAATACGTATCGAGTTTTGCCTCATAAAACTGGGGAAAAAAAATATTGTAGAGAATTTATGTGCCTGGGCATCTGCACCTGTAAAAATAGTATTTTTTGAAGTGTTTGGCTCAGCTGGGCGTTATTGATTTGCTCTCACGTGTTGATGTGGTGAAAGCCTATATTATAATAAATCGACGAAGTAGCGTAGATCAGTCATTTTGGTTTGTGTCTTTGTTCGTTCCAACTCGAATCCCCGGGAGTCCTTTCTTTAATTCTGACTCTCAACAGCTGGCTTGGCTCTAGGTGTCAATGGAAAGCCTGTTGTAGTGTGCCTTTCTTTTTTGTTTTATCGGCTCGGAGTTTCCGGTTGTTAATGAGAGGAGTACCGTTCCACGAATTCCCTCTAGCTTCCTCGTGATAGAAAGTATACATAGATCTACTAACTGCGGCAGGTGCCCATGTTTTACCTTGATGGTTGCAATAACTTACGTTCTCGTTATCGTGTCCTATCTCTGACGTAACGTTGCACAAAGGTGTTTTTATTGGCGCCATCATTTACTCAAAATCAAGAAGATATTAATAAACGAAAATCCCGAGGGTCACATTATGCGTTTCTGTATCTTTCTTCATTTTTTTTTTTCTTTACTTTTTTTTTTAGTTTATTTGTGTTGTCATTTTTGGAACCTCCTTATAGACATTTTAAGGAGGCGTTTTGTAGGCTCCTGAGGCTCAAAACGTGCTAACTGATTCTTCGATTTTTGTTTCAAGGAACAAATGAAAAAGTATGCAATTTTAAAATCTTTAGAGCAGAGGAACGTTATTTTCTAAAACAAAATAGTAATACAGAGTTCAGTAATCCGGACTCTAACTCCCAACAGAAACTAGTTGTCCATGTATTTTGTTCAGAAATCTTCCAGAGTTACTCGAGAGCTGTGCCGATCCGAAAAGTTTTTGGAACTCGACTGAGTAGCTGATGTACGACGTACCCCTGCGAGTCGTTCATGTTAGGCTCTTCTTAACCGCATTCGTCGTCTCGGCAGACTTCGAGAGGCCGGGGATTCAGCTGCCTTGCCCATGGCAACGCTGTAAAACGTCCATGCTTGCCGAACCTCCTGCCTCGGGCGTTCCATCTGGTTCCCTGGTCACGTAGGGGTGACAATCGCATCTGCGGCGGCCGAGCAGGCGGTGCACGTCGCCGGACAGATGTGGAATCCGGAAAGGAACGCGATTGCGTTTGCCTTCGAAACGCGGAAAACGGCCGGCAACGCATTTTGTCATGCTGCAGGTTGTCGTTGAAAGTCTCGAGGAAGCCAAGTGTCCGAAAATTGGTTCTGGGTATGTTTGCGCAGCCTTGAAGTTAGTCTGCATGCCTTCAACGAGCGACTTGTCTCTCGGTTGTGGATGGGCAGTTTAGCCAGTGCAGTGCGACTACTAGCCTGGGGTCTTTAACGTGCACCACGCAGGAGGGATACGGGACCGCACGCCGGTACGATGCTCATCCAGATCGAAACGGGCAGGGGTGGGGATTGAACCCAGGATTCCTGGGTTCTGCAGCGCGAGATTTCGCTCCACGCCTGGTCCGAGCTGGTGTCCCAAGTGTACGAACCGCCGAGCAAACCTCATCTATAAAAACGGTAATATATATATATATATATATATATATATATATATATATATATAACATTACGAAGTAGGAAACAGGTTTAGGAGTATAGAACTAGGTATGTCAGGAACTTGCCTCGTGGAGTACGTCCAGGTTCGACTTTTTCAACCTTTGAACCCGAGGTCGACAGAAATTCGGCTGAAGTTCTGTATAGACTATATATGGACATACGCGGAAATGGAAAAAGATCTGACACCACTGGGTGGTTCAGGGGTGCGGTATTTATCGGCTGCATATTATATAAAATATTTTCCCCGAAATTTTCGTCTTTGTATCTAGAAGTCGGGCATCAGTGTCAACGATCGGACTTCATCGATTTTGCCAAAAGTGCCAAGGTTCGCCATTTCAGTCGACACTCAGGTTCGACTGAGAATCGTGATATCCCTAATTAGAATTGGAACGCCATGAGGCCATCAGCTATGCACCGCCAGCGAGCACTAATATAGTGTATTTTGTTTTCTCCCGCGTATGTATGACTAGAAAATCGAGAGGTTGCCCGAATTTGAAATGTAAAAGCGCCGAGAAAAAAGGCAAGGACTAAGACGAAGAGACACAACACCAGGCGTCTTACGCCTGGTGTTGTGTCTCTTCGTCTTAGTCCTTGATACTTGTCTTTTTTTCGCAGATTTTTTTTTTTTTTTACATTTTATGTTATGAGCCAACTGGTGTAAGTATCCACTTTGTGGTTGTCTAAATGGCAGCACACATGGGGCACCGGTAATCGATTTGTATCTAATGTACAAGTTCTGGCAGCTTTTTTTTTTTTTTTTTTTGTGATGTGGCAATCCGTGAAGAGGGGGGGGGGGCGGAGATCTTTGTGAACAGTGTAACCGATTAGCCAGCTTTCTATATACATTGTTTAACATGAGTCTTTTTAAAAAGGTAAAGTCACTTTTTTTTTGCCAGCAACGAAAGTTTTACATGACCGTAAGCCGTTGCAGGCCGCTTTTTTTTTTTTTAACAGTTCCATAAAAGAGCAAAAATAATTCAAAGCCACGCACGCTCATTGTGCCGTTAATGTACAGAACTCGCGAAAGGAACACTGATCTGTTGCTTAGACAAAACCTTCAAAATAAATATTTTTTTTTTATTTCATTTCTTTTTTTTTGTGTTCTTTCAAGTCTACGAAAGACCGACAAGGTACAGCCTCCTCCCCTCCCTTCTGTTGTCGGAGGAAGCGAGGAGGGAAAAAATAAAGAGGAAGAACGGGCGATATCAAATTACGGTGTCTCGGGTTCTGGGGGCCACTAATTAGACTCCGAGGAGCTCCCCTATGCTGCGCACCGACGTTCGCCGGTCTTAATCTGTCTACCGGGCATTTTTCTGAGCGACCTATACTTTTATCTTTTATATTCTTTATCCTCTATTATTATGTCTTCTTTTTCTTTATGTTCCTTTGTTCCTTCGTGGCATGACAGGTATTGTTAATAGCCGTTCCTTATCTGAAGAAGTTTACCTTCGCCGGCTGGATGAGAGCTGGCACGGGCGATTGACGGACCTTATTTGCGCCGCTTTTTTTGTCTTGTTGGGGCGTGTGTATTTTTATGCCTTTGTGTGTCCAGGGGAAGGGAAGAAAAGGGGCTATATTTGATTTGCTCCCCTTGTGTTTTAGTTATACTTGCAACGGGCGTAATCTCTTTTAACGATTCCAACAGTATACTTTTTTTTAATCGTTCTTTTTTTCCTATGGATCTTCGTAATGCGTAATGGCGAGATGAGAATGACCCAGCGGCCGCATTTCCCCCCGGAGGGACAGGGGAGGGGTGAAAGAAGCTGGTAGAGGGAGTAAAATAATAACAATATTAGTGTAAAGCTCGAAATAGGGCCGAGTGCTCATCGTCACCATTAACAGGAATCGAGTAATGGGAAAGGAGGTTTCGGAAATTACGGACTAAGAAGCAAAAAAAGAAGAATGGAGCGGAGCAGAGGACAGCGGTCTTTCTGAAGTTTGATATTTTTTTGTTCGTTCTTTGTGTGTGTTTGCCTGGCGACACGTTGTCGGGTTATTTGCCGTCCCATCGATCGTGCCACGCGCGACGTCGGCAGAAGATGGGACTCGGTTTTTATCTCGGTTTCTGTCTTTCTCTCTCTCTCTCTCTCTCTCTTTTCTCTGGTACATTTGACGTCCGAGTTTATTTTTGCTCGTTTTCTTTGCCCTTTTTCTGAGGCAGGGACGCGCTTTCGAACCTCTTGAGTCTGCTTTTTCGCCACTGCTCGTTTCAAAAATGTACGGGTGTCTTGATCGTTTTTTTTTTTTTTGTTTTTTTTTTTTCCGAGTCTCGTTCACTTTTTTTTTTTTTTTTTTCTTTTTTGTCTGTGTTTGCGATTTGTGACCCTTTCGTCCTTCGTGCTTGGTGCATACGCCGTTTGACCGCATACGATGAATCACAGCGGACGCTACGAGCCACAGCAGCCATTCAAGCGCCCCGAACGTACTACCTGAATACGCGTTCCGCGCGACGCTGCGCCCCTCCTAGAAGTCACGTGGCATTCACGTGGCATTGGGTTGGCTTCGTAGCTCTTAGGTGACTCTTCCAGTGCACTGCCCGAGCTGCGTGACCGTGGGCTGTGTTCGGTCCCGGCCGTAGCCTTCAGGTTTCTCCAAAGTCTCCGGATCCTGTGAAGGTAACGCCAAGCGGGTCGCCATATTGGTTCATAGAATTAGCAATTTCTCCTAGACCTCTTCGTTCTTGGAGAGCCGATCTAAATTCGCTGGTGACGGACAGCCTTAACAAGCAAAGCAATCTGGCCGCCGCCATGTCTCTTCTCTTGCGGAAAAGCCCGCGCAATTTCAAGTTGGCCAAGGCTATGATCACGGGCTCGCCGCACGTGCTTGCGCGCACGGGATTCCAATCGGGGCGCCATGCTTGCAATCGTCTGTACCGAGATTCTGCTATCCACACGCCGGCGAAACAAACGCACATCTTCGTACCGCCACACACATATGGCTTCGGTGCTTGGACGCATTTAAAAATAATTTTGCTGTCTTGAAATACGCAAGATCAACAATATTATTGCCAGAGATCTGTGGAGGATAAGTTGATTGCACGAACAATGCCAAAGGCGCTTACTTTGGCGAGGAGCGCTTTCAATGCGGTGATGCTCCATAGCGATCTTGGCGCGACATGGTCCAGAGCAACCATTTCGAAGCTTGGAAGATTCAAATGAACCCAAATGGCGATTGCCATGGCAACAGACACCGATCAGCCAATCACCTTGCGAGATTTAATCGTACGTATGTTAGTCTGTTTGTGTCCGGCTAGCAGGTATATGGAATGCAATGGCGCTTCTTTCCTAGGATTTAGTAACTCTAGGTTTCGCAAGACTCGATGTTCCGCTATCTTTGACCCGGTTCTAAACCGATCTAAATGGAAAGAAGAGCGCGCTACCTCTTCTGTCGTCAGTCCTTTCCTTTTCCTTTCGGTGTTCTTCCAGTTGTTTGCCCCTCAACTGGCGTCTGCTCGGAACACCTTTCAATCGGTCCGGTTGCGTCACCCGGTGAGTTTCCACCGGTGTGGAAAGAAGGCCCCCTGGAAACCCAGAACAGGGCCGACGGGGCCCTCCGGTGAACAAGAAGTTTTGGTGGCCGCGGCCTTCTGACGCCTCATCGATCGAGAAATAAGCGAAAGCGTGGGTTTTTTCTTTCTTTCTTTCTCTCTTTTCGACTTTATTCGTTGTTGCGAGACGAGGGACGAAATCTCGGAGGCTCGTTGGATCACTTTAAGGTGTGACTATCCAGCCCCCTCTCTTTGTTCTTTCAGTGGCCGTTTGAGGACCGGGGCGAAGCTTCAGTTTGTCGCGTTCTTTGGCTTTGGGGATGTGATGTGCATCTCAGTAGGCGCGACGTTTCTATTGTTCCAAGGGTATTCTCTCGGTACCCTTGTTCCGTGCTCGTTTCTGTCTCCCGTTCAAGCAGCCTGCGAATGTTGTAATGATCGGGTACGCAAAGACCTTTTTTTCCTTTTTTTTTTTCCTCCTAATATTGCGTTTTTTTTTTTGTTTTTTTTTTTTAAAGATGCGATTTACGATTTTTTTAGTGCACAAAACGAAATAGCGCGAAGCAGCTGGTAGAAGTCGGTGTTATTGAATTAGATTGACGAAATTATAACAACACACTCACGCTCAAGCAGGCGCACGTACACACACACACGTCGCTTATTGTGTATGTATCTGTGTGCGTGTTGTTATCTCTCCCCGTTCCTCAGTCTTACGCTTTGTTCGCAACGGCGATATATATATATTTTTTTTTATCGACTTCGTCGGTGTTGAAGTTTGCAGGGCGTGTTTGGCGGCATGTCCATACATGGTCGCGAGTATTCGCGACTCCAGCGACCTATAGGGGTCGCCACTATCGCTCAAATATGGCGGTATGAAACAAGTCGTGCTGTGAACATGGGCCTGCTCGACGCTAACTCTCGGGTTTGAGCAGTCGAATATTTGACTCAGAATGGTTTGCCCCGATTTTTATTCGCAACGTTTCAAACCTGCAGCATTGTATTGGCCAAATGGAGCTTCTGGGGATCAACCTTCTTCGTGGAAGCGATGAAAGGACTGTCTGCTATCCTTCTACGGTGTTGATGAACGTTGTGAAACGCACAATGTCTGGTTCGCGCGGTTGCGTGGGTTGCGCTTAGAGCGACCTGGACGACACGATGTTGTTGCGTCAGCAACGACGGAGTCGCCGAGAGAACGGTTTCATCGCGCCAGCCGCCGACAACATGTGCTCGCGGAAGCCACAAGGGACGAGCAGACATCGCGAAAGGACCTGTTCCGCCCAGTTCAGCGTTTCCCCGCTAGTTGCCGTCCGTTTTGCTGGGGTCCATTTGCCACGGTTGCGTTCACAACGACCAGAACGACAGACACGACCAGAACAGCAAAACAACCTTGACTCACGATAACTTCGGGAAGCTACCACGTCGCGTGTATACGGCGAACGATGTCCCGCTGACTTCGTCGTTGTTGTCGGTTCGGTTGCTGTGAACCCAACCGGCACAAATATGCGAACCTGCCTTAAAAGGCTGAACTCCATGGAGCGAATATGCGACGAATAGGACTGACGAACTTCTCCCGAAGGCGCACTCGCTTGGCGCGCGACGCGGCAGCAGCCACTGTGCCGCTGCCACGCGCAGAGAATGCGAAACTCGCCGGGCGAAATTCGTACATTTTTCGCGGCGTATTCGCTCCATGGAGTCCAGCCTCAGCTCTAACCTATCTCTCGAATGTCTTTTTTTTTTCCTGACCAATTTACGGGGCAACAAAGTAACTTAAGATAAGAGCTCACAAAACGGGAGATTTCCGGCCTGTTTGGGAGGTCTCCCGCTGTCTTCGCACGTTCCTGTTGGAATGTGAACCTCGCGCGGGTCGTCCCAGTTGACATTGACCAGCTTGTTCTCGTATACGGTGCCGGCTACGGGCGTGGGACACTCTCAGAGCCCGCAGAGCGTTTGGATGGCGGTTCTCTCTGCCTGTGTGGGGCCCATTGTTGGCACGGCCGTCGGCCCTGCCGCGACCGCCCCGAAGGTAATCGCCCATTGTTACCGCGGCGCCGCAGCAGCGCTGCTCGAGATTCCTCGAGAGGACTGCGACGATGCGGACTTTGAAAAGCGTTTCTCTCCGCCGTTGTTGGGAGCGCGCTCGTCCTTGGAGTCGGTTTAAGTCACCTCTCATCGACGATAACGACCACCGCGGAATGAGATGAGCCCATTAAGTGGAGGCACTGCGGGATGTTTTCTAACGAGGCGCCGCTTTATCAGCAACTGCGGGGAATGACGCTGTCCGCGCGCGCGGTCTTCGTACATGCGGTGGGAACAATCGCGGGTCTCTTTGGCAGCGCCAGGTTTTCGTTCTCTGGGTGCTTGGAGATTTTTCGTTTCTCGGCTGCTCTTACGGGTATTGCGGAGGCTTCAAGGAGAACGGGTCCCGCTTTGAAAGACCGCGAATCGAGTCCCCTCATTTTGTTGTTTTCTCGCCCGTGATTCTGTTGTCCTTTTTCTCTTTCTCGATTTCCCTGGTGGAGCTTCACGCTTCCGCTGCTCCTTTTTTACTTTGCTAGTTGCCTTCCCCTTTTACTAACTGGATGGCTTGCTCGCCATTCGGTAGCGTTACGTTGCCAGTGGTCGTAAAAGCGCGTAAAAGTTCTTTCATGATTGAGAGTAGGCTTCCGTCGTTGTTCCAAATTCCGAATTTTAGTGACGCTCCAGATGCCACGCCCACCCATCCTTCGGACTTAGATAGGGTAGAGAGAAGGAAGTTCTCACTTTTTCTATACTTCTTTCAGACCAATCCCGAGTCTCTTCCAGGTCCATGTGATGGGCTATGTTGCTCGCTTAAAATGCTGAGATGCTAAATATATTTCTTAAATGTCTGCTTACGTGATTAATCGTTCTAATGAAGCCGTCAATTTATTCCACAGCATGCGTTGAATTACCGACCCCTCGTATTTTTATTGTTTAAAGAATAAGTGTATATTCATTTAATGGGTGCATACTTTGAAAGCTCGGTGTGCGGGGTTATCTGAGCTTAAAATGAAATCCCCATTAAAATAACAACATTCCTTTAAACTTTTCCGGATTTTTCATTAGCGTTTCTATTTACTCGTTTCGGTTATCTTAATTCCGGCTTTCAGGGAGTACCATGTTAAGGGCCGCCCACACTAGCGAGAAAACGCGCCCGGCGCGCCGATAAATCGGTTAAGCGGGAAGATAAAGGGCGTGTCTCTGCACGCGCTCGTGGCGCTGACTGTGCTTCGGCGACATTTTGTTACTTGCCGCGATCGGCGTGCCACGCGCGTTTTCTCGCTAGTGTGGGCGGCCCTTTACGCAGTTCGTGTTTCTAGCCTCCTCTGTGTTTCTAACGCAAACGAGAAGTGACTACCCTTACTGCAACTCTTGTTGCGCTTCTGTTCGTTTCAACGAGCCACGCACGATGATCGAAAGCGGCGCGAATTCTGCACCCTTCTCTCCAGCCGTGGCATGCCACCGTTTTATCGTCGCGTCGTTGCGTCACGCATCGGCGGCGACGCGTCGGTTTCTACAGCAGCCCTGCGTAATGTGCTGTCTAGCTCGACCGTAAGATATGATTCACAAAAGACCTTAGCGTTCTCCAGACGGCACGAGATGCTTCCGAACGCGGTCGCTCGCTGCTACAACGTCGTCGTCATCATCGCCGTTGGATCGGTCGGGGATCTCTCCACCCGTGCGCGGTTGCCATCGGCTGGGGCCTATTTTCTCTGGCTTGCCCGTTTTGGGGGTGTCGAAACGTTGAGGCGAATGAGACTGTTGGCGTTGAGGCAAGGCTATTCGGGGAATGGAAGGCCGTATAGTTGGCTCTCCTAACGACCCAAACATTAAAAGGATTTTTTTTTTTAATACGGCGCATATTTTTATTAATTTTTTTCCGTTTGTGTTTGATCTTTTCGTGTATCAGTTTTTCCAATGCCTTCCACTAGTATGGCCGTTAAGGGAAGACGAATTAGGCGGAGGAACGCGTCGTCGTGATACTTGTATTAGAATTACGTTGTAAATCTGTACCATCAATTTCTTGTTCTTTACTCATGCGGATGTATGTAAATATGGTTCAGTTTGGCCCGGACGCTATTTAGGTTTTGGAAGAGGAACCCTAGTTCGAATAAAAAAAAAAATGTGCGAGGTGTTTCATCGGACATCGGCCAGTATAGTTTGTCTGAAACTACGTATTGCTCGGAAATAATATTGGTCCGGCGTTAGACACTGTTAAGAGGCAGATTTATTGAAGTACAAATCGTGTACGACTCTACGTTAATGAAGTTTTTAATTATTTCTACAAAAATATTTTTTAGGTAGCTCCAAGTTTTTGTAATATTTAATGATTCTGCGTTTTTTGATGTTGCTCAGCAAGCGTCTCGCTGGAACCATATGTTTATTTTCACGAACCAAAACTTTTTTAAGCAAAATTTGTTAATTGCCCGAAACGCTGTGCCCCTCGTTAAATTGACCTCTCGGCAGTATTAATACGGCGCCAATTACTACTTCTATATTATGCCGAAATATTGCGGGTCGATGTTCGATGAACTCGGCAAGTAGGCTCTGTGGCCCAGCGTCTCGATATTTTTCAGCCAAAATTTGAAGTTTTGTCCGTTCCAACCTCACGAGCATAAATATTGAAACGTATTCGAACACAAAATGGAAAAAAAAAAAAAAAAAAAAAAAAAAAAAAGGTAACGAAGGAGGCGCTTCGAGCGCTGAGACGTCTCGCGGCCTGGCCTGGGAAGCCGGGGTCGCTTAGGAGGCCCCGGGGCCCGCATGAAAGCCGCCGTTAAATATGAATTCTCTCAACGACTGGCGCATGCTCTTTCTGGCCAATACGACGAGAGAAAAAGAAGCGAATCCCTGACCCGGAACGTATCGTATTGGCCCTGCGCGCTCGACGAAATCCCCACTTCGGCCGACTCAAATATTTACGGTGCTTCGGTCCCGGTAGAGTGAACGGGAGGTCGCGATGCTTCAGGACCATTGGGTGGGGGGTCTGACTCGGGGCGAAGCACGTAGCGCATGCCTGCCGACGCGCGAGCCATCGTCTCCCCGTAGTCGAGAGGCAGTGGCCCCGACAACCTTCTTCGACATCCTCGCTCGTTCCGTTCCTCAGCCTTCTGTTTCCGGAAGCCGCCGGCGTTGGACGGTTTGGTCGTCCTTTCGCTGCGAGACTCATACCGTGCTTAAGCGTCGCATCATTATTTTATTCGTTTTTACGCCCAGGGCACAGAGCGAACAGCGCCCTAATGTTTGACTAGGTAGAGTTTTATTCTTTTGTGAAAGAAAAAGGAAAAAAAAAATGGAAATAAAGGCGAGTTGTTTTAATGATGAAGACGCGGAGAGGTTGGAGAACCGAGGTTCCCCTCCTCTTCCCTGCGCGCATCAAAGCGGGGAGGTTGTCTAAATAATGGACGAAGACCGAGCAGAGCAGAAGCGAGCTGCTACGAGCAACTCGCACGAAGAGCCTCGAGGATTCGATAACGACAGACGAACAAACAGCGCGCGCGTTATGCGGGAGACGTGACGTACGGTTGGACGCACATACACACGCGGAGAGAGGGACAATCGAAATGAGAAAATCGCGTGGCAGGGATGTTACAATTGTGGCTATAAAAAGCAGCGTAAAAAAAACAAAAAGAAACTAACGGGACTGTGAGAGGGCGAAGGACTGTCGAGAGGCGGGCGCGACGTCGGGGACGACTCCGGTAGTCACCGCGAGCACCGTCAGATGACGCCACAAGTTTCGCTTCTCCCTTTCCCCCTTCCCGGCGTGCCGCGGGGCTTTTCTCTCTGGCTTTGCTCGCCTCTCGCGCTCCTCAGTCGGTGCTGAAGGAAGCCACCGGGTGGAGGAGGTCACGGTGTTACTCTTAAGCGGTCGAGACACCGGAGGCACCTCGTTGCGCGACCCAAAACCCGCACACCTGACATTGTCAGTCGCAACGCTGTGCTCTTCTCTGTGTTTCGGGGCTCGAGCTCCTTACGGTCCACACCAGTAATCGTCGGAGTTCTCGAGGACCTCCTCGGCCGCCGTGACACTTGGCTCCATCGACCTCCCGGATTACCGTTGCTGGCTGCGACAAGGGCTGTGATCGCGTCGTCGCACGAAGTTGGGAGTGTCTCGCGGGAGCGACCAACGGTGTTTTTCTGACCAGGTGCGAAGCGCATTCCTCGCCGGGGTGTTTCGGTGCTGCCGGAGGTTCGGCCGTTTCGTTGTTGCCGTCCGAGCGTGGTTCCTCCTCGCCCATTGCGGCGAGGGCAGGTCTGCCGCCTCGCTCGCCGACCCCGCAGAAACCAGCTCGCCCGGCGAACACTGACCTTGCCGCTTCGTGGTCCCCTCCTGCTCGCTTCGACTCCACTGGCCGTCCGTGGAGTGGCGATCAGACCGTCCCTTCTCCCAGTTGAAAGATTTCGGTGTGTCGTACACTTGTTCGTCGGCCTCCGTTCTCGTTGGATTACGTGCTGCGACAATCGGTGTGTGTGTGTGCTTGCGTGTTGAGGATTAACGCGGCAACGGTCGACAGTGCCGCGTCGCTTCGCTGCCGTTTCGGGCCCTTCTTCGACAAACGCCGCCATTCCGGTGAGTTCGGCTCCCTCCTGTCGCTCCTCGTGCTAGCGATGTCCGCCAGGCGTGTCCTTGTGCGGTCTTGGGATGATTGATGGCTCCACATGTCACCATCTTTTCACGGATTCAATGCCCGTTTGAGACTCGGCGACTTAGTTCGTGCTCACGGAGGTAACACGTGCTTAGCGCGGTCTCAAAGGACAAAAGTACGAATTTTGGGGTCGTAATTAGTACCTCTTGTTGCGCAAATAGATGGCTTTGAAGAGATCGTTTCATCCTTTTCTGTCGGGCGGGATCTAATTCTCTTCTCTCATCTCTAAAAGCAGCATATAACGGTTATTGTTCATTACTCTGGAAGTGCCAGCAACTGCACTTCGATGGGTGTGCGAAAGAATTTAGCCGAAACACTGTTTCCGTTGCAGCAGTACAATCTTGGCACTTCTGACTAGTGGCGAGGAATGCATCCTTACCGTCTCGGCTCCTACGGTCGACAGAAGAACGCCACGTGATGGAAGTTGCGCAGCTTCCAACGGCGTGTGCCGATTTTGCGTGCGTTCGGGTCTGAAACGTTTGCAGTTCGACACAGTGAGACTTTCGTAGTTAATTTAGCGCGACTCAACAGCCCGCCTGGTTATCGTCTTTCGCGTTTCATCTCCTATCACGCCTCTTGGTGTGGTGTTGTTCGGACGGATTTCTCCGCGCGGTGATGCCTGCCGAAATCGAGGTTTCTCGTTTACTGGTGAGCCTCGCCGATCCTGCGGTTACGTTGCAGGCTCCTTCGGCGGTAGTCGTTCGCCAGGCTTCTCGGTCGGGAAGACCCGCGTCCTTCCGCCGGGTTCGCGACCTCGTTCCGCCTGACTCGCCGTCGTCCCCTCATCCGCGTGTCTGTTTTGTTCCGGAGAATGAGCGCCCTCGCCTCTCTTGCGAGTCGCTGTTCCCTTTAGCACGCGGAAGCCCCCAGTCGTCGTCTCTTGACTGCAAACACAAAGAAGGCAATTTAAAAGGTGCGTCTTTGTGCGTGTACATTTTTGCTCTCGTCCTTTTTTGTTTGTTCGCGGCTCCGCGTCGCTTCACCCGTCCTCATTTTGGAGTGGGGCTGGCTTTGCTCACTCCCCAACACAGTTCTTCCGCTTGTCTTGGCGAATAAGAAGTCGGTCGAGGGTACCGGGTTTTCGAGGCGTTCGCTGTGTAAACAAGGCGGTCGAGCGGATTCACGATCGTTGGTTCGACGGAGCCGTCGACTGCAGCGCGGTACGCGTCCGCGTAGAGGCGAGAGCGCGGCGCATGTTCGACCTTGTACGCAGGCAGCACTTGCTGCTTGCTTGAATATCTCTTCCCTAGAGTCATCGTATATCTTTCGCGCCGAGGTCTCAGCGCACGCTTAAAAATAGCAGCTGTGTCCCGGGCGCAGTCACAACATTCGTTCCTTTTTTTTTTTTTTTTTTTCATGTCTGCGTTTGTTTTGAGGAGACGTCTGTGTTTGTTGTCGTTGGACATTGCACGTTCTGGCAGGCGCATCTCGAAGAATATGGTCCATTTTTGCTTCGAGGTGGATGAAACGTTTGTCGGCTTCGTAATGGTTTCCGTTTCTTCGTGTGCGCTACTTACCGACATCTCGCCGGTCTTTACCACTTTCTAGAAGTATACGACTGAGTGCGGGTTCCGAGAACGCGGGAAACAGTGGATGATCTGAAGTCAAGATCAGGCTTGTATAATTGGGTTTCGTTTCCAGCACTCGAATGGCCAAAGCGTGTGTTCAAGCCCCCCTGCGTTCACGCCGCTTCGCGGTGACAGTCTGCGGCGATGCGGCGACTCGTTACAAAAATGTCAACCGACCTGGCCACACCGCTTCGCGGCGGCCGACCATTCGCTAAAGCGTATTTCGATGAAAACTCGGCGTTCACGAAAACGTCATGCGCCCAACTGGGTGGCACATCACAGTTACCTCGATTTTATCGGCCCTTTCAGGGCCGATTGAAAACAAGCGGCAAGCGCCTGTTTGGCTCGACACCGCATTCCTCACGCAGTTTCTTCTTCGTTCAATCGATGATGCCGTGCGACGGGCACTAAGTCATATCGTTGTTCTTCACATTTCTAGCAGCCTGACAGAAATACACCGAAGTCACGCGAAGCTTTTTCTGCATCTTTGTTCCAAATCTTTGTTCTGGGGTTTCTCGCGATTTGCTTTTTCTCTAGCAGAAGTGTAGTAGAACCGAGGCTCGCGTCTGCCTGCAAAGTGTTCGCACAACGCGCGCACGCGAGCAACTAATTCGTCCTCTCGTTTTACTCACGCACCGCTGCACTGTCTCCCATTGGCGGCAGTTTTTATGGAGGACGTTTGAGTTGGCCGTGCGCACGTTTGGAAGATCTTATTGATCGGAACAAGGCGGCCATTGCTTTAACGAGGATCGGTCGGCAGGGGCGGCGGCGATTGTTAAAAAATAATAAAAAAAAAGGCGGGGGGTAGACTCGCAAAACACGAAAAGCCCACGGAGCGATCGAGCCGTCGGGGTGACTCACTCTCGGGACAGGTCCAGGCGTGTTCGTTTACGTGCCTCCGGCGCCCCTTCCTTCTTTGTGTGGTTGACCTTGCAAGTCCCGTCCTGCCAACGGACTCGCTTTGTCGAGTGCCGCCCATCAAAAGGCTTTGCTCGATCCTGGTTCGGTGGTAGGAGGGGGCCGTGCGTTGCCGTTGTGTTCATTCAGCTGGGGATTTCCAACCGTTTGGTGCCGTCCATTTCGGTTGCCCCGCCCGCAGCCGTTTTGAGAAAAGCAGCGCTTACAGCCGTCTGGGCTCGTCGAACTCTACGAATCCATGTTTGCACTGAATCTTACAAGTTTGCATGCAGGGCTGTAGAGGAACAGGCATGACAGTGCGCGCGTGCAACGATGAGTCGTTTTAATGAGCGTTCGTGCACGGAGAGCATTTTAGAAAACGGTACATTCCTGCCTGTGCCTTCTACATAGGCATCTCGCATACGGCGCTAGGTAGTTCCGCCCGGCCCCAATTGTTTCGTGCACAACTTTTCATGGACACACGTTTCGTCGACACGAACGTTTCATCGACACTCGTTGCGTTAATTGCTCGCTGTAGGGACATTTCGTTGCGCGTGTATCACTGGGGTGCGTGTTAACTTATTTAGCCGCCCCGTTTACACCGCTTCGCGGCGACAGTCTGCGGCGGCTTATTACAAAAGTGTTAACCCAACTGACATACCCGTACACGCCGCTTCGCAGCAACAATCTCATGCAACTTATGAAAAAAGAAACTGATGACACGATTTGTCGATGAAAAGTCGTTCGATGAACTGACTGCCACCACACTCTCAAGAAATGCTTGTGCCTCTACTTACCCGCAAAACACTCAAAGAGTCAATCTCTGCAATCTACAAAATCAGCTCAGTGAATGATGAGGCGGAACATCTGTTTAGACCTCAAAATTAAGTCTGCGCTGTGGCATTACGCAGTGCAACCATGATGCTTCGCATTGCGTAATGCCACAGCGCATACTTCATTTCGAGGTCTGAACAGATGTTCCGCCTCATCATTCGCTGAACTGATATCGTACTCCGCAGAGATTGGCTTTTTGAGTGTTTTGCGGGTAAGTAGACGCGCAAACCTTTCTTAGGGTGTAAGTAGACAGGCAGCTACTTTCACGCAGTACCACCTCATTGTCACGATACAGATTTGGGACCCGGGAGCACGGTACGAAACGAGGCGTATTCGTTCTCCCCTTGGTGGGTCAACAGTCCCGAGATTATCGTTCGCGGTGAGCTCATGACGGCATCCGGACGATGATATGCGTGACGCCTCGAAGGTGTATTCGCGGGGCAGCGCTAGTAGATCCATTATACAACATCGCTCAGAAAGGAACAAACGTAATGGCCACCTGCGCCTTTTCGTCTTCGTTCTTTAGGTGGACGCGACGATTCTTTTTCCCGCCTTTTGAAGGGTCGCGCATTTCTCTTTCACTGCGTGTTGTTTCGCCGCTTCTATAGTAGTCTCCGTGGGTGTAGAAAATAAGGTTTTTTGACGTGGTTTCGGAGCCACTTCTATCTTGCGACTCCCTTCAGCCAGCCCGCTTTGCCGACTGAGACCACCGAAGGAAGAAAAAAATAGAGCTGCCATTGGCCTCGGCTCGAAAAGGAACTGGAAAAGAAACGCGCCCCTCCCCTTTTCTTTGTTGTCCCCTGAGTCGTTTTGCTGTTTTCTCATTTTGTATCTGTTATTCGATCCTCGTCTTTCCTCTTTTTTTTTTTTTTTTTTTCACTTTGTTTGGCGTGGGAATTCCGCTTCTTCGTAGGGGCCCCTGGTGTGTGTCCGGAGCTGCGTCGTCGTCTGGAATGTGGGGTCTCCTCTCTTCGGTCCCCTCCTTTTCTTCTTTATTATATCTAGACCACTTTGTGTGAATCCCAGTCCCGTACCTCCTCCTCCCAGTCTCCGCCAGGTCTTTTCAACACGCTGCAGGATTTTTTTTTTTTTTTTTTTTTTTTAATTTGGGCCACGTTTAGGGGGCGGGGATTTACCGTTGTCCGCGGGAATTTTCCTAAGTCCTGGCGGTTGTATACAGAAATGGCATGATCTGTTTCGCGCCTTTCCATTCTTTACCTTTCTAAGGACATCCTTGCGCTTATTGATTAGTGGATTTCCCCCCTGCAGTTTCCTCCTTGTTGTGTCTGTCTGTGCGTGTTTGGAAAAAGGGGGGGGGGGGGGGGGGTGCGGCCGCTGGTGTCTGGTACTGTTCCCGAAATAACGCTGCGTAAAGACGACTGCTTGACCTTTACCTGTAATCTTATGAAGTCCTCCAAAGGAAGAAGGATAAATGCTGGCCGGGGATTTATTTTGCTCCTATTTTAGTCTCGGTAAAGTTTCGCAGGTGTCGACAAGCCGCTTGGGGAGAGTTAAAAGCGGTCTTTTTGAGCCCACGTCGGCAGTCTTCTGTGTCGTCGCTCTTTTTCGTGCAATTTCTATTAAATTCGCGATTGAGGTTTCAACCATGTTTCGCTTTCTGCTCCGTCACATGCCGATAAGTTAATGTGTTTATATATTACGATTTTCTGACACGGTTATGCAACGCTAATAAGCCGTTCTCGCGTCCGTATTGCCGTGGGTCAGTGAGCCATCGCAACTTCGTGCGTGGTTGTGAAATTGATATTTATCATCCTTCGTCCCGTTATAACGCGCCTACAACAGTTCCCTCAGACAGGAGTAGGTTCGGCGGGCAGGAGCTAGCAAAAGTAAAACATTCGAATACGTCATTAATATCCGCAGCCGGTTTCACTCGCTATACCCCTTGACAGAGTGGAACGCTGTCCCGTGATGTGTAGTCGTTCCCGCCATTCCGGTAGAGTATCACAGGACGGCCTCCCAGTATGAAGTAACGACTGCCTCAAAGCGACGCGATTTGTTCGCTGCAGGGGGTGCCACAGCTGACCTCCCAACTTTGAGTCTCGGCGCTGCGTGAACGGTCTGTCGAACGTCTGTGCGTCGTTGCGCGCTTCTATCCAGCTCTACCTGATGAATTATCGCAGCTCCTTCGATTCTCGCCCAACCTGATTCGTGTAGGCGACTCGTGCTTTTACGTCATTTTGATTTTTTTTTTTCCCGAGGTTTTCGCTTTAGTTCACTGTGGGACGATCGAACGCGCAAATGAATAACAAATAATTTGCTTTCTGTCGCGTAGCAGGCAGCAATCTAGCGACGCTCTCGGGGGGGTCCCCGTGCTATTCTTCGCGCCCGAGACGAACGATCGGCGCGTGGGTGCCTAATTGGCCGGCTTTCTTTTGCGGTCCACTTTCCTCGATGCAGCTGGCGAGTCGGCTGGACGCTTCGTTCTATATTCGCCGAGTGTTGACGGAAGTGGCTGCTCGTGAGGCACCATTGTGCCCCTCTTTTTACTGCGGAGTGGCCGCAGACCAGCTGTGCCGGGGTTGTGGCTGCTCGCGGGAGTTCGCTAAATTGTTCTTGTATTTGGGGCGACAGTCCGAGTGGTGGTGTGGGCGGTCGGTGGCAGTGCTTGTTTCGACCGTCTGCGTTTACTGGTCAAATGCCTGTTGTTGGTTTTTTTCCCCTACTTTGCGAATATATTGCGTGCATGGGAAGACGTGAATGGCATAATGATAAAAACGGCTGTACGCTTTTTTTTGTTTTGCGTTGCATCGGGGGTTTCGTTTCTTTCTGGCTTCTTCTAGTCCGGTTCGTGCAGTCAAGAGGTACACAACTGCAATCAGATTAGCCTCGCAGAATAAAGAATGAGCTTCTCCAATATTTTGCGAAGTGCTCAATTTGAAAATTATCCCGCTGTAATGTTTGGTACTTTGTGAAGTGTAGTGGGAAGTATTAATGCCACGGTTGAAGTAGTTAAGTACGACTGGGGTGAATAGCAGTGTGATTCTTATGTGGAGCGAAAGTTCGTCTGCTTCTTTTGCAGAGGTTGTGATGACGTTCTCTGATCGGGAGGTCACTGATAGTGGGCAGATCTCAAGGCAGCTTGCTTTGAAGCCACTATCCTCCAATCAGAGCTCGACATCCTGACGTCACCGCAAGCCCCGCAAAAGAAGCAGACGAACTTTCGCCCCCCGCTTAGCTTCGTTCGACACTGTGTATATCAAGGGACGGCATGTGGTGTCTTCCCTTTGCACTGCTAAAGTCACGAATGACGCTGTGCTATTCGAACCACGATTCACAGGCTGTACCGCCTAGTCATGAGCGGCTAATAAAACTTGATTAAGCAGGCCCGTACTACGTATTATAAAGACATAATGGACTGTCGAATAAAAGAGTTCGCGAAGGCTGCCTCTCTTATGAGAGACGCCTGAAGAATATTAAGGTATTCATGTATCGTATCAGTTGATTTTACAATGGACGCGTATCCCGGGGGGGGGGGGGGGGGGGGGGGGGGGGGGGGGGAGGGAGTATGGCGGGTGGCGGCGGCGGGTAGCGGCGGCGGGTAGCGGCGGCGGGCGCCATACCACCCGCCCGTAATGCTTTATTTTCCCGGGGCCTCATCTTTCCCCTCCCCCCATACAGCATTTTGTCAAGCGCCCCTCCCCCCCGAATCAAGATCCTGGCTACGTACCTGGGTGTGCGTATTGTATGGGACCTTCGTTGGACTCGGGGACGGATTTTTCGGTCAGGCCCTTTGGGGGGGGTAGGCATTCGGCTGGCGGGGGGAAGGGGGAGGCCGGGGACAGCCTGCTGAGATTTGACGTTAGGGTCGGAACGTTGCTCAGATCTATTTTGTTGACCCAATATTTGCTATGTCCCCAAAACCTAAACTTTTGGCTGGTGTCTATCAATGATTTTATTGAACCAAAGTTGACCTTGGGGAGCGGCTCTCCCCCCTCCCCCCTCAATCTGACCTTGACTGTACTGCAAGTGCACCCATAGAAGTTAATTTTGGAAAGCAGAGACGACAGTTGGATGACGATACAAAGTGTGTTGACCATTTTATTTTACGTATTCTTTTTTAATGAAAAGAAAGAATGGATTGGGCTGGGGTTTCAGCTTTCGTGCTGGAGAGGAGGCGCCTAACACACTGCTACATTTTATCTAGGGAGTTTTGAGCAGCAAAAGCATTCGCATCTTTCAGCGATGGTGGTAACGCGGTGTGAGAATCGCGCTCTCTAACTCCTGAATGATAGGCTTGGCAATAAAGGTGCGTGCCCACACCTTCCTGGGGTGAAAAAATAAAGTAAGGCTCTAAAACTGGTCGTATGAAGCAAGACTAGAATTACTTCCCCGTCGCAGACCCCGCCTCTTACTGCTTGCTCTCCTACGACAATCATCCAGATGACAGTCACTTTGATAGGCGCCGGCGCGCCCCCTATAGGTCGTGAAAGTTGCGAATAGGCGCCGGCGTATGGCTTTCAGATTTGCTTTCCTTTCGCAAATGCTCGTAAATATATATATATCCCCCCCTGTAAACCGTCCCCTCCAGGCCGTCGCGCCATCCTTATCTTAATAAAGTGCAGTGATGTGATTGCTGCGCCAATTGCGCCAAACTGCGCCAAGGGGCAAACCCTGCTACATCCTGCTACATTTTGCCAAAATGTGGGTAATCTGCTCCAAGCCTGCGCCAAAAGACCAATTTTGTTTGTGTTTCAAATTGAAACTAAACTGAGTACCGTAATTGAGCATGCGTGAGCTAGGTAGCGCAAGCGGCAGCCCGACAAAAAGTACCCTGTATCAATCGTCCATCCGGTCTTGCATAGTTTTTCCCGCCGTCTCTCGTTTCATGCTCTCGTCGTGTCTCATGTGTCTCGTCTCGCGTGTTTTCAAAAAAGGAAAAAAAAAAAAAAAATAAAATCTACGATACACGCGGGCGTGTGTGGACGCTTCAGTCGTTGCACAGACTGCTCCAAGTACTTTTTGACTCTGGCTCGCGATGTCTTGAATCAATGCGCTCAGGTTCTTATTTTTCTGTGTGTTTAGCTTGTACCTCGCCTGCCGGCCTGGCAAGCACGTGCCGCTGAACTGTTTTTTGTCGTATGCTGGACAATTACACTTTTCATACAATTTTGGAAACCAGTTGGCGACGGAGCAGAGTGGCATGGTGTCTGTTTCGATCGCACAGCCATCTCCACTCTTGCGACGAAGCACGTGCAATTGCAAGTCTGCCGAAGTTGCCCTCATGTGCATGCGAACATGACTGCACGACAGAGGCACCAGCCGGGAAGCTTGCAACCCATTGTTTTATGTTTGCTTACTTTTGACGAAAATCTGGCACGTCGGGAACCAGTAAAACGGTGGCAAGCGGTTTTTCGGAGTTGCTCGGCAACGCCCACAGCACTGTACACTTGTGGGATGTCTCAATGTCTCTTTGGAGACTTGAAAGTGGACATTCATTACTAGCCGAAGGCAAAGCGAGGCTTGCAGCAGACTTGCAGAAATTTTCGAAAAGCAAAAAGAAAAGCACCCGCTAGTCTGAATGCACCTTTGTCTTGTAAAAAAAAATTGGGTTGTGTGTGTGTTTATACAGCCTAGAACTTGGTCTGCCTCACAGGGGCGACGAGTCTCCCAGCTGTAGATGAGAAATTTAGCCAGTGCGGTAGAGCCGCTAGCCTGGGGTCTTTAACGTGCACCACGCAGTAGTGATACACGACCGCACGCCGGTACGATGCTCATCCAGATCGAAACGGGCAGGGGTGGGGCTCGAACCCAGGATCCCTGGGTTCTGCAGCGCGAGCTTTCGCTCCACGTGCTCCGAGCTGGTGTGCGCTAGACCACTCGGCCACCGATCCCCCCCTTTGTCTTGTACTGCAGTATAGTTGCGTGTTTCATCAGTGGGAGACAGTTTCCATTTATTATATTGTATATAACAGTAGTCAACCTAATGCTGTAATATTTACTATATACTAAGCTGGTTATTTTCAAATTAATTTTATTAAGTGCAGTTTGGTTCTTATTTACCTATAACGGGTACATATACATGTAGAATTTAAATGAAGCATTGCAAAATGTGTTATGCCTTTGGCATTTCAGTTACATGTTGAGAGACTCCCAAATGGTCTAACTTGACCGTAATTTGTTTATTGCGGCGACCGAAGTGCCCTTCGTTCGTCCAGCACCTAAAACGAATATGTTTATTTTCCTAAGAATATCTGCTTTAAAAGCCTCTTTTGCTGCTCCGAAGCACTGTTTTGGCCGCTCCCAAAGCCACTTCTGCTGCTCCAAAACACTCTTTTGGCTGCTCCAAAGGCCACTTTTCCTGCTCCAAAACACTGTTTTGGCTGCTCCAAAAGGTGCTCCAAAACGGCTTACGCCAATCACATTACTGAAAGTGTAACAACAACAATATATATATATATACATATATGTGTTTGAAAGCCCCGCCCTCGCGCCTGTTCTTTGGCCTCTGCTGCACGGAAATCATTAAATAGTTTTTTTTCTTTTTTTTTATTGGGTTGTTTTTGGAGTTTGTTGCTAAACTCGCTACTCTTTCGCGGTTCGCGGGGTCCGCCCAAGGCTCTGAGCGGTGTCCGTAAACTTGCTGGTCAAGGAATGCTTAATTTATCGAGGCGCAGACGGCGCTAGGCTTCGTCTTCATTTCATTTGGCCCTTATGACACGACGGGGCCTCGTAAATACACTTCTCGAAGCCTCTTTTCCCAGGACAAAGCCGACGCCTGTTTCTCTCTTTTTTTATTTATTTATTTGGGATATTGTTGTGTGAGTCGTTCGTCCCAGCTTCTGTCGTCCTTTGCCGTCCCCGGTGCCAAGCTGTGCCCGCGTCTTCTGCGTCCCGTCGAGTGTCCGAAGAGTTTGCTTTTGGCCGCATGGACGCTTCGGGAATGTCTCGGCGCCAGCTGGGAGCTGCTTAATTGGCCTCCCGCCGCGATTCTTGGCGGGGGGCACTTGCGTCCCAGCAGACATCCAACAGCGCGGGCGGATCGCTAACTCCTTTTCTTTTTGTTCATGAACGAGAGGAACACCGAGCTAGCCTCTTGGACCCATCTTGTTTATTCGTTTGCGGGTTGAGAAACGCGGAACATGTTCGTCCCACAAAACCTTCCACTTCAGCAGAGCGAACGTGGAGAGGGAAAGAGGAGAGGCGAGTCCAGTTGCCCCCTACCCTCTCCGGCGTTAGCTCTGCTAAGGTGCGAAGAAGGGAGGGTTTTGTGGGGAAGAACTTGTCTGACTTTTCTTAACCCGCAATAGAGTCTCGTGCTCGGTTTATTCTCCCACGATAGTTGATACACTCCGTTTATCACTAAGCTGCCAATGGGAGGGAGCTACGTGCTCCTCAGACCAGTCATGAGTCTATCTTTAGCCACGTGATCAGGCTCCTGCCCTTACCCACGTGTGTGTACCACTGTGTAGGCGTTGTATGCTTAGCCACGCGAAGAAAGCGATGAAAGGGAGGCGGTTGATTAGTCCGGTGAGCAAGTAACCTCCCACCGACTGGCAGCTAAGCCTATTGGTAGCCTCATCAGAATCGGACGGTTGGGAGAGTGCCTGGCTGACAGACAGGCTGCTTCGTCTGGTGTGCGCTGTTAACAACGCCCGCTGTGTGGGGGAGGCATTTCGACACGTTCGCCGCTGCCCCTTTCACGGTCATACTGTCGGCGGACCTGAAGGTGGTCGGTTTCGTGGTTTCGCACCTTCGCGCATTTCAAATCACGCGTTCAACTAATCTGCCAACTTCGCTTTCTTTTTTTTTTTTTTTTTTTTTGGTGGAAGGGTGCGGTTTTTTTTTTTTTCCTTTGCTCCTATACAGAAACGTGTGGTGTGCCAAGTTGAACCCTCCGCTGATTAGATTGCCGGCTGACTTAGCTAAAAAAAGAAAAAAAACAAAAACAATGTTGACGAAGATAGCAAGAAATTGCCGAAATGGTTCTATTGTTGAGTGTTGGTGCATTTCTGGAGCCTCGTCAAATAAAAGTGCGCGTCGGGGGAAAAATAAACGTTTTAATGACTTTGATACCTAATCTTTACTGCCAAGTTCCATCATTTCATTGTTCCCCCTCGTGATACTTTACTACTCGCCGCGCGCAATTTCGCGAAAGCGACACGAATGAAATTTGAGAGCGTCTCGTGAAATGCGTTTCAGGCCTTATAATTGACTCGCTCGGTCCGCTAACGTCGCTCGCTTCGACTCGAGGCGCCAAGTCGCATCGGACGGCGTCGCAGTAGCTGACGGGCGATCCTTTGTCGCGCGCTCTTTCGGTGACTGGCCCTGAGATGGGGGGGCGTCGTCTCGATGGCCTTTTTGTCCCTTGGCCCTCTCTCCCATCTGGGGAGCGGCAAGAAGCGCTCGGCCGTGCTGCGGGCGGAGCGGGGAACAATGGAGCTCGGTGTCTTGTCCCGCGGACGGGTCACTCGGCGAGATGGGCTCGTTCCGCCAATGCATTCCGCTGATGGCATCCTCTCGGAATCCTCCGTCTACCCTCCTGCTGCTGGTCTATCGTCTCTGTCCCGCTGTCGCTCTGTTTGAGACCCCGTGCCGCTCGGAGATGCCTGCCTCGCAGCTCTTTAGTCTGTTTTTTCTTTCTTTTCCTTCTGTTTTTTTGCGAGGACGATCTTTCTTGTAGCGGAAAGCCCGTGCCTGAGCAAGTCCGGGCATATCGTATCGTGTTCTTTTATTCTTTTTACCATTTATGCGTCGGTGGGAATACATGCATAGTGTCTTTTCCGTATAATGCGAACGAGATGTCTTCAGTGAAAAACGGTACTGGTCAAGACGCCCTGTTCTTTTTGGCGTCTTGGGCTCTGCAGTGAAAATTGAACTGTGAAGTTTGTTGCGACGATTGTTCAATTTCAGCGCTGCTTTCTTCGTGCTTATATAACTCGCTCGTTTTGTACGATGAGGTCTCTTATTTATTTTTTAAGACTCGTGGATTTCCGCCCTGGCATTACATACGGTATGCGGTATAGCGCCATCGGGTGTGCTGACTCGAGACTACAGATCACCGGAAATGCACGAAAATAAGTTCACTGCCATCCTCTTTGAAGATGCCCGTAAAAGACTCGTTAGTTTGGGCTGTTGGTGTGACATGCCCCAGAACAGCGATCACAAAAAGCGACCACAAAAGAGAAGAGCACCTTTCTTTCGTGGTCCTTTTTTGTGTGCGCTGTGAACATATTTCGATTTCGGAGGTAAAAGATTGAGGTTTCCAGTGTATTTATTTAAAACGTTTCTAACTATAGTGTCGTTTAGATGAACGCCGAACCTGCGATGGGCTTACATTTTGCAAACTTGCGATTTTTGTTTTTCTCGTGTTCGTTTTTGACTTTTGTAACCTCATACAAAGTTGAGTTTATCGTAACCCCAAACCTAATGTGAGTGTTTCTTTTTTTTTTTTTTTTCCGTTGATTGGTATTTTACACCAACGATGTGTGACGTCTTGAGCGCGACTGTGAAAATGATGGTTTCAACGAAAACTGCAAAATCGTAGAGATGAAACTGGGCTCGTCAGAGTGCTTGGCCAACCATTGGAACTGCTATCTCCTTTTCTCTTTCACTCTCTCTCTCTCCTTCTTCCTCTCCCCGTATCTGGCGTGCTTGGACGGAGCTGGTTGGCGAGTTGATGCCCGTTTCATTTGGCGGGCCCACTCCACTCATTCGTGTCTCCTCTCTTGTCGGAGCCTCCTTTGTTGTCCCGCTCGCTTTTCTCTTCGGCCAGCGCTCCGCTTCGCCAACGGCGCCCTCGTCGTCGCGCGGAGATTCACGATTACATCCGAACGGTTGGCTGCGTCGGACGGATCTGTGTGTTTGTTGCGTTCTCTGTCGCCAGCATTTCTTCTCTGTCGGCGGGCAGTCTGCTTAAATATTCGGGAATAGCGCCTCTACGGTCGCGATTGGTGCTCGTCGATAATCCGTGTAAACAAAATGAAAAAAAAAAAAAAAGAAAGCGCCGATGTTGCGTTAGTATTAGCAGTGTCGCGCGGCGTACAATCTTAGGAACGGTTGCACCCCGTCTCCGTAGGAATGTTATAAATAGGTTGCGTTTCAAAACGTACCCCCCCCCCCCCCCCCCCTTGCCATCATATTGAGGTATTTAGCGGACAAGGTAGAGAGAAGAAGAACAGGGCAGAAAAGCGGCGCTACTCACAACTACGTTTACTGACAAGAAAAAAAAGAAAAAAAACCTCCCCCCCCCCCCTAAAAAAAAAAAAAAAGCAAGGTTAAGAAGTTTAGTTAAATTATACATGATGATTGAAAACCTGAGACTGTGGTTTGAAAACGGAAACTCGTGAAGTAGAAAGAAAAAGGGACAGACGTTGTCTGTCCCCTTTTTCTTTTTACTTCGTGTATAACTTACACCAGCTTGCCTGCACTTTAACCGTTTTTTCATAGTTAAATTAATTGTTCATCCGTCACGCTTGGGCTTCCGAATGAGCCTACGTCGATCGTCCTTCTCGCGTGCGCTGTTGTCTTTTGTACTATCTGCGTCCCCTTCCGGTTTCCCTCGCCAGAGCGTTGGACTTTGTACTCCTTGGAGAGAGTACTTCAGGATCGCGAGTTGGCTGCTCCTGTCGGTGGTGGAATTTCTTTCCGGTCGGACTGGGCTGCGCCCGTTCGAGGTTCAGTTCGAAGAACAGGAATGAGTCAGAATGACTCGTCGCAAGCTATACACGAGTGCGGACCACTGCCACCTTAATATACCCCCTGGTGGAAACTCTGCCGTCCGTTAACAAACAACGCAAGCCTGTCCGCGCATGCAGAACAAGTGCGGGCGCTTTCAGGCACCTGCATGCGCGATCGAAGTTCACCTACGCTGCTCTTTGTTCAAGCTGTCGGCTGACGAGCAGCTGCAGGGTGTCTGGTGGTGAGTACCGGAGAACAGGAAAACGCTAACACCGTCATACGACTAGTGAGGGCGACACGGAAGCAATAGATGAACGCACACATCGTCCGCGTGGAAGTTCCGAGTTGAGCACATATCATTTAGTTTATTTCAATATTTTCTTATCCAAATCGGTATCTACGAAACTAAACCGGCTCGATAAAAACGAAATCAGCACATGTACTCGAGGCAGTCCCGAGGAAAACTTGGAGTAGGCGGTTTTTGTGTTTACTCCGCTCCTGGTTCAAACTGGGAGGCACTCACTTGGTCGAATGGCGTTTTAGCAAATGCCGACGTTTCACCGAATGACACTTCAGCGAATAGACGGCCGCCTCGAAGCGGCGTTATACGTACGGGTGGCCCAAATGGGTTAACATTTTTGCAATGAGCCGCCGCAGACTGTCGCCGCAAAGCGGAGCGCGGGGAGGGGGGGTTAACACGCACCCCCTTTATTCGCTAAAACGTCAAAAACTAGTCCCTTTCCTGCAATTGAAGCTTCGCGGTTGCAGAGACACGCTCGGTTAAACTGGTTATTGCAAGCGAGGCCGGAAGTCGTGAAGGGATATTTGTAGACGCGTTAAGTGATGCGTATAGTTTTTTTATTGTCAAGCAAGGTTCAGGCTGAAATGAACTGCAAAGAAAATGAACGGTTCCAGAGTGCTTGCGAAAACATTTTGTTTATCGTCTTGCCGTTTCTCGTCACCGCTTGCCGGCTTGTAGGAGCCCCGTCGTGTTGCCTTTCCAGATGCATGGACAAAATGTCTTATACCCGTGCCACACGGGCAACTCGAATGCCATTTACAACGAATGACATTCGTGTGATCAACGAATCGGCTCGCAATCTGTCGCGCGTGGAACGCCCCACGCTCGGAGTGTCGCGCGCTGATTGGCCGATCGTTCAAATGTCATTCGTTGTAAATGGCATTCGAGTTGCCCGTGTGGCTCGCGTATAATTGCAACTAAACGAGCTTACATATGGCGAATTCGGGTGGTCAGTTGCCGGCGAGAACGAGCCGGCGGAACCGGCAACCAGAAACGCGCCGGCGGCACGCCACGTGACCCTCACCACCCGAACACGAAACGCCAGACGGTGGCAGTTTACTTCGTCTCATGCCCGCGCGACACCGCTATGGTGTACTAGAAGACTGGGCAGTGTAGCGAGCGCCGGCGGAGGGCGGGCTCTTTCAGCGATGACCGGATCGGTGGCCGCGAGAGGGCGCAACGTGTAGTAGGCGTGCTGTCGGAGTGCGGAGCGCAGGCGGCGGTAGCGCTTGGCTGGCTTGGCGTTCTGCACGGGTTCGATTGCTTCGTATTGTTTGGCTAACTCTTTACGGTATTCTTTAGTTCTGCTGTTTCACATATTATTTATCGCACTAATTCGTTGCCAAATGCTTTGCCCGAGACGTGCATCTTCGGGCAGGACACCACAGTACACATCGCGACACCGACATTTACTTCGAAAGAGTATTAGCGAGGACGAACTTTTATCACCTGCATTATAGACCCGAATGAGCTTTTTCCCCAGCAATTAGAACTTTGCTGAGATCCTTTGATTTCTCATAGAAAAACCATCGATCGCTTGTTCGCGCTAGCAATGTTGCGTTATGAATAGCTGCGGGAAATCCATCCCCCAGGGCAACGTTCGGGAAGTCTCTTGAAAGAGACGTCCCAAACGTGTGTAATCCTCTGGGTAACATAGGATAAGCATGCTGATGGCATGATACTTAAACAAATGTGTGCTTTTGTGACCCTATAATTTCGCTGTCACTGTAGTTATGATCAATAAAATCCGTGGTTGAAGCAAAATGGGTCTTACAAAACGGACTATATCGTCTACTTCTGTAGGCTGCGTGGAGATGCCACCGTCGACTCTCGCAACTACTTCCACGGGCTTTCGAAGGAATTTCCAGCACTAGCCTTTATCGTATTTGCTGTTACTACGTAGGGTCTTCAAACAGGACTGTGCGAATAGTTAGAAAAATGTATCCACTCACCAGCTCTGGTAGTAACCACAGTGGATAAATTCTTATTTATCCACTGAGCACCAGCTATATTGATGTGTGTGGGCACCAGGGCACACAGATAAAATTTTAATCATGCACTGGGCGCCAGCGCACAGATGAGATTACACCCATGGATTCCGGAGGCGATGGTACTTGCTTTTCCCAAGAGCTCGGGAGAGGGGGGCTCCCGAGCTCCCCCGTAGTCGGCGCCTATGGCGTTTTGTACCTCTACATTCTCCAACATGAGGTCATGATCTTGATGAGCTTCGACATCTTCAGGATAAAGGACTCAGTATCTTCCGCTGGGCCATAAGACCCTTCAATTTTCTTGCGGTAAAAAAAGAGGCCTCTTAGCACCTCCTCATTGAAGAGACGGAGTGCTGGGCCAACCCTCATCTTTTTAAAACCGTTAGGAGAGAGAGAGAGAGGAAAAAAAATAATTTGCTGATGTGAGGCTATAACCTTTAACGTCACATTTTCACAGTCACTTCTCCAAGCCTTTCTAATGCAGTCAGCGTGCACAGGACCCTTCGGTGTGTCCAAACCAGTGTCTATAAAACCGATTTAGCAAATGGCCACTTTAAAGTGCAAAAAGTCCGAAAAAAAAAAATGTAGAGGACGACTGTCATGACTGCCTGCATTACCTGAAGCAGAGCAGGGCCGTACCCAGAAAAAAATTTCGGGGGGGGGGGGGGGGGGGGGGGGGGGGTTTCGGGGACAACGGCGGCCATTTTGTCTTATTTTCGCCTATGAATCATGTGCATCGGTGGCATATAATGGAGAGTTATAGCAAACCGAAGAACCGGTCCCGGTTTGGTACCCGGTAGCCGACCGGTGCCGCTGCGCGTGCGCAGAGGTGGAGATTAAAATCGGCTGGCTGCAAGTGCACCGACCAGGGCCGTACCCAGAAAAAAATTTCGGGGGGGGTCAGAACCCCCTATCCCCCCCCCCCCCCCCCCCTGCATGGTTACGGCCCTGAAGCAGAGTCTCCCTGTCACTCCTTTTAATGTTGCGGGACGACGACTGACGCCGATCGAAATCGAGAGGGGCACGAAAAAGGGAACGGGCTTCTTTGCAGGACCGGTAGCCACTGTTGCAACCCGACACGGGCCCCAGGAATTGAGGTTAGGGAGGGGGGGGGGGGGGGGGGGGTTCGGGGGGCATTGAGAATATAAGAGTCGTTGCGAATTAAAGGGGCGCTTTCGGAAAAACAAGGGGGGAGTGCACCCCCGTAGAGGGGTGTAGGGAAATCACTGCCCCGACACAAAACACGTCCCGTCTCTCTTATCCCGCCGTTTTTCCGTCATTGCACGCGTTGTCTACATCCCACTGAACGGCACCGATCACAATCCATTTCACTCAAGCATTAAAAAAAAAAAAAAAACTGCAGTAAAACAAGGCGACGACGCGAACCACGCGATCACAGGCAGTACGACCACGCGGCAATCCGAGCGGGAAGGAGCACGCCTGTTACCCGCAGCGCCCCCTGGCGTCCTTGCGCTCCGTCATCGCTGCGCCGACCTCCTCCCTCCGTTGCTTCTCGGCGCGGACGACACACTGCCCAGTTCTAGTACACCATAACACCGCTAGCGAGAGCCTGTCGCCGCCGTCACTCATGTCCCAACGACTTGGATTGACTTTCGTAGCGGCTGCTAAAGTTACTTCAGACCAGTTTCGTTCTTTCGTTCATTTTTTTTCTCACTGACCTTCTCTCTCATTTCGGAAGTGACGACACCGGATACAGTCTGGCGCCCACTCGCCCGGCCGTTCGGAGCTCGGGCGGAAAAAGCGCCGGAAAGTTGCCGGTGCTTGCCGGAGAACCACCACCCGAACGGTGCGCACCGGCCGGAAACTGACCACGCGAACACTATTGCCGGTTTTCCGGCAAAATAAGTTGCCGACGATTGACCACGCGAATTCGCCAATAGCTTTCACTATATGGAACTCGTAGCCCCAAATAGTCGAAAATGTTTCCCGTCGCTTTTTGCCCCAAAAGCATCACGGTGTGTACGTTTAGCTTCATGTTAATACTTTATTTGACAACTAATTACGACTCAAGTTATCGTTAAGGCGGGAAGGATTAATTTCGCTTCTTCGCTGCGCGCGATCGAATCGGGTTCTCGTTCTTGTTGCTGGGCATCTTCTCTCCTACGCCATGCTGTCTCGAGCTGTGAGGTCTTGAGTCCAATCTCTGCTCTTACACTCCTTCACAACATCCGTTTGAAGCCCGGGCAGCTCAGGCGTTGAATTAAAGGGGCTGTGCAACGATTCTCGGACTTCAGGTCGATAGGTGTGGGAGTTAATCCCTACAACCCGTGGAATGTGGAACAGAAAACCGTTTTTCGATACGTGCCCTACTTTTTTTTTTTTTTAACAAAGTAAAAACAGATTGAAATATGTGCCTCCCGCGGGCACTCTCAACTCTCACGCCGTCTTTCCGGTAATATGGTTGTCACGTGGTTTTGACGTTTAATGGGGCGGTAGGTTTCCGGATTCGCAGGCGGCTTTGGCTGGGTCCTCAGCGAGCGTTGCCATGGCAGCCAGGGACGCTGAAAGCTCGCAGCTCGCTCTTGTAGCCTCAGCTACTCTGGCATTTAGAACGAAACAGAGTATAAAAAAAGCTGTAGTTGGGGAAGCGTAATGACGCACTTTCGAAACGCGAGCCGAATATTCTATTTTGCTCGCGTGGAGCGCTGCTCAAAACTTGGGAGCTACGAGACTATGGGCAAGTGGGCAACGCCACAGAGCAGAAATGGTTTTGTTGACCTCTGATAGGTGGCGCCACTAAAACTACAAATAATACTATTTCGTAATGGTAGGATCCTTTCGATACATTTGTTTATGTTAGTACGACCAGATTTCTAAAAATAGGCCTTAAGTTTAGCAGATAATTGTACAACTTGCCAATGTTTTACACGTTCCCCATTTTCACGTCCACGTCACACCGGCCGCGCCCTGTGGTTTCGACAACCACCGCTGTGCGGCTGCAGGCCGGTAAAAAAACGGTTTTAAAATGTCCAATTACTTAGTGAAATGAGCAACATTTCACAACTGTCACTTAGGGCGAGGCACATAGGATACAAATTACAGGCTGCGATTTCTTTCAACGTTAATATTGTCGCACAGCCCCTTTAAGGGCAAAAATACGAGACAATATTTAAACACGACTCCTGACTTTTTTTTTTTTTTTTTTTTTTTTGTTATTGCGCATCCTTTCCTCGCCATTCGTGGTGGTGTGCGTCGAGTAGTAAGTGGTCTTCGAGGCATCAATTTTAAATCGCTTCTGTTTCACTGACATTTATGCGTTGTCATCAGCGAACCGCCCATATATTTCGACAGAGAGGAGCAGATTGGCGTCGACGACCTCTATCGTTGTCTTCTCATTTTGAACGTTCGGCGAATCGTCCTTTAGCAGAAATCAGAATCATTTGCTCACCGGAGGTACGACGTCGGTCCCATGCTCTGTAAGATCTAGCCAGCTTCGTGACAGTACAAAATGGCGCTCGCGTTCTTTGTTCGCGCCGTTGCCCTCCGTTTCCAGCCGTATACCTGGGAGGCTGTCGGTATGACCACGAGACTACAGAAGGTCTGCTTTCAGTGGTGTCTCCCCCGAAGCAGGCTGGAGTTTTTGCTCCCGTCACCATTGGGCCAGACGTCTATCCCGATGGTCGTCGGACGCCACCGAGCTGGGACTCGAAGCCCCGGGCGGTTGGGAGGGCTGCGTGTGTCGGCTTTCCCTTACGATGGACCTCAGCGGACGCTACGAGCAACGCCAGCCAATCCAGCACTGCGTGAATGTCACGTGAGATTCGTGAGAGGCGCAGCGACTCGCGCGGGACGCGCAGTCAAGTGATGCACACATTCACACAGCACCGGATGGGCCGGGAGGGTTCGGTGCGCTTCATCCCAAAGTGCAACGACGCGTAGGAACCCCCCGAGGCGGCGGCGTCCGCGAGAGAGAAGCCAGGCGTTGCCGATCGGGCCTCGCTCCCATCTGGCGGCATGGGGGCCTCGTCTGTTTGTGGCCCCCGTCTCCTTTGTCCATTAGCGCGGCGCGAGCGCTCCTAATCGGATTGTCGCGAGCCGTTTTTCTGCCGCGCTTCGGTCCGATGCCGGCGGAACTACGCGACAATGCAGACGGCCGTCTGCTTGCTGGGGCCAGGGTTGCCGGACAGGCTTCGCCGCGCTCTGTCTCGGCGGCCGGTCCGAAAAGTGGCTCCGACGTTGCCGCCGGGTGTTGAATTAAGGTGCGGCTGTGAGGGGCGAGCCGGCATTTCGAGCGCCACGCGCATGATCAGGAAGGAAAATCAAGATGGTACAGATCGTAATTTATTTTACTACGATGATTTAAATGAACCCCCGGCGTATAATTCCCCCAAAATATTTTGTATTTATAGTTTCTCTGTTATTTGATACTTTCTATGTGAACACTCCTCGCTTTGTAATTCTATAAAATAATCACCCAGCAAGGGAGATGTATATCAGGCTGAACATGGGCGAGAAGCAGTGCTCTCATGTGACCGAATTAAAGCGTTGTGTTTTCTTCCCTCCATACACCTCGTTGGTAAGTTACGTAAAATGTTCTATCGTTAACAAAACGGTACAAAAAAAAAAAAAGTGTACTATTGCGAATAATTCAGAACGCGAAAGAAGGAGCAATAGCTTTTTTCACTAACAAAATAATTGAGCTGCTTTAGTTCTCATAAACAAAAAAATATGTTAATTAAACTCTATTTTTAATTTACAGTCATCTTTATTCCACATTGTTTTCCGTGATCAGACGCATTGATAACTCAATCTGCTATGTTTCAAAGTACCTATAGTAACAAAGAATCACCTAGTAACAACGATTCGCTTTTTTTTTTTTTTTTTAGCTACACAAGTTTAAATCAAATCAGTTTTTTTTTTCTTTTATAAATGTTGCGATTATATTGTTCACCCTGACCATGCCTTTGTCTGAGACAAAACAATAAATAAAAAAAGGTGCTGTATTTGAGTGTTTCCGCATGTGTTTCTCACACTTTAGACGCGGAGCTGGGGACCAGTCTAGCGGCTTGGATATTCTCTTCCTCAGGTCCACCGCACCAATACGATGAATAAACCTATCATTATGATTACTATTATTATTGTTTTTGTTGTGTTTTTCTGCAATGCCTCTTCGACCTTTTGCCATTAAACCTAAAAAAATCAATTTCCATTTTTTTTTTTTTTCATAAAATACCTTTATTGGGTGCTTGTGGGCCATTTTGTGTTGGTCGATCGAACTTTCCGCGTGACGACGACTCGACCTTAGGTCGGGATGCGACGGGGGTATTCGTTGACGTGTAATGGATTTGCATGTTCGCTAACGTGTTCAGCGGTGCGTCCTCCGTTTATCGTGTAGATACGCGCCTGCGTGCGCGCTGTTACCTAACCAGTGGGCAACGCTTTGACGACGCTCTGGCGTCATTTTTCATTGCAATGGAGGCGCTGTTGCTTCGCTGCTTACCCGGGTCGGTTAGTTAAGCGTTGCACGTTCGGTTTTACGACGGCGCTCCGGAGAATCCGCGTAAATAAAATACAGCCTCCCAGTCCATCGTTCCGAAGCGCGCCTTTTATTTTGTAGTTCGGAAAAAGAAGAAAGGAATAGGTTTTTCCCATATCTGCGTATGCAGCTTGAGGTACGGAGTGGCGTAGAGCGCGTTGCCGTTTTACTTCGATCCCCGTGTCGTAATGAAACCCAGGCATGAAATTTTGGCTTTCGCAAGCGTGCAGCATCGCGCCATAAAAACGCGATTTTCTTCTAATTTGATTGCGCAGTGCCGCGTGCGGCGGCCAACGCTGCTTTGGGGCGGGTAAAGCGCGCCCAGCGCGTCTAACTGGGTTAATCGAGAGCCGTAAACGCGATGGGCGGCTATCTTTTCGTGTGCGATTTCAAACGGCACGATCTCCTTCGTATCTGTGTGTGTTTGCTCGCCGATATCGTCCGAAAATTGTAACTCTGTAGGGGGGTCGAACGGTGAAATCGAAATCGCGCGCCTCGTCCCATGGGTGATGGAGCGAGCGGGAGAAAGGTGATGCACTGGCCTTGGTATATACACATTCACTGGCAACAGCCCTCCGAGACAAAAGGCGAAAAGAAAAACGCGCGTTCCCAAAACGCAAACTCGCGCGCGTTGAAAAAAACAAAAAAAGGTATAGCGGTTGTTATTGCTTTTGTTAGGCCATTGTGCTTCGTTTTCTTTTTTTAATGCTTACGCGAGACACTCTGGCCATCTCTGCTGTTTCGCTCGCAAATGCGGCGCGCGTGATGCATTTCCCGGGAGCGCGATTCTTAGCGTCGAAAGAAGTGGCGGACGTCATTCTCCCGTCGATTGCCGCCGGCTGCAAAAGCGAACAAAGAATTCAGACGCGGGTGTATTGAAGCACTTTTCGCCGCACCCTCTTTCCGCGGTCTCGCCTTCCAGCCATTTCCTCCTGCCTCAACTTAGGGCTAAGCGTCCGTTTCTTTTTCTTCCCCCGCCTCTCTCTAATGCGTCCGGAATTCCGCATTGTCTCCGGGGTGCGGTGTCGATCATAGCGGCTGCCCGCCTCTGTTTGGGGCTGCCGCATTCGAACGCTCCGTGACCCCTTTGTTGCTCTCGGAGAGAGAGAAGGATAACGACCAGGAGAGGAACCGCGGTGGCTCGATGCGAATGTCTCTCGTCCTCTGCTGCACGATTTCTGTATCCGTTGCTGTATACGTAACGCAGTCTCTGCGTGGTTCATTGAGGCTGTATCGGTAGGATTCAAACGCAGCACCGAGACTGTCCTGCGCCCAAGTTTCACCTGTTTGCAGATAGCGAAGGCTGTGTAGCTAAGCCTCGGAAACATGACAGTCGTCAGCGCCAGTGTGAGCTGGTCCAGTCTTGTGGTATCCAAAGGGGGTAAAATCTCTTATGGTGACTGGCGCCACGAGTGGTAACTTTAGCACACTACTACGCTTCCCACGCGCTCAAAGTCTTTCCAGTGATGTGATTGCTGCGCCAATTGCGCCAAACTGCGCCAAGGGGCTAACCCTGCTACATCCTGCTACATTTCGCCGAAATATGGCTAATCTGCGCCAAGCCTGCGCCAAAGGACCAATTTTGGTCGCCTTTCAGCAACGGAGGTAAACTAAGAGCCGTAATTGAGTATGCGTGAGCTAGGTGCCACAAGACGCCGCCCGACACAAAGTACCCTGCATCAATCGTCTATTCGGTCTTGCATGATGTTTCCCGTTGTCTTGCGTTTCGCGCTCTCGTCGTCTCGGGAATCTCGTCTCGCGCCTTTTTTCTTCTTTTTTTTTTTTAAATTTTCTAGCGATAGACGCGAGCGTGTGCGGACGGTCCAACGTTAGTGTGCCGGGTTCCACGCATGCCGTCACGCTGTGAAACAAAACCACGTTTTTGCGCGGCGAGAGTTACTTTGTGAGCTGATGCGCTCGCGCGACCACAGTCGCCGTGGTTGCACGACGTCGCGTGTTGCCATACCCACGTCGCTGCAGATATGGCGCTTTCTAAACTGAAACGCATCGACATTCCTGGTCTTGTTTAAATCATACGCTGCTATAAAAACCCTCTTTAACTCAATGACTGCTTGGCGAAGTTTTGATTACCTAGGTTTCTCTCGGTGGGCTTTCTTTCGACAGGGACTCCGGTACGTGAAAAATCTATCGCGAAAGAAAGTTGATGACGAGAAGCGAGCTAAAGCAACAAAGGCAATGTCTGCACGCTGAACCCGCACACCGCGCTTGTTTGTCTCGAGTTTAGTCGTTGCACAAAGCGCTCCAAGAACTTTTTGACCTTGATTCGCAATGTCTTGCGTCGATACGCTCAGGTTCTTTTTTTTTTTTTTGTGTATGTTTAGCCTGTACCTCGCCTCCCGGCCTGGCAAGCAAGCGCCGCTGGACTGTTTATTGTCGTATGTTGTACAGTTACATTTTGCATACTATTTTGGGAACCAGTTGGCAACGGAGCGGAGTGGCATGGTTTCGGTTTCGGTCGAACAGCCGTTGTCTCCGCTCGCGCGGCGAATCACGTGTAACTGCAAGTCTGCCAAAGTTGCCCTCACGTGCATGTGAACATGATTGCACGAAAGGCACCAACCAACCGGGACGCTTACAACTCATTGTTTTACGTTTGCTTACTTCTTATAAAAGTCTGCCACGTCAGGAACCAGAAAAACAACAGCAAGTGTGTTTTTTCTTTTTTTTGAATTGCTCGGCAACGTTTACAGCTTTGTATACTCGTGCGGTGTCTCAGCACCAAAAACACAAGCAGCGAGTTCCGCCCCAACACGTCACATCACAACACAACACAAAGTAGCCTTCGTTTGTCCAGATTTAAAACAAATATTTATTTTTCTAAGAATATATGCTCCAAAAGTCACTTTTTCTGCTCGCAAACACTGTTTTGGCTTCTCCAAAAACCACTTTTGCTGCTCCAAAACACTGTCTTGGCTGCTCCAAAGGCCACATTTGCTGCTCCAAAACACTGTTTTGTCTGCTCCAATAGGTGCTCCAAAATGGCTTAGGCTAATCACATCACTGTCTTTCTGAAAATTACTGATTTAGTGGTTTTCGATGACGCTGGGCAAGTTTCTAATTGGAACCATATGTCTATTTTCATTAATTAAAAAGTTCATTAACGAATTTTAATTGATTAGCTGACTCCTTGGAAAAATTAGCCACCCAAGTAATATCCCCCTGGCCGTATTACTCACTCGCACAAACCGCACAAGTATAACTTTCATAGCTTTTTAAAAAAAAAAAAAATTGTAAAAAAAAAATAATAATAATAACTGTCACGAAACCGATTCCCACACTGCGACAGTAGCAAATGTGCCATTCCAGCTTTTTAGGAGTTTAACGTATATGAAGTTCCCCACACTGCGACAGTAGCAAATGTGCCATTCCAGCTTTTTAGGAGTTTAACGTATATGAGGTTCCCCATACGTTTTTTGTGCCGCATCGGCCTGAAGTCCACTTGGCTAGCCCATATTGCCGCACGTTGTGCTCTGCGCGAAACTGTTAGCCCGAGCACGACATCGGCGCTTTTTCGTGCTTTACTAAGCCGGTGTCTTGACGAACACGGAATATTGCCGCCCAAGTTTCTGCCCCCATTCGGGACCTTCCACGCCACTTATTTATAGATTTGACGACGGTCTTTCAATTCGCCAATTAAAAAAAGAAAAAGAATAAAAGCGATTGGTCGTGCGAGGCAGCTGTGTCGTGCTCTGGCCCTCGTCCACTTGGGAAACTCGGATAAAAATGTTTCGCTTTTATTGGCCGCCTGTAGCAGAGTGAAAGGCCGATAGATGAGCAGCCCGTACACGTCCCGTATCTAACACGAGTCTTTAATATATAAACCTATTTATCAATGCAACTTGATTCCTCGACATTGTTTTTACGACAGTACTAAAATATCGATTCCGGACAGTATGAAAAGGTAGGATTTCATACTCTATTCGTTGGATCTTTATAAGATACTCGCTGTATAAAAATTAGAAAGAAATAGATTTTCTGAAGATTGTTTGAATAAGTCTGGGCGATAGTCTGGTATTTTCTCATATATCAAATGTTTACGTATGTTTATTTCTTAAGCTCAGCGGCCTCTTGGAGACAGCGAAATTCGCTTCTGATTATGCAGGACTTTGGACATCGACACTTGCCGAACCTAACGTTACCGCTTTCGGCATAAAGCGGAACCCAGGACTAGAGTCTAAGGAGACTGCGGATTGACGGCACGTGGATATCTCATATCTTACGGCACAAGAGGACATCAGTGTTCTTTCACATCTTACACAGTTTAGTCTGGAGCACTAAAGCGTGTGGCTGTAAGTTGGTGGAAGAGTAAATTTTAAACATCTGACAGCATAGTGTTCCAGCTGCTGCACTCTAAAAAAACACAAAACGTGCGTTAATTTTTTCGCACAACACTCGGAGAGCCAATCAGCGCAACTTACGGATTTAGCTCAGCGAATGACGATGCCGAAACGTATATTTGGGCCAGGCACGTAGCCAGGGAGGGAGGCATGCCCCCCCCCCCCCCCCCCAAAGTCTTCCATTTTGCTGGGACCTCCTCTAACCCCTCACCCTCATACAGCATTTGGTCATACCCCCCCCCCCCCCCCCCCCAACCCGAAACAAAATCCTGGCTATGTGCCTTGTTTGGGCCCAAAGACGCAGTCTGAGTAGTGACATTAAAGGGATGTTGAACCGAAATCTGGATTCCCCAAAACACGCGGCAAAAGCGTGCAACGGGATGCTACAAACACCAAAACATCACTCATACAGCGATATCTCGAACGGATGACCGCATTTTTCAAAAAAAGAGGCACATCTGGCAGGAATGTTGACGTCATGTTTCTCCGAGAAGGAGAGGGAACGGCCTCGCGTCTTCTCCGCCTCGCGGCCTCGAGGGAGCGAAGCGAAAAGAGGAAGAAACTAGGTATCTTCACATCACGCGCCTCGTCGGGCTGGTTCAATCTCGACTTCTTTTTCCAAAAATACGGCCGTCCATTTGAGATATCGCCCTACTAGTAGTGTTGTAGGGATTGTGGCGTCCCGCCTACATCTCCAGCATTTTTTTTTTTTTTTTTTTTTAAATTTAAATTTTGGTTCACCATCCCTTTAAGCAATGCAAGCGTGACGTTTTGCTTGATGTCACAACTCAGACTGTTTCTTGGCCTAAACATGTGTTTCGGCATCGTCATTCGCTCAGCTGCCTCCGTAAGTTGCGGTGATTGGCTCTCCGAGTGTTGTCCGGGAAAGCAGACGCACGGGCTTTTTTTAGACTGTAGCTCTGTCCTCGGCTCTATTGTACCTCGGTTCGGAATCATTATGGTTGGACTGTCTGCAAAATGGCCCGACCTCGGGCAGTGAGTAGATTATTCCGCAGTTCCGAACCGATATGTTCTTTGTCGTCCGACAGTCTGCACCCGTCAGATCCGACCGATAAATACACTTTGTACCCTAGATGTGACTTTTAGCTTTGCCCGTCGTTTACAGCGGCATACGGAAGATCAACAAGTACCCAAGGATGCCAGAGTGCACCCTCTTTTTGGTTCATGTCCTGCCGCCGCGGCCTTTTTACAGTTGCCTGGCCATTTTGGGGGCCTTGTAAGAATATGATTTCGGTCGACCAGAAAAAGGGGAAAAAAAAAAAGGGCAGATATGGTCGTCTGTTTAATTTAGCGGAAACGAATCGATAGACTAATATCGTCGGCGCGGGTCGGAAAAGAAGCGAATGGGGCGACTGACGCGGAGAAAAAGAATGCATCCTAAAAAGACGGGGACGTAGAAAACGACAGACGTCGGCCCCGCCGTTGAATGGGCTGGCTAGAGACGTCTCCGGCCTATTTATCTCTCCGGGAGAAGAAGCCTTTAGCTCCAGTGCCACGAAAAGGCGATTTTCCCCATTAGGCGGTGCTTCCTTTGCGCTCTTAGGCGCTCTTTGCGTGGGCCCATTCCAGTTCGGCCCGCGAAAAAAAAAAAAAAGGAAGGAAGCGGGGACTTCCGGCGATTCGTTTCCATTTGAAGATGCGCCGTTTGAAACAGTGCGAGCCGTGCAACCGCGCCCCTGCTGCTGCTGCACGGCGCCGGAGCTTGCGCCCGGACTCCGTCCGCAGACTCGGAGGCGCCACTTTGTCAAAGCTGCGTGATACGCGCTCTCCATGCGTACAATCTACCGCCAACTCAGTTGCCCGCCGGTCGATGTAGCTGTGACTGATGGAAGACGTCGAAGCGGGGCGATTTGTTTCAAAATCGCCGATTTATTCTCGCGATTTTCCCCGACTGCGCGTTATTTCTTTCGGGAATATCGGAGACGTCCCGCCGGCGGGTATTCGGAAGCACCGAGCACGTGAGCGAAAACCCACTGCAATACGTGTCACGGTGAACCGACGGCGACTGTTACCATAGCAACCTTATGGCTGCGTCACTTTTGGTCCTTCGGCCTGCTTCGCAAAATGGGCTCACCTTATACCTTAATTTTGTTTTTGTTCTATTCAAGGTGAAACGCGCAATTCAAATATTCTTTTTCTCCAGCTTTTTTCTTTATTGTTTTCTTTCGTATATTTAGACACAATCTAGGTACCTTCCAGTGCCTCTTGACTTGTCTCTCAAAATAACTACGCGAAGGTATTCGAAACCAGTATAAAAAGAACTTCGAACGCTTCTCCTAGAAGTTCCAGAGCGGAATCCGACATTGCGCTAAGATGTCCAATGAAACCCGGTAACTCTGTCTCCCCCATTTACCGATTCCCGCAGGCTAAGGAATATGCCCCCACGCAGTGTCGACACGATCCATTCACGTCATTCCTCGTGTCTCTTCAGCCTAGAAACATTCTATAAAAAAGGAGAGCGGGAGAGGCTGAAGGTCGCTCCGCATGCACGCGAGAGGAGACTGCCGAGGCGGTTGCCCCGCTATAAGCCAACACCCCCTCTAGGAGGTGTTGTATAAGCCCCTCTTTACCCCCGCCGCACCCACGCGACGACGGCGCCCCTCACGGAAAGGCACAGCGCGGTTGTCTGGCTCCGTTCTCTAATCCAGGCCGCGTCCCAACAGGGATTATCCGTCTCGCGCGTTGGCGATCCCCGCCGCCGAGCTCCGTTACTTCGCTCGCCGAGGTCTTCGACGAGAAATAAAAAAGGAAACCACAAGCGGCGGTGTCGACACCCCTTGGGGACATCACGCTGTCGCGGCCGTTAGTGCCTCCAACGGGGCCACGGATGTTTGCATTCGATGTTTCTCAGAATCGTTTTTCTTGCCGACTCCCCAGGGCGACATTTCTCTATCTCTTTGTGGTCGAAAGGGATTCTTTAGAGAACGATGGACACAGCGCAACTTGGAACAGTGATGCCAGCCTGCTTTGTGTCCTCCGCCTTATCTCAGTGCGCTTTTTTATGTTTCGGTTTGTCTAACCTTCGGGATAATTGGGTAGGATGGGGAAGGAGAGATTTCTGGACGTGTTTCTTCTGTAAGTTTTGCAACCGCCGCCGGCGCGTCTGGTAGTAGTTATACTTGTTCGAGATGATGGTTTGTGGAGCAACCCTCGATTCCCAGCCCCTTTCTTTTTGTTGGCTTCCTTTCTCCGTGATGTCGCAAATATCGCTTTTCGAGACGACGGTTACAGAACGGTTGCAGAGACGGGCGAAGCTGACGTGGCGTTCGTGTACGCGTGCTTGGCTTTCTCGTTAGCCGGCCTTGATCCCCCCGGGCGTATTGCGGGCGCTGTTTCGAAAAGCGAACTCCTTTACCACTTTAAAAGAGTTTACCGCTCTGGGCATCATTGTAGCCTCGACTTGCAGCAATCCCTCTCTTGCAGCGTTCCATCTATTGCGCCCAGACTCGTAATCAGTCGGCGTACAAGCGAAAACAACGATCAATGAATACCCGATGTATACTGCTTATGTTGTTCAGCCTTTAGGAATGTCTTTCCTTTAAACTTAAAACTGCCGTGTGGCGCCTGAGATTGTTATGAAGTTGAGGACAAAATATTAGTAATTCGGCCGACTGGACAGGTTACGGTTATCCCCCCGATTCCTCCGGGCTCGTTATGTTCGCGCATTGACGTCAATATCCGTAAAACAGCCACTTTCTTTAAAAAGAAAACTGTCGGTAAAAAGCAATAATTAGCTTCTTTTTAGTGGATACATTTCGGTTTCAAGGTCTGATTTTGAGCATAATTTCCGGTATACGCCTTCAAACTTGTTGTTTGAAGTTTAGATTAATTGTAATAAACACTTCTTAAATAATAATTCTGACCATCATACCTAAGCGACCAGATTGCAATACAAAATATTTTGGTGTATCGCTCTCAGTTTTGTAATTGACAATGCTTCGAAACTCTACTCGCGGCAAACAAAAGAAATCCGCTGTCCTTCGCTGCATGCTCCATTGGCATTGCTTGAACAAACGAAGGATGTCTCTTTGCGATATATGAAGTGTTAACATTTTCTGTCTTACTTATTTTTTTTTTTTTAATTGCGGCCATTCGCTTTATGTGTTTCATCTTTAAACACCTGCGGTAGAATAAGCAAGTCCCTTCACATAATTTCTCCGCCCCTCAGAAAAAATGGTCAGCATATAGTTTTTATGCTATAGCATATAAAAGTACGATTGAGACTAAATATATGCGAATGAAACATCACTATGTGGAACCAAATGAAATCGCTCGTACGAGTACACGCTCGGTATATTGAAAGCATTTAGTGACTCGGTCTATTCCGACCTTTCGATCCCTTCGTTGTGGGCCTCACAAACAAACCTCCACGCATAATTGTCGTTTCTCTGCGCGAATAGACACGTCTAGCCCAAGGGGGGAAATACTAATGGTGACTTGACAGCCCACCACATGGCCGTCCCAAGCGAAGCTTGCACGTTGAATGACTGTGCAAGCTACTCGCCACGTCTAGCCGTGCATCGTTGCAACTCAGTTGTGATGATAAAGTTGGCGTCACTGATTCGCAACGAAAGAACGCGTAAGGAGGGGGAGGAGAGGAGGGAAGGGAGGAGAAACAGCCCTCTGTTTCGGACCTCGTATACTCCCTCTTAGGGTGCCTTCATGCGCGCACTCCCTCCAATTGCTCGCGACAAGCATGCCACATCTTTTATCCCAGCAGAAGGATGATCTGCGGTCGTGTCGTCCCGGAATGTGTGTCAGGGAGCTCAAGGCGGGCGTTGAGGTATTCGATTACGTGTGTGTGCGTGCGCGCGCTAATGTCTGCTTGCACGCGTCTGTCTGTGTCTCTCCGTGTGTATGTCTGTCTGTCTCGCTCTCCGTACGTGTGTGTGTGTGTCTCTTTATCCCTCGACCTATCACGTGGGTTGCAGTAATAGACGACGGCGTTTCCTCTCCCGGTGATGCGAGGCGACGGAGAGAGACGGTCGCGTTGTTGCGCGGGGAGCTGGGGGTCCCCCGCGGTGGCACCATCTGGCGAGCGTTGTGTCGAACGGTAGCTGCGTCGACCCCGTGCCGTTTTAATAAAGGCCCGGTTCTGATGGATAGTGCCGTCCGCGGCCGCCTCTATGCGCTGCAGGCCGCTGGTCAGTCAGTTGTGACCGGGAGTCGTCTTGTGTTCCTTGCTCGCAGGGCAGCCCCGATGCTCCCGACTGGGACGTTGGGTGACGGGCCACTCGTCGTGAAAATGTCAACAATTAATTTTTTTTTTTTTGCTTACGTGTTATGTTGTGCATTCTCGTAGCGTACGGTGGGAAAATTGGCGTTTGACAAGTGGCTGCAGTCGCTGAGAGGGGAAAAAATGACGCATTCCGTCGTGAATGGTTGTGGGTTTGTTTAATTTACGTTGATGTTTTCTTTATTTTGGCTTCAGCGGGATTAGATTTTCCCACCGGGTCGTTAACTGCGGTGGCAAACGCGGAGAGCCAACAATCAACCTCGTTCCTCTCTTCGCGTCTTTGCCCAGTTGTGCCCATCCCGAAAAAGGAAACGCCTCGTCTCGGCGGATGTCAGCCGCATTCAAAGGACCGTTTACAACAACCCACAAATCTCTGGACTTGACATATTCAGCCTTTGAGGCCGTATTAAGATTCGTATAACCACGAGATCCGTCTGAATTTGTTTCTCAGTCTTTCCCGACCTTGCAGGGACTGATTTGAAGGACCGCCACTCCGTTACCTTAGAGAGGCGAACGTCCTAAGGTGGTGCGCGCGTGTCACACGGATGCCTGCCCGATGCTCCGAGTCCGGTAGCATTGAAGGGGGCTGGGGAGGAGAGAAAAGCTCCGCTTTCTCTCTCTCCTAATCTTTTTCTCGACTAATGAGCGAACGGCGAAAATCCGATTGCGTGGGGCTCTCCAATCCCTTCGTGTCTCGAGAGAGCGGTCCCCTTCTTCACGGACGTCGCGAACTTGGGAGGCTACACGTCGCGTTTCCGACCTGGCGGACGCGCAGAGCCGGACTGCCTGAGGGGCGGCTTTGCACCAGTGCGATTCACCGAGCCGCATTGGAGGAGCTAAACTCGACCGCTCCACTTGCTCCCTCGCTTAATTTTTTTATTCTTTTTTGATGCGCAGCCGAGTGGAACCATCCCACGACTGGCGACAGCGACAGGGCCTGCACCCGATATTGCCGTCTGGGTCTCTTCCAGTCGGCGATCGATGTGTAACGATTTCTCGTTTGGATAGCGTTCAAGATAGAGCTCCCACATCGCCTTCGCGTTGTGTTTCTTTGGCGTTGGTTCGAACCGATTTTCAGTCACTTGGACGAGTGTTGACAGGAGCAACGGGGGAAAAAGGACAGCCGCGTTGCTTGCGTCCCTGTCTGCCTCAGTTCGTTTGCGTCGCTGTCCGCCGTGTTCCATGGGCTTGGGTGCAGCGATGTAGCTTCGGCCCCTTTCAACAATATACCCGCAGTCTTGGCTCTATTTTCTACTCACCGAGCTTGTTTTAGAAGGGGACGCTCGCATGCGCTGTGCACGGGCGTAGCCTCCTCTATATTCACAAAGCCCGGCATTTCGACGAAGGGCCATAGAGTGTCCGGTCGCAGATTTGGAGCGGGAGGATCTGATAGCACAGAACATCAAAGAGCCATTTCTCGGGGAACCTGAACGTCAGCGCAGAGCGTTTGCAGCGGCGAGGACCCGAAACATACTTGTTCGCTCGGGAGAACTGTGTTTCGGCGTCACGCCGCAGCGGGGCGCCAGTCACGTGGCTCTCCTCTCATCCGTTGTCTGCCGCTGCACCTTTTCCATTTCGGCGGCCGCTTCTCGTAGCAATCTGCCAGGCTTTGTTATATTTCTGAGAGTGCATGCTCATAGGGTGGCTCGTAAATTTAGGATAATGCTTGCCACAACGAGTAATAGGTTTTTGTGTGGGCAAGAGACCCGTGGACCGATATGTGCACGTATCTATGTCGCCGGCGTAGGTATCCCGTTTAGGAGGTTCTGGAATTATTGCGGAGATGAAAATAGGAGGTGAATGCTATAGGCTAGTTTTGCTTGCGGTCCTAAGTTGAGCGTATCAGTTTGATATCGCTGAACCTGCGTGCTCGGAACGAATAAATGCAAATCGATGATGTCATTGATCAACATCGAATCGAGTTTCCTCGGAAACATGATTCGTATCTGTTAATCAAAACTAAAACTGAGTTGTTGTTTTTTTCTCGCTCAACCTTGGTAGCGGTAGACCCTGCCGTCGCGGTTGACTCAGCGCGACGAAGTTCCGGTTGCGCGAAGGTCGGACTTGGGCAATCCAATGCTTCCTTCGAAGAGATGTAGGTGAGACCGTAAGTAGGCAACCGTGCCGAAAAGACTGACGCTATTTTCCTCCGGCCGTCCGCCGCATTAACGCAGATGTCAGCGCCGTTGGTCTCTGCGGACAGCACTTCCACGAAGACGCTATTCACGCGGTCGATATAGTAGACTTCGCCCGCTCCGCTTCGCTCGTAATGCGTTTTCTCGGTTACTGGAACCTGGTTGTCTGGTGAAGTTCAAGGAAGCGAACTGTTCGATTCTCCTGCGGCCTGTTTCGTGGAAAGCTGATTTGCTTGTTGGCAACACGACAGGGTAGTTGTACCGCATCTGGGAAGGGGGGCGAGGAACTTTTCGAGGTAGACCGATCTTCCCTGTGACTGACGAACGTGCGGCCACTTTGTTCAGCGGCAGCGGATAGCAGGCTGCATGCTGCCGCTCCGGCTGCTGTTCGTGTCTCAATGGGTCACGCTGAGTTGACTCCCCAGGTGACGTACGGCTCTGAGGAATCCGGATTCCTCGCTCCCCTCTCTCGTTCCGAAGCCTCCCCGAAGTCGTGCTCGTGCACGTACGCTCCTCCGGTCCGGCTTCGCAGCTTTCTTCGTTTTGTTTTGGACCCCTTGCCTCTACGCCGTTTCATTTGGGATTCCGCGCGAAGCACGCGTGGTAATTTACGACGCACGCGTTGCTCCCGCCCTGCGGGAGATATCCCGCGAACACGGGAGAGGGAGCTTAACAAGTCGAGGGGGGGAGGGGACGCAGCTGGGGCAGCCCTGAACTAATGTCCCGCCGTCAGAACTTCTATACTTGTTTTGTGTCGGATACCTGACTGTGCAGGATTTTTGAATGAACTCTGCAATGACCTTGAGTATGCGCGCTGCCGCAATTGTTTTCCCTCGGTAAAATAGAATGACCTGATGTTATAAAAAAAAAAAAAAAAAGACGGCACTAACGAGGGTGGTACTTTCTATCCTATTATTCACGTGAAGCGCACGGTGCGTGAAGTCGTTTTCAGTTGAAATTATTCCTAGATTTCAGTTCCTGCGTGGGGTGTTCGCTTTTCTGATTTGTCTGTTTTCCTTCGAAAATGTTTGTGAGCTTTTGTTTCCTCGTCGTTTCCTTTCCCCATGCTGTTAATTCTTTCATGCTGTTTTTGGCACAATATAGAAACTAACTCGAGAAAACAGTAGGCGTTAATATGCTCCAGAATATTTTTATTTTTGCTTCTAGGTTTGTCCGTACGACTTAATTATTACTCCAATTCTCGCGCGTGTCATTCAGTTTTGGTGGAAACTCGAGACTCTGATATCCTCCTATACGAGATTGCTCGTAGTTTTTTCGAGATGTAGATTTATGTGTGAGCGGAGAAGTTTGCTGTTGCAGCAAGGTTCGAGCTAGGAGAGTCCACCGTTTCTCACTCTCTGCCGCCGCCCTTCATGGCTATCTTGACAGCAAATCCTATATATCTACGAAGGTAGTTGTGTCGGCAGCAGAAGTAATAAAAAGAAAAGACTAGAAAGAAAAAGCTTTTCATGAACTGCGAGCTTTCCATGGAAAGCTCGCACTAGTTCCTACTAACGAGAACATACTCTCGCTGAGTTATGTCTCGCGACAGAAAGCGACTACGGCTGCGCAGGACACTCGCGGAAGATATCTGCGGAATGTGGGACTCGCCCGGCTGATAGCGCCGTATGTCATTCGGGTAAAAAAAAAAAAAAAAAACAGTGAGCGCCGTAGATGTTATTCGAGCCCACGTCGTTGCGACCCCTCATGAAAGCTCGCAACGTTTTTGGTGCGCACTTCCCTCTACTTACGGCCTCTGCACCGCTTTGATGTCACGGCGAACTGGTCTCCGTGAATGGCCAGACAGATTGCATCGCATGTGCGCGCTACGGGGGACTGCTTCGATTCCGCGCGTGGGATGCTCGCATCAATGGGGGAGCCTGCACCGGTGCCGCGTCCCTGTTCCGTCCACATTAAACAACAATGCGGGGTCGTTAACGCGAGGAGCGTCAATGTCTCCCAGCTCCGATGGCGTGTTTGGGCATTGATATTTAAACGAGCGGGCTGTTTTTTTTTTGTGGTGACGACTGGCTGACCTTTGCGTTTCTTTTTGCTCTCTTTGCAGGACCTCCAAACGAGCTGATTGGGTGAGTTGCATTCAAATTGCTTTGTCCGGTGTCGTGGTCGTGTTGGTTCCTGGGTGTGGATTTCCGTTACTTCGCCCACGCCAATCTGTGACTCCAGCGGTCCGGCGTTCGTAAATAGAGTTTGTGACTGGGAACATCGCGTCGTTGTGGAGATTTTCCAATCACCTTGAAGGTGCGATCTGCCTCATGACGTTACGGAGTTGAGTGTCTCACATCTTGTTTTAGGACGTGTTGTTTGGAACCGCCAATGCTCAAGGTTGTTCCAGTATACGGGTGAAAAGCCTTTGGAGTGCCAAGTGCTTTCTGAAAGGCCCAGGTACGGCTGAAATGCTTCTGTGCCCTTAATTCGCGATTAATGCGGTGGTAATAGTACCCAATGTAAGCGTTGCCATATTGCTCTCTCGGATGTAATGTACGCGACGACGCGAACCGATTTCGCATAGTCCCTTTTATTGAGGCTGCTAGCGGTGTGTGCCCAGCAGAAGTGGACATAATCCCCGTTACGGACAATGTGCGAGGTTGTTGAGTTTGATGAATACAGCAATTGGGGGGGCTGGGGTCGGGGTCGGGGTCGGGGTCGGGGGTCGAAAGCATAGTATGCTTTCGCTTGTATGAACACAATGTTTGGGTGTCGTCGTAAAATTACATATTATAAGCGATGTGATTGCCGCGCCATTTGCATTAAATAGCATGCTTACTCCCGCTACATCATGCTTCATTTAATCGAAGTGTAAAAGAATATGCCAGTACTGATTTTTTTTTTTTCGACAGTTTAAATTAGCGGAGGCCCTGCTACATTGCCGAAGCGTTATAATAGGCCCGTGCGAAAAAAAAAAAATCGGTTATTGCTTTTAATAACGTACTTTATGATTTGGGCTCGGTATCGCGTATTTACAGTGCAGTTCCGATATATTTCTCAATGGGTGTGCGAGCTCTGTTCGGGCAGCTTACTTAGTTCTGCAGAGTTGGTTTTTCACCGCGCACCGGTGCGCTGCGGGGAAATGACGTCCTCATCGCGATCCTGCGTATCTTGCTTCGTTGCAATGCATCCGCGTGCTAAGGGGAAAAGCACCCTTTCAGCGCGGGATACCACATGCGTCGAGCACTTGAAAAAAAAAAAACATTTTGGGGGATGTGAATATTTATATATGTATACGCATTGAAAATTTCCAAGGGGAACCGCTGGTGTATGTATGACAGACTGAAGCATCCGGCGACCTGCGTGCTTATTGGTCGTGACTGTTATCCATTTCGAGATTTAAAGATGGTAGTAGCTGTGTAGCGCGAGAGGTTTCCTAGAAGTATCCTGGATTAGATTCAGCTAGGCTGCACCCTAGGTTTAATTTCTTCGTTCTACGCCGCAAAGTGCTTCCAGGACAAAATCAATAAAGACTGCAAACGTTTAACGAAGGGAAGGAACTTTAACTTCAAATTTAACCTCAGGAGTCGAACTGGATTTTTTTAAGACGTATATTTGTCAGCTACGTGCTGAATTTTCATAATCACAAAAATCTAGATGTAAAAGCTGCGCATATTTAAAGGCCTAGAACTTCATTTTCTAACGAATTTAAGAACTTGCCAGCTCTGTTTGCAACCTTCGGGACTCAGTGAACAAAACATCAAATTGGGTACGTAGAGCTTCTCTATTCTAACATTATATTAATGGAATACTAATTCAATATTCCATACCTAAAAGTAACCGCTGAAATGTTCATCATATATGTTGTGTTTCTTTCCAGTGTTGGGAAGTAGGCTACTTTAAGTATCTTATCAGAGTATCTATGTAGTTGTAATTTACATAAAGTATAATTTTCTGGTACTTTACGAGAAAAGTACAATTCCCGCCTTCAAAGTACGTCCCCCAAATTCGGTATCGGTGAAATTCAGCTGTTTCAACCACCACGCGCTCGGGTTCTTGGCTTTCCCAGTATTATACAAAACTTCTGAAATCAAAAATAAAAACCCACCAACCTCTAAAAAAAAAAAAGTATAGTTATGTAAAAACGCGATATTGCCTTTTGGGCCGCATCCGGTCATTATCTGAGTGAAGTTATGCCGGCCATACGACCGATACAAATAAGTGCCTTATAAGTAGGGTTCCCTGTTTTCAGAGTGTATTTATTATAAAATTCGGAGGTTGTTTTTCGGCGTTTATTTTAGACAGGAAATTATGGATTTATCTTTGAAATTCGTAGCTTAGTTTTACTGCCGTTCCAGTTTTTCAACATTAAAAAAAAAATCTTTCGGACAAAAGCGCGTTTTAAATTTAAAAAAAAAAAAGAAAAAAAGAAGCAGCAGCACGGGTTTGAAATATATTTCTGCAGGTGCATTTGGCATTGGTGCCCTTGCGACTGGCTGTACTAACTACCCCACGACAAGTCTTGCAAACAAGTGGTGCTTCAATAAACGTCGGTTCTTTGAAATAGCCAAACTCTTGGATGTAGTCGTTGGAAAACATAAACGCTTTAGCTTCCGTCTCCCTCAAATGAAACCTACAAGCTCTCCTCTATCTGAGAAGCGCAAGCGTAAGGTCTCAGCTGGAAACCGGAGCTTTTGTCGTCACTCGGAAGTGCACTGACCCGTTGTACCGAATGTCGAACTGAACGAACCCTGACGAGACTCCCTTTTGTCAATAATCCTTTACTAAAAGGAGAGAAAGAGAAAAAAAAAAACAAAAAAAAACTGATGTGGCCTGTTTTCAGGACTACTATGTGCACTGATAAACGGTTTTCGTAATATATTGTTTTTTGTTTTGTTTTTTAGTTTACGAGATTTCGAAATTCTGAGTTCTTCGGATAAAGTCAAATTGGCGGAATGTCTACCCGCGAGTATTTCTTCGAGTTTTTCGGATTTGTCCGAAAATACGGAATCTTATTTTTAACTTATAAGTTGGTTATGTTAAATAGTCCATTAGCGAGAGTAAAACAATTGCTATGTGACCACTTGACTTTATCCAAGATTTGCTGCTATTTCCGAAAACAACTGTTGCATTGCATTTAAGGGAATGCATACCAGTTAAAAAACAAAACAAAAAACAACAGTATAGTGGGATGAAAGCACATTTTGAAAGATTACCTTAAAAACCACTTGTACTCTGAAACAGTGATGGAAGTGCTGCGCCAATTGCGCCAAATTGCGCCAAGGACGCAATCCTGCTACATGTAGCGCCAAGTTGTCATTTTACCGAAGAATTTCGCCATGCCTGCGCCGAGATGAGATGTAGGAATAAAAAATAAAAATTGAAGTCTTATCGGAGCGCGTGGCGGTTCCGCGGTATTTTCCGCGCCGCAACTGTTACGCAAACCGAAACTGCGAGGGCGCATTATCATCATCATCATTGAAAGGAACAACGTTAGCAACATCTGAGACCAAAGCCGCAGAGGCTAAGCGAAAAACCATCCCACTGAGCAGCCTATTTAAAAAAAAAGGCCGAGCTTGTGGATGTTTTCAATGTTGGCCCGCCTAGGGTGCCTCAATGTCCTTCTGTTTAGGGTGATGGCAACCATTGTTATACCCGATGCCGACAGCACGCGCTCACGGGAAAAATACAAAGAAATCGACGTGGGACAAAATGTCGCCATAGCACAGTCAGCGCCACAAACGCGTGCAGGGGCACGCTCTTTCACGCGCTTCTGAACAAAAAATGAAAATAAAAGTGTGGGTCAAAATGGCCGGATGTCTCCACCCTAAGTACAGTGTTCTAGAGGGTGTAGTGGCAAGAGCGGCGCCCGCTTACAATGAAGCGCGTGAAGACGGTCGACGTAGATACCGCGCGTGGCGCTGGAGTTCTGTGCCCTAGGAGAATTAATGGCACGTGTGCGATGAACGAAGAAGACGACGAGGGAGACGCGGTACGCTTCTCCAAAATGTAGCACCGTAGAACTTCTTTCGCCGCTATTAAGCCTGCAGCCCAAGTGATAGTGTTGCTGAACGATCTGTCAGTACTGGGGGGGGGGGGGGGGGGGGGGAGTCGATATTAATTAAATACTCTTCCTCAAAACACGCAAATATTTCAAGTAGAGGATAGCACACACTCTAGAGGCATTAGTCCAAAGGCTGAACTAGAATTTTTATGGTGTACCGCAGGAAATGCTATAAGCACGAGCCCCTTGCTCTGGGGCAGATCTCGGCGGCACAAGCTCTCGTGCAGTAAGGGCAGCTGTCAACGTTATGAGCTCGCGCTTCCAGCCTTCGCTGCGGTACAACATAAGGTGAAACGGAGTATACAGAACTACATTAGCAGTTGTTTCACACCGCGAAAAGCTCCAGTCAAACCACAGTAGTAAGCGCCGAACAGCGCTGATGATGGGGCTGACGGGGGCGCGCTCCTAGGGCACAGAACAGCAGCGCCATGGTGTCGTCTACGCGCAAAATCTTCACAAAGCAGCCGCCGCTCTTGCCACTACAACCCCCTCTAGAACACTGTAACCCTAAGCAAAGCGCACGTGAAGGCACCCTAGGCCCGCCCTGTCCCCTTGCGCTAGCTACCAGCGAAGTCAAAGCTAGCGCGAGCCCAATGCTCTGTGCATTCCTGACTCGTGCGTGGGCACGTGCAGTGTGGGCAGCGTTACGGGCTCCATGCGCGCGCTTGTAGCTTCGGCTGCGCTCACACCGAAGCTGAAACGAAGTATAGTTTAGTTGCACCAAACTCTGGATGTAGTGCTGGTAAAGCCTCACCGTCCTTTTCGGAGCACAAAGCACTGCGCGACTTGCGTGACTGCGGTGTCTGCCCCGAGGGTGTCGCTTCTCTGCAGCGCGTCCGTGCATGCCAAGGAGCGCACTCAATGGGTTAACTCGCCGTGGTCCGATCGTGACTTCGCCAGCACATCGAAAATGAATCGGAATTTTTGAAGCGAATATCAGATACCGCAATATTTGAAGCTGCTGCCCGAAAGACAACTCTAATCTGAACTAGAACATTCCACAACAGTGAGGGTCGTTAGATGCTGCTGCAGATACCTTAAAAGAAGCGCAGGCTGATAAAACTAAATATACTGTACCATCAGAACACAGTGTGACATATTTAATTGTATTTTTTTTTTTATCTGACAAGCAGATAAACTTTATTTTAAAAAATGTTTTTCTTGTGTTTACTTTGTTGAATCTTCTATATCTTGTCTTAAAAAGGCGACAGGCGCTGTGTTCCAATAATAGAGATGGGCTTTATATATCAATGCAGCATTATTTCATTTTCAAGTAATATGCCAACATATGCCGGACCCTGCTCCAAAAGGGTCACTGCCTGCTCCAAAACAGCATTTTGCCTGCCACAAGGCCTGCTCCAAAAGATCAAATGGCACTTCCATCACTGCTGAAAGTACATGGCATTCATAGTACTTTACTTCAAGTACATCGCGCCCGGTGTACCTCCTACTTACTACTTGAAGTCCTAAGCTCTTATTTACTTTTTACTTCAAGTATACTTTTTAGATGTACTTTACCCAGCACTGTTTCTTTGTCAATCGATGGATTTCCGAAGTTCCTACTACAGTGGGGTTTTTTTTTTTGTGAACAAGAATGACCTTTGTTACAACATTTTTGTTGCCGTCTCTAAGCTTAAGTAAACTAGTTAAATGTTTAAGCGGATCAAACTGTCTTCTGTGCTATGTTAAACGAGGGGTTAAGCATAGAAGCGCGAAGAAAAGAGGGCATTGCTGTCTAGCCGAGCAGGCCATGTAGAAAAAGAAATAATAATATTATAGTATTTTTGTTTTTTATGCATGACCTAACTTTACTTTGGAGCCCCTTTATTTCGATAAAGGTGCTCCAAAGTGTCCCGGAATAATCGGATCACTCGATTACGGTGTCTTGGCAAAGAGTGTCACTTTATTAGATGTGATGTCAAGTGATGTCTTGAATTGCAGTTTACTGAGTAGCGGCATTGGATTAGCGTAATCCTGCGCAGCCAGTGCCTTCACTCGCTTATTTTCTTTGCATCCAAGCCTGTTTGCGTGACATACAGACGTTCCTTCTCTCGGAGTGTCTCGTTATCTTGGCAGTCGTAGATCAACGAGACATCGAGGACCTTGTTCTTCGTGCGAGCATGTGCACACATGGGACGGTGCCACACTCAAGTAGAGACCGAGCAAATGGTTGGGATTTGACGAACGTCTTGGCACACAAGCGTTCGCGGAATCCCGATGACACGAAAAATGACAGGGACGAAAAAAAAAAAAAAAAAATACCAACCTAAAAGAGCGGAAAAAAAAAAAAAAAAGAGCAGTGCGTTGTGCGATGGACACACTCTATGGATGGAATGCATAATTGATGGACAGCCCTCCCTCCGACTTCTTCTCGAGACGTCGCCCTTCTCTTCACCCCGCTGAATTCGAAAAAAGCCCCCTGCGTGATTTTTTTTGTTTGTTTTTGTTTTTTGGTGTTACGTTTTCCGTTCGTTCCCTGACGGGATCCCGCTTTGTATGTGTGTGTTTTTTATACCAATTTTGTCTGTCGTCGGTTTTTGGGTAACGGCGTCCCTTTAAATTACTGCTCGACTGTTGCTGGTGATTATTGCTCAGCTGCATAATAAGCTATATTTACACTTGGCTCGTCAGAGGGCGACCTCTGCTTGGTCGACTCTTAAGGTTAGTCGCCTAGTGCTTACGCAGACGGCAGCTCCAGTTTATGATGTAATATTGGTAGACGACTGCCACCTTTACAAATAGCCTTTGTTGAGCGAGATGGGAAGTGGCATTAGGCGAAGACTCGGCGTATCTCCTCTCCGTCATCTTCGCTCTCTCGGATCATCGTCTCACTAATGGCCTATTCGTCTGGGGCACACCGCACCCGTCCAGTGCAGTAAACTCTTTCCATTTTAGTGCACGAGAGACTGGCGGAGAGAGAAGGAAGCTCGCCTTCCGTGTACCTCGAACCGCACTGCACCGGTGCGATGCGGGCCCAGACGGATTGGCCGTAAAACCGTGCAGTACCTCCAAAGCTGCAGGGGAGAGAGCGTATGCCAACTTGTTCAAGAGGAGGGAAAGGAGGAACGGGAGTAGAAGGGCTGGGATTCCCCCTGTCCTCCTTTCCCTCCTCTTCAACAGGTCGGGATACAATATCTCCCCTGTAGCTTGGGCTGTACTGTACGGTATTAGACGGAGTTTGGGCGTGGAAGTGGCAGGACACGGGAAATGTAACCGGTCGATGTTTCTTGTAACGATATACCAGCTTTGCATTTCCTTCCTCATGTGGAAGCTGGGGTTGAATCGTCTGTGCTCTTCGAAGAAGGAATCTGGGTTATTTTCTTGACTTATTGCAGAGAATGCGCGTACAATTATGGGCGTTGCTCGTGCCAATGGTTGGTTCGAACCGCAAAACCAATAAAAGTCGATTTTTGTTTTTTCAGTGAGCTTGGGGGCCAACTCTTACGTAGTAGGACCCTTCCTTTCTTGTCCTTTTTTTTTCCTCTTAATATTTTTTTATGGATTAAGATTGCCTCATATTCTTCAGGAACCGGCATAAAAAAAAAAAAAAGAAAACAAAAAGAAAAAGCACGGTGTCCTCTTTTCTTTCTTTTTTTTTTTTTTTTTTTTTTGCTGAGTACGTCATATTCGTAATAGCACGTTCTGCGAACACTCTCAATGCCGCCTCTCTTCCCGGTCTTACACTCGCAACTCCCGCAACTCGTAAAAAAAAAAAAAAAAAAAAGTGTTTCAGCAAAACTTTTTTTTTTTTCCTTTTATCTCCTTTTTCTTTAATAAAAAAAGAAAAAGAAAAAAAAAGTTTTTTCTTCGCCCGAGGATGAAGTCTGTCGAGCAACACTGGCCCCCATGAGGGAGCGGGTAGATGGGGCGACTCGATTCGGGGGCATTTACTTTCCCCATCTCCGCTCGGCATTTCACCGAAAAACGCAAAGTAAATAGAGACTCTCCTTCGGAGGGCTCTATTTTCTTCCCAGCAGGCCTCGCCTTCTCTGCTGGATCCTCCCAGCGCCGCTCTCCTTTAGCGTGCCCATGGCCATGGCGTGCCTCACGTTTTGCGCGGTTTGCTCCTGGTGGTTCTGGGTGGTTTCGCTGATGGTGCCCCCCCTCGCCCTGTCCCTCGCGTTTAGCGGGCTCCGAAATTCCGCGAGGGGGCCATGTGCCCTGCCGGGTGGCGGTGGGCGTGACGGGCCGTGGCCGGGAAACGAGTGGGCATTGCGGAGGGGACCGGGAGGAGGAGGAGGAGGAGGACGAGGACGGTTGATCTGTGAGCCAGCCTTGCCGGTGTATTTGCAGGTCGCCTCTGTTAGTGACGCTGCCCTACAGTGAGCTGTTTCACAATGCGTCTTTTGCGGATTGGAACGCAAAGACGCGCATGTCAGTCATGCGGCAGCATAGAGAACGTGTAGTGAACGCGCGATGACGAGGCAACCAAGCGCGCCGTCATTGGCTCATGTCGAAAAGTGCGGGTGGAGGAGGGAGGGGAGAGAGCTCGTGGGTGAATTTGGTAAGTAAACGAAGGCACCAAGTTGGGTGCAAGGAGCCGAGGAACTTGCACACCGTACTCGCAACTTTCACGGCCCATGGAGACCGCTCTATGTTCCCAACAAACAGGATGTCATCTGGACGATCGTCGTAGGACAGCTGAACGAGGTTCTGTCTGTGACGCGTAAGGAATTCTAATTTTGTCAAATGCGAACGATATAAAAGCCCTAAACGTCATACTTCCCCACCACGAAGGAGTAAGCCAGCACCTTCATTGCAAAGCCGATCATCCGGGAGTTAGGGAGCGTGATTCTCGCACCCGGGTACCACCATCGCTGAAAGTTGCGAATAGTCACTGGCGGGGAAGGGGGGGGGGGGGGGGGGGGGGGGAGGGAGGGAGGGAGGGAGGGAGGGAGGGAGGGAGGGGAGGGGAGGGGAGGAGGAGGGAGGGGGAATGGGAGTTTCTGGTATCCGGCGTCCATCGTCCCTCCCTACCTTCGATAGTGCTTCAGCATTTCGTGAGCGTCGAGTGTGCACGCTCAGCTAAAGCATAGCGAAAGGCAACGAGCACGTGATGGAGCTTGCTTGATACCGGGCTTTCGAATGAGACATTCTCATCTTGTCTGCAGACTATATCATTACTGTGCTGGCCATAAGGCCACCCTAGGTCGCTGATTATACGCGTTTTACTGATGTCAATGAGTAAAACAAATTCTTGTTATATTCTTTTTTTTATTTTTTCATATCGCAGTAAGTTTCATGTTTCGTATCTCTTAAGTCGTAGCTTTATCCCAAGGATAGAGACTGTGGCTTCAAATATTTCACTGCGGCGCTGGGATTGGTGGCGACGTATTTGGAGCGTTATCACTGAGCCTCTTTCTTGTTTTTCTTCTTCGCATACTAACGTGCACCAATAAAATAGTTATCGACGTTCTGGGCATCCCGTCTACCTATTTCGCTGCTTGCCTTTCTTTCCGAGCTTTCTTTTTGGTTGGTATTTGACTGCCACTCTGAATCTCAGATTAACGTATGAACCGTGATGGTTGTCCTGCGGCGAAATTTCTTCCAACATGCTCAGGTTAACGAGGAGGTATAGCATTAGCGTCTGCTCGATCATTTTGTGAACTTGGGGTTAGGGGCGGGAGCGACGCGGTTTCTTCCATCCGGTCGGGAAGCCGCAGAGATGGGATGTTCGACCGACGAGGCATCTACGTACTTTGCGGCCGTTTTGGCCCTGTCGGCTATCCGGCTGACGAAGAGACCAGACCGCGCGTATTTGTCCGCTCGCCTTATCCCCCGATCTGTCGACGACGCCTTCCGGCGACACTGACGGATGACTTTCACCGCCGCTGCCTCCATCTCCGTCCTGGGCCGGCCTCGAAGAAGAAGCCCGCCACCGAAGCGCAGAAACCGCGCGGAACAAGGCCCTCTCGCTGTGCGACCGCGCTCCTTGCCTTGTGTAGTTGCCAGGCTTCCCTCTATTAGCTCCTTTCTTTAATCTTACTACTTCTCTTTTTTGAGGGCTTCTTTTACCACCGTTATTAGTTTGCTCTTATTCGCTTACCGCCGCGGCATGACTGCAACCAAACCCGGCTCTGAAGTGTTGGTTTGGTTTCCCGGCCGCTTCGGTTTCTTCTTTATATATTTTCGCGTCACCCCCGCCGCCCCCGTCGGTGTGGGGGCTCTCTCCGTCCCCTTCCTCCCTCGTCGGGCGTGTGAGCTGGGTGTGAGTCTGGCGCAGCTCGCCCGCTGCTGTGGACAGCGGGTGCTCGTAAATTGTCATTTGCGGCAGATTGAGGAGGGGACACTCCCGTTTCCTTTTTTATTCCCCCCCGAGTTCCTTTCTCGCTCACTCCGCGTTTTCGGCGATTGTTTGCTTTCATCGCTGTCGTGGCAGCGGCGCCCGCGCGCCTGCATCTTTCTTTTTTATTATTATTTATTTTTGTTTCGATTGAGGCGATAAATTTGTGGACCGGGTGGGAGACATTAGTTTGACCCGGGTCCCTCGCCGACGTCGCCGCCGCTTGTTCGGCTTCTTCGCTGCTGCTCGCTTGCGACCAGCGAGGAGCGCCGGACAGTTGCGCCGCGTTGTTTGCCGACTCTGAAGGCTGGGTGGGGACGGGGGAGTTTCTCTCTGACGCGGTACTGCTGTTGCGGGGTCGAAAGGGACGTGGTCTCTGGAAGAAGCCGTTGTTGACCCCTCTGGAGGAAATTCGGCGAGTGCGCTTTGTGTACTCTCTCACCCATTCCCTCTTCCGCACACTCACGTACGTACATCGGGCGTACACGGACGAAACCGCGCTTCTCGTTTCGTAATGTAAGCTTTTACGAGCACACTTCGTGATGCTGCGAAGGAACGACATACCCGTGCGGGTGGCCCTTGTTATTGGCTTAACCTTCTCTTTTTTATTGCGCTGGGTCGGGATTGCCGGCCGTGGTGTCGCTTCGCGGAGAGGCGGTGCAAGTACGGACGCGACTGTGTTACTTTTTTTCGTCTTGTGCTTGGATGTTATTCGGCGGATGTACAAGATCCCTCTTCCCGTTTGACTCACCGAATGATTGATATAGATACGAATTTCGATCTCTTTCAAAAGTTCAGGCTTGGCTTATTTGCGACGCTACACGTGGATAGCTTGCGCGAGAGTTTGCCGAAGAGCGTAAGTTATTCTCGGAAGAGCATTTGGAGGCGGGTTGGCACGGCCTCGGGTTCTTTCGAGCTACAAGTGTTCCGCAGGCGCACTCATATGGTTAGGCGAACGGCTCGCATTGCTTCCATTTGCGGGCCTCTTCGGAAACCAGATATATACGAAACAGTGAATTAACCTATCAGTCCCGTGCACGGCGGCATAACATAAACACTACAGCGTGTACAAGTCGCCCCCTTTCGTGTTACTTGAATACACTAACCGCGATCGAGAAGTTCCCTTCACGCCAGAGAGGACGCTACGTCGTAACTCGTCGCGGTAGTGTGCCTGCATTTGAGACTGCTCCCAACTGCTCGATCGTGGTCACGTGGTTTACGAGTTGCCTTTGCAAACCCAGCTGCGAATCGAAAGCGTCTATCGTCTGCGAGCGTCTGAGCCTTGGTCCGTGCCTCTACCATCGCTACCCCCGCTATCCTCCTCGCCAGTGAAAAATGGACACGTGCATACGTGCAGCCAATAGCGCCTTCCCCTACCCTATTCACTTCTTACCCGCTCCTCCCTCAACGATGGTCACACGACGCCCAACAGGCGCGCAATGACAAACGTTTTTCCCCTTTCTTCGACACCATCTCTCTTTCACACACATGCACACGCACACACTTTGTCTTGAAAGCGTCCGCCATTAAATTGCAAACGCTTTCATTGTTTGAGTCGCTTCCTCTCTGAAATCGAGGCTCTCGATGCACGGTTGCTGTGACTCGGAGCAGGTCTGATGTTCAGCGGAGACTCGGAACATCCGCTCCGTTTAGTTTTTCTAACTCCACCCAGGCCATAATTGCGCGATGAACCCGCTAAGATAATTCCATACTTCGTATCTCCTTTTATCGAGACGCAGTCGACTCTACGAGCCGATAGGACCAATGAATCAGCGTCTAAAGTGCATCGTCATGGCGTTCGTCAAGTGTCGTACGTCGCCGAACCAATCACGTACACGAAAGAGACCCATTCGCACGGGCTCTTCACGCTCTTTGATTGGTCCCATCAATTTCTAGTCAGCGACAGGTCAAAGAAACGCGGGGCGGGGCGAATATCGAACATCTCATTTTTGCTCCTCAGCCTACCAGATTACAGCATTAGCTGATAGGAATGCCAAAGAACCAATCACCATGTGAGAGGCTTGGAACAGGAAGCACGCCGTGCGTTTGACAAGCTGCCGGTAGGACTTTAGACGCTTCCATGCTTCCATGGAGTGAGCGCCTTCTGAGGGCTGCCTTGTTTTCTACTGGGAAGGCCCTCCTTCGCGCCATATCAGGCGCCTCAATGGGTCCCAGTGAGTCGGCATTTTTTTTTTTTTTTTTTGTTGTTTGCATACTATCGCGTTTAGTAAAAATTAAAACGAGCCATCGTACTTTTTTTCTCTTTTTTTTGCGTATTTGTCAGTTTTGGGAAAGCAGTGGTCCGAACTGGAATGCGAAGTTGAGGTTTCCCTAATTTTACGAATTGAAAGATAATAGCTTCTTCTGTGGGATCGCAGACGCGGGAAAAAAGCCGGATCGGCTATTTGAGCTCATATTGTCCGCAGAGGTATACGTGTTCGGATAATGTGACACTCTGTGGTAAATATAATACTCTTCAGTCAGCGGTTTGGGTCTTTTGTGTGACGATGTTCCCTTCCTATACGAAGAAAGCCGAAGACGGGGCAACATTGCACGCTCCGCTTCTTCTCGGAAAAGCGCCCCGTCGCAGGTCGGCCCCCGGACGGAAAATAAAGGGGCATGTCCCGCGGTGCCAATTAGCATGACCGCCCGGGTGTGTCCGCCGCCACGAACACAACGGACGTGGGCTGTCTTGCCTGGCCGCACCTGCAGGACACGTCGGGACGTTGCTATGCACTGCTCACCTTCCGGCATGCGTCAGGGCCACTGCCGATAGATTCTCCGCTGTACGCTCCTTTTTTTATTTCAGCGTCCGCTTCTTTCGTCTGCTGCGCTTTATATTGTTGTTTCTTTGCTCTTGGTACAGCATACACAATGGAGTATGAAGTTTTTTTTGTTTTTTTTGTTCTTGAGAATTACGTTGTTGTTTAGAGAGGGACTGAAGGAAAGGATCGTTCTGAACCACCTTAAAACGGCGACAAACGCGTGTCTTATTTTATTTTTATTGCGGTACGTGACTAGCGTCCCGATTTGGACCAGAGTATTTATGATGCGGTGTCTCACGCGCGTGTCTTGAGATCGAGCTGGTCGGTAGTGTTATCGCGGGGCTCGTAGCGAAGACCTGTGTCGGTTGCGTTCGTGTGTTTTGAGGTTTTCTTCGAATCGACATAGTTACAACGCCTCCCTCCTTTGTTTTGTTTTACGTCTTCAGGATGTTTTTAGGTCGAGTCTTGTTCCGCTATGTTATTGTTGGTTGGTTATTCGCGCGCAATTCAAGCTTGCTGCCTTTTTTTTTTTTTTTTTTTCATTTGGGTTTATAGAACACTTATGGTGCTGCCATAAACCAACAACTTCGGACTTGTTACGGACGTCCGCCGGTTGCCAGCAGAAAGTATTTTACAGCTACGAAAACCAGCGTTGTTATCGAGGAAGGCGCCTCCTTTAACCCGGGGAACAGTCCAATGCGCTTTTTACAAACAAAATGGTGTTTGCCCCCACCAGGTGTTAACGCTGTGCGTAGAAACCAGATTCGCGTGAGGCGAAGCGTTTGCGTCGTGCTGACACCGTAGCGGCACGACGTCAAAGCCGCGTATTGGTCTATTCGTCCAGTACCCTAGAAAACAAAACCGCCCCCGGGGGGAACCTTCATGGCCAGTATGTCCATGCAGACCCCGCTTAGCTTGCGTCAGCATCACGACCAGCGCGTCGTGCGGCGTCTGACAATGACGCGACGCTCGCACGTAGTGACGCCGAGACGTACGCGTCTGTCGCTTTCCGGCGTCTCTCGTTGAAGTTCAGCGTTTCTGCCCCTTTGGGGATCCGCTAACATAGAGCTAACTCTATAGACCAACATGCGGCCCTGACGTCACGCAGCTGCGGTGGCGCTGTTGACGGTACTGCCCATGCGCAGACGCTTCAGTTCACGCGAACCTGGTTTCTGCGCATGCGCAGTGCCCACACCAGGTGTGGGCAAACGCCGGCTTGTTTGTAAACAGTGTGTCGGTCTATAATCTCCACGGAAAGGTCCCGTGCATTGCTCTCGCTTCGGACATCCGAGGTCTCATCGGTGGTCCCGACGGGCCCCGATCACTGGCGACGCTCTAAAATAGACGCCAAGGAGCGGGAGAACATTACTCGCAGGCTGTGTACCTATTGTACTTCTACCTTTTTATTCCTAATAAAAAATAAAAACACGGGCATCGCGCATTGTTATAAAAATAAATAAAGTTGACCGGTCGCAGAACTTCAAGCCGTCGCGGCAAAACGAACACGCCCCTCCCATTACTGATGTCAGCGCTTACGATTTGCCGTGTTTTGCTGCTGTCTTTACCCACTGTCCACTACCGATGACGTCACGGGCAGGCCTTGCCTCCTATGTGCTATTGATTGAGCGAGTAACCGGAACCATAACTCTTCTTGTTCGTGAAAATGAAGTTATCGCGTAGAGGAAACACGACACACGCTCCTAGGGACGGCGTAAGTAATTGCGTGTCGAATTACCGCAGCCACCGCGCTCTACAGCGTTACCCCACTCTCGGACCAAAGGGGGTGTCGCGTTTTAGGAAAAAAAAGAGGACAATACCACGTCGGCAACGAATCTCGTACCAGCCGAGTAGATCGAGAGATATCGCCCAACGTATACTGTGGACGCGTGATCCTCGCTCGGTAATAACCGCCGTGTGGCTGAATGTCCCAGGTCGTCGGCCTCCCCGCGAGAAGTTTCGGTAACAGCTCTCCGAGTGCCGGTGAAAAGAAAAGGAACAATGGGCGGCAATGCAACCGCGTACGTTCGTAATTCGATGCTCATTTCCTAGTCCCCGTTAGATCGGGACACTGGTTGCGCATGTGCGACGCTTTCTTCAACCAAGGTGCCGCACGCCGAGTGATGAAATTATTAGCCAGAAATTACTTACTTTTTTTCTTTTTGTTGTTAGATCGTTGACTTAATTTTGAATTAATACATTGCATAGCGATCGTTATGTTCCGGAGCTCGCGAAAAGGGATGTTTCGGCGACGATCAAGAATTTACTTTTCTATTTGTTAGCAAAATTATTTCATGTCGCATAATATACGAGGGGAAACAAATGTATCGCGTAAGCCGCCAAAATTTACTGATTAGGCACTAAGGTACAGGTGTTGCGCGTAAATAAAGTGCATAAATAGAGACGAACCCAAATGATCCCGTGATTTCGTGAAGTAATCGGGAAGCCCAAGGTTACTTTTGGACTAATTTTCCACGTACGCTGTAATAACAGTGCCAACCAGCCGTATATGGGATAGGGCTGGTTGGTTCTGTCTGACTCTTTCTGCGTGACTCCTCTGGCTACTGGTGACTCGTCGTAATTGCAAAGGGTGTGTAGGTGGCTCGGAAATGACGGGTCTGAATCTTACCTCCTTCGGTTTCGATAGTCAAAGCACGCGTTCCCTGCCTTCCGCCGTGCTTTGACTGCGCGCGCACGCTCGAGGACCACGCGACGCCGGAGGGCCATCGAAGGTTGGAACTTGGAAGCTCGCACCGGAGGCGGGGCAACCGAATACGGCCTCCCTGCATGTTCTCACTCTGTCAGGGACTGCAGCCTTTTTTCGCGCATCGAACATGCTGCCTGACGTGCGCCCACGTTCCCGCGGGTCACACTGCAGGTCACTTTGCGGATGGCGCGTCTGCGACTGCAGGCGCCATTTTTCCTCCGTGTCTAAGGGAACTCTCTGGATGCGAGAGACGTCCGTTGCCATTCTGGGGCTCTCAGTTTTTCCCAGCAATTTCAGCTGTGCCTTTTTGTGCTTTTTTTTTTGCATTATGCCGTCCAGGACGTTCGTATAGGCTCGTGTACGACTAATTGGAACTCCCAGAGTTCGTTGCGTACACAGGGAAGGCGAACAGGCGGGCGCCATTGTTTCCGTCGCCACCTCCGAGATGCGCGACCCCATTTTCTCCGCTCGTATCACCGTGATTTTTTTCGCCGGGGGGAGGGGCGACCTCGACGCCGGTGTACGCGACATAGCCCGACTCGCTGGCACAGCCGCCTCGATTATGCTCCCTCGACCCGTGTGTATAAGCGAACATTGCGGCATGCTGTTGTGACGGAGACCTCCCGTGGAGTGTATAGCTTTGTGTATTTGCAGTTAATGGGGGGTTTCGCGCCGTGTTTTCTTTTTATTCGTTCGATTCTGAGGCGACTTGTGCTTAGGTCCTTGTGTACCTCTTGCCGCTTTACGTGACAGCTCGGGAGAATTTGTGGAAGAGAATGTTAGCGGCGGCGTCTTCTTTGGTTTTGCCGTCTGTGTACCGAGAGCTCGATTTTTTTTTTATTTGAAACTTTGACGACTTCACGCTCCTATTGACTCACCCATGAACTGGCCTGACGTCTATTCTAATAACGGGATTTGTTCATAGTGGCTGTATTATGACGTAAACAACTTCCATTAATTTTTATATACCTCAACGAGCATTACGGGACTACTAGTATTATTAGAATGTTTTACTCTCATCGATATTATTCCACCGCTTGCACAACGTAGTCTGTATACTCTGCAATCATATTTAAGCGTCTATCTTTTTTGGGTTTCCACGTCTCTTGGGATTCGGGCAAGCCAGCGGGCACGGAGAGAGCCACTAAATATCAGTGCGTCATATTTTAACCGGACGACGCGGAAACCTCCTCCACCAACGAGGGCGAGCCGCGGTACCGAAAGCGCGCAAAATGTGACGTCTTTGGTCCTGGGCTTACTACTGGTCAAAACCGCTAAAAGCTTTTTTTTTTTTTTTTTTTTTTTTTTGTGCTTAAGGCCAGCTGAACTAGAAAAATATACAGATAAAGAAAAGACCATTCACGCCGCTGGACTAACAACTGATTTTCTTTTTCCTCCTCTTCTACTACAAGCCACACTTGTATTAGAAAGCAAAAAAGAGGAAAAGAGAATTGTTCCTTCAAGTGTGGCTTGTAGTAGGAATTAAGTAAACTATGAACCACCTAGCTCAGCTCAAGCCTGTTACAGCTTCTTATTTGTTGAAATACAAAATATAAGGGGCGCGAACCGTTTGAATTATTTACAAAAGTAGTTTTTGTTCACTATTTTAGATCATAAAAGAAACAAATGCAGTTTATAAAGTATGGAAACAAGAAATGACCCGTCGACATACCCGCCACCAAGCGGTGGAAAAGGCGGCGCATACTAGAAAGGAGTAGTGGGATCAGGCGCCGACGCGGAAAGATTGCGGACGTACGCGGCGGCGCTGCGGTCGTATGGAGAAGAGGATCCGACCGGCTCCGAGCGTTCTGAAGGCCTTCGGCGAGAAGCTTTGTCTTGCGGTTTGGCCGTTTCGCGGTATGGCAGCGCGAAGTGGCTCCCATTCTGAACTGATCTTTACCCCGTGTTTGCTGTCGTTTGTGGCCAATGAAGTGTCATGCGGAATCAGTGTTTAATCGCGCAGAAAATGCAATGAAAGCCGCTCTGGCTGCCCGCTGCATACAGCCTATGAAGAGCGTGCTTTAGTGGCGCCCTCTCGCGCCGTCGACACGGAGTGCGGCAGCCTGGAGTGCTCGATGAGCTCACTACCCCTCCTCTAGTTCACGGTTACTCAAGCAACCAAGGGCGTCTTGAGGGCGGTTATTTTTTGCTCGTTTTTGTAATTCTAATTTGCCTATAACTTTTTAAAATAAAGCGAATTTCGGGAAAAGAAAAGTTTCATTAAGTTACTACGCCCAGTGCGCTCAGGTTCGGTGCAAATTAAAAACCAGTAAAAAAAAGTCCCTTTAAGAACGAGTCAGCATCGCATTCCCCTTAATGAACACTTCTCGCGTCCAGGAGGATGTTACTGGGACGCGCGTGAAGACTATCTTTCCTTTCGTGGAATTCGCGCCGTGGCTCTCTTCGCGAAACTGCATCCTCGGTCGCCTTCCGAGGCACCGTCGTCTAATTTACACCCGAGTTGGGCGACGAGCACGAACGAGCTCCGAGAAGTCTTTCCAAGGACCCAAGAGGAGCGCGCTGGTGGAGAGATCGTCGGGAAGCAGGCTGCCTGGAATGCACCGGCGCATCGTCGGCCGGCCCCGGAATGCCGGCGAAGAACAGTCCTGCCCATTTTCTTCCCTCGACGGGGGCCGGGCGGCCGACGTTACCCTGCCATTAGAGCCCGGCCAAGACGATGCGCAACGGCCCCAGTGCGCGGCCCGGTGCCGCGACCTGCCTGCCCGAGCACACGCGAAACTGCGCGGGAACACTCCGTTCCATCGGACGGGGGATCGCAGCGGACGCTACGAGCCATCCCCCAGCCAGTCCTGCGCTGCGAGCCTGTCACGTGACTACGTGCCCCGCACGTCTGCTGGAGGTCACGTGACACTCGCACGGCGTTGGATCGGCCTCGTTGCTTTGCGGCGGATAGTCTGAGGTCCATGGATGGAGCGTAGGAGGGACCGGACGGAGGGAACGGAAATCTGGAGAACGGAGACGACGGCGCTGTCACCCCCCCTCGGTCTTCCGACGAGGGTCTTCTCTCCAGCGGGCCTCGCTTTATATCTGTCCCACTTTTATTTATTTTTTCTTCGTTCGCCCGACTCCAGATGAGGCTATAGCGCTCGTCGTTTTACGCGCATCATTTCGTCGACTCCGTTTTTCCGCCCTTTCTCGTCCCCGTTGGTTTCTGACGTTATCTTTTGCTTCTTCTCAGTTCGTATTTCGTCAAAGAATCTTCTTTTCGACATCCCTCAATCCCTCTTTTTCGATGACTCCGCGTTTTTCTCGTCTTTCTTTTCTTTTTTCTTCTTCTGTAGATATAGTATATGGAACATCTCAAACGACGTAGTACGGTTCCTCAGACCAGTAGCGTAGCAAGTATGGTCACGCGACCTATTTTGATCCCCCATTTTTTTATATTTCTTTCTCGTCTTCCCGTTTCGAGAGTAATATTACTTTTGGCAACATTTGCTCTGTCCGCTGCACCTCGTCGTTTTTATGTGGTGGGCATCGCAGCGGGAAATCGGGTCCCCCCCCCCCCCCCCCCCCCCCTCCGTCCCCACCGTACGTCGCCGGTCGTTCCGGTGATGGAGCTCTTCCGTGCCTAGGTTTCCTTCCCGTCCTCCCCCGCCGCACTCCTCTCTTTCTTCCTTCTAGCGTCCTCTTTATATGACTCGTAAATGGCGAAACGTGAGCGTTCCTACGCGGGGAATCGGCGAAGGCAGCGGGCGCCATAACCCACGCACGATTCCACGATGATCTCTCCCCCTTTCGATCGGTTTGTACGAGGCTCGCTGACCTCTCTGCCCGCACTTGCAGTTCTTTCCGGCATGACGGCGCACGCCGGATGTTTTCCCTCGGCGCACTCGCACGCAGTGTCGAGGGTTATGCTCGGAGACAATGGAGTACCCAGATGAAACAACCGAATCATCCGTTACCTGAGTGTGTTACCTCCTAGGAGAGCGTGTACCGCCTTGTTTCTTCGACGAACATTTATCTTTTGGCGAACGTTTCCTCTTCGCCTGACTAATTCATTCTGTAAGCAGTCAGGCCTGTAGCCCAATAACTGTGCTGAAGTATATAGTAACGACGGCCTAGAAATAAAACTCGCGCGTCCAAGGTTAAGAGTTCTGCTAGTGAAACTCCTCCCACCCCTGTCGACTTTGGCAGAGCGAACGCTGGAGAGGAGGCGACCTTCTCTCCGGCGTTCGCCCTGCTGTAGTGGAAAGAGCTAGGAGGAGCTTTCCCTGAACTCTTAACCTGGTGGTCACCGGCTATAATAATGAATACTACTCATCTATCGTCTTTTTCTTGTAAATTAAGAACAACGTCGTAACTATGCTTTTCCGCTAGTTGCGCGATTACTTATGCGTATGTTTTCCGAAGCTGAGTAAACCAGTAAGTATATTACCAGTTTTATTCGTTACTGATTGTAAGCTCCAGACACGGAGCGCGGCACGGTTATCACGAAAAAGCGATCTCCGGATTTTTCAGTTATAACCGTCACTCATGAAAACTGCTATATTGCGTGTATTCACTGAGCGCCAAATTTGTGAGCGCTGTTTAGAGCGCATGCCCAGAACGAGCTCATATTAATAGGCTGCTAAGACCGGCAATCTTGGTAAGATCGGTGTAGAGTGCATGTCGCAAAAGGACTGTGGAAGATCGCCATCAGTAAGTGCTCCGCAGTCGGGAACACAACTATGGCCGCCACCCTAAGCTGAGACTGCAGTAGGAGCTACGTGCCCGCCGGACCAATCGGCCGCCTCCCTCTTATCACCTGACCCGGCTCTCTGCGCGTGGATATGGGCGGGAGCATGATGACGGGGGGAAAGAGAGGCGTAGGACTGGCTCAACAAAAACGTAGCTTCCACTGTAGTCTCAGCTTAGGGGTGAACGGAATATAAGGCGATTAACGTTCGGGGTTTATCACCACTCGCTACGAGTAAACGCGAAAAAGCGTCGATATATTTGTGCCGAGACGCCCAGTGTACTTTGAACAACCCCACGGTCCTCTCGAGTACTAAAATGCAGGCATGCGTCGTCTGTTTTCGCGAAGACTTGATCTTGTGGATGCACTGCGGTGGCCGTGCCGCTGCCCGATGTGCCCGGAGTCCTGAACGCTCGCCAAGAATGAACAGAAGTGGGGAGAGGCACCGCGCGTGTGTCGGGCGGCTCGCGAGGCCCGCGGAGGCATTAGCCTTATTATGTGCGCTACACGGCTCGATGAGTGATTCGTGTGTGCGCGCGTCGCCCGGATCTCGCTTCCCTCGTTCTTCCTCGTTCCTCGCGGGCCCGCAGCGGCGTATACGGGACTTCCCTTCGGGATGCGGGCACTGTCGTGACGATGACCGAAGGCCGAGTATCCTTCCGCTCCTTGATCGGGGCGCCGCCTCTTCCGGCAGGGAAGGTGCCCTGAAACTGTCCGCGGATCTTCCGTTTTGCTTCTTTGGCTGTTGCTCTCGTTCCTTTTTGGGGATATTTTCTGGCGTTTTTCTCAAGTTTCTCCGAACATGTTCAGGAAGTAAGGACTGGAATACTAGAGGTGAGCTGGTGTTGATCGAACTATACTCTCAAAGTTGACAGTTATCCTTCGACTCCTAATTGGAATGCGACCTGGTCAAGACGAACATATTTCTCGCTTTCTATTGGCTGGTGTTCTTGTTTGTTGTAGCAGTATCCTGGCAGTTTCTTTTTTTATTTTTTTTAAATTTGTTTAGTACAGTACGACTGGAATATGGGGAGGATGTAGGCCAGTATTGATCGAACATGGTGGATAACTTTGTAATCAATTAATCCCGGATATGATTCTTTTGCTCTGACTGCTGATTTGAATGCGGTCTGGTAAAGACCGCATCTACATTTCTACCTAAGTTGAATGAAAGTCACCGACGGCTTAAGAAACGCGGGGTGTGGCCTATTGTGTTCTGCTTCGCTATTGGTTCTTCGGGCGTACGTATCGGTTAATGCCGCACTCTCATTGGCTGCGAAGCGATAATGAGATGCACGCGGGACTCGCCACTCCCTGCGTTTCTTACGCTGTCCGTTGCTATAGCAATTACAATATGTCTCCTTAAAAAAAGGAAAGAAAATGGTGTTCAGATGCTTTTTTTTAAACTAATTCCCAGGCATTGAGAAGGAGTCACTTTTTAGAAACGTGGCATGATCTGCTGACGAAGAAAGTATCGACCCAACTTCAAACGTCTCTTAATGCTAAAAAAAGAAAAAAAAAAAAAAAAAAAAAAACCCTTTTAAGATAGTTACTAATTTAGAGTTCTATTAGACCGCTCCGATAACGATACCCAATACTCCGCCGACGCCTTTGTTGATGCATCTTATCGTTATCGGAAGCATCGCAGCGATCTACTCAAGCTCTCTAATGACTCTCCCCGACCAGCCACTCTAACGAGGTTAGTTGGACGCCTTGTTCAGTTAGGGCCGCGAAGAATATAGTTAGTATCTATTGACAGCGGGAAGCGACGGCTGCGAAGGGACGTCGTAAATGAAGTCCTATCACGTCGTCATCTCTACGTTGAACCGCACATCTGAGTCCAGCAACTGATTACTCTTTGAAGAGCCGCGTATGTTTCTTTCTCGCGTGTATCGAGCCAGCGGCCCGTTTCTCGCAGGCGGTCCGTTTGTACCGGTCGATGGGGCAGATCGATCTTTTGGCGCTCTGGACACCGGCTGCGTCCCGGAACGGATGTGTATACGAAATTTTTCTCTGGCGCCGGGTACGTCCGCATGGCCGCTCGCTTCATTTATAACGCGTTCTTTTTATCGGTGCTCGACGGTGTCCATGTTGTGTGCTCTGTCGGCAGATGCCTGCCACGCAGCAGCAAGTCCCCTCTTCGGCAGCGTTTTTTTTGCGGGCCCCGTTCCGGCGCAGCGGATTGATTTGCCAATCGAACGGGCGCGCAGTCATCTCCCTAATGCCCTTCTTCTGCCTCTTTTGCGGCCGTGCCCTTTCTCGCTCTGTGTGTTTTCGTTTTCCCGCGTTTGACTGGCGCTGCTTCCGCCTTTTTCTTTTCATCTCCAGGTATGGGAATTACAAAGCGGGAGAACTGCGGTGTCACTGCGTGCCACTTATAGCGTCGCAGCGCGCGTATGCAGACAGCCTTTCCCGCAATGCGGTGCCGAGGCACTCACTGGAAATTAAAATGTTGTTGCTACTTCATCGCCTCTTTCTGTGAGGCTTATGTTTACTTTGGAACTGCTCTCTCGTCGTAATGGCGTTTTAATATCGGTACCCTTTTTGTTCCGTCCCGAGAGATAGAGCGCAGGCAAACTTGTTCATATTAGCGTTCAATGAGACTTGCATCTTCTCCGGCTAACCAAAAAAAAAAAAAAAAAAAAACTTTTTTTTAATTTATTAACATTTATGAACCTTGACTCATCATCTGACCTGACTAGAGCTTGCATGCCCGGATTAGACCGTTATTCTACCTGACTTGGGCTTATACCTAACAACCAGGCAGCATTCAGCCGCACGTAAGAACCGGCGAGGAGCCGTCTATGATATGCGTCCGGGCAATCCTCTCCGTAGCGGCGGATCGTCCAGAATTCCGGAGCGCGATCACGCAGCGGTGCTCGACCTGACCGTGACGGCGGAGACTGTTACGCTAACCGGTGATTACATCGCGCGCCGCGCACAAAACCGATCCTTTCGATAACCTCCCGTAGCTTCCCCTTCCGCTGTCTGCGTCAGGAGTCTCGGAGGATTCGCTCGGTCGCCGACCATCTTGCTCGACCCCTCACCTTTCCCGTCTCTCTTCACCTCTATCCCTCTCTCACTGGCGGCTTTCTTTTCTCGCTCTTTAGGTTTTGCGCGTTTCCTCCCTCTTCCGCTGGCGCTCTTCGGGGGTGAGTCACGCTCCCTGTGCGGAGGATGCGAACCCTGTATATGGGCACACGGAGCTCTCCTCACGACCTTCCTCCCTTGAGGCCGCGGTTTCTTTGCCCTCCCTGCGGCGGCAGCGTTGTGTGCTCGAGAGTTGAAACCACCGCGACTCTGAACCAGCTATGTCCCCAGAAGACGTCGGTTACGTCCCAGCTAGCTCGAATTCGAGACCCGGGTTGTCCTCGAACGCACCGTCGGTATTATTATACGTATAGGGACTCTGACTGGGATTAGGCTTTTCGGGAAACAAGCCTGTTAAGCACTTTAGACTTCGGGAACCGGCTCTGCTTATTCGCTTTGTTCTCCGGTAAATCTTCCACCAGGTTCTTCGCACACCTTTCTCGCTATGCTGTCAGTCGAGCATTTGTTTGTAATTGGCGCAGAAATATCTCGACGCTGTATCATATTCGGCTCTATCGTCTTTTTCCTCGGTTATTTAAAGTGACGTTCGTGACTGCCTTTTCGAACTTCCAAGTTTGAGAGAACCGGAAAATATTGGGCAACCGTTTGTGCGAGAAATGCAGCAGGTGCCGCCGACATCCCCGGCATCTACGGCCTTTTGCAATTCAAAGAATTTTTCTTTTTCTAAAAGTTTGCCCAAATTTAGATTTTTCGAAGAGAGCGGTACTCGGCAGCCCGGATGCCGCCCCAAAAGCGCCTAGGAGAACCACGCCCCCAATTAGGGTCGCGGAGGGTGTGAGCATCGCGTGAGGACGTCGAGGAAGGGTTCTAACTTTTCGGCGAGGTTGGCCTCGACCCCTTCTCCTCCTCCACACGTTTAGCCCCTCTCTCAGTGCTCCACCTCTACGTCTCTTTCTGCGAACAAAACTTTCGAGCTTTTTGTTTATTTCTGTCTTTTTTTTTTTTTGTTTTCTTTTTTTGCTCGTGTGGGCCGGCGGGGTGCGCCGGCACGGTTGATCCTGATGAAGAACGGCGGCGATTTCATTAATTAAGTACGTGGGCCCGTGAGCGAGGTGCCTCCGCTTTTGCGTCCCGCACAACCGACCTCTGCTTGCTCGCTTCCGATCCCTGTTTGTTCCTCCCGCTTTCTTTGCAGCCCCGCTCTGGCGTCTGTGTTTCTTTTCCACATCGAGGAGAGAGATTTAATGGCGGCACCCCACGCGGCCGCTGTTTGCCTTTAATCTTGGCCCCCAGCGCACGCTAGCTCGCTCCATCGCGCCGGCCGTTTACTGGCTGTACGCTGCCTCTTTTTATTCCTGTTTGCTGACGCTTTCTTTTTTTTTTTCACGTGTCACTTTTTTTTTTTTTTTTTTGCTATTGTGCTTGCGCGCATTGTTGTCGCTTTGGGCGTAGCACGCGCGTCATAATTATTGCTCCCCCTCTCTCGCCTCCCCCTCCCCGGCGTCCACGTCGCGGTGTGTGCTCGATTAATGGTGGCAGACAGGCGTATGAAAGTTCATCACACGCGGGCATTGCTTTCTTTGGCTTTGTTTTGCTTCCTCTCCCTCCTCGCGTTCGTAGCTCGTGTCTTTCTCTCTCCCCCTCCGCGTTACGTTTCATTGCTAACATTCTCTTTTTGTTTTTAGTTTGCTTCGAGGGCCGCTTCATTAGAACAATGACGGATTCTGGTTGTCGTCAATAATGGCCCTTCTCGGCACGCTTGGCGGCGGGCCCTTTCCTTGTTGTTTTGTTTTTCCTCGTTGACGACTTCCCGATGGGGATCGCGCAGCCCGGGAAAAGCAAAAACGAGAGATGCAGAGAGATAGTTACGCCAAAGAAAGATGCACCATGGCCCCGCTGCTATACTATCTTCTGTCTGGTGACTGTACCGGAGAACTCAGCTGGTTGAACGTGTTTCCGGCGGTGTGCCGCACATCAAAGGTCTTCATCGTTGCACCGGGCTCGATGCGCTCAACAATCATTATTTTCAAATATATATATATATATATATATATATATATATATATATATATATATATATATATATATATATTTATTTATATATTATTTAGCGAAATACAGGGGCATTGTACCTGGAAACTGTTTGAAGCAAAAATATGGGCAAAGATCACAATATGCGATCATTTTTAATCAAACTTTCGCTGTTTTCTAAAAGAAAAAAAAAAGACTATTATATTCCTTTGATTTGGCGAAGGGAGTGGACAGCATGCAGATGTGAATAGAATCAATGGGCAGCTTATACTCTACACGCACTTGTCTTTCTTTCGGTCTGGAGGCACGCGGTGCACGCACACCGCTCAGGCTTTAGGGATGCTGTCAGGTGGTCATAAAGCATTTTGAGGAAGTGAAGAAAGATATCCCTCGCGAAGGTAAAGGATGGGGCCGTCGAAATGTGCCCCAGTCTGGGCCTTGACAGCCTAAAGGCCTCGAAAGTACGGGCTAAGGATCTTAATCGCAAGATTTTTCTTTTTCTCAGTAAAAATGCATAAGGAGAGTATGCCATTCAGGGCTGTAGTCGCACAGGTGGGGATCATGGCAACTACAAATGTCATCTTATCGTCAAAGACACTTTTCACGTCTTCAGTGCCAGGACCCCTTCAGGGTGAGTAACTCAGAGGGTGTGGTTCAATTTCTGAGAGACTCTGACCCAGGTTCCTGTCACGCGGTTTCCTTTGATGTGGAAAACCTAGTTTACTCGATACCTCATAGGGAACTCTTCGAAATTGTAAGATAATCAGTCGATACGTATGGGGAAGTTAAGTTCCAAAATGAATGTGGTATTCATTGAGGGAGTTTCTTGAGCATGTAGAGCTTTTACCTGGAATTCACCTATATTGCGTTTGAAGGTTCGCAATTCATACAGAAGAAAGGTATGTGTATTCGGACGAACGTGGCGCCAGTGCTGAGTGATACTTTGGGCTAAAAATTGAAGCTAAACTAGATAGTAATATCATCCGGATATTTAGGTATGTAGACGACTACCTTGTACTGTTCCACTCGGGGGAGGAGGAGGAGGAGGAGGAGGAGGAGGAGGAGGAGGAGGAGGGGGGAGGGAGGGAGGGAGGAAGTAAAAGAGCAGAATTTGTTAAAAAAAATGTTGGATGTTTTTAAGAACTCTCCGCCGCCGGTCTGAGTTTCATTTGTAAAAGATCCTGTACAGTGCATTTGACGTTTTTTGGACATAAAGCTGATATTTCTGCCGTCCCATGTGTGTTGGATGTACTTCCCCAGAGCAAGGAAAGCGGTGTTACCCTACGACTCAAACAACTCTGAAATTATTAAGAGAGGCATTGCCACGACGCGCTTGGGAGCCTCGCTGACTAAATCGGGCCCACATAAAATAGAGAACGGCTTTGATATACAGGTGAAGGAACGATAGAGGATGAAGGGTACCCACTTACCCTTATTAAACATGTGGCAGAAGGACTGTTACGAAAACTTCTGAGAGGGGGAAGTGGGAAGGTTAGGCGGAACGTTAGACTGACCGCGATACCATATGGGCACAAATTTAGCCATAGTCTGAAGAAAGTGGGCGAAAAACATGGAGTACCGGTACTATGCTCTCAGCGCCTAAGAGATTGGATGAACTGTCTGCAAGAATAGAAAGGAGAGTTTTAAGGGTGCATATATATGTAAAAAGAAGCACTGACTAAATATGTAGAGTACAAGAAAGGGGTGGTGTATAGAGTACCTTTAACGTGTGTGTGTGTGTGGGGGGGGGGGGGGGGGGTTACATAGGACAGACCGGGAGGTGCGTAAATGACAGACTAAGAGAACACGCACTGGCAGTAAGATCTTCGCCCTCGGGTAATCTAGAGGTACACTGCAACCGATGCGATTGTGGCCCAAGGCTTCAGGAAACTTACCCTGATAAGAAACCGTAACGTAATGACTAGGGACATTTCGGAGGCGTTTGTCATAAGGAAGTGCGACGGCGTCACGTGCATTAGCGCCCCATCGATAGCATTGCACGATTCGGAGGTCGCGTATCTACAGTCCTTGATTAGCTCAAGCTAGAAAGATTATAGGTAGATTATTGGACGATGGTGTTTACATGATGTGGGTGGTTGTTGATAGGGCATATATGTTTCTTCTTTGGTTTAAGTCAGATTAAACATCGGTTGCAAGTGCGCTGTACTGTGTGTGTGCCTTCCTTCTTTTACTGGTCCTCGTTTTTTTTAGCGCTTTTCGTCCTGAAATGTGCCACTAACAATCCCAAGTGAATACCCTTTTTTTAAAATTGCCCGTTACTCCGGCGTACGTGTTCCCAAGTTGACGCGATTTCCCCCAGTGGTCCGTGCCGAGGCCGTGGGGGTTGGAATCGAGCGTCTTCGTGCACGTAATCTTTGGAGCGAAGAAGCGGCTCCCAATTGCCGCCGAGGTCGTCGACACGCGGCGCCGTTGACCGCGAACGGAGCGTCCTCGGCGTCCGACGTCCGCGACATACTCCGATCCGTCCTCGGCCGAGGTCGTCAAGGTGTGCGCAGAGGCTGCGGCTTTCCCTCCTCTCCGTACGACTCTCGGGAGAACCCTGAAATCGATCCTCCACCGCGAAGCTCTCGCTTGGAGCTATGCCCACTTCGGAAGCAGTTGCGGACCTATGGCTTGGCGTTTCTTGCTCTGGTAGCACCAGTCACTAAAGTCGCCTACAGCGAATCGCGGGGCGGGGCCTATCATGAGAGGTGATTCGTTCTTCGGCCGTCTTAACGGCTCAAGCAGCCATCCCCTTGGTTGTGCAGTGATCGCAACACGCCTGTCTTTGTCAAAGGCCGACGGCCAGACACTAAATTCTCCAAGGCAGAAGATCCTTCTCACTCTCGGGGAGGGGGAAACAGGTACGGTGGCAGGGTAGAAGGGGGAGAGGAGAAAGCGGGCGAAATGGGGGAAGGGCGAACTGGTCGTGACTAGCGTTGTTGGGTTTTTCGCAGTGTAATGAACCGAACCGGTGAACCGAAAACCGAAAAAAAAAAAAACGTTATTTTCGCTCGAACCAAAGTTCAACCGGAACAAAATAATTTTTTTCCGCTCCGGAGTGGTACCGATATGTTTTCCATGCGGTTTTCGGTTCATACGCGAAGTCAAGTCGCGTGAAAAGTGCGTGGCGAAAAACACAGTAACCTAAAAAATTAATTGAAAATGTAAAATAACAACTTATTTTCGCGCAAACCGGAGAAAGCCGTGCTTTTGTTAAGAGATACGTGTCCAGTATGGTGTTATGTCCCTGATCAGGAAGCTAGGATTGAATAAACGAATGCTGGATTATCCAACGCGGCGGATGTCCACGCTACATATACTCATCAGGCTACTTGTACTAAGAGGCTTCGCTGGAGGGTTGCTCTCAAAAGAAGAAAGCTCCAGGTCGACTGAAGACGCATGGGCGGAAGTCGAAATGCTCTCAGTATCGCTTCGCCCTGCAGGAGCGATGACGAACAGATTGCAGAAGGAACAGCTCACTGTATAGGAGATTTCTACGGCGCATGGCTGAGATATTCCATGGACACCTCCAAGATAGTCCATGAAAAAGGGGGGAGCGACAACTTGACACGGATGTCTTCTGTGCAGCAGTGTGCATGGATCCCCGCTACCGCCTCCTTCTCACCCCTTAGCAAAAGTACCGGGCCACGTTGCATTCGAAGAAAGACTTGGAGGCGGATCACATGTAGCTGTGCAATGCAAGCAAGATTCTACCTTGTCTTCTGAAACTGCGGCGGCTCCAGAAGATCCAGAAGACGCCCTGGAAGCGCTCCTCATGAAAAAGGAGATTGAGTCTGGCGTGCACGTTCGAGGTACCGGTAGCCCACTTCCTATAGCATGCCTCCTGGAAATGCTAGACAAGGAGCCGCGGCTTGCAAAAGACGCTAACATGTTGCAGTTTTGGGAGGAGAGACGGGAGCGCCATCCCTAACTCTGCGCATTGGCGCAAGTAACCCTGGGAGTGCCTGCGACCCAGGTGAGCGTGGAGCGAATCTTTTCTGCACTGAAGTTCACTTTATCGTCTCAGAGGTGCCGTCTTTCCCCGGATATGCTTGACGACGTCCTGCTTCTTCGGTCAGCTGCCTGACATTGAACTGGGCTTTCACCCAGGTCCTTAGGTGCCCCAGCACTAGCTCGTTCGTTCCACACAGTAATGTGAGGGTTTGCTATTTAGATGTAACAACTTTATAAAATATGGATAGTTTACCTTTTGCTGTCGTCAATTGTTTTTGTAGCATATGTGTACGAACCAGTTTGAACCTTTATTTTTTTTCACTCCGGAGTTGAACCGGAGCTGAACCGTTTTCCCTGAACCGGAACGAAAACCTGAACGAAAAACATTTCGGTTCGAAAACCCTGGTTTTTAGGGGACGCCAACGAGGCTGCGTGTCAGCAGTGGAGTCTAAGCATCTTAAAGGGGCGGTGCAACGATTTTCGGACTTCGGTCAAAGGTTTGTGGAAGTTGCCCCCTGACACTTCTGAAGTAAAGAACAGAAAACCGATTTCGCCTGCGTGTCCTAGTTGTTGCGTAAAAAAAAGATAAAGATTGGCAATTCGGGCGCCCCTCAACTCACTCCCAGTCTTCAAGGTCACACCTGGTCGCACTCCCAGTGACGTCATTCGGAGAGACGTGTAGCTTCCCGTGTGCTATCTCGGAGGACGCTTCCTCTCCCTCTCTCCGCTGACATTAGCGGGCGTTATGCTGCAGCTTAGAGCCGAGCGAGGTCACGTAATCTTTCCGCCGTAGTTCCTTCGGCTGCCACTTGGGGCTGCAGGTGGGGGAAAAAGCTCGACTTTTGCTTTGCGATTATGCAGCGGAATCGCGACATTTTTAATGAAGGAAGTGTTTTCTCTATCCTCTGGGCCACGATAAACAACGTAAAAATGACGAGATGCAAATTGTTTTAATCGTAAAATCGTTGCACCGCCCCTTTAAAGGGGCACTGACACATCAAAATCATGTCTTTTTTTATTTTTTATTATCCCAAACGATTGAAAACGATGCCGGGACTTTACCCTCGAAATTCGAAACTTGGGAATTAAGTATTTGTGAAGTAAAAAAACAATTTCCAAAGGCCGAATTCGAAGTTCCCGCGCTATCCGCGCCGGTGTGTTGACGTCAAATATTGCGGAGTCCTGAGAGTCAACTTTCTTTCACGACTCCGTGCTGTTGCCACCGCGACCCGATGCGAGGAGGAAACGAGCGGGAGAGGAGGGCGCCGGCGGACTGAGAAAAACCGGTTTTATTCCGTGCGAGTGGTGCCGCCTGCCCAGGCGGCACGTTTTCCGAGGGAGGATGCAATTCCAGAAGGCGACATCACACCGGACTCCGATTTTTTGTATTTGAAAAAGGAGGGCCGTGGTGCGTTCACAATTGCGTTAAAAAACACGTTTTACGATTGCCGTTAATAAATGTTATAAAAATGTCGCCTATGAAGCTTCTAAATTTCATGATTTTTTACGTCAGGAATCAAAAGAAGCGAGGAGGCGAAGAGCGGGAGAGGAAAGCGCCAAAAATAAAACGAAGTGTCTAGCGTAACGTCCGACGTAACCCAAGTTACGTCCAAATCTCCGCCTTCCCTAGGTTCACGGAGGAGAAAGAGGAGGGCGGGGGGGGGGGGGGGGGGGGGGGGGGTAAGGTATACGCGTTTCAGTGCTCCGTCCGGACGGAACGCTAGCCACAGCAAAAAAAAAAAAGGCGCGCGCGCGATTGGATTTTTTTTTTTCGCAATGCGTTTTTTTTTTTTTTGCGTGTTTATGACTACACTTTGCATCGTTTTAGACATTAATAATAAAAACAAAATACGACCCTTGGGGTGTCAGTGCCCCTTTAAGCCGCAAGGTTATAGTGGTTAATTTGCGTGGTTATATACGAGAGATTGGCAATATTATACTGTTCAAGTCAGTCAGTCGAGAGAGAGAAAGAGCGCACTAGTTGGGAGTACTCGGCTCTGTTTAAAGGCATCATCATCCCCAAGTCCCTAGGTAGGGATTTCATGAGTCACTCATGAATGCCTGTTGCTAACCGTTGCTCTTGCCTTCCTGTACACACCCAGACGCACTGATGTGATTGCTGCGTCATTTGCGCCAAACTGCGTTAAACGTGCTTTCCCTGCTACACATCCTGTTACATTTCGGCAAAATGTTACGAGTTTGCGCCAACACTGCGGCAGAACGTTATTTAAATTTATTGATACTGAAAATATAAAACTCCGGCCGCTACATGGCCGGATGGTTGCCTTAGGTTTGTCCGAGTTTTCGGAACTTTCGATTATCGCTTTTAATAACGCACACCTCTTTTCGATCTCTGTATCAAATACTGACAGTACCCTGAAGTCGAGCGATATATTTTTCACGTTCGTGGTCTGTTTATACTTCGTCTCACTTGAGCATGGACTAACTGCAGAGGCTGTGCAAGCGCGAGCTGATAGCCTTGACTGCCTTGACTGTAGCACTTGCTGCACGAGTGCTCGTGCAGCCGACGAGGCTTCATAGAAAGCAACTAGCTCGCGCTTCTAGCATGCGCGGCTAACAATAATCCATGCTAAGGTGAGCCGGAGTATAGCTGGGTTTGGTTGCTTCGTTAAGTGCGCTTCCCATCGCGCACCCGTGCACTGCAGTGAATCGAGAACCGCGGAGTAGGCATTGCGATTTTGTGTATCTTGCTGAATCGAGAACCGCGTGCCAAGGGGAAATCATTCCTCGAGAGTAGGACGTTTTACACACAATACACCCATCTCCCCAAGTGTCCGTCGCATCCGTGACGCCGCCATAACTTTAGTTCAGAGGAGGCAGGCGGCAGTTCTCGAGACTGCTGGTGCCGTGTCATTACATAGCCTGCACGCGCAATGCTTCAGGCCGTTGTTCCACGTGCAAAAAGTTCCCTCGATGCAGTGTGGCAGCGGCGGCGTATATAAACTGCCTGGTAAAATCGGTATTGCGACGGGCATGCATATATAACTGAAAGTTTGGATGTAACAAACTCTACCTTGCAGCAAAATGTTCTGAATAAGGCTGCGGCTACTATATATGATGCGTGGGAAATGAATAGATGATTCTTATCACCTTTACATAGCTTCCATCTCAGTGATGGCACAGCGAACTGAGTAAATTAAAACAAAATTAGCAAGAACATGAGGATGGAAACTTTGAAGTACCCTACGTTCGACTGGATTGTTTATAAGGCTTGTTTATTGTTCACGTACTGATTTTTGTTAGAATGAAATTTCGACATATAAAATGTCATTGATTTTAATAATCAGATGTCGAAGGCTTCATTTTTCTCTGAATTAATCATGCAGCTTTGTTACAACCTTTAAAACTTCAGTGAGACACCACTTGAGGTGCTTAATATTATTTTTCTAACAGTGAGGCACCACTTGAGATGCTTAATAATATAATTTTTCTAACATTATTTTTGTGGAATATAATAGGTTTACTTTTGGCCCCGTGCCTAAAATAACCATTCACAGTAGCTCCATACTGTGTTTCAGCACTCCGCATATTGTTGTGTCTAGTGCATCCGCACGCAACTAAGCAGTTATGTGTTTGAGGCGTCTCAGGGAATCGGACCTGCTGTACAATTGATGCTAGCAAAAGGTTTCAGAGTAGTGGGAAGGCAAAGTAAACAACGTATTTTGATGAAAAGGCCATTATATGTATCTTAGCATATAATGCTTGCAGTGGAAGGAATGGAACGGAAGTGTATGCTTCTGCACTGAAAGGTATTTTGTCTGCTACAAAATTGACTTTCAGCTACTCCAAAAGGTGCTCCGAAATGAGTCGGACCAATCACATAACTGCAGACAGCAAAGCTGAGTCACAGTCCGTTGTACACGAGCCTGGCTGTTGTTGACTTGTAATAGTAAGATGACCCACGCTGTGAAGTAGAGCTCGTTTTCGGTCGCGTCGGCGTCCGTAGTCTTCCACGGCTCGAGGGAACGTCTTCAGTCGACGAGAACGTGACCCGCTGCTCTTGTGAGCCCAGCAACGAGGCCAGAAGTGTCTTCACGGTGCCGATCCAGTCTTGATAGCCTTTGACTCATCCGGAGCACGCTGTTTCTCACGGAGAGCTGGTGTCTGCGCTGGCAATCGTGTAGGCCGCAGTCCACGAGGGCTACTTTTTGGACGACGTTAGGTGACACTTGAGGAATGCGTCATAGCGCCGGCGCGGGTCGGCAGCAAGGACCGGCCGAACAACAGGGGCGTCGTCGTATTCGAAACTTTCAGCGATGGTGGTACCGCGGTGTGAGAATCGCGCTCCCTAGCCCCTGAATGGTCGACTTCAAAATGAAGGGCTTGCTGACACCTTCCGGAAACGGAAGTAAGACGTTTAAGGCTCTCATGTCGCTCGTATTTCAGAAAGTTAGAATTACTTACGCGTCAGAGACCAAACCTCGTTCAGCTATTTTACCACGATCGTCCAGATGACAGCCAGTTTAATAGGAACTAGAACGGCCCGTAGACTTTTCCAGCGCGTATCGCCTGGGCGAAATATGCCGAGTCACTGAGTCTGTGAACGCATGCGCAGCGTCTCATACACCGCACAACAGAGCTACAGTGGATGCTCAGAAGAGCCCAGCCAACAAGCCTCCGCATGGTCTCCTCTTCCTCTATGAAACGCCATCGGTGTCGATCGTGGTAACTCGGCTATTGGGCCCGATCCCGACCTTTGACGCGCTGATTGGACACGACCCCCAGCCGAACACTGACACAGCACTCGTGCCCAATTTCACGCCTGGATCGATCTGACTGGGATGACGCGTGCGCGGAGGCCTTCTGTTTAGCTGGTGTTGTCCCAGCCGAGAAAGATGGCAGCGCCTAGAAATATATTTGGAAAGGGCTATAGCCGTGTTAGTTGCGAATCGTGGGTACCTACAATACATAAGGTCTTATCAAATGTATAGATCATCCGACAAGAGGTCGCAGAAGGAATGGCGGAGCGTGGGAGTGATGGGCCACACCCTGCGTGTCTTAAACTGTCACTGACGGCTCCAGCATGACAATGTCTGGATGCTGCGACGAAGTTGAACACTGGGAACGGTAGTCGAGTGCCTCTCGCGCAATGCGGTATGGCAGTGGACCTGCAGCAGCTACCTGAACGCACAGGTACACCGAGGTGTTGGCCATATAAAAGCGGTATGAAATAAACATCAGCGGCGAAGCCTGGCATGCCTCGACGGGCGCTATCGTCCTCGCATACGAACCGTCGGAAGAGAATGGCCTAACGGTTGAAGTGGAAGATGTGCAAAGCGCCGGCTTCGTTTTAACGGCATGGCGTGGGCGCGTCTCTGAGTGAAAGAAGGACGGCCGCGAGTCGGGAGCCGAGTCGGTCCCTTCGCGAACCTGGTCGTAATCCGAAGCTTCCCTCTTGCGTGCGGGAGGAGTGCTTGGCAGGAGGAGATAAGGCGGAATGCACGCAGCACCGTCTTCCCGCTCCTGTTCTTCTCCGCCAGAGAGCAGCCGAGGAGGGACACCGGCATCGCTGCAGTCCCGGCGATTGCCTTTCTTCGCTGGCTCTCGGGTGTGCGCGGAGGCCTGCCCTCTTTATCTGGGCAGCGCCATAGCCTGCCGGTGGCAATGGTGGTGGTGGTCTCTGTTCCGCCGCTATTATCCGAGTGACTCCTGTCTCTCGCGTTTGCCCGCCGCTGGTCCCAATCTCGCAGAGTGCTTAGCTGCTGGCTGGAAGAGATCACTGGGATGCTCGTCGTCACAGGGGCTGTTCTCGGGTCTCGCGCGCTGCCCCGTCTCAATCTACTCTCCTGTAGCGAGCGCTGGAAACGTGCCCGGGCGCTCGTTTTTGCGCGCTTGGTGTTCCTAGCTGCGCGAATGCACTCGAGAGTTTGGGGAGCGGTTTTAAAGCGTCTGGCGGTGCGTGCTTGCCCGCGGGGGGCGCTTTCAGGTTGCACTGGGTAGCACTGGGTCTCAGGTGATTTTGGAAGCCTTCGCTTTCAAAAAGAGAAAAAAAAAAAATGGATAGGTATTTCCGAGGTTGTTGAGGCGCGCGCGTGTTTTTTGCACCTGCTCGGGAGTCCTCAAACGACACCCCGGGGAGGTGTCTGCTGGTGCAGTTTTTTGTAATTATTCTTCGGGAGATATTTGAGGTGCGCCACTCTGAGGAACGAGAAAGCAAAGTCAACATATTCTGCAGAAAGATTCCCTTTTGCAATTTGAAATGTTTCCGTCCTCTCTTAATTACTTGGATTGCTGTATTTTATTTCATCTTCGTTGCGCTTCTCTTGTTGTGTTTTAACAAAGCGGAGTTTGATGTGACTTTTGTTTTCTTTTTTGTTTCTTGCAGACTGATGACGCTACTTCTATTACCGAGGATTAATTACGGTGAGTTTCCTTTTGACATTTTGAATACTTCTGTAGACCGTTGGCTTGTTTCGTTTACTTGAAGTACGTTACGGTACCCTGCACAACGGGAATGGGAGATTCGAGGATTAATTATTTGTGGAAATAGATATTTGTTGTAGAGGAGCGCAACTGCGCAATATGCAGATCGAGATTCAGTGACACGAGGATAAGGTAAATTAGGTTCAGCCCGTATATATATATATATATATAAAGGTTTTGGAGGGAAGTAGTTAATTGATGATTGTTGAAACTTTTATGCGACGCGAGAAGAGGAAGAAGTCGCTGCGAACAAAACCAGCGGCACGAGCGAAGCGGAAAGTCGAAGGTTTTACGCTGTTAGCGGGAACGGTGCATCCAGCAAGGACCTCTTCGCCGTTTCGTATCTTTTGCCTGTCAATAATGTACATAAAAGTTTGCTGTAGATTTGAACGACGGCCAGAATTTATTTCAGTGGCTTAGTTTCAACGCTTCGTTATGGACTGGTAACGGCAGGCGCGGCCGAAACGTAAACACGAGTGTATTTACTGTCGAGAGGCAGCAGGTAGAGCGGTTGGTTCGGATTTCGGGCAGACGGTTCGGCACGGTGAGTTTGGAAGCGGGGTAATTTGAGACATACCGTCACAACACATGTCACAAACATATCGTTAAAAAAAAAAAGTTGATTGTTTTATTTGTTTTGTTTGAAAGCCTACTACGGGAAGGTGGTTCAAAATGATTTCAGAACCTTAGCTGTTGGGGGGAATGAGAAAGGAAACCTAGCTCTAATTCTATTAAAGGGGAAGACGACTTATCTGTGAGTCCCGTTGATTTATTTGGACCCGAGGAGTTGACTTGAAACCAACGTTACCTAACCAAGATTGCTGGAAACCAACGTCACCTGTCACCGGAAATTTAGATCGGCTCACCAAGAATGGAGAGGTGAAGGAGAAACTGCTCATTCCATGAACCAAAATGGCGACCATACGGGGAGCTTTTCGCGACGTTCCCAGGATCCATTGACTTAAAGCACGCCCTGTGAACGGTGCGATTAACTATGGCGTCCAGTGTATTGATATGTACTAGGTCCTTTAAATAAATGCACGTAAGTTTTGAAAAGGAGCTTAGCACCGAAGGTCAATCGCAACGTGTCCGCCAGTGGGCGCACTGTTTTCGTGAGTTTCCGAGCATCGTTGACACCAGACACAAAACGACGTCCTAGCCTACCGCGTCTCGCAACTTTCCCGAAAGAAATATAAAATCGAGGAATAATAGCGGTGAAAAACAGCCTTAGCGTATTTGGATGGCAATCTTGGAAAGAGCGGCGGTCGTCGGATGGCGCGCATAGACCGCGGTGGACGCCCGAGCAGCGAGAGCAAGGAGGTGGACGACACTATAAGCGGCTGATGTGGTTTCCATTAGGCGTCGCTGTTCCTTGGGGCGGCAGCGACGCCGAGGGGGCTCGCTCCGAGATCCTTTTTACGACGTCGCTCGTTTCGTCAGCTTCCCTCGTGTGCCCCTGCGTCTCCGCTCTTCTGTTTCACCCTCTCTCCGCGCGGCTCGTTTCGAGTTTTATGGACACTCGCCCTCTGGTTCATTTGTTCGCCCAAGATGCTGCACCCCTGCTCGCGCTCTCTCCCGCCAGGATCGATATGCCTGCCCCATCAAAAATAGTTTCAGTGGCCCCTGGTGTTGTTATTTTTGCCCGTTCGTCCCACATATCCGCGCTTGTTTCCTCCGCATATTTCGATCATTTCAGTCTTTTTCGTCCCCCGTCCCAGCTCTTTCGCTCATTACTCGAGAAAAAAAAAAAGGAATATAGTACGCGTTAAGTCGTAGAAGAGGATGCGTATTTCGGTGGCCTGCTGGGCTCCTTCCTTCCTCCTCCCCGCGCTTTTCTTTTCTGGTTGCTCTTTCCTGCTTGTCGTTAGGTTCTAATGGACTCGTTTGGGCCCATTGCCGCATGGGCGTGTTACTGGGCGAATGCTACTTGCGTATTCATTCTCATTAGTTTGCTGCGCTTTTATTTTTTTCCTTTTAATTCTGTCTTTCGAGCTTTAACGACACTTGCGCTTTGCACGTTTTGCGTTACGCCCGAATCATTGCGTTGATTGGTGAGGATCTTTCGTGTGCGTTCCTTTCTGTGCCTCCGCGTTTTATTGGTGTTCTCTCGAAACATAAATGCCCCTGGTGGCTCCCAGGGTCCTATATAGCACGGGACGTCACTTAATGGGACCGAGGTGCACCAGGTGCTATTTTGTGTCGGGTCTGCTTATCGGCGGCACCCTTTGTTCGAGGGTGTGTTCGTCGCAAACATTCGGCTACCCGCAGCCGCCCCCTGCCGGTCTCTCGACTTGCGTGAACACTTAGAAAAAACTCAGTTTCTCGAAAAGCAAGAGGAGAGAGAGAGAGAGATTTAATATTCCGAACAACAGAATGTTTTGTCAAAAGTCTATTCTACTTTACATTTTGGATGTTTTCTAATAATTTCTGCAAAGCTAAGAACAAATAGCCGCGTTATACCTTTTAGTTGTCATTGTAACTGCTAGCAATTTTAATTTTGTAACTGTCACACTGTGGCATTTAAAGTCCATGGCTTCTCGCCATGGTGTCTAGTCCTTATTACCATCGGGTTGACCCGAAGCAGCGGTTAGTTAATTCATCCAATCTATCTAATTGAGCGATCTTTATAGGTTACTTTGTTCGAGCGTTTCAGGGTACCATGTCCTCCGCTTTATACTATATCGCTTCTGTTTTATCTTTGCCAGCCATTTCATCGCTGTGAAGTGTCTATCCTTTCTCGAACATGCTAGTACAAAGTCTCTATAATTCACAGGACAAGCAATATGTAATGGGGCAGGAAGTTCGTTCAGCACGAGTTGCATCCATGTACACAGCGCGACGCTGCCAGTGCAAACAAGCAATTACCGTTTTTTTTTCTTTCCTCTCAGAAATACAAGATAAAAACTGTCCTCAAAACTACTCGTATAGTTGCAAGTTTCCACTTAGAACACTAACGTAACCGGTAAAATATGGTGCCCGCCAAAACCTTTAAAAACAAAAAGAAAAAAAAAGAAAAAAAGCGTCGATGTTGTGTTTGCGCTAACGGTGTCGCGCCGTGTGCCTCTCTTGACTGTTTGCGACTTCTTTCGACACGACGAACCTCAATTACTAACGTCCGTCTGTTCTCCTATCTTTCTTTTCCCCTATCTCGATTCGCAGAAAAGAGAGAGAGAAAAAATAATTTTGACACTTGCGTTTTGAGTGGGTGTTCCCACTTCGGACATTGAACACCAAAGCGCGCGCGTTGGATCCACGTTGGCTGCAACGCGCGTTGGATCCACGAATTGTTTTTACAATTCGTCGCTCCCACGTTTTAGCGCGTCCGGCTGCAAATAATAATAATAATTATAATAAAAAGAAAAGTAAGCTCCGGGAAAAAAAAAAAAGTTTGTACGTCTCGGCTGTTGCTGTTTCCTAATTAAAAAAAAAAAAAATACAGTGTCCTCGCTCGTCACGCCCTCTGGTAGCCGCCGTTGTTCGCGGTAACGACCCGGAACAAAACGACGTAGAGTGTAAGGGAAGACGGGGGTAGCCACGAAAAAGGAAAACCGGTAACCAAATGAAGGCCTAATCAACTTTGGCGACTTTTCTTTCTTTCCCGAAACGCTTGAAAAACGAGCCGTACGTGCGCGACACATTGCGCGAGCGTAGTGTTGGCGCTCGCTTGCGCTCCTCGGGGGAATACCGTGTTTGGGGGGGGAAGCAAAAATGAGGGTGCAACGAAGAAAAGTAGGGATTACGTGCTCTGTGGATGATACTCGTGTTTCATGTCCCGCATAGCTTAAAATAAAAGTGGCTCTGTCCTCTGTTTGGCTCCCTGTTTGTCGAGCTCGTTTTAGTTATACACGGTAACACGCCTTGGTTGGGAATGGAGTGAAAAAAGAAAAAAAAAAAGAAAACATCTATGTATATTTATGTGCGGAGTCCGCTTTGGCGTGGGCTGATGGCGCGGGAAGAAAAAGAAATGGGGATAAAGGGAAAGGAAGAGAGATGTCCTCCGGTCGCCATGGAAGCGATGTCCCTCGGGATCCCTGCATTAGGCGTCTACTTTGCAGACGCTCCCAGCTTCTGTCGTTCCCGTTAGCTGCTGCTGCTCCCGGAATTTATTCCCCATCCAGCTGCCAGAGCACTTTGTTAGGCGCTCTCTCTCTGTGTACTGGCGTGCTCCGTTTTTCTTTTTTTTTTTTCCCCTTTTCTTCCTTAGTGGAATTTTTATAACCCCCTCAGCATTTTGGGGTTCCTCGTTGACTAGCACGAGTCACCGAGGCCTCTGTTTTTCCACGAGGGAAGTCCACGTAGAAAGCTCTCCTTTTTTCTTTTTCTTCAATTTGGTGAAGAGAGGAAAATGCGGGTTGGTTTAAAGGAGCAATTGCATTGAATGGAAGTCTTGGTTTGGGTGATTGACCCGAGGGAGTCAACATTAAATGCTATTGTGGATGAGCGCCCACGACATTTTGTTGTAGTCCATCTTGTGGAAGGGTTGCCTTGCTGTATGCCGATCCCGGAGGAAGGATACGAAGCCAGGGTTTTCCAAAACAAGAAACTACACATATCAGTGAAACAGGAATGGTTTGTTCGTAGTAATGTACAACGATGCCATGGCGTTCACCTATACACGTCTTCTTCCGTGCTCCCGGTCCGTCTCCCTTGTTCTTTCTTTCTTAATTTCAAACGTATTTTATTTGGATCCACACGCCTGGCTTGGTGGTCTCACTTGGTGCGGAGGGTGGGAAAAAGGGAGAGTGAGGTGGGGGGTGACGATGCTTAAATGAGGGTGAGAAAAAGGGGAGAGTGGGGGGGGGGGGGGGGGGGGGGGGGACGACGACGACGACAATTAAATCAGCCTCTCAATCCCGGAGCAACGCGATGAGGGATGAATACAGTCGTGGCCGTGTCCCCCTTTTATAGTCTCTCGCGTCTATTCTTCGTGCGCTGTTGCGCGCTTGGGACTTTGTGTCTACTTTGGGCGGTCGGTAGCGCCCCCTGGGCGCGGTGGCGGACCCTTGTCCCTACATCCTTTCAAGAGCAAATGAACGAATGAATGCGTTACGTGAGGTTCGGTCCCTCGGTTCTGCTACATTCTACCGCGACTGATTGTCGCGTTTTATCCTAGGGGCATGAACGGAGCTAGGAAATTCGGACGAAGAGGTGATCTGGAAATGGGGAACCGCGACAATGCCAACACGGACATATCGAGCGAGGACGTTGACTCACGTCGTAATCAATGACAACCCATTAGTTTTAATGCGGTTTGTTCCGCTTCGTAGAAGACATCCGCGATTACGCACGCTTCGTTTAAATAGATCGCTGCTGCGCGCATTGTATCCTCGCAGACTCGGAGCGCATATATGTTCCGCGTCCGCAGTCACCTCTCAATTTGAATAGAGGAACCCCGGCCCTTTCTGGCGAGTGGCGTAGCCCGGTCATTCACCCGCACATATTTGGTGGCACAGTGTTGCGGGTCGCTCCACCCCCGCCGTCCCTCGGGCTTCACCTCCGCCTCGAACGGACATATTTGTCCTCGGAAGAACGACCACCTCGTCGGAGGCAATCATTCGATGTCCATTTATTTCCCTCTTCGCGGGGGAGGTCGCGGTAGCCGACGGCGGGCCCTCGACATCTGTTTGCCTCCAGAGTTACGTAGAGAACGGGGGCCGTGCCCGAATTGATGACCAGACGTCTCCGTGTATACCATATATACTCTGTGGCACTCGGCGTCGAGCGCCGGCGGGCCAGAGAACTCGCGTGCTGCCGCTAATCGTGCACATGCACACAACACCGCGCTCAGCTGTGGGCTGAACGCTATCTCTAACCGATCGTTCTCTCCACAGCGCGTCCGTAGCAGCAGCGCCTTTCATCGCGTCGATGAGTAACGGTGCGACGGGGCCTTGGCTGTCGCGCCTACAGCGACTGATCCGTCGTCGCGACGCCCACGACGCCGCGTCCAAGGCGTTGTTTGTCCTCGTCGAGCACGGAGGATGTGACGGCTTTTGTCGGGACGACGTCTGATAGGGGCCGTCAATTCCGGGAAGATGGCGCACGCGCCGCGTAAGCTGGAGCGCGGCCCTGGGCGGCACGCCGACAACGAGCGCGTTTTATGTACCGACGCCGACTCGATCGAGAAGGAGGCAGCGGCGAGCCGCCCCCGTCTCTGCCGTTTCCGTCGCGTCGTCCGGGAACGCCGCTCTGACACACGTAGACCACGCAGTTATTTTATCTATTCCCCGCGACGGAACTTTTCGTTGCGCATCGCATCGTCGAGATTCGTGGATTCGTGCGTTGTTCCAACGGTTGTGGTCGTCTGGTGCTTCGCGTGAGTCTCGTCCACTTTGAAATAGCCGACCTTTTGCTTTTTACGGAGATTCCGAAAGTGGTGTGTGTGTTTCCTGGTCCCCGACCATGGGCTTTATTTTGGAACCGTTCGTACTTAGGAGGAATGTTTGTTTTGGGCTTGTTCCGCTGTCGAGTCGGTTCCGGGCCAATCTTTGGATAGTGGTCGGGGTTCGGATTGTCTCCCGATGCACTGTTGTCCCGATTGCGTCAAATTGGGCGACGCTATCCGTCCCACGTCCTGCGGGGCAGTCTGGAGTTCCGAAGCAAAGACGGCATCGCCTCCAGCGTTTGCTAAGCTTCCGATTTCGACATCTTTTTTTCTTCGTATTAATTTTTTTATAAGGTAATTCCTGGAGTTCTGTGTGAGCAGAGCCGAAAAAGAGTGATAGTCACGAATTTCGCTGTACATCTGGATTTCGAAATTTTCAATTTCAGAGGTGCACGCATGACTGCTCCTCTTCTGCGTTGCACGTACTTGGTTTGGCCTTCCGATGGACCGCAACGGACGCTACGAGCCATCGGAACTAATCGAGCGCAGTGGAGGTGCCACGTGACATTTGGGAGCGGCTCAGCGACTCGCGGGAGGCGTGGTCACGTGTTACGTTCAGAACGCCGTGGATCGGCTGGGATGGCTCGTAGCGCCCGCTGCGATTCATCGTAAGGGGGAACATAGTGTATAGCGGGGGTCTGTCGCGCACATCTTTTTCCATTCCATCTATCGATGGGATCCCTGGTCTGGTCCGACTTCGTCGCAATTTAAAAATATATATATACCTATTCAAGGTCGGGTTTCGTGGTAGCGAGATTTCGGGTCGCGTCGCGCTTGGACGCCTTTTTGCGAGGCCACCGGGCTTCGACTGGGTTTAGACCGAGTCTCTGCCGCCGGATCGATATTGCCGACTTCAACTGCCTTAGTTTCGCTATCAGTGCAAGGCATAGGCAGAACCGAATAGCTGAGCAGCGCCTCGTTCTCGGGTGACTGTCGTAAAACTTTCGACGACACTATCCACGGTTCACGAAGCATGGGCAAACTCCGTGGACGAATTAATCCAACTTTCGAAAACAGGCACGTTCTTGTGGGTGTGTAGTACTAACTTATGGCTTTTATATTCTAGATACTTTTATTAATATGCACATTACTTTGAGACAAGCCAGAAGATGTAAACGAATCGTGCTTTCTTTGATAGCTTTCTTTCGTAGTGCAGCTGTGACCGATGTTGTTAATGAAGAAAAAGTTAGGTCGCAAACAAGCTGGTGAACGTTTAACATTTTGGACAAATCCCCGAGACAGGGGGGACCTCGTGTTGTGTCGTCCTTCCTTCCCACCTGTCTCGGGGTTTTGCCCAAAATACGATGTGGTGGTTGTTTATTTGCAAGGGGCAACGAAATATACATCAAGCTTCGAAGATACATGTTCTGTTGGTCCCCCTTACGCACTGTAGAATGCTAACCTACACCCATATTGAAGCAACTCGCTTCGAGAGGCGTTTCGCTCTATTTTCAGCTATCCTTCCTAACGCAGGCACATCACCCCGACTACTGTTGCTTTTTTCTTCTTTTTTATTTGTGTATTTTATAAATTTTTATGACCTCAAACTCTTTGAGCTGTATTTAAAAGTTCGCGTTTTCCGTTCGATCCCCACTGTATTAAAATGTTTGCATTAGAGTTTCTAAGTGTATTCGTACGGTTGAGACACGTAGCGTAGTTGTTATGTAGTAGTGATCAAAACAGACAAAAAAAAACGTATTTTTTTTACTAGAACTAGCGCCTACTAGGGTACAGTGATGCTATCTCGCACACCCTAGCGTATCACAGTGGTTACAGCCAGTTTCCGCGTCGCGTATTGTGCGAGGCAATTCTTTTTACTATTTTGGCAGGACATTCGAAAGTGTGTTGATGCTCTTAATTATTCGCTTTTCGTCGCGTGAGTTGAAACGTGGTGGCGCATGTGTGCAAATCGCCCCCAACCGCTTCCGGTTCTGAGCTAGACCGCGGGTTTCGCCGTATTTGCGAAATCTAATATACATGCTGTCTTCTGGAAATGGCCAGTTGTAGCACTGCCAGACTTAATTCACTCCTCCTATAAAAGAATCCTGAGTAAAAATTAATATACGCGATCCGGAAGTGTGCCGGGGACCCAATAGATGGCGCCACTGAGCTCGTTGCCAAACATAAAAGGGGCGAATTGCCCATTCCCACGGCCAGCACAAAGATAGCCTTTATCGTAGGTCCTTTGGCAATCGATGAATCAGCATGCGCTCTGGGGTCGCGGGCACATGCCACGCGCGGACGATCGCGAACTGATTCGCCGCCATCCGTAAAGAGTGGGTCACACTGCTCATACGTCATACAAACGACAGTCAGCAAACACGAGCTACCGCAATGTACAGTCGGGGACAAAAGTCCCCAGGACGCGCGAGCTGCGACTGAAACGCATTGCTCTGCCATCTGCCGGCGGGTCGCCTGGTTTCGAGATCGCACAAACGCGCATGCGCGTCCTACTGTGCCTGAAGACATGTAAGTTTTCGTGCTCTTGTGCGGCGCGGCGTCTAACTCAGTATCGGGCGCGAGGTACCGCCTCGGAGATAGCGCTTAGTGACATGGCATCTATAAAGCAAGAAGTCCCGGCAGCTCAAGTGAGCGATAAACTCAACTGGTTATGAGCAATGTGCGCTGACACGGCGAAATTCGGCACGATGCCGCAGGCGGTATCTCCGGTTTTGGAATGTGTAGCAGACGCAAGTCATCCGCGAGCGCTATCTCTGAGGCAGTACCATGCGCCCGATTCCGAGTTTAGGCGCCTCGCCACAGAAGAGCGGAAAAACAGAAGTTTGCAGGCACAGTGGGACGCGCGTGCACTTTTGTGTGATCTCGAAACCAGGCGACCCGCCGGCAGATGGCAGAGCAATGCGTTTCAGTCGCAGCTCGCGCGTCCTGGAGACTTTTGTCCCCGACTGTACGTGGTTCGAATGCTGCGTTCCAAGTTCCCTTCTTGGTCCCATTGCCACGGGGCATTCGAAGCATGGATTTCGCGGTGACTCGCGTTCGAATCTCTAAGCAGACTGTCTTTTGTGTGACGTATGAGCACTGTGACCCCGAAGGTACCTTGCAGACTTGTAGGTAGTTCAACTACTCTACTCAAGGTACTGTAGTTCAACTACTTTTCTGAGTAGTTTAGTAACTTTCAATTACATTTTGATTTCGGTAATTTGTACTTCAATTACTTTTTTCGAGTAACTTCTGCTCAAATTACAAATTGCTTTTTGAATTTTAGTGGTAGGTTTGTTGATCAACAAACATTCCTGCACGAAACGATATAAGACGTTGGAAGATCAGCTGATATTTGCAAAGAGGGGGAAGTATGTGGCGTAGGAAAGGGGGAGAAAGGAAAGTGGCTTGGAGAGTCTGAAAACCCCCAAAATTTTCACGAGCCCCCCACTGCAACAACCCTGCTACGAGGCGCGGGGAGCGAAAAGACACGACGTAAGGGAGGCCGAGTAACTGTGGGATTATCGCTGAGGACTGGAGTTTTTTTTTGTGTCCCGAAGGTCAAGGCGACTTGACCCATTCGAAGAAAGGGCTGGTTCCCGCTTCTCCCCAACGGAGGCACTCTGGGCCACTACAGGAGGTGCACACACTGCATTCTCACTCAAAGGAGGCAACAAAATGCAGCACCTGCTCCGAAGCTCATCTGGTGCTCCCGTAGTTTGGGCTGTACCCGAAGAATCACGTGCTAAAGGGCAATGTAAAGGAACCTTTTTTTTTTTTGCGTTGCCTTTCCTCCCAAAACATAAAATATGCAGATCTGCAAAGATTTGAAGATCATTCGAGAAACCTTAGTAATTCCCCCAACATTTTTATATAAAAAATAATAAACAATCAGAGCTGGAAAGTATTTTAAGTACATGGTACTTAAATTACTACTGTTTAGAAAACTTGTACTTTATTTCAAGTACATTCTCTGAGCATGTACTTGTACTTTACGAGGAAAGGAAAACTCCTGACTTCAATCTACTATCCCCGAATTTGAAAACAACAAAAAATGGCGTATCGTTGTGTGAAAACGCCCTCTTTCAAGACGTCATCTGGTCATTTCTCGGAGTGAAGTAATGGCAGCTATAAGACCGATACAAATAAATGCCTTTTAAGTTGATTGTGTTAAATAGCTCGTCAGCGAGAGTAAAACTACTACTCTGTGGTGACTTGACTTTATACAATATTTGCTGCCATTTCTGTAAAAAACCGGTGCACCTCCGATTACCTCTCGAGCAATGCGTACCAGTGAAAAAAAAAAAAACAATGTATAGGGAATGAAAGGGCATCTTTAAAGATTCTGTTAAAAGTACTGGTACTTTACCTTGAAATGCATTGTATTTATAGTACGTTACTTCAGGTACATTGCACCCGGTGTACTTACTACTTGGCTTCAAGTACATAAGCTTTAATTTACTTTGTACTTTACTTCAAGTACTTTTTAGATGTACTTTACGCAACACTGTAAACAGGCTGTCTAAAAATCAAGCTCAGGGAGTGCTAAACCTCAAAGTAGAAATACACATTTGCAGTACATCATTAACCAAACCAACAAGAAAGAACAAAACTATTAGGCACGCAGAAGCAGGCCCAGCTAATAAAGCATTTCTTTGAAAAAACAAAAAAAAACAAATCCGATTTATATTTGGCTAGCACAATATAGCTAACGGATCAAAACCTATGCACTTTCTTTTTACCATAACAAAAACATTTAAAAGTAACTTCAAAGTAACTTCAAAAGTGATTCGCTACTTTTTACGGTAATTAGTATTTTTTTTAATTACTCTCGATTTGAGTAATTTCTACTCTACTCAAATTACTTTTGAGGTCAATACTCAGTAACTTAATTAATTTTTTTTAGTAACTTGTGCATGCCTGGCTAAAGCTCCTTTATGATCGTGTGAGGGGGTCTTACTAATCTAAAGCTTAAAGTTTTCAAAGGCAGATTGAGGAGCTGTTGTCCTTTTATTCCTTCACTGGCGGCTTCTTGCGCTGATTTTGAGTCCAACAAAACCAAATATCCAATATTGAGCCTCTCCAATCGCCTAGGTGCCCGCAATCAAATGGAGGCTTACTGCAGATAAGGCGCAGTGAAATCGAGAATTCGGTTGTACGTCAAAAGATCCCCAGGTGGTCGAAATGAATCTTCAGTCGTGCGCGTGGGACGCGCCAGGTGCCCTTCGTTGGTTTGTCACGTAAACCCTCCAGATACTCGTTGGATCTCTGACCCATAGTGTATCTGTTGACTTGGCTGTCACGTGACTGTTGGACACCTCGACCAGAGCTGCTCAGTGCTCGCTCTATACAAGTGTCCCTCTTGCAGGAGGCTGAGGGCCCCCGGTCTCGGGCGGCCATGAGGAAGCGGGACCGGCGGTGGAGCGCCGGCTCGCTGCTGCCCCAGCTGCTGCCCTTGCTGCTGCTGCTGGCGGGCTCGCCCCGGGGCGCGGGCGCCCTGCGCCAGGGGCCCCCCGGGCCAGCCAACGCCAGCGGCAACGCCACTCAGCTGCCGGACAAGCCCGCCGTGTTCACGGACCCGTCCACCGACAAGTTCCTGCACATGGCCATCAACAGCTACACGGGACAGGTGCCTGCTCTTTCTGGGTCCCCTTCATACCCTACGCCCCCGAGATGACGGGGCCGAAGGCCTGAATTTGCTGCGTCACCCGAAGAGGCGAGCGTGGGGCACGCGGGTTGGGCACATGTGCTGCGTTAAAGGGGCACTGACACCCCAAAGGTCGTATTTATTTTTATTGTCTAAAACGATGCAAGTTGCAGCCATAGACACGCAAAAAAAACCGCATCGCGAAAAAAAATTTTCCCGCGCGCACGTGCGCCTTTTTATTTTTGGCGTTTGATTTTCCCGCCCCTCGCCTCCTCGCTTCTTTTGATCGGTGACGTCAAAAATCAGGAAATTTAGAAGCTTTGTAGGCGGCATCTTTATAACATTTAATGACGGCAATCCTAAAACATGTTTTTTAACGCAATTGCGAACGCACTACGGCCCTTCTTTTTGAAATACCAAAAATCGGGAGTTCGTTGTGGTGCCGTCTCCTGGATTTGTATCCTCCAACGGAAAACAGGCGACACCGCTCAAAACCGGTCCGCCGCAACGCCGGCGCTAGCCGGCGCTCGCTCCTTTCCTCCTCGCTTTGGGTCGCCATGGCAACAGCAGGGAGTGGTGACAGGAAAGGGGACTCTCAGGTCTCCGCAATTTTTGACGTCAAGGCACCGGCGCCGATCGCGCGGGAACTTCGAATTCGGCATTTGGAAATTGTTTTTTTACTTCACGAATACTGAATTCCCAAATTTCAAATTTTGAGGGTAATGTCCCGGCATCGTTTTCGACCGTTTCGGATAACAAAAAAAAATATGATTTTGATGTGTCAGTGCCCCTTTAACCTTCGGCTGAGAGTCGTGTCGTCACTGATGGAAGGCGACTCTCAGCCGAGCGCTGATGCACCACTCGGGTCGAATCCCTGTCCCACGCTCGCCTCTCTAGATGACGTATAAAGTTCAGCCCTCAGGCCTTGCTATGTAGGAGGTGTTTGTCATTCCCCGCCCCAGGAAGGGGGCATGCTTCTTCGCTCGACTGTTTGAGTTGCTTCTATTCTGGGCGTGGTGACTGCGGGAACGGTGGTCACGATTCCAGTTACGTGATGGCCGTGCCATTTGCGCCAAAGTGCTTACCCTGCCTCATCCTGCTACATTTCGCCAAAATGGGACGACTATGCGCCAACACTGCGTCAAAACGTACTTTCACTTTGGTAATACTTAAAATATAAATATAATATAAACAATCCGGCCTCACGGCCGAATCGTTGCGGTAGGCTTGTCCGAATTTTCTGAACTTTCGATCGTCGCCTTTAAAGGGGCGGTGCAACGATATTCAATTGGAATGTTTTTCACTTTACACGAGCTTACTGGCACTAGTGGGGATCAAGGATACTCGCACGCAACGCCACTGACCAAGAAACTTCTTTGTTGTGCTGTAATTTCGAGGACAAAACCGAGTGTTTTCATTCAATCTCTACTTCGCAAAACCTGATGACGTAGCTGGGCGGTAACAGTACCGCCCAGTGACGATATTTCAATGCGGCTCATAGATTGGACCCGAGCATGGCGTGGACACTCGATTTGGGCTCGTGATAATCAATAGCTCGAGAAGCATTCGGGTAGTGTCCTGTGTACAATCGCTGCAATGCCGACAACAGCCGAACCATAACAATGTCTGGAACTCAGCGTGTGTCCTGTGCCTTGCCAATCCCAGCGCGTGGCTATGATCAGCATTGGCGGCATATAATCGGCTCCAGATCACGTGGCCGCTTGTTCTGGCTGCGCGTTGAGGGGGTGAACTCTGCTCGTTTTTCTTTATTTTTTTGTGCGACTTCGATTGCGTGTGGTGAAAAACCAACGGGTATTTCACAGGTCATTAACGTCAGGGTCCGTTCTAAGCGGTATTTGCGCAAAATACAAAAATCGTTGCATCGCCCCTTTAATATCGTTCTACTCGATTTGATCTCTGTATCTAATACTGACAGCACTCGGAAGTCGCCCAATATTCCTCGCGTTTGTGGTCTGGTCTGGTGAGTGTTCTAGCTTCGTTAAGTGCGCTTTTCACCGCGCACTGGTGTTCTGCAGTGAAGCGAGAACAGCGGAGAACCGCAGCGCAGCCGCGAGCCAAGGGAAAATCATATCTCCAGAGCAGGACGTTGCACACACAAGACGTCCTTTTCAAAAGTCCATCGAGCAACATTGGCGGTCGCCATTGCTTGGACACGAAGCGCCTGATAGGATCCGAGTCCTCGCCGAACGCTGACGTCACACTCGTATCCAATATGAGCTCAGAGTATGTGGGCAATCAATGGCGGACAGGCGTTGAAACGGACTTTTGAAAAGGGTCTATTGCGGCGGATTTTCTAAAAAAAAAAATAAATAAATAAAGAACAGCTCTGTTGTAACAACCCTACCTTGCAGCAAAAAAAAGTTGCAAATAAGGCTACGGCTAGTATATGCGATAGCTGAGGGATGAATAGATGATTCATAGCTAAAGAATGGAGGGCAGTTGAATGATTTATAGGTAACGAATGAAGGGTAGGGTGAATGCAATATTCTGAAGATTTTATCTCTCTCTCTCTCTCTCTTTTTTGTATTTCTCCCAAATTTGGAACCTTAAAATTTAGCGACGATATTTGTATATTGAGGGAAGATTTATATTGACTGCTTTATCAGCTTGTATATTTTTATGTCCATTCTCCCGTTTAGTTCTCACCTTTATATAGGTTCCGTCTGTAGAATGACACAGCGAACTGAGTGAATGAAAACTAAATTAGCGGGAATAAGAGGATGGAAGTTCGAGACTACCCTAGTGAGTTCGACTGGATTGTTTCCGGAGCTTATTTATTGTTCACGTGCCGATTTCTGTTATCAGGAAGTTCTACATATCAAATGTCATTGATGTTAATAATCAAATGACAAAGGCGTTGTATTTATCCGAATTAATCGTGCACTTTTATTGCAATCTTTAGGACTTTAGTGAGACATCGCTTTCGGTGCTTCATAATACTCGTAACATTATTTCAGTGGAATATAGTTTGGTTTTCGTTGGGCTCCGTACCAGAGATAACCATTCGCAGCAGTTCATATTGTCCACATGCAGTCCACAAAAAAAGGAAAGAGAAGGTCATTTCTGGGTTAGATGCATTAAACAACATAGCAAGTAAACTAGACGTCCCCCCCCCCCCTTTTTTTTTTTATAGTATTACACAGCGAGTTTTATCTGCCCTTGGGATATGGTGACACCAGTTCACGATGTAGGTGACCTATTTAGCCAGCGCAATGCGACTTCTAACCTGGGATCCTTAACGTGCATCATGTAGTAGTGGTTACACGACCGCTTGTCGGTGCGATGATCATTCCGATTGACGATTTTGCGTTCTTTCTTTGTTCCCCGTACACTGCATAGATTTTGTTTGCAAATTACGCTTCGCTTGTCATTACTTGTCGACGTATGTGCATTCCAGCGAGGGAAAATCAAATTAATTTTATTTAAATCAACCTAGCTAGAAAACAGCGATTCTTTACCACTAGACATGGCAGATTGAGTGATTAATTCGTCCGATCACTGATAACAATGCGAAAGAATTACTTAAATATAACGTACCTTTTAATTAACAGTTCCTGGCTGTTAACGCCGGCATACAGAACAAACTACAGCTTGGTATTTTTAGTTAGTTAAATAAAATTTATTTGATTTTTCTTTCGATGTATGACTTGATCGCAATAGGACACGACTTCTCTAGTTTTCATTTCTTTCTTTCGCGTTTTGATTTTGATGCAATAGTTACGTAGCTGACGAACAAAGTGGAAGGTAGCAATCAATCTCAACGCTTCGATTTGCTGAGAAAGCTCATTTTGGCTCGTTTTGCTCGGCGATCCTTGGATTTAAATACAAAACAAGCGCACATAAAGATTATCAATCCATGATAGACAAATGGTAACTAAAAATATTTTCTGGATTATTTTTTCGGGAAGGTTTCATTTAAATCATCCTTGTAAACCGGTCCGATTTCAATCGCGATTAAAATCACTTTGATTTTTATTCTCCGCCCTGATTGCAGCGAAGCGCTTAAAATTACTGCCAACCAAATAACGAAGACTGACTCACTTGTGTGGAAATTGCGCAGAAGAGCGGAAATCTCCCCCCCCCCCCCCTTTTTTTTTTTTTTTTTTCTTCCCGAAAAAGAAGAAAAAGAAAGCCTGAATTTGACTACGTTAAAGTACCGAGAACAGCTACAGGCGTGCGTTGCTGCTAAGCCCGCGCTGGCTTCGTTTGCGCGCTCGTTGTTTCTTTGTGAACGGGATCAGGAAAGTGAATTATAATAATAATCCCTGGAGAAGGAAAACAAGGGGGACAAAGGGCAACCACAAATCTCCAAGCACAGCTAGGTGACTGGTGCGCGACCGAAAAAATCCGCCTGGTCCTGGTATCGGACCAGGGACCGTTGTCCGGGAATTATTATGGTCATTCTTGTCCAGGTCGCTTGCATTGTTGCATTAGTTGCATTATTATCATAACCATAATATGCAGGTCGTTCACCCTTGTTGGTGTTAAACTGGTGGCAGCTGATGAGCTCAGTTAGTAGTAGAGCGCTCCACTGGATATGGAGAGGGCCCTGGTTCAGTACCAGGACCAGGCGTATTTGTTTTCGGTCGCGCATCAGTCACCTAGCTGTGTTTGTCCTTTGTCTCCCTTGTTTCCCTTCTCCAGGGATTATTATCGTCATTCTTGCCCAGCTAGCGTGCACCTCTGCATTATTTGCATTATTGTCAAGTGAGTCATGGCGTTTTTGGGCCGCTCTCATGGACGTGACAATATTTGATAATTATCGCTAAATAGGTGCTCTTGAGATCTTTTATTAGTTTCTATTACAATCAGTGTATTTAGCGAAACTGAAGCGTTTAGCAAATGATCGAGATTGACGGAAGGAGCAACAACTTACGAGGCAGATAACCTCCTCAGGCGAAAATGCTATCTGCGCAGATCGCTGATAATCGATTTCTCGACTTCGTTATTCGCTACGTTTCTTTTTTTTTTTTTTTTTTTTTTTTTTTTTTTTTTTTTTTTTTATTATTATTATGTAGAGCGCAATGATGATGACTGTGCGGGCGCTCCACACGAAAGGAAACGCTCGGAGTTTGTTCGTAAACATTGCGCCTAGTATTGATCTCGTGAATACGGTATAGGCATTCGTCACAATATTGAACTTTTTGAAAAGAGCCACATTTGAGAGCTCCTGCTCTTAGAGAACAACATTCTCGGCTTCTTCCTTTTACACTATTTTTTTTTTTTTTTCGTTGCTCGATCCCTTTTTTATATTAAATTTATCTCGGCCATTTTTGCAGTCGTGACAACCCGAGTATTCAATCGATGCGGGGGACTTTATTGTCGGCAATTTTGAGTGGGAAAACTTTCGGTTAGGCCTATGGCCAACTCCTTGGTGGGTGTCGAAGGGGCGAACCGTTGCCGCGGTCTAAAGCGTTGTTTTCCCTCCGGGTTTCCTCCTGGATTGTCCAGGTGTACGTGGGCGGCGTGAACTACATCTACCAGCTGTCGAGCAAACTGGAGCTGCAGGCCCGCGCCGTGATGGGGCCCCACCTGGACGACCCTGGCTGCCCCGTGACGCGCTTTTGCCCGGCCATCCAGAAGAAGAACCTGGACTACTACACCAAGGCGCTGGTCATCGACTACCCGCAGAGCAAGCTCATCGCGTGCGGCTCGCTCTTCCAGGGCGTCTGCACGGTGCACAACATCGACAACATCACAAACTTCCGGACGCCCGCCAACGAGTCCGTGGTGGCCAACAACGCGACCGCCTCGACGGTCGCCTTCATCGCCAACGGGCCCGAGAAGCTGTCCCGCATGCACGTGCTGTACGTGGGCGTCAGCTTCACGGGCAACGGGCCGTACCGGTCCGAGGTGCCGACGGTGTCGTCGCGCAGCCTGGACCTGATCAACGAGACGTTCTCGATCGCCGTGACCGGCGTCTCGACGGGCACCAAGATGTTCGTGAACAGCCTGGCGCGAGAGGTGTTCCCCATCACGTACGTGTTCGGCTTCAGCTCGCGCGGCTTCTCCTACTTCCTCACGGTGCAGAAGCAGTTCACCGAGCAGCCCAAGCCGTACATCTCCAAACTGGTGCGCATCTGCCAGAACGACGTGCACTACTACTCGTACACGGAGGTGGCGCTCGTCTGCCACACGCCCGAGGGCGTGCACTACAACCTGGCGCAGGCGGCCTTCGTGGGCAAGCCGGGCTCCGAGCTGGCCGTCTCGCTCGGCATCAGTGCCCAGGACGAGGTGCTCTTCGTCGTCTTCTCCAAGAGCCGCGACGAGACGGACGTCTACAACCGGCCGGGACTCAAGTCGGCGCTGTGCGTTTACGCGCTCACCGCCGTGCACCGCAAGTTCACCCAGAACATCAACGACTGCTTCAACGGGGAAGGGGTCCGCGGGCTGGACTTCATCAACCCGAGCACGTCGTGCCAGCTCACGGTGAGTGGCGGGCCACTCATCTTTGTCGGCTCTCGCAGCCCGGTTCAACTGCGTCGTTTCCCAGGCACCCGCGCACTTTCTCCGCTCGCAACAAAGAAATGTCCCTAGTGGGATATTCGCCAGCCTCGGTATAGATCGTTCCGAGACCTCCGACAACTACACCCGATAACGACACGACGCAGGTGCAAAGGCGGCGGCGGAGTACCGGGTATCGTTAACGGATTCTATGAAACGCTCTGCTAAAACTTCCTCTTAGTGCAGTGTGCGAAGGGCATTTTTATTTGCTTTGGGCCGATGTCTTGACAGCATAGTTTATCGATGTTATCGTAACGTCAGCGGAGACGGGATCGCGTCTGTGCAAGACAGTCGCGCTCAACCAGGTTAGACGGCTGGAGCAGACACCTCCTAAACAGCCTTGTTTGTGGTGCGACACGAGCGCCGTCTGAAAGCGGCTGATAAGGCTTTGGGGCAGACTCGAAACTCTCGCTCCTTCCCCATCAACCGAGCTACTCTGCGCTTGTCAGCTGACCACCCTGCTAATCCCGGGCGCGAGCGGTTCCGCGTCGGGATCGACACACGCCGTACGTTTCGAAGCACCGCGGGTCCGAACGAAGCGGGGCGGGCGCACGACGAGTGCCTCGTTTGATTGACCGCGGCCCGAAGCACGACTTTGAGGAGAAGGGGGAGTCCGGTCCGTGGTCAAACAGCAGCCGGGATCGAAGTTGCTGTTTGCGCACCCTGCCTGTCGGCGGGGAGATAGGCAGGTGTGTGTCGGCGGCGGCCGGCGAGCCTGCCTTCCCCGAAGGACCCCCCTGCACATCCCGTGACGCGAGGCTTTGTCGGCCGATCTGTTTACTCGGGCCGCTACTGGCACCGCGACAATTACTGATGCTGGGGACAGGCTGCGCTCTACGTGCCTCAAACTGTCGTGCTGTGGATCGTGATGCGAAGATTTGTCACTGTGGCCTGTTCTTGTTTCGCTCTTTCCCATCTTCGGTTCCTCTTTTTTTCATTTATTTGTATCCCTGTTCTCTCTGATGGTCTCATTCTGCTTTCTTTATTCCATTTCTTCCTCTTTTTTTTTTAATATCATTTTCGTGTTTTTTTAGGTCTCTCCCCCCTCAATTTTTTTTTCTCGATCCTTCCTTTTTTCTTTTTTTTTCTTAGGATTTTCTTTGGAGTGCCGCCAAAAATAATTGGATGTAGACAGCTTTCCCGTTCTCTTTTTATTTATTTTTTTTATATACACTGGAGGTACTTCACTATTGTACTTGGGTATGTGTTTCTCGAAAGAGAAGAGAATTCGTTGCATGAGCGGCGTCTTATTGCGCCGGTACCTGCGGAGAGCGAAATATGCCCGAGGCGTCCGTGTTCCTGGCTCTCCCATTTCCTCGCTCGGTTTGATTTTTTGTCTCGGTCCTCCTACGCGTTAAATTTGTCTTTCGCTCGAGAATCCTCCCAGGGTAATTTAAAAATGTCGGCATCCGTTGAAGACTGGCGGCCCGCGTTTCGTTCTCAGATATCCCGCCGAGACACGTGTATGTATATAAATGCATTTACCACCACCTCTCTCTTTATATATAAATATATATATTCGACTCGGCTTACTCTCGCTCCTCTCTTTGCTAGACTGTTTCTTCGTGCTTGTACGCGCGGATGTACCGAAGGCGGGCTACGAAGGAACCGAACAAAAATTCAATTAAAACGAGAAGAAAATAAAAAGAAACATAGTTTATAGTGTGGGTCGAAATGTGTATATTTCTTTGTGTGCAGGCAATCGTATTTCTTTGCCCCACTGGGTTCTTGCTATTCGCTGTCGGTGCATGGCCAAGAAGGCTGTTCCTTTGTAGGGTTGCCGCGTTCGCACCGATGAGAGCAGGCTAAGGTGGAGAGCCATGTCCAGCCATTCGTTCGCTTCTTCCTACTATGCGTCCTTTTTCTCTTTCTCTTCCCTCTTTCTCTCTCTCTCTTTCGTTCTTTCCTAGCTGGCCCAACATCCGCGCGTTTTCCCCGAGTGAGATCAATGTCCAACAGAGCTCGGCCATTGATTTCCGGCAGGCTCCCCTCAAATCGGCTGGCCAATCGTACGGGGACGCCCGCTGCCACACACCACTCCTGCCTCTCTCTTTTTGTTTTTCCTTCTTGTTTGTTTTTCTGGCCGACGTCGTACTTGGCTCCCGCTTGTTCCAAGCGCTTATCTCTTGGCTCTTTCTTTAATTCTTTCTATTGATTTCTTCTCCGTTTTCGCGTTGCCTTCGACGTTTGGTCCAGCCGTCTGCGCTGGGGAACCTCCGCCTGGCTCGGTCGGTACCCCCCCTCCGGACGGCTGAAATGTCGTAACGCCACGCTCCGTGACGTTGGGTGCCCGGAGGTAAATCCTTTGACCGCGGCGGCAGAGGCCGCTGCGAGGAGGTCGCATTGTCATCTCGCGGGCCTTTTCGGGTCGCCGCCGTCTTGGGACCGGGAACGCGCATCGCGTAATGATTCCCTTCTTCTTGTAACGGTCTTTAAATTGTGGCGTTGCGTACGAGTCGCCGCCGTCCGCAACGGCGCTGGCGAGGAGAGATCGGGGCACTCTGATCGCTCGACCTGTTTGTGCCGGGACGCTCTGTAATCTCGACGACTGTAATCACAACGGTTTCGTCCAACGTGCGGGCTGTCGAAACAGTCGGGGAGCCTAATTTTGATTGCGAGCTCGAGGAAACCACGTGCCCTGAAGCTTTAAGCGAAGTACGCGGAGTGTCGTCCAGTATAGCGATTGTTTCAAAAAGTTCTTTGCGTGATTAAACGACATTCCAGCCTGTAGCATAAAGGTGCGAGCTAATTTTCGAGTTGTTCGCATCCTTAGAAAGCTACTTTATGCGCACATAGAATGTCTTGCATCTCTTGATTCTCTCGGTTTTTGCCATGCTTGTTTTTATACGCACGTATACATGCTAGTTACTTGTACCTCACTATTTTACCGCCGTAATGACGTACGTTCTTCTAACTGTGTAGAGGCCAGTTCCCATGAAGGTGCAGATTTTTGTTGACGTTATAATTGATCCGACAAATGCGAGGCACGTATACTGGATCCACCAAACCTTTAGCGTGGCTGTGTCTTTGGTGTCGAGCACCATCAAGGCGCCGCATTTTGGCACCTGAGCCCATGCAGCTGTACTTGCGTCGTTTCCGTGGTCTATCAGTGAGTACGACCAGCCAGTGCCTGATTTGTAAAAAACAAAAATACATCGCGTTTTTTTTTTTTTTATTGCAGTTGTTGACGTGGCCTTCCGTCTTGGTTCACCTGGTGACTTATAGAGTTTATTTAGGCTCAGACGTACGCGCGTTTGGAATTCACGTTTATTTATGGTCCTTCTTGAGGGAAGTTTTGGCGGAGGTAGCAGCGGAAGATTAAAGAACGCCTTCCGCGTGTCTCGTGTGTCGTCAGTAGGGAGTTGTTGTTGTAGACCGTTTCCGCAGCCCGCTAAGCAGCCGGATAGCGCTCCGTAATCCGCCACAATACCTTGAACTATGCAGACAAGGCTGGCGGCGCGCGTGCGCAGCTTCGGCGTTTTCTTTACGGATACCGTAGCGGAGGAGAAAAACGATCTACTACAAGTCCCTATAGTGACTCAATTGTTCCTACCGGCTGTATCTATACGCGGGAACTAGTAGAATCGTCGAGCTTTTCGAGCTTCTACCGCAGAGAGTCCTCCGGGATGCCAGCTCGACTGCGTGCCTGTGTTCACCGAGGCCGAAATGCTCTCGCCTCCAGAGCGTGCGATAGACAAGCCTCCTCTGCCCGCTCTTGCTCAGTTCACGCGAGGCGCCCGAGTACACACCCGGCTAGGCACGCAGCGACGGCGGCGCTCGGGCTTGTTTACCCTGCATGCAGTTGTTCGGGGCGCGAACGCTACTCTGTTTGTTTCCACTCGAGCCGGAGCTCGGGGTCCGCCGCTTGCCTACTCTCGCCTCTGGTTGTTGCTGCGAAACGGCGTGCATTGGGCGTCGTTAATTCGGCCTGGGCGCCGGCTGCGATCAATGGTTGCCGCGGGGTCGATCGGCCGAGAGCTTTCTGCTGCTGGTGCGAGTGCGCGGGCTGCCGCCCGTTTTCAGGTCGGGAAACAAAGACTGCAGGATGGCCGGCTGTCGGGGCAACTTTCGACTGTTTCTCGTCCGCGAGAACTTTAAAACGCGCACTGGACAGTTGAGGCAATCGCTGGCTGCCTCTCTCTCGAGGGTCATTTCCCTTGGTTCTGAGAACACGAGAAGTTATTTTCCTTCCTTCAGTGAACTGTTGGAGATGTGCTGCATACTTGCGCTATACCTGGGCGATTTCACCTTAATTCGTGCAAGCAAAGAGGGTCGATTTTTTTTTTTTTTTTTCGGCGAAGAAAAAAGTATGCTGTAGGGAATGTTCTCGAGGTATGGAGCGCAGAAACGGCCGTGGTGAAATTGAGCATTTCTCCTGACTGTCGAAGGTTGCCTCCCGTAGTTTTTGCCTGTGTTATTTATTTAATTTTTTATTTTATTTTTAGAGAACAAAAAATTATCCGAACCAGCGGCTTTCACCTTTCTTCTAGGTAAAAAATGAACGCCGACGTACAACCTTTGTTTTCTGCAGGGAAGGTAATCCTCTTAATGCTCTTCTCTCCTAAGCTGCGAGGGGAGCCAAGTTGGGGCAAGCTAAAAAGTGGAGAGGATATGGGAAAGGAGGAGGCGGGCAAATGTGGAACGCGCGAAGTGTACGTCGGCCTTTAACTACAACATAATTTCTTTTCGTCAAAATTTAAGATTTTATTCTTTTTGCCTGCACGATGTGAGATGAAATCACCATTTATTTTTCTAACTCCCCCTTGGGACTACTGTGTGGTCAGCATAGTCAGTTAACGGGGGACTGGAGTGGGGAAGCGAGGTTTGAAGCGCAGAGTTAAAGAGGCAGTTGTTGTAACGCGGGGGTCTTACTGCTGCAAAATTATTTTGTTAACTGCAAAAGTGATCTAACAGAGCTTCCTAATGTTTTGCTGTACGGGCGTTCCGTAAAACTTGTCTTACTGCTCCAAAATCATTTTGTTAACTACAAAAGTGATCTAACAGAGCTTCCTAATGTTTTGCTGTACGAGCGTTCCGTAAAACTTACTCTACGTAAGCGTGCCAGCACGTGTTTGCGGGGGAGGAGGAGGAGGAGGAAAGAGAGAGAGAGAGAGTTGATATTTAACGTTTCAAAGGTGGCCAAATAATACTTGAAGGTGGCGGAACGTCCCCTCGTTTGTTGTAAGAAAATGGGAGGGCGGGGGGAGAGGGAGAGAGAATTAGAGATGAAGGGAGACGGACGAACGCCTTGCAGCCGTCTGCTATGAAGTGAGTTTCAGCGTCGACAAGCGAATGTTGCGTCCAGTTTTCATTCTGCAGTATTTCCCTCCGCCGTCGAAGCTTGATCTACTAGGTGATCGCTTCGAATTTCGGCCGGTTCGCCGCTCGCGAGGCATGAACGAGAAGCGCGTTTGACGGCGCGGAAAAGGACGCCGCGAAGCGGCGTAAGGTTAATCCAATAAAGGTAACAGGACCGAGGGACACGCGGTGGGGGGAGGGGGGCCTACGCCCGCAGCAGCGAGCGGAGGCTAATTTCATTACAATAGCGGCGGGCTGTTGTTTTTCTCTGCCACGAGGGAAGGGGGGCACCTGCGGGCAGCGAGGCGCGCTGTAGTTTATTATAGAGACGTCCTCCGCCCGCGCGGCCATCCATCCTCGGTTCGGGAACAACAACAGACAGACGATACACGAAGCTACGAGCGAAAGAAAATGAGGGGAGAAAGATGGGCCGAGTTGCCTCTTTGCTGCGCGTGTGTGTCGGGGCTTTCGGCTGCAGCCTCGTGGATCGGTTCTGTGGGGTGGAGGAGGGGGGGGCCTTCCGTTTTGTGTGGCCAGCCGAGCGTGCTAACTGGGCCCCAGGCTTGCCTGCCTTGCTGGTCGAGCCAGGAATTAATACTGGCCGATCGTGCCACCGACAGGAGGTCGCGCTGCTCGCTTTTTTTCTTCTTCTTCTTTCCTTTCTTTGTTAGTGTTGTTCGGGTAGAGCGAGAATGGGCGTGGTTGCTTGTATCGAGCGTGTTTGGAAGGCTGAGCGAGGCTTTCCTGGAAGTATTTGATTGGAAACCAATAACAACCCTGGTTATGAGATGCTATATAAACAGGCGAGGGATTCGTTACTTCGGGGAGGATATGAGGGAGGGAGGGAAGCAGCGACTCTGTTTAACGTAGAGGCAACGTAGAACACCCGCGAGTAGAAATAGGGCGGCAGTTTGTGGACCAATAGCCTAGACATATGGGAAACGGTAATTTAAACTAGTCAACCCGCCGTATTGAGCTATGCCAACAGTGTGTGTTTAAACGCAGTCGCAAAAAAGAACCGAAAATATGCCACGCTCTTTTTATCTATTTTTTCGCCTTTTTAGTTATTGGGGCGGAATACCGAGGACGAGAGAACTCTGCGAAACTGTTGCGCGAACTTCCGGGTTGCTCGGAGTTGGAGTAGTTTCGGGGCCTCTCGTCGACTTAACGGGGGGCAGCAGATTTATCGAGGGGCCCCGAACGAAACTGCGCTGAATAGAGCCGAGTTGCGCAGGCTGCGACCGCAGTTGCCGCAAACACCGGCGCCGAATATACGAAGAGAGGTGCTTATGGGCACGCTCCATTTGGCGAGAGCGGGCGGGAAGCTTGAATGCGGGGCTCCGCGCGCTCGCCTAATTGAGCCCGCAGAGCCTGACCGCTGCGTGCGGCCATCGATCCAGCGCCGCTTGTCTGGTCGTTTCACTTGCGCCCGACGCCCAGTCCGCCCTCGCGCCACCCCCTCTTTCCGCTATTGTCGGCTCGCCGGCTGCTTTCTTTGCTTTTCCTCTTTCGGTTCTATTCCTGCCTGTCCCTCGAATCGGTAGAGATAATCAACGAAGGCAGAATGCGCTTGAATGGAGATGCTCTTGGGAGGTTGGAGGCGTTGAGTGTTCATAGACTTTTAGCTTTTTAGGCGTGATATCTGTCGTCTCGTTAAGTTCACCCCTTGTTCGGGTCATGCAGCCGGTAATTTTTTTGAGGAAGCGCGGAGGCCGTGAAACTCGACGCATGAGACAATCACCCGAAGTGAGGTATGCAATGAAATGGAAAGAGTTTGCCTTTCTGTCAGTTTGGATAGTGTGTTTCCTCTCGTGGAGTCTGAGCAAAGAAGACTTTGAGATGAATGTCGATCAACATAGGGTCATGGACTTGCTCAATGCGTGCATGGCAGGGAAGTGCGTCCGCGGTAAAGTGACGAGGTGGTCGGAATGATCCCTCGCCCTTTTTACACTGTATTCAAATGATTTCGAGCGGGGAATTGCTACAGACCGCTAGGCAAACCTGTTCCCGACCCAAGGGGTAGGAATGCTCACCGAAAGTATGGACCTTACGGGCTGCCACGTATCCAATATGCGAGGGCCAACACCTAAAGCGCGTTTCTTTCGATCTTCAAAGTTTCGCCTCGTTTCTAAAACTTGGAAGGGCGACTGTGTTCTGGGCACTTTTATCTCCTCGATGGCGCGACGCGCTCGAAGCGAAGCTGAAAGGGGGAGTAAGGTGCTCCCGGTCAAATGTCCCGAAAGCTTTATCGAAGCGGAAAATGAGAGGCCTGAGCCGGCCCGCGGAAGGGAGCCCCGGCCGCATCGTTCTCGGGCAGCGCTGCAGCGAAGCGACGCCCCACCGAAGGGCGCAGCAGGCTGTAGGCCTTTCCTCCGGGGCAGGGGTCGGGAGGCCACATCGGAACCGTTAGCGGCACCTGGGACCGGGAAGAGCCGCCCCGCGGGGAAGGCATTAGCGCGCTTTGATGGCCCCGTTGGCCGGTGCCGAAACCCGGCTGATGGCAGCAGCGGACCTTCGGACGCACCTCCGCGTCGGCAGCAGCAGCGCGTGCGTGCTTCTGACCACGGGGGGCCGTGCGTCGTCGTGCCCTGTTTGCGCGCGCGGCGGGTGTTACGCACCCCGCTCGTTGTCCGAGGTTGCCGGATTATTCGGGCAGTTCGGGTCCAGGGGCGTGGCAAGGGAGATCCGCTGGGCACGGCATCTTAGCGGAATATATCGCCCAGCTGCCAATACCTCACGCCTTCTGTCAAGATAAAGCTGCGGCCCTACTCTTGAAAGCGGATTTTGAAGAGGCTTTACCAGGACCATACACTGTCGAGACCGGTTTTAAAGAAAGTCAACGGGAATCGGAAATTACTTCCCTATATCCGCTATTTCGTTATAACCGACTTCGGTTATAACAAAGTGCAAAAGGAAATCGGAAATCGTTATCACTTCGCTGTAGCCGCTATTTCGTTATAACTGACTTCGGTTACAACGAAGTTCAAAAGGGAATCGGAAATCGTGTTCGCTTCGCTGTAGCCGCTATTTCGTTATAACCGGTCTCGACAGTATACCAGGATCGTGGTGTGTACGGGCTACATGTCATGCGGGCGGTTCCCGGATGTGTTCCCCTCGTGGCTGTCCGTCTCGGGGTGTGCGGTGGGTAGCCATAGGAGGTGCGTGGACACGGCGGGTCCAATTAGGTGGGGCGCGTTGTCCGTGGCGAGGCGAAAAGTACGCTCTGTGTCCTGCATCCCTATTGTAGCTGCGGACTCAGGTGCTACTATGCTGCAGCTGCTATCACCATTCGGCAATCTGAAGAGCAACCGGATCGAGAATTTTCAGATGGGCTAAATCTCTCGCCTTGATGTGGCTTAATGGTTACTTCACGTTACCATATTCTCAACCAGGGATGGGCAAAATACATGCAAATATGTATCGAAATACAAATACAAAATACTTCGTCAAAAATGTATTTAATTACAAATCTAATTACATTTCCAAAAAAGCATTTAAGTACAAGATACGAATACAACCAAATGGGTTTGTTCTCCTACAAATACTTTTCCAAATACATTCCTCAAAATTTGCGTCAGCGACTTCAGGGCACCTGCAACGGGTTTCTGGGTATCTCATTTTAATTTTGCATCGCACACCCGGGAGTTAGTGTGCGAGGCTCTAGTAACGTAATCGAAATATAATCACAAAAAGAAATGTAATCAGCTTGGACGTAATAGGTGAAAAAAGTACAGAGCTTCAAGCAGCTTTTTTTGTCGATTACATTTTGGTATAGACCAACGAAGAACCGATACGACCAAGACGCGCAGCACTAGCTAGAGATTTTTTTATTGTTGCAACTCGCACCAGTTACGAAAATCTGGACGATCCGCGCATGTAGAATGTTCCAGGCAAAAATATGCATGGAAATCAGACTGGAAAGCATCACAAGTTGTCACAGGCACTTATTTAGCCAGTCTGCCAGTGAACGTCGATTTCGTCACTATTCTTGCCCTTTACTAGCGCCGTAATCACAAAGTCACTAAACGCTTGTGCTTGATTGACAGACACTGCATTCGGTGCAGAGCGTAGTTTTCTTCCTGCTCTGGACAGTGACAATACATTTGAGGGATGTATTTTCGCCCACAAAATTGTATTTAATTACAATTGTATTTGAAATACCCACGTTTTAGTATTTAAATACACACGTCAAATACTTTACCCAATTTGTAATTAAATACAGATGCAAAATACACGAAGTATTTGAAATACGTATTTAAAATACTTGTATTTTAAATACTGGCCATCCCTGTTCTCAACATTCCCGTTTCGTCTCCCTCTGTAAAGTGGCACAGGCCGCCTGATCTCTTGATCGTATATCCACTGTTGTTGTTTTTTTTTCTCTTTGACGGCGGCAGTCTGCTTCGTTGTCTGAGCCTTCTCTTTCCCTCGTTTGCAGCAAGTGCAGATCAACGATGACTTCTGCGGCATGGACGTGAACACGCCGCTGGACGGCGGCAAGGCGGTGAACGCGACGCCCGTGCTGACCTACTCCAACGTGCTGCTCACCTCGGTGGCGGCCGTCTCCACGCACGACTACACGGTCGCCTTCATGGGCACCGCCACGGGGCACCTCAAAAAGGTCAGTCGCTGTCTCCAAGTTGGGCTCGCTCAACAACCCCCCCGTGCAGGGACGCGATGTAATGGCGGACGCCGCAGGTTCAGTACGTGTGCGCATGTGTGCGTTGTCGAGTGGCCAGAGGGACAGTGGGGGTGGAGAGATGAAAACAAGGAGACGCTTGCAGACGATCGACGCTTTTGGACGCCTGCTCGCAGTCTGTATTGCAAAAGCGGCCCATAAACCACGCGACCCCGAGGAAGCCGTTTAAAACACTCTGGAATCGAGGCTTACGCTGCCTAACTGTAGACCTAACCCAGACTAGACTAACTGTAGACCTTCTAGGTCAGACACCGCGGAAGCCTGCACGGGGCGCAGGTTGGACACGAGAGATGTGTGAGCGTTCGGTTGGGTGACTCGTCTCTTCACTGAGTCACCTCGAGTCCCAGCTGAGCACTGATGCGTCACTTGTGTGTAATCTTCTGCGCTCTGGCCGGCGCTCGGTAACGTGGAAATCCAGCACTGGGGCCTTGTTGTTATCTAGGAGACTGTTCTTGATGCCCGCATGCGCGCTAGTGAAATGTAGTTTCTCTCTCTCCTCAAACCCCCCCCCCCCCCCCGCCCCCGGTTCTATTTACCCCTATAAACCTGCAACGTTGTGACTTAGCGCTCGATCTTCCGTATATCCAAAAATGTGCATCGTATACGGCGGATCCGTCAAGGGGCCGGCGGTTTTACTCGACAATTTATTTTCGTAGACAGCGAGAAATGGTTCACTACTAAAAGCATCGATTATTTTATTGTTGTATCGTTTTCTTAAGGCCTTAACGAGTGAGGCTATTCGGTGACGCGTAGCTAAACAACTCCGCTAACCACTGTCACAAGAAACAACTGGGAGTTATGATTTACAGCTGCGCACATATTATTTCCAATTTTCTTCTTCTGAGTGGAGATCATATTGTGTTATCGTGGACTTTCATGGAAGCGGACGATCATTTCACGAGTGACACTTTCGCTGTGGGTTCAAAATATCAGTAAGCTCAAGCTGGCTCGAGCATTGGCGATTGCGATGTGACCGACTACTTTATTGGGGAGTTTTAGTCGTTCGTTTCGATATTTCCGATATTTATAACGATACGACGCACGCGCAAAGCCGTCGGAGGTGTATCGGGTACCGTTATCGGAGCTGTGGGCACAATCTACGTGTTACTTGTTGCAAAAATAAACATCAATCTATTAATTAAACTCCCTACTACCGCTCAGGACCGCTTAATGCGAGGGGGTTGCTATGACAACCGAGATCCGCTCAGCGTATCGCATCGCACTCGAATGCGAAAAATCGCAACGCATCGGTCACGATCAAACCCAAATGTCTGAGCCATCCCTGAGTTCGAACGCGGCTCCTCGATGTCGTCTCGGTTAACGCCTCGTGCACTTTCGGGTGCGGTAGATGATAGAAATCCGGAGGGTGATCACCTCGCTCCTTCCTTTTCATTGAGCCAGTTATCGGGAGAGGGAAAGAAGAAAAAGAGCTGCTTCCCGGGACGGGGGAAACCGCGTTCCTCCCGCACTCTTTGCGTCTGCTTCGATTCCTTCTTGGTATCCGGCAACTCGCTAACGAAGACGGAGCCCGAGCATAGTGATGGATGGCGGGCCATCCCGAATCTCGAGGGGGGAACGGCGGCGTGCGGGCGAGGCGTCCACTGGCATACGGGTCTTTCGATTCCCGTCTGCCGATATTCTTCGATCTGGCCTCGCTCCAAACGACTGGCAGATGCGGGCGCTCGGGGTTGGGCCGGGCCTGTACCGGCGTCGACAGCTCGGACTACGGTAGAGAGCCGCCAAGTTTGGCGAAGACTGCGTCCGGAAGTGCCGACTTTCGCTCGACGGAACCGCTGGCATTTCAGTTCGCTGGAGTGAGCCTTAAGGAAGTTCTGGGCCGTCTTCTATGTCGTAAAAGTTTAGATGATGAAAAAAAAAAATTGTTTGGAGAAGAACAGTGTGTGTAAAAAGTTCGCAGACGTGGTGCGGAAAGTGTCTCTGGAATGAAATATTTCGAATTATTCTTCTTCGAAGCTAGCGGACGGGTTCTATCTCTTCACTGGCAACGTTAATAGAAATCCCTAGAACAAAAAAAAAAAAAAAAAGTAATGTTTTGGTGAGGCACGAAACGGATAATACTAGAATTAAGTGGGATGGCGTCCCCAACGAGGCCTGCCTCTGGTATGAACGGAGAGGCGTCCGATTTTCTATCCCTTTTTCTCGGGTTGTGACTGGAGCTCTCTTGCGCCCATTCGTGCGACGTGTACGAGCGAGTCGTTAATTCCCCGTGTAACTTTGCGGCGCTTTGCTCTTTTCGTCGTGTCCACGCTCCACTTCCTCGGTCTGCTTCTTCTTTCTCTTCCCCAATTGGCGGAGCGCTGCAAAGAAGGGACGGAAGTCGAGCGGAAGTAGGAAGTAAACGGTTGTCAACCCTGTGCAGCCGCGGCACTTGTCACTTCCGCCCCGAGGCACCTCGGGAGGAAAAGGAAAAGAGGGCGCTGGAGCCAGCCGGTGATTGGCCGCCTGCAGGCTGCTGCTGTCTCCTCCCGAAATAAGCGCACCGCTAGAAACGGAAAGGGGAAGGAAAAAAAGAAAACAAATGAGGAGAAAGGGGTTCTGAAATATGGAGGCCGACGTAAATAATAACCGACGCCCTCGGAGCCGTCGTTTTTGGCGCGTCGGCGAGCGAATTAGATTTATGGGGAGTCCAGGGGGGGGGGGGGGGGGGGGGGGGGGGGCAGAAGTGTACCGGCGACAAGAACATACGACCCGGGAGTGGCCACTCGGCCAGCCTGACAGAGACCGAGCTGCTCTTTCCTTCCCACCACACTTCTTTTATATTTATACATCTGCGCGTGAACGCTTGTGTGGGAGGTAGTGTGCTTTCGACGCCGTGGGCTAAACGTAATATATGAACCCGCGAAATTCTTAGACCGCGTTTCGTGGGCGTTGAACCGCGCATGGCTTGCGGAGGAATCTCGGGACGTTGGGATGTAGGCGCGGTTACGGGCGGACTTTCTTTCCTAACGCATACGACACTCGCAGGTTCCTAATTGGAACTAGTTGTCCGGTGCGTCAAGTGCCCGGTGCTATCATTAAAGGGGCCATGAAACGATTTTGAAATCGAACTTCATCCACCGCACGTCGTAAAAGGTGTGAAAAGAAACCTAAAAATGGAGAGCCAAAAAAAAATTCTTCGCTATAGAACTTTAAAAGGAGGTGCGTGCCACTGAGATCTTTCTTTTCAGCTATCTTTCCTGTGCACACTTGTAGCTTTATGTAACGAAGGAATAAGACACATTTAGTCCTTTCGATGCTTCTATTCTCAGGGACAATTTTCTGACGCGATTCAGCAATAACGAAAACATGTTTCGGTGCCTCAATGTACACGTAAAATTAGTCGTGTAAACCTTTTTGTACTTTCACTAAATACCGTTAAGAACTAATCCCTGACGTTGATAACTTGCAAAACACCCATTAGTTTACTCTCCACGAAATGGCAGACGTAGAAAAAATAAAGGAAAGAAGCTGCTTTTCCCTTCTCAACTCGCAATTAAAAGGGGCCACGTGGTCTCACGCTATTCATATACTGTCAGTGTTCGTCATAGTCATGCGCTGGGGTTGGCAAAGCTACGAGCAGGGGGTGGCCAAGCTGCCTGCGGCTCGCGAGCCTCATGCGGCTCTTTGCGTGTTAAAGTGCGTCTCGCGGCTCCCTAGTAAACCTAACCCCTCCGCCTCCCTCCCGGTCACATGAGCACTTCTACAGAAAGACAGAATGGAACGCGTTTCAGATTGAAAGACAGGTTGCTACTGCTACCCTGCGTACAGTTGGACTGCTTTGAACTCGGATAGATCTAAAGTAGTTAAAGTTTCCTTTATTGCTCTAAACAAAAGTTTGCCCCCCCCCCCTTTTTTTTTTTTTCTGCTGTCCAGTTTTTAGGCAGTTCTTGAAAGTTTAGTGGTCTGTCTACGGCTTTTAGGCCGGGTCAGCCTGGCCACCCCTGCATAGAGCACGGGCTGAGCTTAGGTCATTGTTATCGGCTATTCTCATTTTTAATTGAAGACGAGCCATTACCCAAATGTTTGGCGATGCTGATTGTTATGATACCGAGCACTCGACTCGAACTCATGATAGTCGAGTACGTCACGGTGTCACGTGACTCGTTGTGAGAAGTCGTGATGTCATGTGACCTCATGGTGTCAACAAGGCTAAGAAATTTAGCGGCGTTCTCAATTTAAATCTACATGACACAGTGGATCACGTAACGACGTCACGGGGCCGCATGATGTGACATTACTTGAGTTGACAGCATGTTTTGAAACCATGACGTCACGCGACCACGTGACACATGACCTATCATAGTGCCAATACAAAAGTGTCGCGAAAACCCGAAATTTTTCATTCACTCATACACTGCAATTCTGTATATTACGATTTGATCAATACATAAAAATACAACTGCCAATTTTTTTATTATCAAATATTTTGTGATATTAAAAAAAAAAAAAATACCGTGAACCGTTTCGAACCGCTTACCGTTATATATATATATATTTTTTTTTTCGGTTCAGTTCCAAGATTGCGGCGAAGATTGCGGTTCGGTTCAGTTCCGGTTCGGCTAAGAGTAACGGTTCCGTTCCTGTTTTCGGTTCGTGCTAGGCCCTCCACGTGCCCTGCGGGAAAGGAAACGCATAAAAAAGTTCGTACTATCTGCTGGACCTTATCGTATTATTTTGAAAAGCTAAAATGTGAGAGAACCTTTTGAAAACGCGATAGGGCTTACAAACCCTATCGTGATCGGATCTGATCCGAATTGATCTGAGACTTACATCTATCTGTCATCACACCAAACCAGATATTGTGGGGTTTCAGGTTTTCTGGAACGGTATTGTTATGGGAGCTCGTGTTGCCACTTCAAAACATTTTTTCAGATGCGTGTTCCTAATGCGAAAACGATTTCCTAAAACTGCCAAAGTACCCAATTTTGTTACCAGCAAACCTTCAACGCTATTTTCGGGGTAAGACCGAAAACGGCGAACTCGCACCGTAGGCCTAAACCTGGGGCGAACAGAAAGAGGTCATACCTCGTGGTATGTTCTGGGTGTACCTTTCATCATATAGTGACAGGGGTTCTCGCGATTAATTTGTCATTAATTGGGACAGGTGCATCGATCGAGCGCGATCGCGTTATTACCTCTCAGAAGCACAATTAGAATTCACACGCGAGAATAAATGAACTTCGAAGAAGAGGCGGGCGAGCTCACGAACGAAACAGGTTATATCTGCCTTGCACGCTTTCGTTTTTAATTTCTCGCTATATTAAAAACAAGAAGATTGACGATGAAGTTAAAATATCATCGCAACGAAACCATTTAAGGCCTGCGCACGAGTCCCAGCTCGAATTAATTGGGGGATGTCATAGGAAATAACAAACGAGCCCCCCCCCCCTTTTTTTTTAATTTTTTTTATGTGTCAATCTTTCTTTGCTTGGACGGATTGGTGAAGAAGGCGGGGGAGAAGAACGTTCGTGCCATTTTCATTTTTAGTTTTTCGGTGGAAAATAAGCGGGAAAGATAATCTCGTACTGTTTTGTCAACGTCGTAAACGAAAAGCTAACGTTGACATAAGGAAAAGAAAAGCTCGTCCGCGATAACATAAACGTCGCGACGAAGTGTTTCGACTGATTGAAAACGTGCAAATACAAAAAAGAGGCGATTTAAGAATACGGTGAAATCGAGAAAGAGGTACAAAAATGAAAAGAGGGGAAACGATTTTTTTTCTTCTTCCCGTATACTCCGAGATGGAATGGAAAAGCGCGGGATTAGCCGAGAACGAAATCGATGAGCGAGAAGGGTGAGCGGCGGCAGCGGTGGTATATATGGGACGGGCGACGCAGCCAGCGAAGAAGAGCAGAGGGGGGCTTAGCGACAGATTGGGGAGTCGCCAGTGTCAACACGAAAGGCAGATTGGGGAAGATGGGAAGACGAGGAAAGAAAAAGCCCCCACATTGTGTGCTCGCTGTCGGGAAAGTCGCCGCGTGCGTACGAATTCGTTTCGCTTCCTTCTCTACGGCGGCTGCCGGTGGTGGCGTGTCCGCTTCGCATCGGCGCCTCCTCGTCTCACTCGACAAACCCGAGCACGTTTCGCTTTCGGGAGCAAATTCTCCTTTGTGACCAAAGTCTCCCCCTCTCTTCCTACAGCGGGCATCTTTTACACGGGGCTTTCCTCCGTTACATGGGAGGCTCTCTCGCTTCTCCCGTCCTGCCCGCGTGCGTTCCTCCTGGTCGTGGCGTTTTTTCCTCTCGTCGTAATGAGCCGAGGACTGCTGCTGAGTTGGCGTCGCATCGCCGCCGAAGAAGATTGTCCGACGCCGGCGAATTGCGGAAAGCGCTGAGGCGTACGCTGTAGTCGTAGTGTGAGGCCCTCCTCGCTTGCTTTGCACTTACCTTGTTTTCTTATCTCGCTTTGTTTCGACGGACTCTTTTTGCGCGGCAGTATGGTAGGCACTGCGCGTCAGACGTAACGCCTGCTCTGGATTTTTCTTTATTCGGAGTTGGGCGTGGGGCGGCAGCACGTATATCGTATAATACGGACATCGTACATCTCGTGAGTGCTGCAGTTGGATGGGGTGGCTTCGCCGATCGTGCTGTGATGAGTCTTCTCTACCGTGTCATTGCTGCGGCAACGAAAGGGACGAGAAAATGTATCTTTTGTTTTTTTGTTGCCCCGAGTCCTTTAGGCATGGGCTTTGCTTTAAAAGTGGGACACTATCTGAGTGCGAGTGCCCAAGGCCCTCCTCTCCTCAAAGAGCGATTCGAATGCGTGACTTGCACTGACGTCATGTCAACCGTCATTATCGTGGCCTTTTTTACTGAGCGCGTAACTTCTGAAACTGATATTCGCACCGTAGAATTTGTTTCCCTCAGCAAGATAGACTATAGGAAGGAGTTCGAATGACCGATGACGTCACGGACATGCCACGTAAAGGCGCCATATTTCGGAGATCACGCTGTATGGCCGAACGTCCCAGTTCGTTGCTGTCTTTTCTTTTTTTCAACAGGACTGCTTTTTTGTTTTATTTCCTTTTAGTTTTGGTTTGTTTATGGTGTGTAAGAAAAGAGATGAGTAGTACCGCGAAGTAGTGACTTCGTAAGTCCTACTTGTTTATCATCTCGCTAAATCACGGCACTAATGCAAGTATAAATAAGTAAACCAAAACGCCGTTGGTGCGTGTCGTTTTGATGACGACGTTCCCAAGATCGTGGAAACGGAGTTCATTACCCAAACGACTTCCAGAAAAGACCAAATCCAGATGGACTGTTTTCATAATAATCATAAAAAAAAGTTCAGTCTGCCGAAAAATTGGCTCGACGGGGGATAAAAAAAAAGAAAAAGAAAATGCGAGGCAACGAAGACGAACAAAATGAAGGAAACGATTTGCATAGCCCATTACGCGGACGCGTCAGTTATCTGGGAGCAGCGCGATCGATGACTCGCATCAGAGTCCCCTAATTGAAATAGATCGCGCTTTTGGGACGCGCTCGCGATTTTAATGCTAACGAGTATTGTTCCGACATGACCGACGGGCATCGGCCGGGCGGTGGCGTCGGAGCGAACGGATACGTCTGAGCCCGGATCCTCAAGGAGGGCACGGAGGCTCACCTCGGTCGGCGTTTGGAATCACCGAAGACGTTCGCAGCGTACACGTGCATGTAGGAAGCGTGCTTCGAGCGTGCTTGAGTATGCAGATAGTTCTGTCATCGTGTCTGGAGGGAACAGCCTGTCTTTGCTGCGATGCAGCGCGCATCGGGCTTCGAGCCGTCAGCGATCGTTAATAGTTGCGCGGCAAGACGACAAGCCGCGCGATTTCTCCCAGATCGCCTCGAGCATCCTGCGCTGAAGCTTTGAAGAAACCCTGGCGCCCTCTCTTTGGGTAGTACAAACTCACCTGATTGCGCCTCGCAATACTTGTAACGCACTTGCTAAGCTTTTTTTTTTTTTTTTTGTAGGGCTGAAGGATAAAATATAAAATAAAACACATTTGGACTTTTGAAATCGACTAGGTCTAACACCGAAGAACAGTCGAAAGTCCGGGATTCGTGCCCCTATCACTAAGGTACGCGTCTTCTATATTTCTGTCTGGTGACGTCAGAGTAGCTCGTGTCGCAGAAAAGCCGGCGTCGTGTTCACGGTAAAATCTTGATTCGTCGATAGGGTCGTGACGTCACAGCCACATGCCCTCGCGCGGGAATTTCAAACGACGCACAACGTTCAAGTGAAACGTGACGTCACGCGTGGAATGAAAGTCATTAAAAAATACATGACATGTAACGAGAATTAAAGCTCGCGATTTCACTTTATAAAGTAAATCATTTGCCTTAAAGAAGAATTTTAGCAATTTTAGTCGGGATTAAACCCACGACCCCTCGTTTGCGAGCCAGACACGCTACTGACTGCGCCGTGTCCGCCGCACTTCCTGCTCACTGGCAGGAAGAGCCCGAGAAGCGAATGAGAAGGAGATGCGAACGGGGGGCCCGATAACGCTATCGCGTTCCACTCTTAAAGACCGACCAACGAAACCATTTTCCGCAAGGTAGGAAAATGCTTAAGAGTCGTCCAAGGTCTTTCTCTTCTTTTTTTTGGGACGCGGGAAACGGCGTCTTCTGACTTACGCCACCGTGGCTCCCGCTCATAGCATCTTAGCCTTAACCTGTAGCCTTAACCACAACTGCGTAAAATATTTTTTTTTTTTTTTTTTTTTTTTTGCTTTTTTTGTGTGTATTTTCCTCGTGATTGCGTTACGCACCAGGGTAGGCAGGCTTCCAGACGTGACAGTTTGAGACGCCTACGTTTGTACTACCCAAAATGAGTCCCTTTTCGCAGCGCCGTCTGCGTCGCGCCTCCAACCGGTGGAACCGCTGAGTGACATCTCGAATGCGCGCGGCTCGTCGTTGCCCATGCAGCCCTGAATTCAACCCAGCGAGCTCGAGCGCTTGAGAGCTGACGACCGGACACAATCACTCCCGCGAAAACAAGAACAAGATAGTTCGTTGTTTTCGAGACGATTATTGCAGCATTACGTTCCCTCTCCGCGAAAAATTACCATTTTTTGACTACTCTATGTAGTTGCTTCTATCATCTCCAGAAGCATAAACATTTTGTAATAACCGACTTCGCAATCTCAACGAAATGTCGCGTTTTCATTGATCACATGTCCTGGCTGCCGGAACAATGCTCTTCCCATCGCCGGAGACAATTTCGATCTTCGATTGCTTTTTTTTTTAATAGTAAAACCGGCCGCGCGTCGTTATTATTTATGGATTTCTAGGATTCTTTGAGCCCGCAGAGTGAGTTCCGCCATATTTAGGCGTTCTCAGAAAGCTCCTCAGGGCACCTTTAAAGGGCTACTCCACCGATTTTTTCATTGTCTCCGATTTGCTTGAAATTTTGTTAAACTAACCAACAAACATCGCAAAAATAGTATCCCAAATATTAGGTCAAAATATTGTTTTTTCGCGAAGTTATTGAATTTACAGTTTTGGTCCTCACCGTGTTTTTCAAGCTCGAAGTCTCTACTGGCAACAATGAAAAAGTGACGTCAGTGGAAGGCAGGGGTTCACTCTTTGGGCTGTAGATTTTGTTTTAAACTGATTCGAAGCAGTTTCATGGTGTCAAATGAATGCTTGGGAAGCTCGCTGCAGTACCCGCGCTCCAGCACGGAACAAATGATTGGCATATTCTATTTTTTGGCTGCTTACTCGACTGGCAAGCCTGCCTGCCACTGACGTCACGGCCCTGAAAAGCGCGCGTATATTTGAATGTTGGTTTTTGCATCATTTTCATTTGCCCATTTTGCAATAACTATTATGAATTTCGCGATTCTAAATAGCATACCGGAGAGAGTAAAGGCCGGGGAGTCAGAAAATATAGTTAGTTGAGGTAGCTCAAAAAATCGGTGGAGTACCCCTTTAAGTCCAGGCGCAGCCGCCATTCATAAACGGGAAAGACCCAGTCTGAAACGAAGTATAGCGAGAAGAGTAGCGCGGCTTGTGGATACGTGGTAAGCTGCGTTTGTTGCTGCGTCAGAGCTTCGGCTGAAATCGATCCGTCTGAAACCAGTTTGCAGCAAACGAAGAATGGCTTAAACTTACGCGTCTCGTCTGGGATTTTTCGAGGCTTAGGTTATGCGATTTATTATGGGTTCCGCTCGTATACGTGTTCGCGGACCACAATCAACGACCAGATTCATTGGTACAATTTAGTGGCGAAGCGGGTGATCCAACAAGCTCATTTAGGGCCCCAAGAAGTAGCTATCTGCGAGGGGATTGCGGTAAACAAGGACGTTGCGTAGGAACGAAATTGCTTCTTCAGAAACCCGACTAAGCGCTTCTGACCTGTGTTGAACGGCGTGCATGCACTCTCTTTCCCTCGTAATAATTTCTCAGAGCGAAGTGCTTATTTCTTTTGACTGCTCTTCTTGCGTGAAAGTTTAAACTACATGGCGGGACCTATATTTGAGAAAACTCTTCCGGCCTATCATCTTTTCTTTTTTTCTGGGGGGGGGGGGGGGGGGGGGGGGGGGGAAGGGGAAGGGGGAGGGAGGGGAGGGGGAGATGGGGGGATGGGATGGATGCTTAGACACGTATCGATCAAGGATAACTTTAAAGGATATATAATGATACTCTCTATACAGTAACCCGATCATTCTCCTATGCCAGGCCGTCTAGCGGAATTGAAAGGATGCGTGCATTGCCGGCCGATGCTCCTTCCGTCTTCTCGTTCAAGCCCTCGCCGGAGAACAATGAAGACGTCTTGCCGGAAGCATAGACTCGAGTATATTAATACATCTGAATTCGCGTGTGATTAGGTTCGAGCCTATTTTGCTCGCGTCCGTCCGTGCGTGCGCGTGTGTGTGTGTGTGTGTGTGTGGGGGGGGGGGGGGGGGGGGCGTTGCCCTAGCGTTGTTTCTGTGCTTGTAATACCGCGCGCGGCGCATCTTTCTTGTCGGGGAATGCCGCTGTTGCTTGGTTCTCCTCAGCTTCTGCGCCTGTCTGGCATTTCCTTATTGCGCACTCTCAGTTTGCTGCCGTTTCGGGGCGAAGCAACAAAGCAGCAATGCGTACCCTTTGTCCGGAATCATGTATACTCGATCTCGAGAGCCGACTAGATTGTGCGCTAAGCTGTAGACGTTTAAGTTACCCGCACAGTATCGTTGCGTTACTGGCTGGAGTACCGGATCGCAATTATTCGAGCAAGTTGTAACTCTGCGCAGGACTGTGCTCTCTCGCTTCTCAGACGTGCGTGTCTCCGTTTGCGCCGTAGTTGGTTACGCCGGTGCGTGGACCGCCTCGTAATTGTTTGGTAGGTAAGAGAATTTACGAATCGTGAAAGGGATTGCTTATATTTATTTATTTATTTATTTATTTAAAATACCCTCAAGGCCATTGGCATTACAGAGGGGAGGGGGGGTTAGTGGCAGTAGTACACTTCGCAGCTCAATCTGAGCAGTATAGATTATTTATGGCAGTCCTAAATAAATGGTCAGGAACAATTGTTGCGATAGATGCGGGAAGGTGGTTCCAATCCACTGAAGTTTTCGGAATGAATGACTCTTGGAATGCATTAGTGTTGCATTTTAGAATGTCCACTTTATACATATGATCAATGCGAGGTGAAATATAAGAAGGTTGATTCAGCAGTCGGTTGTGAAGTAATGACTTAGTATGGTATATCTTATGAAAAAGACATAAGCGAGCTATTTTACGACGTAAATTGAGGTTAGGCAACAATAGGCTAGTTTTCATTGAGCTCACGCTTGCGGTGCGATGAAAGTTTGAGCTCACGCTTGCGGTGCGATGAAAGGTATTTGAAATGAAATATACCGCCTTCGTTTTCTGAATGATGCCCGTGCTATACACGAACTCAACTCTCCTACGTCACGCCGCGGTGGTGGCGCGTCGGTCGCACTTCCGGTCTGGGGCGGTGGGCAGAAGTCGCCGAGCGAGACATGCATTCTTGTGTTCTTTTCGGAGAAAGCAGACAAAAAACCTGCGTTCTCACCAAAATGCTGCGACGGGGACTGTACCAAAAAAGTCCGGAGAGGTTTGAAGATCAGTTTTCATGTGTTTCTTCCCGCTCCGTTCGTCCGAGTACGTAGATAGTAGCCGTGAAAAGGGTAAACCAGACGCTGTCGAACTGCGATTGCTTGTGCGGGCAACACTTTGTGGTCGGTAGATGTATTTGTTTTCTTCCAACATGAACGAGAGAAAACCGCCAAGTTGTCCGGGCCACCCGCGGGTTTTAATGCGTCTTCGAATTCACACGGCCGCATGATCGTTCGAACTTTTGTCTGCTCTTTCGAGCCTCCTTTTTGTCGTCTGCTCGTTCAAACAAAAGCGGCCCGTAGACCAAACTTTGACCCGGTGATTGCAATAAGAAGTAATTGCAGGCCTCAAAAGACTTATGCACGCTCGGTGTAAAGAGTAGATACCAGATATTGATCATTGGTACCAGTGGCCATCACCGACTTGTTACGCTTGGTCTGTTCCCGCTTTCGAATTTCAGTATCGACGTCGATCATCGCCGCTACCTTCTACACTTTTGCAGCACGAGCGACGTCACGACCGAAAATATCTAGAAGAATCTCATCATGGTTTCGGCGTCCATTCTGCGCCGAAACCGCGAAGGAATCGCCGCACGTCAAATTATTTACGCAAAGTTTAGCGGTGTAACGAGCATTGATAATTTCGCTCAGGCGATTAAAGTGGTAAGACATTGCTATGAGGACGTAGAATTGACAATTCTATCGCCAAAAACAGTATGCCGACTCACACAGATGCCGACAACGTGTCATTCCAATGGTTTGTTGGCGCGGGACGCGGTGCTTCTTACCCGCACTCAATTGCGCAAGCGTTCGAACTGTCGTCTGCTCTTTCACACTTGTCTGCTTTTTGTAGTCAGCTCGTTCAAACGACAGCGGCCCGTAAACCAAACGTTGACCCGGTAATTGCGATAAGAACTAAGTGCAGGCCTCAAAACACTCTTGAAGGTTGGTTGGGATAAAAAGTGTAAACAGTAGATACAAGAAAATGTTGATCATTGTTACCAGTGGCCATCACCGATTTATAATGTCCGATTCTACTTGCGGTTTTCAGTATCGACGTCCACCATCTCATCCACGGTCCACGCTTTTGCAGCCCGAGCGACGTCGCGACTGAAAATAGCTAGCAGAATCTCATCGTGCGAGTCAGGCTTTAGCGCCCATTCTGCGGTGTCTACGTGAAATGAATCGCCGCAAGTCACATTATTTATTCAAAGTTTTGCCTCGTTAATTTTGCTGGAGCCGCCCAAGTAGTCAGACATTGTTAGGAGGACGTAGAATCAACAATTCCAACGCGAAAAAGGGCACGGGGACTCCCACTGACGCCAAAAACAACGCTATTCAATGGTTTGTTTATCGGCGACGGCGGGCTTCTTGCCCACCGTCCACCGCGCATGCGCGGCACCGGTGGCATACGCTAGGGGCGCTCCGGTTTGTTTGTAAACATGAGTTGGTGTATAGATATAAAACATATTGGGCACTGGGGGAGTCTATACTGCGATACGGTATAATGATTTATAGGCCCTGCTCGTATTATACAAAAAAAAAATTATTCTGCCAAGCGTAGCAAGAAATATTGCACGTGGAACTAAATTTCCTGAACTCGAGACTGATCTAAAAATGCGGTCGCTGCGTATCTTGCCAGTTGACAAATTGTATATCTGCACCATATTAGTACACCATTACCACAAATACACGTTTAAGCAGCCTCCGAAAAAGCAAAGGGTAGCAAGATAGCATGTTTTGTTCTGCCAAGAGTTTTCACAAACTACAATAAAAAGGTACGGATTTGCAGTTATTTATGATTGTTAAGAGAGAAAGAGCTGAGAGAATGATGCATTGACAATTTCGCAACCACTTTTTTTTTTTTTTTTTAATTTGGAAGTAAACTTGTACATCCGTCTGTGTAAGTGTTTGCATCTTGTGGTTTTCAAAGTGTGAAATTTTCAGAGTTCGTAACTTGTTGGGTTTTGTAACATGCAACTTGGATTTTATCTAACATTTCACGGTTTGAAAACTTTTTTTTTCTTTTTTCTAGGCCGGAAGCATTCCGGAACGTTGTTTTGTGTAAGAGTAATAACACTAGTCATAATCATTCCAACAGTGTCCAGGCCAGAGGCACACACGTGCTTTTGCGGGCCTGGGTAATCTATATACTCGTTTATAGTGCAATGAACATGTATCTATGTACCGCAAAATGATATACAAATTTGATTAAAAAATCTAAGGTGCTGATCGTTACCACGATAGCACATTTGCCAGAACTCGGCGGACATTAATAGCAGGCTTGCCGTCTGGATTCATATTACCGAAATTCGTTATATATTTATTTTTATTTTTTAAAAGTTTATAAATTGTATAATTAAACCGAACGTACAATTGATTTAATTAATGTCACTTGTTAATTGCTGATAGTAACTTATCGGTACATGGCCGTTATTGTTTAATAACCCTGTCACTTAAAAACAAATACCAACATTTTATAAGTAGACGTTTCGTCTCCTATGCGGGAGACATCATCAGTGCAGCCTAAGAACACCCTACCAGCAGCCACACGCTTGCTTTGTCCTTCTCTTCATCCGTAGCGCTGCACTGATGATATCTCCGCATATGAGGCGAAACGTAATTGTTGGTATCGTTATACAAGTCCAGGTATTTGTTTTTAATCGTGCATCTCAGCTTTTGGAACATATTTGCATTTAACCCTGTCGCATGGGAAAATTTGTCATTTACATCCAATGTCATTCGATCGCGAATGACATTGCTCCTAAAGACCGCGCCGCACGCACCTTTTTTTTCTTTTTTTTTTTTTTATCTTGTTGAACGCTATGATGGTGGTTAGGCTAATTCAGTTTTGAAAACTATTTTGGCATCGTATTCAAAAAATAAAATTGGGTTTATGAGTCGAAAATGACTTAATAATATTCGAGGGCAATAGTAAGCAGACTGATAAACTGATCTTAATAGCGCTTTTTTATATAGATTTAATGGCTAAAATTTGAAGTAAAATGGGACATCGGGGTTGTTGTCAGGAATTCAGGCTCTGAATACCAAATTTGGAAGGGAGTTTTGTGGGAACCGAATTTAAGTGGAAGTAGGGGGGGGGGTGTCTCGTGTCGTTAATGTTTTAAGCTACCAAAGTAGCTCTTTGGAATTTTTTAAAGTAATAATATTTTGTGAAATAACATTTCGTTTTCATCTTTTTTTATTACAACTTCGCGTTGTTTTTCGCTGCATCTCCGCATCGAGATTACTCAGTCAGGGCGAGATCAACTGCGAATGAGTTCCCCCGATCTCATTTACTCGTAGTAGGGGAGGTCAGATTGGGTGAATTTCATTAAATGTTCCCGTTTGGCGGCGTACAAACGACACGGATGACAGACCTCATTCGCTGGAAATGCCATCAATTTTTCCCTGTGACGGGTAGAACTTGTATGTAATTACCTTTCGTATGATTGATTTTAGGAACAAAATTGCAGGTTTTAACTTTTCATGCAGTCATTAATAGGCTCTCAATTTTAAAATATTGCGAAAAGGCAGCCTTTCAAGTGGTCATCGATTTTCTTTTTATCATTTTTTTTTTTAATTGGCTGCAGAAGTGCTGCTAGACCCATGGCGGTGCAAAACCTAGGCGAGGGAAATTCGTAGTGTATTTGTGACATTTCAGCGGCACCGCCTTCTGACAAGAATATTTTATTGCGGGTTGTCGATCTCCTTGCATAGCAGGTTCGAATCGGCCGAAGTGCGGAGAGTCTGGCCAGAATTGTTCCGGCGAATGTGTACCGTGAAGCTGAGATTTCGACTGGCGTTCTCAAGTAATCCTCACGCGTTCGCTGGGCGCTCCAGATGCCCTTCGTTGTTTTTGTACGTGATCGTCACAAGGGCATCTGTTTTCTTTTGTTTGTCGAGGTTTGCGACTCTGGAATACCGTAGAGGCTGTCGAGACTTTTTGCCACGATACCTGCGAGCGAGGTCGTCTCGTCTCACCCTTGTATTTAGGCAAGATGTGAACGTACTGCATGTATTTGGTTGGTTATCTTTCCTTGTCAGTCGTTGCGTCGGAATTCTCGCGCGGCGGACCATGGGGGAGGGGGGAAGGGCGGGTCGGGTCGGGCCTTTAAAGATTGGATGCCGAATCCCTGGCAATAAATTCCCTCGTTATTTTTCGCTTTTTTTTTTTTAAACAAATATATATGTATATGTAGTTTTTAATTACGCGGAAGAGGGCCATCCCTCCGATCCACTGAACTTACGACATTCCATCCATTGTGGACTTTGCTGGAAATTGAGTTCGCCAAGAAAATAGCGGGGGTCCGTGAACTTTGCCTCTCATCCCCACCCACCTCTCTTAAAGATTTTTCTTTTTGGCGCTTTGTTTTTATTTTTGTACACGTATTTGCGTTCGTATCTTCGTGTGCCCCATTCTCTTTGCACCAGGCGATCCCCAGGGGATCCCCAGGGGCGCTAGCCTTCCCCATCTGCGAGATGTGCTGCCCAACTCGCGGCTGGAGAATGTCATCGGCCCCCGGAATCGGTCCGATAAAAGGCGCGGGAATTGGCGGCTACTATGCGCCACCGATGATGGATCGTGGCCGCATCTGTACTCCCCCCTCGACCCTCCTTTCTGCGGGCAGGCTTCGCCGCTTTGACTGCCGCCCCGGTCCTCCGCCAGAGTCGTACCGCTACGCGGCGTCTCTTTGCGCTACTTCCCGGACACGCTGCATGACTGTGCACGCCGCAGGTGTCTTTGCCGTCACGCCGCCCGGGAGAGTGCGAAGGCCCGTTCTTATGCTGCTCTGCAGCGCAGCCCGACTCCCCCCCTTTCGATCGCTGCTCGCCGCCGCCTGTTCCGCGAAGGACCAAGTAACCGATAAACACGAATACAAGTCGGGACCGAGGAACCGGGGCGGTGCGGAGGAGAAACCGATCAATCAATCTGGTTTGAAAGGAGCTGCGGGTTCGTGTGTGATGGAGTTCGGGCAGGAGGCTTCTCCGGACGGCGGCGAGACTGCGTGCTGGAAGGTTCGTTGGCTGTATGGGCGCTCGCTTGCTGGTCCTCTGGCTTTTCCTAAATGCCCGGGCCGCTGCCTCGCCGGTCGACTGGCTCCCTGTTGCTGGTCAGCCCCACCCCGCCCCTCCCTCCTCCATCGATTTGACGCGATATGGCGGGAATGTGGCTGCTAGCAACGGATGCGGCCGTATCGGGTCTGGCTGCCTCGGTTCCGTTCAGTCCGGGAGCTCTGCACTATATCTCGTAAGTGGGCGAGAGGGGAAGAGGAGAGGGAGATGAGAATGACGGGGCTCTGTTCCCGTTCGAGCGCCACGCGTTATTTGGTTCATCTGGGCTGCGATGGCGGTAGCGAGGAGATGGATACGCTGTTTGTTTTCGCTGGAGGGAAGAAGCTGTCCGGCGCTCCGTTGGAGATAGCTGCGCTAATGTTGCTCTACGGAAGTGCGACTGTTGCAATTCCTTTTCCCGGATCGAGGGAATCAGACGCTGACCAATGTGTGTGTCTGGGTGGGGGAGCTGTCGTTGCGGATTGCTATCGGAGAAATTGTGGAAGCGGTACCAATTAATGTTTCTTCGTCGCCCGCGATGGAACGCTGCTCGACATCTGCTCCCGTTCCCCAAATGTCCTTGTTTAAAGATGCCCTGAAGAGGTCCCTGAGATCGGCTAAATATGGCGATGATGCACTCTGCTGGTTCTTAACATCCAAGAAATTCGTAAATCATGACGATATGCGGTCAATTTCCCCCATTGGAAAAAAAAAAAAAAAAAAAAAAAAAAACCGATCGCAATGTTTCCGAGGTCATCTCTGGCGATGGGAGGAGCATGTTCTGAAACCAGGACCACAGTCAGCCAATAGCAAGCGAAGGATCTTCGCGCATCCGACCGGTGGAACCATGGAGTGACATCTCGAATGCGCGCGGCTCCTTACTCATACAGCCGGACTACGATTCAACTCAGCGAGCTCACGATTGAGAGCTGACGACAGGACGCATCGCTGCCGCGGAAGAACACAAACAAACAAGTATAGTGCGCTGTTTTTGAGGCGATTATGGCAGTATTCTGTTCCCTCTCCGCGGAAAATTAACATTTTTCGACTGCTCTTATTCGCTGTTGTCATCTTCAAAAGCATACACATTTGGTGGTAACAGCGTTTGCAATCTTAACGAAATGTCGCGTTTTCATTAGTCACATCTCGTCCTGGTTGCCGGAACAGTTCAATGCTTCTCTCATGGCCGGGGATGACCTCGCTGTGTTCGATCTTTGATTGCTTTTGTAATGGGAAAATCGGCCGCGCATCGCTCTGATTTATAGATTTCTAGGATGCTTAAAGGACCCGCAGAGTGAGCTATCGCCATATTTAGGCCATCTCAGAAACCTCCTCAGGGCACCTTTAAGATGAGCTGTCCATGTTTCCTTGTTTTCTTTCGACATTGCTCATATTTCGTTTAATTTATCGTGTCGCGCTTCCCCCAAAACAAAGTAGTAGAAACACGCCCAAGACGCATCCTTTCCTTCTGTAATTAATTCGGTTCTTCTTTCCGCCTTCGAAGTAGAACGAAATGGCTCTCTCAATGCAAACGTGTCACCTAAAGGAAAGGAAAAAAAAAAAAAAAAAAGAGGGAAAGGGGGGGATTGACTCGGTGTTTTTTTTTTCGCGCGCCCGTTCCCCGCGTCGCAGCCGAGCGATCGCGTGAGCAGCGCTCGAGAGTCGCAGCCATCCATCGGCGGCGATGACTGGCTGCGGGCACGCGCGAACGGCACCGTCGCCCATGAGACGGAAGGCCGGGCAAACGCACACCGTGGTCCGCCCCTGGCGTGCCCGTGCTCGCGCCCTGGGGCAAGGGAAAGAACCGGTCCGCTAATGCCCCGCAATTGCACGGGAAGCTCGCGCCTGGGGTTTCCACCTGTCATGGGCCCGCTCTCGGCCGCCTGCCACACCCGTCGCGCCCCCGGTACATCGTCGTCGTATTCGCGCTCTCCTCTCGAGGAATACGCCTTTTGGGCGAACGTGCCACGGCCTCTTAGTAACGCCCGCCACCATTTGCGATCGCGACTCACTGCCGCTTATTCGTTTTACCCCTCTTTCTGAATTATTCGGGGAAGTTGACGCGTTTATGATTTTTTTTTTAAACTTTATTCCCAGCTTGTTTTACTTGGACGTGGTACTTTCGCGCTTTGGTTCGTGAACGCTTGCACGATTATTGCTCGCGTGTCTGGTTGCGCGTAAGTTTCAACTCGAGCGTCCTCTTGCACGCGACCCGTAACGTTCGCGTTTACGGAGAGCGAGCGGCGCTCTTGGCACGTCGTCTGGTACTTTGGATTGTCCAAGATTTCCCGAAGCTGGTAGAGGCTTCGTGAACGTTTGTCTGGCAGTCTGGAGTTGCTGCTGCTGCGCCACTGACGTCCTAACGGTCATCATCATCTGGCAGTCTAGTCGTCTTCGAGGCCTCGCGCTACATTAGAACACCGTTGTTATTGTTTTGGAGAACGACGTTTGGTCCGAAGTTGACACCGCGACGTTCCATTGGGAGTAACTTTATGGAAAAGTTATCTAACATTGGGATGCTCCGTCCAAACTCAAATAGTTAAGGAGGGTCTTTTCTATAGGAATACAGTATCTGCCCTCGTTGAGACCGTTCCTCTGGTGCGCTCTCGTCAAACGTTTCTGGCATTTATGACGATACATACGGTGTTTTCTGTAGATAGGCATCTGCTTTTGTTGAGACTGAGACCATCGCAGTGGTGTGGTGCTGTGTGTAACGATGATTGTGTATGCCTGCTAATCTGGCACCGAATTGTAGCTGGGTGAAGCGTGGGGTGACGACGCTCAATACCAATTCACGATGTCACTCGAGGCTCACGCAATTCCCACACTTCCGGACTACCGACGTTCACCAAATGTAGTCGTGTGTGAGCACTCTAAAGGAGACCGACTTGATGTATATATTTTCTATCGATATTCGAGTTTATTTTCTTCTTAATACCTAATGCCGGTCGTTATCGTCTCTGACTTGCCTACGCCAGGAAGATAGGTTCTTCCGCCTATTCATCATTCCATTTTCGTCAACAATGCATTGGGAACACACGCACGGCAGCAACGGGCTCTAGGGCGACTCTTCGATCGTCGACCGTACACAGTCACCCGTACAAAACGAGCAAACGAAGACGTCGTTCACTCAAAATCGTTTCGTCGATATCGGAGAACGACGGCAGTAATATGCGCACCTCGCTGGCGGGCGCCGACGATCGTTCCAGCAAAATGCAATACGCGATCCCATCCGAGACAAAAGCAGCGCGGCAAGGAAAGTTCCGGCGTCTGCCATCAGCCCCCAGGAGGAAGAAGCGGCGTCGGCACCTCGCGGCGGCCGGTCCCGTCGCTTGTCATGCACCGCCGAGCATGTTTAATGCAGGAGCGGGTCCGGCCGCTCGACGACGTGACCGGTGTGCCCCCTTTCCTGCGGCGGCCGGCCGGCGCATATTGATCCCCGATTACGGACACCCCGGTTTGGGCGCCACAGCGGCGGGGTTCGCGCAGCGCCGTCTCGGGCCCCGGGCTCGCTCGAGACGGACGTGTGGGGAGGTCCGCGGGCCCTGTGAAAGACACCTTTCTCGGAGGGATAGCCGTTGCACGTGTCGCCTGTGCTGCCGTTTGCTTGGATTGTGCGGATATTGAAATCGGATATTGTGCTTCGCTATCCGGTACTGGAGCGTACCGCTCCCCTAACGTAACGAAATTAGAATAATACGAGGCTTTGGGCCGCGTTGAGCTATACATACAGTAAAGGCTTATTCACACGATGCATCTTTTCAACGCGCCACAGTTTACCGAAACCAAGATTTCGCGAAATCGGCCCGTTCAGAAGTGAAGTTTGACGCGCGAAACCTGTGACGTATTGACTCACGAGAATTTCGCCAAACCTTGTCATCTGCACCGGGAATACCAAGCGTTTCGCATCAAAATGATATGAAGTACGCACAGGGTGAAGAGACAGTCTATTTTATTAATACCACGCACTTCGTCAGATTCGGCTCACTGGGTTTACTAGTCCTACCAAACCCCGGAAAGACCGCGAACGTCAAGGAGCAGGCGGATGATCTCGAAGCATTTCGGACATTTTTGCCCCGGTAATAACGAAAGTTATCCCCAGTTATCATATTTATACGCGGCGCTTGCACTCGTCGCGGCTGTTGATGAATCTGCAACGCGCAACCAACCCGTACTGCTAAGCGCCGTTCACACTTTTAACCGAGTAGGACCCGTACGCACCGCTTCTCCGCTTGTCGCTCGCCATGTTTTTTTTTTTTTTTTTTTTTCGGCTTTGATTTGGATACGGAATCAGCTCCGAAAATCAGATTCCTCCAAAAGCTTGCTCCGCCTCGAAGATCAGACGTCACAGCCAAGTCGAGCGGCCATTGGCAGCGTCCGCGTTTCTCCTTCGGGTGATTGACAGGCCTCGGTGAGGTTTCAGCAAAAAATTGCTCCAGAAGTGAGGAACACGCGCCACTTCTTTCGGAGGCGCGCCACTTTTTCGGTCGCGTTCAGACTGTTTCCTGAAACTCAGCTTCGCGGCACAAGATTCGCCAACAAGATGCATCGTGTGAATAGACGTTAAAGGCTCATTCACATCAGGCCACGTAGCCAAGGGGGTGGCATGGAGCCCAAACTCCCCCCCCCCCCCCCCCAACAAAAAAAAAAAAAAAAAAAAAAAAAAAACTTCAATTTTGTTGGGACCTCCTTCCCCCTCCCCCTCACACAGAATTTTGTCATGGACGCCCCCCCCCCCCCCGGCAACAAAATCGTGGCTGCGTGCCTGATTCACACAATACGTTCGACTACGTTAGAGTACCGTGTTCCCGGGACACCCATGCTTCGTACGAAGCGCAGCAACCAGTTCGAGGGATACCTTTGTACAGTGCTCAGCGAAACGAAATGGATCGTCGGAGTGCGTGGCCTCTCGATAGTAACTGAATATGCTACGACTGTAGTAAGTGTACAGCTGGCGTATACAGTTACTCCACCTTAGAGTAACCGTATGGCTTCGGCCGCCGTTTGGTTACACCTGGGCATCGCTGCGTGCACTCCGCTGGTGCATTTTCTCTCGTTGAGCACTTACGGATGTCCCGTTGACTCGTCCTTGTTTCACAACTTAACGCAAGAAAATGTAGTCGAACGGTACTGTGCGAATGGGCCGGAACTTGTAACGGCGATGGACAAGCGTGCATGTTTTAAACTCTTTTTTTTTTTTAATGAAGCTATTTTGTTGAACTTTCAAAATTTCTCTGGCGCTCAAGTTCCCTGTCCCAGCTCTTCTTTCGACGGCTCTTTACACGAAAAGAAGATGCAGAAAAAGGCGGAAAAAGCTCGAACGTAAACATTTCGGCATTTTATTCGATGTTCTAAGTCTTCGAATGGGTATTTTGAAACTTGGAGGTGTATAGTGTTCCAAGTCCATGGTTTCGGAACTTATTTTCGACCTAGTGTACGCGCACTCGCCCTGTATCTTATGAGCGAACGTGACGCCGTTCCGACTTGTTCGAAACATGTAGGAGCGCAAAAAAGCCTCGGCCCCCGCTTCGGGGAAGACTCTGTGACCCTTTGGCTTCTCTAGCATGACGGTTGCTCGGCGTCATCGGAGTAGACGGGCTGCCCCGTTTCGGTCGCACGTTGCGCTCGATGTAAAACGGTCACGCTCTACGTCGTTTGACAGTTGGTTTCTCCGCCGACCGCTCCGTGCATCCAGAACACATTTGTTCCCCGGGTTGCTTTATTTTTCTCCCTCTCGGAAGTGGTGGTTGCACGCGCTCCGAGATGCCCCGAAAAAGTAGTTCGTGGGCCTTGTGGGCGTATTGCACGATTGTTTTCGAGGAAACACTTAGATTGTTAGATCGTCAGGTGGTGCACGATGTGGTACTAACGCCCCGAATCCGACAGTCGCCGTAGGGCGCTTCTGGCATTTCTGAAGTTCCTCTGTCTTAGAGATTCATTGGAAACGAAAGACGCGATTTAATCATAATAATTAATAATAATAATTGACCTGCGACCCTGTGCCTCATCGTGATGACCACGGGAGTGATGGGGCGGGCGACCATGGTAGAAACGTGTCCAAGGTAGAAAAGGTTGCCTGCTGCTATGACAAGTCTTCCGGCTCCCACTCAGTCGTCGATTCCCCGCTTGCCGCGGACTGCCGTCCCAAGGTGGTGCATTTCACATTGACCGCCTCATTGATTCGATCAACTCTGGAATCATCCCAGCTGGCCATTTCCCATTCGAGTGCGGCGTCCTTCTTTCTGACCGTCTCTGCGCTTCTTGTCGTTGCAGGCCGTGGTGGAGTCCGTGACGAGCGCCTTCGAGTACAATGACGCAGCCATCGAGGAAGGCAAGCCGGTCAACCCGGACATGCTGTTGGACAAGAACGGCGAGCACCTCTACGTCATGACCGAACGCAAGGTGAGCGCCACGCGCTTTTCTGGGAACAGCCGCCTTGCGTGCGGTCGCGCACGCGATATGTTGTACGGAGAGAAAAGAGCAGCAGGCGCTTCGGAGCCTCCAACTTCCTAAGGAACGAAGCATCCAAGTGTTCGGTCAATCCGTCTGACGCTGTCCCCCTACAACGTACTTCTGAAAAGTTTCATACCTCTTCGTCGGCCAGCTTTCCTTCTCCTTCGAGACATCTAAGTGTGTGGTCCCGCTGTGGGCAAATTTAAGACCGCTTTTCGTTAGATGTGTCGCCATTGCTGATAAAACGAACATAGAAAGAAAGCCAGCGTTATCGTCAGGAATGCGCGCTTTTTGGAATTTGTAATCCTCCCACATCCGTCTTGCAGTCGTGCATTAACCCGGATCTTTTTTCTTCCTTTTTTTCTTAATAATCAGGCGCGTATGTTTCATCCGGTTATTAGGTGCTCGGTTCTGGGCGAGCGCGTTAGACGCCGAGGAGCTACTCCTCGCCAGTAAGAGGCTCCGAGTCGCTTCCGTCCGCTTTTTTCCGTCCCGGATGGGAGTGCCGCCCGGGCGACTTTCCCCGCCCCCTCCATCTGACGACGCCGAGTGCCCGAAACCCAGTGCCACGTTTCGCTTGGCGTCACGCCGGCGGAGACTCCGGTCGCAGCTTTCGCTATTCCGCTCCAGCTAACCGTTAAAAAGGGAAGATGGGGCACTTCTGCATTTGAGAAAAAACGCTTGAATTGTGTTCATTTGGCCTTTAGAATAACAGATATCACAATTATATTTCAATGCGACGCGCCGGAGAGCCATAAGAGCAATTTGAAAATAGGGCTGAAGCCCCGCCTCCCTAGCCTTGGCAAGCCAAAAGATCCGTCGATGACGTCACGGACAGCGACTGTCTTTCGCGTTTTTCTCGTGTTTAACAATACTTGCGCGGCAAATGGTTTTGGTATTCGGGTTCACAAGGTAAAAATACGCTAGAATTCACTTCTAACTCATTTTTTTCAAGAAGCTCCGTAGCTTCCCTTTAACTGGTTTGAACAGTGAAGCTTCACTGCGGCTCTGGTGCTGTGAACCTACCCTCGATTTGGGACTTGCGCTTGTGAGGTATTTGCGAGTTTGGGACTATAGCACAATCACCCATTCATGCACCGAGTTCAGTGCCAGTGGTCGACCAGCGGTTGCAGGATGAATTTCGCCGCTATTCTTTCGACCACTGCACTTTGTTTGCGCATCGAATGAAGGGGGGGGGGGGGGGGGGGGTGGTCAGGTGAAACGCCAGGAGTCGGCCGTGCTTTGTGGACTTGTTCGGTGCCCGTAGGGACTTACGTGGGCGGTACCCAGACACGTACGTAATGCGTTACTAGTAACAAGTTTTATTTTTATTTTATTTTTAAGTACCTCCACCCTTTTACGAGTTTATAGCAGGGGTGGGGCAGAAAGCACTATCGTCCTCAGTACAAACAGTGAGGTAGATGGGGCCTCTGCTCACACAAACACATACAACGGGATAAAAGCATTATTTCAACAGCATTGGTACCAGCACAACAGAAGCATCGAACATATTTCACAATATGCCGTTAATCTTACAAACAAAGTTTCCCAGCTCGAGCTCTCTAACACTTCCCGGGAGTTTATTCCAAAATTCAAAACAGTCGGGGAAAGAAAAAAAAAAAAGTATCTAAAACGGTTCAGTGAACAGAAGTATGGGACAATGTTGAGGTGATGGCAACTTCTACTCGAACGTGATTCTTTAAATGACAACTAACGGGAAAAAGGGATGCAATAATTATTTCTTACAATCTGATAGAACATTTTTCAGCGGTCTGCGACTCGCCTAGACCAGAGCAGCTGAAGGCTTGGTTGTTCCCTTTCAAATGATGGGGAAAAACCACGACCATACTGATTACGAATGAAACGTACTGCACGTCTCTGGGCGACTTCCAGTTTATTTAGGTCACCTATCATATGTGCGCATGCCAAACGACAAAACAGCATTTGAGAAGGGGTCGAACTAATGCACTGTACGCTAACGACTTTGTTTAGAAGCAGGCCTGAGCGTTCTCATCGGGTATTCTAGGCGCCGTAATGCCTTAGAGCAGTGGTTCTCAAACGGGGGTCCGCGGACCTTTTGGGGTCCGCGAGAGCAATCTAGGGGTCCGCGAAGCCCTGCCTCATCAGTCAAGCCCGGCAATAAAAGTTGTCTTTTTTCAGTTTAAGACGAAATGTTTCAGTTTTCGGGCGAGTTTTCTGGTGTGTATGTGAATAAGTGAGGTCTAATTCACACTGCAGCTTAGTTATATCCATTAATTAAATCATTATTATATTTAACCTATACCTTTCCTCTCCTCTCACCACGAACGGGGTCCTCCATCACCTCCGCCGATCCACAAAGGGTCCGCGAAACATCGATGGTTGAGAACCACTGCCTTAGAGCATATTATATCAATATGTTTCGTCGAGCTTACATTGCCAGTTAGCGTGACGCCCTAGTACTTGTACTCAAACGCTCGATTACTCTTTTTATACTCAAAAAAATAATCATACAGGGTGATTTTTTTTTTAATTCGAACAGATTAATTACAAAAAAGTCCGTAATAGATGCACTAATGCGGTTTGTGCTGGTGAGTTTACGGCAGTGACGGAACGCGATAGTGATCTAATCATCCGCGTTTTGCCGCTGCTAGCTTTGCGCCTGGTTCACGAGTGGTAACTTTGGCGCGCCCCCGAGTTTCCCGCGAGCTTAAGTCGTTTTTAAAAGAGTTCATTGAGTGGCTTTTAATAACGCTCTTTAAGTATGTAATTGGAACCATATGTTTATTTTCACTAATTAAAAAGTTAATTAACGAATTTTAATTAATTAGCCGACTTATCGCAAACATTAGCCACCCACATAATGTCCCCCTTGCCGTATACCTCACCTGCACTAACCGTATTAGTTCATCTTTACGAATTTCTTGTAATAAATCTGCTCGAATTTAAAAAAAAAAAAAAAAAAAATCACCGGGTATAACAAAGGATATTTTGTATCCTTTCTTATATTTGGTTGAACCATCTAGAATCGTGTACAGACCGAATGTAAACTCGGGGGTTGCCATGGCGGGGAGGGACAGAATCCATTGTCAACTTGGAACTTTAGAAGCAGAAAGAGGAAAACACGGGGGGAAATTACAGATTCACCAGCTCCTCTTGGAGCACAACACACGCTTTCCTTCGAGCGCTTCATAGAACGACTCTTCAGTGTCGCCGAAGGTGTATTCTCAATGAAGCGGGGAAAGATAACTAATGAAAACTTTGAGAGGCAGCTACTGTTTAAGTGCAACGAGTACTGAAAAGGAAAGCAATAAACCATAAAACAAAAACAGTTGTGTCAGAGTAACGAGAAAGGTGACTCGTTACGTTAGAGGTAAAGTAACGCGTTCCTTTTTAGCATCGGTAACGAGTAACTATTTAGTTCTTTTTGAGGGAGTAACGGTATAGTTACTTTTTGGGCTAACCTGTGCATGTCTGGTGGTACCTCGAGTTAGATCGCCAGGTCTAGGCTCGCCGGGGCAGAGTTTTCTGACCACGAGGATGAGCTGTGGTACATCGCGAGTCGGATGGCGTCATATCCTGTAGCGCTCGTACGAGATACAATAGGAGACTGGTCGTTGACCTCTTGCACTGTGCGAGTTTTATTTTTTCGCGGAGGATGGAGCTGTTTTCTCTGCGTGCGCGCAACTCTTCTTACGGCGGGCGATCTTTGTCCGCCGCTACCGAATTGTTGGAGCCGAGATCCTCCCGAAACGTGGAAGAAGGCGCGTCTCGCTCAGTGGACCGAGGCACGCGATGCGTGCGTCGGTCTGCGCTGCTGCGTCCGTCTCGACCGCCCCGCCGCACGCGAGGTTCTCGTCTGCCGGCGGAGGTCGGCACGACGACGGCGTCACGACGGACGGCCGTGTGTACGTGCTGCGAGAGTGAAAGGTTCGGGAGAGAGGGACAGCGGTGAGAACGGCAGGAATGCGGAGGTAAGCAGGGTCCCAAGGAAGACGCTGCAGTGGGGTGCACGCGAGAGGGCTGCCCGACTGCGTCGCTCGGCAGCGAAGCGGCAGAGCGACGAGCGCCGGGAGGCGAAGCAGATCCTCACCGGAGGATTCGGCCGGGGTTCGCGTGATGGATGCGCGGGCACAGCGGCGCCTCGGGACGCCACCGATGCCTCCGGAAGCCAGGAAGGATGGCCGACACTGGAGGCGGAGAAGGGCATGCCAGCTTGGCTGTCCCCCTTCAAGATTCTTTATTATTTTTTGGGGGGAATGGAAAGCAAATTCAGAACAGAACCGATAAAAAAAAAAAATAGCGTAAGAAAAAGCGTCACAAAGAGAAACGAAACCAAACAAAAAACCAACTCGGGCCCGTTGTTGAAAAGTTGCTTCTTCCATGTCAGGTCCTTCTCCTTTCTAAAACGGATTCCGACCGGGATTGGCTGAAGAGTGTGCGGCCATTTCTGCCCCTTCTTGTGCGCCGGTCGCGGTGGGAACGCCCCCATCCTTACCTACCCTCTCAACCGGGGATATCTTTGTTTAAAATCCCTCCGCCTTCTTCACGGGCGCGTAAGCGTTTTTGTTTCGCTTTGGCTCATAAGTTTAGTTGCGACGTTTCATGGTTTCCAGTGAAAGGAACCCTTTTGATTTTGCATGCCGAAGGCGAGTGCGTCGGGGCAGCGACAGCTGCGGGCGTTTCTGGCGAGCGTTTTCTCGAACGTCCCTTTTGCTGCTTATGGAGCCTTATTTTCTTTTCGGTCGCAGCCTTATTCGCGAGACCCGCTTCTTGCTCTTCTCTCTGCGTCCTTTGTTTCTGACTGTCGCTTTCTCAAATCTCGGAACATTCTAGCGTATTCGGAAAGTGGCACGTTTTTATTTTGTCAGGCCGGCGTTGGGGAGATTTGGAGCTTTGGGGGTTTTGCGGTGGAAAGCACGAAGGAGAAACGGAACGACTGCCGAACGCGGTTTCGGCAATTCGCTTTGGAAACGACAGACGTCCAGGCTGCGCGATATTTGTTCCCCTTACTTTTTGGAATCCCGACAAGAACCTCGGTCGAGCGGAGGTTTTATTTGCCATTTCGTACGAGTCCGGTTAGTTTCCCAAATCCCAACTTTTGCGAATGAATCAACACTCGGCATAGCTTTTATTGTCCCAGAGCTGAAATGAAAATACTTGTCGAAAATCACTGATTGGTTTCATGCCAAATAAATAGTGACTTGTACCTCTGAATCGAAAACAAATTTCACTCTAACTTTCCAAATGGTGAAGGCTGCTTCTCCGGTGAGCCAAACTACGCGTCGGAGGGAGTCACGTGACAACGTATCGTGGGAGTTGTCTCCTCCCGCGGAGAGCGGTAGCGCGCTTCCCTTCGTCGCCCTGATTCGCTCGAGGATGCCTTAGCGTTGGCTCTTTGCGAAGCAGGGCTGGACAGTATCGCGATACAAATGTATCTCCATGGTATCTTAGAGATACTGCAGGTATCTGTATTTCTGTATCGAGATACATTTGAAAAAGCTATTTGTATCATAAATATGTACAGTGTACCACATGTATCACGATACCCTGCCAGACTTAGGTATTTAATTACATTTCTGTATGTATCTGCATTCCGGGATGCTTTTTTTGCCGTTTTTGCAGAAGTATCTCGGGGATATCCCGTTACCTCAAAGGCAAATGAATCTAACTGTTTGTGTTTTGATTTAAAAATGTATGTATCTCAGTATTTCTATTCCGGACTAATTTGAGTATCTGCCCAGCCCTGTTGCCAAGTTATGGTGTATCGCAGTACATCAGAAAACTTTTAGCACTCCCCAGTTTCTCTGCATCGTGTCTGCTCTTCGAACACACTCGCCATCTATCCTGGATACTTCTAAAAAGCGAAGAGATGGCGCTCAATGTGCGCGAGCGCACGCTTTGACTGCACAACCAGCGAAAGCTTTCAAACTTCCGCACGAGCCTCGGTGTAGCGACTGAAACCGTGCTGGAAACTTTTACCAAAGTGTCCAATCTATCGTGGCTTCGGACATCTCTTTCTGCCTCAGTTTATCATCGTCAAGAGTGCATGATAAAGTGGCGTCGTCATCGGCGATAGTCTCCTTCGCAGGTACTGAAAAGGACCCCGTTGAATCCGTCTTGTCGGTCGTAACAAATGTGGCCCTTGATTTCTTCGCTCGAGGAATGGTACAGCTTCGGTGAGGGTACAGAGGAGAAATAATAATCACAGCGGCCGTGCGTGTGTCGGCGTTCCTGAGGACGAAGCTACAAATAGAACGTGGAAGAGAGGGCGCGGCATTTGCGCTGACAGAGACAGTCCTAACTGTAATAACCCGCGCCCGGAGAGGGGAGAAACTGGAGACTGCCGCAGCCGGGCGAAGGATAATTGGAAATCGGATCTCAAACGACTTTGTAGCCGCGGAGGCCGCCCTGCAGTCTTGCCCTCGTTGACAGGAGCTGATGCAAATGGACGTCGCCGCAGAGAAGGGAAGGGCCCGATGGGAAATGCGCAGAGAGGAGAGCGCTCGCCCGGCGTATTGTCCTAATAAAGGTGGACTCGGCGGGTGATTACGGGCCGGGAGGGTATTTCGTCGGAAGACGACGCGGCATGTCGTGCGATGTGCTCGCGCGTGCGTGAATGGAAGCCGCTGACTTCGACAACGTGTGTGGTTTGAGTCGGTTCCCCGGGAAGCGACGGCGACGAGTCCCCAAAAGGGATTTGCTTCGCTGCGCCGAGACGGATTGCCACGGGGATCTCGTGGTCGCTCCAACGTTCTCTGGGGTAGAGTGGAAAAGACGATTGCTTCGGAGACTAAAAGCTAATCTTTTTTTTTTTTTTTTAATTCGTTTGATTTGTTCGTACCTGCTCTAATGTTAAATCCCCTCGGCTGGCTATGCAGCTAATACGTTTCAAGCAGCAATCGCGGAAACTGGGAATGTTCAATTCAACAAAACAAATTTTTGTCTTTTTTTTTTTTTTTTTTTTTCACTTTCGCGTAATGTAAGTTACTGCAACACCTCGGAAACGTTTTTCGCGTTAATTTGCTTCTTAAGAAAACGTCATGTACTACAATGTGATCCTTCTCTGGTGAGTTGGGGGATCCCACAGTTCCAGACCTTGTCGGATTGCATGGGGATGCGACCTCAGCAGCAAGCCTATCGGTGTTGAATGTGTATTACATAGCTCAAGTCGTTGCTTAGGGCGTTTTTATGTACCTTTGTACTATCGTAATCGGCTCTAGAAATATTGTTTCGTATGTACTAAAACGATACGTTTTGTTTCATGAGTGTATCTCAGAATTCATTACGCGAACATCGCGGGCAAATTTTTCGCGGCCCCGCCTTTCTGCTGGCCAAATATTCACTGAACGTTGGGATAATGGAACTCGTCCAGGAGACAAAAGAAAATCATATCCCGTTAGGTAGCTCTGAGGTGCCCCCTTTGACTCGGACATCGTGTTACGCTTTCTCTCATAGTTAATAAATGCTTCTTCAAGGTGTGTTGGTGTGATTTGCGAACGAGTCTTTGATTAACGTTTTTGAAAGAACTCCTCGCGCCGCGACCCCTTGGTCGTTCCTTTGCCGAGCTGAAAATACTGCACAATACCAACGAGCTGGCGAACCAAGCACTGGTGTAAAGTTCACTTGGAAGCCGCTGTACGTGGTTATAGAAATGCATGCTTCGTGACGTTGGCTATTCCGCCGTAAGGTAGGACTTTCAGAGCATTGAGAGGAAGCGCCTGACAAGGGGTCTGTCGACTCGGGTTCTAGCTGCCGAACAGTAATTGTTTCGAAGAATGCGAGTGCTTCATCACTCCAATGGATCGATGGATGCGCGTCACACTTAGCCGCTCAGACGAACCATGTTCAGGCTTCAGCCTTGTCGAAAGATAAGGAGGCGGACTTCAAGGTTCCCCCGCGAAGCTCCCGCAACACGGAGGGAGAAAAAAAATAAAGTTTCTGGTAGTCCCAGATGTAGACCCCTGGTAATCGCTGGGCAACTACGGCTTCTAAAAAAAAAAATTGCGCTGTCAAAAACACACACACACACACACACACACACACACACACACACACACACACACACACACACACACACACACACACACACACACACACACACACACACACACACACACACACACACACACACACACACACACACACACACACACACACACACACACACACACACACACACACACACACACACACACACACACACACACACACACACACACACACACACACACACACACACACACACACACACACACACACACACACACACACACACACACACACACACACACACACACACACACACACACACACACACACACACACACACACACACACACACACACACACACACACACACACACACACACACACACACACACACACACACACACACACACACACACACACACACACACACACACACACACACACACACACACACACACACACACACACACACACACACACACACACACACACACACACACACACACACACACACACACACACACACACCAAAAAAAAACTTTGCGTTTGATGTTTGAAAAAGAAGGGAAAAAAAAATCTTCGGAGTTTGTGGTTGAGCGAATTCTCCTGCCACAGTGAAGCGGCAGTGAGAGGGAACGCATCCGAACCCTCGGAGCCCGGAGAAACCAGAAGAAAAAGGAGAGTGAAATTCGTCTGGTTTCCGCTAGTTTCATTGTGTCATTATACTTGTTTATTTACTTATTTATTTATTTATTTATTTATTTATTTTACTTCGCTTTCCGATTTGAGGTTAGTGCGCCAGCCGGTCGCTGGTTCTGAAGTGGAGTGTCAGCGAAAGAGGAAATATCTTCGATCGACGCACAAGCCCGGATGGGGTCCTCGTTCCTTCGTTGTGCTTTGCCTATACAAACGAACGCACAGGTCTCACGTATCCCTCCCGGTGTCTCTTCTTTTCTCCCGCCGCGTTTTGTACGGTGAATAAGGCCGAGTTCCAACATAACTGCTCGCAAATGTTCCACGCCCAGCTCCAGACCACGAACTTATCTCGTCATGAGCCTGCTGCAGTCCGTCGGCGTCTTGTCAGAACGATCACGATTATTGGTGGTGACGGTGATGAAGGTGGAGATGAAATTGTGGCTTTTGAGGAGTGTACGTGTGCCTTCTGTCCCCGCTTGGCGTTACTCGACACCGAGTTACGCTCCCGACACCTGGTGGTCTAACACTCTACTGCAACGTATACCTCGTGCTCTCTGTCTGTTTGGGACGTAAACCGCTAAACTTTCCGTACATCACTCCGCAAATTATTCGGAGTTAGCTGTCTACGGGGCGCGCATCTTCGTCCAGTTAAAAAGAAACAGCCTAACTCAATTCGCCAATTAGTCGTTTATTTTTAGCAGGCGATATTCGGTCTTCTGCGTGCGTATAGTTTAAAGGGCTACACAAGTGATATTCTAGCGCCTATTTCTTCGTGTAGGCGTGGTCTCTTTTACGACAGCAGCTCAGAAACACCAGTCTTTCGTTTGTAAACGCAAGAAAAGCAATTTTTAAAGAGAATAAAACGATGTCCTAATACCACCTGGTAGTTGGGGGGCCGAGCTTCGTTGGATGTCTGACGTCACGAACCCATTAATAGCACCGGGAACGAGCGGCGCCCAGTACACCATTCCCACTGGGGGGGATTGTAACGCATTGACGATAAAGCTGGCGCCTCCAGTTGACGTCGATCGTGATTATGGTGTACCCTGCAGGCTGTTTCTGGGTCCGTGAAGTTGCCAGCGTTTCGTCACGGGCAAATATCCCGAGACGGATCGCGCTGCCTCGATGGCTGGTTTTGAAGCCACTCGCCAGAATCCGTCGGTTGGAACGAAAAATACTGCCATCCGCTGAAAATACGAGCGTGTTACTATTACTTACGGATATCGTGGATGATATTTCACCCGTTTCGAAGCGTTTCGAGGATATTTCAAGTTTCGATTCCGTACCCCTTTGAGGACCGCTATAACGTAGCTCTCTCTGTAAGAGCTTACGCCGTTTTCCCACAATTACTCCATTAATGTTGTCCTCGGTGATGCTCGAACCCATGTCGGATAACCTTTGTGTCGTGTTCAACGACGCTATTCAGTCGCCAGACAAGCTCTCCGAAGAGACTGCTGCTCGGTATAACGCGAGTTGCGTGGTGGAGCCAATCTTCTGCCACGAACCTTTCTGTTGGCACGGCTAAAGTGGCATTGCGCGCAGCTGTGAGCGTCTGTGAATACACCCTACACAGTCGGTGACAGAGTAAGAATCACAGGGCGTGTCTTTTGAACGCCTGGCTTCCAGCACGCGCTCCATGCTGTCCGCTGCGCTTTGACTGCGCGCGCGCGCAGCTCACGAGACGTTCGTGTGTTATCGGAGCTATAGAAAGCTTGCGCTGGAGACCTCCCTGCCGTTCTCATCCCGTACGTGACTATAGCTATAGTCATTGGCGAGGTGAGTACGGCATGCTTCAGTTGTCCAGCACGAGTTTCCTACCATCGAGCAACCCTTTAACGTCTCGTGCACCCCGAGCACGCGTGCGCTGTTTCGCCACGAGAAGCGGCCGCCGAATTGGAAAAGGTGGAGCGGCAGACAACGGAGGAGTGGAGAGCCACGTGACTGGCGCCCCGCTGCGGCGAGACGCCGAAACACACTTCTCCCGGAACAAGTGTGCTTCGGGTCCTCGCCGCTGCAAAAGCTGTGCGCTGACGTCCAGGTTTCCCGAGAAATGGCTCTTTGATGTTCTGTGCTACCAAATCCTCGCGCTCCAAATCTGCGACCGGAAGGCATGGAGCGCGTGCTGAATGAAGGTCGTGCGTTTGAAATACACGCCCTGTGGTTCTTACTCTGTCAATGACCATAGATCATTGCAACGTTCCCAAGTCCTCAGACCAGCGTGCGATCTCCTCAGCCTACCAAGCGCATGTTCGTCGCTTCGGAAAGCCAGCAAATCACGCGCCATATACGCACGGACACTGTAAACGGAACCGGCCATGAGCCCTTTTCTGAAAAACTCTAATACAATTTTTTTTCCTTTTTTTTTTTTTTGCATTACGGAGAGTGGTTATTTGTCTACGGCTGTACAGTTCCGTTGAAGTGAATAATCGATCGGAGTGACGTCGTCTCGCTCGATCACAACGGTCTTTAAACCGATCCGTGGCGCATCTTACTGGAATCGATGCTTGATCGAGAAATTGTAAATGCATTCTTGTTTTGACTTCAGAATTAAATTAGAATTTAATCTCGGAGCTTTCGGGGTAGTGGGACGTACCGCGTCTAGCTACAAGCTATTAGGGCGGTAAACAATTAAAAAGTTATCAAAGCTGTTTTTTTTTAGGCAGGCTGGCTACATGTATTGATTCTTTTTTTTATTTTATTTATTGGTGTATTGGGAATATTTCCATTCAGATTCGCCGCTTCATTCTCATAGTAGACGAACGAGGCAATGGTATAATTAGCTAGAATAAAATATTAGCGAGCCTATCTGAAGTCCCCTCAACGGTATACATTTTTGTTTTTATTGCCCAAGGTAAGCACAAGGACACGCGTCATTTTGAACGGGGATGGAGTAGTAGGTGGATGCGAGCTTCGATAAGGGACGGGTGGGTCGTGCAGTTGAACAAACGAAAGATAACGCTGTGCTCAGCGGAACCGAGAGCGTTTTGGCACAAGCGGCCGAGGGTCGTTTGGAAAATGGAATTGATGGAAACGATAAAAGCTACTGCACGAGGAAAGTTATCGTAATTGTAGGGAGCACAGAGCCAGTGCCCAAGCGTTCGGGATGGTTGTTTCATCCAGTGTACTGGAACTAGTGATTCATTGGGGGTTCGGTCTATTTTCGACATTCACGCGTGTTTCTGGGAGAGCAACACGCATCCAAGAGGTCAATCGACACAATCGCGAACGATTCCCGGGATTAAGTAGAACGAATGGGTTGCTGCGAAACCGAAAGTCATTAAGGCTGCAATTGTTTTGTTTAGGATCTCTTTCTTTCTCTCTTTTTGTAATTGTGTCGTTCCTTTCCGTTTCGGTTCGCTCCGCCGGGGACGGAGCGCTGTTTATCTCTGTCGCGTCCGTCTCCGCCGATGGGTCTATCCTGTTTCCCCGCCGTCGCAAATCGAATTGAAAAAAAAAAAAAATTATATATATATATATATATATATATATATATATATATATATATATATATTATATATATATATATATATATATATATATATATATATATCCTCCTTTTTAAGTATCTGTGCTATCGTTTTTGTCCCTTTACTTTTTCCCCTTTCTTTCCCACACTTTCTTTCGCCCTTGTTTACGCCCTACTCCGTGTTTTCTTTTAAACCGTGTGATGATCCCCGCGACTAGAGCCTTCAAACGCTCTGTTTATTTCTAAGGCCTCTCGTTACTTTTCTCTCGATGTTTCGTTCACATTTCGGAGAAGAAACAGGCGGCGTTGTTCAAAGAATCTCCGTGTATTTTGTTTTCCTTTCTTTACATTTCAGACGCGTTTTTGGACCGCTCGTTGCTGTTCCCTTTGTCAGGCTTTGGGAGCATAGCTTTGGCGACTCGTTTCTTCAATTTGATTTTTGTGTTTTTTGTTTTCTTCTTTATTTGTCTTTACTGCCTGGCCGTGTACTCTCGGCACGTTTCGGGTTCTTTCAGAGCAGTGGCCGAAACCGGACACATTGCCTCCTCCTTCATCCTCCTTCTCCACAGGTGGCCTGCGGTACGTTGCTATGGCGACGACGGCCGTTCGGTCTTGTTCGGTGATCTGGCTTTTTTTTTTTTTTTTTAATACTGGTTTTATGGTTTAATGTTCCCCTGGCAACGGCAGTCGTAGCGCTCTGGAGTCCGTCTCGATTCCGTTTCGAACGAACCGGGCAGTTTTGATAGAAATAAGGATGCGTCCACATAATGGCAGTCGCTACCGGTAGGCGGCTTTCCCGTCGTGCTTGCGTGTTCCGCGGAGAAGCATTCGCGGCCGATGCGGGGAACACGTTGAGTTGAATTTTGTCGTCTCTCGTTCAAAGCTTTTTTTTTTTTTTCTCTCTCTTTTTTTTGTTTAGAGCGCAGTTTTTAGGTGTCCGTTTCCGGATTGAGTGGCGTCGGTGTAACCGCGCGCGTTGCATTATGGGAAATTTTCCCGCTAAATTTAGTGGAGAAACTTGACCCGCTAAGTTTAGCGGGGAAATTGGCATCACGTGACCTCAACACCAATTCAGTTTCCACGCTTAATTTAGCGGTAAAATTTCGCTAAATTTCCTCCCTAAATTTAGCGGGGAAATTGATGTCACATGACCTTAATTAACACCAATTCAGTTTCTTTAATAAATTTAGTGAAAATATTTCCCCGCTAAATTTAACAAAGAAATTTCGCTAAATTTAGTGGGACATTTAGCAAAAATTTCCCACTAAATGGGAGGGCAGCAGACGAGGAGGAGGGGAGGGTACGGAGCGGCATACCCTCCCCTCTGTACCCTCCCCTTCTCCTCCTCAAGAGTTGCGCTCCAATTCGGCATTGCAAAAAAATGTAAGCATCCTTACTCGTCTTTCTTTTTTTTAGACATTGCGGCATAAAGTGTAGGTTTCGCGTCGACATGCAATTTCTTCTAACAATTGTTATTTTACGGCCTGTTCTTGAACTTTGCCAATTGTTCTCGTTTCTTTTGCTCTCAGGTCACCCGAGTCAAGGTTCAAGAATGCCATCAATACAAGACCTGCATAGACTGCCTCGGCGCTCAGGATCCCTACTGCGGATGGTGTTCACTGGAAAACAAGTATGTTACACTTTCTTTTTTCTTTCTTTCCTTGTAACTTCCTTTATATTGGTGGGCTCCTCGATACTGCAACTTGCTTGACTGTTATTTTGTGTTTCTCTGCGTGACAGGTGCAGCTTGCGTAGCAACTGTGCCGAGGCAGCACAGGACCCCTTGTACTGGTTGTCGTACAAGAGTGGCAAGTGCACCACAATTACCAGCGTTCAGCCAGCTCAGATCCAGAGGACAACTGCACGCATTGTAAGCCCAGCAATCTCTGTTGCTCATTACACTTTCTGACACAAACTTGTTGCTGAAGCAATCTGAACTCAGTTTAGGAAAGTCCAGAACCATTGCCTCTTGCCAATAAGCACCATCTTCTGCCATTTACCGTAAAATATCACGGAAGCACCCACTTCAATCAAGTGCCCACCATTAACATTTCACAAACGATTTGACCGGATAAGTGCCCGTGCCTAGATTAACCCAATTTTTGATGAGAGTTGGGTGGGCACTTCCCCAGTATTTTATGGAATATATAAACTGCTTTTTTTACCAAACTTCTTTTTTGTTCTTGGGTGGGGATTGACTGCACTCTAAGTTTCTGGCAGAACCCCCATATGAAAACAGAAGGTGAAGCATTGTGACATGCAGAAGCGTATCTGGAGGCAATCAAAATTAATGATTGGGTTTGGTTAAATTTTTGCTTATGATGAAGATTTTACTAGGCCAGATACACGAGGTCACTTCTGACTTACGAAAAATGTCTTTACTTTGATTGCAGTTAACCCTGGTGATTGGCAACCTGCCAGTTCTGGAGGGTCAGTTCTTCTGCGCTTTCACCGCCTTCAGCAAGACCCTGGAGACCAATGCAACCCGCTCCACGAACGGCGTCAGCTGCGCGACTCCTCACACTGATTCCCTCCCGCCCATTCCTCCCGGAGAGCGTAAGCCTCCCCAGATGGATTCTTGCATTTACTTCTCGCTGGGCGCCAGCACAGCGGCCCTTGTACTTGTTCTTACAATTCTGCCGTCTCTGGCTCGCAGACCACTTCACCGTGAAGCTTTCCGTGAGGATGAAGAGCAACCCTGACTTCGTGGCAACCAACTTTACGTTTTACGACTGCAGCACCTATACCTCGTGAGTACAGCTCAGCCATAGGAATGACTAGAGTGCTTGATGTTTAGAACTATGAAGACAACACAGCATGCTTTTTCTTGTTCCAGCTTGATTGTACATGTAAGCATGTAAGCTCATAATGCTTGGCATTGTTTTGTGTCTGTGTTGCTTCCGCGTGCGGGAGCACTTTCCTGGAATTTTGCTATGGTGTCACTGCTGGAGAGGATAGTGATATGTTTAAAAGAGAAGTTGTTAGGTGGCGGTAAAAGATGGCAGAATAAAGTTAGTTCACTTCATGCTTACAGTTAGTTTAGCATGAATTAAAGTTAGTTTAATTCATGCTAGTCGGCAGTATTTGATTTGTTCTTTCTCTTCTAGATGCACCCAGTGTGTGTCTAGTCCCTTCCCTTGCGACTGGTGTGTTGGTGGTCATCGGTGCACCCATGACACTGGGGAAAATTGTCGAAATGACATTCTCGTCACTGGAGTTTCGGTACGGCATCTTTTGATAGACTTATCCTGTCATCTAGTCTGCATGCCTTCTTCGTGGCAGTGGTAATGCCTATATTATCTCTTTTTCAGAGTGTTGGTCCCAGCATTCGATCGGGACCCGGATTTTGCCCCCGTATAAATGCGACCACTGGCATTGCAACTGAAATATTGGTGCCAATGGGGATCAACAAGAGGATCCAAGTCAAAGTGGAAAACATTCAGGTCAGAAACCAAGGAACCTTCAGACGTCTTTACAACTTGCTGAGGAAGTGCTAAGTAATAGGGACAATTGAATCTAATAGAAAATTGAACTCTTTTCTTTTCTTTTCTTTTTTAGCCTTTCATTGCATCTACGAGATTCGTGTGCCAGTTCAACATCGAAGGCAGAGTGAAACAGGTGAACGCACAGCTTCTGGGTGATACCATCTACTGTGAAAACATGCAGGTAATTGCATTGTGCCATTTTAGCCTTCAACTTTCAACTCAAAGTGCCTCGAAGAGGCAATTTTCATATGCTAACGAGACATATCTGTTCCTCAGTTCAACTATGGAGCACACACACCAAACATCACGGCCGCCTTCGCAGTCATTTGGGAGGGAAGTAAGCCTCTTGACAACCCGGAGAACATTCATGGTAAATGCTTCCAATCCTTTGCCGCAATTCAGTGCAAGGCTTACTGCTATCTAGTCAGCCGAGGTATTACGTGCGTCATGCACCGCAAGGAGATCCTCCTACGGCCACGGGTTTTAGATGAGAGTTTCTGTTGGCATCAGATAGTTAGAATCCAAGCAAGCTGGTGCAGGTAGTAACATTTTGAGTCTTAGAAGGGGCAAAAGGGGGAATGTGTGCAGTTTGGTCTCTTTCTGTGTTATTGTTCGGGCTCAGCATGTTAGACATTAATTGTCCATTTACATTAAAGGATTCTTTACAGCAGTTTTCAGCTGTTGCAGGGTTTTAGTTTCTCTCGTGGTAGTTTGAATTTGCATAATCACACGCAATGTTGGACAATGTGCGAAGGAGAAACAGTTGAAAATTGCTGCTTTACATTTGATGTGATCCTTCATTCTTTTCCATTTTGCTTTGCTTACGATATTGTTGTGGCACATTTCCTTTCTTCCTTGTATTGTGCAGTGCTGGTGTATCGCTGCGAGAACATGTCCTCCAATTGCGGACTCTGCCTGGAACTTCCCGAAAAGTATGCCTGTGGCTGGTGCCAGGAGAGCAACTCATGTAAGGTGCAGGAGCAGTGTGACCGGCACGCCACCAAGTGGTTGGAGCGCACCCAGACGTGTCCCGATCCGCAAGTCATTCGGGTGAGGAACCAGCCGGCCTGCTTTTCATTTGGAGCCACATGAGGAGGCCAATTTCGGTACAGCTGTGTCCTCAAATTTATACCCAAGACACAAAAGTGACATAGGACTTGGTGGCTTCCTGAAATGTCTCATTATTATTTTGTTCTGTTAACTCTGCTTACAGCATGGTTTCATTACAGTTCATAGAAGTATGCCTATAGTGCACGTCACAATGCTCGTCTGAACCGTGTGGATTTGTTGAAAACTTTTTGAGACAGTGTTTATTCTGGTTATTTTCTTTTTTAATATTGTATTTAATATTTCATTTACCCCAAGCTTTGGCTAAACTTTGATTAACTTGTAATGGTAAGGTGCAAGTGACAAAGCTGTGAAACAGGGGTGTTTAGTTTGTGGGGATGAGCTGCCCTTCTCAGACTAATAACGGCATTTGTCATGAAGTTGATGCATGTCGCAGAACAGTCTGTTGTTATTCAGTATTGAAAAAAAGTTATTCCAGATATTACTTTGTGTACCAAGGATTTTATGAGACAATAATTGGTTCTGGGAGAGTCCAGGACTAGTATTTTGGAGGCATCTTGAAAAGGGATGTCCTTTTTTTTTTTCAACGCTGCAATATGCAGATCCACCCCACATCTGGACCCTGGGAAGGTGGTACCAACATCACGATTGAGGGCTACAACCTCGGACGAGTGTTCCACGACATTGAGAAGGGCATCCACGTCTCCCAGGAGATGCACGGAGTGTCCCTGGCCCAGATACCCTGCATTCCCCACAAGGACTTGTATGTCAAGACTACTAGGTGAGAACCACTCCTCCGGGCCTTTACTACAGGCTAGAGACTTTCTACCTTGGGATTTGAAAGCCTACACTCATCCGGTGTTGTTCTATGACGTCACATGATGTGACCTGCTTGAACTTGCTCGATTAGGGTCTCATCAAGTTCTCCTGCACCTCTCTGTCGTGTATATCTCCTTTCCCTGTCCATTTTCACTGTGATTTTTTTCTCCCTCTCACCACATCTTGATTCTTTCACAACCTTTCCATAATTTTTTCTTTGCTAATTTATTTTAGTTTCACATATGTTGCATATGTTACCTTGGCTGTATTGAGAATGTCAAGCCAACAAGAGGGAACTGGTATTATCATACTATGTGTAGCTTGCATTTTCAAAACTTAAGTCCTTGGGCACCGATGCTAAGGACATGACCTGCCTTTTCAGAATTGTGTGCCAGGTAGAGAGCCCCCGCAACCTAACCACAAGCCCCCCGAGTGCAACCATCTCGGGCCCTGTCGTGGTCAAGGTTCTCAATGACTTCACGGCCAAGTCCAGGCAAAACTACTCGTTCGTGGTGAGTGCGCGAGATGTACCTGAAATAGTTAACAGGCACACTCCCAATATGTGTGGCTAGTTCTCCCCTAAACAGTTTGGGGACTCATGCTCAGAGCTGGAGGAAAGTCCAGCTCTGAGCATGAGCATGAGCTCTGGCTGCTAGTCTGAAAGCAACTGAGATGCCTTACTGTGCCATTGTCCATGTAGTATAAGTTTCCTTGACAAGATGAGAATTGAAAATGATTTGGTGAGTGTGCATATGCTCTGTACATGATAGCACATAGTAGTACATGATGTAGCATGTGTTTTCAGGACGTCTTGCTTTTATTGGGTTTAGCTTGTGGCAGCGTTGCATTTGTACCTGGTGTAATGTCGGGGTTCCCTCTCCCTGCCCTGTTTCCCGCCAGAACCCGCGAATCACCTCGATTAATCCGAGCAAGGGGCCGAAGTCTGGCGGAACGAGGCTACTCATCTGGGGCCTGTTCATGGATGCTGGCAGTCATGCTGAAGCGTTTGTTGGTGGAATGCCATGTCAAATCATAACGTGAGTTTCCCCTCAACACCACCTTACATTTTCCCTCTGGCAGTCTGCAATTTGAAATGTCGAAGATAAATCTACTCGCTTGGCCGCAAGCCTGTGTACAGGGGTGGTCCAGTTGCGCCATTTTGATAAATTCCCGCTTGCCTGCGCCTTGCTGTGCCCAAAGGGAATCATTGATCCAAACTGCGGCAACACGAACAAATCTGCAAACGAATTGGTTTTTGGAAGAGTTTCCGTTTTCATCTTGCAACTGTGGGAATCCAGTGGTATTTGGCCATCACAATCCAATTCAGTTTTCAGGCTCCGCAGCGTTGTTTCAAAGGGTTTGCACCAATTTTATCGACCTACCTAATGCACTGCGGTTTTAACAGTTTTAGCTGCATTTCGAAGTGCACTACTGAAGATTAGCAAGCACAAGTAATTCTTTTTTTTTTTGCTCATGTTCAAAAGCGTGACACTTTTCGTAGGAATGTGCTCGCACGTGGTTTCCATTTTGTTAGCATGCTCAGTCTGAACTGCTTGATTACGAATTGTTGCCTTTTTTTTCATGTCAAATAATTTTAATCCTCGATCATACAACTCGTTAAAATGTGTATACATTTTGGAAAACCCAGAATATCTTTATTGATTATTTGCTCGTTTCACGTGATAATACTTTGTATAGTGCTAATTTACCTCTCTATCTAGAGCAGGGTTGTCGAAACCCCTGCCCGTGGATGCGCTACGTCCGGTCTGCAGATGGCCACAGTCTTTCCAATGATGCCCGGCTCGCGGCCGGTCATCACTGGAAAGACTGCGGTAGAGGAGGCCCCCTCCAGCGCTCGCTCTGCGAAAGTGGAACGAGGAGGAAGGAACTTCCACTTTATTCTTAACCTGTCATTAACTATAGTACAGCATAACTGCTAAATTTGGGTTTTTAGGGCATCACGTAACTGATCGCACGAATGCATGCTGGTATCACCATTAGGGAACTGCACCGAATTGCTCCAAACATACATGTGTGCTGCTCCAAAACTGCTCTAAAAAGCGACTTTTTCTAATACAAACGTGCTCCATTACGAGATTTTGTCTGTTCCAAAAATTACTCCAAACTCAAAGCTGGCTGGACCACCACTGTATGTGCCATGCTGCCCTATGTTAATGTAGTATATTACGTAGAATGGCAGCCATGGAAATGACTGGTTTGTGGCATGAAGTTTATGAACGGGCTGACAGTGTTTGAAGCGAAAAGCCGACCTGCAAGCAGAAAGCAGAAATCCCTGCCCCTGCTTTTCATTTCCGAGCTCGTTCCTTAATTGCCTGCCCAATCCTTGTTGTTCAGGTTTGGGATGTAGACTACAGTAAGACGTCTAAGAATTGGAAAGGACTGGTCAAGTGGTCAGCTGGCTCCTGTGTGAGAAGAATGTAAAAAAAAAAAAAAAGAGGGAAAAAATTATTTTTTTATGCTGGAAATTCGTTTGTCTTCTATGCTTTAACAACATGCACAGATCCCCGGCAAAATACCGCAAAAGCATTAATTTTTTTTGTTTTGTGCGCACGTTAGAATCTGGTATACCAATGTTCACACGCTCATCGCAGAAAGAACACGCAGATTTTATGAACAGAATGTTAGGGCGCAAACCAACTGGTGATGATTAAACATAATGAACTATAACCCTGAGACTAGGAAGAAAGACGATGATGAAGGAGAGAAAAACAGGAGTCTCAAACACAGTATCAAACACAGTTCTGTTTAAACTGCATTTGAGACTCTTGTTCTTCCTCTCATTTATTGTCGTCCTTCTCTCTAGTCTGAGGGTTAATGGTTCATCAGATTTTATGTCTGCTAACGCTTATAGACGTGTATCTGGTTCTTATCTTTGGACTGGTCTTTGTGCTTATTGTACACCTTTCCAAGAAACACTCGACCCCAGGGGCAACAAACCGTTTTCAAGCCCACTCACTGGTTTTGAGGCTAAACTCTCACCGGCGTCCCTGCTAACCCTAACCAAGTGGACTGTTATTTCAATAGGCGCAGTCTGCGTAGGCGCAGTTTTAAACACTGCTGGCGGCTAAATTCTCGTCCTTTCCCACTGTATTTTGTGTTTCATGGTTCTCTCGATGACATTGAAAAAGCATTGTACCACATTTAAAAAAAGAAAATGTAATCTATTTTTGTTGAGTATGCGCGCGACAAAACAAATGCAACTGGAATATTAGTTGTCGTTTTTCTTTTTTTATAAGTTTTGACGGCTCCGCCCGATTAGCCGCGTGTCAAACGACAAAGCGCTTAGATGTCGAAAATAATTTACAACAGAAGATAGCTGAAAGGCATGCATTTTTCACGCTCACAAATAACGTGCTTACCGATGGACAAGACACAGACATACAATTTAGCGAGTGTTAACATTGAAACAATATATTGTACATAGCACACAACGTAGCGTTATCTGAAAAGAATTTATTTGAGAAAGTTCTCAAATAACACAATCACAGTCGACGACAGTCACATCTTGACTATCGGACGAAATCCAAGATGACTTCGTTTTGGGGAGAACTTCCTTTTTTCATACCAACACCGAAGCAAAGGAACAGGCGCGACTGACTTTAACCGGAACAACTATTTCTGGGTATGACTGCGAAGGATTCTACGCGGATTATCTCTGGGAGGGGAGAGAACAGTTGCCATTGCTTGCAAAATCGCGTCGAGGGCTGTTCGACTTCCTTCCCCTCTTTCGTTTCCTGCGAATGTCGAGCAGAAATGCTTGAATGGCATTCACTTACTAGCCCTATTTCTCACAGTGGAAGATAACAGAGAAAGGGTATGAGGCATGCATAAAAAAAATTAAGTGGAAAGTTTCAAGAGGGACTGGAAAACCTCGAATACAAGACCGCAAAAACATAGGTAGAGAATCGCACGGAGCAAGTTTCCACACTCGAAGAGAGTGGCAAAAAATTTCTAGCTGATAGAGGGCACGGGAGTCGCACCAGTCGCATCAGCATCAGCAGCATGGCGGCGGCCTAGGAGTGTTTTATGGTAAGGCGTATACATGTTTCAAGTTGTGTCCTCTTCTGTAACTTGATCCATCACAAGCCTCAACGCATTTTTTTTTTCTTTCCGCATGCTCTCCAGGCGGGAGCCTAATGTGGTGGAGTGCAACACGAGCGAGTCCTCCACGAACAACAAGGGTGAAGTGCGCGTCGAGTTTGACAGGGGACTGCGGCAGTTCGAGGACTACATCTACCTCTACGTTGACGACCCCGAAATAGAGAAGGTCGAGTCTGGCTCTGCCAGGCACTCCAGCGTTCCACGGGGAATTCCCAGGTGGGGCAATTGATGTGCTTTTTTTTTGTTTTCCACGTGCCTTCTTTCTTACTTCTACAGGGCTTCAAAACTAGGAAGAGCAACCTTTAAATTTTTTAGGCATGTGCAAAAAGCGAATTTTGAGTTTGAAGCGAATTCAAAGCAAACGGTGGTTTTGGCCGAATATGTTTGTATCAAATATTGAATTGTTTCTCAAAGTTTTTACCACCGCGCACCATGCCTAAACAAAAATTCAGCTGAACTCTTGAAGGTTGTTCCCAGCCATTTACTGTTTCACTTCTGAGCCTCAATAATGTAACTTCATGAACCGTGGCAAGTAAACAACAGATTTGTCACAGCTATCCTTATAGGGGGGATTTATAAATCTGCTTGCTTTGTGCCAATATTCTTTCTTCTATTTTAAATTTGACAAAGAAGAAAAAAAGTTTTGAATGATGATTGCAGGTTGAAAAGGCATCGCTGCCTAACTTAGTGTCATAAATTGCGGCGGGTTAGACCCGTTGAGTGCGCTTCTCACCGAGCACTTGTGCACTGCAGGGAAGCAATACTCACGAAGCCCGCAAGCTTTGCGGGTATTTCTTTCCCAAAGCGCACAGGTGCTCGGTGAGAAGAGCACTCAATGGGGCTCACCACAACCTACACATAGAAAAGAGTGAATAATGAGGTTCATCTCGAAGCTAATATCGAAAAGTGCATTATTCGAAACTGCTATTCAAAAATTTGAATATTTCCACAACACTACAATTTTCTTTTTCTTTTGTGAATGCAGCGGTGGCATCACAGTCACTGTCAAGGGACGTAACCTGAATGCAGTCCAAGAGCCCATGATGTACATTACTCTCGATGGCGAAGAACACTACAGTGTGAGTATCTTGCCCACACAAAAACTCCAAAACTTGTTTATGGCATAGTATCCAACTTTAGCCTAGGTGTAACTCGAGTTGTACCTGCTAAGATACAACTTGGATACAACTTGGTCATAATTACGTTACATCCAAGCGAAATTCTTTGATTTCTGACTTGCCCCTGGGACATCTGTCTGGGGAACCCAGTTTGAGAACTTGGGTTCGAGAGAAATGCTGGAGCCTTCAAAGCATCGGTTAGAGTGGCGGCAAATGACCGCGTTGTTCTTTGCGCAGAGATGCATCCCGGACTCGGCCAACCAGATGAAGTGCAAGAGCCCCGCAGTGCCCAAGGACAAGTTGTCGTTTGCCGGCAACGCCGACACTCCGATCGAGTTGGAGTACGGCTTCCGCATGGACGCAGTGGAGCAGGTGCGGAACCTGTGGGCCAACAAGGACTTCCCGCCCTTCCAGATGTTCCCAGACCCAGAGTACTTCCCTTTTACTGAGAGGGACCAGGTCAAGTACTACAAGAGCGACTACCTCACCATCAACGTGAGTTGCCCGCTAGTTCCACTAGCCCCTCTCGATTGACAAACCCTTCCCAGTCTGGGCATTTAAACTTTAAAGCAGCACAGAAGCCTACGGGTCCGCTAAATGGTAATTCGCATGCTAGGGAGTGGTCGTATGAGGTGGCAGGAGCGGCCGAGGAAATTGAGGGACTCCCGAGAGCTCAGGGCAACCCCCGTGCCCCTAGGAACCAAATTTGAGAACCCGCGCTCTATGTTGTTTGTTGGTGTCTCTTGCTTTTAGAAGTTGACTCCTGTCTTTGGTTCAATTTTTTTATTGGCCTCTAGGAATTTTCATTGTGTTTGACGCTGCTTGCGTTTCGTCGTCTGTGTGGGATGCGGCATCTAGAGCTTGTAAAATGCCTTCTGGTTTTTACACCATTTATCCTAGCTTTATGTGGAAGTGTGAGTATGCTGAAACATTTTGTGGTGTGGCTAAAATCACTGCATGTATCATAATTGAGTGTTTATTGTTTTTGTATGTATGATTATTATTAAGGGGAGTCCCTTGTCTTGAAACACAAAAATGAGAAAAAAGTTATTTTTAGAACTTTTTTTTCTTCATCTATAAGTCTCAAACAACATTTTTATAAGTACTTCACTCAGGAATTGGCACATTTATATAGACCCTTTTCGTTGCAAACGCCACCAGGCAGTGCTCCAGCCTTTGACATCGCAACAAACTTCCGGCTCATAAAAAAAATTAACGAAGCCCACCTTAACACCACTGCTTGAAATGTCGATGAAACATTTAAAGGGATACTGAAGCGAAACTTGAAATACACCTATTATGGTCAGAAATAGGTTCAATATGATCAATGATATTCATAAATCATAATCGCGCGTTTGTATTTTGAACGGATGGCTATATTTTTCACCCTGAAGGGCCCGATTGGGCGCGCGCTCAAAAATCGGGCATCGGAGAGCGCGATGCGTCTTGGGATATTGGGCGCATTCGTGACGTCACTTGTGCCGGTCGGGAAAGGCTACGGCGTGAATGTTGTGGTTACGAGCGTTGCCACTTGGTGGCGCGTCGACGATTTACGACCTGTGACAACGTGGCCGTTTGAGATGTGCAAGGGCTGCACGCACGCTGCACCACGGGACCACGGCAAGTCGGCAACCACGGCAGCACTGACAAAACCAGCTCTGAGGCCGGATTCTCAAAGCGAATTCACGACGAAAAAAGTGCGTACGACAAATTTGAGAGAAAACCCGTGCTCTCGAAACGAAATTGTCGTAACCTTTGCGCAGGTTACGACAGAATCCTACGACAGCTCCGAAGCTGTCTTACGCACTTTTTACGATCAAATCAACAAGGCCGACAGCGTCGCTCAGTTACTTGGTATCGGCCACCAACGGACATTTATTTTTCTACGTGCTCTTCTCGTGCGTCCCGACTTCAACCAGCAAGAAAAAAGGAAGGAGTACTTAAAACAGACCACGACGATCAAGAACGCAGGATCCACAAACACACGAGAAGAGCTACAACAGCCACGATTCTGCCGACCGAGCGAGCTCGGCAGAATATAGTAGGCCTAGCAGCAACATCGACTCGGCGCACCGTTGCTCCGGCGGTCCTTGGCCAAGACCGTCTGTCCATGACCGGCTGGCCTGCTGAATGGAATATACCCGCGCGACCCTTGTGGACCCTTACCGGATGAGTAGTTTGATCCCTGAACTAAATTTCAGAGGTCAATATTTTCCCCTTGTCATCTCGATCTCCTTGTTTTCCGAGACAGCGGTGACGAACGCTGTCGTCGAAAAGGGACTCTCATTGATTCTATCTCCTTGTTTTGTGTGATATAGAGCTCAAATAAACGCCATATGGATTACCTTGGCAACTCGGTATGTACACTCTGTTATTAGTATGCCATTTTTATTCTGACTCGACGCTACGTCAGTGTCGAGCTATAGCAGTTCGTGGGAGCTACGCGATGTCGGTCTAGCCTTTCTTTGCCGAGTGTCATGTCAGTATCGAGTTGCAATCGTAAAAGATCGGTCCAGAAGCGCTTATCGAAACGCGGTCTAACAGAGCGAATCCAGCACTTCGATCAAACGCGCGTGTCCGCTCCCAGTGTGAACAGGTATTTGGCATTTGCGTGGCTCTTGCTGACACTCTCGTAGTTCAAACATATCCTTTTTAACGTCGGCTTACAGCTCGCGACTCGCAGCAACTAATACCGGCCGTGCCAGAAGCACGCTCGGGCCGTGTCGTGCAAAGAGCCGCAACGAGAACGAGCTCACTGTGGCCAACTACGCTTTGGCTTTCCCCGCCAAGGCTTTGCGAACGCGTTCAGGCCTAGGCGAATTCTGCCGGCACGCCGTATTGCCGCAGAACGGCGCTGCTATTTTGGCACAAGTGATGTCACGAGAACTTCCCCCCATCCAGCAGATGAGAATTTGAAATCATTTAATTATGTTTAAAATTAGTTCTCCTGTGTTTTACAGCGCAATATTTATATTTCCGAGGTGGTGCCTGTCCCTAGCCCATATTTATGCAACAAGATCGGCGCTAAAATTTCGTTTCACTACCCCTTTAAGCACCAATTCTCCAGGCGAGCACCAAAAAAAACCCAGAAAGATCGAGATCTGTTCAAATTTTTCGAATATCCTTTTGAACCAACTTGTCTCCTCCAAGACGTTAAATCATACTCGATGGGCTTGCAAAGACGGAGCGACTGGAAGTCGTTTGGGTCGCAAGCAGTGGTTCATGCTTGTAAACAGTAGACGGTCTGTAGTTACATACATTGATTCAAAGTTTCACATCCAAGCTGTTGTAAGCATGTTCTGAGAAGCGTTTCCTGTTTTCTCGGAGTTTATTTTTTCGTCTACAACACAAAGTTTTGCCCACAGGTATCTTTGGATCTAAAACCTGAATACTTTTTTTAAAGGTTTCATACATCATAAATCAAGAAGTGTAACTAGTCTTCTATTTCTAGAAATTGTTACCTACAAGTATTTTAGTTTGCAAAGACTTCAATAAGTCATTTCTTATTATCAAGAAAACTATTTTAATTTGTGATAAATTTTTTTTAGAATGATGCTGAAATTATAACAATGGCTTTGTTGCACTACTGTTTGTAGAACATGTTGACATACTTTGTGCCACATATTTTTATGGGGGTATTGTAAAAACGTCGGGCGGAAACATTTCTGATAGAGTCCGGGCTTTCTTGAAAACTATATTAGGTAGATAGGAAAAATTTAGCTTATGCTTGTGGTTAGCACAATAACTTACGATAGATGTGAAAATATAATAAGAATTACATCAGAAATGACAGAAAAATGTTTGAGACTGGCGTCTCCCCTTAAGACATGTATCTTACATGCTAGTGTATGCTATCCACCACATGTCATAGCAGCTTAAGCGTAAGGCCTCGGTCCGCGATTGGGCTCATAAAAATTTTGCTCCAAATTGTCCATAGAGCAGAGATAGGCAGGAGTGAGTGCCAGAGTGTGTCTTTGGAGGTGCTCAGTGTGCGTCTTGTGCAGGGGAACAACTTGGACCGAGCGTGCCAGGAGTCAGATGTGATTGTGCGCATTGGGACCAGCTTCTGTAATGTGACTTCGCTGTCTCGGGTGCAACTGACCTGTCGTCCACCAACGGACCAGCCTCCCGCGCAGGATAAGAACGGGAACCCCGACAGAGGACAGATCCCGCAAGTTGTGGTGAGTCCGCTCTTCTTCCTGTAGAGGCAGTGCATGTTGCTTTGCACTGCCACTTTCACCGACCGTTTCTCTCTATGCTTGAGAAGTTGAATAAAATAGCTCCTAGCTTTTTTTGTTTGCACCTTTTCTCATTCCCTGTGCTTGAACAACACTGTAGCTTAAATATTTATAGTTGAAACACTGAAAATAACTAAAATATCAATCTACTTTGCTAAATATGTGTGATAAGAACAGCCGTCAATTCCCAGAGCAATTTAAACCCGAGACAAAGTTTGGGTAACAAACCGCATGTATATCTACGCAAAGTGTTTTCCTGTCTCTAATCTGCTTAAAACTATTCTGTTTTTTTTTTAAGTTGTTGATGTACATTTGATCACTTCTTAAAAGGCAACTCCAGTCAATTCTGAAAATTTTATTATTATGGATGATTATAATGTCAAAACTACTAATAAACGGTTTTATGTCATTCGTTTTCCGAAAAGATAAATAGTTTTCTTGCAAATCTCGTTTAAACGAAAATTGCAAAGCAAAACAAACCTTGCCTGCGGCAGGCGATATTGGTCCTGTTCAACAAGGACTGGACATCACATGGTATGGAGAGGTCGGCTGTATCATCATCTTTTTCTCTCTCGCACCCGCACTCTGCGTCTTGAAAAGTAAGAAGCAAACAAAACGATTCTTCCAATTGTTGACGTTCCACGCAGTGTTGCCTATGTCCACACAGCGGCGGTGACTGCTTAGTGTGCCGCGCGTCGTTCAGTAGATTGGGCAGATTTTGGTGACCATGGAGCCGCTCTTGGCCGATTTAATACACTTTTAGACGGAATTTCGTCGTAATATTTTTTCTGTAGGCTCTTCAGATTATGCGACAAAGGACTGCGCTGTTTTCTCAACATCAAAATTTGACTGGAGTTGCCTTTTCAGAACTGTCGCAGTGAGTTTGAGAGCTTCAAAACGCCCTGATTGATCGGACTACAATGCACATTGTGCTCAATCTCCGTCCCAGGTGGAGGTTGGAGACAAGCTCAAGTTCATGATTGGTCGCCTGAGCTACGACGTCCCCGCAGGGCCTGAGAGCGCCCTGCCCAAGTCTGTTATCATCGGGGTGATTGTGGGGGCCGGCGTGCTCATTGTCATTGTCATTGTGATCCTGATCGCTTACCGGCGCAAGTCCACCGAAAGCAGCCGCGTGCTCAAGACCATGCAGGAGCAGATGGACGTCCTCGAACTGAGGGTGGCCAGCGAGTGCAAGGAAGGTGAGCGAATGGCTTCTTGATGTTGGGTCTTCCCCGCACACCACGAGGCATCTTACCCGGGGGATGGGTGTCTTGAGAACCGTCACTCACAAGAAAGACGAATACAAAAGCCCTCGAACATCTTGTAGTGGGCTACTTACCTGAAATGTGGTTTATAGTAACCGAGTTATTACTACATGTGGAAATTTACCACCAGCTACCTCGCCTCCTACAAACAGGATTTGCAATTGTGCATTGCAAGGGTTAATGTTATTGTTGACACATCCCTGCATATCGGTAACCTAAAGCCAAAATCGCCACATTCTTAAAATGGCAGTGGAAAGCAGACAATTATGTTACAATTCTTTTTCAGTGAGAGCTGTTATGGACTCTTCCCACTTCTGGAAATGACGTCTATTGTCATTGTTGTAGCAGTTTTCATCGTTGATGTTGTAGTTCGCAATGTAGGCCGTCCGGAGTAGATGTTGCCAAATCCTCTAAAAAGATTGCTCGCTGCCCCGTGGAAATCAAAGCTTGGTCCGCTGCATGCAAAGTGGAGGCGTTGTACCACTGAGCTACTCTATACTTGGGCAAGCGGCTCTATACCTACGGTTTTTTTAGTACCCAACGTCCACTGCAAGCGCTTTCTAGAGAAAAAAGAAAATAACCGATATCAAAATGCCGTTGTAGCACTGTCAATGCCAAAAGCTCGTGCCGGGAGACGCACTTTCATACGCTCCGGAACCAAAAAAAAAAAAAAAAAAAAAAGGTACAAAAGCGTTTGGAACAAAACAGATGTCTATTTTGTTCCGAACACTTTTGTTCACGTAGCGTGAACACGAGGCCACTGCCCAAACCCCTCGCTCTGACTGTACTGTGGATTAACTCAGGACATTTCCATTTTTTTTTAGTAACACAGGATTTTTATTGACATGTATTTATTTATAAAACTGAGAAGCCTGTTCAGGAAGCGTTGCCCTAACATTCTCACAAATAAGCCCATCCCTCTTTTTCTATCTTATATATTTTTATTTTGGCAAAAAACAAAGAAAACATTGAAGGCGTGTATTCCTTGAAATCATGCTGCTTGAGTTTTGGTGATTCGAGCAATGGGGCAGGCAATATTGACTTTCACGCAAATAGCTACTGTTTATTGATAACTTGGGTGCCAATAAACAGCTCTTCCTTTGCTTTTCATATTATGTCATACCCAGAGTATGGTTTAGGCTAGCTGATGTAGAGATGACTGGTCAAGAAATCAAGTTGAGTGTTTATTTCAGAGTTCTTGGAACGGTTGCACCCTGAAAGTCAACCCACATCCTTTTTCACCCACTTGGCTTTTGGGGTGGTGAGGGTGTGAAGGTAGTGTGGCACTGGCTTAATGTATGGTAAGCATGGACTTTTCCTGCTTTGTTGTGCAGCGTTTGCGGAGCTCCAGACAGAGATGACAGACCTGACAAGCGACCTGACAGCAGGAGGCATTCCTTTCTTAGACTACAGAGCATACACCATGAAGGTGCTGTTCCCCAATGTGGAGGATCATCCTGTACTCCGTGACATGCAGGTTAGTTGTTGGCTTTTCTTGCTAATGGCAACCAAGTTTTGCTGTAATCACCACTGTGACTAGTAGTGATAGACCATTTTCCTTTTGCCTTATTCTCCTGATTCTTCTGAGATAAGTGGCATTAGTCGAGTATACTAGCGAGGCTAGATTTTATTTCTTAATCTTTTTTCTGCTAACTTGGATACTCTGCTGGAAATGTGCTGTCAGCTTTGCAATGTTGCTCCCAATAGCAGGAATTGCCAAATCTCCGAGCAAGCAACCTAACTTTTAATTTTGGCAGAATGTTTGGGAGAGAGTCCATGCCACAGCACTGCAGTCATCATCTGGTCAACCCGTTAGCCTTTTTTTAACCAGGATGATCTACTAGTAGATGTCTAGGAAACAGGGCATGTGGGGCTCAGTAAAGCTATAGTAATACCCATTTTGATTAAGCATTGAGTTGGGGTATTTGTCCTGCATGTTTGTAGTTTGTCACTTCAGATACTAATTTCATAGTAAAGTGCAACCAAAAATACCTGACTATTGCTTTTTTTTTAATTTACGGTAAAAGTACTTCTAAGATGAGACATTTTAATTAAAATACTATATAATTTACAGTAAAAGTACTTCTAAGATGAGACATTTCAATTAAAATACTATATAGATTACTTTTTATTCACTGAAATTTACTACTTACATTAAAGTATAAAAAATACAAGTAATATAGTACTAATCTCTGGCCACCGTGATAAATAACTATCTACAGCCTATGATAGAGTTCTGCTTACTTTTTCTCTATCTGGCACATCCTCATTTCAGAAAATTTTGTCTGGAAAGTCATCTTCTAAGCATTACATACAACATGCTAGATGTGGCACCTCATTACCGAGACCAATTAGCAAAATGAACATGGAAGACGCAGGTGGTCTGATAAACTCTCGGCGTTCTCTGCTCTTGGTTATCGGCTCATATTGTGGACCGACAAATGCTTGGGGTAACCAAAGGCCAGGGGTTCAGTCTTTGTTGGACTCAACTGTCTTTATTATCACCCTTGCTTTCAGATGGATCCAGTGAAAAAGCAGTACATGGAGAAAGGGCTGTGGCACTTTGGCCAACTGGTCATGAACAAGACGTTCCTGCTGTTGTTTATCAGGACTCTGGAGTCAAATCGGTACTTCTCAATGAGAGACAGGTCAGTGCACGGCCGAATCTTTTGGCTGAGAGCCCCTGCTCTTGCATGCTGTGCTGTCGTACCTCAAAAAGGATTTTTTTTTTTCCTTCAGGGTGAGCGTGGCGTCGCTGATCATGGTCACACTGCAGGGCAAGATGGAATACTGCACAGAGTAAGACAGAATTGTTTTACTCATTGTATTTCATAGTCTTCTGACATTTTTTAATCGCGGGTCGAAAACCAATCTGTATTAATTGAGAGGGCTCACGAGGGTTCGACCATACCACTGCCAGAGAATCAATATAAGAAATGTGAAGTGCAAGTTTGTCTGCTTCTTTCGCAGGGGGTTGCGGTGACATGTTAGAACGCCAAGGTCTGATAAGCTCATGTTGGAAAAATAGTGGGTAGACCTCAATGCAGCTGCCCTGAGGTCTACCCACTATCCTTCAATCAGAGCTCGGCCTTCTGACGCCAGCACAACCCCTACGAAAGAAGCGGACAAACTTGCGCTCCACATACTCTGTAGGCGTTCATAGAAAAATGACCGAGCTAGTTATTACATAACTACTTGATGTGCTTGGTTGTAATTATTACCTAAGGTTCGGCATTTTCGTATATACCCTAGGAACACTTGCTAGTAAAATTTTCGTCAGTTTAGATTTATCCGAAAAAATAAAAATTTCAAGGACACAGTTGCAACATAAGAAGCAAAAAAGACTGTTTTAAAATAAATTTTATAAGAGTAGAGGCAAATGGTCCTGAGGAGAAGCCTCTTTTTCTTTTGATATCTTGGACAACTGACAAAAGGGGGTTTTACCTACCTTTTAGCTTGCCAAGGGTTGTTCAGGACAACAGGTTCTGGTACTGTGACATTAAGAACAGTGCGAAGATGGACGAAGGAGTAGATGCACACAGGCAGAGCAGTGTGTGTGCACTGTACCTCTGGGTCACGACAAAGGCCACCTTTTAGGTTGCCAGCTTAGAGTATACTATTTGTGCTTCGTAAAAAGAGTGGGGAGGGTAGTGTTTTTATAATGGTGAAAACTATGAACCCATAGATATCAATGGAAGGGGAGGGCAGCTGAGGTTTCCATGCTTCCCAGCAACTACCTCCAGGAGCTTAGTTATTTCAGGGTATTCTGTTGTTCCGGCAACATTTCTTTGCAATTTTTGTCATGAGATACTGGTTAGTATTGCCATAAATATTGTTTGATACAGGTGAATTCTCATGAACTGGGGATACATTTGTGCCTGGACTTACTTTTGTTTTTCAATTTTGAATGATTGGGGAACACATTAAAATAACTCAGAATTTCAGAATTGGGAATCTAACACAAGCAGACTGATTCACCCAGATTTTTCAGTTAAAAATAAACCCTAAAGAACTCCCTCCTAATTTCATAAGAAATGAATTCCGAAAACACTGTATCCTGCCAACATGCAGTCTATGCATTTGAGTAACCATGCAGTTCTTGTCGTGCAGTTTATACATTAAATTAGCTGAAACTAGACTCTTTTTCTTTGCCAGCATCCTGAAGACATTATTAGCTGAACTGATCGAGAAATGCATCGAGGGCAAGAGCCACCCAAAACTTCTACTACGAAGGTGAGCTTGAAGATCGAGGAAGTTTGGGGGTGATCTGCATGACCCTTCCGAGTTCTTTCAAAACACTGGGCATTTTTTTTCCCCTTCAGGACCGAGTCTGTAGCAGAGAAAATGCTGTCTGCCTGGTTCACATTCCTGCTGTACAAGTTCCTACGGGTCAGTGTGTCCAATGTTGGCGTCATTCGTTGGCGCAGTCTGTTGCAAAGGACTCCATGCCAACGTGGGCCGTCTTTTTCCGTCCCGTGACCCAGGAATGTGCCGGAGAGCCCCTGTTTGTGCTCTACCGAGCCATCAAGCAGCAAGTGGACAAAGGTCCAGTGGACGCCATCACCAGCGAAGCACGGTACTCCCTTTCCGAGGAGAAGCTCATTCGGCAGTCCATCGAGTACAAGAGCATGGTGGGTGCCTGCAGGATACAGAAAAAAACATTAACTACTTACTTGGCCATAAGGACCCTGAGGGTGGTAGTAAAACGGATATACATTAGAGCAGTGGTCTCAACCATTGATGTTTCCTGGACCCCTTGTAGATAAGCGTAAATGATGAAGGACCCTGCCCCGTTCGTGATGAGGGGAAGGGAAAGGTATAGGTTAATTATGATAATGATTTAATAAATCAATATAGCCAAGGGCTAATGTCAAGTAGATTTCTCTCATTGACATACGCATGAGAAAACTCGCCCGAAAATTGGGATGTTTCTTCTCAATTTTAAAAATGACAACTTTTATTGCCGGCCTTGATTGATGAGGCATGGCTGCACAGACCCCTAGAACTCCTTCTTGGACCTCAAAGGGTCTGTGGACCGCCCTTGAAAACCACTGCATTAAAGATAGGGATCTATACAATGGCTGTGGTAGTTTGCATAGTCACGGGCTCAAAAACAATAATACTACATAGGTAGTTAATAATTCAGCAGCTCTGGTGCAAGTGTTAAATGATCACTTCCTGACTTTATTGGTATTGTTGAGCATGACTGCTTCTTAAACTACTACAAAATGCTTATGTTTGCTTCTATTCCTGCTGATTTCTAACCTCAAAAACAATGCAATGGCCAAAAATTTAATAAGTGTGCACTTTAGGCAATTATTTATTTATTTTCCCTTGGGGTCGGGGCCTCACCAGAAGTGGGCTATATAGAAGTGTGTAGTAATTGTGATGGTGAATTTTCTCAAACAAGTCATAGACGGGCTGTTTTGTGCCTCAAGAATTGAAAAACCTTCCAACCCCTTTCCAATTGATCCTTGAGATGCAAATTCTGTTACAAAGCCACACAGGTCTGCTTCCCTGTATTGTTTGGTTAAATGTGTTTCGTTTGTTTTGCAGACTGCTTACATCTCGATAGCGCAGCAGAGCTGCTACATGCCCGGCATGGAGCCGATTGGGGAGAACAACGAGACCCCGGTCAGGATCTTGGACTGCGACACCGTTTCTCAGGTCAAGGAGAAAGGTCTCGATGCCGTCTACAAGAACATGCCCTCCTCACAGCGGCCCAGCAAAGATGATCTGGACCTGGGTGAGCGAACCTCAACCTTTTAGAGCGATAGCTTTAAGGAGCTAATGTCGCAGAAAAGCCGGCGTCAATGTTGGCGCCACTGGGATCCAGTCCCAGCGGCGCCAACACTGACGCCGTTAGATTTGGCTGTGACTGGTGTAGCTGTGATTTAGTTGTCATTCCTGTAGCGCTATACTACTCAAATCTATGTGCTGGGTTCTCAAACTGAGCACCTAGGAATACTGATCAGAATGGAAGCTTGGGCGTGTTGGTAAGGCATGATTATTTAAAACGTACAAAGAAACAAACAAGACGTAAGAAAGGAGACAAACAATCAGCGATTGTTTGTCTCCTTCCTTCCGTCCCGTCTCTTTCATTGTATGTTTAAAAAAAAAGGAGTACTGAGGTTGCTCAGGGTACCCTCACAGGCTTCCAAATTATCTTGACCGTTCATTCGCTAAGCAAAGCGTTTTTCCAGTGTAAGCATTACTTTAGTGAACCCTTTGATGCATAACTATGGGCCAAACACTCCTTAGTTTGTGCGTTATTAATGTGAAACTTTTCTTCGCTAGTTGCTCGGTATTTCGTGAAGCCTGAAAAATGGAGCGATTGCGGAGCTTGACGCCAATTGGTTGACGGGGGAGAGGAGGAACGAAGGAAGTTTGATGTCGATTGGCTAACGGGCAAGGTCACATGGCTGGATGTGGGTAAGGAGGAGTGCAACCACTTGCGCACCGACGAAGGAAGCTCGGCACTCTAATGGGGTGAGGTCACGTGGCTAGTGGGTGAGGAGGTGGTGTTCGTGTGGTTGAGCGAGGATGCACTGACGAAGGAGTGATTAGCAGTATCGCGTCATTCCAGGAACTGCTATAAGTGGGTATGGTACACTTTGAGTTATCTCATGAAAAGCACCATTGTTAGTCAGCGCATGTCCTGTGTCCTTCTTCTACTTTGTGTCCTGTCCCTTTTGCGCTGTTTCTCATTATGTAGCACCATGAAAGCAGGCGTTTAGCTGCGTGGAATCTCAGTGATGAACAGCGCGAGCAAAGATGTTAGACATCTGAGTTTGAGCACTAGAGACTAATCCCACACTACACGGACTAACATCAATGTGCTTGGGTATAAGGTGTAACCGAAGAGCGATGAAGCCTAAACGTTTCCCGTATGCAACGCAGTTGCCTAGCATTTTCTATACATTTTCTTTACAATGTTGGTAAACTTCTGTGCACTACTTTATTGGATCAGTGGTGAGTCAGGGAGGGCTTCCTCGGTTGCCATTCAAGGCAAATGGGAGTTCCTCGAGATTAAATTGTTTGGAAACACTTACAGTGGATTATACCTCCTACACTTCTGGCACCCTCATTGAGCCTTTTTGGGTTTTGGGGAGAGAGCATGGACCTCTTGTGTATTGGTAACTTTAAATGCTGCTACAGATACCGTAAAGTTCCGAGAGAATTCCCGCCCCCGAGAGATCGCCCATCCCGGTTTTGGGGCTGAATGACCATGACCTAAATATTCCAAAACATTTCCCCCTCCTCGATTCACCCTGGATATTGATCACACAATGTCAGACGAAAATCGCATCAGCCGTGCGATCTGCCGTATCGGTACGAGCGACAGGCATGCTCGCCGCGGGTTCCCTCGTGTTTATCTCACCGTGACACGCTAATGTGCTGCGTCCATAATCTGCGGTGTCCGTTCCCGTGACACGCAAATTTGTAAATCGTTCTTGATTTTTTTTTTTTTTTTTTTTGCGATTTGTGCACAAGATAGTGGTTTCTGTGATACGAGAGTTTGTAGGGGTTTCAATTTGGGTGGGTGTTTTTTTTACGGAAATACACAGTAGATGGGCTGTTGTAATACTAGCTAATTATACTTCATGCCAGAAGACGAAGATGCACTGCCACGTCTGTATGCATATGCCTTAGTCACAGGCATTATGGAATCAGGCAAAGAATCTAGACATCATGAGATTTAGGATGCAGTGGTCACAGGTAGTTTACAGAGTACCCTAATATTGTGTAATGCAAATCCTCCAAATGGACCTGCTTGTGAGCATCGCTGTTATAGTGGGATTACATTTGGAATTCCAAAATTATCACTTATTGTCCGAATCATCCTGCTTACTGCCATATCTATTATTATATGGAGCGACTGGCTACAGCCTTCCAAACTGACCTCTCTTCCTTTTTATCAGGCCCTACTTCTTTTACACTCCATTTGTCGTACTTGTTTCTGCCTCTGTCCTAGTCCTTTGCACAGTTTATTTATTAGAGCGCAGCTCTTAGGGGCCCGTTTCCGGTTTGTCGGGGTAACCGCGAGGTCACATGACCCCCCGAGGTCACGTGACCCCCTTAGGTCACATGACCCCCAGAAGTCACGTGACCCCCTGAGGTCACGTGACCCCCTGAAGTCACGTGACTTCTGGGGGTCACGTGACCCACCCAGGTCACATGACACCCCTAGGTCACGTGACCCCCCCTAAGGTCATGTGACCCCTTCAGGTCACGTGACCCCCGAAGGTCACGTGAGCCCCTGAGGTCACGTGACTTCAAGGAGTCACCTATCTCTCAGTATGCTTCCACCTTCCTCCTCAAGAGCTGCGCTCTAACCGGCGTTACAGGGAATTGTAAACGGCTTTCGTTTTTTTCTCGACTTCTTAGTTTGTTGGCACCACGTTACGACTCCAGCTTAATCATTTTGTGAATGTTTTTTTCACCTTCATTTCAGAATGGAGGACCGGGAACACAGGGCGGTTGATCCTCTCTGATGAGGACTCCACAACAAAGGCTGACGGAGAGTGGAAAAGGATGAACACACTTGCCCACTACAAGGTCAGTGGCGGTGGAAATTAAAAAAGAATAACTGGTACCCTGCCTGACTTGCATAGACGAAGTCATTAGACTGGATGTCTTGCTCCACAAGATATACTCATTTACAGTTTTCTTTTTTATTGTTTTGCGATAGGTGTCGGACGGAGCGAACCTCACCCTGGTGGCCAAGCAGTCATCTATGTACAACCTCTCCATCATGTCAGAGAAAATGGAGAAGTCGCACAAGTATGGTAAGTGGTGATTGGAACGTGGCATGTGGCTGGGTTTCTTTTGCTGAGTAGTCTGATTAAAGTTTACATCTTATTCTGGTTTATATTCACCGAGTGCTCTGGCACTTCACGGACTGTGAAAGGTGTCTTCTGTGCGTGAAGCCCTTGTTGATGCATAGAGCACCTAGTTCATAGTTTTCTGGTGGGGTCAAACGCTTGCTCTCTGTCGTAACAAGCATTTGAAGAGGGGTTGTTAAATTGTGTACGGCCTTTGTGTTGTCTGAGTGCACTTACCAGAAATTTGTGTCTTGACAGCCTGCTCATTGTAATCTTTTAACCATTATTTTCTGTGCTTTCACCCACAGCAGGAGTTCTGAGAGTGATTAAAAGTTTGGTTATTCATACTTTAAGCACATACTAAAGCTGCTCAAATTAACCGCAATACGAACTAATGAAAACTAAAAAGAAGCAAACATCTCCCCGTGGTGAATGATGTTAAGGCAAAGCCCTGGTGGTACTGATGATACTAATTTTATTGTTCATAGGTAGTGCTGATGGTGATGATTTTTTTTTATTGCTCATAGGTAGTGCTGAGTTCTGGGTTGCGTTTCGACTTCATTATTACTGCTTTATGGTCGGTGAAATGCAGAGCCAGTGGTTCTTCTAGCGGATCAGCTTGGATCGGCTAGAAGCCATGGGAACGCATCTCCACCGCTTAAGTCAACGGTCCATGTCAGAAAGAGAATGTGTGGTATGAATCGTGATTATATACGCAGTTGAGCATTTGACTGCAGTGCCTTCTCGTCTATAAACATTGAGCCAATGCATGCAAAGTTTAACACGATTATATACGCATTTGACCACAGCGCCCTCTCCTGTATAGACGTTGAGCGGCTACATGCAATGTTGGAGTGTAGCGTAGTGGTTAAGACGTCTGCCTCAGAAGCAAGCGGTCCTGAGTTCGAACCCTCGCGCGGGCAGACGTGTTTTTTTTTAAAGTGGGCCGATCCCGGAGGCAGTGCAATCAATGTGAGCACAGACGCCGGACGGATGGCCAAGGCTAGACCCTAAGGAGCTTCACCCCTAAAAGAAATTGGTTGCGTTACGTGCACAGAACATTGGGATGGCTGCATTACAAACATTTAACCGACGAGAAAAATTGCGGTTTTCAGCAGCTAGTTTCCTTTTAATGTAATAATCAAGTTTTCTTCGAGAGCACAAACATTAGATTCTTTTACATTTGTCTTTAGATAGATGTAATGGTTACAACTAACAAAGCCTATGATGTTAGTACTTAGTCAGTTTTTTATCTCGCATTGTTTTTCAAAGCAATTAGCAATTGATAGGACGACAATCCTGTCATTACGATTCAGCCATGGGGACTGAATCATGTTGTCTGGTTCAATTGAATTTTTGTACAGGGTAGAATTGAGCTTACTGTAAGTTTACAACAAGTACAGGTGTATTGTGTTAAAATTATTTCCAATGTCGTGTCGCCTCTTTTGTTAACAGAAACCCTCAACTTCTCAATGAAAACAAGTCCTCCGCTAAGTCGTGCAACGTCCCCCCTAAATCACGACCCAGAGACTGGCTACAAGTACTGGCACTTGGTGAGTGCATCCTTTGACAGGCTAGCCAAAGTTCAACTGCTCTCTGGACACTTTTTGAAGAAACCAGGACTGATGCCTCGTTTTCCCACAGGTCAAGCACCATGATGGTGAAAACAAGGAAGGAGAGCGAGGGAACAAGATGGTCTCTGAAATCTACCTCACGAGGCTTTTGGCCACAAAGGTAATCAACTTTAATTTCTACGGCGACAGCTTTTGGTGGGAACCTCCCGGGGAAATGGTGCAGTCGTCCTTCACAAACACTTCCGGCAAGGTCGTCGATGACATGATTGTTCCCAGTCGCCGCCGCTGCATAGTTAAATAAAGCGAACATTTCCGCTGGGCAAGCCGGACTCAAAATAGAAACCTACGAATGACAGTGGTGTATTGCTCTACCAACAGAGCTATCGACGGGACAAACACCGGTGAATTAAAAGCAAAATCTATTCTATTTCTTTGAATCTTCGGCAACAAGCGCAGGCAGGGCATCCGAAAGAGACGCTCCGACACCCCTGCCTTGTTTGCTAATGGACGCCGTGCGGTCATGTGGTTATCATTGTACAGTGTGTTACAACCAGCGATTACAGCGAGGTATAGAGTAGGCAACACTGTAACCGGTAACTGTGTGTTTGTGAGCCTTTGAGAGTGTGGTTCTCTTCAATATTTTCTGCCTCAAGAACAGAAGATCAACCTATAATTTACACAGTACACTGCGCAAGTGACAAATGACGTGATTTTCATTTGACCTTTCCAGTGATGCAACGAGGTAGTTGAAACATTGACTGACAATCGGTTTAAAGCGCTTCTCGCAATTATAACAATCCTGTTTTCTGCTCACAAGTAGTTTCTGCCAAAACAAAGTAATATTGCTTTTTTGTTATTTCGCAGTTTTTATGCATCTGCATAAAATTAAACACAGGACTATCATGCTCAACGTTGCACATCTGACATTCCTAACTCTTCCCATGTTCCTAAACGTCTGTGTGTGTCCTAACACCAGAAAACGGCATTTTAAAGGTTAAAAACGAGGCGCTTCGAATATGGGACGCACACTTTCATACAAAACTGACGTCATGCAACAAATCGAAAAACATGCGTAAATAAATACAAAAATATTGTTATCAATTCTGGCAAAGGGTCTGCAACCATTGCATTTGTTTTTGCATACGGAACGGTGACTCCCAGAGAAAGTAAGAATGCAGTGTTATTGCCTTTATTTGTACACACACTGGCAGGCTTGTGCTGATGAGGCCTCAAGACCGAAACTCTTGTATCGTGACTAGTGAGTGACCGCTACTACCCAACCTTGTTGTCACAGCACTGCTGCAAGAGGTCACTGTAAAATTTCCAATAAACACAAAAAGGACACCGATACAATTATCTTGTAGAACAGGGGTTCTCAAACTTTTTGGCCTCACGGAACCCCAGGAAGCCTCAAAAACTGCTGCGGAATCCTCCCCCCCCCCTGCATATTTGCCGACCAAGAAGCAACAGATGCACAATTGTAGGCAATTTTGCTTGTGTTGCTTCCCATATATCCCCATCATATCAATTGCAATGTCAGTAAAAAGTGAGATGAAGGTGCTCGGCATGGGAAGCTCGGCAGAGGAAGCTGCGCGGCATGGGGGGGGGGTTGCAATTTGAGTGTTCCCCGGAACCCATGAGACCAGCTCGTGGGACCCCTGTGTTCCCCGGAACCCAGTTTGAGAACCCCTGTATGTAGAATATCACCTTATTTAGTAGTAACTGTGTCATTATGCATTCCATGTTGCATTCAAGTTAAGAAAAAAAACAAAAAACATAAAAACTCTTTTTCGCCAGGAAAAAACTAAATATCAACGTGAAGTCCGGTATAACAATGTATTGTATTTTTGTGAATCTTTAGAAAAGTTCGGTAAACGTTCGGCTCTGCCGAATCCGAAGATTCGGCGCTGAATTTTCTATTCAGCAAAAGTTTGGCCCATCACTAGTAAGCACATATGTGCGGTGCGAAGTCAACCATCAGTATGGCGCGGTGCTTCGTTCTTCTCTAGTGTGATGTCACACGCAAGATGTGTGTAGGAGGTGTTGGCGGTAATGTAGTCGACGCCCCGTGGTGCCAACGCATGCGCGCGACTAATGTTGCCCGAATTTTCCAATAGTAGTTTCGAATAATATGCTAATCGATATACACTTTGAGGTGAACTCCAATATTCTTATTTTTACAAGTGTCTATAGACCTTTTCTGTGTACTCTCGTCTCCAGCCACATAATAGGCGTATCCGGCATGGGCGACGAAAAAATAATCCAACGTTTCAACCTGCAAATTGCAAAAAAATAAAGGGGAGGCAAAACGACAAAGTGCGACGTTTACGCTTATATCCTAAATGCCTTCTATTGGCGTGGCAAAGTCAAAACAATGTTTTCGCCCATACTGGAAGTGACGTCAATTCAAGATAGTGGCGCACTTGCAGAAAAGGTCTATAGCGGCTGGTTAGCCCTGTTGAGTGCACTTCTTACCGAGCACCGTTGCGCTGCGAAGAAGCAACACCCACGGAGCTCGCTTCCACGGGTGGTGCTTCTCCGCAGTACAGCGGTGCTCGGTAAGAAGCACACTCGACAAGGCTAAAGCACTGCGATTGATACTTTGAAAGGTACAAATATTGCGTTTGCACGCTTAAGGGGAAAGCACACTTTCAAAGCGGGATGGTGTGCGCTCACGCCCGGTGTGTTTACAAGGAAATGGAAACTTTGTGAATATTGATATCTACATTGCGGTAAAATATTCAGAATGAAACTGCATATCTATATTTTAGGCAGAGATGCCGTTACGGCCTGCATTAATCATTCATAGCTGAAGAAAAAATGTTTGCATCTAGCGAGGATATTTATAATTCCCCTCGATTGGGTATAGCTGGGCATCTCTATAGGTTTAATCGTACGCATAATGTGTCATTTACTTTCTATCCCAAATGTAGGCACTCGAGTTTTCGAGGCCACAGTCAGTAGATATATATAACACAAACTCCTGAGCAAGTGCCCACTGAAAATTTGGAGATAATTGCATTAAACTGGGGATTGGCACTCCTTAGGTCAAAATTATGTAAAGATATGGCATATCGCTTATGGGAACAGGGTTGAAGGGGACGTGAGTTAAAGAGAAGGGGAAGATGCCTCTTGGTCTTTTATTTTTAAATTTTTTTCCCACTTTTTCTTTGAGCGCCGCAAAAACTACCTTAGCCTTCACAATGTCGAGTAGAAAAGTCGACACGGAGTATATGTTCTTCGAGCAGACGCCGTCAAATTCCTCGCCCATATAACCTGCCTTTTCTTGAATGTGGCCAGTATCTTCCAGTTTGGCAATGCCGTTTGTCTTGCAGGGCACGCTGCAGAAATTTGTGGATGACCTGTTTGAGACGATCTTCAGCACGGCCCATCGTGGCAGTGCCCTGCCCCTGGCCATCAAGTACATGTTCGACTTCCTCGACGATCAAGCGCTGCAGCACGGCATCACCGATCCTGAGGTCGTGCACACCTGGAAGTCCAATAGGTAAGCTTTTCTTTCATTCCTTCAATGGTTTGTCTGAGAGTTTAACGGGTGCCTGCAGGGCTTCTCGTTTCTGGTGAGCGATTCCTTTTGCAGAGAAATACTACAGTGACTAATACATGTTTGCACATAGAGCAAAATGAATGCTGGTAAAGGTACACGCTGCAAAAGCATGGTCGCCACAATGGCTGCAAATGTTATGCCAATACGAGCCATTGAGTTTGTTGTATGCTATTCCCTCTCTTTTGTTGCGCGTATTGGTACTGCTTGTTTTTTGGCCAGTTTAATTGTTTGACAAGCATCTGCTACACGTGGTATGGGAATGATAGCAGTAAAAAGCTTAGTGTAAATGAAATTGAATGCATCGAAGATAGTATTAGCAGAAAAGATCCGTATGTCAACATCCTGATATATTGCTCTGGAGAAAGGAAAAATGGTCCAATATTTGTCTCACAGACATTTGGAAAGGTACTGTTGCATAACTTTAACCGGAAATCACGGGCCACTGCGTAGAGTAGAAAGGGAAAGGTGTCGCAAACCACCTTTCTTTTCCAATTTGGGATGACCTACCATTCTTTAGAATAGAAGAGCATTTGTTTGCCTCGTTCGTAGCGCCTCATTTTGAGTTTACTGCTTTCATTGTAGTGTTTCTCAGATTCTACGGTTGTACGTAACTGGACAGAAGAAAGGAGCTTGATTGTTCTCGCCTGTTATTGCAGCCTGCCCCTGCGCTTCTGGGTGAACTTGATCAAGAACCCCAACTTTGTGTTTGACATTGTGAAGTCCAACATTGTGGACTCGTGCCTGTCCGTGGTGGCCCAGACCTTCATGGATGCCTGCTCCACCTCCGACCACCGGCTGGGCAAGGACTCCCCCAGCAGCAAGCTGCTCTATGCCAAGGACATTCCCGTCTACAAGGACTGGGTCGAGAGGTGGGCCTTGCTTGGCTTTTGAGGGTACAGCCGTGTCTCGTTAATGTGGACCCCGTTTATATGGGTACCCTGTATAGACCAAATTCTGGGGGTTGAGCTGGGCAATTACATGCATTTTGGTCTCATAATTATAGAAGACTGGCATTGCAGATGACAAAACTGCAGTTTGGGCATGTTCGTTGAGCATATTACTGACTTCACAGTGCACAAATATCACACATCCACACTAGTAGTTTGGACAAATGCACAACATACACACTGTGCAGTGTGTGTGCTATATTTGTGTGCTGTGAAGTCGGTAATTACGGAGGACGTTTTTGGGAACGTAAGTGTCCATTATTAACGAGACGCGACTGTAGTAAGTTGATCATCAGAGGCTATGTTTAATGGGGCTTCATTCAGAGGCCCAAGGACTGTGTTTTTAGTATTTATTTTTTTACTTATTAGTTTGTTGTCCCACTATTTTTTATTAAAATAAAATTGCACGTTAAAAAGACACTTAGACGGTGGTTTTAAAAAGCGCAAAGGACTAAGAAGAGAAGGAGGGGACAGGACAGAGACAAGATACTAGAAAAAAGTCCAAAATTTTGCACACCACCAAAAATGCAGGGCGTACAGCTGGTGTCTAAGATACACGACATAGCAGCTAAGGCCCAAGAAGCTGGTAGAATTCGATGTGTGGACGATTGTGTAAGCGCTCTGTCCTGTCCCCTCCTTCTCTTCTTAATCCTTTGCGCTTTTTAAAACCACCGTCGAGATGTTCAACCAACTAGCCCCCCAATTAATTCTGATTAAAAAGACATTACATTTAAAACTACCGTATTTGCTTGAGTGACATTCACACTTCTAAAGAACAAGACCTGTGGGTCTGCTTTCCCTTTGAACATGGGGATAGCAAATAACCACGATCGGCGGATATATTGCAGCGATTTACGGGACAGGGATTTCGTCTTCACATGAAAATGCTCTCTGCTCAGATAGCATTTTACGAAAAATCTTGTTCTTGACCTCATTATGCGCTTCATTTTTATGCGGAATGCGATAATTGGCTATGTGCGTCCTATGCAGCAAAGTAGACGCAAGGGCCTTGTCCATAAGAAATGCGGCTATTACTTGAGTAAATACAGTACTTCGGTAGGAGTGATGATGTTCAGGTTGTTTGGCCAGACCGTATGTGCACCCTGGGTGACTGTCGTCGAGGGCCGGGGGATCGTGGATGATGTTAGCTGTTGGAGGGTTGGTTGTCGGTGACGTATGAACCGGAGGCTTCGTGTTCAATTACAAAAACACACAAATTTTACTTAGCCACCTCGGTGGCTCCGAGGCGAGAGCGCTGGCCTACGGATCCCCATGTGGCGGGTTCAAATCCCGGCCGAGGTGCCCGCAATCTGACGGAGGCTTATTGCGGAAAAGACGCCGTGTAACCGAGCTTTCGGTTGCACGTCAAAAGATCCCCAGGTGGTCGAAATTAATCCTCAGTCCTCCGCTGGAGCGTGCCAGATGCCCGCCGTTGGTTTGGCACGTAAAACCCCCAAATTTGATTGATTTGACACAAATTTTACTTAAACTCCAGGTTACATAATAAAGAAAACAAAATATGATAACTTGGACAAACTGTTGCACACTGCTTGCAAATAAAGGATGCCTCGGCATCAGGTGTCCTATCACGCTTGGTGAGGATGGTGGTTACTTTGTAGATGCTAAACAAAGTACCTGTCGCACACGTCGGGGTGCATGGTGCATTGCGGGAGACAAACTTTAAAGGATTGTGCACGAGCCCGAATTTCACGGTGGCCTGTTCAATCGGGGGTCAAGACAGCTGGTCAGATGCCCTGGCCCTTTAATGGGGGCACTGAATACATTTGATTGGTCCCACTCGCCAACAAATGCTAAGCGAATCATGTACAAGATCGCTGCCCCCCCCCCCCCCTCCCCGTGGAGTCATAAAAGCTCTCTCCTTGGTTCCGCATTCCAGGACCCGAACCTGAGTCCTTTTCAGAATACATGCCGAAGAATATATATGGGTAAAATCATGGAAACGTACCTCGCTGGGCGACTTCATCCCACCGCGAAGTGTGGGTAGACGTGTAAAAGCAAAAATTAAAACTGGGTAGACATACACAAAGTTTTAGTGTATGTGCCCCGACGCAAGCCTCTGGGTCAAATTGCCCATGAAGCACTTAGACCATAGTTTACGGAACGGCTTGACAGTCGTTGACATGTGCAACCCCGGCATTCTGCAGAAACTGTACTTGTGCGAACCAGGGCGAGGACCACCGAGTCGCATAAACGTGGTGCGTGTTTATGTGACCAACCAAGGAGCTCAGGTGGAGAAGCTCAAGTAAACAAAAACATACACCACACATACACAAGCTCTGAAACACCGTTTTGGCTGCTCCGAAAAGTGCTCCAAAATGACTTAGGCCAATCACATACTGCAAAAGGGGAGGTATAAAATTTTCTCCTCTGATGGGACTGACGTCGACTTTGAAGGAGAATTTGTTTTGAGGCATACTCACAAAGTGGATGTTGCATTGCGTGTAACTTAGCCGGACATCTTAAGGGGGCACACCCCCTAGGGGGGTCAACTTTTGAACCCTTGTCTTATAATTAATGAAATTTACAGGGTAGGCTGGTGGTCATGCTAGAGGGTGTATAACAAAATTTCAGGTCTGTCGGTTAAGTGAGAAGGAAATAAGGGTAGCTTCTATCAGCAACACGCCTACGTTGTTTAGTTAATCTATCGTCAGAAAACTGTTGCGATATTAAAAATTTTTATTTGCTAGATATGTAGCAGAATGCATAGAGGATGCGGCTATGGAACATTTTTTTCTAAAAAGTAATTTATTTCTATAAATTTTCTCTTCTGCAAAATTGGTCAACGTTTTGGTCTTCTGTGCCTTCGACAAAATGTCAACATTTTTTACAAAAGACATCCGTAAAGTGACGAAAAAGTTCCATAGCCGCACTCCTTATTAAATTTCAGTCAGGAAAAGGGAAGAATGAGCTTTCCCTGTTTTGCCATTATCAAACGATAGATTGACTAAAATGGAATTTATACCAAAAAGTGGAACGGAGAAAAATGTGTTCAAAGTGCTCCAAACCCTACCTTTTCTATAGCTTTGGTGGACAGAAAATAATTTATAAAAAATTAACTATATAGTGAAAATTAATGAAACTTTTTGGGAATACTCTCTAGATGTTGGTGGATGTAAAAATGTAATTTTTCAAAATCAACTCTTTTTGCAGAAATTTTTTTTTCTGGGCAGTGTCTCCCCTTAAGAAAGATGTTCTTGGGCATGTATTGCCCCTTCAACCTTTCAAAGTCAACCCAGACGAGCCAAGCGACGTATCTGGAAGATGAAAAATGTGTTGTTCCATTAACTGTTTTACAGCCCTTCAATATCATGCATTAGAAATTGGTGTGCATTTTTTTTTTTTTTTTCTTTGCTGTTCTGAAAGTTGACTTAAAGGACACATGCAAAGGAAAAAAACATTTTTTTTAGACAGCTTAGATGGAAAAAGGATGTCATAAAACGATTTTACAACGAAGAAACAAAATTTTTAGAGCAATATTTACGGCGCTATACGAATTTGTAGTTGGCGCTCGCGGGAGCCGCTGCTGGTCACGTGGTAGGCCCGCGCGCCGCCGCGCTGCGTCGCCGCCGCACGCTGAGCGTTGTGCGAACGCCGCTTCAACGCGTTTCTCCAAGCCGCCGTCGCCGCCGCCGCACAAGTTCGTCTGCTTCGGGGCGCCGCCGCCGTCGTCTGAGCGGCGCACAGGTCTATCACGTCTGCTTGCGCTTTTTCAGGAGTTTCCTTTGGGCTCTAAAAGTTACTTATTCGTCTTGGTTTTTTGTTATACTTCAAACAAAGATGAATAAGTTACTTTTAGAGGCCATAGGAAGCTTCCGAAAGAGCGCAAGCACCACGTGATAAATAAAGACCAGTCACGTGATAAATACAGACCACTTTTCCGCGGTGCCCGCGGGCGCCAACTACAAAATCGTTTTGCGCCGTAAATATAGCTCTAAAAATTTTTTTTCTTCGTTGTAAAATTGTTTTGTGGCGTCCTTTTTCCATCTAAGCCGTTTAAAAAAAATGTTTTTTTCCTTTGCATGTGTCCTTTAAAGGATGCTATAGTTATGTAGCAAAAGCTTGTTAATTTGAATTTCAAGGAAGTTTGAAATACGGCAAATTAAACAAAAATTCAATTCTGGGGAAAATCGAAGAAAAAGGGCCACATTTGGTTTCAGGTAGACGGGAATGCTCAGACTCGTCATCTTTATGGATGAAATGAAAGAGACGCCTGACAATCGCAACTCACGATTGCTTTGCCAAGTCACTCCTTGTCTCGCATATCGGACCGTGTACGGAGAACGCTCGTCCCGGTGACCGTCGTTGCCATCAGGTCTGTCACTCCGAACGCAGTCCATGCAACTGTCCGAACCATGCTTAACTTTTAACGCGGAGGGATGTACCTGGGCTGTTCCGGTATTTGCTCCCTTTTCTGCCTGAAGCAGTGTGCGGCAGTTCTTGCTGTGTCTCGGTCTTTGCTACCTTTCGGCCGAACGGGGTTGCAGAAGCAGCACTCTTGACCTAGGCCATGTTCCTAGCTTCAATATGTGCTCTTCTAGCGCGAGCGCTCGTCCCACGTAAACGAGTTTGAAAACCACCGGCATTGAATTCGACGACGGCATCGCAAAACTGCAACGTAGCGCCAAGGTGCCTCATACGCCGCGACGATTAAAAGCGGCAAAAAGACGAGGGCCGGTAAAAGAAGATGCACTAAGAGTGCTCTTGTAACTCAAGTTTAATCTGAATTGATCAAACTCAATAAAAAACATGCATGCCTCATAAACAAAACACCCGTGTCACATACGAGATGCGGATGTTTTGTTGATGAGGTGTATATGTTTTTTTCCTTTTCTATCAATTTGAATTAACGTGGTCCAATGCATTCTTGGCACGTGCGCCTCTTCTTTTACTGGTCCACGTCTTTTTGGCGCCGTTAATTGTCGTGGTGTATCACCAACTAGACCAAGTGAATACACATATACATGCCTGGTACGCGTCTAAAAAATGTGGTCCCTCGACTTCGGCTTGACGACGTCGTGGAAGTGACGTGCTGTTGCCGGCCGCGATCTCGGCAGCGTTGCAGCGGCTGTGGTGAATGTGGCAAACGTCCGTTCCGCTGCCAGTTGCTTTCCAGTTTGACAGTTCATGGAGGTTTCGGCAGCCGTTGGGACACCGCGAGGACGGTGACACCCGCGTTCCCTCCTGCTTTTTCGCCGGCATTTCGACGACTAACCGCCAGGATCGCGATGTTCAACGACACAACACTCCGTCTTTGATAATTTGTTTGGTTCTGAGAATACTATACTAAGTGCCCGTGTTAGTGCCAGAGTCAGTTTTCGTTTGCAGTCCGCAGTTCTCTCTTGATTTTGTTTTGTTGTATTGTGATTTTCTTGATAGTTGTATATTGATGGAAATCGTTGAATCTTGATTTTCTTGATTGTTGTATCTTGATGGAAATCGTTGTATCTTGATTTTCAGGTATTACCAAGACATCAAGGTCATGCCTGCCATCAGTGATCAAGACATGAATGCTATGTTGGCAGAGGAGTCCAGGGTAGGTGGAACCTTCCTGTGTGGCTTTCCTGAGAATATCTTTTTTTTTTTTTTTTTGTTACTTTGGGTTAGCAAGTGTCTCATGAAAGTGAACTATAAGTTCGCCAGCTCTTTTACTATACCGCTGCTACATGTTGGAAATTTTGAGTATACAGTTGAGCTCTGTTATATCACACTCGGGTATTTTGAATTATTGTTTATATCAAGCAGTCCAAACATCTCCTTGAAAATCACATGTAATACTATAGGAGCATTGTCTTTTTGTATCGAACTCCCATGGTGGGGACACTTGATATAGCAAACGAAGCCCAGCTGCCTGTTGCTTTTCCCGCGATCCGATTGCACCAGTGGCGAGCACATCACTTGCGTTGCATTGCGGGGCTGGCAGACTGCCAAGCCAGCATACACGTGGTAGGTAAGATACAGACCGAAAGAGCAGTTGTGAAAAAAAAAAAATGACAATGAACCATTAAAAAAAAAAAAAAAAGGTGGAGGATGGCAAAAGCAAAGAAAAGGGCATGCGTGCGCACGCACGCGTAGGGAGAGCAGGGAGTGCCCGTTGTCGGAACGGTAGCCTATGCCCTTTCCCTGAACACTGCTGATGCTGCTGGACTCCATAGCACCAAAATAATATGAGCAAAAAAAATGTCTTCGGCAACTTAAGTGTGTTGACAACAATGGTTGTGCAATCGCACTTTGAACACATTATCTTTGTTTACCTTTTTCTTTTGCTGTTATAGCATTGCCCTTTTCTTTTTTTTTGCTGCCTGAATTTAGTAAGTTTTTTTTTTCTTGCTTAACTTTTTTTATGGTATTTTTTTATGCATCTCGCTTTTCCATTTTTCTATCATTTGTTTTTTTAAGTTATTTTTGTGTTTTGTTGCTTATGCTGTGTGGAGGTCCCGGCCGGGTGCGCGTGTAAGCGCGGCGGTGTTTGCGGTCTCTGTCAACTGCGCTCTACTGTATTTAGCGGCTTTTAGGTTTTCTATTTGGTCAGCTCCCGTTTGTTGTGACCTTCGTTATTAGCAAAGACACCAGGAAATTTCAACTCGAGCTTAATTTAACATAAATTTGTATATCAAAATATTGATATATCAAACTACTTTACAATCCCTTTTGAATTCACTATATCCGGGCTCAACTCTAGGACTCTTTTTTGATAGGCAGACAAGGCATGGCATTGTGTCTTGTCCAAGATGATTGTGCAGCCAGTAAGCATTTAAATGTGCCTAAGGGATGCCCACTTGTGACACTATCTTGAACTGTTCTAGAAGTGGTATTACTAAATAGCAGTATGTTAGTCTTGAAAGCAAGGAAGATACTAATAGAAGTAAAAAGAAAATATTCCTGAAATTTAGCACCCATGTGTAATATTCTGCCTGTAGCTGATAGCATTTCCTTACCACTGTTCTTTTCTATTGTTAAGCTGTGTATGATTTACTAAAATCTGTGCTTTCCCTTACAGCTTCATGCACACGAGTTCAACACCAACGTAGCTCTGCACGAACTGTACAAGTATGCCTACAAGTACACAGATCAAGTGAGTTGCCTCTGACCAAACTTTTAATCTTATCCGTCATACTATGATGCCGGTTGAACCCCTTGTAAAGAGCTCTCGATAGACTGTGATCGTAAGTATATACTCGAATATATAGAAGACTCTGATCATTGTAACCAGTGCCCTCATCCCTCTCTAATGCCTTATGGCCCTGCGGATATTATAAATAAACATATGGTTTGAGGTCACTTAATTTGATTTTTCGGTAGCACGAAAAGTTACTTTACACACCTTGCTATGCGACCAACTACTCTTTTAATTATTCTATGCTGTGGCTATTGTTGCGCTGCTTTCTCTCCCTCTCTCTATTTCTCTCTCTCTTCATTTCATGTTGAGAAAAGAATGAGAGAATGCGCTGTCAGGCAGAGCAGTATGGTGAAAGTCGCTGCCAATACTTTGCTGGTACGCCGGTTTGTGCTTGAAAGATGCATAAACAAATGCCAAATGAATGAGCACTTTGCATCAGGTGACACAGTTTGATTTGGGACTCTCGATCATTCGCATTTGTGCCAAAATGTTTTGGCCCTACGATTATGCAGCCCTCAGTCTCTCAAAGAAAACGAAAAAATTACTGTGACGGAGGTTGTCGAGCCTACTTCCTTGGCTTCCTTCGGTAAAGGGGACGTGTAGCCTAGCGTGGCCTAGCACGGTAGCGCAGCGTTGGAACACTTTAAATCAAATTACGACTCTTTTTCTTCCACTATCCCGCAGCTGCTGCAAACATTAGAAGAGGACGAGTTTTCTCAGAAGAACCGGCTGGCGTGGAAGCTGGGCCAGGTGAATTCCATCATGAATGGGGAGTCGGAAGCATGACGGTTGCACTGGCAGTCGGTGGACGTGTGACGCTGGCAGGACCACAACTTGTGCTCTCTGTGTGCCCTCTTCTCCCCCGCCTGCTCGCTCCACGGCGTTCCGCGCTTCGGTTCCTCCCGCCGCTTCCAATCACCGGGCGGGCCGCATCGACCCTCCACCGATTGCCACACGCCGCAGTCTCCGTCGTCGGCACCTACTCCAGTCCCCTACTCCAGTCCCTCTCCCCGACGGAGCGGAGGCAGCGGCTTTCTGTTTGTGCTCCGGACCTTCCTGCGAGCAACTACCACTCCTGCGTGTTCTCTCTTCCCACTTCCTCAGAAACAAAGTGCTAAAACTTCATTGTTTTCTTTTTATCTTGTTTTACATTTCTTTTAAAGTGAAACTGTGTTTGTTTGTTTTTGCACAGGGTGAACACTTTTTTTGACAGTGGGTGCAATCGTGCTCGCTCATTTCCGTTGTGCTTTTTTTAGTACAAAACCGCGCATGCGTGGGGTAACCAGGTAAAGCATTGCCCAACCGGGAAAGAGCGAGCAAGACGGATTCTTCGCGTCCCATGCCGAAGAGAACTTAAGAAGACTTTTTTTCGTTTGATCATTGTGATGGCTGCAACGCTTTGGGCTCTTGGGCTCGTGCGACAAACGGTCATTCCGTGCAGTGGAAGAGCTCGCGGTTGGCAACTGGTCGGGCCTGGTAAGCCCCTTTGCCCCGTCCCCACTTTGCCGACACCCCGTTTGTTCCGGAGGAGAAGACAGTGGAGCTCATCTTCTGGGAGCAGCTCTCCAAGAGGAAAGATCTCGTTCCCTCTGCTTGTGTGCGAAAGTGTGTGTGCGTGTATGTGTGTTGATGTGCATGTATATTTGTGCGTGCGCACTGCCATATTCCCTTCTCTCGACTGCAAAAGGCTCTTCTCCATCCCACCTACTCCAAAAGCTGCGATGGCACCGGACGGAAGTGTCGAGGAAGTCTGTTTGCTCTACATATCAGTGCTCCGAACGCTCAGTCACCAATCGTTGCCGTTTTGCAATGGGACTCGGGCAAGTGGTTGCAGCACGAAGGGTGCCGGCCACGGCCTATTTTTTCGGCCGAGAAGAGTTCCGAACGCTGGCCAGAGAGTGCAGAGGGATGGATGATAGGAACACACTTTTTCCAGAAGGGCCGCTTGTCCCGGGTTGTCACACCCCTCAACTTCCGCGTCATCGTCCCGTCGACTAGTGGACACTCGCATACAGTTTTGTAAGAGGAGCCGACTTTTCCCCCTTGTGTGCTGTTCACCTTGTGGTGACTGCTAGGATGTTGCTGTTTTCAGTGCTACCAGTGTCTCTTCGCATCGCCCCATCAACCTTGTGGCAGGGCGGTGCAATTGTTGGTACTGGGTCTGCTTTAGAGAAATCCTACTTAAAGGACCTTTGAAGAATTTTCTCAAGGTCAAAACAGGACTCGGAGATTTACCTAGAGTCACTCAATAAAACTCCAGAGTTGCGAAACCTGCAGCCTTTTTTTAGATTGGAAGGGAAAATAAATAAACTGTTACCACATAAGGTTCTTTTTTTTTATATATATATTATTGGAAAGGGGGTTTGGCTTTTTTTAGAGACTGGAGTCTGAGTGGTGAACCAGCATATTTATTTAAAACGTTTAAGCCGGGTAAGCCAAATGATCGTTAACTTTGAAGTTTTGAACCTCATTGACCATTGATACCAGTTTATCTGTTGTGTGCAGCAAAAATAAACAACAAACTTAGTACTCTGGTTGTTCAGTGACTCTAGGGCTCCCTTTCTGTATTATAACTCTGCTAGCTTCCTTGGCAATGCATAATACTGTGTGTTCATTGAAAAAAAAAAAAAGGCCATTGTCTTGCATAGGATTTTGGAATTTTCATAAGTATGTATCCTGCCATATTTCTCTGCATTTGTCTTTATTTGTGAGAGAGCATATAGCTTGCTGCAGTGTTTGAGTACGGTATTTTGTTAGATGTGAGGCTGTTACTTTTTAGGTTTTTAGTAGTTTATGTTCCTAAGTAAAACTTAGTTTTCTTCTTGTGAATGCTTTTCAACATTTTAGAAATGAATTTCAAAGAATATGTCTCCTTCATCATTTTATGACAATTCGATTTTCTTGCTTTTAAACTCCGTCACTCTTGAGAATGGAGGATTATCTATACCAAGTTTTCGCACTGCATTGAGTTTTACCGGTGAATGGCCTAGATTCACATCATTTCTGAGTCCAAAGAAACTTTGCCGGTACTTAAGAAGCTTGCCAAAGGGCTGGCTGTTTTGCATCATGCAAGAAGAACCTGCTTGGCACCGATTCTGGAGAACAGACCTAAGGAGAAGCAGATTCCTCTTCACTTGCACAAATGTAGGCTTTCACCCCCATCAGTGCACTGCCCGTGGCACCCATTGTTCAATCAAGACACACCGACCTAGCCATGTGCCAAGCTGTAACACGTTAACAGTGGCCACCCCAAGCAGCATAATCACAGTCCTTAAGAAAAAAAAAAAAAAAAAAAGTTTGGTTGTCGGTTTTGCATCATTGTACATGCTCTTTCCCCTTGACCCCCTGCTACAGGGTGCTTTATTTTGACCACGTCATCTGTGTAACAACGTCTATACATTTCCAACTCGAGATTCCCCGTAACCAACTACTGCTGCACTATCTAGAAGCAGAAATACACAGGAGCCAACAGGGCACTAAGCGGCCAGATTCATAGGCCAGGCTTTTGTAAATAGGCACCCATTTCCAATGTGTTGATCTGAACTCTGTGGCTGTATGTTTTTGTTTTCTTTCCCTTACAAGAGGACCTTTTTTTCCTGGCCCCAAAAACTTCTCAGCCGTCGAAGTGGAGAAAGCTTTTGTTTTGACTCTCCAGCAGTGTGTTTTATGTGCGTGTGTGTGCATGTGGTGAGAATGTGTAACCAGTGTGACTTGCTCTAAGTAAGCAGTATGTCGCACGTGTAAACAACAAAAAAAAATGGACCTGTCTCTTGTGTGCTGGGGCATGAAAAGAAAAAAGGCAACCAGACTTTTGTACAAGAAACTCACTTTGTAAAATATTTATAGCATACATATTTTTATTATGGTATTGGTTTAGAGAATTCACTATCTTGCTCAAGTGATTTCTTTCATTAAAAGTGTATGAGAAACACACTTCCTTCTTGGTTGGCTCTTATTTTGTCATTTGTGACTGTTGGTCTTCTTCTGCAACAAATGTAGCAATTAAGAGAATGTGCATAAAACAAACATGTAGTATTTGTAGACATGATTTTGTGTCTAGGAAGTTTTTACCTCAAATCAGTTCTTCTCTAATGCTCAGTTTTGAACGAAGGTAGAAATCAGTGTGACAAAAAAGTCTTAATTTTACAAAATCAAGTAAATCAAATAAAAAAAAAATCTGATTTATTTAATTTAAATTACTGAAACTAGAAAATTGTGATTCTTTACCACTACATAAATTTCTCTACATGGCAGACTGATTGATCAATTCGTCCGATTACTGAGAACCATGCAGAAGAAAGAATTACTGTAAATGTAAAGTGCAGTATAACTAACTTTTTATTAGTGTAATCCCTGCCATACTGGAATGAAAACAGTTTTTTACTAGTTAGATAAAAATACTTTATTTTCTCTTCCTTTTACATTCTGACTTGATTGTAATAGGACATTTTTATTCTGACTTGATTGTAATAGGACATTTTTCTAGATTTCATTTCTTTCGCATTCTGGTTTTGTTCCAGTAGGATGTTATGTAGCTGATGAAAAGTGTAAGGTAAAAAAGAAATTAAGCTCAGTGCTCCGATTTGCTCAAGCTCGACCTATATAAATCTTTTGTGCTGGACGATTCTTTGATTTAAATACGAAACAAATGCGCAAAGAAAGCATTAAATAGTCAAACAATAAATAAAAAATATATATTTTTGTGATTTTGTTGTTTATTTGCGGGAAAGGTTGATTTAAATTCTCGTAACAAAACATCAGATTTAAATGGTAATTTAAATGGCGATTTCAGTTGCTTTTTATTCTCTACCCTGGTAAGAATGCAATAGAACCTCATTGTTATGTTTTCTTGGCTCTTGCATTCACCAGTGCCGGTCCAGATGAACTCGCATTGGGATGTCTGCATTAATTTTCCGCCTGTCCCGTTCCCCTTCCCGATTGTCACCTCCAAAAGCTGCCACCTGACCCGGCCAACACGACGCATTGGGCCGCCCAATCCCAGTTCTTTCCCGCTGCACCTGCACAGTGCTTCGTGCCAGAGTTGGCACCACTTTGGACTAGGCTTGAAAGGGATCCAGGCTTTTGCAACTTCCATTAATCTTTTCATCTCCTTCCACGCTGTGCGCTTCTGTTGTGCTTGGTTACCCTGGTCCCGCTAGTTTAATTTTACAGGGAGCTTAGAGCTGTTGCAAATCAGCAGATCTAGTGTTGTAAGGAAGGAGAGATCACACTTTTAAGAAGTTCGTACTCGCACAAGCATTTATTTTGCAGCGTTCCTAGTCGCGCCGGCTACAATTCGCTCGCCATGTCAACCACACTGGCAACGTCGTCTGAACATCTAGACATTCTGGAGGATGACATGATGCCGCCATCGTAGCAATGTTTCGAGCAGTCAACAGAATAATTGATTGCTGCCTCAGTGACAAGATTGAGTGCATCCCAGCCTCGAGGAAGTGGGGTAGTGGTGGTATGTGGTTTTTCTGTGGCATTTCAGAAGTGAACAGTGCATGTGCATGTCTTTGATCAACATTTGGGGTACACGAGCACACGAGCGCCCGTAACTTAGACTTCACCGAATGATACGATTAATGTGTCAACCACAATCCACACCACGGCACTTGTGCTACATGTGCTCATGGCATGCATCCTACCGGCGTGAACATCGGGCTTCTCCACTTCAGAGCGGTGTGCTAGGAGCAGTGGTGATGCAAGGGCAGTGTTGAGGAAAGGAAGTGCAAAGGAAATGAGAGGTTATATATACTTCAAGTAAAGTAATAAGTACACCAGGTGCAATGTACTTGAAAAGTGCTATAGATACAATGTTCTTTCAAAGTAAAGTACTAGTATCACATTTTAAGACACTCTTTCATGGTGCCTTTTCATTCCAGTACTTTTTTTTTTTTTAACTGCCATGCTTTGCACCAGGGGCAATGGACCTTTTTCCAGTAAGGAGTGCCCCATGACGGTTTCGCCGCCTACTACAAATGGAGGGCAACCGGACTCGCCTTCTCCCATAGGAACAGATTAGTGTCGCAAGAAAACAGTGCCCCCCAAAAATGTCGAAAGGGCGGTCAAGGTCAAGTGGAAAGGGTGTGCGCGTGCGCAGACGCTTACTGGAAAAAGGTCCATTGGGGATGCATTAGTTATTTTCGGAAACAGTGGCTAATATTGATGAATTTAAGTGGCTACAGAGTAGTTGTTTTACTCTCGCTGACAAACTTTAACACAATCAACTTGTAAGGCACTTATTTGTTGACAAATTACAATTTTGTGTTACAAATTTAACGGGACAAATTTGTGGAATGTATGATGTCGGGAGTTGAACTTCCCTTGGAAAGTACCAGAAAAAATACTGAAGTACAAGTTCATACTCAGAGAATGTGCTTCTAGTAAAGTAGAAGTTTCCTAAACCTACTTGAGGTAGTACTTTACAATGTCCTTAAAGCACTTCCCAACATAGCGTAGGGGAGCATCTGGGTTAGCTCAATGTCGGAAAACTTAGCTATAAATTTTAATCAACCCTTTCTTAAAAAAGAAAAAAAAAATCCTGAAGAGAAAGAGAAGACCGATATGTGAATAAATATGATAGTTTACCACAGCCATGGAAGTTAACATAAAATAAATGTAAGTGTTGTGTAAGAGGTTTTCTGCACGCAGCTTCGCTTCCCCATCCTGCATTCAAAGCAGATAAACGTCAGTGTGCGCTTTGTGTGTGTGCCTATGGGGAAGCAGGAAATGAATACTGCTTCACGTCAGAATGATCGTCTTCGAGCAGCTGATGCCTCCCCAGTGCCATATCACTCTAAAGTAATTACGATAAAAAAAAATATATATATATATATATATATATATATATATATATATATATATATATATATATATATATATATATATATATATATATATATAAATATATATTTATATATATATATATATAAATATATATATATATATATATATATATATATTTTTTTTTTTTTTTTTTTCTATCGTAGACAGTCTTTCCCGTCACGTCAATTCCATTTTTTTACAAATCGGGTCAAATGATATTTGCCGTTTAGCGCCTTTCCAGTGCACCATTTTATTTAATAATCTTATTTTACACATTCGGCAAAAACGACCGGACGTGACTATAATTATCTCTAGCGTTCCTCCCCGGTTGGAGGATAATTTTAGGCCCCGTGGACCAAGCTACCTACGATGGATTAACGAAAAAATTTTTGAATTAAACTTTTTTCCTGAGGGAGTTCTCTTTTATTTACGAAAATGTAGTATTCTTAAATCACCGTTCTTTTTTTGAGACCCCTCATCGTTTTTTGTCTTTTGATGGGTTACACCTATGTAGGGAGGGTATAGCTGAATTGGCCAACCATTTCAAAGATTTTTTAGTTACCCACAATTGCTCTGCAAGTGTCCCTTTACACCTAGGTCCCCTGAATTTGAAGATGTTGCCCGAGGGAGGAGGGTACATAGTGGGCAGGTTTCAGAGGGTGTTCCTCTTTCTTTGGGCACGCCTTCAGATTCTGTTCTATTATCGTTGCCGGAGTCATTCCCGCAGCTTTCACGGCAAAGTGCGAGGGATGACTCCGCACGTAATAGAAATTCCTTAGCGGGTTGTTTTCGACGCGCTCCACAAAGTAAACGCCGACGTTCGTCGGATTCAAATTGACTCCCACAGGCTTTTCTCCAACCCTTTTTTATCTTCGCGTTGGTTTCGATAAATTAATTCGATTTGAATCCCATAAACGTTTTTTTTGCAAAACTGCCGCACACAAAAAAAGATTCCGTTAGGTTTTTATAACACATATACAGCTCCAACCATACAGTTATCCCATGTAAATGTACAAACATGGGATTGCGCTATTTTTAATTTTACCATGTCTTTACTGGACATTGCCATACAGCAGTCAATGGAACATATTCGCGCTTTAGAGTCTCAGATCGATATTATTTTAAAAACTTCCCCTGATTTACCTTTAATAATATTAAAAGAATTGCAGCATTACATACATAAAAAGGAGCGAGAAGTAATAATTCTAAACGACGTAAGGCACTTAGAGTCTAGAGATAATGTACTCTTGGATTTTTTCTGGCCTCCGATAGAAAAATGGAAAAACTTCTTTTCACGCCTAATTAATGGAACAGAGCATACTAATACATGTAACTCAGAACATTGTACAGATTTGGGTGGAGAAAAGTCCGAAATATTCAACTATTCTTCCCATGTAATTTCTAAACACGAAGGATCGTTCTCAAAAAGGGATTAAAGTTTTGCCCCACTCCTCGCAACAATAGTGATGATTTGGACTTGCACAAAGGTTTAAATGAATTTGCACGGCAATCGCACTGTAAAGTTTTTTTCAAAGGAGCTCCTTATCAAGAGCCTTTATATAAACACAAATCCTATTGGATTCCGCCGTTGAATAAACAAAATGTTAATGCCATAAAATACATAGAGGCGGTCCAGAAAGATGTTTTATCAGCGTATAAAAAAGACAGACCACTTAATAATAATTTAACTTATAAGGATAGACAATGCTTAAAAAATCTCACGGATAACAGAGATATCATAATAGCCCAAGCTGACAAAGGGGGAGGTATATGCATAGTTAACACAGCCGACTATGTATCGGAAGCAATTAAACAACTATAAAACAACTAGTTGTTTTATAGTTCTATAAAACAACTAGTTTTTATAGAACTAAGTTCTATAAAAAACTAGATTATGATCCAACACTTAAGTTTCGAGAGACAATAAAAAACCAATTAAGATACCTAGTAGATAATAAGAAAATAGAGAAAAACATTTCTACGTATCTCATTCAGGAAGATCCGAGACCAGGACAGTTCTATATGCTAATGAAAGTGCATAAGCAAAATCACCCAGGTAGATCAACTATTTCGGGAATATGTACTAATACAAAGAATATTTCCGCCTTTATTGACGAACAAATTAAAAGTACTGCAGCCGGTGCCCCGTCCTACGTATAAGACTCCTCTCATTTTCTCAATTTGAATAATGATATCCAAATAGATTTTAGGACTAATAGTACGTTGCTTTACACTAATATACCGCATGATGAAGGTATTCAAGCAGTTCTTAATATTGTTAATGAGAACTACCTCACTGTTAGTAAAAGCGTCTTAAATATTTTTATGCACTTAGCTTCAGAGCTTAATAACTTTACATTAATGAATGAGCACTATTTACAAATACATGGCGCAGCAATGGGATCTCGCTTCTCTCCCTCCTATGCAAACATATATATGATGTCTTTAGAAGAGCGGCTACTTAACTCCTTCCCGCATAAACCCCTTTTTTATAAACGTTTCCTAGACGACATATTTATAATTTGGAATAATGGGGAAGATAAGCTCTTTGAATTTATTAATTTTGCAATCAATTTTAATCCACATATTAAATTTACGTTAAAATACTCTGATACAGAAATAGAGTTTCTAGATATTAAGGTAAGACTTACTGAAAATGGTTTGAAAACAACCTTATATCGAAAACCTACAGATAGACGTCAATTTCTACATTATAAAAGCTGTCATCCAATACAAAACAAAAAAGGTATACCATACAGTCAAATGCTACGCTTAAGACGCTTATGTTCAGAAGATAAGGATTTTGATATAAAAGCTAGAGCACTAGGAGAGGATTTCATTAACCGTGGATACCCCTTACCGCTAATAAATAATTCTATATAAAAAAGTCGAGCGATCTCTCGGAACGCGTGTTTAGTAGAGCGGCCGAAAAGAAATAACCATGAATTACGACTAATCTTACCTTACCAGTCAAAACTTCCAAACATAAACAATATTCTTAGACGACACATGAATATTTTACACATGGACGCAGCTTTAAAGGCAGTTATCCCTCGACCCCCTGGTATAGCGCTTAAGAGACCACGTAATGTATTAGATTTCTTTAAGCAGTCCCGAAACTCCATCGGACGTAGCCTGGTCTTTATTGGTTGCATCAAGTGCAATCATAGTTAACCAATGCAGGACATAATTATAGCTAACTCTATTCGTAGCACAGCAAATAACTTTAACTGGAAAATAAATGGTACCTTTGACTGTAATTCGGAAAATGTTGTTTATTTGATTCAATGTAAAAAGTTGCCAAATTCAATACATAGGAGAAACTAAAACAAGTATGAGAAAACGCATGAATATACATAAAATTCATATACGTAAACACGTTGCCGGACCAGTTTCTCGTTACTTAAACTCCGCAGGACATAACGGACTTTCTGATTTTCATTTTATTATACTCCAGGGGGGCTTTCGGACCACCAGAGATCGAAAAAATAAAGAATCTGAATTTATTTATAAATTTAATACTTTAGAACCGAAGGGCCTTAACAGTTCGAAAGGATCATTGCCGTCTTTTTTTATGGACATTTAATTAAGATCTTCTAATCGGTGCCGCACTGTTTTTTTTTTTTTTTTCTCGCTTCATCGTTTAATGCGACACGAGCAAACGCTTAACATTGGGCCTCTCATTGGCTTCACATGACACCAGGTATAGTTGGCTTATGTCCCACCACATGTTCCAAAACCGGTTTTATGATAAGAATGGCAGTAATAATATTATATTTAATTATTTCCATAGTATTTGCTGCTTTGGTATCGGGATATATTAAACTTTTAAGCGAGAATTTAGTTGAGTAGATACCCGCTAAACGGTAAGCATTTTTCGAATTAACTTCTTTTTTCCGGCCGTTTTTTCTTTGATTGAAAGAAAAGGTGAACGAAGTGTTCTTACTTTGACGAAGAGCCTACCAGGCCCGAAACGTTTCAAGCTCACTTTTTTGGCAACCTCCTCGACCAACTCCTTTAAGGGCATATATATATATATATATATATATATATATATATATATATATATATATATATATATATATATATATATATATATATGTTGTTTCTCACCGTGAGTGTTTCACTTCGTTATATATATATATTAAATATATATACAACACGGGCACTTCACGTCATCGTACGTGGTCTCCGAGAGGGATATAAACGAATATGTGCAGATGAATGAACCGTACTTAATCCAATGAATTAAAGAATCCAAGTTTTTCAGGAAACCGCCAATTTTTGCTGGCTCCGCCAATTTTTGGCTTTCGGCGGTTTCCTGAAAAACTTGGATTCTTTAATTCATTGGATTAAGTACGGTTCATTCATCTGCACATATTCGTTTATATTAAATATATATATACAGGGTGTTTTTTTTTTAAGCTCAACAGATTTTATAAAAAAAAAACCATGAAAGCTGGGTTAATGCGGTCTGCGCAGGTGAGTTATACGTCCAGGGGGACGTAGTATATAGGTGGCTAATCGTAACGATCTGTCGGCTATACTTCGTCTCACCCTAGCATGGACTAACCACGAAGGCTGTGCTAGCGCGAGCGGCCAAACTTGTCTGCCTTGACTAGAGCACTTGCTGCACGAGCCCTCGTGCAGCCGCCGCGGCTTCATTCAAAGCGACTAGCTCGCGCTTTTAGCACGCGCGGCTAACAATAGTCCATACCAGGGATGGGCAAAATACATGCAAATGTGTATCTAAATACAAATACAAAATACTTCGTCAAAAATGTATTTAATTACGAATCTAATTACATTTCCAAAAAAGCATTTAAGTACAAGATACAAATACAACCAAATGTATTTGGTCTCCCTCCAAATACTTTTCCAAATACATTCCTTTGTGTCAGCGACTTCAGGGCACCTGCAACGAGTTTCTGGGTACTCATTTTAATTTTGTATTACACACTCGGGAGTTAGTGTGCGAGGCTCTATAGTAACGTAATAGAAATATAATCACAAGAAAATGTAATCAGCTTGGACGTAACAGGTGAAAAAAGTACAGAGCTTTAAGCAGCTTTTTTGTCGATTACATTTTGGTATAGGCCAACAAAGAACCGAAACGACCAAGACGCGCAGCACTAGCTATAGAATTTTTTATTGTTGCAACTCGCACCAGTTACGAAAATCTGAACGACCTGCGCATTTAGAATGTTCCAGGCAAAAATATGGATGGAAATCAGGCTGGAAAGCATCACAAGTTGTCACAGGCACTTATTTAGCCAGTCTGCCTGTGAACGTCGATTTCGTCACTATTCTTGCCCTGGACTAGCACGGTCGTAATCACAAAGTCACTAAACGCTTGTGCTTGATTGAGAGACACTGCATTCGGTGCAGAACGTAGTTTTCTTCCTGCTCTGGACAGTGACAATAAATTTGAGGGATGTATTTTAGCCAAAAAATTGTATTTGATTACAATTGTATTTGAAATACCCACGTTTTAGTATTTAAATACACAGTCAAATACATTACTTTCGTCATTCTTGTCCAGCTCGCTTGCACCTTTGCATTTAATTGCATTATAATTATAACATTACCTAATTTGTAATTAAATACAAATGCAAAATACACAAAGTATTTGAAATACGTATTTCAAATACTTGTATTTGAAATACTGCCCATCCCTGGTCCATACTAAGGTGAGACGAAGTATAATTAGCTAAAATTCGTTAATTTTTTAAATAATGAAAATAGACATATAGTTCCAATTAGAAACTTGCTCAGCGTCATCGAAAACCACTAAATCTGTAATTTTCAGAAAGACTTTGAACGCGTGAGAAGCGTAGTGGTGCACTAAAGTTATTGCTCGTGCAGCAGGTACAAGGCTGGGGCTAGATGAGAGAGAAAAATTGCGCGGGCGCCTTACCGCAACCGCTAGCTTTGTACGTGCTCCACGAGTGCTAACTTTAGTGCACTACTACGCTTCTCACGCGCTCAAAGTCTTTCTGAAAATTACTGATTTAGTTGTTTTCGATGACGCTGAGCAAGTTTCTAATTGGAACTATATGTCTATTTTTATTAATTAAAAATTCATTAACGAATTTTAACTAATTAGTCGACTGATTGTTACGATTAGCCTCCTCTATTATGTCCCCCTGGCCATATAACTCACCTGCGCAGACCGCATTAATCTAGCTTTCATGTTTTTTTTTTTTGTTTTTTTTTAAATTCAGTTAAGCTTAAAAAAACGCCCTATATATATATATATATTGGGGGGGAGGGGTTGCGAGTTTGTTCAGGTCTGCAAATTGAACGCTCTGGCAAAAGACTGAGCTTGGTACAGCAGGCAGTTTCCCAACGTCCTACTGCCCTCCCTTTTAGATGTGAAGTTGACTTGCATGATAATTATGAGAACACATATATCTGAACTCGGCATCAATGTGCGTAAAGGCCTTAGATCTGTTTTTGCACGAATGTTACAGTGATGGAAGTGCTGCGCCGTTTGTGCCAAAATGCCATTTTTTTCCCCCACAAAATTGTGCCATATCTGCGCCAAAATAACCTTAAGCAAAGAAAAAAAAAATAGCACTAATATTGACATAATTAGAAGAGAAAGAAAATCGTCAAAACATACATTTTCCGGTGTCTCCCACTCACCGTAGCTAAAATTTGCTCGCCTGCCGCCCTGACCACGTCGTCTCAACTTCCAGACGGTGATGTCGGTGATGTCACTGAGCTAGAAGTCGCGAGGAAGAATGAATAAAATGGTGGTATGACGGCTGCTATGATAAGACAGAACCAGGGTTTCATACTCCTGATGAGGTGACTTGATTTTCCTCTTGGCAACATGCATCCACGCCGCAGTACTATCGCTAGAGTGTACTAATGCACTCTACCAACGCCGCTCGCGTGAACCTTCACCACCACGCACTGGCGCGTATCGAGCTTCACCGCGTCGCACCGGTGTGTTAGGAGAAGTGACTTGCGCGTGGGAAAACCCACGGTGTAGTGTAGGGGTCTCCGAGCCCCGACCCGCGGGTCAGACCCGGCCTGCGGAAGTCTTCCGACCGACCCGTGGCCCGCTTCAGGCAGATCCGCTGCGATCAGTGCAAAAAGAAGTGCTCGTAAAGGCCGCGACGTACGCGCTACAAATAGAAAGATGAAAGAAACTGCATCGTAATGCGAGTTCTCTAGCCATATTATCAATTGAACATTGTCATCGCCAGCATAACCACCCTTAGTCCCTTCATGTCTGTGTAACTAATTCCAATGCATTCTCGTCTAAATTGCACTTAGTGTCCTCTGTTGCAACTATTCCGTATCCTCAGTGTTAGTTTTATCGTTCTAATTAGTCTTCTGCACCGCACGAATATGCCAAAGCTCCCATGCGCTTTGATAAATGACTGGTGAGTTCTCTTGACAACACGTGTTGTGTAATGTCATAATTCGCTAAATATTAAATTTCAAATTCAAGCATATGTATTAATTTACTAAGGTTTTTTTTTTTTTTTATACTTACTCTAACATCCATTTCTTTGTTTAAATGATTATCTGGGTTTATTTTTAAGTTTTGGTTCGTTTATGATTACTCTTTTTTTTCACCGGCCCTCGAGACTGCGACAGGTCTCTAACCTGGCCCCTTAGCCGAAAATTTGGAGACTCCTTACTTAGTGCATTGGGTTCGGAAATGATGCTCGGTACTATTGCAGGTCGACGTTTTTACAGCTTAGCTGTTAAGTGCTTCGTTTCCCAGTATCGTGTCCGTGGACAAACAAATGTCGACATAAAACTCCACATACCTACCGCCATCTATGAGCGACAGCGGCAGCCAGACAACTGGCTTGCCGGTTGTCTTGACCGTGTTATTCGCTGTGTGTTTTTATGCAGAACGTTATGATTGCTTGCATGTGTGTTCTGCAGAAAAATAGAGTCATGGGCCTTGTTCATAAGAAGTGCGGCTATTACTCGAGCGAATACGGTAAATGATACTGACAGACTACATTAGGCTCGTTCGATTTACCTGCACCCCTTGCGCTGGTGCATAAAAATGTAGGATAGTGTACTTCCGGTATGTGTATTGATATACGACCGGAAACACACCACCCTACACTTTTCTACACTGGTACAGGAGGTGCAGGTAAATTGAACGACCCTATTAAATGTAAGCGTAAAAAATGGAGTGGGAGATACACTTTATCTCAACTGGAGGCTCTTGCAGTGATTCATTTTTTAACATTTTTTTTGTTTCTTAATCTTTATGAAAAGAACTTTGACCCGAGCCTTATTTTTAAACAGGCAGTTGTGGGCCATGTTGTACTTTTTATGATTATTTATATGTGCTATAATTACAAAAGGTAGTAAGTAATACACTCAAACATCAAGGATGAAACCTTAAATTATTATCAAAGATTTTATCATTTAGTGATGCAATCATCATCTAATTTTCGAGTGATGTGCTAACTCCTGTTGGAATCCGCTCCAGAAGGGTCAATGGCGGCTCCAAACCAACATTTCGCCGGCTAGAAAAGGTCAAATGCAACTTCCACCACCGAATGTTCAAGCTTAAAATGTAAAAAAAAAAAAAAAAAAAGAAATTGTGGATCGCAGGTTTTATGTGAACGCACGCTATAAAGCTTTTTAATGCCGGACATGAAATCGTTATTTCTCCAGGGACCGATGCTCTATATTACCGATAAACTATTGACGGATATATAGTTTACATGTTGGTTACAGTATACAGGAAAATACCATTGGTTTGTAAAGTACCTTTTAAAAGGGCTTGAATTTTGCACATGTGGGTGACCCCGTCAATGCACATGATATCTACAAAACAATGTGAAAATATATTTTTTTTTTTTCAGTTAGCGGATTTGGGAAGGGAGGGATGATCAAGACAAATTTCTCATAACAGAGTGAAAAGTGGAATATTTTTTAGGAGTTTCACTCTACTCGGCTACTAGTTGGTGCGACCAGCAAAGGGCCGCCTTGAGATAGCCCATATTTGCCACTTTTAATCCTCTCTCTGCGGCTACAGGTCGTGGTGGTGTTTGGACTGCCCAATCACCCCTCCAGCCGCAGAAGCAGTCTCGGGCAGTAACTAGTTCCTAGTAACGCGTTCGATAACTAGTTACTTTTTTGTTACTTTTACATGTAACGCGCTACTCCTTAAAGGGATACTTCAACGAAATTTGAAGTATTCGCGTCGTGTTCAAAAATAGGTTGAATATGATCCACAATATCCGTAAATGACAATCGCACGTTTGTATTTTGAGCCTGGTGGCTGTAGTTTTTTGTTATAAACGGCCCATTCTGGCAAGTGCTCGGAGAAGGCCCAGCTTAGAGCACGTGACATCCAACGCAATCGTGACGTAGGTCGTCTCAAGACGAGCAAAGCTACGGCGAGGCTGACGTCGAGAGGATGGCCTAGTCGTTCCAGCCACCGAAGCGGCTGCTTTTGTAAGAATTTCGAGTGACGGGTTGATCTTCTATAATCTTCTAGGGGGACAATAGCGACTTCTGCGACACACAAAAGGGATTCTCGGGAAGAGGGGAGTTCCTCCTTCCCCCTTCTCTCGTCGTGGCCGGAGACGAGACAACCTCCGCCACTAGCTGTCAAGGTTCCTAGACGAGCATTACAAACGAGGCGTTAGCGACATCCACCAGGTGCTCTTTGCTAATCGTTTAATTCGTTTTAAAATTCCTTTTCGAGACTTCTTTAACAAGATATTAGTGTGTTCCATGTGATACTGATCTTTTGAACACATATAGACCAAAAAATGAGCGCCCAAATTTCGTTCTAGTATCCCTTTAATACTGGTAACTTGTAACAGCAGCACGGTTACTTTTTTATTGGGTAACTGTAGCTGTTTAGGCCGTTAATGTTACTTTTTTTTTTTTTTTTTTACTATATAAATTAGAACCCACTGCCGCGGACATGGAGAAATTGCTACCTTGAAGTATTTTTCTGCAAACTTCCCGCTAACAAAAAAAAAAAAAAAGAAGAAGCGTGGCCACACATTAAGCAAACAATAAATTGCCTGGCCTAGCCCACGACCGAGAATGGACAACGGACGGACGAGTCAGCACGAAACCGGGAGATAATGGAGATAAAGGAAGCGGCGCCCGCGGTGATAGGGGCGGCAAACAATGTCTGTTTCACCGACTTTGGCCCACTCTTCTCTTGTGGGGACCATCTGCGGGTGTCGGTGGTCGTGCGATGTCTCCGAGTATTCCGTCTGGGTTGTGTCTGGGATATGTCCGTGCTGTCGTTTTTATACCGTGCCGTTCACCGTTTCCTCATCGTTACTAGTTTTCAGGAAGCCGTCCCCATATTAAGCAGAAAGACGGCGCTGTTTAACGCGACTTCCACAGTTGGCGTTTCGGACACAGACCCCGTGGTGGTCGTCGTACACTCGTAGAGCCCCAGAAGCTGATTGTCTCCTTTCCCTCTTTATTCTTTCGAAGCTGTTTGACCTGCTATGTTAGGCCTGCTTCCGAGTATATCCCATAAGGTAATTACTAATTATGTGACCATCTCTGTCCTAGTTTGTTTCGGAGTGAAAAATAAACCAAAAGGTTCACTGACGCGGGCCGATGACAATTTAAAAAGAACGGTTGGTTCCACTGTGGTTGATTCGAAGTTATAACAATTATTGCAAATACATTATGCAGATCAAAATGCTGAATCGGCGAATGACGCAAAAAAAGAATCACCCTTTGGGTTTAAATTTTTCTAATTTCTCATTTTACCTTCTACTCACTATAGTGTAACAAATAAAATAATATTGTTTTGGCTTGTGATTCCGTGTCCAATTTTTGTACTGCAACGAGAAAGTAACGGCGTTACTGTTTTTTCAGTACCTGTAACGCTTACTTTTTGAAACCGGTAACCGTAACTGTAACAGAGTTACTTTTCCCCCCTTGGTAACTGTAACACTGTTACTTTTTACTGGTAACGTGCCCATGACTGCGCACAAGGCATCCCAGACAGTTGGTGATCTATTTATTTGTTGTTACCCTCTTGTTCTTTTGACATATCAATTGGCAACATTGTTACTTTGCAAAAAAAGACATTAAAAAGTGACAAAATTCAGGGATGCATACTGTTGCGACCGAGGAGTTCCCCAGGCAGCCTCAGGCAGGGCCAGGCGAGGACAGGAACCGCAGGCCGACTCCAGGCAGGGACATCAGGAGACGGGAGGGTGTCTCGCGATAAACTCTGTTTTAATACATATGTACAGAAGTTTCTTGTTCGTCGGAGAGCACACCTTGCGGCCTCTCCTTTGCTCTTTTTATACAGTCGCTGTTGATTTTCCAGCGGTTGGCAGCCAATGATGGCCGAACTGCCAACGAACGTCATGTTCAGGCCCCGCCCCCACTCATCCTCTCGAGCGCGCACACACATACACGCACACACTGCAGCGTCGGACGGGCTTCCCAATCCGGCGCCGGGGCATTCTCGACCTCGATAAGCCGCGCCAGGAGTTTGTGACGAAGGGTCCGCTGTCAGCCTGTCAGACGCTGACCGTGATGGAGATGATCCCCTCATTATGCGGAGTCGTGGCTCGGGAAAGGTTTAGCGGGATAATCTGCAAGTGGCGCCGGACGAAAACTTGAGCCGAACGTACTCAGCCGGAAGTCCCGCCGCCGGCGTCGTCCCCCGGAATCCTCTCCCGGTAGGGCAGCTGGTTCCTGGATGGACTGACCCCCGCAGCCAGAGAGAAGAGTCCGGCTCAGCTCCGCTCCCAGGTGTGGCGGCGTCCACGCGGCGCCGGGCGACGTGTTCTGTCAACAACGGCTCAGACGGCCGGTCGCCGATCCTAAATGCGAAGGCCAAACCCCGCCGGGTAGAAAAGAAGGGGAGGCGAAGGAAGGACGTGACCTTCGCCAAGGCCTATCGCAACAACACCTCCGCCGCCACTGAGCTCATCAGGAGGGCAGCAGTCCCACACTGCTGCGCTGACTCGATGAGTGCCTCGCTTTCTTGGGAGAGGGTCCGGTGATCATCTCCTGCCTTGAGACGTAGGCGAGGGTCGGGTCCAAATCTCTGGAGTGGGGGACCTCAACTCAGGTCACAAGAGGAAGGCGTGGGCGAGACAAACATAGCAAGTCACGATCCCAGTGGCGACAAGTGCTTCGCTTTCCTCCCCCGATCCGCCAGACCAAAAAAAAAAAGACAACCCCCTCCACCTACTACCTAAAATCTCCCTCACTCGACACTCGAGCTCAGGCTGTCAATAAGCCCTTTAAAGTAAACCATACCCTAAACCAGGCAAACAGAAACAAAAGCTATGGTAGCGTGCTTTGACATAAAAACACAATAAAAAAATCAAGATGACCCTTTCCAAGGATTTGAAACAAACAAAAACACTTTACAAATTTGTACAATCCGATCATGGAGCTCGTTCACGTCTTAGGCTTCGATAATCAGCGTTCCTCTTTTAGCTGTGCCCCTTTTTACCTCGCCTCGAAGGCTTACTACCGTGAAGCGAAATAAACTTTAGAGCTTGCTAACACAACGCACTGCGGCTCAACAAAACGTGAAAACGGACTCCCGTGAAAAGGACACATTGCGTACCTTTACGTAACTTACATAGGACATATCCCTATTAAATTCAAACGCGTCCTCCATAAGGCAACCGATACCGAGGATAAAACCGCTTTAAAAGAACTCTACCGCCGACACAACGAACTGAAGCCGAACAACACGCAAAACTCAGACTCCCGAAAAAGAAAAGCTATTCATACCACCTGCCAAGCCGACTTCAGGAAAAGACATTCAAATTAAGCTTTCCCCTTTTCTGGCGGCCTCTGCCTCGTCCGCTTTCACTGGCGAGAACTTGCGCTCTAACCTACACCCAGTCTGTTCTGGGTGCCACTCTCACCAGAAAAGCCCTGGTCCCCAGACTCGAAGGTTTCCTCAAAGCCACAGTCGGAAAGTTCTGACTTGATTTCCGCATCTGACTTAATCTCCCGCTGAAGAACAAGCTGCGAGGCGAGCACGCACTCATAGGACCCGAGGTACTTGGACGAGATTGAGGATTTGTCCAGCAAGGTTCCTGCATTCTGTCGATCATCTTCTCTTCTCGTCGTGGAAGCATGAGACGAATGTGACGGCTTGACTCTCGGCTTCCTTACGCTCCGTGACTCCTCGCAGCCTTCGTTCTTCTCGTCCGAGCGGCTCTGTCTCGTCATTTCCGCATCTAGTGTAGATTTGCTGGTGTCGCCTCCAGCCCCGTTGCTCGCACTTCTGGTCTGGATCGATGGCTCCTTGGGATAGGTGTCCTGGCGTTTGCTTTCTCCCGGCCTCGAAGAGAACTTTCTGGAGTTGCGCGCACTGAGCCTCTTAAAGCGCCGCTGCTTCGAACCTTTTTGCTTTTTCAGCTTTGGCTTCCTAGCGTCACCGCTGTGCTCCTTGCTCCTCCAGCCGCTGTCGGTTGGTGCTTTCTTGGGGTGGATATCTTCACGATTTCCGTCTCCCAGCCCAGACGACGGCTTTCTCTTTCTGGAGTTGCTCCTCTTCAGCTTCTGGTGACGTTGTTGATTGGATGGGGCCGGGCCGGATTGGAGGGCACCGACCCTGCGCAGCCTTCTCTTCTTGGGTCTCTTTTGAGTGAACGGCCCGCTCATTTCGGCGCCTGAATTGTCGCCATCAGACTTGCCGTGCCATGATCGGGATGACCTCTCGGACCGCCTGCGCTTCGGATCTTCTCGCTTGCCCAGACTTAACTCTTCCTTGTCGCAGCCAAGCCCCTTGCTTTCGCAGCCGCTGTCCGTCAATACTTCCTTGGTATGAGTATCCGCGGGATTTCTGTGTCCCAGTCTCGACAACCGCTCCCTTCTGCGAGACTCGCCTTCGCCAGCTTTCCAAAAATGCCCTTCATCAGAAATGTCCGCACCAGGACGGAGAACGCTGATCTCGGGCTGCATCCTCCTCCTATGTCTTTTCCGTCTGGATGGACACCCGATGTCGTTCTGCAATGGAGACGAGGTTTTCGAGGGACCCTGCTCCGGATTTTTCTCATCCAGCCTGGTTCTCTCCGCGCTCCCCTTGGATCCCTTTCTCTTGCAGCCGCCGCCGGCTGATGGATCCTTGGGATGAGTGCCTCCGCGCTTCCCCCTTTCCGGCCTGGACGACTTCTGCTTCTGGCTCGACGCGTCGCGCCTCTGTTGACGTTGCTGATCAGAATCGTTCGGTGCAGGACGGAAAACGCTGACCCTGCGCTGCCTCCTCTTCTGTTCCTTCTTTCCAGAAGGACGGCTTGAACCAAACGCTTTTTCCGAGCACCCCTGACTCTGGTCTCGCTCGTCCAGCCCCGGCTTGGTTTTAGAGTTCCACGGGGGACGACCAGGACGACCCACTTCCTGCTCCGCCTCCCCATCCGCTGACTTCTCCACGTTGTTTTCCTCGAGTTGGATAGACTTCCGCGGCGGCATCACCATGCTGGCCTTGTCTTCGTCCCCCAGGAAGCAGACGTCAGATGCTTGAGAGGCCTCTTCCCTTCTTTTGGCGGGATCCCCTCCAACTTCCAGCGCTTCAGGTCTGGAGTCGGCGTTGTGCGGAACGGCGTCGGTAGTCCCGTCGGCACAAAGACCCTGGTCGTCGGTTAAATTGAACCCTTCCTCTTCAACCTTTTCTTTCTGACCCACCGTCTCTGCCGCTACCTGACGCGTTCTAGCTCCGCTTGGTGCAACCGCTCTTTCCCTCCTGGACACAAGGTCTTTTTCTCGTGGCTTCGGATCACCCTCGTACGTGAACCAGTGAGGAAATGTCGCTGCTAGGTACTTCGAGTCTGTGACCTCTACTACTACCGTTCTTCTTTGAGACCGAACTTCCTGCATCAACGTTTCAATCTCGAGCCTTTTCTCCGCCAATTCACGAGCCCGCTTCTCGCGTTCACGTTCGCGTTTTTCGTCCCGCTCCCGTTCAGCCTTCGCTCTTTCGTTCAGCTCCCGAATCAGCTCCCAAGCCTCCTGAAGCTCTACGTCGGACACTTCCTTTTCGCGAAGTAGCTCCATGATCGGCTTCCTTCGCTTTGCCTGCCCCACGCTTATACCAAGCTCCTCGCATACCGCCACCAACTCAGGAATGCGTAGCTTACTGACTTCCATGATCCCGAGTGTCGCAATCTCCCTCCCCTATCTAACTCAGACAGCTTGAACTTCGCGTTTTCTGAGCCGAAAGGGCAGCCTTCTACTCGCGTACCTAACACTGAGCAAAAGGTCTTGCAAATCAAGGGAAAATTGCAAAGCACTCACCCCTACCAGGAACCATGAGCAGGCACGCCATCCCGCCGCTGCCAACCAGTTGTTGCGACCGAGGGGTTCCCCAGGCAGCCTCAGGCAGGGCCAGGCGAGGACAGGAACCGCAGGCCGACTCCAGGCAGGGACATCAGGAGACGGGAGGGTGTCTCGCGATAAACTCTGTTTTAATACATGTGTACAGAAGTTTCTTGTTCGTCGGAGAGCACACCTTGCGGCCTCTCGTTTGCTCTTTTTATACAGTCGCTGTTGATTTTCCAGCGGTTGGCAGCCAATGATGGCCGAACTGCCAACGAACGTCATGTTCAGGCCCCGCCCCCACTCATCCTCTCGAGCGCGCACACACATACACGCACACACTGCAGCGTCGGACGGGCTTCCCAATCCGGCGCCGGGGCATTCTCGACCTCGATAAGCCGCGCCAGGAGTTTGTGACGAAGGGTCCGCTGTCAGCCCACAGCCCGTCAGACGCTGACCGTGATGGAGATGATCCCCTCATTATGCGGAGTCGTGGCTCGGGAAAGGTTTAGCGGGATAATCCGCAAGTGGCGCCGGACGAAAACTTGAGCCGAACGTACTCAGCCGGAAGTCCCGCCGCCGGCGTCGTCCCCCGGAATCCTCTCCCGGTAGGGCAGCTGGTTCCTGGATGGACTGACCCCCGCAGCCAGAGAGAAGAGTCCGGCTCAGCTCCGCTCCCAGGTGTGGCGGCGTCCACGCGGCGCCGGGCGACGTGTTCTGTCAACAACGGCTCAGACGGCCGGTCGCCGATCCTAAATGCGAAGGCCAAACCCCGCCGGGTAGAAAAGAAGGGGAGGCGAAGGAAGGACGTGACCTTCGCCAAGGCCTATCGCAACAATACATTGAAGTCAACTATTGTACGTTAATTGGAAATTAGCAGAGAAATGTACTCCAAGTGAAGGAGAAGTACCGCATGCTCCTAAATCATATTCGAGAAAAAGTGCAAGTACTTCCCTACACTGGAAAATAAAAGTTGAAATCGTAGCACAAAAAGTAATATTTTATTTGTTTACCAAGTTCAGAAGAAAAACAAGGCGTCAGCTAGTCAATAAGCCGATCACGAATAACACTTACAAACGATCCGATGCCCTGTCGAGAAGTACAAAATCAAGTTTTTGGATACCGTATTAGGAATTTTCATGCATAAGCATAACGCGTCGTAAACTAGACCTTCGCAGGGTAGTTTCTCGGTCCGAAAATGGTGCTGCCGACGCGAACGTTGGTGCTACCCATACGCACAGCCTCTTCGTAGTCCGCAGACATTCCCATGCTGAGCTCCACGGCGCCGACGTCCAAGTTGAGTTCTTTGCAGAGCTCTTCCCTAGACTTAAGCAGGCTCACAAAGTCCGGGTTGGGACCGGCGGTGGCGTCGTACTCCGCCATACCAATCGTCATTAAACCGGAGAACTTAAGGTTCGGACACTCCTTCAAAACGAATTCTACGAGCGAAGCGGCTTCCTTAGGTTCAACTCCGTTCTTCTGCTCTTCGCCGCTGGTATTTACTTGCACCATCACGTTCAACGGAGGCAGGCCGTTCAAAGCCCAGCAACTGTTCAAAGCCATAGCCGTTTTCGACGATTCCAATGTCTCCACCATAAACAAGTTTGGAACCTTCGCGAGCTTGGCGACTTTGTTGCGCTGCAGACGACCGATGAAATGCCACTTGATCTCGGGGCAGGCAGTCTGAATTTCCGGACTGTTCGCTTTCTCTTCCAACTCCTGGATGTAGTTCTCACCGAAGTGGCGTTGCCCTTCTTCGTAGGCTGCGATCAGCAGTTCAGCTGGCTTGGTTTTGCTCACCGCGACGAGACGAGCCGGCGGGCCGGAGCGCTCCTTCGAAGCCGCGATGACTTTTTCTCGAACGAGCTGCAAAGCCTTTGCAATTTCCACTTCGGCCATGATCCTTCGCATACCCTCCAAAAGTGACCCAAGCGTCTAGACAGTCAGCTTCGCGGAGATTATTGCGCTATTCGTATCTTTACTGTTTTTGTTTTCAGCCGACCCGAGATACTGCCCGATACCGTGGCCCCGTGGCTGGCTGGCCCGTCAGATTTTTCTGCCGCCAGCAGGACGCCATTGAACCTGATATCGCTCGCGATTAAATTTCGCGATAAGTGCCAAAAGTCTACAACTTTAAAAAAAAAAAAAAAACTATCGTTGAGAAATATATGAAAAATGAAAATACTAACTGAAATGACAGCAAAGTGTAACTTAATACCCAGCTTAGAAATATTGAGCGATATTTGCCATTGGTTACGTGAGTGTCGTCTGCGCGTGTTTTTCTTCGGAGCAGAGGAGGCGCCTTGTCGCGATCTTTTTCTCGCATTTCGTATGTTTTGCTCGTTCAAGAAATGTTGCCTTCCAGCAGCACTTCCTTGTTTGCCACGCATCAGGCACTGGGGTACCATTTTATTGTGTTAGATATGAGTAATCCGCGTTGAGACGATCTGAAAACTGGTGTGTCAAGCTCGCGGTGATCCGAACGGTGATAAGCGGCAGGCTGGATCATCTACCAAACCTGGAAACCACAGGTAAAAATATTGTTTCGCAACATGGACACCTTCCCGCGATGCACACTGAAAACGATCATGTTTCGAGCCGTGTCTCTGAGCATTCGTTGGGTTGCTCTCCTGACTATAAACAGTCAGAGTTTACACTACCTGTCGAAGCGGAACTTGTTTTTTTTTTTTTAAATCGGCTTCAACCCGATATACTCGCGGCTTTGGAATCGACTGCAACCCGGTACACTCGCCTTGTAACCTCGAAATAGCAACTGACGTGTTTATTTTTGCGCCTGTTTATAAATGTGAGGAGGCACGCGTTCACGGGCCTCTTGCTGTGCTATGTAACGCCATCTCGAAACGACCGGCGTGGTTACTTTTCTCTGTGTATCTGTGTTCGCTATGTTGTTTCTTGTCTGGCGCATTGGGCGCAGCCAGTGGGGAAAACGCCTTGTAGAGCGATAAGTAAAACGCGTGCGAGACTCCTATTTCGCTCGTGTCTCGTTTCGCGATAGCGGAGCCTAGGAGACTGGCTTGGCTTTTGAGTTGTACGGGAGTGCCCGTGTACATTGCTTCTTTTATCGCCTCACCCGCAGCATGTCCACGAGCGAGGCCCAGAAGGAGTATACGCCGAAGTTTCTGACCCCGCCCGTGACACCCAAAAAGGGCATCGCGTACCAGGAGAACAGACTCAGGCAGGGCTTCAGCCCCAGTCTGTTCCTCCAGAATTTCAACTTCCCTCTCCCATTCCGCAAGAAGAAGCCCAAGGTAAGCACTGAGCTTACTCCGCATGCCGTATTGTAATCATGACAACGTTGAGGGGATGTCGCACCAGGCAACGGCGGTGCCTCAATCTGAGCCCTGGGCCTTGGTACCACAAAGGTGGCATCTCTCTACTTTGACTGGGCTACCTCCTTGGTGCCTGTTGCTTCGACCCCTGTGAGCAACAGCACCACCATACTCCTGGGGCTCTTTTGTGCTATATGCACCGATCAAACGGCGTGCCAGATCCCCATGGCTCGCTGCTGACCCACCTCAACGTAATCTGGACATCTTCAAATCTAACTGCCATCCTCTGCAATAACAGCAATCCATCTCGTTGTCATCTTTCATGTATATAGGGCTACTCATCTCATTGTCATGTTCATTAGACACGGCATCACGGGCCTCCAAGTTACGGGCTGTTACCTTTCCATGGTGCCGCAGCTCTCCAGAACCAGATATAGATATTATTATTATTATTTTTATTATGTCATGCTTGTTGAACCCACAGTATGATATGACATTCTTAAAGATTATTTGATATAACAAAGTGGACATGTACGGCAGCTTATGTCATTACTCCTCACAAACTTACGAGTGTGAGTGTGACAGACCAGCTTGGCTTGTCTTTTAGTTGCTCCAAGGCAAAGCCCTGGCCTACGAATCCCCAGATGGCCGGTTCGAATCTTGATTGAAGTGCCCACATTTCGACAAAGGCTTAAAGGAGCTGTGCAACAATGTCAGAGCTTTGCTTAAATAATTGTGGAAGTTGATGCCTGACACTTCTGAAGTGAATTACAGAAAACAGATTTTGCCTGGAAACCCTAGTTTTTATTTAAAAAAATAAAAAAAGATCCGGGCTTTTGCTACCTCTCAACTCGTACATCGTCTTCCGGGTCACGTGCGCAGTGACGTCGATGGGGTAGGTGCGGGGTTCCGGTAAAGTTCTCTCTCTAGAGCCATCAGTGAGCAGCAAGAGCTCATCCGCTCGCGACCGTGTGACCACGTGCTGGCGAGCGCAGTGCGAACAATATGGTGAAAGAAGGAAAGTCTCATCCGGGTCCGGCCATACCCGTCCGGCCCTGTCTCCCTCCGCCTTCTGGCGGCTGTTCGCGGTAGCAGATAGAGCTGACGGTTTTATGGACCTAGGATAGATGGCATCACTAAACTTCCATATAATAAAAGTTTTGTCGATGATACCAGGTTTTTGACGCATTTATATTTATGTTGGAATGACAAGATTTATAGGAAAGTTACTTTTTATCGAGCAGGTATTCGCACAACTTGCTATCTTTCTAACCCCCATCGACCCCCATCGACCCCCATTGACACCATGCCGCGTGTTTCTCATGGCCGCCGCTCGCGGCTGCAGGTCGGGGAATATTCTAATTTTTGCCTGGCTATTACGTGGCGGAATCGCAACATTTCGATGAATGGAGGTGTGCTTTCTATCATTTGTGTCAAGGTGAATAATGTCAAAAGTAGAAGATGCCAATTCTTTCAATGTTAAAATCGTTGCACAGCTCCCTTAACGTGGAGAAGGTGCCATGTAACCGAAATCTCTGTTGCACATCAGAATTTCCTTTAGGTGGTCTAAATAATCCTCAGTCCTTCATTGCGGTGTTCCAAATGCCCTTAATTAATTTGGCAGGTAACCCCCCTCCAAGTTTGTCTTGTCCATGTCCCTGCTTGAAGCGCAAGTTGTGAACACAAATTCGTAGCTTGTGCACACGTGTGGAGGCATCACCTTCCATAATAACTTGTGTTCACAGCTTTCATAGGTAGAAAGAAAATGTGCCATGGCTCTGAGAAGATTAGCATCATCTGGTTGTTTGGCAGTTTTACAAACTGCAATCCTACGTTTTCGCAAATGCTTGTCCTCTTTCATCCAACAGCAAAACTCAAACACCAGCGGCTTTCCAACACCATATCGGACACTGTATCACCCAAGGATTGCACGGCCAAAAACATTCCGACGGTCGGAGTTCATTGAGCTTGCCAATTTCGGAGTGGTGGAAATCGAGCCGACGGAGAGTGGAATCGGCCATAACTTTGAGCCAGTGCAGTTCAAGAATCCAACCTGGTGTGACCGGTGCGGAGACTTTGTCTGGGGGGCCTGCTCATCCCAACAGTGCCTCCAATGCCTGAGTAAGCGATTTCTGAATTTATTGACCCCAATTGTCAGCCATTGTTATTTTTTTTTAACGTCTTGTTTTTCAATTACACAGGTTGGAAATGTGTTTGAAGAAATTAAGAAATTTAATGTGAAAGTTGAAGAGCTGTGAAACATAGCAAAAATTTGACACAGGGTAGTATTTTCGAGACTCGCTCGTTGCTAATACTCTATCGGCCTTGCTGGTTGTACACCATTGTCTAGGAAAGTCCCTTTATAGTGTATAGGGTGGGTATTCTTTATTTGTATCAGATGTCTTGCCCTAACTTACCTGCTAGTTTAAGGACCATGCTTTTCTCTTTCAGACTGCAGTTTCACGTGCCACCTCAGGTGTCAAGACCTTGTCACACTAGACTGCAAAGGTCGGGGTGAGATGGAGACAAAAGACTTGAACACTCCATCCTCAGGATCATCTGATGAGCAAAAAAATGGGCAAAATGTTAGTTTTTCCTTGTAGCTTTGTCACTCTTGCGTTGTTATTTTCGATTTAAGTATACTTCACTAACACAGGATTCTCAAACCCCAAACAGGGGCGTTTATCTCCTCTGTTTCCTGAGGATCTGCCAAAGGATGAGCTGTTGTCTAGAATCACCAGCTACAATCATCAGGATCCAGGGCTTGAGATGATTCTGGTGAGATTCTTGTGGGTATCACAATTCTTGTTGAGGGCACTGAAAGGACTGGAATTAAAATGTGATAGGAGCATGCTATAAACCATGAAAATTCGAGCCTGGAAACTGTTGTACAGGCCGACAGTGGTAGAGATTGAAATGGAAAACGAGTTCATATGTCAGTTAACTTATTCAGACTATATTGAAAATTGTAAGCAGCTTTTTAAAGCTCGTATACATGTGCTGTTGGGAACAATATAAACACTCGTTAACCATTGGGCTTGTCTGCCATACCTATGGCTGCTTCGAGCAAAGTACAATTGGCCTAGTGTCACCATCTAATGCGAGTAGAAAACAATAAAATCTGCCACTACATACTGACAGAAGGTAGTAAGAAGTAAAATGAAGACGACAACGTTGTGACAGTTGCATGCACGGCCATCACACACCACACCCTAGGCACGGGTTGGAGCCATTATATTATTACGGTATTCGTTTGGATTCACATTCACCCTCTTTGCCGATAATGGGAAGCCCATTCTAACAGTTTTGACAACTTGACTAACTTCATTTGGCAAAGAAGGACGCTCGGTGATGGTGACAGTGTATGTTACAAATAGGAAGCAATTTGAGGATTACCATTCTTGCATGCACAAATAATAGTGAAAGTTTGTAGAGGAGGGGCACTATCCTTGCAAGGAGTGTATTTTGCTTATCCCTGAATGGGGATGTTCATTTCAGCAAGAAGATGGGTCCGTACGTGGTTTTGTGCGGGTGCGCATGAATCTAATGCGCCCGATCAACGTTCTGGCTGGGACCAGGCCGCCGTCCATTTACAACATCCTTAAAGAAGAGGAGGATAGCGGCAGGAAGACGCTGACATCTTTTTACCTGCCCAAGGACACCATCAAAGCCCTGCACATTACAAGGTTAATGGCATATTTGAGTTTAGAGTAGAATTTGCTGTGACACTACCTCAAAGGCTTTTATTGCAACAGCATATTTATACACTTGAAAGCTGGGGTCAGGAAGCAACCTGCTTGCATAGGTAATCTTGTTGGCACCTCTAGTGGTGTGAGCTGCCGCCAACGGTGGATGAAACATGAAAAATGACCCGAGGCCCATTCTTCTGGTAGAAGGCTTGTTTGCATAAAGGAGTGAAGAAACTCTTTGTTAGTGACCATACAGTAGATACATCCCACTTCGTAGATGGAGAGGAAATCTCTCTCTTCTTATGACCAAACTTCATATTTTCTTGATTGCCCTAACAGTGAGTCTGAGTACCACAAACCTCATAGTCTGGTCTTCTTAATTCCTATATGCGCAAACCGTAAGACACGACACGTGCACCCACGTTGCAAGAAGTGCCCACTTTCTACGTTTGAAACATGCAAAATACAGTTAAAGGACACGTGAAAAATCCTTGCTGGCAAGCTTCACCAAGCTAACCAAGGAGCTCCACCACGTCAACTGCCTCTTCAACAAGCTAGTGCAGTGCAGTGAAGCATTACGCACATGCACCAGTGCAAAGCGGTAAAGCTAGGGGTTCTGCCAGACCTACATATCACCCCGTACCGTTTTGCCAGATCATACAAAAGCCTACCATGCTGCTTCTGCTTAGAAGAATGGATAGTTGGGCGAGTTGGGCATGCTGCTTCTGCTTTTTTCTTCAAACCTAACAAGGGAGCATCCACATCTTTTTGCGATCATCTCCAGCTGTTGTGTGGATGTTTGCTTGGTACTTTCGGTAGACTGTAAAAATAGTGCTGTTCTCGAAGTGTAAAGTCTTACTCAATTTTTAATATGAGGTCAAACTTTTGAACATTTGTGTGCCTCTTTTTTTTTTGTTTGTTCCCCCGTCCTTTGTTTTAATGCATGTCGCATAACTACCAGCAATTTTATATTCATGGGCGTCTTTGGCGATGTGAGTCCAATACAGCCACATGCTCACTTCAGAAAATAGTCCCACATTATTATTATTCTTAAGCTTGATCACTGAATGACCAGATCATACACGTTTTTTTTCCAAATGGGCAGTTAGTTTTCGTTGAATACACTCATTCAGTATAATGTGAGATATGGCTGGTGGCAAGGAAAGCCAGGAAAATTTTGGTGCACTGGAAAAAAGTGGAGATGCGCTTCATGGTTTGTTCAGAATGTCTCTACAGAATATTTTGCAGTAACAAAATTCCTGGACCGAGGTTAGCTGATTTGCGAAGTATTCACTGTTACAAAGTTTTTAATTTGCTCTATAGATTTTTGTATTCTTTTTTGTAATTAGGGGGTTTCAGCAGATCATTCCGATAACGCCGATAGCAATAAACAACAACAATATGATGCATGTGCAAAGGTGCTTTCGGAATATTGGGTATCATTATTGAAACAATCTGCTTAAGCTCCCTATTATAAATGAGTCTGTGCAAGAAATTGTTTACAGTACTGAAATTAAGGCCTCAAGAACACTTTAAATATATTTTTAAATGAATTTCTAGTGTACTAACATGCTATTGTCTGTTGCATAAAAATTTCTGTTACTGCATGCCTCCTGGGGTATTCCAACTGTTTTGTATAGGGACTACTTGCTCATTTTTTCTAAGCCGTTGCTTTAACTTTTTGTTCTATTAAATTCTTAATTATAGGCTGTATTATTCTTGCAGCGAATACACTGCCCGAGAGTTGATAGTTGCCTTGCTGAAGAAGTTCAAGGTGGCAGACAATCCTCACAAGTTTGCACTTTACGAAAGCTGCCTTGACGAGGAGTCAAAAGAAGGTAGGAAGAATTCAATCAGTTCATGAGAATGTTCAGATCCCCTGCTTTCTGTACCATTCTTTGCTCTGCAGTTGCTTTGTTTTTGTGTTTAGCGATATAGTCCAATCTTTTGTAGCTTTCTTTGACACTGATAGGAATTTATATTTATTGGTACAGGTAAGTGGTTGAATTCTTTTGTGTATCCCAGTAGCAACAGGCCTACTCCTTGTTCACAGCTTTACTGGCATGTAGGAAGCACTGACATGTAGACAGATTTTCTTTTGTAATTAGCTATGCAACATGCCGTGCTTCCTAAAATATCAAGCACTCATTTGTCACCTGCCAAAAGTATCAGTTACAAGGTTGGCACATAGGTAGTTTAGCCCGATCCTGCAGTACGAAACACTTCGTCCAGATTGCGAGCTAAAGACATACTTTTTCTGTAAGGCTCGTCAAGATATCGGGCACTGGAGAAAATCAGCCATCTGCATTACGTTCTTATTTCGAACTCTTTTTGTTCACATTCTGTTGTGATTCGAAGAGCTCTCAAAAAAAAAGAGGGCGCATCTCCACAGGGTTGAATGATGTTGATTGGGGCAAAGCTCTGGTGGTGCTGATGATACTGATTTTATTGTTCATAGGTAGTGCTGATGGTGCTGATTTTTTTTTATTGCTCATAGGTATTGCTCAGTTCCGGGTTGCCCTTCGACTTCATTATTACTGCTTTATGGTCGGTGAAATGCAGAGCCAGTGGTTCTTCTAGCGGATCAGCTTGGATCCGCTAGAAGCCGTGGGAATGCATCTCCACCGCTTAAGTCAACGGTCCACGTCAAAAAGAGAATGTGTGGTATGGATTGTGGCTATATACGCAGTTGAGCATTTGACCGCAGCACCCTCTCGTCTATAAACGTTGAGCCAATGCATGCAAAGTTTTAACGCGATTATATACGCATTTGACCGCAGCGCCCACTCCTGTATAGACGTTGAGCGGCTACATGCAATGTTGGAGTGTAGCGTAGTGGTTAAGACGTCTGCCTCGTAAGCAAGTGGTCCTAAGTTCAAACCCCCGTGCGGGCGTACATTTTCTTTTTTTAAAAGTGGGTCGATCCTGGAGGCAGTGCAATCGATGTGAGCACGGACGCCGGACAAGGCTAGACCCTAAGGAACTTTGCCCCTAATAATAAGGAAAAAGGCCGAGGCGGCCTGCTGAAAAGACGAGGTCTCACGTGCTGAAGTGGTGAGGCGAGGACCGGCGGATCTCAAGGGCAGGAAAGCCCCGCAAGGGAAGACACATCAGCTAGTCTACTTTTAATTATACTGTTTATGTAACGGTAAACAACATGGGGGATCGAACGTCCCGGGGCCATTGGCCTGAAGGCATGGGCCTGATGGTGGCTAGTGGTGCCACCTGGCTACAGTAGATCCCTGTGGCAGTTGGTGGTGCCGTCTATGTAGCATGGAGAACTTAAATGAGAAAAATTGAAATACAACACATTCCACCTATTAAAAAGCATGACAAAAGACTCCAAGTATGCACCTGATCGTGATACACTGCCTTCTTCTTCCACACGACAAAGTCCGTCTGCTATGGTCACTGTCACCATGGCAGCAAACCATCTTCATGGATGAACGTGCAAGTGCAGCGTTTAAAGCGGACAACATCTTCCGAATACCATCTGCTAAAGTGAATGCGGTGACGCTAGCCAAAGTCGGACACGCCATTGTGGAAGTTGATGCTGAGAGTGGAAAGTAGTTGCCCAAGGAACCTTTGGCGGTTTCGATGAGGCTTGGTGCACGCTCGGGCCTGAGATTATAATTATAATTTTCCTTGAGCGGAGTGAAGCGAGAAGTCTATGCCTAGCGCAGTCTGCTTGGAAGCCTAACTTGGAGCCCAAGCTAGCATTGGTTGCAGACGTCATTTGGAAAATGGCATAACTGTAGCTGTCTTCAGATGTTGCGTTCGCGTGTGCATCCGTTGACATTCGGCGACCCTAGCAGACATACTACATTGTGTGGAAGGAGACAGTGGTGTGGTGAGATCAGGTGCATACACGGGCTCCTTTGCCATGCTTTTCAATGGGCAGAACATGAACAAAGAGTTTGAAAGAAGGACTTAACGCTGACGGCTAATTTTCTCCAGCACCTAATATTTTGACAAGCCTTACGCGAAAAGCATATTTTTTTTATTTTGGCCATCTGGTGGCTGCTTTTTTTCCTGGAACCTGGGGCTAAAGTATCAAACTGCCGAAAAGTTTGGCTGTGGCTTACATCATCTTTGCAAGTCACAAGGAATAAACTTATAAACTGAACTAAAGCATCAATTGAAAATGCAGTCGAATCGCGTTAATTAAAACTCTTAATTCAAATTTGTGAATAATCCAAACTAACATGCACGTCCCATCCTATGCGTTGATGGGAGGAAACTCCCAGTAATTCATACTTTGCTTTATTCAAACAAATTTTAGATCCCCTTTGAGTTTGAATTAACGAGATTTGACTGTATAAACAAAAGAAAGCTGAAGGCTTTCTGAGTAGCGTCCCCCAAAACTAGCAAATCAATTGAAAAAATAAAAAAATTGTGTAGTAAATTGCTGGGCAATTGTGTTACGTGTGAAACATTCCGATATCGCTCCGGAGCGTTACCAGGTCCGGCGCCTGCGCTCATAGCGCTCTTTGTTAGATTACTTGACACGTGGCATTTTACGCACGAAAGAATACACAAATAGGACGGAGCACAGAACATGACATCTTTCAGCTAGCAAAAACAAGATTAATTAATATGAGCTTGATGGCAGTTCCTGGAGTGAAGGTACTGGCACTAGTAGGGTTTTAAAGGGATACTTCAACGAAAGTATACCCGTCGTGTTCAGAAACAGGCTGAATATGTTCCACAATATCCGTAAATGGCAATCCCGCATTTGTATCTTGAGCCTGATGGCTGTATTTTTCGTTATAAATGGCCCACTATGGCAGGCGCTTGGAGAGCAGCCAGCGGAGATCACGTGACATCTGGCGCAATCGTGACATATATTGTCTCGTGACGAGCAAAGCTATGGCGAGGCTGACTTCCACAGGATTCCTAGCCATTCCAGCCACCGAAGCGGCTGAAGCACGTCAGCAATCGGGCCACTGCAACTAACCCCAAAGCTACTTTTGTATGAGTTTTGAGTGACGGGTTAATCGTCTTTAATCTTGTCGAGGGACAAAGCGACGTCTGGATGATAAATACAAGCTTTACTGTCAGCTTTAGAGTGTGGATGGTGCGTCCATCGCGGTTCTCGGTCCAGGAACAAGTGCCCGAGCTCTCACTAGCACGCGATTGTCACGAGGCTCGCGGCATCGGCTGCTTAGTCCACCTGCCGGTGGCGCCGGTACATAACACCTCTTCCCCCTCAGATGTAGCTCCCATAGCGTTCTGGAGGGTGCCTATTTCTTGGAGGTTGCTCCCTTCTTCCGCTTCCGGCGCCTGTCGTATGTTCCGGCGTCGTCTCGGAATTATCTTGAAATGACGATCTCTCGGTAGTGTGATCCTGTTGAGAGTCCGAAACAGGAGCAGGAACAGACCACTCAGCCGATGGAGTCGATGTCGTAAATCGACGCCTTATTTGATCCACGTAGCGGCGGGTTGATCCAGTTGCTGTCTCTACCAGCCAGGAGCGAATTCCAAGTCTTTTGGTCAACTTTCCTTGGATCCACTTGGGGGTTCCTTTGAAGTTTAGGACATAGACTGCCTGTCCCTCTTGAAATACCCTGGACGGCGGTGTCTTTTCCATATCTCGTTCCTTGTGACTACTTTCTCGACGAGGAAGGAGTCTACTGATGTTAGTAGCAAGCTCCCTGTTGAACATCAAAAATGCTGGTGTTTTTCCTGTCGAGCTGCAAACTGAGTTGTGTTGTTTGTACAGGAATCTAGCAATTCTCAGTGAGAGCGATCCCGTTTTCTCTCTTGACAAACTTTGCTTAAGTTCGTAAACCATGCGCTCGGCTTGGCCGTTTGTCGCTGGATGGTACGGAGCGCTGGTCACAAACTTCAAGCCATTCTTTTCATAAAAGTCTGTTATCTCCTTCGATACGAAGACGCTTCCGTTGTCAGAAACAATCTTGCGAGGCAGTCCAAAAGTTGCGAACATACCTCGGACTTCTTTGATGACCGCTGCAGATGTGGCACTAGTCATGCTTCGCACTTCTAGCCACTTCGTGTAGGCATCTACAACGACAAGGAACATGTTTCCTTCCAGAGGGCCTGCAAAGTCCAAATGCAGCGTGTCCCAAGGAAGTGATGCGTGATCCCACGTAGGAAGCGGTGCCTTGCTTGGTATCTTCCTGGACTCTTGGCAGATGGGGCAGCTGCCAACAGCGTCCTCTATGTCGCGGTCGATGCCAGGCCACCACACATAGCTGCGTGCAGATGACTTCATGGCAACAATTCCCTTGTGTCCAGCATGCACTAAATTCATGGCTTCAGGACGTGCCAAGGCTGGTATGACCACCCGGGATCCCCATATGACACATCCGCTTTGAGTGGACGTCTCTGCGCCTTTTTTTCTGTACGCGGTAAAGTCCTTCTCCGTGAGCTCATGAAGCTTGCCTTGCTGCACAGCCTCGTAGACGCGGGACAGAATCGGATCCGCGCATGTCATGGCTGCTATCTTCTCTGCTGTCAGCGGAGAACTTGTCAAGGCTTCAATCATCAGGACGTCTCCTGGTGAGCAAGGCTCGTCGTCACTGTCAGGTAGGGGCAGACGGCTTAGAACATCCGCGTTCTGGTGTCGTTTTCCAGGCCTGTACACGAGTTTGTAATCGTACGCCAATAGTTTGACGCACCATCGCCGCATTCGGGGTGACAAGACTTGTGGTACCGGCTTCTGCGGTCCCAAGATGCCAAGCAGTGGTTGGTGATCGGTGATAATAACGACACTTCGTCCGGTGATGTATTGGTGAAAGTGCATCGCCCCAAACACCACTGCTAATCCTTCTCGATCAAGCTGTGAGTAATTTTTCTCGGCATCCCCTAGAGTTCTTGACGCGAATGCGATTGGAGCTTCCCTGCCCTCGTGGTCAACCTGCGCAAGAACTGTGCCGACGCCATATGGTGACGCATCACAGGACAGAAGCAGTGGTTTTGACTCATCGTAGTGAGCCGACGTTGTCTTGCGGAGTACCAACTCTTTCAACTTCCGGAAAGCGAGGGCATGGCGCTCTTCCCAGTGCCAAGGAACGTTTTTGGCTAGTAGTCTGTAGAGATCGCAGGCTACAGTCGCTCGGTTTTCTAAGAACCTGTCGTAGAATGCGAGCATTCCGAGGAACGACTGCAGCGTGGCTTTTGACGTAGGTTCTGGCAACTCCCTGAACGCCTTGATCTTGTCGTTGGTTGGATGAACACCAACCGCATCGATCGTGTGGCCCAGGTAAGTGACCTCAGGAACGCCAAATAGGCACTTCTCACGGTTTGCTCGCAGGCCAGCTTCTTGGAGTCTTGACAGGACAAGGTTCAGGCGCTGGGCGTGTTCCGCAGTTGTGGCACCGCTGACAATGATGTCGTCCAGATACACGCTGACACCGGCTATCCCTGCAAGTGTTGTCTCCATGCATTTCTGGAAAATGGCTGGTGCTGCCGAGACGCCGAAAGGAAGTCGCTTGAGACGATAAAGGCCCTTTATCGTGTTGATGGTAAGAACGTCAGCTGTGTTCTCGGTGACTCGTAACTGCTGGTATGCTTGAGCCAGGTCGATGGTGGAGAAAATTCTCCCTCCCCGCAGCTTTGCGAGCACCTCTGTCACTGTCGGCAGTGGATATGACGCCTTGAGCGTCACAGCGTTGACGGTGCTCCGGTAGTCACCACAAAGTCTGATGCTGCCGTTTTTCTTCCTTACCACTACAACGGGTGTTGCCCAATTCGAGTGCTGAGTCTGTTCAAGGATGCCTTGTTCCGTGAGACGTTGCAGCTCGGCTTCCACCGCTGGTTTGAGCGCGAATGGCACAGTGCGAGCTCGTAGAAACTTGGGTGACGCGTTGTCTTCCAGTTCTAGGCTTACCGCTGGTCCGTTGTAGCCGTTCAGGTTTCCGTCAAAAACTGACCCGTACCTTTCGATGGTGGCTGTCAGGCTGCCGTCCAACACCACCTGGTGCACGCCGCTGAGGCCAATTCCCAGGGCTGCAAACCAGTTCCGCCCAAGAAGGTTACATCCGGGGTGCTTCATCACAAGAAGAGGCAAATTCACTTTCAGTTTCTTGAACTGGACCATGACGTGAATTGTTCCCAGAGATTCTATGCCTTCCCCAGACCAGGTACGCAGAGCGATGTTATCGTCTGTAAATTCCGGAGGGTTCCTCGGCCACGCTGCTCGGAACGTTTGTTCGCTGATCAAAGAAAACGCCGCTCCCGAGTCCACCTCAAATCTGAGAGGAACACCCTGAACCTCCAGGCTTATCATAACCTTCTCTGCCGGCTCCCGCCGCGGTGTTACGGCGTACAAGTCACCCAGCGTGCCTGACGGTTCTGTAAAGGGGCCATGATTTTCCTGTGGTTCGAGTGCCTGTACGGAGTTTTGGCTGTTTTTCTTTCTCTTGAAGCAAGCTTTCGCGATGTGTTCCGTCTTTTTGCAGTACCGACACTGCGATGTTCGGAACTTGCAAGAACTAGGACTGTGGAGTTCTTCGCAGCGATAGCAGGGCGTGGACGATGGCGTCGTCTTCTCCTGGCGACGATGCGCCGGACGCGTTTTTTCCGCTTTGTTTATTTCTTGAAAATCTGCTTTTATTTGCCGCTGGTGGTCCTTGGCGCTCTCGGCTCGTACGGCAATGTCGAACGCCTTGAGAAACGTAAGGTCCCGCTCCGCAAATAGCCGCTGCTGGAGATTTTCATTTTGAAGACCGCAAACAAAACGATCGCGCAACATTATGTCCATGGGTAACATCGTCGCGTTGCTGGAAACCGCTGTTGTGACCGTGCTGACCGTGCCGTCGGCTGCCCCAGCAGCTAGCGCTGAGACGGAAAGACTAGCTGTGCTAGTCGTCGGAGTCACTTGAACGTTCCCAAAATTGCAGTCTGCTGCAAGTTTCTTAAGAGCAGCGACGTAAGCGGTCACTGACTCTTCGGGCTGTTGATCTCGCCATTGGAACTTGCAACGGCTGAACAGTTCTGCCGGCCGGGGATCAAAATGTGCTTGGAGCATATTCACGATCTCCTCGAAAGTCAACTCACTTGGAGACCTGGGAGCCACCAATGCCTTGACCGTTTCAAATGTGGAGGGACCACACAGAGTTAGCAGAACGGCCCGTTTCTTAGTGCCATCCCTGATGCCGTTGGCCTCGAAGTAGTAGATGAGCCGCTCCACCCAAGATGACCACCCCTTTCCCGAGAACGCTTCCATGGTGCCGTGAGTCGCCATCTTCTCAAAGCCGCAGGTTCGTTCCTCTCACTCGTCGCCAATTGATAAATACAAGCTTTACTGTCAGCTTTAGAGTGTGGATGGTGCGTCCATCGCGGTTCTCGGTCCAGGAACAACTGCCCGAGCTCTCACTAGCACGCGATTGTCACGAGGCTCGCGGCATCGGCTGCTTAGTCCACCTGCCGGTGGCGCCGGTACATAACACTGGGACACACAAAAGAGAAAGTCTCAGGGAGAGGGGAGTTCCTCCTTCCCCTCTTCTCTCGTGGTGACCGGAGGCGGACAGGCATCGTCACTACCTGTCAAGGTTCCTAGACGGGCTTTAAATATGACATGTTAGCGACATCCACTAGGTGCTCTTTGCTAATCGTTTAATTTGTTTTAAAATTCTTTTTCGTGTTTTTTTTCAACAAGAGATTGGTGTATCTTATGTGATACTGCTCCCTTGAACACGAATAGATTAAGAAATAAGCTCCGAAATTTTGTTGTAGTATCCCTTTAAAACACGGCTTTTTTCCAGAACCTCCCATACTCATCGGAATTAACCAATCGGTGTTGATCACATGACCTTCCCCCCAGCCAATCGGTGTTGAGCCTCATGGTCAATTTTTTTGGTTCCACGAGCCAATGAATGTTTTACGTTAAAGGAGCTGTGCAACGATTTTAACGTTGAAAGAATTGGCATTTTCTGCTTTTGATATTGTTCACCTTGTCCCAAATGACAGAAAGCACACCTCCTTTCATCGAAATGTTGCGATTCCGCCGCATAATAGCGAGGCAAAACTTAAAATATTCCCCGACCTGCAGCCGCGAGCGGCGGCCATGAGAAACACGCGGCGTGACGTCAATGGGAAATCTTGTAGAAAGATAGCAAGTTATGCGAATACCTGCTCGATAAAAGGTAACTTTTCTATAAATCTTTGTCGTTCCAACATAAATATAAATGCGTCAAAAACCTGGTATCATCGACAAAACTTTTATTATACAAAGTTTTAGTGGCGCCATCTTTCCTAGGTCTACAAAACCGTCAGCTCTTTCTGCTACCGCGAACAGCCGCCAGAAGCCAAAGGGGGAGGGGGACAGGGCCGGACGGGTATGCCCGGACCCGGATGAGACTTTCCTCCTTTCACCATATTGTTTTGCGCGGCGCCCGCCAGCACGTGGTCACGCGGTCGCGAGCGGATGAGTTCTCGCTGCTCACTGATGGCTCTAAAGAGAGAACTTTTCCGGAACCCCGCACCTACCCCATCGACGTCACTGCGCACGTGACCCTGAAACGACGTGCGAGTTGAGAGGCGGCAAAAACCTGGATCTTTTTCATTTTTTTAAATAAAAACTAGGGTATCCAGGCAAATTCTGTTTTCTGTAGTTCACTTCAGAAGTGTCAGGCATCAACTTCCACAATAGTTTAAGCAAAGCCCTGAAATTGTTGCACAGCTCCTTTAAAGACCGACGACCAGTTCGCGCTTTCCACTTTTCGCCCGCTTCCTCCTCTCCCTCCTACCCTTTCCACCCGCGCCCGCCCCTCTTGGTCCCTTCTTTCCATCCTTCGCTTCCCTCGCCCGAAGGCGTGGAGAGGAGGGTCTTCTGCCTTGCAGAATCTCGAGTCTGGTCGTCGGCCTTTAAGAAAGTTGAGTGTTTTTTTAATAGCATCCACTAGAACTGGAGAATCAAGCGGATTTCACTTTCTGATTTGCTGACCTCTGCCTTCTTGGAGATGGGGAGGGGGGGAGAGAGGGAGAGGGGGGAGGAGGAGGAGGAGGAGGAGGAGGAGGAGGAGGAGGAGGAGGAGGAGGAGGAGAAGAAGAGGAGAATGAAAAAGAAATGTGTGTAAAATGCTTATGTGGGAACTCTGAACAGGTGGTGCATTCTGACTGGTTGGAAGAGCTTTCTTTATCAATTCCTATATTGTTTTCAGCTAAAGGAGAATGGAGGTGCATTTACTTGCTGGCTAGCTGGTTCTATCAGCAACACATTTCTGAAACAAAACTTACAAGTCTTGGTACTCTGGGGGCATTCTGTGATCTTAGTAAATTTCTGTTGCTCAGGAGGACCCCTAGGACTGTACTGTGTATTTCTGTTCAGGCACCTGTTTCTTATACTTCTTGTTAACCATTACATAAGAAAGGTAATAATTTGTAATGCCTCCACTCCTTATGCTACTCATAATAGATAGATAGATAGATACTTTCGGCAGTGCACTATCCAATGAGTGAATACAGAATATAAATGCAGGTTTTTCAAGTAATAAAATGAAACAAAAATGTCAATGTCTAAAAATAAGGCATGTCCACATTTTCCAATATTACTCAGAATATCAGAACGAAAAAAACATGTCCAAAGTCCAAATTTTTGGTCACCAGAAATGACATCTTTTCAATGCATATATTTCTTTGTAGGTAAATTACTTTAACATTGCATAAACAAGATTATACATGAGTAAATGGCCTAACTTCAATTTCTCTTTGTGCGACATTAAAATTCTTTGTCTCATTCGTTGCCAAAGTGAAACTGCGGAAACTGCAAGATACTGAAAAGCCACTCTGGCTTGCACTGGACTGGAGCAGTCGTGCCAAGCAGTTTGTTCTTCAGGAAAATGACAACAGTGACATTGAGGTAATATTTGCAACAAGTTACCTTTGGCTTAACCTTCTGCCCCTTCACCCCATTGTTCTTGGACTGTATTAACACAACCTTGTTTTTCTCCTTCTACACATCCAGTGGGAGGACTTTGCACTACCAGAGCTACAAAACTTTTTGAAGATTCTGGACTTGGAAGAGGAGGAATACCTAAGCCAGTTAAGACTTAAATATCAGATAATGCGGGAGAAGATTCAAGAAGCCATGGATGCTTTTCAAAGCCAAGACGCGCAACAGTCTGACGAGTCTGCTCAGTCAACTTCTTGATGATTGTGGCACAGTTGCAATATAGAAGAACTTTTTGTGTGCGTGTGTAGCGGGGTTAGAGGTATCACTCTGTGTTCCGTGGAGGACTTTTCACACTGATCACTTGTTTAGGAAGATTTTCACGCAGACATGTTTATGAGAAGAATTACCCCTGTTTACAGGGCAGTGTAGGAAACTACTGGATTCAAGAGTTATTTTTGGAGGTGTAAAGAAAACCGTGCCTGCTTGTTGTTTTAGGGGCATTGCCTGAAGGCTTTCTCGGTGATTAAGATCCTCCCACTCAAAATTTTGCCCCTACAAAACTTTTATTTTTTTTTATTTTACCATTACAGCTGCTATGCTAGCAGCAAACTTGTTTCTTACTCTTCCTTTGACTTGAATATGTCTTTTATGGCCAAACAATTGCCCTTGTCCAATAATTTGTATGGTGCATGATGTGCAATATCCATAAATGGGCCCTTATCACATGAAAATCTAGATTGTCCAGCGAGACTGTGTTGTTTCCTCTATAAAAAAACGCATACTGCAGATGCAACTGATGCAGTTCTGGTAGTAAATAGTAAATGTGCCTTTACATGCCTAAAATACCACCAGCCCCACCCCCACCACTCCAAGAAGGGGTGGGGGCTTGAGTAGTTTTTTTATATAACTTTTGGTGTTTATCATGGCAGCTCTAACAATTTTCGCAGAGTTGATTTCAGCTGGGGATGAGTACAAACCTCGCAATTTGTGTTCAGTCTAGTCACTTGGTTTCTATTCTCTCGTAGGCTTGGCTTCTCAAGTGATAATGGCATTTCATGAGTATTATTTTGTGATAGTTGTAGTTTAAAAAGTTTGTTATGCACTTCCATAAACAAATCATTAATATATATATAGTTTTCTTTTCTTAACAACTTGTACTTTGCAGGCAATAGCAAACTATAGGTAAAACACTAAACGTGTTCAACTCTAATGCTTTTTCTTTTGGGGGTTGGGAGTTGGTGCACTATAGGAAAGCATGCAATATCTCTGTGTGGGCTTGTTGGTTTCTAGAGTTAATATTGACACATTTTTGGTTGGATATTGCTTTTTACTTTATTTTATTTGTTGATTTATGTATACACTTGTTCTTGTCATGTGGGACTTGTGGTTGGAAAAAGAAACTTCTCAAACAGTTGGTTCAAGCATTGAACTAGCTTTTTGATTCTCATTTTTTATGTTGTGTAAGTTATCATCACCACCAGCAAGCGCCTACACACATGTTGACTAGGGGTGACAGATTTGAGTGGTGGAATCACTGTACCCTTGTCATGTTCTTTTAAAATAAATGTTTTTGGTTGTATGCATTACATTTATTTGAATGCTTTACCAGGACTAATATTTAAGCACATGGGATAAAAATCTGCGGTACTGATCGATATTCGGATAATATGAGCAGTAATTTCTTTTGGTGGGCTTAAAGGAGCTGTGCAACGATTTTTCTGCTTTTGATATTGTTCACCTTGTCACAAATGACAGAAAACACACCTCCTTTCATCGAAATGTTGCGATTCCGCCGCGTAATAGCGAGGCAAAACTTAGAATATTCACCGACCTGCAGCCGCGAGCGGCGGCCATGAGAAACACGCGGCGTGACGTCACTGGGGAATCTTGCAGAAAGATAGCAAGTTGTGCGAATACCTGCTCGATAAAAGGTAACTTTTCTATAGATCTTGTCGTTCCAGCATATATATAAATGCGTCAAAAACCTGGTATCATCGACAAAACCTTTATTATACGGAGTTTTAGTGGCGCCATCTATCCTAGGTCCACAAAACTATCAGCTTCATCTGCTGATAGTTTTGTGGACGGCCGGACGGGTACGGCTGGACCCGGATGAGACTTTCTTCCTTTCACCACATTGTTCGCACTGCGCCCGCCAGCATGTCGTCACGCGGTCGCGAGCGGATGAGTTCTCGCTGCTCACTGATGGCTCTGAAAAGAGAACATTTCCCGGAACCCCGCGCTTACCCCATCAACGTCACTGCGCACGTGACCCGGAAGATACCGTACGAGTTGAGAGGCGGCAAAGACCTGGATCTTTTTCATTTTTTTAAATAAAAACTAGGCTATCCAGGCAAAATCTGTTTTTTGTAGTTCATTTCAGAAGTGTCAGGCATCAACTTCCACGATAGTTTAAGGCTTTAAGCAAAGCCCTGAAATTGTTGCACAGCTCCATACCAGCTAAAGCCAGGTAAGAGCATTATTAATGTGAAAGTATTAACTGGTCCCATGGAGCGAGCTGATGTCATCACTCGGAAGCGCGAAACCGGCAGATCGTTTCCTTCGGTTCCCTTGGCTAATGCGCATTGACAGGGCTCCCATTGGCCGCTGCGCTCGTCAGTTTCCACGATTGCTCACCCCATGGCACTGCGTGTCCATCAGCGCGGAGCGTCCGAGGTCACCAGGGGTGCACACACTCCGACCGGCGACAGAAAGTATGCAGCAGACGAAAAAGGGAGCGGATGAGCGGCTTGCATGCTTTCGCATTCACAACTCGTAAGGAATGCTTAGGTCTACCTCAATCTTTTTTTTTTTTTTTGCAGTGTCGACGGACACTATTTGAATATTAAAGTTTGGAAGCTCACAAGAGAAATATGCACTACAGTGCCTAGAATAAACTTTTTTGAAATTCAGTCTGGCAACTGATCACTGTCATCGTCTCAGTCAACGTTACTAAAACACTCAGTTGGGAAACTCGCCGTCGAAACCTGGGCCGCTGGCGTCCACCGAGACCGAGCTAAATGCGACAACAGCGCCACTCTTTATCGTTTGTCTGTACTGTGGTCACCTTGAGCTTTTTGAAAGCCCGTTTTTGCGTAGAAACAAACGGAAAAGACTCTTTTTGTATGAAATTTATTGGAGATTAGTACAAAAAGAGGGGCGCGTTATGTTTTTAAAATCTTTAGTTTGCAGGGTTTTGTGGCACAATTCATATTGTTTTTGTACAACCATGCCTCAGCGGGGCTTTCAGGTAGCGCGTCTCGACCTAGGTGCATTTTAACTTCGTTAGTTCGACGCGGCGCGTCCGCCGGGGAGACGGGGGTGGCTCTCCTGTAACCTCTTCCGCTGTATCTGTTCTTGAAGGGGCCCTGCAATGACTTTTTTACTAATTTTTAATTTGCACCGAACCTGAGCGCACTGAACATAGTAATTTAGTGAAACTTTTCTTTTCTCGAAATTCTCTTTATTTTAGAAGTTACAGGCAAACTAAAATTGCAAAAACAAGCAAAAAATAACCTCCCTCATGACGTCCTTGGTTGCTTGAGAGTGGCCGTGAACTAGAGGAGGAGTAGTGAGCTTACCGAGCGCTCACGGCTGCCGCACTCCGAGTCGACGGCGCGAGAGGGCGCCATTGAAGCCTGTTCTGGATAGGCTGCATGCAGCGGGCAGCCAGAGAGGCTCTCATTGCATTTGCTGCGCGATTAAATACTAATTCGGCATGACACTTCGTTGGCCACAAACGACAGCAAACACGGGATAAAGATCAGTTTAGAATGGGAGCTACTTTGCGCTGCCATACCGCGAAACGGCCAAACCGCAAGACAAAGCTTCTCGCCGAAGGCCTTCGGAACGCTCGGAGCCGCTCGGATCCTCCTGCCCAAATGACCGCAGCGCCGCCGCGTACATCCGTGACCTTTCCGTGTCGGCGCCTGATCCCACTACTCCTTTCTAGTATGTGCCGCCTTTTCCACCGCTTGGTGGCGGGTATGCCGACGGGTCATTTCTTGTTTCCGTACTTTATGAACTGCATTCGTTTCTTTTTTGATCTAAAATACTGAACAAAAACAACTTTTATAAAAAAATTGAAACGGTTCGCGCCACTTATATTTTGTATTTCGACTAAAGAGAAGCTTTTAGCGGCTCTGACCAGTAGTAAGCCTAGGACCAACGACGTCACATTTTGCGCGCTTTCGGTACCGCGGGTCGCCCTCGTCGGTGGAGGAGGTTTCCGCGTCGTCCGGTTAAAATATGACGCACTGATATTTAGTTACTCTCTCCGTGCCCGCTGGATTGCCTGAGCCCCAAGAGACGTGGAAACCGCAAAAAAGGTGGACGCTTAAATATGATTGCAGGGCCCTTTAAAGGGCAACTCCGGCCAAAACTCAAAATGAATTAAATTGCTGGTATCGCTTTAGTGACACAAAATACGACCCCAGCCAAAATATTACGCCCGTGGGACGCCGCATTCTCAACTAATGCCGATAATAAAAATGCGACCCGCCGCGAGCCACTGCCGATCCCTCAAGCAACATTGGACCGTGACGCAATAGTCGTTCTCTTTTTTTTTTTTTTTTTTTTTTCTCCGTTCCGAACGGGCGCACGGCGCACCCGTTGCGCGCGCTTCTTTGTGCCGCTACCACCGCTACTTCGGCTTGGGATTACGTTGCTTTTATCTGTAGCCCGTGTAACTTCGGTATAGCCTCTTGTTTATTTGCTTGTGAGGACTCCAAGACTCGTTTTAGCGAGCAGCTCGGTGCGCCCAAGACTGCCCAGCTCTTCCTCGAAAGATGCCGAGTACAACTTGTAGCGCTGTGGGCTGCTCAAACAACCCGCTGCGCAACCCGGAGGTGCTTTTTCACAAGTTTCCAACGGATCGGAAATTGGAGAAGCTGTGGGTGAACGCTGTTCGACGAGTGGACTTTGGAAAGCCTTGGACACCGACCCCCAGATCGAAGCTCTGCTCCGATCATTTTTCGCCGGAGAGTTACGAACGAAACCTACGGGTGTTGGTTGCTGGTGGCTTATAATGAAAAGGAAAACAGAATGTTCTGCTTTGTGCCACTGCTTGTTTACTACGCTATCTCGTGAGTAATACAAGGTCCGTAACGACTACTAGCGAACAGCCGGCGCGTGAAGCTTATGCGGTATAAACATTCGCCTCCCAATCGTTCGAACGCGTTACGCAGCAGTATTAATTAACACTGGGCTTGTGGATACCACAAAGGACTTTCAAAAAATCGCGAAAGTTCGGATTTGTAAGTTACAACTCTAATTTACCCGAGTTCGGCTGGAGGTAAATATAATATTTAAAAATGCAAAAATAAAAAAAAATCACTTGCCTTAGTCAAAAAGTTACGAAGGAAAACTTTTAAGATCCTACGTATTCCAATAAAAAAAATTGTTATAGGGGGGGGGGGGGGGAATGTGGAAGGGAAAGAAAGTGTTCTCACCTTGCTAACGTTCTCTGTTTTCCTCTATCACCCACAAAAACTTTCGCTAGCTTTGAGAAGAAAATGACTGCCCAAAGAACTTTCTTTTCTTTTTTTAGTGCGACAAGTTATTTTATTTTTACAAATTAGATTCACTACCTAGCAGTGGCGTCACGAGGGTCAGCGGCACCCGGGGCGGTAGCCCGCCGCGACACCCCCCCCCCCCCCCCCCCCCTCCGCTCTCGCGCGGCCTGCCGCGACTCCCCTCTCCACCCCTCCCCGCCCCCCCCCCCCCCCCCCCGCCCCCCCCTTGTGACGCCAATGGTACCTAGACGAACTTACGTGGTGAATTAGTGTCATAGCTTAAAAATTCGGCTTTTACGCGCCTGAGGAAAAAATAACGAAAAAACAGACGTCTACAGCTTAGCACACGTCTGTTCAAGTGTCGCGGCCCGCGCCGGAGAGCGTCAAAGCTTTGTGTCTGGGGCTGACCCGCAGCGCGAAAGCAAGAGGGCCCCCAGTACTGTACGTCACTGGCAGCGCGGCGTAGATCAACGCCGCTCCTTCCACGGACTCCCGATGACACTTTAGGCCTAGCGACGAATACGTGAGACCGCACGCACGCCGATAGCTGCCGAGTACGCACCGAACGAGTTCACTCGTTTTCCAGTCGCTAACTTTTGGGTATACAAGTGACGAGTACGGCACGGTATAGCGCACGCACGGCGGCAGCCGCCGAGCACGGCACCGAACGAGCTGACGGGTGTTCCAGTCGCTAGCTTTTGGGTATACTCACTAGCTCTTGCTACATGTGCTGGATAACTACCACGTATGCAGAATTAAAACAAAATCAGCTTACCTTCTATTTTTAGACGGCTAGCGCAACAGAGATTGCCGTGGGTGTCGCTTGGCCTGCGTGCTCGTTGAACGAGAACGACCATGACGTCACGTCCACATAGCGGCTGATTTCCAATGTTGCCGGAACCTCGAGCGGCTAGTTTCGGTTTTGTCGGCCGCGCCCCAAACACAACTTTGAGACGTCGATATCTTTAAAGCTACGCACAATAACGAGAAAAAAAATTACACCTTTCAATTCAGGGACGCTGACTGCACTAAAAACAGTCATAATCCCAAAATCGAAAGTATGGACCGGAGTTGCCCTTTAAAGCCAAAATAGAAGTCACGTGCAGTTCCTCGAGTGGCTGCTGCGGGAGAAATGGTGGCGTTGTGTTCGTCATTAGCTCGGTGCTCGGAGACAAATTGGGGCTACTTTTTCAAAGCTGTCTCTATGGGAGTTTCCCAACTGGGTGTTTTTAGTAACGTTGGTCTCAGTGTATGGTATCTGCCAAAATAATGGCGGCCTTGAGGCTGATGAAGGAAGAAGTTGGAAAACCAAGCGGAACATAGGAGGCTTCCACATTTGAGACGTCGATACAACATGAAGCACAAATTAGAAACAATGGCTGCCCAGAACTCAATTTGCAGCTTGAAATTTGTTTTCTTTTTACCCGAAAGTTTCCCTCAACATTTTAACAGTTCATCAATGCCTCAATTATCATATAGCATTATTAACATTTAAGTTTATCACCAATCAGATGACACGCTCTTTAATTAGCTTTACTCATCAAAATGACATGTATCCTCTGCGTTCACATTCCCAAGCGTCACCGTCTGTACCATATACATATGAACTAATTATGGTGTGTTCGCCTTCATTTCAATAGACTACTTCCATAAAGCCCTGCATGCAACACGGTGCGCGTTGCACTCTGGGAACTAGTTGGCCAGACCTCGAAGCTTTAGCACAAGCCCGAGACGTATAGCTTGTCTTAACGCTTGCTTGTTGTGTTTTTGTACCTGAGGCTTTCTGTTAGCGTTTCGAGATATGTGGACGAGCCAGGGCTGGGAATTTCGACGCTGCGAAGCTCGGGGATCTTGCTTGTGTGCGAATCAGCAAGCTGTAGCAACCAGTAAGTATGCATACATCGAGCTCGAGCCTTTACATTAGTATTGTTGGTCAGGAAGTTTGTTTCGTGCGTCCATAGACGAAATATAACTTTTTGCGATTACTGTTTTTCTTAATACGCCCGAGTACGCGAGGTAAAACTCGGAGGCGCCATTGAATATCTTTATTTCAACACACTTGTCATCTCTTATCAGTGGCGGATCCAAAAGGGGGGGGCGACGGGGGCGGCCGCCCCCCCCCCCCCGCCCAAACAAAGTCGACCCCCCCTCCTTCCCCCCTTCTCGGAAGGCAATTTGACATGGGTGGACACCTCTTGCACAAGAAAGAATGGGGGAATAGTGAATGGGGGAATAGCATCCTTAAAAATTTTCCGCCCCCCCCTCTCTCTCTCCCCCCCCCCCCCCAAACGGAGTTCTAGATCCGCCCCTGTCTCTTATCTGTACTGCCCAGCAGAACGCACGAAGTGAAGTTTCCACCCGCTTGGCATTCCACTAATATTCAACATCGCGTATGCGCATAAAGTTATCCTGCCAATTATATAGGCACATTCGCACATACAAACCGTTTAAAGAAAGCAAAAGTCGAGCACTTGTGTGAAGAATGTCGCACCGTTCGCCGGAAGTGCGCTGGACGGGCAGAACCCCTATGCGGTGCGCCAAACGAACGAAATTCTTCAAAGCGCATTTGATGGATGCTAATGACTATAATTTGTTATGTGTTTGCTTTCTTCCTGAATGAGTATGCCGAGATAATTTCAGACGCACCGTTCAGACACAGATCTTGGGCGTCAGGAAAAGCTCGTCCAAAAAAGCTTACCGAGGAGTAGGGGACGCTTGTAACAAAGGGACACTGACAGGGTATTTATGCTCGCCGAGGTTTTTAGTTGTACGTGACATATGAGAGCTCAACTACCCAGAACAGAATTTGCGGCTCGAAATTCGGTTCCTTTCCGCCCGAAAACCGCCGATCAAGAACTGGCCGGTTTGAGTCTCGCTCACTCTCTTTTCCGCGGTCACGGGCCGTTTTCTAAGGTATCGATGTGACCACCAAATTTAATCAAAGTCGTGGGTCACTGAAGGCACACCCTCAGTATTAAAAATAGAAAAAAAATATGAAACCCATTTTTTGTGGCTTCTAAAAAGCTGCAAATACGTTGATTGAAAAAAAAAGTTGCACAGACAACCGGAAGCATTCTGTGCGTTCGTCGTTTCGCGTGTCGTGGGACTCGCGGGGACGGCGATGGCAGCGGACGACGGGCGTAGGACCTCTATTTCAGAACTGTCGTTCGCGGTACCGGCGAATTCTGTCTAACTTTAAAAGAGAAATTTGTGACTGATCAAAAGAATTGGTATTCATCCCGTGCGACACGCCCGACCACCAAGCCGATTTGCACGAAGACGTCGCCGAGCCGTCGCTCCCTTCTCGTGGCTGAAGACATCGCTCGCGCAAACGTCGAGCACGACGTGTCTAGTTCGAGTTGAATATGCACGCGTACGATTTCTTTATTAGCTGCGAATGTCGCCAATGCGTGGTGCTTCCCGACTTCGACCCGGGAGTGCTTTTGCTAGAGGAAAATCGACGGCAAACTTTCCAACTTACAGTTTACCGGCTGATTTATTACTAAGGAAAGAGATCCGCCAGTAAACAGACGCCCCAGTAGCTCAGTGGGAAAGACGTACGCTTCACTCGCGGTAAAACCGGGTTCGATTCCCCGTAAAACTGTTTTTTTTTTTTCTTTTTCAAACATTTTCCGATGTTTACATATTTCTTTTTTTTTTTTTTACAATTATCACTGAAGAAACAAACAAAAAAATAACAAACAAATGTTGTGGACGACACTTCGCTGAATTAAATGGTATGGGATTTCCTTTTTGACACCTGCGAACTCAATGTAGTCACTTTCCACAAAATGCAAGGAGCATATAAATCAGGTAGCGTCCGCTTTCCGAGGTGCCCGTAAATGTTCTACAGGAATTGCAGCCAGCCATTGGTCCCGATCCCGTTGATCTTTCGGAAACTCTGTCGCACAATGCCCCTTTTTTTTCGGACGCAGGACATGTGAGCCAGCTCTTCACGCAACATCTTGGGTGTATTCTTTCCGGAGCCGATCATGGAAATTCACCACGAGCACTCACTACTCATCTCCAACTCCTCAATGTACAAAACAACTCATCTTGGAGTACAGAACAACGAGCGGAAAAATACATAACTGCAAAAGGATCGCACGACTAGCAGTTCCCGCATGCCGCATCGCACGCTGCATGTCGTGTCGTCTGCTACCGGAGAGGAGAAAAAAAAAAAAAAAAAAAAAAACGCACGGTCGAGTATAGCCACGTGACTTCCGCCACTCACTCTCTTCTCTCCACTTCTCCGACCTCCGTCGGGTTTCGGTTTCGGTATCGAGCAGTTGCGTCTTTCGACTTTATTAAAAAAATACGCGACTCTGTTGCAAAATATTAATTGGGTAGTCCTCCGACACCATAATAAAGCGCCTGGCAAAAAATGCAAAAAAAATTTTGGGGGATGTCAGTGTCCCTCTAAGGCCTCTGTCGTAGCTAGCCGATCTCAGTGTTTGCGAAAACTTAATCTTCTATCAGCATAAAATTTGAGTGTGAGATACGTGATGACACGAGGAAGACAGCATTGTAACTTTTGCGCAGTTGTGAGGTCGAATTTATTGTGTTTCCTTAAAAGTTCATGCGCCAACGCTGGGCTGAACTTTGATAATCCTTTGAAGATACGGCTTGCTTTTCGCCCAATGAAGAAAATAAGTGGACGTTTGGCAAACAAAGTACTGTAGGGCTCAAGGTGACCAAATTTCCGTTGTAGTATTCACTGGTACTAGACGGGATTACTGACATTGAGCTCAAAGATGCACTCGTGGGGTGAGGTGACTAAGCCACGTCTACTACGTTTGCATACGAACGCACAATATCCGGTGTTTCGGGAACCAAGAAAAGTGTCCCGGTCTTCGTTTTGTATCGCTCGGGAGTGTATTGTACATTCGTAAAAAGCCAGATAATCGAAAACGCAAGCAGCGTGTTCGGTCGCGGCGTGATAGCATTAGATGAAGCTGCTCAGTCGAAACCGAAACTGAGTGACCAACTATAGTTCCCAGAGTGCACTGCGTGGTATTTCGCCGCGATGGGGCGCGTCGGTTATGGAAGAAGACTAAAACGTGGACCACCCACCGCACAGCCTAACTGCCATGTCATCATTCTATATCTTTAAACAAGCCATACGTGCACACTAAAGTCACTGGATATGGAAAAGTAGCGCCATTGCCTTCCCACATGCTAGCCGAACACGAACAAATACCAACATACAGACGACAAAACCTCTCAAGGTGATTGACCCGTTGCTGTCGGTTGCTATAATGATCGCCATTTTGGACCCTTTCTGCCCTTTCAAAGGTCACCAGACGACGCGGCGACGTCACAGCGTTCACGTGACCCGCTCCGGCCAGCCCGAAAAGCCCATCTCCTCTGCGTGCAAATATCGTCCGCTTAAAATCATATTTAAGCGTCTACCTTTTTTGCGGTTTCCAAGTCTCTTGGGGTTCGGGCAAGCCAGCGGGCACGGAGAGAGTAACTAAATATCAGTGCATTATATTTTAACCGGACGACGCGGAAACATCCTCCACCGACGAGGGCGACCCGCGGTACCGAAAGCGCGCAAAATGTGACGTCTTTGGTCCTGGGCTTACTACTGGTCAGAGCCGCTAAAAGCTTTTTTTTTAGTCGAAATACAAAATATAAGTGGCGCGAACCGTTTCAATTACTGATAAAAGTAGTTTTTGTTCAGTATTTTAGATCAGAAATGACCCGTCGACATACCCGCCACCACGCGGTGGAAAAGGCGGCGCATACTAGAAAAGAGTAGTGGGATCAGGCACCGGACACGGAAAGGTCCCGGATGTTCCCGACGGCGCTGCGGTCGTTTACGGACTGGAGGATCCGACCGGCTTCGAGCGCTCTGAAGGCCTTCAGCGAGTAGCTTTGTCTTGCGTTTTGGCCATTTCGCGGTACAACAGCGCGAAGGGACTCAAATTCTGAACTGATTTTTATCCCGTGTTTGCTGTCGTTTGTGGCCAATGAAGTGTCATGCCGAATTAGTGTTTTATTCCGCAGCAAATGCAATGAGAACCGCTCTGGCAGCCCGCTGTATGCAGCCTATCCAGAACACGCTTTAGTGGCGCCCTCTCGCGCCGTCGACAGGGAGTGCGGCAGCCGTGTGCGCTCGCTGAGCTGACTATCTCTTTTCTAGCAAAATGGACAATTGGGCGAGTTGGTAAGAGTTCATAATTACTTACAGCGCGACTGGGACAAGGACAGACAGAGGAGAAACACAGAAACACAGGGGACAGAGGAGAAGCACAGAATAACAAACACAGAATGCAGGGACGTGACATCGGTGGATTTGTCAGCGCTTGTCCTGTGTCCTGTCCTTGTCCTGTCAGCGCTTGTCCTGTGTTTCTGTGTTTCTCCTCTTTCTGTCCTTGTCCCAGTCGCGCTGTAAGTAATTATGATCTCTTTTCTAGTTCACGGCCACTCAAGCAATCAAGGACGTCATGAGGGAGGTTATTTTTTGCTTGTTTTTGTAATCTTAATTTGCCTATAACTTTTAAAATAAAGCGAAATTCGAGAAGAGAAAAGTTTCATTAAGTTACTACGACCAGTGCGCTCAGGTTTGGTGCAAATAAAAAACCAGACAAGAGATGGCGCAAGCGGTCGCGACGCCAACTGCCACCAACGAACGAGCAGACGACGCCGAGAGCCGCCGTAGTTAGCAGACAAGGAACTGCAGTTCCTCGTTGTTACCGCGCCTGTTTTTGTTTCTGCGACTGTCGCCGCCTGCGGAACGCGCGCCGCTTGAGTCGAAAAGATTGTCTGCTAAAGACGCTGGCGACGCTGGCTCTCGGCGCCGTATGCTCGTTCGTTGCGCCATCTCTTGTGTCCCGTGCGAAACGGCGCCGTGTTGTTTGAAGACCGGTAGGTTCGCTGTGTTTCCATAGGAGGTAAGCCTTTTTCTTTCTTTACTTTTTCCTCAAGTAAGTTCGCTCTTTGCAAATTTTACAAAAAAATGCACCATCTGTGGGCAACGCTGCACAAAGTCGTAGCGCGATAGGTTAAGAAACCGAATTTTCCGGTCGATTTAAAGAGCCTACCGTCTCCTTGTTTCACCCTGTATAATACCCTAGTTGGGATGGGGTTTTCTTTCGTTAGTTCAATGGACCTTTTTCCAGTAAGGAGCGCCTCATGACGGTTTCGCCGCCTACTACAAATGGAGGGCAACCTAGAGCACTATATAGCTCCTACGGAGCAGAGTAGCGCAATCCTTTGAACCCCGTGTTTCGCCGACAACATGGCCGACAGAGCGGCTTGGCGCGAGTCACGTGGTACTCAGGGTTCCAGGAGGCGGCCCGCCCTATGGGAGAATACATGAAGATCGATACAACACGGCTGATTAAAAAATGAACGGCGAGTTCACACTTTTCAAAACTAGTCTGCCGTGAAGTTAGTAAAGCACTAAACACTTTATCAAAGTTTTAATAATATCGGATGCGTGTGCAAATTTTGAGAAGACAATTTCCAAGGCAATGGCGTTTGAAGCAGACGATTTTTGCTCGCAGCGGAGATGGGCTTTTCGGGTTGGCCGGAGCGGGTCACGTGAATGGTGTGACGTCGCCGTGTCGTCTGCTGCATGATGCCGCTCAGGGAATTTTTAAAAAAAAGTCAGGTCCTTGCGGGGCACAAAACTTAGCGCAAATTATTCTAAAATGTTCCATTATTATGTCAAAAACAATTGCCACTCCGTACACCCCCACAATACTGAAGAAACAGCGATTGTCTCACGTTCTCCATGCATTTCTGACCGCAGTTGGAACCTCCGGGCGTTCGCCGCTAGTCGCCGAGAGGCGGCGTTCTAGATTGCGCTACTCTGCTCCGAAGGAGCTATATTAGCCCCGAGAACAGAGCCGTTTATACTGAGAGAGTTTGGCCTTCTTAAGGAGATTTTGACAGTCTGACAACCACAGCAGCGTAGTCTGACAACCGGGGGATGACTACTTCCGTCCGCCATATTGTGGCTCTGACTCATAGGAACTCTACGCGATTTCTCAGGAATGAACAAGACAAAGAAGTAACGCCATATTGTGTTATCGCGAAATCCGCTTGTTCTAGCGGCCAACAAGCTCCGCCCATCGGCCAAACTCTCTCAGTATAAACGGCTCTGCCCGAGAACAGAGCCGTTTATACTGAGAGAGTTTGGCCGATGGGCGGAGCTTGTTGGCCGCTAGAACAAGCGGATTTCGCGATAACACAATATGGCGTTACTTCTTTGTCTTGTTCATTCCTGAGAAATCGCGTAGAGTTCCTATGAGTCAGAGCCACAATATGGCGGACGGAAGTAGTCATCCCCCGGTTGTCAGACTACGCTGCTGTGGTTGTCAGACTGTCAAAATCTCCTTAAGAAGGCCAAACTCTCTCAGTATAAACGGCTCTGCCCGAGAAGTTCGCCTGGCGCCCCCTTGCGGCGAACCGGGGTGACGTCACGGCGAGGAGAGAATTTTTCTCCGACTCGGCCCGCTCTCCCTGTGGAGGCTGTGACGACGCTAGCTGTCAGCGCGCTCGTTTCTATTGAATATTTTTTGGCGTGTTTTTCGTAGGAAGTGGAAATTTTTTTATGTGCCTTTATTGAGGTATGGCGTGTAGCTACAGGCGAAACTTCAACCAACATTTTAAGCATGGTTGACAGGGCAGGCAGCTCATGAATCACTGCTGGTATATGAAAATAAAGAAATATGGCCACAATTGCAGGAGCATCACTATAGATTTACATCTCGCACAATAAATGCTGCTGATGGTCTGAAGGAATTGGCAGGTAATGTATACTATTTTTTTTTTTTTGTATCTCTGTTTTTAAACAAAATCGCCGACGCAGAAAAGCTGCATGCTGCTCGAGCAACATGCTAAATACAGTCTGGGCCATGGAGAAAAAATCACAAGTAAGACAGCCCAAGTGCAGGGGCAAAGTAAAAAAAAAAAACAATGAACATTTTTTACATGCATTTGACCTTTGCTGGATTCGGATAGTATTTCAAGGGACTACACGGGTGGTATCTGTAGACTTGTTTATATCAACCCTCAAGTAATGTATAAGTTATACATTACTTGCTTACGTTTGTTATAATAACAAACGTAAGCGAAGGTGTCTAGCTCGTTATTAGTCCCTTAAGCGCTAAAATTGAGATTTTACTTAAATCGAATTGTCCTGAAGCTAAAATACCAGAAGCTTTTCTCACGCGGACTGTCGCCCTACACAGGTTCCACATTTTCTGCTGCTAGTGCTGTACCTACCACTGGACAGCCGTTCGAATGCTTGCTGTTCCTCCTGTTTTCCTCTGCTGTCAGAGAGTCCAGCTCTATGGACTTTGGAGGCTGAGGAAGCTTTTGGGGACCTGCAGCAGTGTCTCCTTTAATTGGAAATGATAACTCAGACTAAACGGTGTATTTTCGGAATACTCAAGGCTGGAATAAAGAATGACGGGAAAAAGTATAAACATTCCATATTATATACGGCACTATTGCCGTGCATATTTTGGCAGTTCAAAACATATCATAAAGGTAACTGGCGGCCATTCGGCCGTTTTTGCTGCTACCATACAAACTAATTTCTAGTAATTGTGCAGCTTCTAAGAAATATGCCAGCATACGTGTATAAACTATATAATTAATTCACAAGGAAGCTACATTTATGTAAAACAGCCCTGTTCCACGAGCACTTCAAAGATCATCAGATGCAGGGCCTTTAAAACATCTGCGAACCAGCGCATGCAGAGTGGCAGCGCATAGTCGAAGTCGCGAGCTAATTTACCGACCACCCAAAGGCCCATGATATAAATGCCACTTCAAATGCCTTGAAAGCGGGATGTAATATCGCCTTAAATCATGAACATGCAAGGAACATAATTCCGGCGTCCGAAACACTTGCGCCACCGCTTCACCGACCCCTCGCAAGATTGCCTGGTGTCGTGTGGACGGACGGGGAGGTTCATCGGCGGAATTGCCTTCGCCGATAGCTTTCGGGATTTGTAACCTAATTTTAAAAGTTAAAGGGACAAGCAGACTTATAAAATGTACGGAAGCCCGTCAATATCGGCCCAACTCAACGTCTTTTACGCCGGGTAAACGAAGTCCAGCTCCTCGAAGAGCTTGCGGCACACAACGCCAAACCAGGAAACCGGTGCAGGGAAGCGAGCGGATGCGAGATCGCGGAGCGGAGTCCTCCCCCTGACGTCACGGTACACCTCACCCAATCCGGGCGCGGCGACCGCAGCGACGCTTGTGTTCGCTCTCGGGGCTAATAGTGCTCTAGGGCAACCGGGCTCGCCTTCTCCCATGGAAACAGATTAGTGTCGCAAGAAAACAGTGCCCCCCAAGAATGGCCTGCAAAAAAGTGCTCGATTTCCGCCTGATGACGTCATATTAGAAGTGTCATGCTGTCGCCGATCGCGAATCTGGCGGCGTCTCAACAGTTGTGGTGTATATGGCAGACGCCTGTTCTGCCGTCCGTCGCTCTCCCCTGTGACAGTCCACGGAAGTTGGGACGCCTTGGGCGCTGTGACGACAGCGACACTCGCGTTCGCTCCAACGTTACGTTCGCTCGTGCTTTTCGCAATCATTTCTACGGCCAACCGCCAGGATCGCGACAGGGAACAGCATGACAGAGCCGTTTATACTGAGAGAGTTTGGCCTTCTTAAGGAGATTTTGGCAGTCTGACAACCACAGCAGCGTAGTCTGACAACCGGGGGATGACTACTTCCGTCCGCCATATTGTGGATCTGACTCATAGGAACTCTACGCGATTTCACAGGAATGAACAAGACAAAGAAGTAACGCCATATTGTGTTATCGCGAAATCCGCTGGTTCTAGCGGCCAACAAGCTCCGCCCATCGGCCAAACTCTCTCAGTATAAACGGCTCTGCAGCATGACATAGGGAGGCTGTAGTGGCATGACACTCCGGCTTCTGTGACGTAATTTGTTGCCACTTTGGGACCACTTTTGATGTATGGGCGGGATAGGAAACATACCAGTCGAAGACGCGCTCCAGTTAGTTCTGTGGTTATTTCCTCTATAGTTATTTCCGTTCGCTCGACGTATATTTAGTTAATATTATTTTCTTGTTTTATTGATAATATTTTGATATGGTAATTAATATTATTAATAGTCATAGTAATTCGCTAAATTAAAATTTGTGTTTTTTTTTTTAATTTTATTTTATACAATTTAATTTATAAGCTGCTAGCGCCACCACAACTCCTTCCGTTATTTTCTGCGCAAAATCGTTTCTACGAATGACGTCATTCTTGTGTCCATCCGTGTGCAGGGACGTGGCATCGGAGGATTTGTATTAAATCATCACTCGGCGGCCTTTCTAGTTCGGTGGAACTCAGTGTGTTTGGTGTGGACCGTGAACCCGAGTCGTCGGAGAGTCATGGGACTCACGATATCAAGCCTTTTCACACGCCTCTTCGGCAAGAAACAAGTGCGGATACTGATGGGTGAGTCCCTGCCGGCAACCTTTCTCCTAGGCCTACAGAACAGATGCCAAACCGCGAGCTACACCGTTGCCTTGCATTCATGGAGAAATATATTTTTGGGGGCCTCTATGCTCGCGCTTTATCGGCGCCCAGCTTTTGAAAACGTACTTAACTCACCTGCCGCGCCTACAGCATTCCATCTTAGGCTTAAGGCTGTGAATGGATATCGGTTCCCTCCGCCGCGCTCATTACTTATTGCAAATTGGTAGTTGTGCGCTACGTAGTGCCGATCAAAATAACAAGAGATCTGTGCTAACTATCCGGTAAAGGGGAGAATTGGAGAGCCACCGTTTTGTGTGCGCTTGTTTGTGTGTGACAGTTGGCTTTGTGTTCGTTTCAGTCGGTCTGGACGCAGCTGGCAAGACCACTATTTTATACAAGTTAAAGCTGGGCGAGATTGTGACGACCATCCCCACCATTGGGTTTAACGTGGAAACGGTGGAATACAAAAACATTTGCTTCACGGTCTGGGACGTCGGAGGGCAGGACAAGATCCGACCCCTGTGGAGACACTACTTCCAAAACACCCAGGTATGCGTCGCGCGACTCGCTATCTTCCATGCTGGCGCAGGTGTTTCTGGCTCGTAAATTATTTCATAAACTATTGGGAGCGTTTATTGACAACGTTTTGTACGCTTTAATGCTATGTGATAGGGTGTGTATACAAGAACTGCCCTTGATTGGGTTCCTAAGTATCGAATTCATAATTTCAGGATGGCAAATCACATTATCAGCAGTGTGCAACACTAGAGTAGATTGATGTTCTATGAAAACATCATGATTTTCTTTGAGCATGCACCGATACCCATCCTTGACGGTTTAATGTTTAAATGGATACCAAAGGTGTGTATCACTGGCTTTGTTTGCAACTGATAATTGCATATTGGCTGGTTGATGGGCAAAAACAGTGTGATTGAGTGTGCGACTGTTTAGTCTCATGCTCCACTGCTTTGTTACAACGTACTGACTTTAGTATGGGGCATGGAACCGTGGTACAAATCGCTTAAAGGTTTTTGCATCCCAGGGTAAAGGAAAAGGGAAAAACTTTGCTTTGTGGATCATATAGGGGCTCTGAAGGCGATTGGTGTGGTCATGTAGCTCTGCAGAGAGAGCCTGTGCAAATAAAATGGTAGTTAAAAGAACTGCATGTTCATGTCAGCACTTTTAGAGTTATATATAATCGACCGATTATAGCGTAGGCATTGAGCTTGTTACAGCACTGATTCATTTAAAGTGTCCCTCAGAAACTTATTCATTTGAAGCTCTTTATTGCCTAATGTCAAGAGGTTCATTGGTCATTCCCAACATATGTCTACATTTTTCTAAACCCTTTACCTGGGTGATGTTTTTCTACAACAAAAAGAAAGTATGTGTCCAACTGCAGTAGTTTTGTTTTCGTTCATCTAAGAAAGTTGGGTTAATAAGCAGCTACTTGACAGTTTTTCTATATCCACTGCAACTTCGAAATTGTGCTGGCTAGTGGGAGATTTCTACGGAGTAAAACTGAACCATCTACATTTTTTGGTAAAATCACACCCATCAGTCTACCACAAATAGGTGAGGTACTGGAGGAGGCACAGGCAGAAGTGCCTGGCTCTGAAAGTGCTTAGTGTGAGGCAGGCTTGTTGCACATCCCCCCTGCGCTTAGAATTCACACGACTCACCTTTCTTAGCTTTTATACTCAAGCTCTCCGTAACGCTCGCCACAAGTGGGAACTTGAAAAACAAGGACATTTCAAGTGCACACATCCAGCATATGTCAATGTGCATATGAGCATATTTCAGGTGCATTCTTGAAATTCTGCACATTTTAGGTGCATGTAAATATAACCTAAAATCTTGGGCATAGTTTTTTTTTTTTCCCAGTTTTTTAAATTTAATTTGGCATCCTCTGCTGATGAAAGAGCAATTGATGCTGCTAGGGATGTGAGCTTCATTGGTGGCAACATGTAGCGCTATAAAAAATCTGAGTAGCTTTGGTGTTCTTGGAAGGTCTCTGAATGCTCTGCTTGGGTGTGGCAGTTCCTTTGCCTTACCGCCTACAATGAGCACTAAACTGCTTGCTGGTTGTGTGCTTAGTGTTTTTAATAGGCACATTTTTAGGAATCCAAGGTTGTTTATGATGCTTTGTTTTTATAGTTGGATAGGCATGTTAATGCCAGATTAATGAACTGCATTCAATTTCATATAGCCTTTTTCAATATATGTATCCTAATGACAAGGCAAGTGTTCACGTTATCAGTAGGTGTTCTATTATCAGGATAAATAAAATCTTCAAGCCTGCATTATGCTGTTGTGCACACAATCGTTTCCTTTTTCAGGTTCCATTCGAGGAAACAGAGTTTTATAAAAAGTTTGGAGCACTGAACAATAAGTTTTCAACCTGTACCGAAAATCCCATATCTATAGTCTGTTCTAACTCAAGAAGGTAGGGCGAGGGTAAGACGGGCTGGGGAGGAGGAAGCAGACGGAACTCTGGAGAAGAGAGATGGAAACTTCCTCCTCTCTCTAGTGTTCTGTCTGCTTCCTCCTCCCCGTCCCGTCTTACCCTCACCCTACCTTCTTGAGTTGCAACGGACTATAGTTGCTTAGTAGACATTTCTCACACAATGAAATTGTATTTTTTCAGGGCCTGATTTTTGTGGTGGACAGCAATGACAGAGAACGCTCGTCGGAAGCACAAGATGAGCTGCAAAAGATGGTAAGGAAAGTTCTTACTGCAATATGGCATTCTTTTTCCAGCATAGGCTAAAACAAAATCAAAATAACAAGCCAATTGCACATGTCGTTCTAAAATAATGAGTGATGGAAGCAATGAAAATTTATACTGGAAAGTTTCCTCGGAGATTCAGTCAGAAGTGCAAATGCAAAGTTTCAGTGAAGAACATGCCAAGTGGCATTATCAAGACTGATAAAAAGGCAAACATAATTTTTCAAACGTGTTTATAACTAGAGCCGTGGCCAGATGGAATTTTTCACATCTGAATCTGACCAGCATCTGTGGACTACCTATAACCAAATCTAAACTGCATCTTCAAGCTTTATCTATTTATGCCACACATTGGTTGGTAAGTATGAAAACATTGCTGGCCAGGTTTTGAGACAAGATCTTTTACCATAAGCATTGTATATCCATCGCTCACATTACCAAAAGCTTGGCAAATGCCTATAAGAGTTGTCTTTAAAAGAAGGCAAATAGGGTTTTCAGGAGACCACATACTGTGACAAAAAATCTCACGTACTGTAGTGAACACAGGGATGGAAGTGTTGATCCATTTGTGCCAAATTATGCCATGAACGAAAGTCTGCTACATCTTGCGCCAAAATGCCAATTTTGCTAAGAATTGTGCCACACGTGCGCCTATAGGCCTAAAGCAAAAAAATTTTTTTTTTTATTAATGGTCAGCTCTAATATTGAGAGAAGTAAAAGGAAAATGGTATAAATATGAATTTCTCAGCATCTCTACTCACCGTATAGTTTCTTTCGTCTTGGGTCAGAGCACTGTCGAAGGCTCAAACAAATACAACCAGAAACACACATACTAAAAGCATGAGTCACGGGACATTCTCTGCACTTGATTGGTTTGGATGACTACAGAATACGTACAAGGAGACGGCGAATGCCATGATGTTGCGCTTTGATGCTGCGAATCAACCGCTCTGACCTGTTGATGCGCTGGCTGGTTGATCGCTGACATCTTCTAAATTTCCAGATGATGTCGGCAAAATAGTAGGATTGCCGATTGCGGCTACTGGGATAAAACAAAACCAGGGTCTTATACTCGTGATAAGATCACTTGATTATGATGTCCGCCACATGCCTCCGTTCCATGGCTGCAGAGTACTGTGGCTCTTGCGCTGCTCGCGTCAACCTTTGCCTCTATCCAGCGTGTGCGCGTCGAGCTTCACCGCTTTGCACCGGAGTGCTAGGAGCAGCGGCAGACCTGGGGGTGCACCTGGCTTAACCCCTTAGGTGCCACTTTTTTTTTCCTAAAGTAACCTAAATGTGCCATATTTTTTTTTATTTGGAAGTTTTATTCCTCTAGTATTACACATAAAATTTGAAAAGATTGTTACACAGAAACCAGCAGAGGCGAAAACAAATCTACCAACTAAAACGAATGCTGCCATCTATGATTCGCGCCGCAAAACTACTCGGACAAGCCTAGCTCGTCCGTGGAATTGAGGACTACCGAAAAAACCACTGGACGAGCTGAGCTTGTCCATGGCTTTTTTAGACAGAAAGTGGCTGACGAGCTCAGCTTGTCCAAGGCACTTAAAGGGTTAACACGCTAAGCCCGCAAATTATGCTCAGGATTATTAGACGTTAACCTTCTTTGTCCTAATTGTAATATCCGTTTAAAAAAAGAAAGAAAACTGAGCAGGGAAAGAGAGAAAAAAACATGGGTCTATAGACCAACTCATGTTTACAAACAAACAGGCAGCACCCCTAGCGGACGCCACCGGTGCTGCACATGCGCGATGGAGTTTAGGCAAGAAGTTCGCCGTCGTCCATATTCAAACCATTGGAATACAATGTTGTCGGCATCTGTGAGAGTCCCCGTGCTCTTTTTCGCGTTGGAATTGTTGATTCTACGTCTTCCTGGGCAATGTTTGACTACTTTAGCGGCCTCAGCGAAATTACTGAGGCTCGTTACACTGCAAAACTTTGCGTGAATAATCTGACATGCGGGGATTCATTCCGCGTGTACGTCGCAGAATGGACTCTAAAGCCTGATTCGCGTGATGAGATTTTGCTTGCTATTTTCAGTTGCGACATTGCTCGGGCTGCAGCATTGTGAACTGTAGCTGAGATGGTCGACGTCTATATTAAAAATCACAAGCAGAATCGGACTAAGTGAATCGGGCATAAACAAGTCGGTGATGGCCACGCGTAACAATGATAAACATCTTGTGTCTACTGCTTACACCGAGCCTACTTCAAACCCCAACCAACTTTCAAACTCAAGTCTTTTGAGGACTGCACTTATTTCTGATCGGAATTACCAGGTCAACATTCCGTCTATGGGACGCTGTCGTTTGAACGAGCAGACAAGCGGAAACGCTTGAAAGAGCAGACAACACTTTGAACGATCAGGCGGTCGTTTGAACTTGAAGATGCACTGAACGTAGTCCGCAGGTAGTCCGTACAACTTGATGGGTTGCCCGCGTAATGTTGGAACAAAACAAATAAATCTGACGACCAGAAGTACCCATGAATTCTACCCAAAATGCTTCCCGCACGAGCAATCTTGGTCCGACGGCACCTGGATTTCGTTTTTTACGGCACCTATCCGTGTTCTCGGACGAACCGACCAGGCAAAAGCACATGAAAACTGACCTTCAAACCTTTCCCGACTCTTTTGGTACAGCGGCAGTCGCGACGTTTTGTGAAGAAGGCAGGTGTTTACCTGGTTTCTTCCAAAAGAATGCAGGAATGCATGTTCCGCATGCGGACTTCTGGTGACTTCCGCCCACAGGCCCAGACCAGAAGCGCACCCGACGCCACCACCGCGCCGTGACGTAACAGAGCTGAGTTTGTGTATAGACCCTCATTTTTTTTTTTTGCCTGCTACAATACCTGCTACAAAAACTAAAATGCCGCTTCCATCATCGAGTGAACAAACTCGGGGTTCATGTGGGTCCTTGAAAACCTTGAAAGCCCTGAAATTTCTAGCGGTGCTTGTGAAAACCCCTAAATTTCCAAATAGCCAGATTTTTTTTTTTTTTTGCAATAAAATTTTTGACATTAATCAAATATAATTATTTATTTTACGTGTATGTTAACATGGATTTTCAAGATTTCAACTAGGAAGTTTTTTATATGGCACATTTGGACCCATTTAGCGGACGCCCGTTAAGCGCCTGGCCACAGTGGTAGCAGTCCTGGTGGTTCCAGGTCCGGTCTCGCTTGTTCGTCATCTTGCGATCTTGCCCCTCGTTCGTCTTGTTCTCTCGCATACTGTTTGCTAGCTACCTCTGGTTTGCTTGTTCCACGTCTGTTTTACACCACACATGGTGAATATAGTTTAAATTGTGCGCGATGCCCGAGAAGTGCAACTTCCAGAGGTCGTGGCTGGGTCATGAAGACTACAGATACTGAGAAAGCAGAGGCAACAAATGACATCAACTACATTTTCACTGTTTTCCTTAGGCTGTTTGACTCAACATTGTCAAGTCGAACAGCCTAAGGAAAACAGCGGAAACAAAGATGCAAGAACTTCTAAACATCAACCAGGAAATCAAGGAAAAGCTGCAGTAGCTCTACTGAAGCCTTTATTAGCACCTTTTTAGAAAATGCGCCTTTTCCTAGAATAAAGAATTTTCGCAGTGCATTTTAAAAAGTTGTTATATTATAAATTTACTAGATAGAGTATTTTAAGGGGGCCTTGACAATATCTTTACAGGCCCTTAATGGTCCTCAAAAACCCTTGAATTTCTTTCTTTGAAGCCTCTATGAACCCTGAAACTGTAGTCACATAACATGCTTTTGTCCTTGGGCATCGACTGTTTAACGGGACGAGATTCCAGCACATAACGATATCAAACAGTCGTGAGCCGAAGTGGTCCGAATTCCTGCAGCCTTGCACACCTATACTTGGCGTCAACTGTTTTGTGCTACGATTTCTAGGCCAGCTATGCTTTCTCGGTGCTGCAGCCCTGCACTTCTGCGAGAGCACGTGACTTTGACTTGCGTCTCATTTGCACACTCTCGTCCAGTAGCTTTGATGGCGTTGGAGCACTGCAGGAGCTACGCCAAGTCTGATAATGTAGCTCAAAATAGTGGACGTCGAGTATTAAAGGGATTGTCCGGTCGAAACCGGAAGTACTTAAGTTATTGCGCTCGTTACGTCGAGGGAGCCTTCATATAGACAAACGTCATTTTAATTTGGATATATAATCTCCAGTTATCAATTAAACCTTTCATGATCCTATGTACGAAACTGCACCCCGAATTTCGGCAGTGTCAATGGCTAACATCCGTAGATGCTGCGTGACGTCACAAAACGCAAAGGTTTGTCGGATGGTCGGGATAACAAGCGTTGGTCGATGGATGTCTTGTATTTTGTTTCGAATTATATAGTCTCCTAGGCAGTACCCTACTGAAATACGTTTTTTTTAATGCAGTTCCCAAGCACGTGCAAAAAAAGTCACGCCTTTTAGCAGGATGTTACTCGCAGAGAGCCATAAGCTTCGAGAAAACGTATGCCGTTTCGCGCAAACACAACTGCGACAGACGCCGATCGAACTAGGGGCGCTTGCAAAGCAAAGGATGCAGATTTCGCCTCTGAAGCAGCACTTAGGTACACGAAGCGGCATCTGGGTACACATTTCGGCGGATCCATTGGATCGGTGATGAGGCTGCGGGTCATTCCCGCAGAGGCGACGTCCGCGGGTCGAAGCAAACGACGAACCGTTCAAATGCATGTCGGACTCGTCACTTGACTTGGACGAGCTTGGTGAATCGTAGCTACGCTCCATTTTCACACGCAGGTCAAACAGATATCGGGCTGCACGCGTGCTAAATACAACTTCTGGTGTCATTTCGAGATGGCCAAGCTGTTGGTTTCGGTTTCGCTGCACAATCAAGGTCTGTTCGATTTGGCCAGGAAGTTGTGAACTATAGTTATTTACAAGTCAAGGAGGTAGCGGCAAATGCCCCTCAAAGGGAATCTTTGCATTTCGACGGTAGGTTCGCGGCATCAGGGTGATTTTGCGTCGGGAGTCACTGGCGGCAACGCGCGGTCGGTATACCGGTCACCTCGAAGACGAAGGCCTGACGATAGCGTACGTCTTGGCCAAGACGATTATCGACCGTAACTTTGGCGTCAAGTTAAAGCGAGAATCGGCAAAAAATGCCGATTCTCGGTGTTTTTCCCAGGCCCGTTAGTGGGCGTCCATAGATACCAGCGGACAAAGCATGCAGTATTATGCTCAGCTACGGGGACATGCGAGTGCCAACGCACTAAATCCCAGACCTCTGCAATGTATCGGAGTCGTCAATATGCATCCAAGAGCAACTGAAGGCGGAGACTATCAAGAGGGCAATACCTTTCCCGTGTCTGTAAGTAAGAATATCAACACTGTGGATCCCCACATAGTATCAAAAAGAAACAATTTACGTGATCCAATATTTCAACACTCACCACAGGGAGCCAAATCTACGCTAGCAGGCGCCTAAAATGCTTTTAGATTATCATAATCAAGCAAGTTTCTACCCTTGGTTAGGATCTCGATTCCGCGTTTACCGCGGGTACGTTATTATCATAAATGAGAGGAAATGCAACCTCCGTATCGGCGTTAAAACATCGCACATTTGAGCAAGCGCTGCGAAAAATGGCACCGCGAGCAGAGACGGACGAGGAGTTCTGCTATCGCCGTCTGCTCTTGTCGTCTGCTTCTGTACGGACGCTGAACCGAGTCCGGAGCCGGTGCAAGATTTTGAGGAACTGGGTCTGAACTCGTTCAAAACTGGGATGAATCGAACGCACCAGTGCAGCGGTCGTGCAACTTACGGTTGAATCGAATGCACCAGTTCCTGCACTGCCGAACTAGTTCAGCCAGTTCAGGCGAATCGAACAGACCTAAATTGACTGATCCGATTTGGGCGAGGAGTGGGTGGACGTAGTTTAATATCGTTGGCCCAGCATCACACCTCAGCTTACAAGCCTTCTGTCTGCTGAGAGCTCAGCTCGTAGCTTTCTTCTGTGAGATGATTGCTGCATAAGCAGGATCTCGATCTGGACGGGAACCCAGTCCCTACGCACGACGACGATCCACTTTGCTCGTCACTGCACGTCTCGCGGAAAAGTGTGGAACGTCATGTCTTGGCTCGCATGTGCTGCCCGGTGGTTGTGGCAGCCAACCGCGCAACAAAAATCTCACCCAACCACGAAACAAGTCGAGCACAACAACAAAAACGAAGCACGCTGAAGCGTTCACTCGCAGGCAAACAACGAGACAAAAATGCTCGCTTTGTGTTTTGTGACGTCAGAGCTTCAATGTTGCCAACGAAAGCAACGTTTACGCTAGAATGCGATATGAGCACTATAAATTCAATTACTCACGCAGAGGGGCATATAAAATTCGGACATTGCACGTACGATGCTTCTCGAGGCAATAACAATGATATTCAATTGTTTTCTCGAATACAAAATTTGACCGGACAATCCCTTTAAGTGTGCCACACTCTCCTCTTGCATACAAACTGAAGATTTCATAAACTAATTAATATTTACCCTTGTTTGCCAGTTACTTTGACATAGATTAATTAGTCAAGACACCAAACCATGCTCGTAGAAACATAATAAGAAAAGATGGTTCTAAAGGCTGAACTCCATAGGAGGAATATGCTGCGAATAACCGAGGAATTTTGCCCAGCGGCGTTTGCTCTGCGCGTGGAATCAACACAGCGGCTGCTACATTGCGCGCAAATCGAGCGTGCCGTCGGGTGGCGTTCGCCAGTTATTCGTCACATAATTCGTTCCATGGAGTTCAGTCTTAATGAAAACTTCCGCATGCCTTTGCAGGAAGAGGTGTCCCTTGTAGCAGTGCTAAACATATTGCTGCAGGATTTTAGAGATTTGATAGCTACTTTGATTGCACAACTACTTGAACAGATGTTTCAAGCATGCCTGCACTGTGTAATATATTGTGTGTCTTGGGGGAAACACTCTAGAGCATACATGAACTGTGAGGGTGGGAAGAACTACCCTAAAGGTATTTGGAAACAAATGCTGAGCTACATGGCAAAAACAGCTAAATAGTGATCCTGAAATGCATTTGCAAAAACATTGCATCGTGTCTTGGAAGTATCCTGAAAAGATAGCTGAAAACGTATTTGGGAATACAAATGCAAGAATACATTTTGCTGGCGGCAGAATACTCTACTGAAATACTATTTCTAAAAATATTCGAGATATTTTTAGAAGCTGTAGCACTAATTATGTGTGCCCAGTAGCAAAAACAAGAAAGAAGCAGGGTGTACATTACTCTAAACATGTTTGATATAATTATAAACAAACTAACGAGCACTCACCCTATGGTGCAACTTGAATTTCAGCATTCATGCTCACAATAAATTTTTCACAGGGTTACCTTTTTGCTTTTAGCATTCTTTCTATACATAATAAAACATTTTTTTTTAGTTAAAACCTCACAAACCTCTAAATCAGGGTCATGTCTCTCTGAATTACTTTGAGACATTCCCATGCTTTTGTGCAATCCGGGCACCTCAGTCAGCAGTGATTTTATTGCGTCATGGTGGAATGAGCCATCTGTTGGTTAGATATGAACACCGATATTTTATTCCCATTCGTGATTATGTGAGGGGAGTATATATACACTTGTAAAGCTCCTCCGGCTTTGCCTTTAACAGCTTGAATCTATGAGGGTAGTCAACTGCCTGAAGCATCGGGAAGGCATTCGTCATCTTTGCATAATATGGGGAAGGGCATTGTGTCTGGCCAGAGGCACAACGTTCCAAACGAACCTTGGTCTGCATAATAACGAAGCATTGGCATCTCCTTCACGGCACCCTCCTCCAGCACACACAAGCAAAGGCTAGATCTTTTGTTTGGAGGGCAATGATTCCTCAGAAGATTGTAATATGGTATTAAGAATACGCCCAGAAATGCATTTGAGTATAGCAATACAGATATTGTTGAAAACTTCTATTACAAAAATAGAAATACAATTGTGATACTTTTGTCTCGCAACGCTGCCCACCTTTCGTTAACAGCAGAAAGTTGTGGAAAGACGATGCAGAGCCTTTTTCCATTCTGTGGCACGTTTTAATGCCAATTTGTCTCTGTCCTTTTGTCGGTCAGCTGAATGAAGATGAACTTCGGGATGCTGTACTCTTGGTCTTCGCAAACAAGCAGGACCTACCAAATGCCATGCCTGCGTCAGAACTCACCGACAAACTGGGCCTCAACAACCTTAGAAACCGAAGTGTAAGTAGTTTCCAACTTGCCTCGTGTTACAATAGACCCTTTTCAAAAGTGTGCGCCATTGTTTGATCACACGCTCCGACCGAGCATGTATTGTACACGAGGTCTGCATCACTGTTTGGCACAAACCTGGCTCGGCTCGTGTCGAGCGCGATTCCCCCTTTAGCGTTCAGGCGAGGGCTCAAATACAATCGCACGCTTTGTGCCCAGGAAATGGCGACAGCGAGTGTTGCTTGATGGAGTTTTAAAAGGTGTTTGTCCCTGAACATTATCAAGAATGAGCCAGGATTGTTTGGGGATGGTATTAGTGGTTCTGGAAGTATCGGCAAATTCCGAGGGAACTGAGCTGGAACGTTATGGAAGTCACGGGAATTGGTGAAAACTTACTCTTTTGGCATGCCATGCTTTCTTTGACTCGTGTTCAAACAGTAGACCTTATGCGATATTGCTTTGTGGTCTGACAACACTGAGAGCGTCTTCATTTTAATGTTGGCAAGCGTCGTCGGTACCGAAGCACGGTGGAGGCATCAGAGAGAGTCGTACTGGCAATATGCGATGGCGCAGCAACTGTTTTCCGCCTTCCGACCATATTATGTGGACGAACAGTTTAAACAACCTACCGCAACTGTCTGACAAAACTCTCGGAGGCCTGTGCACGCTGGCGACAACCACGTCGAAGCAGCGGACCAAGTCCTATGCCTTCGCTGTGGAAGCTTACACACTGCGGGTTGTCGCCAGCGTGTGCACAGGCCTCCGAAAGGAGTAGGCCGTCATGCCTTTCATCCTTGATAACACCTTTACTTCTTTTTTCGATGTGAATACGCATGAAGTCGTACTGTCACGCGAATACATGACTCAAGGATAGTTTTGTTTTTAGTTGTTACTGGCGGAAGGTTTTTTGGTGGAACGTTCTGTGTTCTTCTAAAAGAAACTGTGCACTGGGCAATATTTTTTAAGCGTTGCAAAGGGCTAAAATTGGTTTCGGATAGCATTGACCTCAAGTGCACGGATGTTGTGCTATTAGTGAAGATTTATTCAACCCTGGCAGAATACCTGCACAGTGACTTTCTCAAAACTACCCCCAAGCTTCTTTGCACTAAACTAAATTTCTACCTCGGCTGTGACAAAGGAAAAAAAAAAAAAACTGGGTTGTAAAATGAAGTTGGCATTGCCCGTATTGCTTCATTCGACGTCCGCAACGCAAGTTTTTGCCGCTGCCGACATAGAAGTTTTAGCCACTGCGATGAACGTAACCATACTGCTGTTAACCATACGCATCTTCAATTACGGTTGGTTGCATAGATTATTAAAACTGCCATCTTTTTGCCTCGCTTAACAGCCTTGGTCGCGTCCGCGTGCATCGAGTTGCTTGCGCATCAAGAAAAAGGCAGGCTGACAATATAACATACATAAAGAAAAAAAAAAGTCATAAACAAATTTGGTTCAACTTCTTGAAAAGATTAGGGCCTAATTTAATAGTTGTAAATGGCTTCACTCCGCAAGATAACGTCCGCATGTTTCTTCGCGTTGTCACCGATTGTTTTTGTCAAAAGCTGCGTCTCAAGTAACAAATAGAAATAAGGAAAAAAATGTGAGCCCTGTTCACATTTGTTTGTCGCTGGTTTGTCGCTGCATCTGCAGTGGAACACAGCAGTCGTTGGCATCGCATCTCTCGCACGAAGTGCCGTCGCTTGTTTACATTGGGTTTTTGCCGGTCGGGTCTCTGGTTTCGTTTTCTCGCCGCTAACAAGATGGCAACCATAGTTCTCGGCACGCTACTAGATGGCGCTCTACATTTCGCATATGGTCTATTCAAGAACAGTCTTTTTTTTTTTTTCAACTTGAGTTTTTTTTTTTTTTTTTTTTGAGGGAGGGGAGTTTGTGGGAGGTTACTATCTACAGAAGTAGATAGTAACCTCCCACAAATTGTACCATTGTCATTTTTATTTAGGACTAGATTTTATCATGTTTATTGAATATGGGCCTATTTTATCCTAATTAGTCCTGGAACTCGGGTGTAAATATTAAAAAAGAACTGTGAAAGATCGATGCATTTGTAACTAGTTATAGTAGCCCCTAGGCAAGCATTGTGATTGCCCTTTTGCCAGACTGACTGCTGGGATTAGTGCAGGCACAATCAGTGCAAAGTTTATTGCTGCGTAGGTGAGTTTCTTTGTGTATTTTTACCCTTGTGGCAAAGCTGATGTGCCGCAGGCTGGAAAAAAAACAGTACAATGTAGGCAGTGACAAGAGGCTGCGACCAAATGAGGATGTTATAACAACTCATTACCCCAAAGAAAAGAAAGTTTTGAGCATGGTTCATATGATGCACAAAGTAGTTATAAAAGTTGGTTGTCAGAGATAGAAATCATTCTGCTCATTTGTTTGAAACGTGTTTTAATTAACAGATAACTGGCCTTAAATGCACATGCAAGTATCTTGGTTTACCACATAATGGGGGCAATTATATTGGTGTATGAGGAGCCCTACATTTTGTTCCTTTGATTCTTGAGGTAGAAATGAGTAATCTTGGATCATCAAATCTTCTTTTAGTTCTTCAGCCTGCAACAGAGAACTACATCAGTTTTATGAAATTCAACTAATGTATGTGCTATAATAAAACATTTTAAAACTGCTTAATAATCCAGGATTGTGCAGTTTATAATTTCTCTTATAAATGTTAATGTAAGTAAGCTAAAGTAAATTTGGCATAATTATAAACACATCTTCATATTACACTTGGCAAAAACTGCATTTGGTAGGTTACACACCAAGTTTAATATCAGACACAAAATTTTATCCATTGAGTTACAGCAAGTTACAGGTTCTTAATAACAAATGTGGATAGTGGCACGCATATGACAGTTTACTGTGCATGTGTTGTCGTTTTCCATTTGGAAAGATACAAGAAAACAAGTGGCACCAAATGTTGGGTACTCGAGTGCTTGCTGCGAGCAAGCCAAGAAGTTCACAAGAAGTTTAAGGCTGCACAAGGTCTGGATGACTAACCCCCATGACACCTGTTGGTTTAGAATTGTACCAAGCAAGAGATGCTCTTTTTGTTAAAAATCTGATTACGCTGCTTTTTTTTTGTGTGTGATAATTTGCGATGGTGGCACTTTGATGTGTATCTTTGTCATCAAAGTGCTCGTTCTGTCAAAAAGTTTGATTACGACACTTTTGCCTCTTGCAGTGGTACATCCAGGCCACCTGTGCAACGCAGGGAACTGGTCTCTACGAGGGCCTGGACTGGCTCTCCAACGAACTGTCGAAAAAGTAACTCCCTCCCTTCTTTGGGAGAGGGGGAGCGGTCTGCTGGGGGAGAGGGCAAGCTGCCACACGGGCAGAGAAGGCACAGGGGGAGGTGATCGGCCGCTGGCAGCCTAGCTTTATTCAGCCGACCGGAGGGACGAGCGGGTTCCAGACGTTTGGAAGGGGACAAGCACCTCCAGCATTGTTCCTATCTTTTTTTTTTTCTTCTTTGAGGTTCTTATTTAATGTTCGGAAGGAAGCACCGAGAACGGGGAGTTTTACACATGTAACGCCACTGTTTGTGCTTGCTCGTTTCAGTTTATGAAGGTAATAAATTATCGCTCTTCACCTTCCCTGTGGTGCTGCGTTTAGTGGTGCGTGCGAGAATGGTTATAGTTTCTTTCTTTTGGGGAGGCTTCTTATTTTGGCAGGCAACACTTGTCTGTGTTTCACTTTAAGATGCGTATCTTATTACATTGTTTTACATCTTTTTGTACAAGGGGAACACTGAAAAGGCACACCAAAAATTTAGTCATGTTGAAAACCTAAGTTTCCTCTTGCAGGTGCTGTTTCAATGTGTTGTCTGTATTCAGTGTCCATGTGCGTGTTTGTACACAATTTGTTTTTACTTGTTCTTTCGTTGGCTGTTGCTTGTAAATACGCCAGTGCAGGAGTGGACATGATGTCATGCTGTACTCTGGAAACTGTCAGGCAATTCATGGGACCAACCTGACTGGGGAAATGGCTGGCATTGCACCAATGCAGGCAGTGGTGTTGGCATATGAGCCCCCTTGCATTGTGCCCAAACAGAAAGGAAATTCCAGTGATTTGGCTTTTGGTTTGTGAAACTGAAGTTCTACTAAAGCTATTGTTGTGGCACCTGTGATAATGCACACTTATTATTCTTGGTTGGTTGGATGTTCTTTCCCCCTTGTTTTAATTTGAAGCAAAAAATCATGTTGCCTAGCCTTGACAAGTCATGAAATAAATTTGGTAGGCAGATGCGTTCTGTCTGTGTTTGTTTGGAAATTATGGTTCATTAAACTGAGTCCAAAGGGAGTCTGCTGACAATATATATGCTGTATGCAGACTTGGGTAACCTTTCCAACACCATTTGTCTTTCTGAAGCCAAGAGATGCAATAAGAATTAACTCATTATTTTCAGTCTTAATTTGCTTCTTACCCAAACCTAAACTTCGTTCTCCCTAGCTTTTCCTCAGTTTTCCCTGCTATCCAAACATGACGTCACCGGCAGGAAGCAAGGTGCACGGCCGGCAATCTGGTATGCCCGTGCCTACCTTGCTAGTGTCTAACAGCAGGCAAACGGCTGTTTGTGCAATCTGAAATAAATATTAATCTTTTTTTGCACAAAGTATGACCTTGGCCTATGTGCCAAATTAAAAGAAAAACAAAAAGGAGCAATTGTGTTTTTGAGAGATCTAACGTGATACACTCGAGCTGTGGCTCACTTGTTTCGTTAAATCGCTGGCGTAAATCTTCTATCTCATGCCAGAAATCATGCTGGCAAAGAAAGGTCGGACTCGACACATCTTTTGACAAATTACCCAAGCTCCACGGACAATGCTCGAAATGTGGGTACCAGTGCTGCACACGCTCGTCTTGCCTGAAAGCACATGCCATTTGTTTCAGATTCGCTTTTGAGGAGTTGCTGTTGCAGATGCCAGCACGTGTAACTACACTTGTAGCCTGCATGTGCTCCTTGGTGTTTGGGTAATTTAGCAAAACGTCTATAGACCATTCCAGAAAAGCATTTCTGGGGCCCTAATCTGGACACTTGGCGGAAAAGTCGGCGAGAAATTCGGCGGCTATGATTGGCCGGCGCCAAGGTCAATTGTGGCGTTGGCCAATCGCGGCCGCCAAATTCCTCGCCGTCGTTTTCGCCAAGTGTCCAGCTTAGGGCCCCTGGTCGGTGTCATTTTCAGCGTTCGTGCGTAATTGTGCATACATTGTTCGCCTTCCAAGCAATGTATGTGCACACTGAACGTAACATATGTGTTCTTTGATTCTTGTTAACGTTGAAATAATGCATAGATGGAATGAACCACATTTGTGTATGCCAGGTAGTGGGAAGTTACTGTTCATGAAGATAGTGCTAAAATGAAAACTAAAACAACTCCGCAACCACAAAGCCAAACACCATCAAGGTGCAATGACAGGCGTATAATATCTACAGACAAAAGCTAGTTGCATGAAGATGCAATAGTGCGTAATGTATAGGATTGCATCATAAAATTTAAAATTCAAAATAAAGGCAACAAAAAGTTGCCCAAAGGAAAATTCTTACCGATACGTTTTTCGTTGTCGGAGTAGAATGAAACTCGGTCAATTACTCGTCCACTAGTGCATATGGGAAAGGGTAATTCTATACAAGATTCTTTTAAAACTAATTTCTGGTTTTGCACAGCTTCCATCAGCGGTAAATTGACACGCCTTCAACATTTATATTTTCATAGTTCAAAAAATATTTTTCTGCAATAGAATAAATTAATGTTTCGCCAACTGTTCTGCGACAACAAAATGCATGCCCACAATTTGACAGGCATATCAGGCAAGAAGGGAGTATTCGCTGGCGGCCATAGCTGTGTGCGCGAATGCTGAGCGCGTGCTGACAGCAAGCTTCCACAGTTTGTTTGCAACGTGCATTCTGCACCATCAAGATTGCCGGTCTTAGCAACCTATTCATGTGAGCTCGTTCTGAGCATGCGCCCTAAACAGCACCCACAAATATGGCGTCCAGTGAATACTCGCTACGTAGTGCACTACGCGGAGAGCTCATGCCATTTGGGTCACCCTTTTCGAGCGGCGCGTGTATCACTGGGGCGGGAGGCCGCGTGTAACACAGCCTCCCGCCTGCGTTCACGGCGCTTGGCGGCGACAGTATGCGGCTGCTTCAGGGGCGGCGCCAGAATTTTTTTTCTGGGGGGGCGCTGCATGATTATACTGAATTCGGGGGGGGGGGGGGGGGGGATTAGTGTTTTCGTTGTTTATGTTCACTTTCATAACTCTTTCTGCTGACGAGCAGAAATCTCACCTAAAGTACACTTACGGAATTGTGGAGGGCTTAGCGCTGAATATAGGCATCATCCAACAGAAATTTAGATCGAACGTTTTTATTGGATATAATTTAATCCATATTCTCTCTCTTGTGTACTTAAAATGTCCCTCTTTTGTTTCTTCTGTAATAATTCCCATTGAGTATAATAGGAACCTTATTATTTTTATGGCGTTTTGTCTGTCGCAGTGAATATCCAGATTATTTAAAAAAACATTGCAAACTCTAAACGAATGTGTCCTTTAAAAAAAAAAAAAAATTATCTCGGACGTGCGCAAGTTCGTCAGCGGAAAAACCACGAGGAGGATCGCACTGCGTTTTCAAAACTCAAACTTGTTCGATTCACTCGCCTGGTCCTCTCGACTTCATTTATATGTAGGAAACCCACGAATCTTGACATGACTTATGCGTGACTGAGGTTTCGTGCTTTCTAAAGCCAGATTGTTTGTCCAGAGCTTCACAGATGCCAAACGTGGATTTCTCATTCGCTTTGGTAGAGGGATATCCAAAAACGGAATTAACTTGGATGGTGTATTCTAGCCAAGGAAATAACCTATACCAGTCAGACTGAAAGCTTACAGCCTTTTTTTTTTTTTTACTTTTTCGGTGGGAAAGAGTGCACTATCGGCTGCCGCGGCGACTCTGTCTTATACTTGGAAATGTCCAACTGACCTGAAAGATCGTCGTTTCCCTCCGATACGGTGCAAATTCGTCTCGTCTCACGCACGAAGAAGAAAACTTGTCGCTTTCACTGTTCCTTGTTCCGACGAAGGATGACGGACGTCGCTAGAAGCGCTGGGAAGGCCATCAGGAAGACTGTACGGCTGGGGATGATCCTTCCGCTGCTGCTCGATCTCCGTCCTGCTTCTTGACGCGCTTGTCAGAAAACGAAAAAAAAAAAACTGCGGTTTATCTTCTTTGCGATTTTGTGTCTCCTTTGGAGTCTTGAAATCGGGCTCAGCTGCACATGTTCGGTTCAGCAGCATAATTGTAGGGGCACTTTTTTCGTGTCCGTCATCCTAGCTGGTAACATTTGGCACCGAGGCTGAAAACTTAGCAGAGCAAGAATGGCCCTTGAAAATAGATCGTTGTGTTGAGACCCGCAGGGCCAGTTTGGTCGAGGTGATAGTTTATGGCCCCGCCCCTGGGACTCTCTTTGTATCCTTCTGAATACTTTCCTAAGATTCTACTGGGGAATCCCAAAAGACAAATAGACAAACCGGCGTTGTTTCCAACGGCCTCGCTTAGAGTCCCGCTCACCTCTTTCCCCCTTGCTTTTGGCCTTTCGTGTTTTGAGCAGCATTGCACTCGAGGCCGCCGCAAGGCAAGCGGTGCGTTCCGCGAGCACTACGGCCGCCGTGTCGCCTCCGATAGGTCGCGCGGCAATGGCACACACCCAAAAGAGGAAGAACCTTCACGTTTCCTAGAACAGATTACATTCCCCAGGAAGTGAGCGGAACGATCGAGGGTCCACTTACACCAAGACAATCCAATTGAAGGAAAGAAATTACGTTGGACGGTAGGATGACACCTACAAGGTTGAACTCCTGGATCCCGCAGCCGCGCTATTGAGTGTGGAAGCCAAGGCATTAGTAAAATCCTTCCAGACGAACAGTCGAACCGGCATCGTCTACCAAGCGAGGTGTCTCTCACCTCTTCCACCTTGCTTTCGGCTTTTCCCGTTTAAGCAGTCCTGCACATGGTGCCGCCTCGGGGCGGTGTAATCCGCGAGCAACATCAGCGCCGTGCCGCTGCTGAAGGTCAAGCGGCTATGGCACGCACCCAAAAGAGGGAGACGCGTCCGGATTTCGGGAATTCTTCACAAAAACCAGAAAGCTTATTCTCGACGAAGGGGTCCTGCTGGGCCCGCTTCCACCGAAAGAAGTCAAAGTAAGAAAAGTACGCTAGACGGGAGTGGTATGTCTCTTGTAAAGCTGTTTCTTCTAAAAATAGTGTCGTGCTTCTCTATTCTTATATTTTATTTGCCTGCTTTGGCTTCCAAGGACGGATGGCTGGCTTGAAAGGACGGATGCTCCGCGTCCATTGCTAAAGTGCCCGTAATGTGCGACGTTAACTTTCCTTTTGGGAAACCACGACCTCTGCTTTGCGGACTGAACTCCCCAACCCCCCCCCCCCCCCCCCCCCGGCAGCTTTTTTTTTTTGGGGGGGGGGGGGGGGGCAGGCAGAAATTTAAGGGGGGCGGCTGCCCACCCTTGCCCCCCTGTAGAGCCGCCCCTGGGCTGCTTATTACAAAACTTGACCAGTACACGCCGCTTCGCGGCGTCCAGCCGGCAACCCAAGCCCCACTGTCCCCGACCGCACCTCCGGAAAGGGAATCCCATACCATTTAGTTCTGCAAAGTTTCGTCGACAACATTTTTTTTTCAGTGTTTAATGTAAAAACAAGATGTCGTAAATATCGCCAAATGCCTTGACAAAACAAAATGTTTGAGAGAAAAAAAAGGTAGGCCCACCGCTGACACCTAACCACCATGCCAACGGTCGCCAGGCTGACCCGGCCTAAGAGCCGCAAACAAAACTGCAAAACTTCCAAGAGCCGCGGAAGCAAGGGGGGGACTTTTGTCCAGACCAGAGCAATACACGAAACTCGAACTACTTCCAATCTATCGGATTCAAAAGCAGTCCAACTGTACGTAAGGCAGCAATAGCGCAATACTACCAAATCGCAACCTGCATTTCGATTTAAAACGCGTTCCACTCCTCTTTTTGGGGAAGTGCTTGTGTGACCGGGAGGGAGGCGGGGGAGTCTGTCTGTCTGTGTGTGTGTGTCGTGGGGGGGGGGGGGGGTTATGGGAGGGAGCCGCGAGCCGCACTTTATCAAGTGAAGAGCCGCAGCTTGGCCACCCCTGCACTATGCTATGCCACCTTTTTTTTTCCTCCTTTAACAAAAACAAGTTTATTTACATATTGCAGTTACACATAACATGCGTGGACACTTTTACATGTTTAGTCATTCTATTTTGAGGACAGAGAGACACAAAGAATGTTTTTTTGAGGACAGAGAGACACAAGGGGGATAGAAGGGTAGGAGAGGGCATGACGTCCGCCGCGTATCCTCCCTTGATGCCTCGCCTCTTTTTCATTTTCTCCTTACCCTCCTCACTTATCAGGCCAACGTGACCACATCACGTGATCGTAGCTAGGCTTCGATCTGATAAAACCTACCAGACGGAGCGTGCGCAAGCCTGCATGGAATCCTTTTAGAATCAACCATCCATCTCACACGTGACAGGTCACGCGCACCGATTGCCAGAGAGATCTACGGTCACGTTGGCCACATCTTTTTAGCTTTTTATGACTAGGCTTCACTAATATTGCATTGTGCCCCCTCCTAGTACTGATAACCTTGATTACTCGCCATTTAGTCAATGGCTGCTTCCATTGAGATCAGCGGCTGCTTCTATCGAAATGTTTACTCCTGTCTCGCTATTTTTTTTTTTTTTACTTTCGAGCGCTGGTAGGTTTGTGAAATTGTATTGCGTGATTCACATACGCTTCCGATAAACATATCCAACTTTTGGTTTTCCTATATGCGTTGTATATTAGTTATCGGCTTTCCCAACCGTTTAGGTTGGTTGAAATCTAGGAATATTTCTGTACCTCGTCGGGTGCTGTGAATTCATTTGCAAAGTTTCTCCTGGTAAAATATTTAATTTATGGGAGCTTGTTACGTTCCTTATCACTGGTTTTTCTACAGTTCTGTAGCACACTTCATGTTCTTATGTGTGAACCAAATACAGTCAAACCCGTTTATAACGAACAGTAGGAAACACTATGATCAGTTCGATAGAGCAAGTAATTCGATAGAGCAGAAATCATTTCCAACGAATTTCCACGATCCATTCGTTGTAAGGCGAGAGATTCTTTTCCTTTCTCATCTCTTCGCTTCCGCCTTGTAACAACGTGCTGGAAAGTTTTTTTTTTTTGCATGCGTGCAGAGTTTGTTTTTTTAGTTGATCTCTTCTTCTGAATCGCTTATCTTCGTGGGCAACCATTATGGGATGAAAGTTTTTTTTTTTTTTTTCTCTGCGTGCGTGCAGGGTGTAGTTTTTAGCTTTCACCCCTTCTGAATCGCTTCTGTATGCTCAATTTTGTTCGCAACTTGAGCTTCTGGAATTTTCTTTGTTTCCCATTTTTTTTTTTTTTTTTTTTGGGGGGGGGGGGGAAAGGAAAGGCTAGAAGACGATTGTTTGTTGCTTTTTTGGAAGCCTTCCGGGGGGGGGGGGGAGTTCGATATAGGCAATAATTCGCTGTACGTGGGTTCGTTCTAAATGGGTTTCGCTGTATATATGAGGGAATATCTTATGAAATTGCCAGTTGTAGGAGGCAAGTGGCATAGCTATAATTGAAATAATAGCTTCTTTAACCCAAGTGGAGCCAAATGGTGCTGACACTGACCTCTTTGAAGCACAAGGTGAAAATGGTAAACTTTATAGCTGAGTGATCACATAAAAGGGCTGGAACAGAAGTATTCTGACTGACCACTTGGGTCCAAGTGGTCTTCTTGCTGTAACCACTTTGGTCTTCTGACTGACCACTTTGAAGGGAAATGGAAGCACTTGGGGCCAAGTGGTTTTCTGACTCCAACCACTTGGGAGGCAAGTGGTCCGCAGTCCAAGTGGAACCACTTTAACCAAAGTGGTTTTCAAGTGGAACCTCTTGCTGGCAAGTGGGACCACTTGCAAAACCACTTTGAATTTTCGCCTGGGCTGGTTAACAGCCTACTGTCAGAAAAACGTTTTTGCTCGCGCCCTCACGAATCTAGTTGCTACAGTTGCTCACTGGACCGTTGCCTTGCCGCAATCAACCCCTAGCCGGCCAGAAAGCATGGGAGCCCCAGTTAGCCCCGCCCCTGTCCTTCCGTTGCCGGGCGCACTGGTCCCTGAGTTGTTTTGCCTCCAGTCTCCTTTATGTGCTGCCATTCCCTTCCTTCGTGGTATTCCTCTCCCGCGGCAATCGAGAGGAGCCACCTCAGCCTAGACGTGAAGTAGTCCCATGTCCGCCTAGTGTCGGTGTGACATTTCACCATGGCAGTGCGCGCCAACCAAACGGCCTGTAGACCCAGCAGGACGATTGCCGGGGCTCCTCCGAGGTGCAAATACTTAAAGGTTATCCACTCGACTTCAAAGTCCTGTCCAAATGCCACCCCGAGTTCGTCCCAGAAGAGGTACGCGTTTGAGCATTCGACGAAGACGTGTTGTATCGTCTCACTCGAGCCACACAGGTCGCAGTTCGTAGACGGAACGAAAAGAAACCTCGCGTTCAAGGTGGAGTCGGATGAAGTCCGCTTAGAAAACTCGTTGCAAACATTCGTTTTATACGAGTTTCGCGTAGTGCGTATAGCCATTTCCGGCCGGAGTGCACTACGGAGTGCGTATAGCTTTACTCATCAGGGAATGACTCTATCGCAGATCGGAGCTTAACACCTACTTCCTAAAGCTCTGTAGTACCAGACATGAAGTGTGCGAGTTGAAAGACATGTCAACTCAAACTTTAACTCTTGTCCACCTTAATCCTGCCGACGAGTCGTACGGAGAGGGAAAAGTAAGGATTTTTCATTGTTGCCAGTAGAGTCGCCTTTTGGAACTTCTGCGGCCAGCGTAATTTGAGAATTCATTAGCACAAGAGAAATTTTATTTTCATAAAATATTTTGGCTATCAGTTGATAAAGGATTATTGAGACTATGGAGAAATCATGCACTCCGAGAGTAATTCTGCAGATGTGTGTGCATCTATGCATGTCAGCTGATGCTGAAGCAGTCGTGAAAGTATTTTGCTGAAAAATCTAAGCGCACTTTCTTTACCTAAAAGTAACCCGTGTATCAAAAATAGCCATAACCAAAGTGTTCTATGGTACCACGCCAGGACTGCAGCTGAAGACCATGTCACCTGGTGGCACCACGTGGTGATTATGGTAGAGCACATCCTCGTAACTACAGCAAGTTATGCATAAATGGGAGAGGTCACACAAGGTATAGATACAAATTGTACTACTCCTTATACACCGACACGCGGGCTTGACGTCACGGCGCTGCGGCGGCGCTGCGATCGCGCCGGAGCCGGGGGGTGTGGGCAAAAGCGCGCACGTTTCTCATGGGCGTCATAGCATTTCAGCATGCCGCGAAGCTGTCTTGCCCTTAATCTCACCGAAATGTGCAAGAAAAGTAGCGGAGTGAGCTTCTACATGTTCCCGGCAAACTCTGAAAGGCATAGAAGGTGGATAATATCCGTGGATCGAAAATTATGGTCGCCTTGCGCGCGAACGACCGTTTGCGCGGCAACCACTTTCTTGGAGGCAAATGCGGCTTCCATTTCAATCTCCGTCCCGAGGCTTGCTTATGTGCAGGGAAACCGTCGTCTGATCGAGACCACCCGGAGTTTGTTGCCACGGTGTTCGCGCACAAAGCACCGGCCAAGCGCTCGTCGGAGGCTCGCAACGCCCGTGCTACCAAGCAGGAAGGGATCGGCAGCAGAACGGCAGTGTTGTAGGCGTTACCGAAAAAAAGTAACGAAATACGTTACTCGTTACTTACAAATGAAAGGTACGCGTTACTGAGCTACGTTGCCTAAAAATAAAATTAACGCGTTACCGCTACCGATAAAAAGTAACGCACGTTACTTCTGCGTTACTTTTTAAATTAAGATTTAAGACGTTTTACGGTTTTGACGATACAGGTATGCATAAGCTCATATATCAAGAAACATTCTGTTCATGCAGAAACTGAACATAATTACTCTATCTCTTCTTACGGTTTCACCCAAATACTCACGAGAAAAAAACGCAAAGAAAAACATAGCTTGACGCCTAAAAACACGGAAAAAATTGAAGTGTAATTGTAGTAACGAGTAACGAAACTACGTTACTTGAAATAGTAACGTACGTACGTTACCAGTTACTATGTCAAAAAAGTAACGAGTAAGTTACTACGTTACTGAAAAAACTAACGCGTTCCTGGTAACGCCGTTACTTGTAACGTGTTACCGCCAAGGCAGCAGAACGGACAAAGCGTTACTGCTTGTCATGCCTTGTGGTCATGAGAGTAGGAAGAATAGCATACCTTGACTTGAAGACGCTGTGTGCGTTTATTTAATTAATAAATACACTTCCGCGGACCCACAGTCTGCTGATTTCGCCGGCAGTGCGGAAACCGAATCGAAGTAATCGTAGGCCTCGAGAGACTTATACGCCTGCTCCGTGTCGGCCGTAAACCGGCTGGGCGAAAGAACTAAATAAACGACGACGTGAGCCGTCGACTTCGGTGGCAGCAACTTCACGTCGGAAGTCCAGCAGGCCTTGTTTACGGCGTACGGATCCTCGTAGGCAACGCCGTCCACTCACAGTTTGTCTCGATACCGCCGCCGTTCAGGCTCGGGTAGCGAGCTCAAATTGTCGGCCATAGCATTCGACATGCGTTGCCAGGAAACACGACTCACAAATAAAGCTAGAAGCGTCTCTACAACGTCAACAACGAGCGCACGCCATACAACGCAATGGCGAAAACACGGAGAGCCGGGTTGCTTTTGCCCACATAGCTACCGCGCATGCGCGGCCTTCCGGCCGTGTTGGTAAACAGAGCCGCTCCGCGTGTCGGTCTATACTTATGTTCCCTGAGGTGAAAATTATGCCGGGGACACTGTTTGTCCTGGTATAATCCATAGATCTGTTTTAGCAAAGTTAATAGAAGGAATAATCTTGACCTGCACACATGATTGATGATTCTTGATCTATAAGTCACAAACAGGCTGCTTGCATGTTTTAAAAAAGCTTTTTCTGCTTTCTCAGAATTCAATTTTTTGTCACACAAAATATTTTGCTCATAGTATCTTTCTCTAAACTTTGAATTTTAATACTTTTATCAGGGTTTAATACTCGATAAACCAGAGTGCAGCAAAACTAATACTTCTGGAAAATGTTACCTAAAATATTTTCTAATTGGCAAAAACTTTAATAACTCATTTCTAATCGTTGGCAAGAAAATTCAGCTCATGACAACTTTTTCTTTTTTTTTTAGAATGATCCTTAACTTGTAATGGTGGTTTCGTTGTACTTTCAACTCTTTGCAGAGCATGATGATTTGTGGCATTTTTTATTATTGATATCGTAAAACAGTTGGGCGGAAACATTTGTGATAAAGTTGAAGCTTTCTTGAAAACTGATATGAAAACAATCACTTACGTTTGTGCTCAGAATAAACATTTATAATAGATGTGGAAATTTAAAATAAAATTAGCTTGGAAATGACACAAAAATGTTGAAGACCAAGCTCACCCCTCACTGAGAATACGGCCATTTTACAATAAGCGCCCACGCCTGAATTTTGTAACATTAGGAAAATACACAAAGGGCATATCTTTACATAATGTTGACCTAAGGAGCACCCATTCCCCAGTTTTACATGTTTATCTCCAAAACTTGAGTGGGCACTTGCTCGGGACTTTATGGCAGTGAAGTCTTGGCAAAAGTCATATATCAAAATTAAATGCATAGCTTCTGGAAAGTTGGGTTTAGCAGAATTGCACGCTTAAGAAACTTGACTTGTTAGCCCTTGCTAATCTAAAACCCTTGCTAATCTTTACAAAGCATGCCTACCTGTGGTGTTATGGTTATCCTTTATCAGTCTATCACCAAACAAATTCTTCTTGGTCAAAGGTGAACGGCTGAGGAAATGTGTTGCAATTTTTCTGGAGAAGTTGCTTTTGCTCCAGTATCATTTGAAGAGTCCAGGTTTATTTGCTACATTGGACAAGGTTGACAAAATTCTGGCTCCACAGATATCAAGCACAATTTCAAAGAAGCTTGAACCATCAACAGCACTAACAAACATTCTTGTTAGAGCAATGACATGATATAGTCCATCATCCAATTTGAAAATGGTATTTTTGTCAACACCATCTTGAGATTGCGCAGACATGCAACCTACCAATAGAACTTATTCGAGGCGTGCAGCGTCTGCAGCACCAAAAGGAATGTCGGGAACGCTAGGCACAACTGGTTCTAGCAGACGACAAAGCCGACCTTGGAGGCAACTGCGAGCAACTCCAATACCCTCTCACTCTCTATAATGTCCGATGGCGGACGCTGTGGTACAGGTCTATTAAGTTGCAGGGCTCTTTGGTAGAAAGGAGATTCCTTAATGCATAGAAACCACTTGCACAGCATATCACGAGAATAAACGGAACACAACATAATCAGCACACTCTCCTTTGTTGAGCACCACAAAAATGGGAGCCACCTGCTTCCATTTTGGGACTTCTATGTGAAGAAGAACGTACCAAAATGTTCATTATCTCATGAAACAAATGAAAGTCAAATTTTTTTGGGGGAAAACTTTATGTAAAGGTGTTTGCACCAACATCCAAAAATACTGCAACATTTTAGGCAATAAATGAGTTGCACACAATTAATGGCATACAGATCTGCCTGAAGAATTTCAGACTTTTAGCCAAAAAGGACAATTCGTCTTGGAGCATGAAAACATCCTGAAATGTTGCCTCCTAGCAAGCTGGCAATGCAAACATGATGTTATGTAGTTCCAGAATTCGCTCATACACCTGCAGGAAGAAAAACAAAAACAGTTCAGAAAGATTTTTAGAATATTTTTTTTTCCAATGCTGTGGGTGAGCTTTACTTATTCACATATTATGCACATGCTCCCCCAAAACAATTTACTTTTATCTGCAGAAATAGACTATGCAGTGCCGTATAATCAGTCTTAGACCAAACATAGTGCTAGCAGTTCGGACCAGATGGCAGTTCAGAACGAACCATTATCTTATTAAGAAGTTGCAAGTGATTTTCTGAACAGTTTCTGAAACTCAATGGAAAAATGGGGTCCATTCCCAGTAGCTGACTCCATCCACCTCCATGTATCTGTGGGCTCAGGGGTGTGGGCTAGCCCACACCAGCTCGGAGCACGTGGAGCGAAAGCTTGTGCTGCAGAATCCAGGGATCCTGGGCTCAATCCCCATCCCTGCCCGTTTCAATCTGGATGAGCATCGTACCGGCGTACAGTCGTGCATCACTACTGCGTGGTGCACGTTAAAGACCCCAGGCTGGCAGTTGTACTAGACTGGCTAAATTGTTCATCTACAGCTGAGACACCAGACGCCTATTGGGGCTGACTAACTTCCAACTGTATAAACATACATACACACAAGACAATTACTGTGTCTATTTAATCGATCCGGAATAAATCGTAGTAACTCTCCTTAGATGAATATACATAGGTGCTTCGCACTTGATTAGCAGGCTTAAAGGGCAACTCCGCTCAATTCCAAAAAATCTAGGCTTGCATGTGATTCCATTTCACAAAGCACTACTAAACAGCTCTACATCTTCGGATTTGCGAAATGTGGAATAATATTTGTGTAATCTTAATTTAAACATCAGCTGATACCGAAATTGAAACTTCGGTTGCGTCAGGCAACATTGGTCTCGAGTTGTCAGAGTCATGGCCACGTCACGTCGAACCACGTGGTCTTGTGACGTTCGTGGGGGCGAGGTACAGGACACGCGACGCGGGATGGCCCGGGGGAGACGGGGAAGGGAAGAAGACGAAAGAGGAGAGGGGGAACGAAGAAACAGACCGATAAGCGCGCAAGGCAGCGCAAACTAGCTCATCCGCGTTACGGTGATCACGTGGACGCCGTTGAGCCAACAGCAAGAGGAGAAACCCATGACGTCATCGTTCAATTTCGCTCTGAGAAGTAAAAACAAACAAAATGTGAGAATGACGTAGTCATGCCTCTGACGTAGTGGTTCAACGTTTGCCGCTCCAACTCCGTCGCATTAGGGAGTTTTCGTAGATTGTTTGCGCCGTCCCGCAAGGCCCTCGCAACCTGCTACGGTAGCGGGAACTCCACAGTCAAGGCTATCGGCGCGCAGGCGCAGTAGCCACTTCTTCGTTGAGGAACGCTTAGCAGCGGGGGCAGCGCGGTCTACGAAAACTCCCTATGGACTGCGCTGACGATTGCGCCTCACGTCGCAAGCTAGAATTGGCAGATTTCGGCGACTTAGCTCATTTGAAAGTTTGCTGGCCAGTTTATTAAATATATAGACGTAATTAGATCGTAATATTTGACATGGGGTCTTCCTATATGATACTGAAGAGGGCCGCATAGTTTCCTAAATATCAAAAATGAAGCGGAGTTGCCTGCTTTGATGTTGACACAACTACATCGGTTCAGAATTATCTAAACAAACACAATACGGTAGACCACAGGGGCCAGTAAACAAAAATACTCCACTAAATTTAGTGACTCGAAAAAAGAAAAGACGCTTTTTGGTTAGTTTTGGCACAATATTTGCACTTGGGAGCAGGATGGCATGGCGAAAGTGTATTGGCACACAATGGCACGATCGGTGTTGCACTTTGACCCCTGTAGGCTTCGTCGGCTACCATTTTCCCATTGAAACTTTTCGAAAATTGCCCACAACTTTTGAACCGGATAATGGCAAGCTCCGAAACTTTGGCATCTGGTCCGGACAGCTAGCCACTACATTTGGATGAAAGCTGAGCATTCAGCAATGCAGTTTATTTCTTGGGGGACACCCTGTACATATTTGCACTTCTCAAAGACTGCCAATGCAAATTCTGTCTCCGAGATGCTGCCACCACATCAGCTCGTGTGCACTGGGGTCTTCTTTTAGAACTATCAGTATGTGAGTATGTGCCCCAGGTTTATGGAAGCTAATGACCACCATAAAAAAGGAAAAAAAAAATCTGTCATGGTAGTGAAAGGTTGACTCCCTGCTAAGACTGAAGATGCATACACTAATGACTGAATGGGGTCTAGCATCTAAAGTTGACGATAACAGGATACAAGATGAACATGATTTCTTCTTTGCACAATAACAATATAAGCAAGTCAGGTGATGCAGGTACCTTCAGCTCTTTGCCTGAGCAACCACAAGAAATGTGCTCACGATACGCATCAGCATGTAGCAGGCAGCAGAAAAGAACACAAAGCTGGTGGATTGCCTAGAACCTCTGCCAGCGACTTTCATTGCAGCAATTATGATTCTGTAAACCTCTCAATATAAATGTATTCTGCAGATTACTATCACCAGGGGCAACATGAGCAGTATGTTATGCTACATCATGAGGCTCTACACCACCTGACTTTCAGGGGGTCATACAGGTCTTTGGGACAAATAATTCAAGGGTCTAATTTCTAAAATAAAAACAATATGTGTAGCTTTTGCTTCTAGAGCTTTCGTTTTTGTAAATGTCTTACTGCGCACAATACAGAATTCATGAATTGTGTCCCGCCCTTGCACGAAAGCTGCACTAGTGAAAGAAAAGCATTACCGGCTGCATAGTTGGCCTCCTCCGTTTGTCTGGGTCAATGCAGCTTTCTGCGAGTTCATGAACCTTTCTTGCCAGATCCATGTTCCACTCTCCTGCAGACTCATCAAGGGCCGGCACAATGTCATCAGGGTGTTCCTCACTCAAGTAGGACAGCTAAGGAAGCAAATCAAAATGTGAGGAAGTTACGGTTGTTGTAGCTAAACAGAGTAACCAATAACAAAATAAGCTATACCTATAGACCGACACGCTGTTTACAAACAAGCTTGCGTTTGCCCACACCAGGTGTGGGTACTGCGCGTGCGCAGAAACCAAATTCGCGTGAAGTGAGGCATCTGCGCATGCGCAGTGCCGTCGACAGTGCCATCGCAGCTGCCTGACGTCAGGGCCGCGTGTTGGTCTACAGTCGGTGACAGATCAAGAACGAGGTGGTCGCTCCTCCCAACTCTTTCCACTTTAGCAGAGTGAATGCTGGAGTGGAGGCAACCTCCCCTCCATCGTTCACTCTGCTGAAGTGGAAAGGGGTGGGAGGAGCTTCCACTTCGTTCTTGACCTGTCACCGACTATAGGATTCCATGTTTTCTGGTTTTGTTTTAGAGCGCAGCTCTTAGGGGCCCGTTCCCGGCTTGAGCGGCGTCGCCGTAACCAAGGTCATCCCAAGGTCACGTGACCCCTCCCAAGGTCATCTCAAGGTCACGTGACCCCAAGATGACCCCACGTGACCCTTTGAAGGTCACGTGACCCCCAAGTCACGTGGTCGCCTCCCCAAGGTCACGTGACCCCCGAGGTCACGTGACCCCTTCCAAGGTCACGTGACCCCCAGGTCACGTGACCCCTCTGAGGTCACGTGACCCCCCGAGGTCACGTGACCCCTCCAGGTCACGTGACCCCAAGGTCACGTGGGGGTCACCTTTGGGGTCACGTGGCCTTGAGGTCACCCCCAGGTCACGCCTCCCCGAGGTCACGTGACCCCCTCCCCGAAGTCACGTGACACCCCCCCGGAGCATATTAAAGAATGAGGGGAGGAGGAGGAGAAGGGGGAGGGGTCTACCCTCCCCTCAGTACCCTTCACTCCTCCTCCTCAAGAGCTGCGCTCCAATTCGGCGTTACAGGGATTTGTAAACGGCTTTCACTTTTTTCGTTAAATTCGTAGGGTGTTTTTCGAAGTTTTTTTTTGCTGAAAACTTGGGGTTTATTGCGAGTTTATTTTGGTTAGATTCTCAATTCTTTAAAATTCGAAGCTTATTTTACTGCATTCCAAATTTTTAAAAAGTGAAAAGAAACAAAAAAATACAATGTCCAGGTACCATTTTCTCTTGTCTCGAAGGAATCTTGACGAGCCTTTCGCCAGTAGTTCGAAATTTCACAGGAAACTGAAGTGGTATACCCTCAGGACCATTGACTGTACAGCATCTTATAAAGCTTATTTGTAAAACACCGTCTCTTTAGCTTTTTATTTTGTTGTTGTGACCTTAAAATTCCGAGTTTTTCGGATAAATCCGAATTGACGAAAAATTTACCACCGAGTGCTTCAGAAACAGAGGTGCAAGCTTTGGCTGCAGTAGAAGTGGCTCACCTTGTCCAACATTTGCAAAACTACTCTATGTACTCCACGACCCCCGAGATTGTCGCTTTGCGCAAAGCTTTCCCTGGCCGCTTCTTCCATTCTTGACCGTAATGGAGGAAAATGGCTTGTGGTAGAGTGCCAACTGCTTTCACAGCAAATCGCTATACTCTGTTGCAGGTTAAGAAAAGCAGGACTTTCCTTAACCTGCAACAGGAAAAGCAGTACAGGACCTCTTGCAAAGCCCTCCACTTTCCAATTCAGTAGAGCGTTCACTTTGCTAAAGTGGTAAAAGTGGAGGGCTTTGCCTTTCTGTCTGCTTTTCTTAACCTGCAAGAATGTATAGTTTGGCTCCAAGATCGTGCAATGTCGGCCTTTTAAAGTTGTTACTTTACTACTTAATTTTTGTAGCGTCGCAGTATTAAAGGGGTATGGAAACAAAATGTTAATACATTTATTTCCTTGTTTAGATGTGGTCTATGTTGTGCTGACCGCCCAGAAACACTAGCCTAGACCAGTGTTTCTGGGCTGCAGGCAGAGAAGTCAAGAAAATTAATTTTGAAATGAATGAATAGATTTTAAAATTGCGTCTGGTGGCGGTCTGTGAAGCTCCATTAAAATGCCATCACGTCATGAGTTTCTAAGAAGCAGTGCCAGTTTGCGGCAGTATGGCTCTCTCGTGGAGTTATTTAGTCCTGAATGTGGCTTGCCGGAGAGCGTTCATAATCTGAGACTGCAGCCAAAGCTACAAGTGCAAGCTAGCCCGCGCTCCTGGTTTTGAGACATGCATTTCTAGAGAGAGTGCTTGATCGTTCTGCGGAACAACGCTTCAAAGCAGCGAACTCGAGCTCTCATGGCTGTGGCATTGGCTGGAGTCTCAGCTCCACAGTGCTTCTGCAACGTGCATTCAACACAATCAAGATTGCCGTTCTTTGCAGACGTTAGGTAGGAGCTTGATCTGAGGATGTGGGGACCTCCGTCAGGCCAACCATACGCCATTGTTGGGTACTGATGGTCATTTCTACTTACCGGTTTCCTCGAGCCACTACTTCTGCAGTGCGAAACTACCATGGTGAAGCGAAAGCTCACGGCACATAAAATACCGGCATGGCCGCTACTGACGTTACGGGCAAGCTATGTATAGGCCATAGGGCGTACAGCCCTTGGATATTACTACTAGGCGAGATTGTCACATGCTGATGCCACCAAGCGGCAAGGCTCGCAGCTACAGTACCGTTGACCGTGCGAAAGCTATTGATGTCACAAGCGCAATACGGATTGCGCTTTTCGCTGGCCCACTTTGAAGCGAGGGGTAGAGAGCTCACGTCATTTTGTTTCCGTACCCCTTTAGGAAAAGTGGCTTTTGGCCACTGGTACCGTGCAGTGCCACTCGTTGCCTCGGAGGGATCACGCACTTGGAACGCAAGCCCCGAGGCTGAGCGCACGGTACTCCGCGAGCAGTGATTTTCTCGTAAAGCACTGCCACCTCTGGGTGGCACATTCCTTCTACTGGGCAACCAAGCATTTGTAATGGCTGTGGGAAGCTTTGCTCACTGGTAAGAGATATTTCAAATATAAGCAAAGGACATATCAAGCACAGGCCCAAGCAAAACTTCTGACCACCACCCCCCCCCCCCCCCCCCCCCCCCCGACCTAATTGAAGTGTTTCTCTGCGTCGGCTGCTTCTTTGAGAAGCCAGTGCAATGCGGGGAAGCTTTGTGTGTGTGTGCCGGTGTGAAGAGGCGAAGCTTGACGTTAGAGTGCCAGCGCAAAGCAGTCGACGAGAGCAGCGTGGCTGCTTTATAAATGATGGGTTCCGCCGGGCCCTTGTACTAATCCTATACTGCTCCGTGAGATCAAACAAGGGCCTACCCCCCCTTCCCCTCGAGGGTGACCAAAACAGCTGAGTCAGCTCTTCTTTTCCTTCAATAGTGTCTTTTGGTGTTGGTCGTCGCTGGGGGCGTGTCCCTCCACACTTCTGGCTTCACCTCTGGTGGCCTCATGTCGCTTCCAGAAGCTTCCTACTTTCATAGGCCTACCCTACCATAGGCTTGTCTGCTTTTCTGCTCTCGAGCCTAACAAGCATCCATACATATTTCTTCGTAGTTTTCTCTAACTTATGGAGGGGAGCTTGTTGGGTATTTTACGGATTACGACGCATTTATAAATGGTAATGCATTGTATAATTAGTGCTGCGAATATAGATCAGCTAAAATATGTGCGAGAACCAAACTACTTGTATTCCGAAATATGAGCTCTTAGCTTTGGTGAGCTCCTCCTTATGATTTCGTGTTTCCCATAGTAATAATTAAAAACGAGTGGGTTGGTGAATAGATATGAATACTTGAAGTGGTAAAACATCGAGGGCGAGGCCAGAAACAGGACTTCTTTCAATTTTTACGTGGGAAAATCCTTCAAAGGAAGGATTACAATTCTTGGACTTACAGTTGCATTCTCATTCCTCAGGTCTTTGTTGGGCCTTCCAGCAGAGATCAGAGAAGCTAGTCCTCCCTTTCACCAGTGCTCACTCCAAGTCAGTTAAGCATGGCATAGTGAGGCCACTTTTCAAGTCCACACCCTTCAAGTCGTGTGCGCATTTCTTCGAAAGTAGCCTCAAGTTGCAGCATCATAGGTTGGAAAAAGCAGGCTTTCCTGCAGACCTACTTCGTTCCACTCTTGAGAGATTCATTCTCAGCCCACAACTTCCGCAAGCTTTTGCCAAAAAGAAAGGTTGTTTTGCTGTGATTCCCTACATGCACGAATCCGCGCACCGTGTAAGATCTATCACGTCCAAGTTCGACACAACGTGGCTTTTTAAACACGCCAAAAAGTTTGTGAAGTGTGAAGAGAGAATGGTTTATTCAATCCCGCTAAGCTGCAGCAGTCAGTACATCAAACAAACTAGGAGGTGCATTAATTATTGACTCAGAAAACACAACTTGCAAGCATCAAAGGCTTCAAATGAGTCTTTTCACCCAATCGTCGTTCACAGCCGTACGTGCGATAACTGTACTCCTTCTTTCTCTGATACTAGAATACTGGGCAAGCACAACAACAGATTTGAGAGAGAAATCATTGAATCCTTTGACAAGGGGACTGTCAACAACATTTCTTTACCTTCATTATCACTGGCAAAGACAGGTTGAATTCTTAAAACCAGAGATGACCAGATTACTGATACCTCGTCGTGACGCCAGCGCTTTTTAAAGTTCTATATTTATAGCAAATTCCCTTTCTTTTTTAACAATTTTCTCCTATCCTTTTTCAAGAACGTTGAAACCTTTGGGGGGCGGTTTTATATTTTGTGCCATTCTATGTTGTTGGTCATGAAAGAAGTCCTGTTTCCATCCCCTTCCTCAGTGTTTTATCCTTTCAAGTATTCATATTGCTTCCTATATTTTTCGTGTTCTGGTATACCCACTGACCTTTTGTTGTTAGCCTTCCGCGGTACAGGAGGGTCCCCACCCCGACGCCAACAGAAATCGGAGTACTGAGATTCCCTACTCACAATGTCTCTGGCATGCCCTCTACTGGAAATATAGAGTGGCAGTGCAGTCAGTATCTCCATGATGACAACACCAAAACTATAGGTGTCCATTTTAGGGGAGACGACGCCACGGAAGGCTTCTGGAGCCATGTAAACTGTGGTTCCAACAATTTCTGTGACGGCGGTGGCGTTTCCGGCCAGTACACGTGTGAGGCCAAAGTCCCCCAACTTGGCACTCCAGTGTTCATCCAGCAGCACATTTGCACTGCGAAAGAGGCAAGCATGCAACCTACTTTAGGACTTCTCAATGGATGCAGAGGACTGTGCTCATTGTCACTAATTTATTTTCTTAAGAAATTATTTTAATAGAGAGATATATTTCTTAGTTGAATTAAAAATTGTATAGGCTTGGTGCTGCTGGCTTGGTGGTCCCCAAGCCAGCAGGTTCACAAAGTTTTTCATTAGCACCTTCAATTTGCTCGAGATATTCAAACATAAATTCATTGCACAGAGTCCATTTTGAGCTCAGGGACGACACTGAAATACTTTATAAAGCTTTAGAGCAGTAAATTTTTTCTTGCTTATTTATGTGCATGAAGTTTTTAATGCTTGCACTCATGCACCCTCCTGCATACCATTTAACGGTGCAAAGGGAATAAGTATACGCAAATAAGTAAATAATTGACTATATATGGTTGGATATATGTTTGATGCGTTTTATTATATCAAGAAGATCACAGTTTGTCTGAAAATATTAAAAATGGTTCAAACAGAAGCAGCTAACCTCTTTTGTAATTACATTAACAACTCAGATTTTTCGAAGCTGAAAAGGTTTACTATGTTTAATAAAAAAAAGATACTGTAAACGACTTATTTTTTGCAGGCTCAATACTTCACGATATAGGTCAAAGCTGAAGTTTTGGAATAATTCGTGGGTTCTAATTTTCATGATGCAACGGGATCTTAATATAGATTCCAATATGTTTACAGTTTACTGGAATTGTTTGCGGGACCTATTTCTCTCGAATTGTAAGCAATTCGCAAAATTCGCGAAAATTAAGTTGTTTACAGTATGTCAACCTCATGAACAATGCCCGTTTGTATTCTTCACTGTAATGCACATGGAAAGTCAATAATTACAATCTTTAGACCATTCCATTTAGCGCTCTCTGGGCGGCACCATTTTGTTCGACAGCAGCGTCCTCTCCATACATCCGGGAAATTCAGCGGGTTCGGCGGGGTAAAACGAGAGAGAGGGCACGCGCCCGACTCTGCTAGCAGACAACAAACCGGGAGGTTGCTATTCTCCATCTTTGGGCTGTATCGGCGGGCTTTACGGAACATCGAACTCTCACTCGTGGCTGCCATTGTGAAGTGGTTGGCATTTCTAGAATAGTATATGGCTACTCCAAAATCAGCCTATAGCTCTCTGTTGTTCTATTTCGGTAAATGATTAACTAGCATTTCTTTTTTCCGTTGCTTAAATAGCAGTTGAGCCAGCTGGCAGTACTACCCTCAACTACTGCATGTATTGCGGCAGGAGAGCACATTTTTATTTATTATTTCAGACTTCCACTCATGGTCGCTAAAGGCCTACACCAGTACAAACTTTGTATAGTAAAAAAGGTACAGCAACCGGATTTACTTTTTGCCGAAGAGACCGGCCAATCTGACACAGTTTTCCCTATTTTCTTTTTGCAATTGGACAACAGCGCCATTGGACCCTGTTAGTCTTTTTATCTAGCATAGTATTACACGATAACTGGCATACCAAAATCTGCGCATCCGCGCTCGGAATTTCCAAAATGACGCTATTTTAAACAGGGTTTTTACGCCAGCCGGATGCTAGGTACAGCCCACTCGGCGGAGCAGACGACAATGATTGAGAGGGGGAGGGCATTTTTTTTTCTCTATTACCCTCTCTGCTGTGACCCTAATGGAACGGTCTATAGAGGAGCCTAGCAAATGATGAGGCACCAGTAATGTTGGGACTCAAAAATGGGAACTGTGCCGAGGCTCTGAACATGTGATTGCCATCAGCCATGTCCCAGCATATGTCATGTTCTTGAACCCAAATAATATCTCTACCTCATCATTTGCTGGACTATACTTTTGTAAGTCATAATGATCAGCCCCCATAGGAGCTGTGGGGAAACAGATGCACAGGCTCTGTTCAGAAAAATTAAATGCCTCTTCAAATAAATACAATAACACATTTCAACCTCAGCCACAATGCTGCACGGATCAACAAGAGAGCCAACCAGGGAAGAAACTGTTTTAATATGTTCCACACTGCCTAACTGTTTGGCATTCAATTTAATATTATCCGCAAAACTTTACCTTTGTAGTAAGTTTGCTCTATACCTAAAATTCACTTTCATCACTATGTCCTTGGGAGTGGCATAGCAAACTGTTTTCCAATAAAATGGACACTCTCCAGAGTTTGCCTTGAGAGAGATAAAGGGTGGAAGGTAGAACAGCATAACATATAGAATTTTGACCTTGTCCATATACGGGTAAGCAACTGAGGAAGAGGAGGCGAGAACGCCACAGTGCTGAGCTCCGACTGGAATGATTAGTGGGTAGACACAAAGCTAAGCTGCCTTTGTCTTTACTCACTGTTGACATGTGTATGACCACGAACGACGAATGCTGGCATTCAAATGTGTTCGAAGAGTGAGTAGAGCCAAAGGCAGCTAGCTTTGCCCCCACCCACTAATCATTCCAACCAGAGTTCGGCGCTCTGACACACCCTTGTCTCCTCCTTTCTCTCAGTTTCTACCTGTATAACTTAGGCATGTAGCTGTGGGGAGGGCAAGGAGGCCTGGCCCATCTCACAAAATTCTCCAGTGTTGCTGGCACCTCATTTTCCCCCCATATCCTCCTCTCCCCCCCCCCCCCACTCCCCTTTAAGAAAGAAAAAAAAATCCTGGCTATGTGCTTAATAGTGGAAGAAAACCTCTGAATACCTTTTGACATCCCTGTGAATGAGTGGGTCTGGTGTGCGAGTATGAAGGAAGTTGATAGCAGCAGCAACTTCTGTCAAAATAGAAATCCTTTTTTCCCAGTACATAGGAGCTACATCATTCTGTAACATATTTGAGAGACTTGTATCAATATTCACAGCAACGATGCTCATTGAATGCAAATTAGACAGCACATCTTCAAAGTCAGCATGATGCCTCATGTTGCATGTAGAGTATGCGTGCACGTTGCATGCATACTTCGCTTCAAGACAACTTGGCAAAGGACGAAAGCTGTGGCCCCCATGAGTCAACTGAAATGACAGATTGGAGCACGTGATCTCTCCACAGGAAGAATGCATGTCAATGATATCTTGTCATGCGTCTCTCTTCAATGCTCCGATTGGCATCCTGGGGTCGCACTTTTCGCCCTTTGCCATGTTATGCTGCAACGGGGTCACATACGTGAATTACAACCATTAGAAAGACTGCATGCAGGCACTTTGGCTACACTGGTAATTCACAAAGTAATTCACTAGAAACAGCACAACACAAAGAAGAATGACCAACAGGCTTCTCACATCCTAAAAAATGGCATCCTATCCAAGCCACACCCTGTGGAGGTCAGAATCGGTTAGGTTAGAGGCAGAAGCTTGGTTCCTGCAAGCTTTCATAACTACTTTATAAGAAAAATGCTTTACCTCTCTCGCAAGACACGACTGTAGTGAACCATATTCCATAAACTTGTAGACGATGCAACAGTGCCTGCTGTCATTTGCAACACCGACTAGCGGTAGAAGGTTTGGATGTCTAAGTCTAGGGAAGAAAGTAATTTTTATTTACTCATCTGTCAGTATTCAGAAGCAGTCAATGTTGCTAGATACTGTGAGTTGATAAACTCTCATTGATGTTTCACAGCAGAAGCCAGTTCCCCTCTCCCCTAATGTTCACCATGATATCTAAATTGCCATAGTAAATGTGTTCTAATGTATAAAGAAAAAAAAAGAGTGACACTCTAATCAATTGGTGATGAACCAGTGTAGAGAGAGAGAGAAAAAGAGTGAAGGTTTTGGGGGCGGGGAGGTACTCATTGGAAGTTTACTAAGTGAGTTCATCTAATAAGAATGAGCAATGTAAAGGGAAGAATATTTATAGTTACCTTCGTAGCAATTCAACTTCTGACAAGAATTTATTTGGGAATGTTTCCTTTAGGCACTTCACAGCCACAGTCGTGCCATCTGGCAGGGTTCCCTTGTAGACAATGCCAAAGGCACCTTCCCCAACCTTAGTATGGAAGTTCCTGGTAGCCCTGACCAGAACAGCATATGGAATCTCCAGTGCATCACTGGACTCTGTGCTGTTCACATCTGGAGCTGCAAATGAACAATGCAAGATGTCCCTGCCATTGTTTCCCTTCACACTTTTTTAATAGCATTTCCGTCATTGTAGAGCGTAAAACAATGTTCAATATGGACCTAGAAGTAAATATCTAATCATGCACAGCTGTTTCCAAACTTCTATGCAGTCAATGAAGGTTATTTGCAGCATGCATAGGCTTACCCATTTTCAAATTTTCGATGTGAGGCATACTAGAAAATTCAAAGACCAAGGTTGAACAGTAAATAGTATTCTGCAGAAGTTATTCAGGTTCTGTCAATCTGAGATAGCATATAATTCACCTGGACAATTATTTTCATTGTGTTTGCAGAACAATTGTAAGAGCTTGCTGTTGCTAAAATCTGACATAACTTTGCCTACACAAATGGGTACTAGCATGTGTAATATTCAGCTAGCAGATAGGCTGAAAATTGCCCGCCGAGTTGTCTTCTTTAGATTAATTTTTTATTGAAAAACACCAAAATGCATACTCACAAGCCTCATATTAAAAGATTTGAGGCAGTTCTGAGGTCATACCTGACAAAGCATTCATATACAAAATATGTTTTTTGGCTCGGTAAACCTCGGCATGATCGTTAATGCACCGAGACTTGTATCTCTGCTCTGCTGATAGCCTATACCAGCCAATGGAAGTGATGACAGCATTGCGTGTTCTGGTGGATGGGAATGAGCTTATGTCCCACTCAATGTTGGGGGATTCGGCAGTTGTAACGGTTTTTGCTACTAAAGTTTTCAACAAGTTGCTCCTGTCAAAAACTTATTTTATTGCCACATGCTATGGCATCAACTGATGAACCTTTGGCTGCTGTTTAAAGAGCAACCTGAACAAAATGGCAGGACAAATCACTGCCCAATAACATAACTACACCTTCATTGGTGTGCTCATATCAATAAATTTCAGCTGCGTTTCAGATTTTGTTGTCTTCGTCCGTTTTTTTATTGTTCCCCATCTCAGGGTCTACAAGATGTCATTCTGCTCATTTTATTAAAAGTAAAGGTCCTTTATATGCAACTTGTTTGGCGTGTCTTCTTCTTGTCCTTGTCTGTCCTTTACGCTTTAGATATTTAGCAGAAATTCAAGCATGTGGCAAACAAGCAGCATGTGCTTGGGACTTCGTAGCAAATTGCGAGGAGCGTTAGCTATCATCATACAATGGTTTCAGATGCACTCGCCCTTGTTGCGTGTAGATATCCCGGAATAGACCTTTCGCTAAATTACCCAAGCATCAAAGAGATAATGTTGGGAACGTAAGCACACATGCTGCGCGTGCTCGCCTTCCCTATAGAAAATATTCAAAGTAAATAACCAAAACAAAGCATCCGTGAAACATACATGCAAATTGCCACTTGTTTTAGATTTTTGCTTTCAAACAGTTAGAGCTGAAGACGCCAGCATGCGCAGTGCGTGTACCTACATTCCCGGCATTCTTTTTGATGCTTGGATAATTCGACAGAAGGTCTATTGCTTTCAAATATCCGATCGTGTGGGTTCCCCACCGCCCCCGAATTTCTGACCAGAATCCTTATACATAGTAATGAATGCAGCAGAATTGTTTTCAAGAGAATACATAAAATTCTGTGATGTAAAAGCAACAAGGGGAGTTGTCTACTTTTGTTTCATACAAGTAACATTATGCTATACCCAAATGCAATTTTCTCATTCCCCCCCCCTCCCCCTCCTCACATAAGAGACGAATGTACAGCTCTCTATGCCAGTCGCAGCTCGGCATCACATGCTTAAGATAGGCCAATCATGAACCTGGATTTTCCCCATGGTTTTCTCCCAAGGGCAAATCCCAATGAGTGGAGCTACACGCACTATGTTGTGCACCTTGACCGGCAATGGCCGTACGCACGACACGGAGAGCTCACACCATTTGGGTCACACTTTTCAGACGGCGCGTGTATCATTGGGGAGCGTGTTAAGCCAGCGTCCCCGCCAGCGCTCACATTGCTTGGCGGTGACAGTGTGCAGCTGCGAATTACAAAAATATTAAAGGGAGGTGCAACGATTTCCGGACTTCGGTCAAAAATTTGTGGAAGTTTCCCTCTGACACTTCTGAAGTAAAGAACAGAAAACCGATTTTGCCTGCGTGTCCTAGTGGTGTAAAAAAAAGATAAATATTGGCATTTCTGGTGCCCCTCAACAAACTCCTAATCTTCAGTGTCACACCTGGTCGCACTCCTAGTGACGTAATTCGCGGTGCGGAGTAGGTTCCTGTAGGCTCTCTTAAAAGACGCTTCCTGTCCCTCTCTCTACTGACATTAGAAGGCGTTATGCTGCAGCTTAGAGCCTAGCGAGGTCACGTAAGCTTCTCGCCATAGTTCCTTTGGCTGCCACTCGCGGCTATAGGAGGCGGAAAAAGCTAGACTTCTGACATAATGGGTGTAACAGCTTCAAAAAACAAGGACGATGAAAGGAAGAGACACGACAGGGCAACAGCTGTACTCGCAACTGAAAGGGTTTATTTGAAAAGGAAAAGAGAACACATACGTCAGTACCAGATAACACAATGTGCAATCAAACAATACGTGGAGGGCATATTGTTTGATTACACACTGTGTTATCTGGTACTGACGTATCTGTTCGCTTTTCCTTTTAAAATAAAACCTTTCAGTTGCGAGTACAGCTGCTGTCCTGTTGTATCTGTTCCTTTCATCGTCCTCGTTTTTTGAAGCTGTTACACCCACCATGTCAAACTTTTACCAACTCGCCAAGTTTGTGGGTGTGTGTGTGTAACACCTTGTTACAGCTCGACCTTGTCTTTGCAATTATGCAGTGGAATCGCAACATTTTTTAATGAAGGAGATGTTTTTGCTATCCTCCGGGACACGATAAACAACGTAAAAATGACGAGATGCAAATTCTTTTAATCTTAAAATCGTTGCACCCCCCTTCAACCCACTTGGCCCCCCCCTCGTACACGCCGCTTCGCGGCGTCCAGCCGGCAACCCATGTCCCGCTGTCCCCGATTGCACCTCCAGAAAGGGAGTCCCATACCATTTAGTTCAGCAAAGTTTCGCCGACAACATTTGTTTCTTTTTTTCAGCGTTAATCGTAAAAAAGAGATGTCGTAAATATCGCCAAATGCACTAAAAGAAGCTATATAAAAAAAAAAGAAAAAAAAAATCTTACACTGGGGATTGAATTTGGGTCTGCTGCGTATAAAGCAGACACCTTCTGCGCCACCGCTTTGGAAACCTGTTGTAACTAGAGCACTATATTACTCCTACAGAGCAGAGTAACGCAATTCTTTGATCTGCGTGTTTTGATGACAACATGGCCGACAGAGCAGCTCGGCGCGAGTCACTTGGTACTCAGGGTTCCAGGAGGCGGCCCGCCCTATGGGAGAACACATGGAGATCGACGCAACATGGCTGATTAAAAAATAAACGCCGAGTTCACACTTTTCTAAACTAGTCTGTCGTGAAGTTAGTAAAGCACTAAACACTTTATTAAAGTTTTTATACTATCGGATGCATGTGAAAATTTTGAGAAGGCAATGGCGTTTGAAGCAGACAGTTTTTGTACGCAGCGGAGGTGGACTTTTTGGGTTGGCCGGAGTGGGTCGCGTGAATGGTGTGACGTCGCCGCGTCGTCTGTCGCATGATGCCGCCCAGGCAATTTTTAAAAAAAATTACGTCCTTACGTGGCACACAACTTAGCGCTAATTATTCTAAAATGTTCCTTTCTTATGTTAAAAACTATTGTCGTTCTGTAGATCACCACAATATTGAAGAAAACAATTTTCTCACAATCCCCATGCATTTCTGCCCGGTGTTGGAACCTCCTGGCGTTTGCCGTTAGTCGCTGAAAGATGGCGTTCTAGATTGCGCTACTCCAGAGCCGTATATGTAGAGAGTTTGGCCATTCATTGGGAAGTATTGGAGACAAATGAGGAGGCGCCGTTGGTTGAAAGCGATGCTGGGCGTGTTCCAGGGCGTCTTCAGAAATTCAAATGTGGCCAATCAGAAGCCGGAAATAATACCCTGGCGCTGGTCGCAAGAAACAAACTTGATAAGTGCATCGGAGTAACTCTCGGTGACTGAAAATATGGTGCACGTGATGTTTCAATCACGGTCATCCAAAATCATGGTGGAAGAGTGCGACTAGCGGAACGTTCGACATAATCCGTACGCCAAGTGCCGAGGGCCGGAAATCTGCCGTCCGAGCGGTCACACTCTGTCCGAGCAAAACAGAGTTCAAGCCATGCATTCATTTCTTACATCTTTTTGTGTGATCATGATCGAAACATCACGTGCATCCTATTTTCAACCATGAAAAGTTACTACATTTATCTCTTACATACTTATTAAAACGACCAAAACTGTTTGTCGCTACCACCGCTAGGGGATTCTTATAGGCTTCTGATTGGCCACAAGAGCATGCCAAACCCTCTTTCTGCATCTGGCACTGCACGCCCTGGCTCTGCCCGCACCTCCCATTGATTTAACTCTGTATACACGGCTCTGCACTACTCTGCTCCGAAGGAGCTATATAGTGCTCTAGTTGTACCTATTCGTTTTATAGACGCTTTACACACGCGCCAGAATACAGCCGCCATTGCTGACCTTCTCTTGTTTTACCGAGATACCGAGCCACTGAAATTGGCGTGGACGAACCTCCACAAAGGCCAATGCTGGGGAGCAAGACAGAATAAAATCTAAGATGTCAATAACCTGGCGTGCTATGGTAGTAATGAAGTGAACGTAATAAGGGGAACAAAAACCGGAGGTCAGTTATGGCGGCGCCCATGCACTGCTGCTGCAAAGTGTCTATACGAGTTTCGCGTCGTGCGTATAGCCATTTCCGGTCGAGGTGCACGACGTAGTGCGTATAGCTTTACTCAATCCCAATACGCCTCCCCTGTCATATGCAAATTGTGTAGGGCCAGAATTGAATGCCGGCGAAATTATGCTGCACAAACGCAGCATCATTGTCGTTGCTGTGGGCATAAAAGTATACCACACCATATACTTACTGGAATCGGTGACAGACTGGGGCGGGGCCGATGGCTCCATATCAAGTTGAGATAGCAATTCTTGGACAGACTCATCACCCTCGTCCACAGGCGCCTCTAGAGTGAGGGGCATGGCAATACAATTATTGTGTCCACTGTCCTAACGGGTGAAATGAATATAGCAACGGGAATACATACCCTGAAGCACATCGGTCGCTATGATCGAAGCAGCACGGTACTGTTCAGCTTCTTTGAGTAAACACAGCAGATCTCGTATTTTAGGACGGTTGCGTCCAGTTGTACTCCACGACTTCAATATTTCGTCCGTGCGGCTCCGTCTGGTTTCGTTTTCAAGAACCCTAAAGAGTACGAGAAAAGTGTAACTTTAGATCGCCCGTCGTCGAACTGTCTGTTGCCCCTGGTTACCAAGCATGATCGGCGTTAAAGAGTTTCCTGTCGGAGTGATCTGGATGCGTGATGAGGTAAAGTATTTTTTTCCATCCATCGCCTGCGTCCAGAAGGTTGACGAGTAGCGAACGCGCTCGTCCGGGAAGAAATCTGAGCTCGGTGTCTGCGGTGACCACACTTTCAGCAAAAGTTCCAGTGTCGCACGTTCCTCCGTCACTCTCCATCGCTAACTACGGTGACCGTACGATGATATGGGAGAGCTTGAAGAATTTATGAAGGGATGGCAGGACATAACAACCGATAGAAACTCCCCTTCGCTACGTGCCGACCAGTCCCGAGAGAAGATAACAAGCACAGCACCCAAAAAACTTTCCGCGCTTTCCGCACCACGGCCCGCACGGCCCGCACCAAGCAAAACCGCCCTCAGTACCAAGCCAAACGGCCGAACCAAGCCAAACCAGCCAAACTAGAGCAGATAAATAGATAGATCATGCAAACTGCAACTCTCCGTACTAGGTGGTAGCTTGCGCCCCCTAGCCTTACTCTCGGTCGGAAATGGTCTCAATTTCCTTTCCCTTCACTCCCAAACAAAGAATTATTAATTTATGTGTGATTCCGCGCCTTCCTGGGTATTATTTTTAATCAATACTATAACATTTTCTTATTGGTACAATTATTTTATTATTGTACCGATGCCGCGTGGCCAATGTAACTGTCAACTCTGTCAACCATTCTTGGCCGTCGCCGTCGCCCCCCCCCCCCCCCCCCCCCCCCCCTTTTTTTTTGTTGTTTTGATGGGGCAGTTCTGCATTTGAGAAAAAAAGACTTGAATTGCGTTCATTTGACCTTTGAAATAACAGATATCCCAATTATGTTTCAATGCGACGCGCCGGAGGGCCATAAAGCAATTTCAAAATAGGGCTGCACCCCCGCCTCCCTAGCCTTGGGCAGCCAAAATATCCGTTGATGACGTCACGTACAGCGACTGCCTTTCGCATTTTTTCGCGTTTAGCAATACTTGCGTAGCTAATGGTTTGGGCATTTGGGTTCACGGGGTAAAAATACACTAGAATTCACTTCTACCTCATTTTTTTTTTCAAGAACCTCCGTAGCTTCCTTTTAATTCACGTCTCCTCAAGGAGACGGGTTTATGAGGATTCCGGATTATAAAAAATACCACATTTTGCTTTCAATTCCTTTCTAAGCCTCAAATGGACAGTGGCAGGGTATTTATGTTCACCAAGGTTTTTATTTGTACATGACATATGAGAGCCCAACTACCCAGAAGACAATTTGCGGCTCAACATTAATTTTCTTTCCGCCCGAAAACCACCGATTAAGAACTGGCTGGTTTGAGTCGCGCTCACTCTCTTCTCCATGGTCACGTGACTTTTTCTATGGTTGAGACACAACCACCAAAGATAATCGACGTCGTGGGTCATCGAAGGCACACACTCAATACTAGAAATGGACGAAAATATGATACCCATTTTTCGCGGCTTCTAAAAAGCTGCAGATACATTGACTGAAAAAAAAAAAAAAAGAAAGACGTTTACAATTTTTTGTGATGCCGAATTAGAGAGAAGAAGAGAAGGAGGGGAGGGTATGGAGGGGAGGTATGCCCGTCCTCCCCCTCCGTAACCTCTCCTCCACCTCTCCTGCTCTCCTACCATTTAGCGGAAAATTTTCCCTGAATTTCCCGCTAAATTTAGCGTGGAAAAATTTCCGCTAAATTTAGCGATGAAATTTTGCCCTAAATTTTGCGAGGAAATTTTTCTGCTAAATTTAGAAGGAATTTTTTTCAGGTAAATTGTTTTGTTAAATTTAGCGGTTAAATTTTTTTCTGCTAAATTTAGCGGGGAAATTTTCCGCTAAGTTTAGCGAGGAAATTTTTTAGCTAAATTTAGTGGGCAAATCAGGGAGCTCTCGTAGATCGTTTCCGCTGTCCCGCAACGTTCTCCGCAACCCTCTACGAGATCCAGTACTCTGCAGGCAAAGGTAGCGTCGCACATGCGCAGTAGTGGCGGCTTTGTTCCGGAGAGTGTAGCGGAGGTGGGAAAACTGGCTACGAAAACTCCCTACTTTCACGCTAAGTTTAGCGGTAAAATTTTTACGCTAAATTGAGCGGGGAGATTTATTCGCTAAATTTAGCGGGTTAATTTTTCTGCTTTTTTCAGTGTTGGACAGAGTACTCGATAAAAGTATTTAAGTTACTGAATACCTTTTCCTAAACTATTTAAAATTGTACTCAAGCATAGCCTCCTCTATAGGTTGTTTGCACATGACGTCAATCCGCCATTTTGTTGTTAGTTTGTTTCTTCAAACAAATTTACTACATTGAAGGATTACACCGTAACCGCTTGAAATGATGTCAGTGGTGCTCTACGCATTTGAGAACGCATGTAAATCCTTGAAATGCTCGAGTTTGGCACACGCCAGACAGATAGCAACAACAAAATGGTGGACGAAATTACGTCAGTGAAAACACCCTATACGGAGAAAGCCTGGCACATCGACGACGGAGCCATAGAGCGCGCGGCCGCAGGAAAAAGGAGAGGAGGAGCGCGCCGAACGGTGACCAGTATGGTAGCGCAGAGCAGAAAGGGCAGACCTAGACAGCGAGCGCTTGGGTCGTGAGCGGCCGCTCCCCGAACCACGCTTGTGTTTGTGTTTTCGTCACCGTCGTTTTCGTACTCCGGGAGAAACGGGCGCGGCGATTCGAAAGGGCGCAGGGAGAAACGGGAAAGGGTGGACGTTGAGTTTCTCCTCTCCACGATAGCGACAAGAAAAGATAGAGAAAAAAAAGATTGTTTCTGCGTTTGGCCGCTCGCTCTTTTGTGGCGCTAGCGGTCAAGGTTCTCTCCGCTCCCGTTTCTCCGCCCCTCCTTTCCCATTTACGGCGGCCGTCTTTTCACGCGACGCGCCAGGCTTTCTCCGTATATAGGAGGCTATGACTCAAGTTACTTTCACCCTATAGTATCTTGAGTAGAGTACAAATACTTAGAAATGTAACTCAATTAGCTTTGAAGATACTTCCGCATGGTGTAATTTGTATTGACTTCAGTGACAGTTGCGGAAATCTGGTTTACCAGAATGGTTTGTTAGCACGCAACAGCACAATACGGCACAAAAACAACCACAACAACAAAAACGTAAGGTTATTCTATGAAGTCCAACTATAAGGATCAGTATATAACTAATACATGTTACAAAACATTTCTAAAAAAAAAAAAGAAGAAAATAAGTTGTTTTAGCTATAGTGGCATTGCTGAATAACTCGTCCTGCGGCACACATTGGACACATCGTTTAACTGCAATCCATGTTCCCTATATGGGGGGTTCACTATAAACGAACTTGGGATACGGAAATGAGTGAATGGATAACAAAAAGAGCCCCATAATATTCACGGCACTGGTCGCACCTTCTTCAAGTAAGTTGCGTTCAGAAAGGCACTCAACGTTGGGGACGCTTTGTTGGCATTTTGAGAGGTCATCCTGGTCGTAGATCGTTTCCTCTCCTGTTCTCTGCTTATCATTGTTCGCTTACAGACAGTGTTCGCGAGAGCAATAAGTGCTGGACTGACGCCCAAAAGAAAAGAAACAAGCAAACAAAAACTCGACGTTCTGCCGTAACGGGGCGAAATAGGCAAAAAAAAGTCATTTTTTTTGTTTATAATGCAATTAAATTCAAAGGTGCAAGCGAGCTGGACAAGAAGGACGAAAATACTCCCTGAACAAAAGGGACAAAGGAAAAACACAAATCTCCAACTTTTTGGAGATTTGTGTTTGTCCATTGTCCCTCTTGTTCCCTTTCTCCAGAGAGTATTTTCGTCATTCGTCTTGTGTCCGCTTCTCATTTTCTTCTATTTTGTTTTCGTTACCTTTTGACACTGAAGTCTGCATTGTTTTCGTGGGTCGTTTCCCGTTCTGCGTTGCGCCTCAGTGTGGCCATCTTTAGTTTCGTAAAACCACTCCTTTTTGTTTGAGGATATTTTTTTTTAGGAAACTCTAGGAAACGAAAAGAGCCCTTGGGAAGGCGAGGAGAAAACCTTAATTGTACGAACCATGGGATGCAATATGAGTCACAATCGGCACAAAAGCGATGTTTCCACGAGCTCAATCAAATGGCGAATTCCACTGGGCGTTTTGGAGCGCGCCATGATCAGTTCACCAGATCCGGAATGGAGCACGCGATCCGAACGGAATCGCGCCGCCTACGGATCCCCGATGGATGGAATATGACCACTGCTCCGGGATCGGCGGATGCCTTCCCGTCATTCACCTGCCCGGGAATCGCGGTGCTAACACGTGTTCGACTCACGAGAGGCAGGGATGGCTCAGGAGCTTCTAGCAAAGTTTGCCGGAATATCGGAAGCTGTTCGAGCAACTTGACGACGAACTGTCGTCAAGCAGCAGCAGCAGTAAGGCGGGCGGTTCAGCAGCCATTACGAATTCTTCTGAGGCGAGATGGGCGAGATCACGCGAGATGCCCCACGAGAAAGGAAGTCACATGTGTGCGCCGTGGGCTGGCCCGGCTAGTTTCCGGTTGAATCCACCGAAATCGGCGGAGCGACTTTTCTAGGATCCGGATCGAGATCTGGAGCGGGAGCTAATCCAAAACGACAAGTGGAACACGTCCGTCTCGATCCCGATCGCCCTGTAAAATAGGATCACTCCAGAAAAGTCTATCCATGCGCGCTTAAAAATGACCAGTGAAATTCGCCATAAGTCACCGTAGCTTATCGGAGCTAGCAACAGGATTTGGTTGCTCGAAAGTATGTTCACGTTTGCTCGTGCCACGCCCACGCCACTTCATCCAAAAAACTCGAAAAATGGCGGAATGTCAAAAATGCATTTAAGATAATGAGATACTCAGAAATGTAATTAAAATAGAGTATCAAATACTCTCGAGCAAAGTATTTGCAAGAAACCAAGATACTTCAAACAGTATTTGAAATACAGTACCTTGAGTACAGTTTTTGAGATAGGTACAAGTCTGTTCTTTCTTGCTAAATTTAGTGGGGATTCCGGTATATTTCACGGGGAAATTTTTTCGCTAAATTTAGAGGGAAAATTTTTCGCTAAATTTAGTGGGGAAGGGTAATTTTTCCGCTAAATTTAGCGGGAAATTTTTTCCACTAAATTTAGAGGGGAATTTTACCGCCAAGTTTAATCGCCGTGTGACGTCACTTGTGACCCTCGTGACGTCATGTGTGACGTCATTATGGGAAACGTCTCATAGTGCAACACGCGGTTACGCCGACGGCTACGCCGCTTAAAACGGAAACGGGCGCCTAAAAGCTGCGCTCTAAAAAGTCCGAGGACATCTAAGCAATTCCTGTGAGTTGTGAATGCGAAAGCATGAATGTCGTTCTTTGACTCCCTTAGCTCGTCTGCGGCGTAGTGGCGTGGACGGCCGAGCGCGCGCTCTCGTGAAGTGGCCGCGCCGCGCTGAGTTCGGCCGTGCAGCCTCTCCGGCGTTTGCCCGAGCGGGCGCTGTGCCAACATTACCTAGATAGAAGGCCTCCGCACGCGTCATCACAGTCAGATCGATGGAGTTGTGAGATTAGGCACGAGTGCTGATGTCAGTGTTTGGCTGGGGCTCGTGTCCAATCATCGCGTCGAAGGTCCGGCTCGGGCCCAATAGCCGAGTTAGCGCGATCCGACTCTGACGACGTGTCATGAAGGGAGAGGAGACTGTGCGGAGGCCTTCTGTCTAGGTGGTGCTGGCTGTGCTAGGCCTGTGCGGCCAGGCCCGCACCGCCGCACCTCTTACCGGCGGCCGGGCCGCTGCGTGCGCTGCGCCGCCATGGTGAGGGCTTCCCTGGCGGCGCCCCTTGGAATTACGACGCACGATGGGAGCCTCGTTTCTTGATGACGTGGGCCAGCCAATGGGAGCCTATCCATCAGATTTCTGCTGCAGACGACAGGCTTCGCTCCATTGGGACAGGGGAAGGTGTCGTTTGGCGCGGCTTACAGCTCATGGCGTCGGTTCGCTCCATGGGACAGTTCATGTTTTCGGATTAAAAGTTGCACAGCCCCACGTGACTTCCGGCATCTTCCTTTCTATACCTCTTCCGCCTCCCCATTTTAGTTGCGGTTTTGAGCAGTTGTGTTCTTTCACTTTATTAAAAATATACGTGACACTGTAGGGGGTAGGGGTGTTAGTGATTTTTTAAAAATAAAATTCAAAAACATACTTCCACCATCTAATTTTATCTTCGTGAAAAATGTCAACGACACAATCTCATTAATCGTGCGGTGTACTCCAGTAATGTGACGGGTAAATACGAGGGCTGTTTCCTAACCTCCAATAAACTGGGTAAAAACACACAAAAAAAACGAATGATGAAAACCGTTTAAATGTACACAAAAGTTAGATACATACTGTAGTTATAGAATAGTTTATTCAGTAGTGCCCACGATGAATGCCGCCAATGTGAAGTTGAAGTTTGCGTCTTCGGGGCCAAAGTAATCAATGAGAAAATCATGACCACGGGCATACACGGCAGTCGCCTCTGAAATTTCGTACCAACAGAGCCTGCAAAAGAAATTGTAGAATTAGAGCGATTGTTATTTACATCTTTATCTCTGAAAATTATACACGGTAGGACACTGTTTTTCGAAAATCTTTGAGCTCGGGATGGGATTCCCGACGTTACAAACACTCTGCACCAGAGTGCGCTACTTGTCCAATAAAACTCCTGGGCGCTTCCTGCAGGTTCGTTCAGCGGAGGTGTGGAAGCTCACATTACAGAAGACGCGGCGCCATACGCCTCCAAAATGTGACCGCCTGGGAAGTCGGGCATCCTGGCTTTTCCGAACCAGGATGGATATTATTACTCTTATGAACTGTAAGCCCTGCTCTCAGAGCATCATTCGATTTGTTAATTTGTTTACCGATTGACTTATCACCATCACGTGGCAGTTGCAAGTGATATCACCTAATGCAAAACCAAAACAAATAGGTAAAAAAATATCAAGGATGGTTGGTTATGAATCTTGAAGGTCTCAGGCATAAATGCCACTTAAAATGCCTGCGAGTGATGGGTATAATTAAAAAACTGTTAAAGCTATTTTTCTTTTTTCGACTGTTTGTGGGGCCGGGGGAAAAGGCGGGGGGGGGGGGGGGGGGGGGGGGCGGACGTCTGCTGTTTAGGTTGTTTGTATACTTTTTACGCACAGGCCATCTTATTTCTCCTTTTTTTTAGTTACCTGGCTTCTTTTTATCTTTTGCTCACCTCGTATCTACAGATATCGACACAGTACTTACGAAGCGGTTTTCGGATTTTGCAATTTTTCTCCTACTGCTGAATTGCGGCGATTTAAACTATGCTTATTTGGGGCACCGCCCTAGGAGGTGAAATTTGGTATCAGGCATTAACGTGCTTGCGTAAAATGCGAAAAAAGCATCAATGTTGCGTTAACTTTGTCTCCACGCTACACTCCGCCTCCTGCAATGAATCTACTCAATGAAGCAATGAGCGAAATCCATATTCGAAGTTACGAAAATGAAGAAGGGACGGGGAAGACGGACCACAGACGACAGGGGCTTTCAATTTGCCACCAGTCCCTAAGCCCCGAACTCTTTGAGCTTTGGGGTTTCGGGCGGAAAGTTCAAGCCAGTAAACGTCTTTGATGCAAGTTTAAAGTCCGCGTTGTCTGCAATGTCTTCCATGTGCATCTTTCGTTTTCGTAACCTAGTCACCAACACGTTCAACCATCCTGTCGTTCGAAGTAAGTGCGCTTTATTAGTGGTTCTGTTTTTGCCTCGTTACAAAAGCGGAAGAAGAAAGGAGCAAAGGTGAATAAAACACTATTCACATCTCCGAGGATGCGGCGCCACCTAGCGTAAAATACGCGAAGGAGAGAAGAACACTGGCTCAGCCTGGCGGCGAAAACACAGAACGGAAGGACGGAGATTAGATGCACGCCTATCGGGTCGTGAATAGTTCTGTAAACTTTATGCTATATCTCGTTGCATTATATGCTTACCTAAATACGTGTAAAAAAAAAAGCGTTTTTGTTCGTTTGTTTTACCGCCAAACTAAATCACGCATCATGTACCGAACACTTTACCTTATTCAAAAGTTATAAGCAATTTTCTGGAAGTTAAATGGAAAAGTGAGGCCCGTTCCCGGCTTTGTTCGGGAGCTCCATCGGCTGTCACATTCCCATCGAAAATTTCCGAAAATCATGTAAAACTTTTGAATAAGATGACGGCAAACTCTGAAACTTTGGCGTCTTGTCCGGACCGCTAGCGCTACGCTTGTGCGCAGACTGAAGGTTCGGCGATGTGTTCAGTAGTTTATTTTTGCCATGAAAACAACAGCAACAAAACATTGTAATTTTAATAACAACCCCTGCGGGCCGAATTGCTAGTTGGTTGTACATCCTTGAGAAGTAAAATGTCCAAAGACAGGGACGGAAGAAAGTAGATGCTAACAGGACACGGCGCACTTTCAACTGAATTTTTATTTTGAAAAAACATGAGGGAAGCAACAAAATATAGAAAACAGATGCGCTAAAAACAGTAATCATAAAAAGGCTACGCCCCTTCACGCGTGACTTGCTAATTGTGGATATACGCAAACTCCATGTCTGATTAAAGATTAAAACAGCGCAAGAACATGGAACAAGAACATGAAGGTAGACAAACAAGACAAAACAGCGCCTTGTTTGTCTGCCTTCATGTTCTTGTCCGTGTCCTTGCGCTGTTTTAATCTTTAATCATGAAATACCAACTAGCCCAAACTTCTACTTTAGTCCTTGTCTGAGAGCGCCATCTAAAGGGTGCTAACACACACATCGTTGCCATGCGATTTAATGATGATGATGATGGTGATTAATAATAATAATAATAATAATAATAATAATAACACTAATAATAAGGTAGGACTCATAAATTTCGCGCGCAAATTTAGTTTTGAATTTGGTTATCACTTTAGTTTCTTTAAAATCTGGCTCTGGGGCTTTATTTTGGAAACGACCATGTCTGCTGAGCGTACGAGCTAAGGTTCAAGAAAGGGATGTTACCGTTTGGCTCCGCTCACTCTAAGCTCGTAAAAAGGGAAATTGCCTCCACCTGCATTGCCGCCCCTTAGCAAAAAGAGGCCGTACTTCAAACGAAGTTGAAATATATTTAGTACGAATATTCATTTTGTATTTATTCTGTATGATTTTGGCCGCATTCGAAATACGCGCGTAATGTATTCAAAATACATTATAAATATGAATAAAAAAATATTTTAGTTATACCAAAAATATTATTCCTTCACACTCAAGATGCCATTTGTGCATTAAAAACCGGTTACACAATTTTTTTTTATTTTCGATTTTGTCAGCAAATGGTATCCCTGTGGTATTTGAAGGCACTACTAGATACATCTCACAAAGCTACATTAGAAACGAACACAAACACAAACACCATGACGCACAGAGCAGCTCATTCACAGTCCCGCTGACTGCTCTAGAGCCTTATATAGCCTACATATTAAAGGTAATAATTTTTTCGGTGACCACCTCTGCGCTTATGAAGGTTCCAAATATTCAATCTTCTCCTCGGGAGTCTGTCAAAGGGGAAACAGTGTTTTGAAGTTCGTGGACGATATCTCTTAGTAAAAGGCATTGGTACAACTAATAACAATTGGCGCAGTCCTTAAAACAATATCCACACAAACGGCTCATAAAATACATGTTATTGCTTCTCTGCGTAGCAGCACTCAGGACGAAGCGAATCAAGGCAGTATCTTCACTTTAAAATACTGTAAACGACTTTATTTTCGTGAGGACCTAATTCTCGCAAAGTTCGCGAATCGCCTACAATTCCGAAAAATAGGTCCCGTGAACAATTCCGGCAAAATGCAAAAATATAAAAATCTATATTGCAATCCCAGCGCGTCGCGAAAATTAGAATTTGCGAATTATTCCAAAACTCCAACTTTGACCTAAATCGCGAAATATTGAGCCCACGAAAAATAGATATTTTACTGTAGTTGTTTTGCCTTTCCATTTTAGTAGTTGACTATTTAATATGGTAGTTAATATCACTATATTAAAGTCACTATTCACATCACGTAACATTGTGCTAACGAAACCACTTTAAACGTATCTGTTCACAGCACCTGCTGAAGCTTTCCAGCATCAGCAAATGTTGTAGTTGTAGTCCCCGAACCCCGTTTGTGATTGGTGTGCAAGGAACTGATCAGGTGTGTCCTTGATAGAAAAAAGGAAAAAATAACATAAAATGGGCTGATTTATCAGTGCGATGCTCCGCAATTCAGTTGACAAACTAATCAAATGTTGTATTTAGGCGCTTCAGTGTACTCCATATCTACTTGAAGTGAACTTCTAGAAGGGGAGCTTTTCAATATTTTGATAGTTTAAGTCAAACTACCAAAGTATTGCAGTCAAAAGGTACTTAGAGTATAACACAACAGTATTTACGATTTTCAGGTATTTTAAGAGTATTCTGCACGTATTTTTGATTGCTCCATTTTTTTAGGGTTGGAGTATATTTTGCATGAATTAAATAAATATTTCAAGAAATTTACGTGAAAGGTATTTTGTGCCTATTAATTTAGTATTTACATATTTCAAAACGCATGAAGGGAACTTCAAATGTAGTTTAAGTAAAGGTATTTTAAAATGATTTTTAGAAGTATATTTTAGTACTAAGTAAAAAAAAAGAAGTTTACATTTTCCGTATATTTTTCGTGTACTTAAAATTATGAGCTGTAATTCAAATACACTCAAATTAGAATGTGGTATATTTCAAACGTATTAGTTTTCGCTAAGGGGCCTCGCTTGAAAAAAAAAATGCTATTACCGGATGAGCAGTAGCTTTATTTCACAGCTCAACAAACTGAAAGTTGCGGTCTTACTCCCCAAGTCTTCTCTGGTGTGCCAGAAACCCTCGCGAAACACAAAAAATACAAAGCAGTGATGAGCAGCGAGACGGTGCACTCAGGAGGAAGGGCAGGCCTGTTGTCCTACCCCACATACTCAAATTATCGCATAACCCGAAGAAAGTGGCTAATCGGTTTCATATGCCGGTTGTTTTTTCTGCACCGAATAAACTTGCCAACCCGTGTACAAGGATCACCGAAAGCTCAGATGAGTCGGCGGCGACAGAAGAAATTTGTATAAAGCGCCACGCAACTCAGTTTTGTGAATGTGTCACTAGTGTGACGTATGGAATTCCCTTGTCCTGTGGGAGGGTGCACGTGGACCAGACAGGGAATGCGTCAATAGGGAATTGTAGTAGACCGTTTTTCTCCTCCGCTACGGTATTCCTCAAGAAAACGCCGCAGATGCGCATGCGCGCCGCCAGCCTTGTCTGCATAGTTCAAGGTCTTGTGGCGGATTACGGAGCGCTATCCGGGTGCTTAGCGGGCTGCGGAAACGGTCTACTACAATTCCCCAATGACAAAACAAGAGAGCAATGCTGCCGCTACCATACAGTCTCCTCTGGTCATTTTGCAGTACATTGTGACCGCTGTGAATCTAAACCAGTCTTTAAAAAACTAGAGTGGTGAGTAAATTCAAAACAAAATTTGCTCGCGCGAAATTTATGAAGCCTTCCTAATCAAATCGCATGGTAACTTTATCGGTGTTAGCGCCCCATTCGCTGGCGCTCTCAGACAAGGATTTTGCTTATATCCGCAATGAGCAAGTCATAAGTAAGGGGGCGTAGACTTTTTATTTTTACTGTTTCTAGCGCATATGCTTTAAATTTTCTTTTGTCTTTTCGCTCGTTCGTTTTTCAATATAAAAATGCCATTGAATGTACACCGTATCCTGTTAGTATCTATTTTCTTCTGTTCCTATCTTTAGGCGGCTTACTTCGATTGTAATTTTTTTTTTTTTTTCGGGGACACCCTGCACGTTTGTCTATGCGAACCTTTCGTCGCCTCTGCACCCGTTGGTATAAACGCGGCTATGTTCTGCGCGACGAAGATTATTTTTTAAGAAAATAGCTTCGTCTGTTAGCCTGGTTTTGCTAAGTGGGACCCGCGGTCTTTCATAGGCAGTGCACGTCCTTCTATGTACCTCTCGCCCTTGTACATGTCGTGGCTCCTCAGCTCGAACTGCAGATCACAACTTCCGGGTCCGTGTCTTGCATTGTCAACTGAGATGCTGGTGAAAGTCAGTCCCGTTCGGCTTCCCTCGGGCCCCTGTTGGACCAGGGACACAGAGAGATATCACGACCGGTTAATCCTCATTCCCCAGATGAGAAAAAAAGAAAAAGAAAAAGGAAAAAAAGATCGAGTTGAACAGTTGTGACGGCAAAAGTTTTGCAGCAAACACGTAAGAAATAAAATAACGATCTCAAAGGAAAGTAAAACTCAAGAGTGGACCTGAGGACTGCTGTGAGAAAAACAACAACAAAAAAACTAAATGGCGAATGAAATATAGATGGATTGGTGCAGCATAACTGATAAGGTTGCACTTAAACAGTAATTAAGTTAGAGTTACATGCAGTTGCTTGAGTTAAAGCGTAATAGAGTTACAAAAATAGTTACATTATCATATATGTGTCTAGTTAGATACTCGTCAAGCAACTCAGTTCCAACCACGTTTTTAATATATCCATTATGTTAAGGTATGCTGTGGATGGTCACTACCAACGGTTTAGTGTTTGCTGCGTTTCGTTTCGATTCAGCACACTTTTCACTTAAGTAGTTGAGATAATGACAACATAAAGCGTTGATAGGGAACTATATATGTTCCAGTGGGACATCATTGTCCCATATTAGAAGCGCTGAGACGCACATTATCGGCTCTGGAGTCAAAGCAGACGCGCTCAAAAGATATTTATAGTGCCTCCTTAAAAGTGCACCTGAAATATTCTCCAGCTCTGTTTTTACTCACGCGAATCCACCATGTACAGTGACTGCTGCCGTGCTCACTGGCCGTAAAGTGTACCGTGGCATTTTCGGTGAGAACTTCTCCGCACATGCCTGCAACGTGAAGTATAGTTTACGCCAAATTATGATTATGCCACAAGTTAAGTTATGAGTTTTCTTTTTAACGAGGTTACCTTTTTTGGTCGCTGTCTTGTGTTCACAGTAATCTCCAATTGCATCTGCCGGACAGACACAGGTGCAGCTTGGACCGAGGTATCCACCATGAAAACATCGGGTGCTTTTTAGATTCGAACACCGCTCTGAAAGTGGTAGAGTCATACGCACAAAAACTAAGTGTCACACTATATCTCGAATATCTCCTTTATTAAAAACTCAACTTCTTAAAATATGAAGGCAATGAGCAGAAAAAATATATCGTAATAGCGTTAAGAAGTCGCACCGACATCTCAGCAAACACATACAACGACAGCTTAATAACGTTAGCCGGTTATGAAATTAAACCCCGGAAGTCTGTATTTTAAAACCCTTTGGGAATGACGCGTCAGATGCGGAATGTAGAGCATGCTGTTGATTTTACTTTTTTAACGTCTAATCCAGATAAATGGTATCGAGGTTATACACTCGACGAGTGCGAAATGGTTGAAGTTACCAATTTAAGGCCCGTTCACACACTTGTAACCGAGTAAGACCGACTGAGGCAAGGCTAGTCTTTAAGCCTCTTGCGAAGGCGTACACTCTAAAAAAAGCCCGTGCGTCTGCTTTCCCTCACAACACCCGAAGAGCCAATCACCGCAACTTACCGAGGCGGCTCAACGAATGGCAATGCCGAGACATATGTTTAGAGCAAAAAACGCAGTCTGAGTTGTGACATTAAGCAATGCAAGCGTGACGTTCTGCATTGCTCCGTGTCACAACTCAGACTGCGTTTTTTGGTCTAAACATGTTTCGGCATTGTCATTCGCTGAGCTGCTTCCGTAAGTTGCGGTGATTGGCTCTCCGAGTGTTGTGCGTGAAAGTAGACGCACATACATTTCTTAGATTGTAGGACCGGATGCGCAGCTGCAGGCAAGGTGCTAAGCCGTCGCAAGAGGTTTAAGAACCGGTCTTGTCTCAGCCGGTCCTACTCAATTGCAGGTGCGAGAACGGGCCTTAAAGGGGTACTCCGCCGATTTCTTCGTGGTCCCCGATTTGCTCGAAAATTTGCTAAACTCGCCAAACAACATCGCCAAAATAGTATCCCAAATATTAGGTCAAAATGATTTTTTTTCACGAAGTTATTGAATTTACAATTTTGGTCCTCACCGTGTTTTTCAAACTGAAAGTCTCTACTGGCAACAATGAAAAAGTGACGTCATTGGAAGTGCAGGGGTTCACTCTTTGGACTGTAGAATTTGTTCCCAACTGATTTGAAGCAGTTTCATGGTGTTAAATGAATGCCTTGGAAGCTCGCTCCAGTCCCCGCGCTCCAGCACGGAACAAATAATTGGCATATTCTATTTTTTAGACTGCTCGCCCGACTGGCAAGCTGAACTTCCATTGACGTCACGGCCCTGAAAAGGGCGGGTATATTTGAATGTCTGTTTTTGCATCATTTTCATTTGCCGATTTCGCAATAACTATTATGAACTTCACGATATCAAATAGCATTCCAGAAAGGGTAAAGGCCTGGGAGTCAGAAAATATAGTTAGTTGAGGTAGCTCAAAAATCAGCGGAGTACCCCTTTAATGATACTTTAAATATGTTGGCACGCGATGTAAAGTGAGATTGTTAAAGTACTCAAGACATACCATTGCATCGATACAGCATGTTAAGCTTCTTGATGTCTATGAATCCTGGCTCCTCTGTGTGCAATGTCTGATGCAAGTAGAATGGGTCCATTGGATACAGAACCTTGTCATCCTCTGCCTCGATGTAACCTGCCGCACCAGGGTCCTGCATAGATCACAACGGAACGAATATGCGACTAGCCAACCGCGACGCTCCGCCATTTTTGGTTCAAGTGCGTCCCAGCATGCATGCTCCAGCTTTAAGGTACTTGTTTATAAAATTAAAATGCATTCAGCGCTTTCGATGAGAGCGCTGGATGCATACACTCATGTAAAAAAAAAAAAAAAAAAAAAACTTGATCGGAACAAGTTGCCGTTAGAATCAGACAAAAGGGTTACAACATAATCCGCAAGACGCCCGTCGATATATTGGTAATTTCAATATTTCAGACACTGAGCTGCTTGAGCATGGTCGATTGTCTCGAACGTTTAAACTAAGGCCGCTTTCTCACTTTTTTCCGGTAGGTGGTTTTGACCCTTTTACGCGCGCAGTCAACGTACCACTTCGCTATTCTTTTCAAAAAGTTATCACGAGAGCGTTGACCGGCGGGCCAGTCAGCGCCGTAGCACGGAGCACTGACTGTGGAGAGCAAGTCGTCTGCTTCTTGCGCAGGGGTTGCGGTGACGTCAGGACGAGGCCGAGCTCTGATTGGCTATGACTGAAAGGATAGGGGATACACCTCAATGCTAGACGCTCGAGATCTACCCACTATTTATTTTTTCTATCAGCCAATAAGAGCTTGGCGTTCTGACATCATCGCTCCGCATAAGGTAGGGAAAGCCGAGCAGCGCCAACCTCCTCAGTTCGCAATTCTGGTGCTGGCTCGTCCCGCCAATGTTCGTCGCAACCCTGCGTTTTAAAGCTCAGAGTGTGTCATATGGCCCAGTCGTTGTTAAAGTTTGGCGATTTCCATGGCCGAACTCATAAAGACGAGCGGGAACCTAAATATCCACCGAGGCACTGACGGTACTCGCGCACGAACCGAGCAGACAAGCACTGTGCTCGCGTCCAAACCGAAGTCACATTTGGCTCCAGTGTATCGAGGTTGGAGATGAACCCACGGGCTTAGGTAGGCAAGTCATTTGCTGCATAGGTGTTTAGATAACGGGAAGCTAGTATGTCCCGAAATGTGTTTGATTTTTCCGCTCTAGGTGAGAACTTTAGCCAGTGCACTAGAGACGCTAGCGGTTCCTTTAACGTGCATGACGATGCAGTGAGTGGAGCGACCGTCAGTACGAGGCTCATCCAGATCGAAACAGCAGGGGCGGAAGTCGAACCCGGAACCCCGGAGTTCTGCAGGGCTTAGGTGAAATTTACTAATTGTCCAGGCATGGGGCTGAACACCTCGCTAAAAATCAAGAATTTCAAAAGAAAGAAAAAAAAAAAAGAATTGATTACTCCTATCAGGTTTCTCCCCAGGAATTTCTGAGGTGTGGACATTACCCGGGGGAGGGGGAGGGGGGGGGGTTCGTCGCGTCTGTTTATTGCCATTACCCCTGCGTGGTTTATTGCGTTTAGTCTGTCAGTAGCCATGAAAATAAAGACATATGCATACAGAATACATGATACAACGAGGCGGAGTCTGGTCGGTTGGCGTGTCTTGCATAGTCTAGCTCGCTTACTTGAGCCAGGTAGTCCATCGCGGAGTTCCAGTCGAATCCGGACTCGGACTCGAGTCCCAAAAGGCGCGTCCGGGATGCGTATGATTCGCCCTCGCTATCGTAGTTGTACCGGTACCGGCTCGGCACGCTGTGCCAGGCCACCAGGAAGTTGACGTCGCGGTCGGCGGCGGCCTGGGTGTGCCGCAGTCCCATCGCGTGGCCCAGCAGGTGCGCGTAGTGCTGGATGCAAATATCCCAAAAGCAATCGAGAATACTTAACTGCTTGCTTTGAAAAAGGCTAGTGTCGGTAAATAGGACTTCGAGCCAGTAAAGAGTTTTAGCAGACCGTTCCGATAACGTCTATAAACGATACCCGCAGCGGCGTAGACTTTCCATTTTCCTAGTTTATTTTAGGGGGTACATTTTACAGCGTATGTATATCGCCATGTGTCTGTCGCTGTGTGCGTTATTTTCTTTACATGCCACTACTAGAAGCCGATTACATGGCACGTAAACAGCATCTCGGTAAGAATCATGACCCAGGGGCTCTGCCCCCCCCCCCCCGGATCTCACCAGGGGGGGTACGAGCCCCGATGCCTCCCCGTAGTCTACGCCTATGGATACCCGTATCGGGTGTCGTTATCAAAGTATCCTCCGGCGCCTTTGCACATGCGTTATCGGGTGTCGCGATATCGGGGTTATCGGAACAATCTACTAAAACTCTCTAAAATTCGTTACACAGAGGATTTGTAAACTTCTAGATTTATAAGTGTGAAAGGTGCCGAGCTGCTTCTGTTAGCCAATTCAAAAATTATGAGATGGCAATTTCATATAATTGATATTACACGAGCGAATACTTTAACCGTAACCAAACTTTCTGTGGCACCTAGAAAAACGAATGAACGAGCGTGCGTAGCTTTGACTGCACTGCTTCAGAAAGTTTTTTCCCCCGGTGTCTGTCCTTTCATAATTGGAGTAGAACTGCTACATCGTGTTCTGTGGTATCCGTTCATTGATTAGAACGGAGAAATGCCATGCATCATTTCTTACACTCCCGAGTGCTTCTTTATAAACAGAGTATACCACTAACTAAAGCTGGCCTCTGCTCACACGTTTCTTCACAAATGGAGCTTAAATTCAGCTAATAAAAGTTAAAAAACTTAAATATTTGAACAATTGGCATTTTAGAACAATCGGACACAGCGATCTGCGTCGGCGTAGAGAGCATGACTGACTCGGTAGACTGGCGAGCATTTTGTATATATTGCGTCGTCACTTACATTAAGCATCAGAATTGAATTGCGTCGAATGTTCGACAATAAATAGCTCGTATTATAGCCTCCTCTATACTGACAAAGCCTGGAAGATCGTCACGTGACGCGGCCGCCGAAAGTGAAAAGGTAGAGCGGCAGACAAGAGTCTTGTAACGGGCGCCCCGCTGCGGCGAGACGCCGAAACAGACTTGTCCCGAGCGATGGAATGTCCGCTCGTGCTTCTCGCGTTCCTCGGGCCACCGCTTCTTTTCTCGTCGGGTTTGAAAACGATGTTTCGAGTCCTCGCCACTGCAAAAGCTGTGCGCTGAATACCAGACTCCCCAAGAAATGTCCTGTGCTACCAGATCCTCGCGCTCCAAATCTGCGACCAAGCAATCGATGGCTCCGTCATCGAACTGCCAGGCTTCGTGAGTATAGTGGAGGCTATGCTCGTATTCACTGGGCGTCTTATTTGAGCGCGGGGTTCACATCGCATGCTCAGGACGATCTCCCACTTACCTTCTCAAAATAACTAAAATCTTGGTGGTGTGGAATGCACGTTACGGAAGCGTTGTGAAAGTTCACCGTAAGCTAGCGCTTAGCAGAAACGTACTCAAATATGGCCGCCAGAGAATACTAAAGTCACTGGATCCTGAGAAAGTAGCGGCATTACCTTCCCTGCCTGCTATCGGACACCAACAGATACCAACATACAGACGACCGAACCTCGCAATGTGATCGGTCTCTGTTGCCATGGCAATTGCCATTTCGGTCCATTCAAATCTTCGAAGGTTCGAACGCAAAAAAGCCTCCGATCAGTCGTTACGTCATACTATAGGACCGGGGTCTCAAACACGCGCCCCTTTACTCTCATGGGATGCGACCCGCAAGCCTCCCGCGGATTCGAGCCCCCGTTCCCATGCCTCGAGCGCCATTAATAATAGTTCTGTATTGTCGATTCATTTTCGCTCGAAAAAGAACTCTGCTCATATAACATGTTCACACAATTTGTACTATTCTGTTTTCTTTTCGACGGAGTACTACTTCGCCTAAAAATTTGCTTCTCGGCCCTTTCTCGTGTAAATCAACCGGAACGGCACTACCACTACCAGGCCACTAGTGCAAGCTCTTTGTTCAGGGTGGCACGTCGGCTGCACAAGCTCTTGCTCAGCAGGAACAACTGCCGAAGATAAAGCTATGAGCTTGGGCTTCTAGCTGACAGAAATACATTTAAAATGGAAGTGTTTTCTTATAATGCTGCTATAATAATCTTGAGGAAAAAAACCAAAAAAACTGCCATATGAAGATATGTATATGTTTTATGGCTGTTGAGCCTTGTGATTTGTGCGACGGGTCAAAGACGGTATGCTTGTTCTCAATCTATGAAAACTGCCAGCACGTTCGTGTTTTAAATCTTTTTATAACATCAGGCGTGGGCCCAAAGTAGTCATATATACAAATGAAAGCTAAAGATGGCAAAACGGTGAGCTTACAAAAAGTAGAAAGCACAAGGTTCCTTCTCTCGAAAACCTCTGGGGTGTTACTGGGACATTTGACGTTTGCAGCGTGAAAAAACACAGCTGTTTGTTTGTTTATATGTTTGTCCCAAAATAGCAAAACATTGTCCCGAAAGGACGAGCGCCAACGGAGAGGGGGGGGGGGGGGGGGGTTCCTTGGCCCTCGTTCTTTTTGGGGTGAGCAATCTGGCCCCCAACCGTGAATAAGTTTGAGACCCCTGCAGGATCTTTCGACCGCCAAGCGCGTGTCGCTCCTGTGGGCAGCGCGTGCAGTGGCAAGCTTGCCAGGTGTATTCACCCGCATTGACACCAGTCTCGACGTCTCTTTCTGACCTTTTTGAAAATAGCCAGCGTGCGCGTGCATAGCTTTGATAGGCGCCGAAGATGTGGTACTTCAGCGGCACTTTGAAAATGAATTTCTGCAGCCTGCGTGCACCAAATTTAAAAATAATCTCGACATTCGTAATCCTTGAGGCCAGATGAAGACGATTTAGGTGTTTTTCTTTAAATACAGAACCGCTTCAGTTTCCCTTTAAGTTGCCTGTCAAGATTAGCGGCGAGATGTTTTGGTGGCGTCCTCCTATGGTTCCCCCTTGTGACGTCAATACCTTGCGAACAACAAGTTCGATGGTGTTTGTAAATAGCATGGTGGAAGCCTGAAATTATTGCGCTCTCAAAGCAACACTGCCAACACCGTCGAAATTAAAGTTCTTTCATTCCTCTTATTTCCGTCGATGGTATACCCTTTCCGACGTCATAGTCAGCTTTTGGGCCAATCGTGGAAGGCCGACCACAGTGACGCTTTCGGTCGCGCACGTCGCCAATAGAGAGAAGGCGAGTGCGCAGCCATTGGTATCGAGGACAAGAGTAATGCTCCTTTTTAACCTCCGCTGGATTCACAAAAAATTGAATTTCTCAGAATAGACTATTTGAACGAAAACTATGTCATTGGACGTCTTTTGTGAAGTGCCGCTGGAGTGTGTGATGCAACGCACCGTGTCAGGGAAATAGGTGCTGGGCACTGCGATCCTCTGCCTGCCCCCTTGCTTGCCCAGGTAGGAGTACGCCCTGTGGAAGCAGAGGCAACATAACTCCACGAGGCACGACATTTAAACGTGAGATTGGTCCACGACTGTCGCCATCTCTAATTAAAATTTCTCTAACGACGAAGACGAATTTTTCTTCTTTTTTTTTTTTACTTTGCGCAAGCGATAATGCTTGAATATATGTGTCCCGACAATAACTATCTGATTTAGCTACTTTTTAAACTTGTTTTTATAATAAAAGCTAATTATACGAGGAAACTGTGGAAGGTGCTGCACAATTCGTTCACCTAACAAAACTCTAGGTGGGAAAACTAGAACCAAGGGTAGGAACTTTTTAATATCTAGCATTTTCGTGTTGTTTTGAAGCGCCAGAGACATGCACGACAAGACGTCAGACGGTTCGTACGACGCCTCAGAAAAATGTCTCGATCTGGCCGAGGGCCGGACTATCATGGCGTCACACTCGTTCACGTGACGCCCTGACTGGTCGGCACTTAGCCGGATCGGGCCATCTTTCTGACCCGTCGAATGACCTGTCGGGCGTAATGTCCAGCTTGTGTGTGATGTTTTACAGGCTATATTAGATTTGAACATGACGATGGTCCGGTAAAAACGGGGCATATCACGCGGAAAGAGGCAGAGAAAACTTACCAGTGAGCCCGTACGAAGTTTACGTAATCTGAAGTGTGGACAGCCTTGCGTAGCTCGTGAAATCGAACGCACGTGCTCTTCTCCCACTGCTTCATGGCACTTCGGATTTGATCCGCAAACTGTGTAACTGAAGATAAAATGGACGTGAAGAACGAAAAAAAAAAGATTTCAGAAACATCGTTTTATATGAGCAAGCATGGTTTCCACTCAATCGCACTGTTCTTTGACTGTGATGAGAGACGTTTTCGCTATTCCCTTTAAAGGTGAGCTCCGGCGGTTTTATGAGCTATCTAAACAAAGCGCAATTTCGAAATGCACATGCTTTGATCTTCCCGACTGATATTTAATATCTCTAAATAAAAAAAATCGCTATTGAGAAAACGGCAAATAAGGGTTATGCCAAGGTTATGCCCAAAACCGACATTCAAATATTTCCACGGTCCCCAGGGTGAAGTGACATGTTGTATAACAAGTTGAAAGTCGAGCCGTCAGTCTAAAAAACGCATTATTTTTTGCTTTTCTTGTTTCTTTTTTTAGCTTGCGCGATTTATTTAGTCTTTATTTCACACCATTGAACTTCTTGTAACCCGTCGAGAACAAGCCGTACTGCCCCCACATTAAAACATTTGTCGTCACGCTTTCAGTGTTGCAAGCAGAACCTTCCAGCATCCAAGACACAATTTTAAAACATAATAACGAAAAGAAAATGTACTGTTACTTGAAATTAGGCTTACTAGTTTAGATCTGTCTATTAATGTGTACACCAATTTTGATGCAAATCAGTGACTACAAAAACTTCATCGAAGTTCCTCCCCAAGGTGAAACACCACCCTTGATCAGTGTGAGACGGCGATGAGATATCGCTTCCAGACCTGTACATCAATGCAATAAATCGCGTGTGGTGGCGCTTGGATACAGTCTGGTATTTTTTTATACCTTGAATTTACATGCCATTTCAGTAAATACCTCTTAGAATTAATCCTTGACGTTCATAACCTACCAAACATGATCTTTTTTCTTTAACTTATTTGCGGAATCTAGACAATTCCGCAAATATTTACTTACATACCCGTTTTACGCGGTCGTCGCCATCATGAATGGCGGAACTTTTTTGTGGTAAAAAAACATTGCCCCTGCTCTCGTCACACCATTCGAAAGTGTTCATGTTTTAGGCATACAGGTATCACTTTCTAGTTTTCTCTTGTCTATATTTTTATATTTTTTCAGTGATATATATTCAACACATTTTTGTTTAAAGTGAGTAACCGAAGATGGGCTATGCAGATCACTTCTATGCATAATTCGTGAGACATAAAGATGAAATGTATTGACAAATTATAATTTTCAATTCCCCAATAAAAACACACAGGCTACTTTTTTTATCAAGTATAAATTTAACAAAGATGAAAAAAAATTACCACGTTTTAATATGAAAATATCATATCTGATCGCGGCAATTCGGTGATATCTAATATTTTTGTTAAGAATCGCTACCATCAAAATTAAGAAAAGTAACAATTTCTATGGTTATAGGGTTATGCACAAAAGAACAGCAGGCGCTGCTTTCGGCAGTACGTGAACCTCATCTGTCTTATCCCATCTTGTTTGTGAACTTAATAGAAGTTTCGGTGGCGCACTTATCAGCAAATGCTTTAAGGGTATTTGCAAGTGCGTTTCATCAAGTACCAACAGTATCTAAGCTAGCAGCCACAGCACTTTGCAATACCTATAGCTGCCTCAGACGTGTATGGGGTGTTCAGACACCCGATTTTTCTGCGTTGTCGAATAAATTAACATTTGAACCCAACAACCATAATTTCTGCCATAAGTTCACAGTTATTCTGCACTCCACTACATAGCCAGGAAGAGAAACATGAAGGCTCTTCTTGACCTCCCCTTTTTCTCTTCAAGACCCCATTTTTTATACTCATACACACTTCTGTCGCCCCCTCTTGTCTCTAAAGGGTGCCAATGATGGGTGGGTTTCACCGCATATTACTCATAATTTTCTCCACCTGACACGTGCTCCATCCTCCTGCAGCCTCGACATAAGGGAATCGGATCCTTCTGCCGTCTTCCGTGGTTCTCCAAGCAATCAGTTATGAGTCTGGCGATTTACTGATGAACTCTGCTAGCATTCAGTATCTTGTGGTCCTTACCTTTTCTGCCGATCTTGTATGGAATGCTGGCGTTGGGCCAGAGGTAAGATCGTTCGTCTCCGGACTCATCTACGCCATAGAGTTGTCGCAGCTGCTTCTCCCCAATTCGGATGTCTCGCTGGTAAAGGTAGTCGCCGTTCGCCAGCCGATGGATGTTCTTCATCATGCTTGTGAACTGCGTGGTGCAACGCGTCGTGGCAGATATGTCCGAGGCATTATATAAATCGTGTGGGGCCCTAGGATGGGATCGTAAATTCGGCAGCGTACTTTGCGTCTATACGTCAACTTAGTCCCTTTAGTTTTTTTTTTAATTTTTTAAAAATATTGTTTACATAATAATTTTTTACTTTATGTTGACTGCCCGATCTCGAAACCAGCTCTAGCGCGATTTGTATATATATCTGAGATGATAGAATATGGCGGTCGCCAATGTCCCCGTGTGAACATGTGGAATCTGTACGAACACGTCGGTGTAGCGAATAGAGATATGAACGCGCTGAAAACGCCTTAGTACCGGCGTGCGGTGTTGTATCACTACCGTGCGGTGCAGCTTAGATACCCCAGGCTATCGGTTGTCACTGGATAAATTTATCATCTACAGCTTGAGCCGGTGCCGTCATTCTGTGGCAGACCAACCTAACGCTTATAAACACAGCGTCTGATTTGCTAGCTTTGCCTCGCTTGCAGTCGGGATACATTAGATCGTTTCGCCCTTATCCGTGACCGAAGCGCAATGTCTGAGACCAAACTGATGGCTTCAGGCACGGCCGGACTGGAAGCGCGCGCTCTCTTTCTCTTCTTACGGCCTCTGCAATCGCCCGGAAGTCAATGGCATTTTTTCTCCGTATGTAGTTCACTTGCTTGCCGCCAGGGCCGCAACCACCTCGCCCCACTTCACCCCACTCGGAGAGTCCTTTCGAGCTGCTTTGCGCTGGTGTTCGAGCTTCGTAGGTTGTTGTTTTGGCAACGGTTTATTGAACTTCGCTCCGATTTAAGTCATGCAAGGGCTATCACAGCAGCCCTTGATCACATTGTCAAAGAAAAGGCCCCTTCTAAGCAAATACAGATGTCAGACACTGGAACTGAGCAGTTGGCAGCGGCTGTGCCCGACTTGGTTACCACTGACCTGAAAAAACTGAAAGAGCCTTGTGCTCCATCTCCCTCCGTGACATACTCTGGTCTGGTGTACGTCGGTGGCTATCTGGTGAAACTCATTGGTGAGTTTGGGTGCGCCGCCTGTGTTATGCTGTTCACTACGAGTAACAGAGGTGATCTTTTGTTCGTCTTATTGCAAGGCCAGATTAACAGCGGACTTCATTATTTAGATCCTAGGTTCCTCGCACTTCTGGACAACAATGTTGCTTTTTTATTTTTAAAGGCTGTTAAGCAACTTCCGTGTACAAATGTGCACGAAGTTCTGCAACTACTCATTGCACCCTTTCTTGAAGACGCGCCAATTTTAAGTTGCCCAGAGGGCATTGACAACAGTCACTTAAAACGCTTGGCAGGTTTAATTTGCAACAAGTTCCTCAGAATACTTCTCATTAACCATGCAAAGACGGTCCCGGACAGAAACGAAAAATCAGCTGGACATGTGCACAAGCCCTCGAGGAAACACTTTAGGCTGTAATATGCACTGTGCGAAAATTGTGCAGACCACTACACCCTCGTCCAGAGCAGCTGACCGACTTCATGTGCGGCCTATGAAGTGATGATGCAGACCACGGCAATTGATAGATTGGGCCTGCTTACATTTCACGAGATTTTACGAATTTTTTGTCATTTAAACTTCCTCCACGTATAAGGGGTCCGTCTCCTTCTGTTCTTGAGTTGCAACAGAAGTCCTGGAGGTAAAGACGAGTATAGTTTTTCCGCAATTGCATTCGCTGTCTCTACTTACTTCTTTTTACTCCCGAATCTCTCGGAGATGTGCGTCAAATATTCACCGTTTTGGCTCATCTGAAGCGCATTAGATAGTGGCTGAAGGTCTAAACGTAAGAATCCGGTGTCAAAGGCTATAAAAATCTCGGCCGCAAGTTGCGACAGCGCTGAGATACACTGTCAGACGCGCTCTGTGCAAACGGCAAAGGGTATCCCATGGGTGAGGTGACAGCGCCCCCCGCGAAATGCGGCGGGAGGTGTTGATTGCCCCATTTGCAAAGGCCGTAAGAAGAGAACGAGAGCGCGCGCTTCCAGTCCGGCCGTGCTTCAGGAAGGTTGCCGTGTGCGCTAGATTGCGCAGGCAGTTGGACGACCCCGAAACGACTAGAAGTGTCACTGACTTTTTCGGCTTGGGTAACATGCTTTTACAAGCTTCCAAGAGCTGCCCGCATGTGCACGCCGAACGTATTGACAGACGGGAAGTAACGGTATGATTCTTTTTTAATGATTGTAACACGGTGCAGTAATCGTAGTGTTGAAAGTAATCCCCTCAAAACAATACAGCAAAAATTAATACATCTGGTCTATTGTTTTCTCTACTCAGTATTTTTTAAAGCTGAAATGAAGACGAAAATTAGTTGAGACGTTGCTAGACGTTGCTGTGTATTGTTATTGCCACATTTAGAAAGGAAAGAACTTACTCGATTCAAGTCGACAAATGAAAGTCTGTTGGCAGGATTTACGCATGAGAGACCCAAATACATTTGTGTTCAACATTGAGGAATAGTGGGTGCGCTTGGTGCCCACGGCCCAGACTGACTTCCGTACTTGATAATTTCTAATCGCAATAAATGTGTCTTAATCTCGAGAGATAGGGCCGGCTTGCACCAGAACTCCGAACGCCATCTTAGATAACCCGTGAAGTTAAAAACGCCCAGGAAAAAAAGACTTTGAACTAAAATTCTTACCTTTCTTTCATCACTTCTCGAATCGATCTTGAATTCCAATTTTTCAATCGCTTCTTCTTCAGAAGATCCTGCGCTTTCCTCCGTTGTCGTTTCGAGGGCTGGAACTGTCTGCGTAGAGAATAAATTTGACTCACTCAGCAACATCAATTTCCTCTATTTGAAGAAATAAAAACAGCAATAGCTTTTGAATAAAAAAGTTTTACCAACTTCACTTACTGGCGAGATGTTAGTTGGTGCAGTAGGTACGTTGTCCGTCGAGCTCCCATATTCGCCGAGTGTCGTCGAGACCTAAATATAATTGAAGAACGTACGAAGTTAGGAATAATCATATCTCCAGCACACGTATGCGGTTAGGTCAACGATCCTCAACTTACATAACTTCGTGATTTTGCGCTCGTGACACCAGCCAGGACGAGGAGGATCCCCGGTAAAAGTATCATCTTCTGCACCATGTGTAAGATCCGGAGAACTTCCTACGACCACACAATAACAGTAGACGTGAGGGACTTAACATTGACAGTTTACCAACAAGTCGCACGAACGTGAGCCTGAGCAGAGCAGGCGCAATAACCGAAAAGAACCAAAGTTCCGAGAGACCTTTCCAAAAATCGCCTTCTGCGCGCTGCCATCTTTGTCTGCTGGGCTGTGGAAGGCCTTCTGAGCATGCGCCATAGCTCTGTTGTTTGGCATATCAGACGCGGCACATCGGTCCACAGCTCAGTGACTCAGCATTTTTCCCCCTCGGGTGATAAGCGCTGGATAGGTCTATGCGGAGAGCAAGTCGTCTGCTTCTTGCACAAGAGTTGAGGTGACATCAGAAAACCGCCGAGCTCCTGAATGAAAGATAGTGGGTAGACCTCAAAGCAAGCTGCCTCAAGGTCTACCAACTATCCTTCATTCAGAACCAATGAGAGCTCGGCGGTAGGGTGGAAAGCTGGGCTAGTTGGTAGTTATTCATCTTGGAGCGCTCGTCCGTCGTTTGTGTTTCTTACTCTGTCCTCGTCTTTTGTGCGCCTTTAAAACCAAGATGAGAGCTCAGCGTTCTGACATCACCACAACTCCGGCGCAAGAAGCAGACGAACTTGCGCTCCGCATAGTCAGAGTACAAACAAAAAGCAAGAGCAGACGGAAGGCTCACTTAAACTAAAAACATAATTAAAGCAAGAAAAAAAAAAGTGCAGGATCATGGCACATTTACAGGAGTAATTGGTTTAGCCGGTGAACGCAGAAAGACGACGACGACCACCGTGACGATGCACTTTTATCGCTGCTTGATTGGCTCCCTCGGGTTGTAGCGTCGGCTCCGCTCGGGCTTAGCGTGAAACCGAGTATGGGGAGTATTCAATGGCGGCCATGGCTGTGTTGCGCTATAGCTGCTCAGCGCGTGCTGACGTCAAGCTCTTTTGCAGCACCCTTCCGACGGCGTCATGATGGCCAATCTTGGGAATTCATGTAGGTGTAAACTCGCCCCGAGCATGCCCGGTAAACAGTGCACTCAAATATGGCGTCCACGGAATACCCCGTATAGAAACACCACGTCCTTTACCATTGCCGCTTCGAAACGTCCTCGCAATGCCAACTCAGATCCGGATAGGGCAAGTAAGGGAGTACTGACGCACATTCCCCTCCTCGCCCCTTGATATGTAAAGTGCCTCCGAAATTTATCGTGTATTCCGGATTCCCTTGCCTTCCAGTTTACCCCGTAGTTACGCAATGCATGGCATCTAGCCCACGTATATACTGTGCTACGGGCCGCCGTTCTAAAACTCGGCCACTGCGCTTGCCGAGGTCTCGCATTGGTGTCACGTGAGTGTAAACAGGACGGATGCCCATGGCTGCGTGTACATGAACGCGACTTTAGCGTATCCAATCACGATTTGACGGTTGTGATTGGGTGGAAGAAGAGAAAACAAGGGGACTAGGCGTGTATGCTTGGTCCCCCCTTTGTTCGTTGCACTACGGTCGCGAGATTAGTAAAACTGGAGTAAAAGAAATAAGAAAAAGAGCGACACCACTCTATACAAGGCTTGTACTTGACGTCAATCCGCTCCTCTTTCTGGTGGCTAGAAGCGCCTCGTTAACGCAGCGGGAGCTACGCTCTCCCGCGTCCTTTCCTTCATTATGTCTGACTAAGTGACGTCATTGCAAGCTTTATATAGGCCAAGTGGACTAGCGTAAACCAGAGCCGTATATGTTTGGCCATGATGAGGAGGCGCCATTGGCCGAATGCGGGCTGGGCGTGTTCCAGAGAGTCTTCACAAATTCGAATGTGGCCAAACAGAAGCGGGAAATAATACCGTGGTGGTGGTCGCGAGAAACAAATTTAATAAGTGCGTCGGAGTAACTCTCGGTGACTGAAAATATGGTGCATGTGATGTTTCAATCACGGTCATCTAAAATCATGGTGAAAGAGTGCGACTAGCGGAACGATCGACATAATACGTACGCCAGGCGCCGAGGGCCGGGAATCTGCCGTCCGAGCGGTCACACCCTGTCCAAGCAAAAGAGAGTTCGAGCGGCACATTAATTTCTTCCATCTTTTTGCATAATCATGATCGAAACATCACGCGCACCCTATTCTCAACAAAGAAGGGTCACTACATTTAACTCTTACGCTGGTTTAAAACGATTAAAACTGTTTCTTGCTACCACCACTAGGGGATTCTTTTCGGCTTCTGGTTGCCCAAGAGAGCATGCCAAGCCCTCTTTCTGCGTCTGGTGCACGCCCTGGCTCTGCCCGCGCCTCCCATGGACCAAGCTCTCTATACAAGGCTCTGGCACAAACCAACTCGAAGCACGTGGAGCGCCAGCTCGTGCTGCAGAACCTAGGGCCCTGGGTTCAGTCCCCACCCCTGCCCGTTTCGATCTGGATGAGCATTGCACCGGCGTGCGGTCGTGTATCGCCCTTTTGTGGTTCACGTTAGAGACCCAAGACTAGCGGTTGTACCGCACTGGCTAAATTGCTCAACGACAGCTGAGAAACAATTCGCCCGTTAAGGCAGACTAACTTTAGGCTGTACAAACACAAAACACAATTTTTTCTTCATGATATCTCTAAGGGATACTACAACGAAATTCGGAAGCTTATTTGTTCAAGGGAGCAGTATCACATCGGACACCGCATTCTTTTGGTGAAAAAGCACAAAAAGGAATATTAAAACAAATAAAACGATTAGCAAATCAGACCTGGTGGACGTCGCTAAAGCCTCGTTTGTAACGTCCGTCTAGAAACGACAGGTATAATGACGACGCCTCTCTCGCCTAGTACTATAGCCTCACTTGCGCGCGAACGTAGCTTTGGCAAGCTTCACATGACATCGGCCAGATACCCTGCTTGCAAACGTCTTGCCTTGCAAAAAGCGTAGCCCCCCGACTGTGCCATGGCGTCAGCGTGAACAAACATAGCGATGCCCATGGAAGAAAGCCACTGACAGCTGAAAGAAAAAACGCGGGGCGGGACTTATTACGTTTATGCTTCTTGCTCTAATTCGTTCTCCGACGCTGTGTCGAAGAACGAATCAGTGACTTTAGGTGATAGACCCCTTTCTAAAGCCTTCCTTCCGCTGCAAGCTGTGGAATCCCTCTACAATGGAGGACACAAAGGACGTGAACACATGGTACACACAAACTAAAACCGAAACGTCGGGGCGTGCACTTTCTGCGTTTGGTTTGATTAGAAGGCCAAAACAGATCTTCAGCAATATGTCATGAACGCGGTGAAGTTACGCTTTCGGCGCTGTTCGATTGGCTTGTCGCCGCCTAGAGTTGGCTGCACTCAGACATTTGATGAACCCATGTATAGAAATGTTATTAATTCCATTTCCTTGCCATCTCATAAGATGAGATGACACGCACGTTCCTCTGTGTCGGTCGTTCCGCTATTATGGAATAGGTTTCAAGCTCCTAATAATTGGCACCTGACTTCAGAAAGCCACCGAGACGTGGGTCCGGCCATATACTGATTGTGTACGAGCGCGACGAACACAAATGTATTCAACGCGTCTGCATAATGGCGCGTTTACAATTACAGATTCGCGGGCGGATCCGCCCAGGCGGAAAGTGGACTTTGGAGCCGGGTGTCGAAATCGACTCGTCGCTGGCGGAAAGTCTGGATATGAGCTCAGGACTGCTCCAGACTCCAGAAATAGTCTGACCAACACGCCCCAAGCCAGCCTCGCTAAACGCTGCCCGACCGGTGTCCTGGCCAGGCCACGGTCTATATGCATTGCTCAAGAAATTCAGGAGTCTGTCGCGCCCAACCTGGATATAATTAGGGGAGGGGGGGGGGGGGGGTGTTGGAAGGGGGTGGTCTTAGATTTATATAAATTGCTCAAGAATTTTTTTTTTTTTAGGGGGGGGGGGAACGCGTTTAACTTAACCTGGGGAGATAATTGGGGGGAAGGGGGGGTGAGGGGGTGTGCAAATCACTGCACCAAACTCGTCCTTTGCAACTCTTCCTAACCAGACAGGATCGCAAATATTAAGGCTAATTCTGCGGTCCCACGGGGTTATATCCGCAGCTGAAATATTTAGCCGCTAATAGCTCGCGATCCAAGAGTGCTGACAGCATCATAAAACATTGCTTTGATTGCAGGACCCGCTCAGTGCAACCCAGAAAATGAACCATGTCGAAAACCGTACTGTCAAAAATGGTTTCTCGAAAAGTTTACGCAAAAAAGAGCCATTGATCTATGATTATAGGGACGAATTTGGGAAGGGAGAGCTGTAGACCTGAGGATGTTGAGGGCCCCAATGCTATTACTGCGCCACCTCCTAAAGCTGGGGTCACACATTACGCATCCTACGAATACAGTTTGCAGACAAACTTTAATTCCGAGCACCACAACATCCCTGCTTTGTATGTCGCACAATAACCAATCCAAGAAATAGCTAGGAACCCGGCTTATGAAACACGGATGCGTCAGTGAGTCGCGTTCGATCGATGTCTGCAGTCTGTTTTTTTGTCTTTTGTATAAGCAGCCTGACACCGGCCTGACTTGGGCATGACATGCTAGCTTACAAAAGTAAGTTGCGAGGGCCTGGAGCTGTGCCAGTTGGTTAAACATACTTCTGAAAGTTTCCAGCGGAACGTAGAAAAAACAAAGAGAGGGAGAAAAAAAACAAAAACAAAAACAAAAAAAAAACAGACACACAGCTTTTCAGATTTAGTTACAAAAATATTCGCAATTGTTAAGCTTCAAGAAGTATTTTTCATATTTGAGGATGCGTTTATTGCCAGTATTACTATACATAAAGTAAGATTGCATAAACTGCCTTTAAACAACAACTTAAAACCATCTGTGAACTTTGTGCTGTACTTCTAGCTCCCATCAACCATCACAGACTGAGAGGAAATCGCTGAGGGCTTCGACACAGAGTGGAATTTTCCTCGTTGTGTTGGGGCCGTTGACGGGAAACACGTACAGATCAAAGCCCCTGCCGATTCTAGAAGCTTGTACTATTACTACAAGGTGCTCCATATGCGTATCATTGACTTTAACATTTTTGACTCTTTGCAAGAGCGCATGAAGTGACGTAACATACGCCTTTTCAGAGTACCTACTCTATAATGTTGATGGCTGTCGTGGACAGCAAGTTGAGGTTTGTGGCCGTAGAAGTTGTTGCGTATGGCCACCAAAGTGATGGTGGCGTCTTCAAGGCATCAATAATAGGACAGTGCTTCAGTCAATGTGCCTTGAATTGTCCACCACCAAATCTGCTGCCATCTTCCCATATTATCGCCCCGTACGTCTTTGTTGGAGACGAGGCATTTCAACTGAGGACCTATCCTGGCAGATACCTCAGTGATAATCTTGGGATATTGAACTATCGACTGTGTAGAGCGAGGTAACTTTTAGAATTGTCGCACTTGAATTCGAATAACAAAAACAGTGTTGTCTTTGTCCCATTTCCAGGAGGTGCGTCGAGAACGCATTCGTAATTTTGGTTACTGGATTCCGCACCTTCCGCAGGCCAATCGGCCTCTCCCAGACTACGCCACTGGAGTCATCTTTGCAGCTTGTGTACTGCACAACTACCTACGAGACAGTAAGTTGTACATGCGAAATACCTGTGCTGATGAACTTGACCACTTCGGCAACATTATTGTGCAGTGGCGCAAGAAGGCCTCTCAGCAGACGAATGCGTTGTTCCACCTGCCGTGGCTGAGATCGCGGCACCTAAAACAATCTGCCCGAAAACGCAACACAGTGGCCACTGCCGTGAGAAACCTGTACTGCAGGAACTTTGTAAAGGAAGGCGCAGTGTCATGGCAAAGGAACGCGCTGGCCTGAAATCCTAAACAGTGTCAGTGGTATTGTGTCGAATCCCCAGGTTTTCAAGTTTTTGTGTGTAAGGACCGTCTGGCCTATTTCAGTTGGAACAGGGAACTGATGCCATCATTAGAACAATACTGCGCCGCTGTGAGTTAGCTACTTTTGAACGGGCGCTGTGGTGTGAGACGGCCTGCGTGTCAGGCCCACTAGGTCTTTGAACAGAGAAAGTGAAACATCTGTATTGTACCAAGACCGTTGCTACCGGAGAGAGATGAAATTAGGGGCTCTCCTTGTCCATGTACGTTCTTAATGTGCTTAACTAGGAGTGGCCATAATTTATACTCTGCCGCCCGCGGAGGAGTGACCCAATCCTCCCAGCTTTATGGAAGGATAAGTGGGGCGAGTGTTTTCAGTGCACGCTCTGCAAGATCCCGAACTGACGCGCAGTCCTTAACTTGGTGTATGAGAGTTGTTTGGGTAGTCTCTGAAGTATGCGCATTTAGGTGGTTCAGAGAGGTCGGCAAAGTGCTGGAGGATAGTGTAGTGTTGAGAGGGAGTGTGTTTGTACACGACGAAGAAGCTTAGCATCTGTCCTCTCTGTTGTGTGGGGTGGGCACTAGGGAGTTATGTGGTTATGGCGAAACTATTACAGAAGGCACGGTGAGTTTCCTTCTCACCGTGCCTTGCGTTGTAGCTTCCAAGTCACCTAAGTGTCGAATTCGTCTGGCCATTGATAAGGGGTACTCGGATCGTCGGAGGCGTGCGTAGTTAAATGGGCGGCCTCGCAGCACCGGCGGAAAATGCAGATATTTGCCTTTTTGCGCCAGTGCACCCCAAGACTCCAGCAACGTGTTATGTTTCTCTTTCTTCTTATCTAATGTCCGCCAGGAAGGTGAGCCAGTACTTGATTTTTTTCTTTTGTACTTGCAACTTTTTCGTTTTGTTAGTTGTTATCTTTCAACATTTGAAGAGAGTAATGAAATATATATATATATATATATATTTTTTTTATGGATCATCCCTGCCTGATGTTACCTCTCTAGTTCATTTTTACACTGAACCTGTTACCTGTAAATCAGTCAAACTTTTTTTTTTGTATAAAATGGGTTGTGGTTTTTGCCTCTTTTACGAACAAACTGGCGGACACTTTTTGTGGCAGGTATTGCCCAAAGAAAATCGACAGTACCGGCTGATCCCCCAGAGGGAGGTAATATTTTCCTGTTTTAGTTGGGCCTATGATGCCCAAGCGTATCTTTACTTAACATACAATGCGTTTTATCAGCCGATTCTCATAAAATGAACGCCACGCTGGACCGACGCTGGACCACACTCTAGTGGTGCAAAACTAGCGATAAATGGACTATCGATACTGTCGATAGTTTTTCCAAAACTATCGGTAGTGTCCCAGAACTATCGATAGTCGGCTATCGATAGTAATACTGATAGTTTTATTATAGTCGACTATCGATAATACTATCGATAGTTCTTTTACTATCGATAGTCAGACTTCTGGCGACTATCGAAACTATCGATAGCACTATCGTTAGTTTTGCACCACTTGCAGCGGGTCTCTCTTTGCCTGCTTGTCTTCCAGGTTCAGCCAGATTCAGCGGGCTACCGCATAGTTTAGGTTCACAACAGTGGGACTTTTTTGTTTTTCTTTTTCTGTTTGTTCCGAGGTAGAAAGGGCGACTCGTACAGAAGGCGCCAGCTAGTGCCGCCGAGGATGGCGCCGTATGCTCCGCATGCAGTCTGCGTGCGCGCCGCGAAGTTTCGCGCGCGTTTGTAGTCGTATTCGCGTGCGGAGCGAACACAGTTGCCCCACCGCCCCTCACCTCCCTTCCTGCTCTCTTCGCCCAAACTCCCATCTTCGCCATCACTGAAAGCTGAACCAAATTTGGGATGGTAGGTGTGGGCTATTTGGTGTCCCATTTGGAAAAAATGAAGCGAGAAAAAGAGAAGAGGGAGTGACGCAAACTACTAGTGTCGCAAAACTATCGATAGTAAACCGTCGACAGTACTATCGATAGGTTTACGATAGTCAACTATCGATAGTTTTCCGATAGTCGATTAATGATAGTTTTTGTTACTATCGATAGCTTTTCGATAGTCGAACATGGATAGTTTTTCGATAGTCGGCTATCGATAGTACTATCGGTGTTTTTTTTTTACTATTGATAGTCAAATTTCTGGCAACTACCGATACTACCGATGTTACTATCGATAGCTTTGCACCACTACCACACACACATCGTGTGAGTGTGTGAACGTGCAAAACACATTCTGTACTCCCTCAGTCTAGGTCAGCATGAACAAGCTTACGTAAATGTTTAGCTTTTTTTACTCAAAACAATATTAGTGATTGCGAACATGACAAAAATAAAGATAAAGGAAACGACATAAAAAACAAAGGTTGTCAGATGTAAAAGAAAGCCAAAACAATCATGTTGGTGAAATAATGACAAAGGATGCAGGAAACCAAATTTTCACAGGATTTGTATGAGAAACCCACAGGCATTTATCATAGTCGGACCATCCCAAAATGAAGGGGGGGGGGGGGGGTGAGAGCTCAGCTGGGAGCAGAATCGTTTTTACGGAGGCTCTTTCGACGGAAAATAGTAAGTTTGAATTGCTTTTTTGGGCAGAGAACGCTCGTGCACACCATGAGCGCTCTCACGAAATCTCGCTTGAAAGCATGCCACGGTCGCTCGTGAATCCATGGAACGCGATCATGTGTCTTCATACCAGAAACAACAGAAGCAGGGCAGATGGGCCAATGTACTCCACGCGTGCCCCGTGAGGACCTCGGAAGGAAATTGCTGCGCAGCACTGGAAGGAGCTATCAAGGCGCCGCGTTGATTTATCTCGCGCGTTTACATATCAATTGTTGTTGGCACTCCGTAAAAATGGGAAACTCGATTTTTATCAAATAGCTTTAATTACAAAATGGCGTTCAGCGCTTCTCGGTTTCTTGACAGGCCTTCGTGCCGTCTCCAAACAGATTTGAAGAAAGTATTTTCTACTATGCAGCGAGTAACATATGCAAAGTGATCGAACACAAGTCTCAATTGTTGTCGCCTGCTATTTTACGAAGGAAGCAACCACAACCCTCGCGTGGTACGCAAACGCCAATTTGTTTTAATGCCGATTTCAAACTTACATCTCCCTGCGAAAAACATTCACTCATGAGGAGCACATCCGCCACCCTACCCCCGCTGCGAATTTTGAAGACGACGACGTAGGTGACGCCTTTTTCGTATTTTTCATTTCCACGTTACTATGACCACCGTGACGTCTTTTACGAGCCGCGTTTTGCTGGTTGTCCGTCCCCTTCGCAAGAGCGGCGTCGCAAGGAAAGTTGGGCAAAATACGGGATCACGAATTTGTCGAATTCCCACCGCAACTGCGTTGTATCGCAAGAACGGCGTCGCAGTTGCGAAATCGCAGGTAAATTCGCACCATGTAAATCAGGCATAAGTTGCGTTCAGAGCGACCTACGCGACAGGCTGATACAACAGTGACGGAGGAGTCACCGGGACTGCTGTTCGCATCACACGACACGAGAAGCAACGTAAGGCACACCTAATTCGTTAGGCCATTGTCAGTCAAGGTGTTCTCTGCGGCACTGCTGTTACTGCCGTTTTCGTTGCTATGGGCGCAATGAACGCAACACCTCTCGCGTTACTTTAGTGGCCATCGCGCCAACCGCCGACAACGTGCAATCACAGAAGCCACAAGACACGAGCAGAACTCGACAAATGACCTATCCACGCCGGATCAGCGCTTTTCCGCTAAATGCCGTTCGTTTTGCTGGAGGGGTGGAGTCGCGAATGCTTGCGAACAACTTTCTGTGACATTTTTGAAGAGAGAAGAAGAGGGTGTGCGCAGCTTTAATCGACGCACAAGGAGCTTGAGCGCGCACGATCTCGTACCACTGACTGCATAACCTCAAATTGTTGTGCGTATGTTAATACAGCAAGAAGTTAGTCTGCCTCAGTGGGCGTCTGGTGTCTCAGCCGTCGATGAGCAATTTAGACAGCGCGGTACAACCGCTAACCTGGGGCCTTTAACGTGCACCCCGCAGTAGTGATACCCGACCGCACGCCGGTACGATACTCATCCAGATCGAAATGGGCAGGGGTGGGGGTTCAGCCCAGGATCTCGGGTTCTGCAGCGCGAGCTTTCACTCCACGTGCTCCGAGATGGTGTGCGCTAGACTACTCGGGTACCGATCACACCCACATAAAGTTGTGCCTTAATAAAAACAACAACAAAAAAAAAAAAAAAACGCGAACGAGTCAATTTAGAGGGTACAGAATTATACCCGTGCCACATGGGCAACCCGAATGCCATTTACAACGAATGACATTTGTGTGACCGGCGAATCAGCTCGCAAACTGCCGCGCGTGGAATGCGCTACGCCCGGAGTGTCGCCCGCTGACCAACAATGACAGTCGCTGTGCGTAGCAATGCAAGGGTGTACTCACGGGCGCCTTTAACGAGCGAGGGACGACTTCGCTTGCCTTCTCCGAGTCAGTCAAGTGTTTTCAGAAGCGGAGTTATCGGCGCCCGAGACAAAGCGAGCGACGGAAATCTGGAGGCGTGCCATCGCGAAACAAAGAAAGAAAAGGAAGACGGCTTCCTTTGGTGAAAGGAGGAACTTCCGGCTTGTTATTGCGGACAGCGTCAGGATTAGCGGATGGAAAGCAGGAACTGCCGGTGAATGTAACTTCCATCATGATTGATCAAGATGACGCAAAATATTTTTATATTGTCTTTTGCAATTTTTTAACATCGAAAGTTGTTTGATTTCTTAAGGTATAATTTGATAATTGCACGAAGAAAAATTTACCTTAGAGATTTATTTCAAACCACTTGTCAATATATGGGGTGTTTCACAGAACGGGGTGAAAATCGCGCCTGCGAAAAGCACGCATCGCGCGCAAGAAAAGTGATGTCCTTTTGCTCTTCCCCCAAGGACCTATTTAGGAAAATAATAACGTTTGATATAACTAGGTTCTTAATTAGCATTGAGTGATTAACTTCTAGAGCGCAGCTCTTAGGCGCCCGTTTCCGGCTTGAGTGGCGTCGGCGTCGCCGTCGGCGTAACCGCGCGGTGCATTATAGGACGCGTGACGTCACTGATGACGTCATCGGTGACGTCATCGGCATCAGGATCGTCATGAATGACGTCATCAGTGACGTCACTGATGACGTCATCTGCATCGTCCTCGTCCATGATGACGTCATCAATGACGTCACTGATGACATCACCGTTATCGTCACGTGACTTCATAGGAGTCCCGTGAAGTCACGTGACCCCCGTGAGGTCACGTGACCCCGGTGACGTCACGTGACCCCGGTGACGACACGTGACCCCCGTGAGGTCACGTGACCCTCGTGAGGCAACGGTGACGCCCCTCGGAGGGAGGAGTAGCAGACAAGATGAGGAGGTGAGGAGGAGGGAGGAGGGATATACCGTTCCTTCAGTACGCTTCCCCTCCTCCTCCTCAAGAGTTGCGCTCTAATCCGGCGTTACAGGGAGTTGCAAATGACTTTCATTTTTTTTAACTAGTAGATTTCAAGACTTGGTTTCAATTAGAACCGTCTTTAGCACCATCAAAAGCCACCAAATCAGCGCACTTTACATAAACATAAGGTACGTGTAGCTTAAGATGGTTAAGGAAAGAATTAAAAAAAAAAAAAAACAAGAAACAATACAACAACACTTTATTCAGCGCTGAAAACAGCGTTGGGTCTAGCATTGATGCAGCACTTTCGAATACTGTCGTTGGCGCAGTGTCACGTATCGAACCTGATACGCCGAAAGGTTGTGTCACGATGCTTATTTTTAAATACTTATTTCCGTTGAGATCAACGGAATTAAGTCAAAAAGTTGATAAATGAAATTTTAAAGCCATAATAAATAGATTGGCTGAATACTCGGAGCGTTTTCAGCTCCTTGCTTTGGGAAACAGTGTAGATGCTACGCGGGACATTTAAAAAAAAAGTGTTTATTAGAATGAAATGACAAATACGTTCCGGCTAAGTTTATACGTGCGAAAGCAAAAACGGATGAGCCATAGATGACCGCTGCCGTTCGAATACTCATGAATAAACGCAGACGTGGTTATCAGAAATGTAAAAATTCTATGCAATTCTGCGTCTGTGAAACTCGAGAAACTGAATTGAACCTACGCGGTGCGCAAGTTCGTCTGCTTCTTGCACGGGGGTTTCGATGACGTCAAAACGCCGAGCTCTTATTGGCCGATTGAAAAAAAATAATGGGCAGATCTAGAGGCATCTAACATTGTGGTCTACCCACTGTCCTTTTAATCAGAACCAATCAGGGCTCGGCATCTTTCTGACGTCACCGCAACTCCTGCGCAGGAAGCAGACGACTTGCTCTCCGCGTAAGAAATTTATTAGCACGGCAAAACGAGCGCACTTTGACAAACTTTCAGAGGAGATGCGACAAAATATTAAAGATTTCTGGAAATCGTTGCGAGGGAAGCGTAAGGAGGCTATGGAAATTCCAAATACTTTATATATTGACAAATTAATTGAAGAAAGTGACAAAAATAATCAATTTCAATAAATATCTGTATTTCTGCCTCTAACGCCAGAAGAAAGTTCTCATCCCCTTCTCGACGAAAATATAATTAATCATATGCAACCCGTGGTCATTAGTGTTGAAGGCATAAAGAAATGCTTAGATGAGCTTCATGTTAAGAAGGCGGTAGGCCCTGATGGATCGTCAAATAGAGTTTTAAAGTTGTGCTCATTGATTGCGTCGTGCTATTATATTCTGTTTTGTAAATCTTTAGAAGAGAGTGTGCTGCCATATGAATAGAAAATGACGCATATCACGGCAGTTCACAAGCATACGTAAAATAAACTAATAATAAAAAAGAACGTTGAGAATTTACGCCTTAACACACTGAGCTGTATATGCTGTAAGATTGTAGAACATAGTATTTATAGCTGCGTTGCTAAACATCTCGATATGAACAGTTATTTTTCTCTTACTGAGTATGGTTTCAAAAAGGGTCTCTCATGCGCTACACAGCCCGTCGAACTTTAACGTGATTTGGTTTTAACCGCAAAAAAAGAAAGTGAAACTTTTTTCTTTTTTTTTTTTAAATTTCTGCAAAACTTTTAAGAGTTATTGTTAAACAAACTGAGCTCCCTAAACGTTGAGGTAACGTATACCGATAGGTTGGAAATGGTATTTCTGGAAGAAGGCAATGTGTCGTCAATAATGGTGAAAAATGTGATTTTATCGACGTGGGGTGTGCAGCAAGGGACAGTCCTACTACCTCCTTTATATCTTGCATTTATCAATGACATGCATTGGCATTACCTGGTCTTTTAGGCTGTCCGCGGATGACTCTGTATTGTACAGCAGAGTAGATAATTCTAGTGATTTTGCTGTTTTACAATCAGACCTAGATGTATTATCGAAATGCTTTAAGACTTAAGAGTTGGATTTCAATACTGAAAAGTATGTGCAGAACACTTTTGGGACGAAACGAAATCCTTCTCCCTCATACTATTTTATCAATGATAAAAATTTGGGTATTAAGACTGACGTTAAATATCTGAGGATTACTTTGTCAGGAACCCCCTTTAAAGAGACAGCTTTATGGGCGACACTTTGCAGAGATTTCGTCCTCGTAGGTTGTCGTCGCCGCACGCGCGCGAAGAATGGAAAAACTTTTTTCTCTTCCCTCTTATCGCGAGGAGAGGGAAGTCGGGACTTCCCGTCGGCCGTACTTACCGTGCCCGGGAAGAAAGCGAATAGGGCCCTGGGTACTTGCCAAGTTTTGTGCAACGAAGGGATAATCATCGTGTCGTCTGCTTGAAAGACTTGTTTTCAAATGGCAGTGACTGTTTAGACGTTCATCGTCAAAGTATCTCAGAAACTATTTAGACGTTTATGACGTTACTCCTGTAAAGTATCAAAATAGTGACTTTGTCAGGTTTATTATTTTGACGTCCCCCGCCCCCGACAAAGCAGCCGTGGCAGTGGTAGCCGTTTCACGGTTTTGTCAGTTTTGTTGTTTCGTTTTGTCTAGTTTCTGATTGGGGGGGGGGGGGGGGGGGGTGGGGGGGTGTTACCAGTGTTGTGTTGACGCGTTGACGGAGTCATCTGTAGCGTGCCTAAAAAGTTTCGTTCCTAGTTGATAGAGGAGATGTTTTATTTGGCATGCATGATGGGACTGGCTAGACATTTGCCACTTTCGGACATGACACGCCCAGCGGCAATGTTCTGAGCTCTCGCACGTCATTTTGGCACGCTTTCCACTTAAACTTTTTAAATCTACAGCAAAGGCGAGCTTGATATCCCTCTGGATTGCCTGCACGTAACGAATGTAATTGCGTACACTGCGTAACATAAAACTTTAGCACGCTTTTTGTTCCTCCATATCGTGCGAGCGCGTCTTCGTATGGTTGCAGCCTTGGTTTGCATCTGAATCCCGCCTTGTTTTTAACCGGACTTCGTGAGTTTGTTGCTTAGTTTAAATTTTATTTTCAATTTGTGTATAACGAGCGGGTTAAGTAGGAGACGATCGAGATGTTAAATAAAAATCAGGAGCCATTCCACTCTGCGAAGGTGTATGACCAGCGAAGCTGTTTAGCACACGACACTCCCGCCCCGATGAGCCGGAGGAAACTAGACACGCGCGACGGGACCGCCGCCCCGGGAGGGCGGAAGCAAAGGAAACTGGGCACGCAAGCGGCTTGGCACGACGACAAAGAGAGGGCGGTGCGAGCGTAGACATGGCCGACGCAGGTCGCACAGTGGAAGATATTTGAGAAACCTTTATTATCTACCTGAGAGTTAACCGATCTTGAAAATGGTGCCTATTGATAACTGAATATACCTATTGGTAAATTACCCAAGCATCAAGGAGAATGCAGGAAATGGTGTCCCACGCGCCGTATACGTACCGGCGTCTGCGGCAGTAACTGTTCTAAAGCAAAAGCCTAAAACAAATGGCATCTTGCACGCGCGATCGTCAACGCTTTATTTTGAACATTTACTTAGAATATTTTATACGGGGAAGGCGTGCGTGTGCGAAGCGTGCAGCGCGTGAGGCGGTGCGAGCGTAGAGTTTTTGGTGACGCACACGAAAAATCCACAGAACCATAGCCATAAGCAGTTTCGCTGTAAAAGGTGTGAATGCAAAAATTTCCTCCTTGATGTTTCTTGACCGGTGCGAACGAACAAAGGTTCAGGCGTGGTTGTACAATATGCACGCAATTTCCAATCAACTACAAATTTTATGGCACGAGATTCAGCTCCTTTGAATATATAAAAACGCAAAATTAATCATAAAAAAATGACGGTGCCGCATTCTGTAATGTCGGGCACAACCAAGCAAACGTTTCGTGCGGCTTGATAGCTTATGTTATACTTTGATAATTTTTTTAGCATTTTACATTACTTGAAAGGTTATAAAAACTGTGGTCGACTGCACTTTTTTTTTCGAAAAGTGCGTGTTGAGTTGCAACGCAACCTGCAAGAAAGATGACATTTGTTTGACCGCCACTTTCGAACTCCTTCTAGTCAGAACTTCGAAGCTCCAAAGCTCCAAAGTTCTAACGGTACTAAGTTTGTGATGTCAAAATAAGAAGAAACAAATATTTTGACGTTGCACGTGAAAATAATTTGAAAATATTTTACGTCTTCAAGAAGTGGCGTCACATAAGTTAATATAATACGCAAAATTATTTTGAAAGTGAACGTTGAAATAGTCACTACCTTTTCAAACATTACTCGGGTTATGTATAATTCCATTTTGGCAGTATCCAGTTGCTGCTCGTAATGCTGTATAGTTTAATGGACTATGCCGAACATTTGTTTTGGGCTGCAGCGAGAAAAAATCAACATAATGTGTCATACTGAAATGAATTCCGAAACAAAAGAAAACGAAAAAAAAAAAGAAAAAAAAAAGACAAGAGCAAATATGCAACAACGTATCAAAATACACCCTTTTCAAAAATCTATCCGGTAACATTGATGGTCGCCATTTCTTGGGCACGAAGCGCTTGATTGGATCCGAGTGCTGGCCGAACGCTGACGTCATACTCGTATCCAATACGAGCTGAGCCGAGCTCACGCCGAACGATGACGCAGCCTTTGCGTCCAATACATACTCAGAGTGTGCGAGCAAGCAATGGCGGAAAGACGATGGCGCGGACTTTTGAGAGGGTCTACATCTGGAGGGTCTACTTTCCCGCAAAGCGCTTGGGAGAGCCTATGGTTGCCATCTGCGGAGGACCATGGCCAGCCTTCTCGGACACGCTGTATTAGTTCCCGATTCGCACGCCGCGTGGCGTATCAACCTTGAGCAAGATAAACGGAGAATTCGAAGCTCGGAAGCACTATCTGAACCTCGTCTCCTGTGCATCTCTCCGGCCGCCGACCCTTTCACTGTTTGCTTCTGGCCATCGCTTTCTGAGATCAAATGCTGCATCACCTGTGACCGGCATTTAAGCAGAGAAGAAACTTTTTTTTTGTCGCTACCAGCTAACAAGCTTTCCGATTTTGCACAACAAAAATGCGTGAACCGCGTTTCTGATTTGATACTACGCTGAATATATAGCAATAAACGCGTGAACTTTATGCTGTGAAACCCGAGCACTGCCCATTACAGATTATAGTATATACTTAGGGTTCCGTGTTTTCGGAGTTTATTTTTAGTCAAATTCGGAGGGTGTTTTTTGGAAGTTTATTTTTGCCCAAGATTCGGAGTTTATCGGGGTTTATATTTGTTTGATTGACAAAAATAATACCTGGAGAAAGGAAACAAGAGGGAGCAAAAGACAAACACAACTCTCCAAACATAGCTAGGTCCCGATTCTCCGAAATTTGGAGCTTAATTTTGCAGTGTTTTCTATGAAAAATAAATATATAAATAATAACCGGATATAACGTATGCCAGATAAAAAAATAAAGATAATCAAATGGCTTAGAGAATCAAACTGCGTTGTTAAAATAATGTTTTACTTTTTTTCATGTTTTTTTAAAATTTGAAGCCGCAAAAAAGAAAAAAAAAAAAAAGAAGAAGAAGAAGGCTTTATATCAAACAAGCTTACAGTCGTGACAGTATCAATGGAAACGATGGTAATCCCAACTCTATGAATAAAAAAGAAATCTTCGATTCGGTACACGATTTCTAAATTTCTAGTTTTCTGATCACGTAAATTAGTTATATCAATAACATTTGGTTGTAATTAGAAAAATGCTTGCAAAACGACATCTCTGTAGCTGTTTCTTAAGTACCGTAAAAATAAAACTTTAAACACCAACGATATAGATGCCGAAAGTGGGACCGACGCCTTAACGTTTGCTGATCATGACCTATAGCTTTTTGCAACGGAAAACCGTGCGCTGCGCCTGTGCACAAAACCCAATGACTCGGCACTTCAGGCTCTTAGGCAAAACATTCCGTAGCAGCCACAAAAATTGAAATAGCATTACCCAATCCAAGTTAGTTTATATGATTAAGGTAGTCGTAGCATGATATAAAAATGCTGTGAATATGGTTCAGGGTCATGATGAAATAAACTTGACGCCAAAAAAAAAAAAAAGAATTGAAAAACCGAAAAAAAAAACAACTGGACGACGCCCCGTTTTTAGACGTCGTACGGTTTTTTTTCTATTTCTGTTCTCTGGACCTATTGTGCTTCTAATTCACACCTCAGTCTCGGGTTTTATTCATCATGGTTTATATTCACCAGCTCACATGAACGTTAACTGTGGTTGAGGAATGTCCGTATAAGGTAAATACAAATATGCCCCTTCCATTTAAAAGATTCATTAAATTGTAGATTTATTGTGTTGCTTACACTGCATGTTATACAGTAGCCGGCGATATAAGCGGAAACGGTGGCTTTTTAGAAAAATGTAATGTGAGACGCTCAGGCGCGTGAAGTGTAAAAAAAGGAACATTGTGGTGGACTGGCACGTTCCATAATTTTGCTTTACGACATTTCGTTCCATGGGTTAAGACGTACGGGAACATCATGCGGCATTTTGTCCCGCTCGGTTGTTCCAGCTCACAATGCCGGCCGCTGTACGTGTTGTGTATAACCGAGTTATTTTGATAATATTGACGCCCCTGGTTATAACGGTGATATTTATGGTGCCCCGGTCACCCTGGGGGGTGGGGGTCGTGAGATCAGAACATAGGTTGGTGTGGCAGCTGTGCCGAACTGGTTTTGCTTAGAAAAGGAAGAGGGGGAGAGTGGAACAGAGGTGCATAACTCATATAACGCGTATAGCTTATACACTCGAGAGAGAAAAGTAAGCATCAAAATAATTCAGGAAGAGGGAAAAGAGAGAGGGTTACACAGGACAGATAAGCTAGATTGGGTTATGATGAAAGGAAACAGCAATCGTGTACTGTCAAGGCGGGTTGAGTTGAGAAAGTAAAGTAGGTGGTCCTGGAGGCTGTGGTCTTGTAGAGCTGCACTACATTTTTTGCCCAGCGGAGTCACTCGTGACAAAAAAAAATTATTTATAAGAACTCTGAGGACCGTCAATTTTAATCTTTGTGCACAAACTATCTGACAGGCTTCCCGAAAAGCAGTCAAAATGTTTCAGTGCCGACAACAGCTTAGAAAAGGGGAAACGGCGCTTTGTCTCGCTTTTCTCATATAGTCCCATGTCAAGTGATGGCGGCCAGGGGTGCCACTCGACCCCAGCAAAAACAAGCCTCGGTCCGTGATCCAGCCTACTACAAGAGAGATCAGTTCGAAAGCTGCGCGTCGGCGTCCGCTCCAGTCTTCGTCCGTCTGCTATGCGGAGCGTAAGTTCGTCTGCTTCTTACACAGGGAATGCGATGATGTTAGAACACCGAGCTTTTATTGGCTGATTGAAAAAAAAATAGTGGGTAGAACTCGAGGCATCTAGCTTTGGGGCCTACCCACTATCCTTTCAATCAAAGCCAGTCAGATTTCGGCGTCGTTCTAACGTCACAACTCTTCCGCAAGAAGATTACTTGCTCTCCACATTCCGCCCTGTCTAAAAACTTCTGCAACGCTTGCAAGACGCGACCATGAAACTGGCGTTCTAGCGTTCCATCATGCACGAGCCACGGTTCAATACAGGCGTCCCTGCTGGAAAAAAGAGCTAAAATCTCATTCATTTTTGCACCAAAACCAATGTGCATGAATGAGCAACCCGATGAAACTTGAATGTGAAATTACCCTAGAAACCCACAAGCTGAATATAGAAAATGAGACAAAATGGATATGTATTTCGGTGCGAAAATGAATGTGCCCGAATGAGCAAAATAGGCAGACTGCCATGAGCGGTTATGTGCTTTGTAAGGAGGATTCAATCGTTTTGAATGAGAATGCAGGATAGAAACGAATAAGCATCAATGAGCTGAAGAAGTGAAAATCCAGGAGCAGTAATGTGAAATTTTAAGGGATTTGTATGTTATGCTCATTGAATTTTTAATATTATTTCAATGGCAGAAAATATCGCGGGAAAGGTCTACTGTAGCTGCTTTTAATGCGGCAAGCACACTAAAAAACAGCTACAGCAAACCTACCTTGCGGCGAAGTGAGAGACACTCCAGTGTTGAAACACAAATTTTACTTTTCTGAAATAATACATGTGGAAACATAGGAAGCGTCGTCATTGACAAGCATAGTTCCAGAGACACTTGGTCCGTTATTCTTGGTCAGTACCTAGCGCATGCCGCACGTCACGGCCCAGGTCACGTACGGCGCTGTTTATGTGTGTGGTCATTGCTGCCATCCGCTCAGCCAACACATCGCCACTGGCGCCATGTTCACGTAGCCAGTCCTCATAGCATGCTGGAAAAAAAATGCAACTATTAAACTCTGCATAATTTTGACAGAGAAATTTGTAATATTTAAAACAACCTAAGTGTGGGGTAATTTTAATCTTGCAGTATGCAGATATCTTTTTATCTTTTATATAAATAAAAAAAATGAGATACGTCTATCCTTTAGTTTATATTTGTGGGCATGACGGACATAGACGGCTGGATAACTGTCAGAATATGTCGACAAATTACAAATATATGGCAATTAACTTTTTATTTAGTGGTTTAATGAGGCATGTTGCAATCAGGCACGTAGCCAGGATTTTGTTTTGGGGGGGGGGGGGGGGGGCGCCCATGACAAATTGATGCATGAGGGGGAGGGGGGAGAGGAGGTCCCAACAAAATGTAAGATTTCGGGGGGGGGGGGGGGGGTGGCGGGCCTCATGGGGGCCCCCCAAAATAGCCATTATTACAGGCTAACCCAATTTCGACAATTCGTAAAAATTTGTCGCTTTGAAACGTTCATTGTTAAAATTTTCTTTTTCGTTGCCTAACTCAAGAACTGCGCACCAAAAAGAATCTGGGAAGTTTTGCCGATAATGGTCCATAGAAAAGTGACAGTTGTTTTAGTCATCTCGTCACTATCTGTACAGCATATCCTCGGTAGTTGCTCCACAGTCAACCACCAATTGCAACATGCCCATTAAACCATTTTTTAACAGGTTTGGTTAGTTAGTCAATACAGGTGATGGTTATCCACCCATGTAAAAATTATGGAAGAAAAAATGCCCTGCATATTTAAAAGATGCCTAGTTAAATGCATGCAACTTTTACCGAAAAAAATCTAGTGCACTACTGTGAAATATAATATACCAAACAGGTAAAAATAAATGTTCAAAAGGTTCGATACGCTGCACATTATTTCGTGTAGTATTTTTTTTAGTAACATCTCCAAAATCTCCATTTGTTGGTTATATTAATCTGTTGCTTCTTCTTCACCTTGTAGTCAGGTCATGAGAAATATGGCGGCCCTGTTGAATGTAATCAGTTAGTGATAAAACGGAGTAAACACGGAAAGTGCCGTAAACTACAAGCTACTCACCTTCTAGCACATTAAGTTTTGTTGGAGTCAGTGGTGGCTTCGCAGCACCTCCATCATTTATCAAACGGTTAGACACCTTGCCACTCGTAGATCGATTTTTCAAAATATTGCGTCCCCATATGGCAGTAGCCAGACTCCTCACAAACTTGGACTCTTTTTTTTGTCGCTGACAGGCGACCCATTGGTCCAAACTAAGGGTAACACTGTCATTTACACAGACCTGCAAATGAAGCAGAGCAATGGATATAAATAAAAACAATAAAGGCTTCATTTGTAATCCTACGAAGCTGTTGGAAATGACAGCAAGTACACAAACTTCAAATTAACCGACAGTTCAAGCCAGCTTTATTTCATGACCACAATCTTAAAACATTGATCGGCCATTTTCTAATTGCAGATTTTAAGAGCAGATATAAATCTAGCTTGTGGCTTCTTTATAATTTTGTCCTTTCCAGTACTTTGTCAAAATATTAAAAAAACTAAAACGGCAACCACAGGCTATAAAAAATTTGCTGCATCAGCTTACCGTTCTTCCGTCAGTTCTGAGTTTAGCCTTCTTCACGATATCATGCTTGGTGTTTGCATTTATTGAGCATCCTTGACGGCGCAAAAAAAAGAAAAAAAAAACAAACAAAGTTAAACATTTTAAATCACCATGGTTGTCTTAGGCTTTTTTTTTTTTTTTTTTTGTAAAATTCATGCTTCAGAAGGAAAGAGATACGCACCTGCTCCAGTGCTCTCGAGCTTTGATTTGATGCTGTTTACACCCTCAAGAATCACATCCAGAATGTCTGTGTTTTTGGCCTCTCTTGTCCGCATCTTTTCAACGTCTTCCTTAAGTTCCCTTGTAGTTTTTTTTAGGGCAAGATACTTCTGATGGAGATCGTCGTACAACTTTTTGGGAACAACAGCACCATCATCCCCACTGTCTGTATCACTGTGGCTTTCGTACCTGGCATGCTTGGCACTCCGAGCCTCTGGGAAAAGTGGGTTCTTACGCTTCTGAGACAACTTTTCTGAAATTATTTGCTTCATCTTTGCTGTTGCTTCTCTTGTACGATTCAATTTCTGCTGAGCCTGCACTATTACAAGCACCATGTAGGGAAAGCTCCAGCATCTTTTGATTTCATTGGCGGTCACATTTTCATGGACACTCTTGTCAAAATAATAATTGTAATTTACACCGACATTTCTTTGCTCTGCCAAAGAAAAATTTAGTATATAATTGCAATAAGGATTTCTTCCAATACAATTTATGTTTTCAATCACAGCAAATTATATAGAAAATTAGTAATTTTTGTGTAAAACTCAATTATGCAGTTTCTTAAATGAAATTTTAGAAAGAAAATCAGGTGACGGATTCTCTGGGTGCTATTCTCACTGCATTACTGCACTCGGCTTATCAAGCCTTTGAGAAACATCACTAGTATGTTGACTAATTAACGAAAATCTGTAAATTAACTGTTTGGGGCTATGTTGCAATTGTAGTTAAGCAAACCATTGTTAGGGTACTATCGAATTGAAACAATCTGCAAAAGGGCAACAAGCTTTTAGATATTCAGAGCTGAAATTACGCCTTTTGTGTCCTGGTTAAAAAACTGCATACTGGAAGGAGCGCGTTATGTTGCGCTCACATAGTCGTTTTGGTCTGGCTTGCGGGTTTTCAGTCAAGCCATGAAAGGCAAAATTTATATCTAAAAACTTGTAGCCTTTTATAAATTGTTCAAATTCGGCAAGGCTTTAATAATAGCTCCATTTAAAAGTGCAATTGCAACACTGTCTAATAAACGGTTCTAATGTCAACCAATCACAATAATTATAAGGACAACATCCACATACATACCTATTACCTTTTCGTTTTTCTTAATAGAGAAAAAGAACAAAAATTGTTATATATTGTTTTACACTAGACAAGATGTATCAGTCATACTTAACCTCATTTCTCTGAATATTACAGAAAATTTGTAATCTTCCAAGGTGTGCTTTAAAACTATATGGGGGAATAAATAATGAACTACAGTACCAAAAAACCGAACAGACTAAATGGAAAAACAATATAATTTTAATTTCAACCAGAAACCAGCTAAAATCAGTTTTTTTTTGTGAAGTATCAATTTTCATACTTTAATCTGTATTTACCTGTTAAGGCCATTGTTTTATTCAGTTACCACTTGTAGTGACATTTAGTCTTTTATTTCATAGTGTAAATAATTTTTCGTGGCAACACAGCTCATTTGTACATATTATGTGAAGGCACCGGAGGGGTTCTATGATAGTTCTAAAAGGATAAGAAGCAACAAAATGCTTGCCATTTCGACCCGAAGAGCTGCTTGGTCGTCTTCCGAACTGCTGTGCTCAACAACCTGGTCAAGGACTTTAGGTAGAGGGATCCTCTTGCCCCTTTTGATCCTCTCCTCGATCGACGACTTTGAGTCTGCAAAGTGGTACACACAATAACATATAGGGCAAGTCTCCTCTGGTGTGCTGCTGTGAGGAACTGCATTGATATATATCACCTGCCAAAAGTAGTATTTGGGCTTTAAAACAGCCCGGCTCCCCTCCGTCTGGAGTCAACAAAGCATCATAGAGGTGACCCTTCTTGTAGTCATCCTCACTTCTCGGTTCAAAGTTTTTAATTGCAGATGTACTGATGATAGTCTTAGGTCGTGCTGTTCCAGTAAAATATTGCACATATGCGAAATTCATCTCTGTAAGAAAAGAATACAATCGAATTTAATGTGAAGTAATCGCATTATGTTCAAACAATTCCAACCGTCACATCCGCATGTGGTGGAGAAAATGTGGCTGATCAGCGAGGTAATTTATTACACAAACAAAGCACCAAGGCAAGACGAGACTACACCAATTCCCGATTAATATTTTTATATTAATTATACGCCTTAATCAACCGTGACAGCGTGCGGTCTAGAGAAGCTCGTTCTAACGAACGCAGTTTTAGCGAAAACAGTTTCTTCGAGCTGCCTCGAAAGTCGAAACTCGGTTTCGAGAAGATGGCAACCCCCGGCATGCTGCTTCCGATGTTTCTCTGATTCATCAGCCTAGCTTGCCGAGTACTCAGCGATGAACCCTTGTAGGTGCGTGCTCGAACTTGAGATTAACATTCCTTCGAGCGACAGCGAGCGCGCGTAGCATGGTTTGCTTGCAAGTGTAGGTTCCCGCCGTGCACACATCGCATTTCTCTAAACCACACTTCGATAAAACGTACTCTTTTCGCTTTATATATAAAGAAGAAGAAGAAGAAGAAGAAGACGAAAAAGAAGTGAGAAAAAAAAAAAAAAAAAACGCGTGCAACGCAGTTTCGTTTCGCCGATCCAACCATGCGCCGGCGCAAACTGCTGCCTGAATCGCAGTTTCGTTTCGCCGATCCAACCATGCGCCGGCGCAAACTGCTGTTGAACTATATTTTACTGCAATAAAATCTTACCCTTTCTTCCTGTAGGAATAGATGTCCTGCGGTCTTTTCAGCAACTGAAAGCTCATACGCAGCAGGTGATGCAACCAAAACTAGCAGCTCAACTGGCTCAACCGGCTCAACTGAAACCGCGCGCCGACTCCGGCTGGCCATATGGCGAGACGGCCACCTAACACCCATGGCAAATACAGAAGAGAAGGATTACTCTAATAAAAAAAAATTAAGTTTCATTTTACAACTTAGAATTATATTTAGTTCAGGACGTTGTTATTAGCACTATAGACTGTAAAGATGGTTTCGTTTACAATGCGGTTTATGGCGCGATGGCGTGCGTTTCACGTTTTCGAAGTACCCAGGTCCCCGGGTAGCCATCCCGCCAATCCCGCTACTACAGCCACTGTACCGCTACTAATCCCGCTTCCCGCTCTTCCCGCGTCATTCTTCGCCATTATTGCTCGTCAAACAAGCGCTACGCCGATTCTGCCGAAACTTCTGCATATGAAACGGCATTATGGCCAGTAAGCAGCGGCCGAAGCAATACCGACGTTACCTGGCACCTTTATCCGAAGAGAGCGTGCCGCGGTCGACGCGTGCTCGGTGGCATCAGACCGAAAAGGTAGGCTTTTATAGTCGGTGAACCGTAAGATTTTATTGACGAAATCTTTTTGTTGTCAGATTCTTGCTGAAGGCGCCCCGCGACCTTTGGAGCAGAAGTCAGCTGCGCAGTCTCACAATCGTGGAGATGTGAGTTTGTTCATTTCAAGCGTTACTTCATGCATGGTCTTTCGTTGTTAAATACCGTGTGCGTTCGCTCTCGTCTTTCTCTGTATCGAGCCACTGCTTCCAACCTCCGGCTCCTATGCTTTGCTGCAGTGCTTCTGGGCTGGGCTTTGTGAGCGAATATCTGACGAATAGGCGATGAAGCTCGCCCGACGGCGCTCGATGTGCGCGTGCGAACGCCCCGGGGCGAGCTTCGTCGCTTTTTGAACACAAATATGGCAAAACTTGCAACTTGCTTTTTGGACACAAATAGGGGAAAACTTGCACTTGTATGGGAAAACTTGCAACGAAAATCTGAAAGAAAATTCTATCATGTAAGACCCCACACGGCCCAAGACCTCAAAAGCCTTGACGATGTCAAGAACGACGACGACGACGTCTTGGAAATCGAAGACGTCTTGGGCGCCTTAGATTGAAATCTTTGGAATACGGACAAAAAATTTAAGAAAGCGCGAAATTGACGTGTGGTGCTACTCGATCGAACATATAATGTCCCTATAACCTAAACTCATACTGTGCGTGCCGTTCTTTCTCATGTTCAAGCTTTCTTAATTTTTGTCAAATACTGTAAAACGTTTTTATTGTGCGGCCTTTATATTTTTTAAATCCGGCTGGGACCATCATGGCTTGCACGTGACGTCAAAGCTGCTCTTCTTGCTGGTGGTGAAAGCGTGCCGTTAATGCACTGGAAGCTGCGCCGACTCGTTTCCGCCCGCTGGTAACGCTTGTTTTTTGGTTGTAGAATTAGTACTGTAAAGGCTATGCACCACCACCAGAGAGGATCAAATTATGTTGGTGCAGGCTATTCCAGGGGTCCAAATCCAGGCCTTTAAAGGTTGGATTATTTGTGTACGGTTAAACTAAGTTCTAAATCTTTTCTAATTAGTGAAATTGTGGCTCGCGAGCAGCAATAGTTTTACAGCATCTGTTTCATGGGGTCCATCTTGTGGGGAAGGAGGATGCCCTGCAAGAGCACGTTCTTCAGAGCATGAAACATAATTTTCACGTGCCTTCCCGCTCGACTGCTGGTTTAATCTACAGGGTGAAACAAGGAGACGGCAGGCTCTTTAAATCGACCGGAAAATTCGGTTTCTTAACCTATCGCGCTACGACTTTGTGCAGCGTTGCCCACAGATGGTGCATTTTTTTTGTAAAATTTGCAAAGAGCGAACTTACCTGAGGAAGAAGTAAAGAAAGAAAAAGGCTTAGCTCCTATGGAAACGCAGCGAAGCCACCGGTCTTCAAACACGGCGCCGTTGCGCACGGGAGACAAGAGATGGCGCAAGCGGTCGCGACGCCAACTGCCTCCAACGAACGAGCAGACGACGCCGAGAGCCGGCGTATTTAGCAGACAAGGAACTGCAGTTCCTCGTTGTTACCGCGTCTGTTTTTGTTTCTGCGACTGTCGCCGCCTGCGGAACGAGTGTTGCTTTTGAGTCGAAAAGATTGTCTGCTGACGCTGGCACTCGGCGCCGTATGCTCGTTCGTTGACGGCGTTCGTTGCGCCATCTCTTGTGTCCCGTGCGAAACGGCGCCGTGTTGTTTGAAGACCGGTGGTGTCGCTGAGTTTCCGTCGGAGCTAAGCCTTTTTCTTTCTTTACTTTTTCCTCAGGTAAGTTCGCTCTTTGCAAATTTTACAAAAAAAAAAAATGCACCATCTGTGGGCAACGCTGCACAAAGTCGTAGCGCGATAGGTTAAGAAACCGAATTTTCCGGTCGATTTAAAGAGCCTGCCGTCTCCTTGTTTCACACTGTAGATATGAGTATGTCTGCTCCTGAGCACTGAAATGGGTCTCATGTACGGTTGGTTGGTGTGGGGTAGAGTGCTGCAGAAGCTCTACCTCCTGTAGACGCTCGTTACCTCCGAAGCGCCAAAGCACAAGTGTGCTTCGGTTACGCATTCATGCTTGTGCTATCAAGGCTAGAAAGTTTTTGCTGCCGGGGGGGGCGGGGCGGGCGGGGGGCGGGCGGGGGGGGGGGGAAGTGAAGGGGGTGGGTGGGTGGGTGGGTGGGTGGAGGTGGAGGAGGAAGAGGGGCGCAGCTTCCCGTGTGGCTTCAGCCTGTCAGCGACCATGGTGCCAAATGGCTTCCGAAGGACAGTTTGCTGCACCAGCACATGTGTTGCGCTCTGAAGGTCTTTTGCAAAATATAGTGCCTGATACTGCTCGCATTGGTGTTGATGATATGCCCAATGCTATTTGATGTGAGACAGTATATTGCCTTTTTTTTATTTGTTGCTGTAAACACTCTTTTATAGGGTCCGCCATGTTCTGGACAAGGGATTGAAGCTTGTTTGACCACTGGCCACCTAAGTGAGACAGACTGCAGTGGGCCAACTTCTCGACAGAGTGAGATTTCTTTGGCTGAAATGTCACCGGTGTTGCTCTCGGGTGAAATTCCGCAAACTGAAAGTATGTGTGAGGAGGCCGAGTCTCCGTGCAGCGCAGACAGCCTTTCGAGCTTCTCAGTTAGCTCTCCGGGGAGCTCAGAGTGCGAAGAGAAGGACATTCAGAGCGAAGGAGAGCAGCCTGGCTCTCCTACTGAACATGTTTCTGATGCACCATCAGCATTCAGCGTCAAGGGTTTTGACTTGACTACTCAAATTTGCAAATGTACAACAACGACCGTAGCGGAAGTGCTTGTTCTTCTGCTGTCATTTCTTGCAAAGCACCGGCCTACTGTGTCAGCCTTGGTTGACATCCTGCAGCTCTTCAATGTCGTGTTCCAGAAGGACATCCTGCCTAGTACAAAGTACCTGCTCAACAAAGCATTTTCCAGTCCCTCCCTCATGATGCAGTATCACATGTACTGTGAGTATTGTCTAGGATATGTTGGCATCCGAGAGCAGCTACGTTTGCAACAGTCAACATGTCCACATTGCCACCAGAAATTTTCAGTGACAACTTCACCCTACTTTCTCATGTTACCCCTTGCACCACAACTAAAGTTCATGTTGGAAAATCAACCAGGGTTGGTCCAGGAACTTCAATACAGGAATGAAAAGAAACACAAAAATATATCCTGTCTTGAAGACATCTTTGATGGCACTCTGTATCAGAAACTTTCCAAACCTGGTGGCCTCTTGTCTTTCTGTAACAATTTTTCATTTTCTTTTAACACTGATGGAGCTCCAGTGTTCAAATCTTCCCGTGCCTCTGTGTGGCCTATTCATATCATGCTAAATGAACTACCACCAGTGTCCAGGGAAAAGAATTTGCTGCTGGCAGGCTTGTGGTATGGTAAGGGGGAACCAAACATGGATATGTTTCTGAAGTCGTTTGTCGATGATGCAAAGCATCTGGCTACAATAGGAGTTACATGGAAGCATGTTGATGGTACCCTTATTAATAGTAAATTCGTTGCAACCTGTTGCTGCGTAGACAGCGTTGCTCGTCCTGCGATGCAAAAGTTAATGCAGTTCAATGGCTATTATTCTTGTGGGTGGTGTTACCACCCTGGTGAGAACGTAGGTAATGTTGTCAAGTACCCTGTAGGCCCAGAATGCTACCCCGACAGGACTAATGAGACAATGGAAAAGGAAATGGAACAAGCATTTGTAACGAAGACAACCATTTTTGGTGTCAAGGGCCCGTCTGCATTGATAAACATGCCAAAGTTTGGGATAGTATCTGGGTTCGTACCAGACTACATGCATGCTGTCCTTCTTGGGGTGGTACGGCAACTAGCAGAGCTATGGTTCTCGTCTGTTGGTGAAAAGTTTTATATTGGAGAGCCCTCGACTGTAGCTAAAATTAACAAGAGATTAGAAAGGATGTTTCCCCCCAAAACTGTTTCTCGACTGCCAAGGCCCATTTCTGAGCGACGGTTCTGGAAGGCGTCGGAGTGGAAATGCTGGTTGTTGTACTATGCTTTTCCTTGCCTGGATGGCATTCTTCCAAGAAAATATCTTAAACATTTTGCTTTGCTTTCACAGAGTGTGTATGCTCTGCTCAAGGACTCTGTGACGCATACAGATGTGAATAATGCCGACCTTATGTTGACCGAGTTTGTTTGTGGGATGCAAGAGTTGTACACGAAAACGTCAATGACATATAACGTCCATCTTCTCACTCATCTGCCGAAAAGCGTAAAAGAGTGGGGCCCGTTATGGGCCCATTCTGCTTTTGCATATGAATCTGCAAACGGCTTTCTTTTAAAATTAGCAAAAGGGACACGAAAAGTACCTCTGCAAATAGCCAAGAGTTATCTTTTGTACCGCTCTGTGTACTACTTCGTTAAATGCTACATCAGGCAACAAACAGTGCAAGAGTTTTGTGAGGGCTTGCTTGGGTCAAAGCGCTTAGTGCATACAAGTGAGGTGGAGAAATGCCACCTTATTGGCAAAGGCTTAAAACATGGAAGTAGCCACAATTTTTTTGGTAGCTCTGTTGTTTTACCTGGCAGTGTCTGTACTGTGTATAAAAGGGTGATTGCAGGAGGTGAGTTGTTGCACTCTAAAGAATATGGTAAATGCAAGCGTCGCAATAATTCCTTTGTACAATTGAAAAACGGGTTGTGTGGAGAAATATTGAAAATCTGTGTATACAAGGAAAATGGTGTTCACCGTTGTGTGCTACTTCTTGAAGAGTATGTCTCGTCAAGAACGCTTCATGTGACCCATGTAAATGAGTATTATTCTAAGCAGAATGTGAGGATTGTCTCAGCAGACAATGTCTTGTCAAAATTTGTTGTCATGCGGTCAGGCAACAGGTTATTTGCCAGCCTTTTGCCCAACTATTATGAAAAGGAGTAACCATCATGTCATGTTAGTAGGTATGTTTGATTTGCCTACACCACCTGCACTGGTACTCTCAGTGTATTTACATCACTGTATCCTACTTGTTGGTGCAGACTATCTTGAGGACTCTTTAGGGGCTTGTTGTGTTTGGTCTCCAGGATCGAAATATTGTAACAAAAGGACGAGGACAGAACCACTTGTGGTGTCTGTCCTTGTTCCATTATGTGAAATGCCTTTAATCCTGGACAATGCATACCGTAATTACATTGCCCTGCACTGTACACTTTCTGCACCATGCAGGTGGGTGCAGCTAAATCAAGCATACCTACTGACATTAGCAGGGTGTCTACCAACCTAAAAAAGCTATAATTGCAAAGGAACTTTTGAGCTTCTGAAAAAGTCAGGGAAATCATGAAAAACTTAGCTAAATCTGAGAAAATGATCACTGACTTAACAGAGCCATCTATGTAGCATTTTGTTTAGAGGGAAACAGCCATATGGTTTTGGCGTCAGCCTTTCTTGGCATGTGCGTCCCTCCTGCCGCACGGAACTACAAGTGTAGCTAGTTCTGAAGTTTCACATGTAAAAGAAAACCTAGAAAAGTCTGCGAATTTGACATGTAATAGTTTGGTAGACACCATGATTAAGCAATAATGTAGGGATAATTGCTCTTTGGGAGAAGTCTGTTTTCATAAAGATGAAGGTGACTAGGGCTGTATTAAACAAGAACACGTACAATGGGTTACTGTATGCAAAATGCTTTACTTTTGTACTGTGAAAGGTTGCAGCTTCCAGTTAAAATAAAGCATTGTATTTGAAAGAGCAGTTGTGATATTCTTGTGTACCAGTACCTACTACTGCTTTACAGGCTGCTGCAAGTTTGTTCCCTGCATGAAAATCTGAATGTTCATACGATTGGGACTTCAGTTCTACTCGGGGCACTATAAAAAAAAAAAAAAATCTTGTGCCATACGAAAGCCAATTATACCAATTATTTTCAGGTTGGCATAATAGTGAGCATAGATAGTTGTGCGACTGGGGGAGGGAACCCTCTGGTGCGGCCTTGGCATGGTAATTGAGCTTGTATTTAGTATATAACAAGTCGGTGATAATACGTCAAGGTATGGACACTAATGAGCAAACTATTAGTCCTAATAAGTGCTTGCCGACTCTAGAGATTGACTTCACTTGTCAACGCCTTCACGCTGCAGCTTCCCTATAGTGTTTAGAGTGGCAGTAATAAGCGAACGAGGCATCACGCAGATTGGTGCTAATGGTCTTCATAGACTCTGCCAGCTATCGTCTACAAACTTGGCTTTGGAAGTTGGTTGCCCCGGATTGCAGCTTCCCTGTAGTGTTTCTACAAGCACCAATGAGAAAATGGTGAGATTGCTTGAGATCTCCCTAAAGTTGGCTTCACCTGCTTTATGAAGTAACCCTTCCCCCGGATTTTGTCTTTCCTGCAATGTATCCCATGGCCCGAATGAGAAAATGTCTTTTTAACCACATTGGTGCTATCGGCGCCAATGTGCTCATAGGAGCACATTGGTGCTCATAGAAACTTGCCCGAGTTCTTTCCCCAAGGTTGGCTTCACCTCAATCAGAAAACTGCCCCTTTTCTAAGATTGTGGCTTCCCTGCAGTCTTCCTATGTGCACCAATGAGAAAACTCTTGGTTTTGCACATTCGTGTTACACTGCACATTGGCACACATTAATTCTGACTACTTCCTCAATGTGAATGTGCGCCTCATTTCCAGCAGGGGTCTGTCAGCGTCTGTAGAGGTGCGGTAAAAGCGACCGAAAGGACAAGATAAAATAACAAAATAAATATCTAGTCCTTCCAGCTTTCCCAGCTTTTTTTTTTTCAGTGGGAAATACATGTGTCGTCTTCTTTTTTGGTTTGTGCGTGCTTGCGGTGTCTGTGTCTTTGGGAAGCGGAGGATGTATGTGCGGGGGGGTGTATACGCCTCGCAAGTGGTCTCATTTTCGTCTTCTGCGCATGAGAAAGGGAGTAGCGGTGACGTCAGAACGCCGAGCCCTGATTGGCTGACCGCGACCCCCTATCTCTGCGTCGTCTGCTTCTTTGCAACGTCGTCTGCTCGGTACGTCGTCTGCTCGGTACGTCGTCTGCGTCTGTCTTACCTTTCCTGCGACTTTCGAAAGTGCAGGTCTTTACGAGCGAGCTCGACTTCGCCTTTCAGAGAGGGCAGACGAAATAACTCGAGCGGTACGTTGTTTTTGTCTAACAACTAGCAGACGCGCATCGAGGAGGGAAGTCAAAGGACTCACTGGCGAGGTGTCTGTTGGAACTTTCGCGAGGACGGCATCGGATTCCCTCTGCGGAGAAGATGCACGCGAGGAGCGAGCTGAACCTCGCACCAAGGCTTGTCTCGGCGGAGACGATTTACGATCGCGCGCGGGGGTCGAGATGTAAACTTCGTACCCGCAGCGGCCGGATGCAGCCGCGAAGATTAACAGCGGGGAAAGTGGAGACGGACAGAACGAAAGCTGGAACGCTACCGATCGGAGAACGAGAAAGTGGCTCGTCTGTTTGGAACGTGTGTAGTGTGTGTAGTTTAAAATAAAAGTGTTGGGGTTTGTTGAGATTGATCGATGATATCTCGAAACGCCAAGAAGCAACAATTCCCTCAACAAAATAATTGGTGCCGAAACCCGGGACAGAAACTACTGCACTACAAATGAAGCCGACGAGCAACGTGTGATCGAATCGCCAGCAGACAGAGTAGGGAACGTAACGACTGAACGGGCGAAACCTGGTAATCAACGGTCATCATCTACGATAGACCGACACAAGCAAGCAGCACTGCGAGCCAGGACTGAACGGCAATGGACGTCCTCAAGAAAAAACGAAAAACGCATCGAACGCAAGTAACGAGGCTCCTCAGCGAGGCATAGGATTTATTACAATCAGCTACGCCGACCGTCGATGATCTCGATATATTGATCGAAGCTCAAAGGAAAGCTCAAAAGGAAAGTGAAAAGCCCGGAGGACAACCAACGAACAAGCGGGAAGCCGAAGGAAGAGCGGGAAGCAAGAAAGGTGACATCAAAAATCATGCTTCCCAAATTAGAGCTCATAAAGTTTAACGGACACCGAAGAAATTGGCAGCCCTTCTGGGAGCAATTTCAGACCGCCATCCATGAAAATCCGGAACTATCGTCCTCAGAAAAATTCAACTACTTGAGGTCAGCCCTGACTGGTGATGGAGCAGCCGCCATCGCAGGACTGCACCCAACCGCTGAATGCTACGCCCACGCCATCGAGCTCCTGCAGTAGCGGTTCGGGAACCAGGCGGAGCTGATCCAGGACCATATGACAGGGCTCATGGATATCAATCAGGTGCCGTCATCACGCAGCGTCAGAGCTCTGCGGCGGGTCTACGACAGCGTCCAGGCTCACATCCGGGGCCCTCGGGCGTTGGGTGTGACGGATCAGTCATACTGTGCCATGCTCTACCCGGTTCTGCTTCGTGCGCTTCCGGACGACATGAGGCTGGAGTTCAACCGCAAGATGTCTTCGGGGAACGCCGAAAACGCCACCGCCGGGGGAACATCAGCAACCGACATCGGCTCCGACTCAGCAACGGAGCAAGGACCCGTTAAGGAGGTGCGCGCGCTGCTGAACTTTCTCAAGATCGAGGTGGAGAGCCGGGAGAAAACATCCAAGGAACAACTCGAAGACGCTGGCGGTAAGCCTACTCATTGTTTCCCCATGCATGAACATCCGAAGAGGCGCCTAAACAACGCCAAGACTCGGAACGCTACCGCTACGGCCTTGCATGGCAGGATGGACAGCATGGAATGCTTTCTTTGCAAATCAAAGGCGCACAACACACCAGACTGTAACGTGAAGATTGAACTCAAGGAAAAGAAGCGCAGGCTGCAAGCCGATCGCAGGTGCTTCCGGTGCACAAAGCCGAACCACACGGCAAGAATGTGTCGCGGCACGCTCCGTTGTGACAGGTGTCGAGGGAGGCATGTATCCACTATGTGTGATCCAGATTACTTTCCGGGACGAGCTGCCAGCGGATCGGATGAAACGCGGAAGAAAGACAAGACGCCTCTCAACCTGCATGTGAGCGAGAAGGGCAACAAACCGGCTGTCCTTCTGCAAACGGTTACCGCGTGGGTGGAAAGCAAGAACAGAAGAAAGTTGGCCCGCATTCTCTTCGACAGCGGTAGTCATCGCTCCTTCATTACAGAGGAGCTGCCGAGGGGTCTTGGTTGCAAGCTTCTCGGAACAGAGGTTCTTACCGCCGGAGTGTTCGGTGGCAAGACTAGCGAACAAACGTACCGTAGAGTACAAGTAGTTTTGAGTAATCGTCTAACCGGCCAGACATACGAGATGGACGCTTTCGAGACGCGTTCTATCTGCGAACAAGAACTTCCAGGCCCGGATGAAGACATCCTCGTGAATATGGAGGAGCTCGGACTAACGGTTGGTGACGACCTGAACGGACTCGAGTGCAACGGAGTAGGAATCCTCTTAGGATCGGAGCACTACTGGGGATGCGTTACGGGAAGAGTCCGTCGACTGAGCGAGAACCTGACGGCAGTGGAGACCGCCTTTGGTTGGGCAGTACATGGACGCTCCCAGGCGACTGCAACTGTTGTCAACTGTTCCCAAGTGATCGTCCTCAGAGCTACCGTGAGCGACCAGGAGAACACGGCTGTCCTGAGAGGATTTTGGGAGCTTGAGAGTAGGGGAGTTGTGGACGCAGAGGTCCAGGATCACTCCGATAGCGACATCATGCAGCGCTTTGAGAGAGGCATCACCAAATCTGATCAAAGATACGAAGTCAGCCTCCCTTGGAAACCTGATGTAAAGCTTGATTGCAACCGAGAGATGGCTTGGAAGAGACTTGAAAGCCAACGAAAGAGGCTGAGCAAGAATCCTGAGCTCATGCAGAGATATGATCAGGCAGTCCGGCTTTACGTCAAGAACGGAATGGCTGAGAGGGTCGAGAGAGACGATAATTCGGGTGAACGGGTGTACTACATGCCCTACCAGGCTGTTCTGCGAGAAGGCAGCAGTACGACGAAGGTGAGAATCGTTTTCGACGCGTCTTCTCACGGACCGAACTGCAAGTCACTAGACGACAACATGGAGAGCGGTCCGAACCTGAATCCAGACCTTGTTAGCCTGCTTCTCAACTTCAGGCAACACCCGGTGGCACTGCTTGCGTACGTCGAAAAGGCCTTCCTTCAAATTGGAGTAAACCCGGAGGATCGCAATGCTCTGCGGTTCCTTTGGTACAAAGAACTTCCTCAACCGAACCAAACAACTCCGGAGGTGGAAGTCTGGCGTATGACGAGGGTCATTTTCGGAGCCACGTCCAGCCCCTTTCTGTTGGCCGCGACCCTACGACATCATTTCAGAGAAATGGAGAGCGTATTCCCCAAGACAGCAGCGCGACTCGGTAGATCGGTCTACGTTGACGACCTCTTGACGGGCGCGGAAAGTGAAGAGGACGCCCGGACATTCTGCAACGAGGCGATCGAGATATTTGGAGCAGCGGGGATGAAGCTTCATAAGTGGGGCTCCAATAGCGCAGCCCTGTCGAAAATGCTTGAAGACAAGGGTCCCGATGAGAGACCATTGGGACAACAGACGGGTGTGTTGAAGGTACTCGGTCTGACGTGGAAGCCGAATGAAGACAGCCTTTCCTTTTCGGCAGAACACGTGATTGAGTTTGACCGCCAACGAAGAAACACCAAGCGTTTCGTGCTCCAGACGACAGCACGACTGTATGACCCCCTTGGTTTCCTCTTCCCTTCGTGGTGCGAGCCAAGATCTTGTTTCAGGAAATCTGGAAGCTGAATCTGCGCTGGGACGATACACTGCCGGAAGAACTGATGAGTGGCTGGAACAACTGGTGCGACGAGCTCACCACACTTCAGCAAATTAACGTGCCCAGATTCTACGAAAGCGAGCTGAAGGGCAACGTTGTACATCGAACGTTGCACGTGTCCTCTGATGCCAGCACCTCCGCATTCGGATCCATGATCTTCATCTGCTGAACGGATGACACCGGAGAAACGACCTCGGCACCCTTACTGGCTAAGTGCCGCGTGTCGCCACTGAAGGAAATCTGCCTTGCTAGATTAGAGCTCATGGCATGCTTGATTGGATCGAGGCTGTTTAAGTACGTAAGGACACACCTGGAAATCAAAGTAGATGAAGTCCACTTCTGGACGGATTCCATGATCGCTCTGCATTGGATTAGGGGAGAACCATCTAGGGGGAAGATGTTCGTGAAAAATAGAGTACAAGAAATTCAAGCAAACAACGAGAAGGCAATATGGCACTACTGGCCGGGGAAGGAAAATCCTGCCGACCTGATGACACGAGGGCTGTCCGCGGATCGACTGCTGTCTGCACCACTCTGGTGGAACGGACCAACTTGGTTGCTATTGCCCGCGACAGAGTGGCCTGGGGAAAGTGACGAGGAGCTTTCCCACGACGGGCTCGAGGAGAGGAGTTTAAGAGCAGAGCTCTTCGAGGTAACTGCAACTGTACCGGAAGAGTTGCTCGACATCTCAAGATTCAGCTTGGCCTTGAAACTTCACAGAACAACGGCCTGGATTTTACGGTTCATCTATAACCTCAGATCGTCAGAAAAAAGGATGGGACCACTGACAGCCGAGGAGATCCACGTAGCGCAAACACACTGGATAACGAGAGCACAAAGATCAGCGTTTGCCTCCGATATTGATTGTGCAACAAAGAGAATGTCACCCTCACCTGGGTCGCTCTTGCGTGACTTTCGCACTTTCATACACGAAGAGGGATTGCTGAGGATCAGCGGCCGACTCCAGTCATCGAACCTGACGCAAGAAGAACGCCACCCTATTGTACTGCCTAAAGAGCATCGATACTCAACGTTGCTGACTATCGACGCCCATCGCCAGTTACTGCACGCGGGAGCCAGGGACACTCTCGTGCAGATGCGCGAGAAGTACTGGATCCTCCGCGGAAGACAGCTGGTAAAGAAAGTGGTGCGCGCGTGTGTGACCTGCCAGCGATTCAACGCGACTCCTGCAAGTGCTCCAACGGGACCCTTGCCGGCGGATCGTACAACGCGAGCGGACCCGTTTGAAGTAGTGGGCACAGACTTTGCGGGATCCCTGTATGTTAAGGCGAACGACCTCACCAGAAAATGTTACGTCTTGTTGTTTACATGTGCGGTCACCCGAGCGGTCCATTTAGAGTTAGTGACAGACATGTCGACAAAGAGCTTTCTGTATGCCTTTCGCAGATTTGTGTCGCGGAGAGGGGTATGCCGCGTCATTTATTCGGATAACGCTTTGACATTTAAGCGGGCCTCAAAAGAGCTAAGTGAACTGTGGAAGACACTCCGACACCCTGATGTGTTTCAGCATTTTGCCAATGCTGGCATAGAGTGGCGATTTATTGTCGAACGAGCGCCGTGGTGGGGAGGTTTTTATGAGAGGCTCGTGCGCTCAGTAAAGGTGTCATTGAGGAAAGTGATCGGAAAGAATTGTCTGGGCGCGGAGGAATTGGCCACGGTTCTCACCGAAATTGAAGCCGTGGTGAATTCGAGACCATTGACCTTTGTGTACAACAAGGTGGGAGAGGGCGACCCTCTCACGCCGGCGAGCTTTCTAATCGGTAGACGGCTGACGGCGCTGCCGGCGGCCGGGGGAGAGCCGCTCGCTTCGACACCGGAGACTCTTCGCGGTCTGTGGCGAAAGCGAAAACGGATGATAAATTTATTTTGGGGGACGTGGGAGGCGGAATACCTCCGAGAACTGAGATCTGCTTATACTAGTCACCAAAAGCAGTCCCCTCCGCCCCGAGTGGGCCAGTTGGTCCTTTTGAAAGAGCCACTTCCACGACTGCTTTGGAAGCTTGGAAAGCTTGAGAAGGTATTTTATGGACGCGATGGAAAGGTTCGTTCATGCGAGATTCGCGTACATCGCGGTACAGTACTGCGAAGGCCAGTGCAACTAATCTACCCCCTAGAAATGACGGAACTCTAGAATGTGCTTGCGCCCATTCGGTGGGGAGTGTGTTGGAACTTTCGCGAGGACGGCATCGGATTCCCTCTGCGGAGAAGATGCACGCGAGGAGCGAGCTGAACCTCGCACCAAGGCTTGTCTCGGCGGAGACGATTTACAATCGCGCGCGGGGGTCGAGATGTAAACTTCGTACCCGCAGCGGCCGGATGCAGCCGCGAAGATCAACAGCGGGGAAAATGGAGACGGACAGAACGAAAGCTGGAACGCTACCGATCGGAGAACGAGAAAGTGGCTCGTCTGTTTGGAACGTGTGTAGTGTGTGTAGTTTAAAATAAAAGTGTTGGGGTTTGTTGAGACTGATCGATATCTCGGAACGCCAAGAAGCAACAATTCCCTCAACAGTGTCCCGAGGCGCCGAGGTTTGTTTGCTAAGAACCGAGAGTGAGCGTGTTAGTGTCCGCAAGTTCCCTACCAAATACTTTTTCCCTCCTTTCGTGTGCGGCGAGACCCCTCATTCTTTAACGGCGTCGGCGGGTTGGCGCAGTTAACGTCGTCTGCTTTACGTCTGTTAGTCAAAGCAATGGCTGCTTTACCTTTCCTGCGTCTGTCGGAGATTCACCGTTTTTTCACGGGCGAGAGTCACCGTTGCCTCGGGAAACAAGGATATAACATGAGGAAGAAATTGACCTCTTAATCTATAATTGAGGTCAGCGATCAAAGTATAATACGGGAAGGGTTCACAAGGGTCGCGCGGGCATATTCCATTCAGCACGCCAACCTGACGTGGGCAGACGGCCGCCGAGTCGCGGAGTGCCTGCTAGGCCTAACTGCCGTGATCGCTTGGTCGCGTTCGGTGGAATCGTGGCCGTTGGAGCTTTTCCCGGGTGTTTGTGGATTCAGCGTTCTTGTTCGTCGTGGTCTGTTTCAAGTACTTTTTACTTTCTCCTTGCTGCTTGAAGTCGGGACGCGTGAGAAGCGCACGTAGAAAAATAAACGTCCGTCGGTCGTCGTGACCGCGACGCTGTCGGCCATGCTGATTTGATCGTAAGAGGTGCGGAAGACAGTTTCGGAGCTGTCGTAGGATTTCGGCGTAACCTGCGCAAAACTTAAGAGAATTTCGTTTCGTGAATACGAATTTGTTCTTAAGTTTTGTCTTACGCACATTTTTGGCGTAAGATCGTTTCGTGAATCTGGCCTCTGCATTTTCGAAAGTCACAGGAAAGGTGAGACAGACGCAGACGACGTTGCGAGCAGACGACGTTGCAAAGGAGCAGACGACGCTCAGATAAGGGGTCGGGATCAGCCAATCAGGGCTCGGCGTTCTGACGTCACCGCTACCCCCTGCGCAAGAAGCAGACGAACTTGCCCTCCGCATAGGAAAGGAGAACTGAATAAACCTTTTAGCGGTGTTCGAGACGTTGTCTTCCTATCACTTTGCCTTTCTCTTCCACGTTTTGATGCTTTATAGTTTTCTCGCTTCCAGTCTCGGGTAATTTAAAGAAATGGTTTTCTGTTCTTGTTATTCTTTTTTTTCGCGTGACATCTGCAAGCAAGGTGGGTGAGCGTCATGACGCGCAGCTAAAACGTGACCTAAAAATATTCGCATTTGCAGGCCAGTTGAACTAAAAAAAACTTCAGAGATACGATACTTTCGTTTCGAAGCAAAATGACGGGAACAAACCTGGACAAACTTGATGCAAGCCGAACGCCCGATTGACTCTAGCCAAATCGCTCGCAAATTCTTACCTGTACTGGTATCTTGTAAGTATTGAAACCATGGTTGCAAGCACAAGATCCGCCCAATTCACAGAGCAGCGAGGCCGCTTTTACGGGTACCAATATCTTTATTCAGCATCAACACGGGCAACGGAACAGATCAACGCAGATCAACCAACATAGTTAAAGGCCAGTCCCGCTACCGCCCGCTACGAAGCCAAGCACCCGCACAGCGCCAACAGCGCTTCCGAAGGGTGTACTTGCGACAGTTGTTTGATGAAAACTAGATTGGTTGAGGAAATCTTCTAAAGACCTCGGTGAACGCAGAACGACTCGCACTTATTAAAATAGACGAGCTGGACGAATTGCTCTCGTTGATCACTCCGCAGACGCTGCCATGTTTTGTTATTGTTTAAAAATGAAGTGGAAACGCAATCTTCGGATATTTTTTAAAGCAATAATGAATATATGTAGACCTATTAGTTTTATCACACATAAAAAAATAATGTTGATATAAATACTATTACGGCACGAAGAAACCATTTTATAACGAACATTTCACACATAAATCATCTCTCCAACCAATAAAAGCTGAGAAAAGGTGCTTAGCTTTGTAAGCACCGGACGGGGCCTAGAGACGGGCTACCCCCACCTAAATTGTGTCCAACCGCGTAAGTATTGCTAAAAAAAATTTTAGAGTAAATATTTACAAAACAAAAAGATTAAACCCTTTGAAATCCTTTTTTTCGTTTTTTTACACTTCAGTGTTCCTTTAAGCTACATGTAGGTAACTATAATCGGGAAACCCTTGTCAGGGAATGAAAGAAAAAAAAATTTGGTTGGCAATTTGATCACGCTGTTGTGTGATTACTCAGCTACGAAAGCACCTAAAGTTGTAAGAAAGCGAGACTACAGATGACTCGATTGGCAGTAGTGTTTCTCGTGTCTGCGATCATTGTTAATTGCCTGTTGGCCTGAATTCGGGCATACAAATAGTTGTGTAGTGGTACTTCTATAGGGTGTTTGAAATAACCGTGGCTCGATCTATATGAGCCGTAAAAATCGGAGCCTGGACGTAGCAATGTAAAATATTCCTAAAAGGTGTATTATACAGGTCGGTTTTATCTTGTAAAATTACATAGCGTAGCAGCTACCTTTCTGTAATAAATAGGGCCAAAAAACTTGCCAGGGTCAACGGCTAACGGCCACGCAACCGACCGACTCGACTGGTGGGGCGCATTTGGCGCACATATTGATAGATGGCGCTACCTCCTTATCGAAACTGCTCGCAAAGACCGTGGTCTACTCAAATGAACATAAACTCTTTCGAATGTACCTTTGGTTTAAAATTAAATGCGGACGATAAAAGCAAGACTTGAAGTAAAAAAAGAAACGCGTTTTCATGACATGGCGCTTTTGCGGCCGACGGATTTTGTCCGTGTATCGTCTGCTTTCTTTCGCTGGACGACTACACCTTCTGACGCTGTTCCCGAAGCAAAGTCAAATTTGGGGGTTTTACGGGCCAAACCAACGACGGGCATCTGGCACGCCCCAGCGGAGGACTGAGGATTAATTTCGACCACCTGGGGATCTTTTGACGTGCAACCGAAAGCTCGGTTACACGGCGTCTTCTCCGCAATAAGCCTCCGTCAGATTGCGGGCACCTCGGAGCAATATATATATATATATATATATATATATATATATATATATATATAATGCGCACCGGCACTCGACTCAGTCGTCTACGTCGCCCTCCGCCGTTGACCCTGTCAACTTTTCGGCCTAATTTCTTTTACAAAAAGGGAGCTACGCTTTGAAATCTTACAAGATACATCCGACCTTTCAAATACACCTTTGCTGAACAGTTTAGATTGCAACGTACAGGCGCCGATATTTGCGGCCCATTTTAGATTCAGCCTGGTTATTTCAGACGCCCTATATATCCGAAGATTAAACTTGCGCAAGGGGATACGCGTGACGCATCAACAATAGCTTAATATTTGTTATCATAACTTTTTATTCTTAAATTCTTTTGAGAATTCCTAATAAACCGAACTAACCAAGCGTTCTGCGCATGCGTGAAGCCGCCATAACTTTAGTTTCCAAGAGGCATGGCGGCAGTGCACGATGCAGCTTGTACCATGCTCGGCACGCGCAGAGCTCCGTCGAGCTTGTCGCACGTGTGGAAAGACTAAGGTTCCATCGATGCATTGCGGCATCAGTGGCGTACCAAAACTGGCTAGTAATCATTGGTCTATAGAGTGGCGGTCTACTAAACCCACCGTTAATGCGCCGCTAAACGGAGGAGTTGTACTGTTTGCGTTCAGACAGCAGAAAGTCAGCCTCACGGGGCGTCTGAAGTCTCCCATGAAGATTGGAAATTTGGACACTCCAGTAGCACTGGTAGTCTGGGGTCTAAACGTGCACAACGCAGCAGTGATACACTACCGCACGCCGGTACGATGCCCAATCGAAACGAGCAGGAGTGGGGATTGAGTCATACTGGAAAATGTGGACCAGTCTAACTCTATTTCAGAAGGTTTATAACTAGCTAATTATTTTGGCCAGAAGTAAAACAAAAACGTTTTATGTTTTGAATTAGCGTGCTCAGAGGTTCTTCTAGTTAGGATGACGTACCTTGGAACCTAGCGTTGTACCGGAGGATACTAAAATGGAAATATGTTTTCGGTGGCATCTTGGTCACGCGTCGAGCTGTCTGAGCCTGCTGGGACCGTTGCGGAGAGCCGAGATGTCGACTTCCTGTTGTCAGAGAACGTCTTAACGACGTCCTTTGAGGACGTCCCGGCCACTCAGAAGTTCGCCTGGGCGAGACGACGCCCGTTCTCGGCGGCACCCGCGGCAGCAGGCGTAACGCAATTACCTCGCGAGGCAATCATCGGCCATTCGTTTACAGTAGGAAGCCAAATTTAATTTGCTTCTGCCCAGCGTGGATGGCTTGCATGAAACGTACCGAGTCCTAGCCTTCTGTTTCTTTTGACGGAACCTGTGTATACAGTAGCGGTAGTGAGGGTTGTACAGTTTCCTCGGTTTCCGCTTTCTTGCGTTTTCGGCAGCTTTTTGCGTTGCGCTCTTTATCTCCTTTTGAGACCGAAATTAACTCTAAATTTTGGGTTCTGGCCATATGTGTTTGCTCAGGTGTTTGCTAACGTTTAGTTTTAGTTCACTTTGAACAGCGTGCTGGCATTTTTTTGAGGTCCGTGTGGTATACACAATTTTCTTTTGCAGTTTTAGTACCGGACTTTTAAATAACCTGTAGTGCTCGACGATTCGATTCTGTTTCTTTTATAGCTGCCTGACTTAGAATAGAAGAATAGAGGTATCATTTCTTTCATTTAGTGGGGTTTGCCAAGCTTAATCCCAGTGTGCCTTTCGCTCCCAACAGACTGCCACCAAGAATAAAAGCTGGAACTGATAAACGCCAGTGCACATCTTTCTTATAAAACCAAACTAATAAACAACCGCGAAATATAGGCTGACCCAAGCCACCAGGCTCGATCAAAAATGGACCGTAAAATCGACGCCTTCACCTAGCAATCTAAACTTTTCGCCAAAAGATTATCTTCCAGTTCAATTTTTCTAGTAAAATTACAAAGCGTAACTTTCTTTCTGTAAAAAAATAGGGCCAAGAAACTTGCCAAGGTCAACCGCGGCGGCGAACAGACGACCAAGTCGAATGGTGGAGCGCGTTTGGCGCTCGTATTGATAGATGGCGCTACCTCTTTATCGAGACTGCTCGCGACCACTGCGGTTTATTAAAATGAACATACTCTCCTTGGAATGTACCTTTCGTTCAAAAATAAATGTGGACAGTAATATCTAAACAACCTAAAATAAAAAAAAAAGTGTTTGCGTAACGACGGCGCTTTTGCTGCCAATTGATTTCGTACGCGTACCGTCTGCTTTCATTCGCTGCTCGGCTACACCTTTGGCCGCTGCTCCCGACGACATCTATCAATGACCCCGCAACTCGACTCGGTCGTCTGCGTGGCCGTCCGCCGTTAACCCTGGCAAGCTTTTTGGCCCTATTTTGTTTACAGAAAGAAAGGTATGCTTCGTAGTTTTACAAAAAAAAAAAAAAAAAAAAAAATCGACTTGTGAAATGCATTTTTGACGAAAAGTTTAGATTGCTACTTGCAGGCGTCGATTTTTACGATCCATTTTATATCAAGCCTGGTGACTTGTGACTTCCTATACACGAACTCATCTTTGTTACGTCACGGCGCGGTGGTGGCGCGTCCGGCGCACTTCCGGTCTGGGGCTGTGGGCAGGGCCGGATTAAGGTAGGGGCTAAGGGGGCTGCAGCCCTGGGCCCCCGACTCTCTGGGGATCCCCATGCAGCTCGTAGAAAAAAAAAAAAAAAGCCGAAATTTAAAAATATTTTGGAAAGCGATGTTGTTTTGCCGCAGCATTCGAGAATAGGGAACGCGCACTTCGCGTAGCACACCCCTGTCCCTGTACAAAGCCGGCCCTTTAAGTGGGTGACCGGCCCCTGAGGGTGCTTGTCCGCTTTCTTTGGAAAGCGGCTTCGAGCAAACGAAGAAAACACGCGGGGGCCCCACGATCTGGGGTTTTCGCTCCTCTTTTCTTTTTTTATCAGGAAGGGAAATGTCATAAACACTTCCCCCTTCACCCTACTCGCACCGCGCTCGTGTCTCGTGCGCGAAAACACGTGTTTTTGAGCAGCGCTTACACTTTGAAAGTGCGGCCTTTGACGCTGCTGGGGAAGGGAACAAAGCTGCATGGCTCCTCCGCGGTGGTCTTGCCGGAGTGCTCCCTAGTTTAATCCAGACGGGAATGGTAAATCTTTTTATTTTGAGGCTATTTCGGAGCGCTAGTTTTACGAACAATGGTGGCCCTCTAGGCAAGTGCACGATTGTTTATGCCGAAGGATGCACACATGGTTCCACTTCGCGAGAAGCTGAGTCCGGGTGGCGCGGAGTAATTACTTTTCGATACACGACTTTTTAGGGAAGCGACAGTTTTGTCCGTAACAATGAGCTTGAAAGCCCTGCCTATGACAAGCCTGTAGAGATACCATCAGCCCCCAAGAAAAAGCAGCACATGGTAGTAATTTTCAGGATTCCCAGAAATAAAAGAAAGAAAGGGAACTCTTCGAACAGCCTATGAATGACGGTCTTATAGTTACTGGACTTTACGTTTCAGTTGCAGATTGGCCGATTTCGACGAGACGATATCTGAATTTTCAAGCTTGAAGAGTCGCACGATGCCGTTTTGAATGTAAAGTTAGTTCGCATTCAGATTTTTGCTAGTTGTGTTAATAATTGTTGCATTTAAGACACCCGTGACAAACAGTGCTGTTTATTCCCTCTTTCATTTTATTGCACGGAGACATGTAAAAAGGTCCAACATGATGGCCCTTTGCGTTCCTTTGCAACGTAGGGATACTGACAAATCACAGATATCATTGCGTTGTGTATAATATGCGATATGTACGCATTGTATAGCTAAAATCTGCATTGTAAATATTGTTAATACTTGTATATTTGCGGTACCTTTTTGCACTTTCATTCAATTTCGAGCGCGATTGTTTGAATAAAATATGTTTCTCATGGAAAAGGTTTTGTTCTGCACTTCGGTTTATGCCTACGTGGCAGAGCGATCATTGTTGACAATCGAAACTCAACAAGTTGTCCCTTAGACGATAATCAAACGCGAGCTGTAATGAATGTGTCGATGACACTGAAAAATATAGACTCTACTTTCTATTGATTAAAAACTACAGAAAACTGCAGTATTTCAAAGGTTCATTGCCTTGACCAGACCGCATTATCATCATCATCGTCGCCATCATCATCATCATTAGGGCCCCTGAAACGTCCTTAGCCCAGGGCCCCGAAATGCCTTAATCCGGCTCTGGCTGTGGGCGGAAGGCCGCATGTGAGGCGTGTATTCCTGGGTTGTTTTGAAAGGAACCTGACGAAAACCTGCCTTTTCGTCAAAACGCCGCCACTGGGACTGTACCAAAGGAGTCGAGAAAGGTTTGAAGATCAGTTTTCATGTGCTCGATTCGTCCGAGAACGTGGATATGTGCCGTGAAAAGGAAAAACCAGTCGCCGTCGGACCACGATTGCTTGGGCGGGAAGCAATTTGGGTTGAATTTACGGATACTCGTGGTCATCAGATTTACTTGTTTTGTTCCAAAATGAACGCCGGAAAACCGTCAAGTTGTACGGACCACCTGCGGACTACGTTCAGTGCGTCTTCAACTTCGAACGGCCGCCTGATCGTTCGAACCGTCGTCTGCTCCTTCAAACGCTTCTGCTTGTCGTCTGCTCTTTTAGACGACACCAGCCCGTCGACTAAATGCTGGTCCGGTACTTGCGATAAGAAGTGAGTGCAGGCCTCAAAAGACTTAAGTTTAAAGGTTGGTAAGCAGGCTCGATGTAAAGAGTAGATACAAGGAGATATTGATAATTGTTGCCAATGGCCATCATCGACTTGTTATGCCTGATTCACTTGGTCCGAATCTGCTTGCGATGTTCAGTATCAACGTCGACCATCTTAGCTACGGTTCACGCTTTTGCAGCCCGAGCTACGTCGCGACTGAAAATTGCCAGCGAAATCTCATCATGCGAATCAGGCTTTAGCGTACATACTGCGGCGTCCACGCGGCATGAATCGCCACATGTCACATTATTCACGCGAAGTTTTGCGGTGTAACGAGCCTCGGTAATTTCGCTGACGTCGCTCAAGTAGTCAGACATCGCCAGGGAGACGTAGAATCAATAATTCAATCGCGAAAAAGGGCAGGGGGACTCACACCGACGCCGACAACATCGCATTTCAATGGTTTGTTTATGGGCGACGGCGAGCTTCTTGTTCACATCCCCATCGCGCATGCGCGGCGCCGGTGGCTTCGCTATGAGCGCTCCGGTTTGTTTGTAAACATAAGTTGGTGTATAGTAAACACCGAGAATAACCCACCCCCCACCTCGAAAAAAAAAAAAAAAAAAAGAAAGAAAAAGAAGATAGTGCAATAGGGAGCGTTTTTGAGGTGATTCAATTCTTTAGTCGAGCATCTGCTTCACGCCTGCAGTGCTCTTCACCACGGCGTTTACAAAACGCGATACAAATAAGAAATGGCAGCCTCCTCGGTAGTGCAGGGCTAGACTGTTGGTGTACGCAACTAGGCGATTCACAGTTAAAATCATGTCAATGTGTGTGTAACCTGACGGGAGCTTATTGCCTTGGCGGTGCCGTGCAGCTGATATTTCGGTAGAACATCCAGAATTCTTAGTAATATAAATTAACCTGCACAATTTTTTTCGAGATGTGCAAGATGTTATTTTTAACCCTATACATTTTGTACGCAATAGTATCAGCCCGCAAAGTTCATTTGACCGCTTATCAATATTTAATATAATTAAGTTTTTTAGTTTTTTTATATCACAACGCCGTCTTTTTATACACTCTACAGTCTTCCTTCTCGCCTTATGCGCTCAGAGTTCTGTTCAAAATCTGCTATAGCTTACAGCATTCTTCACTCCCCTTCCCCTCCCCCTTAATTTAGGGGGACGCACTTTATTTGAGCTGGCGGTCGGAGGCCCTGCGTCTGCGTCGCGAGACGAATTTTCTTGAAACGCGGTCACTAAACACGGTGGGAGATCTCCCCAACACGAGTATACGTGAATCGCATTCGGAGCTCGCTGAAGTTTCTCAGCGGGCCATCGACAACTCGTACATTCGCGCAAACGAGATGTCCATGCGTGGCCACCGTCTGGTAGCCTAAGATGGCCGTGCCACGCATTACATGCTCTAGTTGAGCTGCGCTGTTTGCACGCGTTGCACTTGTTCCGGACAAACAGAACAACAAAAACGCATACTGGATGTGAGGTTTTTTTTTAACCTTTGAAATAGTATGTTTCGATTAACGGACACACGCTGTTTTCCTCATCGCCGGAGCCCTGGCTGCAGTCAACAGGCGCTGTGGGTGGTGATACCCGCAGGTGTTAGCACTGTTTCTGACTTTTCTTTTAGCTCGAGTATCGACTTCCTGCGAGCTCGATTGATATGTGAGCTTCGGCGACCTGACGGATCGACCTGACGAAAAAGGCTAATGACGCCTACACAAGGCGGTGGGTTGAAGGCGAGCAGAACAGTGTCAACCGACAATTTGAAGAGTACTTTGCACGCAGTTGGGCTGAAACTCGAGGATCAGCGAAAAAAAAAAAATATAGAATGAGCAGCATTTGAGTCACTGGCGTAAGATGCGGCCGCCATAGAAACATTTTGGCATTTCCGTGGCGGTCGTGGTGCGAGCAAATGAAATTGCTTCAATTACGACTTGTGAAGCGACACGTGCGACATTTCTTGGAACGCGAAAGTACCGTCGCTTTCCGCCGCGAGCCAGTAGCGGTCGGACACGGCTTTCCAGGTTTAAATCAATTTTGTGTCTCAAGCCGGAAGGAGTGCGTCGCAAGCTCCACTATCGAATCACTCGGCCAAGTTTCTTACGACACAGTACGTCAACCGTTTTTATGACGAACGCAAACAGTTCCTGTCACTTGCGTATCACCGACGGCACAGTTCCGCCTTCCACAGCGTCTGCGCGTGCAAGGGAGTGTATCTGCTTGGGTGTTCCGCCAGCACGTTTACATATCTCTCGGTTTCCTTTGTGAAAGTAAGTGAATGATAGAGTCCTCGGTAGTTTCTGTGTAAAAATAAATAAATAAATAAAAGGCGACGTTTTTCTTGACGGGTGCTGTCGGCTGCAGTGTCTTAAATGTTGAATACCTGGGTGAAGTTTCCACCAGCCCACTTTCAGGCAACTTTACCCTCGGAGTTCAGTCAATTAACTCAAATGTCGACACGACACATGAGTTCTCTCCAATTAGAAGCTGGCTGCGCGGCAATTTATTGTTTGGAAAGAGAGAGCGAGAGTGAGAGAGAGAGAGAGACAAAGAGGTAGACGCCTTTGCAGTTCAAAAATCGTTATGCGTATTTTGAGTTCCTTGCAGTTGAATGACACTCGGACAAAACTAGAAAAGAAAGTTTAATATGCAACTTGGCAGCCAATCCCAAAGAGTTCGTTTTCTGTTTATTGAAATGAAGAGAAGAAAACCCGTTGGGTGTTTCATAAACAGAACGTATCGCCGCCCCGGAAACGAAAAAAACACCACGATATTAGGTTGCTGGTAACTGCGTAAAATCTCATTTTGACGCCCGGTGGATTGTTTGGGTTTTATAAAATGTCTTCGCATTGCCTGTTTTTCGCGAGTTGTCTGACTTTCTTTCCATGCTCTTTTGTTGTAACGGACATCAGAATGGTGCAACTTTCGGCATGGCTTTATTACACGAAGCGTCATTTCTTGCTAAAACGCAAGAAAAAAAAAAAAAAAAAAAAAAAAAAAAAAAAAAAAAAAAAAAAAAACATTAGGGCGGGGAATGGATAACGGCCAAATTTCTCATTCCGTGGAATAAAAAAGTTTCCGAGGAAATATAAAGATTCTGATTTGCGTTCTATCATATCCACGCAATTACAGTCCTTTGGGAACATTACGATCGTTTGTCAAGAATCCAATGCATAAAGAACTGTACAACCGTGGAATACAAACTATACGCGGCCAAAAGTTTAATTACTGCTTATTGATATTATGTCATCGTCATCTAAAATATTCCAGGTGAACATTGGGATGTTTGTTGTTTTTCAGTTGAAATTTTCATGTTAGTGCATGCCAGAGAGAAAGAGAAAGAGAGATGGCGTAGAAGAAAGGGTAAAACGTGGGTCATGATGCGCCTGTGCGGCGTCGTGTCACCATTCGTTGGGGGAGGGAGAGGAGGGGGTAAAAAGTGGATTGGGTAGAGAAAGTTGTGAAGAGAGCTGTGGAGATCCCATCGCCACTTCCGCCGTGTGCCCGTAAGGTACCACTAGCTCCGTTTGGAGCGCTCCGCACGGCCTTTAGAGCAGCTGGAGCGGCCCCGTGTCCATCAGGTAGCCGATGAGGGCCCTGGGTCTCTCCGGCCGCAACATGTGCTTCGGCGTGGTACACGGCAGCCCCAAGCGCGCGAACGCCGCTTGCAGCCCAGCACGCTCGTTCCTATGCTCCTCGCAGATGAGGAGTAGGTGGGCCTCGTCGGCGGGCACCCCGCAGGTCTCACAGTCCGGGACGACGTGCCGGTCGAACCTGTGAAGGCGAACCGGTGTCGTTGCCCAGCCCGTCTGCAGTCGTGAGATGACAGCGGCCGTTGGCCGGTCGATTCGGCGCGGAACCGAGGCGTTGATGTCCAAGAAAGTTGGGGATGGAGTTGGGGTTTTCAATTTGTCTCATTTTAGGTTTGCACGTATTGACCGTGTTCCTTGGTTCGTAATTCGCTCTTCGGCGTTCATAGCAGTCATTTTCGTCATATAATTGACCGAGGAGTAATAATAAAACACTCTAAACGCGACACAACCTGCTTTTCTTAAAGTTGTCAGATACACTATAGTGTATCTGACATAAAAAGGGCATACATTCTATAGAATGTATGACCTTTTTCGAAGGTGCTCGCAAAGCATTGACTCGCTCGGCTGTACAAATTTCTGGGCCGAGCTTGCTAGAAACAACGCCTTAGCTGAGAACGGGGGAAAAAAGCACTGCCAAAGCGATTTCATAAACTGAGCGGGACTCAATCGACGTCTCAAAACGCTCGCGTGCCCCAGCCTTTGCAGTGTTTTCTTTCACCCAGTCTCAGCTGAGACGCTGTTCCAGCAAGGTGGCCCAGGTTTCGGTTAGTTCATAGTTCTACTTTGGGTACCCTAAAATGAAACATATTAAACGACTTCTGTTACAGTGAAAAATACAATTAAATTTCATGGAGGGGTCGGTCGCTCGTGGTCACTGAAGGACCAAGAAATGCAGGGCCCGCTTCTTTTGTATGGTCAAGAGTGTGTGAATTGATCGAATAAATGTTTAAGACACAATTTTACACCGATCCCTTTTGACTTGAGTCATCTGGTTTGAAATAGGGCGGGGAGGGTGGTTGATTTGAAGGGGTGAGAAACCTGCTTACTCGATGACGTCCGGCAGAGGGCCGAGTTTTGCCTGGCGGTACTCCGTTTCCCCAGCTCGGGCGATCCATTCTGACCACCAAGTTTCGTCTTCGTTTTTTTTTTTCTTTATTGACCATGCTTCGTCTTCGTGCTCTGGGGATTTTGTTCAAATATTCTTTATTCTTCCCTTTTAATGGTTAGATAAAAAAAAAAAAAAAAAGACATAGAAGAGAGTACAGAGAACACACGCTTCCATTTTTGTGATTCGTTCTTCTGACATTTTTTATAGGCTAATGCTGCAATCTACGCATGTGCGGATATGAAATTTACGCAACAAGTGTTATATTACTGTCACATATTCATATCTGTATAGGTTCCAAAGTGCCTATCCGAAGCTGACAGAAGCCGACAGGCCGACTGCCGGCCGAACACTGACGCAGCACTCGTCTTCTCACTGATTGGATCTGAGAGTCTGGTTCTCTTTGGCCACGGGCTGATGCCAGGACTCTGTTCGGCGCTGTCGCGTTCAAATTGTACTCTTTTTTAGGCACGCTCCGTCAACTGCGTCTCACATTCTAACAGGCTTCGAGAAAGTCGTATTTACGCCGCAACCGGAGAAGGTGGCACCCACAAGCAAGACATCCACGGAGCGCTCACTTAGCACGACACAAGGCTGCTTCGCGCCATCCAGCCTACACACGTGCACACAGTTTCTGCACACTAACACCTCAGGTTCTGTGTTACCTCTGCCTTTGCCACGAGTACGGCAGAAGGGCGACTTTCTTGAGTGAAAAACAACAACAGCAGCAACAATGAAAGCGAATAGTGGTTTTGCCCGAATATTTGTTTAATCGGAAAAAAATAACGAACAGTTTCTTAAACCTTTCGCAACTGATCCGTGCCTAAAAGAAAACCCAGATGAACTCGTGAAGGTTGTTCGCAATCTTCCACTTGTCTATTTCTAAGCAAATTTTAATCCAACTATAGTTTTTGACCGCGGCCTCACAATAGCCAATGCCTACAATGGGAGGGAAAGTAAACAACACATTTAACAAAATTAAGCCTGTAGAGATGCCAAGCTCTATTTAATTGAGGGGATTTGTAAATATTCTTGCTATATGGGAGACAGCTTTTCTTCAATCCCGAATCATTAACACATGTTATCAGGGCATCTCTGCCTAACATTGACTTGTGCATAACAGCCAGTTTAGTTTTGAAAATTTTATTACAATGTACATATCAACACTCAAAAAGTTTCAGTTTCTTTTATAAATCAACCAGGCGCGCCTGTGCATCCTACCGCTTCGGAAGTCAACCCCAAGATTCTGGGACACGATCTACTTGCGCCCTCTCTTGGTAGGTGTGCAATATCGCTGAAAAACAGTCGAATCTAGCGATCCGAATAAAATCACGCAAAGTTCCCCCGGAATTATTGAGATCATTGTGCTTGATAAGTTCAGGAAAATTTTCACCACTTCGTCACTCTTTCTCTAGGTTCCCAGGAAATAAGAGTGATTTCCCCCATAGACTGCCATTGAAATCTCACTTTATTTTTCACGTTCAGTGAGTTAATAAAGCAACCCGTCAATATTTCAATAAGTTCCCGCAGGTATATATTCTAGAAGATTTATGCTATCGAAATATTCAAGCAGTTTTCATGTATATTAATTATCCCAGGTTCCCAGCGAGATAATTAATTACACCTGTAGCTTTCGCCGCGTAAAGGCATCTTTCCAACAAGAAGAGGAGTGCTACGGGGAAGACTACTTTACACTCGTCAGCAAAGGCGCACTTTTTGGCGATGTGCGCCTTTGCTGGGACCTACAGAAAATACCTCAGACGTTTGAAAGTTTTTAAAACATGTACCCTGGTAACTGTTCAATATGATTCCCGGGGAACTTTGCGAGATACGTCTTGGTTGCCGAGATACGTAGCGCTGAAGTGGGCTCCTTTGACACGATCTCTCCCCGAAGCAGTGAACCGCGCATTTTTTGGCGAAGTGCACCTCCGCTGGGAACCTACAGAGAACGCCTCAGACGTCTGAAAATTCTTAAAACATGTACCCTGGTAACTGTTCAATATGATTCCCGGGGAACTTTGGGAGATACGTCTTGGTTGCCGAGATACGTAGCGCTGAAGTAGGCTTCTTTGACAAGATTTCTCCCCGAAGCAGTGAACCGCGCAATTTTCGGCGAAGTGCGCCTCCGCTGGGAACCTACAGAGAACGCCTCAGACGTCTGCAAATTTTTAAAACATGTACCCTGGTAACTGTTCAGTATGATTCCTGGGGAACTTTGCGCGATACGTCTTGGTTGCCGAGATACGTAGCGCTGAAGTGGGCTCCTTTGACAAGATCTCTCCCCGAAGCAGTGAACCGCGCATTTTTTGGTGAAGTGCACCTCCGCTGGGAACCTACAGAGAACGCCTCAGACGTCTGAAAATTCTTAAAACTTGTACCCTGGTAACTGTTCAATATGATTCCCGGGGAACTTTAGGAGATACGTCTTGGTTGACGAGATACGTAGCGCTGAAGTGGGCTCCTTTGACGAGATCTCTCCCCGAAGCAGTGAACCGCGTATTTTTGGCGAAGTGCGCCTCCGCTGGGAACCTACAGAGAACGCCTCAGACGCCTGAAAATTCTTAAAACATATACCCTGGTAACTGTTCAATATGATTCCCGGGGAACTTTGCGAGATACGTCTTGGTTGCTGAGGTACGTGGCACTGAAGTTGCCTACGTTTATGGAAATGATCAAACCGCTGAGTGTTTTGCCAAGGTACGGCTCAGCAGGGAACCTGTGAAAAAATTGCAAAGTCTTGGTCATGGTGACAAAACTGAAGGGCACAGAATGTTCGTGCGCAAAGATTGGCGAAGATTGACATATGATGTGCCAATGGACGTTTTGCAGAAATACGGGTTCGAGAGTAAATGGATCTGTCGCCCTTTCTCTCTTCGTGCTGGCCGAGAGGAGAGGGACGAAGGCTTCTTTGTATTTACCTCAGGGCGAAAGACAATCGTAAAGATAAACAAAAGTGGTTTAGAGGGAGCTTGATCTAGGTCACCTCGACACAATAGTCTATTCAATTGCTGAGTCAGCGCCCACAAACATGGCCGCCACACGATAAAGCAACGGTTTTATTGGAGAGCTCTGTAAAAATAAAAGAAGGCAAAGCAAACTCGCCAATCGGATAACCGCTTTTGCCTTCAGCGGTCATGCTTGTGTGTAGTGACTCAACATTAAAAGACGCAGTGGACATGCCTGCGGCCAGGGGACGCTCGTCTTCTAGCCATGTACTCTCGAACCAATATTTCTGCGTCCATTGTTGTGTAAGCTTTGCGTGGTAGGACGTCATGCTTTGCGTTGTTGGCGTTAAGTATTGCTCCCTTTGCGAAATATCGTACGCTGCGCCTGCGTCCACAGCCGAGTGACTCGGCATTTTTTGCCCGGGTGATAAACGATGGAAAGGTGTATACTCTGTATCGCTCACATGAGCAAAAAGCAGACGATGTTCGATCTTCTGATTCGCTTACGACGGCTGTAAGTTTGGCTGTATTGCGCGGGTTTAGTGAGACGGAGTACAGTTATATAACAGCTGAATTATGGAACTCATAGCGCATGCGCGATATTTTTGATGGCCGTTAATTTCTTGTCGCTTCCCTCTTGACCAATCTTTGCTGAGTCGGCTTTGTTATCGACGATGAGTTTAGATTACGCTGGCAGCTTTCCGGCACAAAAGGCTGGAGCGATCGCGGCTAATACAATCTGGTCTTCAATGCTTGTGCGTTCGGAGACAAGGTCGCGGGACAGGATCCGAACTTCAGTGAATTTTTATGAAGCGGTATCATGGCATAACCAGTTTGTGCTCATGAGCTTTGCTAAAAATATTACTTTCCTTAGAACGAAGAGTGCGAGCAGTTTTTATTCCCATTGACAGAAATTGACAATTCCGACGTTTTTTTTTTCCTTTGTGTCATGTTTGAGAAAATGCCTAATCCATAAATTACGCTGGCGCATTCGCAGTCAATACACTCCACAATAGAGACAACCTCCATCGGTTTAACTATTTAAGTAGGATTTTGATTGATGCCTCCCCAATTAGCGTCGAAATTGTTGTTGACTGAGTCATAGTAGGGAATCCGGGTGGAGAGCTGGCTGAAAAAAAAAATAGATCAGCCGCTGGAATGCCGCTCGCATAGACATAATCTTATTGCTGCTGTGAGTTTTTTCTGTTTAGACACGATAGGCGCCTTTAAACCCACGTACTCGCTGTGTTTGTATCGTCCCTCATTTTTTCCCCAGTCTCGGGGTTTTGTCTAAAATGTTATTCGCTTAGTTTCATTATATTGCTCGCGATTACAGCGTAGTTACTTTACTACTGCTTTGATATTTATATAGTGAAATATCTTGAATTTTAATGAATAAAAGCCTAATTTACAACTCTGTATTGATCTTCTATTAAAAAAAAAGAAAATAGCTACTTCCAGTAGTTACATATCAAATGAAGACTGGTTAGGCATGCGCCCTTTTCTCGAGATATGTTTTTCGAGGTTATATATGTTTGCTCAACGTATTAACATAAATATTTATATTCTTTTACGTTGTGTTGTCGCACGCGGTTCCTGTATTTGTGGTACAATATTAAAATTTGCGGAGTAGCAACACCTAAAAAGACAGACATAGAATTTTTACATATACTTTCATGCTGGCAGTAATCCAGGCACAGATTAAGCAAGAATGAATACAGTCGTGCATGTAACATAGTACGCTGGATGGGATACATAAGATCTAATGGAAAGAAGAACGACCTAGATGGGGCGCTTTCTCGAGTTTGCTGTCCATCTGTGTTTGTTTTGAGATAAGTCGCAGTACAAAATGCATTTACTGTTTCCATGTAGTAGTAGTAGTACAATATGTATGTATCGCTTCTCAGAAAACGATTCATGTCATCTTTTCTGGGTTAACGCCATCTGGGGTGAAAGGGAAGGAAGGGGGAAGGAAAAAGATAGCCACGTATGCTTCGCCAGCCCTCATAGACGGAGAAACTCTAATAGATTCCACTATGTGTTTTCTATGAGAGTTTCCCATTTCGGGAGGGCCCATCCTTCGTATGATGTGGGCCTCGTTTCCTTTTCGGGAGAGCTTATGCCACGCTTCGCGATATCGTGAGACCCCGGCCCAGTCCCTTACGAAGTGCGAACATATCGCCAGGGCCCTACAGTGTTCAATGTTGGGGGCGATTCATAGGTCGTCTGGGTCCGTAGGTCTGCAAAACCTTGTCTGCCAGAAAGGAGTGCTTTTGGGTGATAGCCGTCTTGGTCTGATGCCGCCTGAGAATCACCTGTTCCCACCGGCTCTAGCCCGGTGAAATTGGATGAGAATCTGGTGGGAGGAGGGAGATTAGCCTGAGTTTGCAGGCTAACAGATCATCTCTTTATCCTCGTCTGAGACCGCGCTATGCCGGGCCTATCTTCTCGCGGTTCGGGGAACCGCAAGTGAGTGGGTACATCCGTACTGCTGGGCAATCGCGGTGTTGTTCAACCTTTTGTTTCCAGGAATGCCTTCGTCACCCGAGATCCAGTCTATGACGACTCGGTTATTTCACGAAGCTTCGAATTTGAAGTGTGACGCCGCCCTGCCAATAGAAAAGTGTGCATTTTCTGAAGGCTTCTGGCGAATCGGTGCACATGAGTGATTTGGGTCGCTGGTGACTGTTTGTGGCTTCCCTGGCCACCTGTAATATGACCAGCCGCTTTGCCGTCTTCGGGGTGCTCGCCTTGTGTGTTTCTCCTCTCCTCGTTTGACCGCGGGTAGGATGGTCCCGACTCTCAAGGGATGCACATTCAGGCTCGTTTGTGTCCGCGTCGGTTTAAGGGACGTCAGTGTCATCTTTGACTTGATGAAGCTTCTTTATGTGATCCTCGCTAGTGTATTGGCGCTCCTTTCTCTGGTCTTTGCCTTGGTTCGTGGAGATCGGCTTGCTTGTAAAGACGTCCCTCGTTTTCCATGGCGACTGTTGCGTCACCACGATTGTCCTTTTCAATTTTACGCAGGATAAGAACAATGGTTGCAATACACACAACAAAAAAATTAAAACCACATTCCACTGTGTGGGCTCGAGCTCGTCGCTCCAGCCCCTATTTTGGTCACGCGAGAACGGCTTCTCGGACCAATAATAAACAAGCAATTTTTGTTTGTTGCCCCCACGCATGAAGCAGCGTTGCTGATCGATCTTGTCTCCACGACATTTTGGTTGCACGTCAAAATACCCCTAGGTTTTCTTAATAATCATCAATCCTTCGCTGGGGTGTGCTGTACTTAGTTTCACCTTCAGTCCGAGCGCAGTGGATGCTACGCGCCGTCCCAGCCAATCCAGCGCCGGGGGAGTATCGCGTGATCTCGAGCTCCGCGTGTCGCTCCGCCCAACCACAAGGTCACGTGATACTCTCCCGGCGCTGGATTGGCTGGGATGGCTCGTAGCGTCCGCTGTGTAGATGCTCTGCGTTGGTTTGGCATGTAAACGCAAAAGAATAAGGTTCCTTATAACAGGGCCGGCTTGCTCGAACTAAGGCACCCTAGCTCGAACCATTGTCTGAGATGAGACTGTCTGAAAGAAAGCACTGCCAAAGCTAGCGCATGAGCGGAGTAGCGCGTGAAGTCGCGTCTCAAATGCTTACGCGCCCCATGTTTGGCAGGCTTTCTTTCCTTCAAACGGTCTCATTTCAGACGCTGGTTCGAGCAAGCCGGCCCTGATGTTCCAAGGCACATTTATTAGTTTTTCCTCGCCAACACTCCTAAGCTGACAGTGTGGTGGAAGCTACGTACTTGCTGGACCAGTCACCTGTCGTTCTTGCCCCACGTGATCCCACTCTGGGTGAAGCGATGACAGGCAGTCGATTGATTCGTCCGATGAACATGTAGTTTACACCGCATTGTCAGCTTAGGGGTGAACCCGAGTGTAGGTAAAATGTCATAGACATTTATGCGCGCTTACAATCAACTGACGACTGGGTGTTGTTTTCCTATCACGCAACCAGCGGAGTGAACAAACTGATACCCGGCACCACCGTGCAGGGATATGATAAATGTAGGCCCTTACTCAGTTTGTTTTGCTTTATTGCAAAAGGGCTGCGACGGTTTAAAAGAACACTTCCTTGCCGCGGAATAATGCCTTGTCGTCTTTCGGCGCGTCTTCATGTGAATAGAATCAGCTCCCAGTGTGTTTTAACGCGATAGCGTTAATGAGCTCGTGTCGCAGAAAAGCTGACGTCGGTGGCGTGACGCGAAATCCCGGGATTGGTCGACAGGGTGATGACGTCACAGCCACATGACCTCGCGCGGAAATTTCAAACAACCCACAACGCTCACGTGAAAAGTGACGTCACGCGTGGGATGAAAGTAATAAAAGGATTACATGTAATGCGAATTAAAGATCGCCGCATGTCTCAAATGATTTCACTTTATGAAGTAATCCATTTCCTACGAAGAAACATTTGAAGAATTTTATGCGGGATTTGAACCCACGTTCTTTCGGTTGCGCGCCAGCACGCTACTCACTACGCCACGTAATGCAGCTTGCACGGCTTGGGAACGAAGAGTGTTGTGTCATGAGAACTAGGTCGTTGTGTGACTCAAGAGCATGAGAAGCGAATGAGAAGGCGATGCGAACGGGGCCCGTTAACGCAATCGCGTTCCACTCTTAAAGGCGAAGCTTAAGCGTCCTCCAAGTTTCTCTTTTTTTGCGTCATTGCCGTGCAACCTTAAGCAGAATGCGACATTCTACATTCTTTAAAAAGAAAAAGATAAAGATTAGTTTTGTGTTTTGGTGGAATGAGTTATCTACAAACTAGCAAGGTACCATGCAGGCCCCAACGGGGCGTGCGTTTGTGAACTAGTCTTCTTACGCTGTGCTGGGTTTTCTAGAGCGGCGTGTCAGTCTTGTACCTGGTCTAAGGTGCGAATAACGATTCGTAGCCTTGTTCGCATGATAGACCCTCATTACAAATCGGACCGCCAGGCGTTCAGTTTTTCCACTGAACTATTCAAATTTTACACTGTGCATCGACATGCTTATACATCATAAAAAGGGCAGTTTGACACTCTCGACACCCATTCCACGATGTTCTGTGCGTCTTGACAACCCTCTTCGTCCAATTTCCCACTATATTCAAAATGGTGTTTTAAAGCATGTGCGTGGAAGTTCCACTAGTAAAACAAATAGAATTGGCGAATTTTCTTAAAAACCATTTTGAATAGTGTTACTTACAGCCAGCGCCAACACAGATTAAAGGGGCACTAAAGTGAATTCTTAGTTTGCAGTTGACGATGGATATTTTTTGTGAGCATCTTGCCAGAGGCACTGATTTCAATCATGCGTCTAGGACGGACTTCTATTCTCAAGTTCGTCGTCACAGCGGGAGAACATATCAAATGGGTTCAGCAATATAACATCAACCGTGATGCTGAACACGAGTAAGCTACTTTTCTAATATTGATTGAAAGGTCAAGGAGTTAACAGACATTTTTAAAAATTACCCAATCATCAAGAAGCATGTTGTGTTTGTAGGTACACGCGCTCTGCGTGCTGCCGTCTGGAGCGGTAATTTTGAAACCAAAAGTTTTAAGCAAATGGCACGTTGCCCGCGCGTCCATCAGTGTGTGAACGTCAGAACGCACTGGTGCACGTCGCGTCAAATTACACTGTAGCATGCTCCTTGGGCTTGGATAATTTCGAAAAACATCTATGCTTCGTTTCCCGTTATCTGCGAGCGAAGCCAAAGGTACAAGTACAAGCAGGCTGCCTTGAATAAAGCTTGCAATCCACAGGCACACGTGCGAAACAGGAACACTCAGAGCGCTGGGCTCGCATTTCTAGCTTTGACTTCGCTCGCGCATAAGGCGATACGAAATATATTTGCAACTTGTGGACGGCCTTGAGACACACGACTGAGGTGTTTGAAGCATGGTAGGCTTAGGGTTCCTAGGTAGGCTTTGCTTGCTTATTTTTTTCCGGCCTAAAAAGAACGCACGCGAAATATAAAAGTACCACGAGACAACGCGCCCTCGTGCCGCGATTGGTGGGCGCGTTGTCACGTGGTCGAGCGTCCGACACTTCTTCGCTAGAATAATCTAGCGTGGGTTCGCGTATAGTACCAGCTGGGGTGAATACAGAACTGACTCTACAATAGTAGGTAACACTTCCCCCCAAACCTCGCTTTACTCCGACCGATAGGCTTCTACGCCTCTGACGCGTGATGAAGCGTTTTCTTCCAAAATGCGGTCGCTGGGTAAAAAGATTAAAGGGTGTGAGGGGGAACGAGCTATAAGAGAGGAGGTTAAGATAGCGGTGGACCGACGCACCGGCGTTTCAGAGTCCGTTCAAGGATGATACGCCACGTGGCGTGAAAGTCAAGAACTAGGCCGGCATGTCCCAGAAAGCTGGCCATGGTGCATTTCTGCGACACTTGTACTTTTCGAAGCGTTGATCGCGGCAGGTTAGTACGTTGAGTGCGCTTTTTTTCTGAGCATCGACGCACTGCGGAGAAGCAACACTCGGGGAAGCGAGCTTTGCAAGTGTTGCTTCTCCGCAGTGCGCTGGTGCTTTCCTCAAAGCGAAAAATACGAATATCGCATTTAATCACAAAGTGAATAACTCTACATCCGTTGAGCGCGTTGGTGAAAGAGTTGAATACAAGAAGGATTAAAGCATGAGGGACTAGCAAAAAACAACAACAACAAATCATTTCTTTAAATTATCCGAGACTGGGGCGAGAAATCTAAGAAGCATCAATATGTGGAAGAGAAAGGTAAAGTGAAAGGAAGACGTTTCGAGACGTTGTCATCCCATTCACTTTGCCTTTCTATTCCACGTTTTGATGCTTATTAGTTTTCTCACCCCAGTCTCGGGTAATTTAAAGAGATGGTAATGTTACACCAGCTCGCCTGCGCTCTCACTGTTATTTCGTTCAACAACAAATCTTTTGACTTGCAACGTACATAGTTTAATGCCGACAAGCACCAAGCTGTAAAATTCTAGGGGGTGAAGGGAAAAGGGGAGCCGGGAAAGGAGGAAAGGGGCGGGGAGTGAAGGGAGTAGAGTCCCGCGTAGAAAGAGGGATAGAAGAGTAGACCCAGCGGAAAAGGGAGGAGCGGTGGGAAAGAGAGACCGCATCCCGCTTGTCCTCAGCGTACACGTCTCATCGTCCGCGCCGCCGACAGTTCCGGTTCCTGGAATACAATCCCTCTGTCCGTCAGCACCAGAGACGGCGACGACATGTTCCTTTGAACGCCCCTTACGGTGTACGCCTCCAAAACTTCGCGTGCGTAGCGGTTCTCGCTAGTCCCGAGAAGGCGTGTGGAGGGGAACGCGGAGGCGCAAGGTGAGCAAGCCCTGAGGTGGGCTACCATGGGGTGCAGCGACTCCGCCTTGGCTCTGGTGACCCCCCGCTCTTGCTCGCGCAAGCGATCATTGACGCAGCGTCCCGTCTGACCGATACACTGGGCAGTGATGGGCGCCACACATGCACGAGAGGGACAGAGTGCACCCGCCCGGCTACACAGGGGAGAAAGGGGGTCGCGTGCTTTTTGGTGTAATCGCTCTTCAGGGTTGGCCGGCTGTTGACCAGACCTCACATCGCGCCCAACTTAAAGGCGCATCTGAACGCGACGTCCGTTCCAAGGCGGCAGGCGGCCGTCCTTAGGCGGTGCGCTGTGTTGTGGAAGTAGGGGATCAGTAAAAATTTTGATCGAGCTGACTTCTTGTCGTGGGGTCCCTCAGATTAGTTTTTCTTTTTCAGTATGGCTGCCAAAAGGTCGCGCGGATAACCCGCTCGTTCAAGGCGGCTGAGCTGCTCTCTAGACTAGAGGCTGAGAAGCGGGGACAGGATTTTGTGCGGGAGGCCGATATTAAACGTTTTGCGATTCCGGCTTTTACAGTTTTAGTGTGGTTGCTGGAAACAGGCAACACTGGTTTAAGAGTGCGCCGCTGAAAGCTCCAGCAGATGCTTTTTGGGGTGAAGAAGAGGCGCAAGTCTAGAAACTGCAGGTCCTCCCTTGCGGGATCCTCCCTTGCGAAGATCAGGCCCCGCCCGTTGTCCGTGAACGCCTGCTGGATGACTGCTGAGGATACAGCGGGGTCGTGGAGCACGAAGTAATTGTCCACGTAGCTGTAGACTTGTGCCCCCGGGGCTGCACCGTCAAGCCGATTTCTCACGGCTTGGCCTAGGAAGGAGGGGTAAACCTCGCTCAGCGCCGGTGCCAGACAAGAACCAATGCATACGCCAGATTTTTGTGTGTACATCCTTCCATCGTGTTCTATCGGAGTGGGCTGGAGGTGCACTATGATGAGCTGCAGGAAGACGCTGAGGGGGATTCTGGAGATGTTTTGGAACTTGGTCATGCCTTCTGTGCTGATGACTTCTACCGCGTCCAAGATAATTTTTATGTCGAGGCGTTAGTGCATATCGGTAATGTCTAGTAAGAAGAATTAGGTGTTCTGGCCTAATGAGATCAGCAATTGTATAGTCGGGAAACTTCCCGAGAGCTGGCAACGCAGAAGAGCTGATCCAGATGTATGGTCGCCAGAGTCCTCTGTAGGTACAGCGCCAGAAGTTTTTGCCAGCATCCATCCTCCGAAACGATTCCCCTGAAGGGGATGTCAGGCTTGTGGGTCTTGGCGGTGAAGAATACAGTCAGGTACTGCTTGGCAGAGGCCGAGACCCTTGTCAGAAGGGATGAGAGATTGTTGTTCTTGCAGATGGTCTTAATTTGCGAACGGAGCAAGTGAATTGTACTGAAATCACATTGGCTGCGGATTGATAATAAAGTTATCAGGACTCGCCACATTCTGCGTTTTTTAAGCTCAGTAAGTAGAATTATCACGGGACTGCTACAGTTACTGTTTTGTTTGAAGGTAACATGCGTCAGCTACATTGGTACAACCAGTAACCTTTGACGTTATGTATCAATCGCGCGTTTTATTACTTCATCGCCTCCACGTTTCCGCCGTATACTCTGCCAGCGTTTTAATCTAGTTGACGGGCAGTGTACGCAGTAAAAATATGAAGACATATGCGCTTGACTCCATGTTGTACAATAGCCCACAAAAAGAATAGTAAAAAAAAAAAAAAAGAAGACAACACCGCTACTTTTCATATACTTTGTTGGCGTATTCGAAATGCATATATGTTGGTTTAACCTTCCTATTCATGCCACCATCTACTCAGCAGTGAAAAATAGTTGAAGACAAAACGGGTTTTTATTATTTTCTTGGCTTCGAATGGTATTTAGATTCCGGAAGTATTTGTGATGCACCAAAGAGCTTTTTTATGCATAAGCGCCCGCACACTCATGCACTGACTACAACAGACACTAAAATGGAGCGCAGAGTATATCTGTGCGATTCACAATAGGTCACGTAAATAAACATGAAAAATAAAACGTTTGGAGTGAATACAATTGATATACCGACGTGTGTAGTGTCTAACAAATACGCAATACTCGATGCTCGTGGATGCGGGTTTGCAGCGAGGCCGCTGCTCGTATTTTAGACTATTCCACGTCGTTTGACGAGAGATAATGCACTCAGTCATTGTGCGCCGATTCGCCTTATCTTCGAACAAAACGAAACTGTCTGCAATGCCCGCAGCGGCCCGAGCATACTCACCGTTGAGAGTACGTTGCAGTACAATATACCTCGCATTTGTTTTGCTACTGAGGCCGGCCCGCGTCAGAAGTCCCCCAGTCTTGCTAATTTCCCATCTGGACACGTGATAAAGTGTCAAGAGGAAACTACTGTAAAATCTATATAGGTACGATACGAACATAACCTTTCCAATCCCTGTCTTTATTTTTTGTCCTGCTGGTTCGATAACTTTTTTTTTTTTTTGTCTCACTATTCACAAAACTTTGAGGGAGATAACTAGGAGGAGAAAAATAAAATAGAGTTTGAAATGTTCTGGCATTACATCTTGCCTAGACTAAAAAAAAAAAAAAGAACTTTAAGATTTAAAGTTTGACTTTCGGGACATAGAATTCTTAAAAAAATTAATAAAAACGAAGACACACCATACACAAAATACAAAAAAAAAAAAAAAGGAAGGGAAGGCGAAGCCGGAGAGCCAGTAGCATCGATTCTTCGGCAGCGCGAATAATAATAGATAGTGGCTCCCGGCCCGGCTTATCGCTCTTGACACCGCTCGCACCACACAGCCGAGCCTTTCCCTTCTATTCGCGCCACGCCGATAAGCCATACGGGAGGAGGCAATCTAACCCATTCGCAACGAGGCAACTTGGGGGGAGGGCATCGGAAATGATGAAAAGGCTGTCCCCCTGAACAGAGAAAGAGCGCTACACCAGTCAAGGCCCCAAAGAATGCCCCCGCTCCGCTTCAGTTCTCGTTCGTGTTGGGATGCGTCGGCTCTGCTTCGCGATCCCGAACCAAACCCTATTTGCATACGCTATGCTCCGCTTTACCTTACGATGGATAACAGACGACGATTACGAGCCATCAAAGCCAATTCTATACCACGGGAGCGTCAAGTGACTTTGGAAAGGGACGCAGCGACACGCCGAAGTCATTGTCACGTGATTTTTTTACAGTGCTGGATTGGCTGGGATGGCTGGTAGCGTCCTCTGCGCTCCATCGTGAAGCGGAGTGTATTAGTTTGCAGTATGCAAAAGAAAAGGGGGTTTAGAAGTTACGGCACGGGGGATGCTGCGCCCGGCCTGCCGGCACGAGTTTGAACGGTTTTTGTTTTCGACTTTGTTTATGGAATCTCTCCTGCGTTGTTTGGGGCGGTCCCTTAGCGGTGCTTTGCCACTGTCGCTGCCGAACTTGGCGGGCGCTTCTTCTTCTCACGCGTCTCGTGCTTAGCGTTAACCTTTTCCTCGTAATGGGTTCGAGGGTTAAAGAGAGCCGAGAAAGGACGATTTACGAGGCCGCTGCAAAATTCTCCTCAGTTTTATTTTATTTTTTATGTAGTACTTTTTTCACCCTCACAAGTGAAAGACTGCAGTTAACTGATGCATACAACAATTCTCGTAATTTAAGAGTGAAGTTTAGCGAAACTCAATCAGAATATAGAAGAAAGCAATCGTAAGGCGTCAGTCAAGCCTCAATATGTGGACCCTCGCGGCGTGGCTAGTACTAATTGACGTGTAATATTTGTGTGTGTGTGTGTGTGGGGGGGGGGGGTATTTACGTTACACTGTGCGACAACATTAACGCGAATACTACATAGCCACCTTTCTACGTTTTACAAATTAAGGTTTCAAGAAGCCCAAAAAACCATCACCTAGGTTTAGGCACCAATGAACATTTCTAAAAAAAGAAAAATAGTTCGTTTATTTAGGCTAACGTTGACATGCTGTGTAATCAATTCCATGACATTTAGACAAAAACAACGTACGTTGAATATTTGTTGTAATTTTTTAGCCACGTTATGACGGCTGATCATCAAGCAAGCTATCAAACTTCCGGTCTCGTTTCTTGACTTGATTGACAAACTAGCCGCGCCACGTTATTAATATCCTTGTCAAGAACATTATTTTGGTGGTCGTCTAGAATCTCTGGTTCCCCATCAACAATAAAAAAACAAACAAAAAACTCTGTTGAAAACTGAATTTTGTATTTGAAATGCAGCTGGTATAAGGATGCACAGAAATGAAGTGAGATTTCCTCCATTTTGTATATAATCATTAACATAATAAAAAAAAATCACGAGACATGCTGGTTTATGGATTACATTACTAATATTAAATTATGAACAAAAAATTTAGGGCAACTACAATGTATTCGCAAGAAAGCGAATAGGTTATTCCGAGGTGTTGCATTCCTTTTCTCTTGATGGTACTGCCAGTATTTAAAGTCATTTGCCAACAACACGGCATTCACAAAAAAAAAAAAAAAAAAAAAGGAAAGAATTTGCGTGTTTAAAGATGGGGCGAAATCCCCGAACACAGCTAGAGCTTGAGCCGAGAAACGCTCTTTCACGTGATCCACAGCCAAAACAGCGACAAAACTAGCGAGGGGAAATAACTTCTTGCCCTAAGCGTCCAAATATAAAAGTAATCTCAATATGCGGTTGCAGAGGAGAATGTTATCTTAAAAAAAACACCGAAATTAAGGCTAGCGCAAGATATTGTGAGTCAGGAAGATTGATGATGATCATTTATGCTTTCTCGCCTATTTTAGATGACATTTAAGCTTTGTTTTTGTATTATAAGAAAATTTAATTAGTATACAGTCACGTCAGAACGCATACTGGAGTATTTTATTGTATACTAAGAAACGCACAGACAAACGTGAATATATTCGCTTATGCCAAAACGAGGTATGCATTTTGTACGGTTCTACTCCACAAATTTCTACCTCTCAGAAGCGCACGCGTCTTGTCGATCTCGTGTGACCACTCACAGGAGCCCATTAGCGTCATAAACGAATTTCGCTCGACCAGATCTTCCCTCTAAAGTCGGGGTCACGCTGTTCATTCATCATGGGAAAGACAGACCGCAAACAGAGTTATCGCAACATCCGTGGTTCGAGTGCCGCTTGTCAAGTTTTCTTGTTGAACTCATTGCCATGCGGAATTTGAAGCACTGATCTCGCGGATGACTCGCATCCGAATCTGTTTTCAGACTGTCTTTTGTTCGATGTAGTACAAGCAGTGTGACCCCAGCTTCAGTACAGTATTCGCGTCGACACAGTGCGCGAGGTGACCGCAGTCAAACTCCCTTTCGATGTCTTCCTTTGCTCCCGAAAATGAAAAGAATACGACAAAACGTGCCCTATAATATTTTCGTAACGAGTTGCGCCTAGCAATATTCAATAATACTTCGTTTATCTTAGTTCCACCAGACACTTGCTCTCCCATTCCCGAACACGACCAGCGGCTACCTTTCAATCTGCATCTTCGCTAACAACAGAGGAAAACTTCGCAATTCTAATGGTGCATCTAAAAGAGCCATCGCGTTGGCTCTCCAGATTGCCAATTCCGAGGTAATTTCATGCCCACCGAACCAGGGGAGCTCGCCCGTTAGACCAGGTTGTTTGGTCGCTACTTCGAAAGTCCGACCCACTTGACCAGTCTAATAAGGACCCCGAGTATTAACTCGGCTTTGTTCTCTGGCCGCCTGAGTTCACCCGTTCCGGCATGTCGGGCTAGAGAGCTCAGATTTCAGAGAGGGAGCAACTGAAATCAAGAAGAGCGCTTGCAATTGAATGCCGGACGCTTGCTGCGCATATTGGTCGCAAGTGCGCATGCGTTACGATGTCGTGGGGCGAGGAGGGGAGCGGGCGGTGAGGCGGAGCACTCGCAGACGATAGACACTTTAGTGATAATGTAGTGAGTGCGCAGGCGAGCTGGTGGATGTTAAAGGGATACTGAACTGAAAATTGGATTTCGCAAAGTCTGGCTGCAGAAGTGTTGAACCGGACGCTACGAACTCCAAAACATCACTCGTACATCGATATCTCGAACAGATGGCCGTACTTTTGGAAAAGAACGGCGCGATCAAGCGAGTTCTTTGACGTAACTGTCCTCCGGGAGAATTTGAGAATGAGGAGAAGCGGCCTCCCTTCTCTCCTCCCCGCATCGGTTCATCAGCTTGACGGGACGTAGCGAGGAGGAGAGACAATGGGAATCATGACGTGCCTTGCCTCGTCGGCCTCGTCGGCCGGGTTCAATCGCGCACTTCACTTCCAAAAAATACGGCGATCCGTTAGATATATCGCCGTATGAGGGATATGTTTTGGTTTCGCAGCTTCCCGCCTATCCGCCCGGCCTTGTTTAGTGAGCTCGAAATTTCGGTTCAGTATCCCTTTAACCATTTTGTTCTTAGCCCGAGACTGAGGCAGGAAAAGAGGAAAGTTTCAAAGTAGAAGAAAAATGAACAGTCGAGGACACGTCTCTAACACAGCTAAAGGTGTTAGAGACGTGTTCTCAAATGTTCATTTTTCTTCTACTTTGAAACTTTCCTCTTTTCCTGCCTCAGTCTCGGGCTAAGAACAAAATGGTAGACACTTTAGGCTTGTCCTTGCGGCTCGTAATGCCAGCTCGGCCCATAAACCACGTGATCGCGATCGAGGAGTTGGGAAACACTCCGCAATCTAGGCGAGCTGGGTCGCCCTCCCCCTCTCCCGCCCCCTTCCCCCCGATCGGCGGTGCGGCAAATTCCAAGTTCCGCTCACGGAGGGAGTTCATTAGAGCGAATGGCCGCCCCAACTGCGTCGAGAGCCTCCTGCATGCTCGTAGAGGAAGGCGCTTTCTTCGCTATCGCAATTAGAATCTCGATAACTGTAGAACGCATCTCCATCCTTTTTTTCCTTTTTTTTTCTCCCCTCTTACGGTCTCGTTCCCTTCCAGTAGAGGTTCCGTCGGGAATTGCGATACGTGTTTTCTCCCTTGTCTCCCAGGGGTGTGTGTCCACGGAATTCTTTCATAAGATGTTTCGGGTCCGAACCGATTACAGCATTTTTTTTCTGCGTTTCATTCGAGTCATGGTAAAATTAGAGAGCGTCGGTTCGCCCCGACAACGACCATGAAGAGTGTGAACGAGTAAGACGGCAAGCGAGCTCGTTGATATTACACGTATGAAAACCCGCTGATGAAGAATGCATACAACCGACCCGGACCAAGGCCAAGGTCAAGCGAATAAAGCTAAGCGAGCGCGCGGCACGAGAGAGAGGGAGGCTGAATCCTAGTGCGTACGTGAAATACTGCCTTGGAACCGCGCTCACACTGCACGGTCCTTGCATGACGGACACTGGTCGTACAAAAACCGTCTGCAGACATGTTCAGAGCGTACATATATGTACGAAGCAAACATGCCTGGAGAATGCTTCAAGCCTGTTTGCAGACAAGTTTGTCATCATAACGGACTGCGGCTTTACCGACGCGTGTTAATGGCGGTCATGGCTGGGTTTCGTAATGTCGGAAAGCGCTGCTGACCTCCAGTGCTGCTGACCCCTCAGTTGACCCTATCTAAAATGACGTCACTGTAAGGTCTCATTGCACTACACATCGTTACAACCAAGACAGCAAAAGCCTTGAAACCTGCAGTGTTCATTGAGTTGATCAGGTCCCCCGTGCCTTCAGTTGCGCACAAACATCGCGCGCAAGCATTGCACATAAGTGTCTCTTTCAGCCCGTATTTATAGGGCTCTTTGTTTTCGGATTTTATATTTGTCAAAAATGGGGGGGCGGGGGGGGGGGGGGGGGTAAAGATCGGGCGCTAGTTATCAGGCTGATAATCTGGGATAAATCGGTCTTTCTGAGTCCCTTAGAAAATCGGGTCTTCTCGGGTCTTATCTATGAAGGGCAGGTTCCTGAAATGGTTATTTACACGAATAAAAGTCAGCAAAGTATAGGTAGGGTGTGCACTTTCCGGTGTTTATTTGTGAGAAAAATCGGCGGATGTTTTTCGGTGTTTATTTATTTTCAAAACACCGGTGTATTTCGGTGGAACGTCTCACGACGAGGATTAAAAACGGTGAATATCGGTGAAAAAAAAGCGATTGATCACAGACAGAGAGTTCCAATTTTATTCACATAGTTCATACACTTCTTCTCTAGGAAGCAACTATTTCTCACACTTGGTTATTATAGTAGATGCAAGCATACTTTCATGCTTGCATCTACACGCAAGGAACGTGCTGCCGTCATGGCAGCACGTTCCTTGCGGTTCGCAGCCCGCAACTATGAAAACGCACGCTCTTGTACGACACGGACGTTGGCAGTGTCTTCCAGGAGCCACAGCAACCTCTGAATACATGGCTTGCGCCGACATCACTTGGCCAGACACAATGTGGAAAAGGCACGTGAGAGCCTACCCTCCACTGTGTTAATTTTTCCACAAAAGGGGGCCATGGGAGACACAATAGGGGAAAGGCGTATGAGAGCTTAGCTTCCACTGCGTTCACCAGACGCTTTTGACCCCCAGAAAGGAGGGCGGACTGACGCCACCTGCAAGCCATGTATAAACACTGGAAGAATGCAGGATCCACGAGATAACACGTTTGACGAACCTCTACGGGGAAAGGGTTTCGCTAGGTCGGAAACTAGCAACGACCGGTGTTTTTCGGTTTTAACCCGGGCGAAAATATCCAACCACCGGTGTTTTTCGGTTTTAACCGATTTTATATTTTCGTCACCGACGGATGTTTATCGGTGTTTTTCGGTTAAAACCGGAAAATGCACACCCTAAGTATATGATATAGCAATGGTGCTCGGTCTTATAGTATTTTTCTGCCTTCTGACGCACTCTGAAGCAAATATATGCAGAGGTAACTCAAATCTAAGAAGTTTGTTAGAATCGAACGAGTGACCGAGGAAGCAGTTCTGAAACAGATCCAGAATAGTTCTTTTTTTCCATGAATTCAGATCATTTCAAGACCGGTATTAGGGAAGAAATCGGGTTTAACCCGAGTTTCATGAAAACTGGTCGGGGTGCAAAAATCGGGTGATATCGGGTTTTACCCGAAAACGAAGAACCCTACGTATATAGCATAGACACAACTCTGATTCTGAACAGCCTCGACTGCGACAGTTTCTGCATAGTACGGTGTTTGTCGGATCAAAAATCTGGCATTCACGTTGCAGATCCGAGGTTAGCTGTCAGATCACACTGTTATTCAATGTTTATATTTCATCATAACGAATAATGTAATCCCAACATTTTTTAGAGCGCAGCTTTTAGGCGCCCGTCTCCGGCTTGAACGGCGTCGCCGTCACCGTCGCCGTCGGCGTAACCGCGCGTTGCATGATAGGACGTTTCCCACGAGGGTCACGAGGGAGGAGGAGGAGGAGGAAATTTTTCCGCAAAATTTAGCGGAAAAATTTCCCCGCTAAATTTAGCGGCAAAAAATCCCCCTTAGATTTAGGGGGAAAATTTCCCCGCTTGGTTTAGCGGAAAGAATTTTGTGATAAATTTAGCGGAAAAAACTCCCCGCACAATTTAGCTGAAAAACTTTCCCGACAGATTCAGCGGAAAAATGTTCTCGCTATATTTAGCGGAAAAATTCCCCGCTAGATTTAAAGGAAAAATTTCCTCCCTAAATTTAGTGGAAAAATTTATTCGCTAAATTGAGCGTAAAAATGCATCGCTATATTTAGCGGAGAATTTCCCCACTACATATAGGGGGGACGTTTTTCCACTACATTTAGCGGGAAATGTGGTGAAAATTTCCCGCTAAATGGGAGGGGAGCAGGAGAGGAGGAGGGGAGGAAAGGGATACCCTCCCCTCCGTACTCTCCTCTCCTCCTCCTCAAGTGCTGCGCTCTAATTCGGCATTACAGGGAGTTGTAAACGTCTTTCATTTTTTTTTTAACACGGACAGTGGGGAAACGCCGGGACCAGGAAAAACGAGTCGCCAATAGATTCGGGTTGTCCGGTTTCTGTCTTCCCACTCTCAAGGGCTAAAGTGTCAGTTCTTAACCAGCTCGCCTGCACCCTCGCCTGCACCCTTCGATAATCTGATTCCATGCTTTTGCAACTAGGGCCTTGGTTTCATGAACGAAATACTGTACTTAGGGTGTGTATCCGTATTAACCTAATCTCAGATTGATGCCATTGCCGCACAGTAGCCCCAGAGGCCTTCGATATTGAGGCTCACTTGAAAAGCGAATCCAATAGTTTAAATCTCGGAGAAAATCTCACGCTAGATTAAAAGCTCATCGGACAGGACCTCTCAGGACAAAATATAATTAAACAAACATTCATACCACACATGCTCCCCAAAGGGAAATTCGACAGGAATCAAATAAATCATGAAAGACAGAAAAGGCAAATGCAAAACAAGAAAAAAAATTAAAAGAGAATCTACAAAAAAAAGCGTACATTAATTTTCTTCGTTTATTGGGCGCCCACGTTTTAATTTCACCGTCTTTCTTAGATATTCCTTCGTCTGGCGATGTGTTCCCATTCGGTGATTTCTAATTCACCTCGGAAGTGTGACGTCACCGCTCGAAACAAACCGTTGCCAGGGGCGTTGTTATGGACGAATACATGGGACTGGATTTCGCTCCGAAGGAACGACCGGTCAAAAATCGCATATAAAATTTAAACTTCTAAAAAAAAAAAAAAAAAAAAAAAATGGAAGACGTTTGTAATTTTCTGTAATGCCGAATTATAGGGATGTGCGAATAGTGACTTTTGAAACCGATTCGAATACGAATCAAATAATTGTGGTAGCGAATCGAATACAAATACCAATCGAATAATTTTCGAATAGTTTCCGAATAGTAAGTACACAGCAACTAAAGCAGAGCAAAAAAATTATAAAAAAATATTTTTATTGCTTCAAAATGTTTCTTAAAATTATTGTAACAACGCGACTAGACGATAATGACTAGAGTTCAACGATATATAATTAAATTGAGTCAGAAGGTACTAAAATATTAGAATGCTGAACATAATATCACGGTAAAACATAAAAAAATAGCGCAAAAAAGACAAGGACAAGAAGTATACAGGACAGGCGCTCTCCTGTATAGTGCCTGCAATGTATACTTCTTGCAGCAGTATAGAGGTTTTGTTTGCGCGACACAGGGGACAATTACAAGCGAGTAGACACGGACAAGCGCAAACTTTCAACTACTTTATTCGTGCGCAATCGACCACGAACATCCAGAAAGAGCATGCGCAGCACGCTACACAGACGAAAAAAAAAAACCGAAAATAGATAGTAAAGTCATCCACCAAGACACATTCCACGATAGTCATTATCAAACCAGCAACCCGGATAAAAACGGCACTTCACTTTCAAACAAAGAAACCGAGGTATCGCTAACACAGTCATGGTTCTTCTTTATATAAAAAGCTTCCATCAATTCTCTGACTGTGCTGTCTTTGCTTCTACCCAAGATCCTAATCTCCTGAAATCGCGCATCACACCCACAGTCGGCACAGTGAGTAGGCAAGTGTGCATTGCCTTTATTTCGTCTGTCCTAATCTCCTGAAATCGCGCATCACACCCACAGTCGGCACAGTGAGTAGGCAAGTGTGCATTGCCTTTATTTCGTCTGTGTAGCGTGCTGCGCATGCTCTTTCTGGATGTTCGTGGTCGATTGCGCACGAATGAAGTAGTTGAAAGTTTGCGCTTCTTCGTGTCTACTCGCTTGTAATTGTCCCCTGTGTCGCGCAAAAAAAAAAACCTCTATACTGCATCATGAACCAACTAGGCCAGCAACAAGTTTTAATTGTATACTTCTTGTCCTTGGTTTTTTACGCTATTTTATATGTTTTACTAAAATGAACCAACTAGCCCAACAACGTACCCTACTAAATTAATATCACGGTTCACGCGGATGTTCAACATAAAATTAGAGTTCGCTTGAGCCTGGTACATCCTGAAAGTAGGAACTCTACATTCTCTTTTTATTCCTTGTTGTAGAAGATGCCCTGGAATCGAGGATCAAGGAAGGTGGCAAGGGCGTGATGTGTCTTGTGTGCTTACGTCCAGGAACCTTGTTTTCACTGATCTGAGAAGATTCTGGGAAAACGCATTGTCTTGCTCCACTTGCGCCCTCAAAAAGCAACACCTTCACACACTGAACAAGTGGAACAACGATGGAAAGTGTTGGGAAAGACTCGACACAAGCAGCTATTGTGGCTTCTTCAACTGGCTGCATGGGAGCGGCCGGGAAACTTCAACAAAATACTGCGCTTTCTCTTCGAACAACTTCCCGCTTCTACACAGTAAAAAATAGATGTTTAATAACATACATATAATAGAAAATTTCTATTTCTTTTCTACAGAACGTGTTTGTAAGAAGGGAAAATAGACTTTTTTTACCCGAATAAACTGATCCTACCTGTTTAGGCTACAAAGCAGAACATTTCTTGAAAGTTTAAACGAAAATGATTTTCATTATTATAACAAAACATTAAAAGAGATTGTCTGTTTTATAACAGAATTTTGCGTGAAACAAAACTGACATAATATATTTCTCTCCAGTTGACAGAAAATGCTGGTTCTTGTCATAAAACAGTATTTTTTGCGTAAATCACAGTCATAGGCGTGCGCAGGATTTTTCATTAGGGGGGGCGAGGTTTCCCCAGAGCGCCCCCGCCGCCCTCCCCCCCCCCCGCTTTCTATCAACGCACTCCCACTGATGTCTTTACGCTCGTATTGTAGTGCTGAGACGAGATATGGTTATGAAACGTTTATTTCAACAATATTGAATTGTAACATATACAAAATATTATTAAGCAGTAGGTTTCACTTTCTTGTGAAACGTCCGCAAAGAAAGGCAGTCCCTGCGCAGCTGAGGCGTCAGTGACACAACGCGTGTACAAAGAATTTTTATTCTTTCTAAGCCAGAGAAAGATACGACACATATGTCATTTTTAACAGCGCAGAATAATGAAAAATATTGCCTCAACGTGACTCTGCTTGTATGGAAAATATAGTATACATACGGGGTAAACGCATGGGAGCACCTTCACATGGCGAAAGCTGTCATATGGCGTCTGCAACGTTCATGCAGAGGACGAAAAACGCCACCCAATATACAACGTAATAGCAAAGCTTAAAAGCACGAGAATATACCGCACATTAAAAATACGCGAAACAGCAAGTTACAATATTTAGTAATTATTGAAGATAAACGCTATGACATGACATTCTTTTTCTTCTGAGCATCCAAATGTACAGTTGATAATCTTACTTTCTGGCGCTTGATAGAAACATGTAATACGCACGCATTATGTCATGCTCAACAAACATTATACCATAGAGTTATTACAATAAACGCTAGAGGCTCAGCTGGCGCTAGTGTGCTGTTGCAAATTGAAGCAGACAGCATGCAGTCAGAAATTGACTTCCGGTTATGCATTTCTATGGGAAAAAGTGAGTGCATTTTCTCTCTGCGCTCGATTATAAGAGCAAATATCACGAATAATGTGTACGTACTAGGCCCATTGGAACATTTCTCAGTCACGCAGATGAAATAATTGGTCAGTTACGGCGTTTTTATTTTAAATTCGTGGCCTGAAAAACGGTGCTAAAACCGCTTCGTATACGTGTATTTATGTGCACTGTCGGACACTGTTAGCGCGAACACGGCGTCGACGCTTTCCAGCATGGTGGGTATACGTGCCAAACGAACGAACATGTGGAAAACCCAGAGAGACGGCAAGAAATAAGCAGTAACACTGGGTAAGTAACTCCTTGTGCTTGCAGACGATCAAAATAAGTTGAAAGTCACGTAATATAGTCCGATTTGCAATAAATAAGTACTGCTTTATTCTTTTTTGCTCATGAATATGTGCGAAGATGCTTGTTCTGTGTTCAAATCATCACCCGCCCGCTCCAAATCTTTGCAAATAAAGGGAAGCCAGAGGACAGGTGCGCGATAAAAACTGCCCAACATAGGAAATAATAGGAAAACACACCTTTTGCAGCCCACGTACTTTATTCTTTACGTTTCGAACGTTTTTTTTTTTTTTAACCGCTCGTAGAGATGCAGGACGGGGTCATATTCATATAGTGAGAGGACAGGCATATTAGCAATATATAAGCACCAACGGAATGCTGGCGAACTTTGAACACACTCTACATTCCTTTCGATAGTTATTTTGCTTAGAATCGTCGCTCGTTTCTACATACCTGCCTTGGAACAGAGGTTTGGGTCTGAAATATAGCGAAGTTTAACATCGTTCAGTGGTAAAGGAAAAATGCTGTAACTAAAGCAATTACACTTTCACAATATTAATAAAGGTACATATAACCCGGTACAACCGAAATAACCAAAGTTATTAATGTTATTTTCCGGCGACGAGACAAAATTCACGCGCGTTTTCCCATAGGAATACACAGGAAGACTGGAAAAGTAGACTGCGTGCTGTCTGCTTCAATTTGCAACCGGAAGTCCCATAGACACTAGCGCCAGCTGAGCCTCTAGCGTTTATTGTAATAACTCTATGCATTATACAAACTAATGGATATGTTATGTGGTGGCAAAAATATTTTATGACTAGATTACTGAAAATGTGTAGCACGTGGGAGATATAGTACTTTTCACCAATCGTGAAAAGTCTAAAGCAAAATTCTACGCGATTTTGTCGCGAACTGTTCGATGACCGACTGCGTCGCGGCGTGTTTTATGTTTTTTTCTTTTTCGCTGCGCGCACTAGAAGGAGGGAACTTTGGCGTCGGTGTTTTATTACCGTCGAAAAAGAAACCATGGGCCTCCTGCGCTGCCCAGAGGGTGCTGCGAGTAAGGCTTGTTAGTACTTGTTTTGGGTAGTACAAATTTTAGCGTCTCAAACTGTCACTCGTTATGAAGCGTGCCTGCTCTGGTGCGGAGCGCGAGATCACGATGAAAATGCAAAGACAGTACAAAAATTCGAACGCCGTCAAAGCTAAGACGCTGAGAGCGTGAGCCAAGAGATGCCGTTTCACGCGTTCCAAAGTAGACATAAAAAAAAAAAAAAAATTAAAGCGTCGCGACACAGGTGTTGTGACGTCACCACCCAGAGGTAAGAGACGCGTGCCCTAGCGGTGGCGTCATGAATTTGGCACTTTCGATTCTATTGCAACGTTGAGTTTGGCCGATTTCTGGCGTCCAAAGGTGTTTTTTCGCTCTTTAGCACCACATAGAATTGAAAAAGCTCGACCAACGTGCCATAAGTAGGGCTATGCTCAATCAGGTGAGCTTGTACTACCCAAAATGAGGGCGCTAGTTTGTTCAAAGCTTCAGCGGAGGAGGCCTCGCGGGCCAACTTTGCGCCCCCCCCCCCCCCCCCCCCCCCCCCCCCCCTGTCCCCCCTGTGCGCACGCCTATGATCACAGTGCATTACTTGCCTCCGCGTCCTTCGCCGCTCGTTGAAATCCGAATGGCGGATAACCTTCGTATTGAATTCTCCAGGGTTTAAGTTCGAAGAAAGTTAATCATGCCACAGCAGAATTTGGACTGCACTTGAAGGGACTCGTACGCTGACGAAGCGTAGAATATACGGAGCTGCAGAATGGGGCAAATTTATTTAATGCTCCACAGGTCGGCTGGTGTCGGCATTGTTTTCAACCCGTCCCAAGACAACACGAGAAAGATGATATAACTGTATTGCTAATTATTTGTGTGTAATTGTCATGAAAATATTCTTCGGCGTGTTGCTCGTTTGTTTCCCAAGTTTTGATAAAAGAAATTGTGAAGTTCTGAACCGTATCGAATGAGTGGTCGCAACTCGATTGCAAGTTTCAATAGCGTGGCAATGCTGATTCGCAATGAGGAATAAGAAGTAGTTCACCTTATTTTTCAGCTACGTCGGTAATTTTAGGATGACTTCTAGATGACACAAACGCAGCGTGCTCAGCCGTTGCACTAACAAATGGTGATCTTCAACTTTTAATGCAGAGTTACAATAATCGCGTTAATATATCATACACGTATCGGTTTCAGCAACGTTTCAGTGATCGGATAGACTATTTTGAGGGACACGGTAATTATATCTAATAGTCCAATCATAAAGACGAGGAAAGTGATCTTGCCCAAATAAATGACCTGTACATCGTTGAATGTGAACTCTGCTGTAAAATATGTATCTTGTGCTGTAGATTTAATAACGTTCTTTCATATATATATATGTTCTCACTACTGCTAAATGGTGCATAGCTATTATGTATAGTGTTCATAATATAGTAGCATGCGTTCTTTTTCAACTTCACGTACTGATTGCTAAAGAAATCGCAAGAGAAAATTTGCTTGTAACCTGCCAGATTTACCTTCGTCGGTTCGTGCCCTCGATGTTTGCCACATTCCGTTTCGGGTTGGAAACACTGGGAGCACGAATTGTGCTCCCGACATTCTCGCTGATGATTTCCGTCGGCGCTGGTGAACCAGTAATGCAACTAGTAACAAACGAAGCGATTTTTATACCGAGCGCCAGCCCGTCGACGACCGCATGATCGTGTATGGTGGCCATATTTGCCTCTGGCGTATCCTGGCACTGTTCTGAACCCAGTTTTGCCGTCACAAAGTTGGTAACCTTTCATGATCTTTGTTTCTGTTGGGTCTAGAAACACGGCAAGCGATTTCGACGACGACCAAACTCTCAGCGACATATTTATGCAGGTTACTTTTGTCCCCTTCGCTTTGAACGCGTCTGCCGGAGCCATTTTGGCTGCAAGCAAGGCGTCTGCTACGCGCTGGCGCGTTCTAGTTCCGAATAAACGCCAGTACGTTTGAAACTTTTCGATCGCCCCAACTACTCCGGCAAGCGCGGCCTATCAAAACACCACGCAAATTGAACGAGAAGAAAAGATTTACTTTCGCGGCCTCCGCTCATGGCAAACAAAGGACCCACCTAGAGTCACTATATAAAGCTACGCTTTAGAGTAACGGCACTCTTTTCCACCATTGTTCGATGCCGCCGCACCGCCATTTTGAGTCGAATAGCCTCCTTACCACATCCAGCGCTGCCAAAGCCTCTTTTGTGTGATCTTCGACGCGAGAGGTAGACTACAATTTAACAAAGGAGCAGCGGGCACCCCGAAAAGTGGCTTTTCTTCGCGCTGGGATTATCTTTTGCCCCCAAAGTTTGGACAAAGAAGCTGAAGTGTTGAGCGTTTGAGGGGGTGTTGTGTCCATGTGCCTAGTTTTCCGCGGGCGCTTTTTTCCCGACTTAATATGGCCACCGCTGCTCCGCTGTGCATCTCAGTGCCGTTACTCTAAGCGTAGCTTATACAGTGACTCTAGTACCACCATTGTGAATATATCACAACATAATTTCAGCCGCCACATAAAACAAGGACTAAATACTACAAAGCATCAAATATGTGGTGGACGCCGTTTACCAGACGACGCTCCTATATTACTCATCTCCTCGTCCTTCCCCTATCCACTTCTTTTCTCCCACATCCTCCCCCCTCCCCCAAGCGGTGACATGAGCGTCCTGAACGCACTAGCCAATCGCTGGATTCCTTTTCAACTGGATCGCGTACTACTACTACTACTACTACTCATCTCCTCTACTAAACGATAGGTCCAGTGAAGCAGCGACAAAGGCGCGATGTCACGGTGCACTTTCTGCATTTGAGTGGATCACCCTGCGATGTACTTCGTGACGTTGCCCCTTTGTTTTCGCTTGATTGGCCCTGTCGTCTCGTACCGTTCGCTGCACTCGAACTTGAGGTGAAACAGAGTATAAAGCAAGGATCTCTGCGTATCTTTAGACTCACTATAAGAGTTGCAGCAACTGCTCGATCGGTTTAGATAGGCTTTTTTCAACGTCACTCAAGTAAGAAGAGCTTATGGAAATGCTTGAATACTTTATCCAAGGGATTAAAGAACGTCTTTCATTTGACACCATTTTCGTTCCTATAGGTAAAGTATTTTTAAGTTTAAAACGGAGAAAATTTTGCCATCTTTGACGCCGAGCTTTGTCTGGAAACACTGATGGAAGCCATCGAAACTAAGTATAGAAGCAGTCGCTATGCGCCAGTTTGCGCCAGCGCAGCCAGTCCGCCGCAGAAAACGTAGCCCGTGATCTTCTCACAGTGCTCTGCGACGTGTGGACTCCGTGGAGCAGTAAGTCGAGTGTCAGGGTGTCGGCCTTTAAATTGCAGGGATAGTTTGCAGCGTCGCCTTGAGGAGGTATTTTATGATGCAATAGGAGTATACACTCCGTGCGACGCGACTGGCGCGCCGCCGCGCGCCAGTCGCGGAAGCGCCAGTTACCGAAGGTAGGCAGTGAGAACCCCAGAGAAAACGAAACCGAAACCACGTCACGTACGTTGGTACGCATTGAAGTCGGAGCGGTGCGGTTGCGCTGGGTTCACAGCATGAAGTGCTGCCGGTGCTGCGTCGTTAAGTACTTCAACAGTTATGCGTCGTATCTCGTGAGGACAAAGTTTCACAGTTTTTCACCTCGCCGATGTTCTGTGGGACAGCGACAACGATGGACCCGTGCCGTACTACGCGAGAAATTTAGTCTCCCGATCATATCTGCCACTGTGTCGGCACGGCTGACATATTCTAGACTGCCGCTTTGCGCTCTGCGTTTGTTTTCGTACCAGTGACGCCTACATGTGTTAGCGCCGATGGGACGAACTGAAATACTATCCCGCACTCGCGGGTATGCAGTGCCAATATCGTTGGAGGAATGCCCTTCAAAGAAGTTTCGTCCTCGTCGTACGTGTACGCGCTGACACCCCGAGTTCTGTAGACAACAAGTTTTTTTTTTCTCGGCTTTAGAGCCACCTATCGCAAAATTGTTCAAACTGGAAGTACTGTCCATTGGTCCCTTCCTACCTGTAAAGTGTGCACCTCCCACGATGAGTGGTATTATCTTGACAGCCTTAGACGGTCACAACCAACTCCCATTTAGTTACGCCGCCCAAACTAAATTTCCCCTTGGTTTCGCTATGCCACCTCTTTTTGGCATAATAAGTGTTGTGTCAAGTTACGGTCATGTCAAAGTACCTGTGTGCCGAAAATCAGCACCTCGCGCAACAGTAGGGTGACCACATTCCTCAAGGTATAAAACGGGACATCCCAGCGGGGGCGGGGGAGCGCTAAAGATTGAGATTGAGAGAACAAACTTAATTAAGTTACTAGTCCTATTTCAAAACTTTACCCTATTGCACTAAGCCCTGAAACAGTCACACCCACAGTTCAGGATCCTGCACCCATTTGGAAGGTGTTTGTGGGCAAGAGCAGTTCTAAATTTTACTGTGTGGGTACATATTTTAAAGTATACCTACGGTAATATTTGTAAACTATACTTGTAACGAGTCGGCATAGTTACGGTTTGCTTCAACTCGCTTGGTGCCAATTTAAAAAATATACACTCCTGCGAAAACGGGACGTGATTTTTTTTATTGTGACAAAAAGACGGGACGGCAGAAGCGGACCTTAAAAACGGGATTGTCCTGGCCAAAACTGGACGTCTGGTCACCCTACGCAGCAGGTTATTACACAACAGCTGACCGCAAAAGCCCTTGACGGCCAAACCGTGTGTTGGCCGAAAACTTTGTTTTCTCGGCTTTAGAACCACCTTTCGTAAAGTTGTTTCAATTGGGAGTACAGTCCACTAGACCCTTCCTACCTCTAATGTCTCCACCTCCCACGACAAGTGGTATTCTTTTGACAGCCCTTTCATGGTCAAAACCGGTTACCATTGAGTTACGCCGCCCAAACCTAATTTCCGCCTGGTTTCCCTATGCCACCTCCTCTTGGTATGATAAGTGCTGTATCATGTTACTGTCAAGTCCAAGCACCTCTGTGCCCAAATCTGCACTTTGCACAGCCCGGTTATAACACAGCATTTTGGGTCTAATATTGAATATACCGTACAGCTTTATTTCTTTATTCGTTGGAAGCATAACTTTCACACCTGCTGTCTTAATGAAACTTGGCACACTTCGTGCACAAACTTAGTGAACACTTCACTCACCTCCAAATATCATCGTACCAGCAGTCCCGTTTATAGCGACTACGAAACAAATTTCCCACTAAGAGCAATTATGGTGGCGGCCGTCTTGCTTTTCGAAAAATTGCTCCAACCCCTTTTTTGGCCGCAACTAGAGAAATTACCCCTAATAACGACTCAAACTCAATTAATAAGAAGTGGAAAACAGCTAGATGCCCTCCTTAGGTCTGCCCCAGCACTCATGCAACGTCACCCTCAACGTATCGGCTCAAAAAGCAAAAGTTTCGTCCGTGCGCGCTTCCGCCGCCACAGCTTGGCATGCGAAAAGGCGCCGCAGGCTGCTGAACGCGCCTCAATATCGAACGCCAGCTCCTCCGCTAGCGGCGCTACGTTCCCGCACAGAGCGTATAGGCGCAGGGCGCCCCATGCGGCGAAAGCAAAACTCAAAACCGAGCACATTTTTTTTTTTTTTTTCTGGTTGCCGCATTTTTTGACGCGATGACGGTGGTGTCAGTGGTTTCGTTTGGGTGTTTGAGTCGCTTCGCGGTGTGTTAGGTGCGCCTTTTTCTTTCTGCGACTGCTGGTGGCAGGAAACCAGGTGTACTTTGTTCTCCTGTGAAAGCGGCAAGTAGAGCCGTGGCGGCAAGTAGCAGATACAGCCATCCAGTCGCTGCGGCACATCTGTTAAGCATGTTTCCCCGTTGCCCTGGCGCCGTCCTGGCATAAGGCTTAGTGACTCTTGCTTTGGTGGTAAACTGTCTCATTGCACATCTTTTTCTGTAGTCGGCTCGTGTTGGCCACTCGCTAGTGTCACTCATTGCTGTCAACCTCCTACCGACCACTCGCCACTGTGGGCTCCCCCGTCAAGCCAATGGTATTGAAAATCTCATATAAGCAAAACAAAAACGCCAGAAACGTGATTGACCCAGGCGCGTCTGTTTGCAGTGCGTTTGTTGACGGAACAGAAAGTGGAAAACATTTTGTCCATGGCAGTTGCATGTAGAGGATCCGATGGAGAAACGTAAACTCAATTTTTCGGACCTCATGAAAAAGACTACGCGTTGCGGAGATGCGAAAGTTCGGCAGAAAGTGACCCGAATAATTTTTGATAGAATGTGAAGGTTACAGATAACGACGTTACCTACAGGGTGGCTCAAAAGTCAGTTTCGACTCTAAAATCGTCCGCAAAAATCAGGGACTCGACGTATCAAGTAGATCGTACGTTTTTTACTGGTCGGATTCTCACAAAAATTTTAACTAAATTCAAACTACAAAAAATATGCCCTAAATAAGTTCGTTTTTATTTTTCATTTTTTTCTTGAACGAGAGACTTGAATATTAATGACTATATGGGAGTATCAAAATACGTATTCGAGGTAAGTTTCAACTTGATATGTTCAGTGGCTGATTTTTGACGGGCCATTGATTGTAGCTTGAAACTTTATCTTGAGACACTCAGCAATAAGCGGCTGAACCTATCAAGTTTGAACTTACCTATAATACGTATTTTACTAGTCTCATTTACACATTAGAAGTACAACTTTCTACTTCAAGTATTAAAAATAAATAAAAGTTGACCAATTTCTGGCATTTTTTATCGTTTTCTTTTTTTTTTTTGTTTGTTTTTTTGTACTCGGAGTTGAGACAAATTTTTGTGCGAGAATCCGACCAGTAAAATACGTATTTGAAGTAAGTTTCCACTTGATACGGCGAGTCCCTGATTGTTGCGGGCGATTTTAGAGTCGAAACTTTCTTTTGAATCACCCTTTTATATCAAAAGATTAAAAAAGAAAAAGGCGATAGTTAGCTATGACAGACGCCCCAAATTAGTCTAATCTCTCCAAAACGAAACAAGTAATTTTTGGGGGCTTCTTTTGGGTAGGTTTTCTCACCGAAATGAGTCCCACAGAAGTTCACAATAATGTTTCTTCGTTTAGCGAATATTAGGCTTAAATCGGGTATCATCTCATAGAGAAATGTAGATTTTTTTCTTTTATTTTTCGATCCAGGTCATATTATTTTTTCAAACTTTCTCATTCTATCATTAGTGGCCAGTCTCATATTCAGACAACGTTTCAGCTTTTTGCGATTCATAGCTTTTGGTAAGGTCCGAAAATTCGGGTTTACATTTCTCTATCGGATTCTTGGCACCATCTTGGCATAAAGCTGAGCGACTCCTGCATTTGCAGAAACTGTTGCACTGCATTTATTTCTCTTTCTGCAGGTGGCTCAAGCAGCCCACTTACTGCTGTGGACCACTTACTGCTGTGGACCACTTACTGCTGTGGACCACTCACCACTGAAGGTCACTCACCACTCTGGAACACTCTGTCAAGTCAAAAGTATTGAGAGCCTTTTATAGGCAAAACAAAAACGCAAGAAATGAGATTGATGGTGGCACATGCATTAATTAGCAGTACCTTTGTTGACTTGTCAGAAAAGGGAAAGCATGTTGTGTAGACAGTTTCATCTTTCACTTTTGAACCGTCCAAAGATGAAGTGAGCAGGCATAAAGCTGAGAGACTCCTGCGTTTGCAGAAACTATCACTCTGCATTTATTTCTCTTTCTGCAGGTGGCTCATATGGCCCCCTCACTCCTGTGAACCACTCACCACTGTGAACCACTCACCACTGTGGGCCACTCACCACTCTGGAACACTGTCAAGTCAGAGGTAGTGGAAGACCTTTATGAGCAAAACAAAAACATGAGAAATGGAATTGATGGTGGCACATGCGTTAATTAGTAGTACGTTTATTGACTTATTACAGGGAAAGCATGGGGTGTAGACAGTTGCATCTCGCACTTTTAAACCGTTCAAAGATGAAATGATCAGTGATCATCGCTAGCACCTCCCTTTTAGTCTCTTTGATCTCTTTCACTTCCAAACATATGAAATATCTCGCAGAGTGCATACTACATGTTTTAAGTTTATGGCCAATGACATCTGCTGTCACACTTTTTGTAATTGTTAAAGTGTAACATTTATCCAGGGAAAGTAACAAGCCATTAACATTAATTTATTTTTTAAATATTGTTAATCTAGGGAATGATAAAGATGTGGAGGGACTTTGGGTTCTTTGCTCTAGAATACGATGGTTTTGCATGTCCAGAGGTGTTGACTTTGCAGAACTTAACAGTTCAAACTGTGTTTTTTTTAATTTTACAAATTTTGATGCTTGGCCAGTGCATACAAGTCTCACTGCAATCAAAGCTAACCCACACGGTCATAAAGTAGCTCGAAGAATTTTGGTAATGGCATGGCTCCATAATGTCCTGAAGTTGTGGAAAGTACCTGACTAGAAAGTATACTTACCTTTTGTCTGTTGCAGAGATTCGGAGGATCCTCGCTCTCCCGTACCAGTAGGGTCATCTATGGGTCCAGTATTTGCAAAACTGTCGTCACAGGATTGTCTCAGTCTATGAAACGTGCAACATTGCATAAAGATGAAAGCAACCTGCACATCCAGTGCTCGTTACAGTTATGCCGCAGAATGTTTTGGAAGATCAGTTCTTTGTACAGTCACATGCCTAGGATGCACAGGAGGCAAAAAACAACTGCCATTACCTTCAGAGCATTGTCATTGACCTGCAAGACTGACACATGTATACAAGTCTGCAGGGATGCAAAAACTCTGATGAGCCACCTCAAAGTGCATATAACTGAAAGCAAAAGGGTTACATGCCCTTTCGTAGCTTGCAAGCGTTCATTCACAAACAAGTCTACATTTGCATCCCATGTTTCAAGGTGCCATGGATTTTGGGCAGATGTCGCAGGTACTGACATAGAAGGTGTGCCCACAGTACAGCAAGATGAAGGATGCGCCCTTGAAACAGAGTCAAGGTCAGCTCAATCCCTGTGTTCTGCGGTGCAGAGTACCAGCTCGGAAACAAACTCATCTGATGGACTCCCAATTGAAGGCTGTAGCACGGCACATGAAAAGAGCGAGCAACAAAAACCTGATTATTCAGAAGGCCACGGGCATCAGCGCAGGCAGATCGTGGAGGCAGTTGGGCGTTTTTACTTGCGCCTTCTGTCGGAATGTTTGCTGCCATCAAGAACAGTACAGCTTATATCAGAAGCATTGTTTGACCTGCAAAGCAATAAGCTAGACCTTATGGTAGACACAGTCAGACAAAAACTCCAAGAAGACGGCTTAAATCACGATGCTGCGAAGGCAGTAATCAGTAAGATTTAGGAAAGTGGTGTGCTTACTGGTCTTCACAATAGCAGCGGTATCTTTCGGACATCTTATACCCGCACAGGCTACCTCAAAAAAGTTTCTCCTATGTGGAACCAGTTACTATAGTCCTGGGACAGAACAGAAAGAAGCAGGCAACTCACTTCCATTATGTATCGCTAATAGAAACGCTCAAAGTACTGTTGAAGGACAGGTCAGTTCAGCAGCAGTTCATGATTCCAGATATTTCTCAGTCGGGTGTCTCCAAGGACTTCATAGATGGAAGTTTTTTCAAATCAATACCACTATTTCACGACCACCCCGACGCTCTGCAGTTGCTTCTTTTTCAAGATGCATTCGAAGTGGTGAACAATTTGGGCTCTGCGAAGAAACACAAAATTATTGCCGTCTACATGTTACTTAGAAACCTGTACCCATGGAATAGAAGTCGTATGCACTCTATTCAATTGTTGCTCCTATGCAAAGAAGGTTACTTTTCATTCTTTGGTTAGGACTAGGTATTTGCTCCTTTGATTGGTGACATAACAAAGCTGGAAGTGTTATGGTTGAAGGTGGCACTCCTATTTTTGGCACTGTGGTATCAATCTTGGGTGGCAACCTGGGAAGTCACACCATTGGTGGTTTTACTGAGAACTTCAGCAAGGCTTCATACATATGCCGGTTTTGTTTAACAAAGAGAGAAAAAAATGTTTGACAAGGAAAGCCTGACTGGACACTTACAGCTGAGAGATCCAGTTAACTACATTGAGGCTGTGAAAACTCTCGCTGTAGAACACTCTCTTGCTGCATGCCAGGGCATAAAATGTGACTCCGAGTTCAATCGACTGAAGTACTTTCATGTCTGTGCACCTGAACTTCCTCCGTGCTTAGGGCATGATGTTTTTGAAGGTGTGGTGTCCCACGATCTTGCTCTGTAATTGAATTACATCATCAAACAGTGCCGATGGTTATCGGTTGAGGTGCTCAACAAGAGAATACTGTTGTTCAAGTTCAAAGGAGCAGATGCAAATGACCGACCACCAGATGTCAGCTGTGGCAAAAAGCTCAGTGGTCATGCTGTTCAAAATTGGAACCTTTTAAGGTTCTTACCTCTGTTCATTTTTGAGAAGGTCTGTGTAGATGAACCAGTGTGGGAGCTAGTACTCATGCTAATTGAAATTGTTCAATTGGTGTGTGCATCACAGATCACAATGCCCGTTATCATGAGACTGAAAGATTTGATTGTTTTTCACGCTGTTTTTAAAAGTTAAAACCGAGCTCACATCATCAAAAAAGTTTTTTGTCAAAAATATTTCAGGGCATGGCTACGGACATTGTGGCAAAACGCCATGATCTTTTTTTTTTTTTTTTTAGAAATCGGAAGGGGTCGAGCGCAACGTCTGGGACGTTTGACATGGAATGACCCCTGTCTCAGAGAATTGACCTCTTCCCAGATGCTCCTCTCAGACCGAAGCACCACTATCTGCTTCATTATTCATACCTAATAACTCAGTTTGGGCCGCTTATTAGGTTGTGGACAATGCGGTGCGAAAGCAAACATAGCATTTTTCGCCGATGCTTGCGAAACGCCCAATACTTCAAAAATGTCACGCTCACATTACAGAAAAACACCAACTTCTTCAAGCATACAGAAGCAGTAGCCAGTTGTACCAAGAGCAATTTATATTTGAATCCAGTTTTGTGTTTTACCCCAGTGTCTTCAGTAGTGATATTCAAAAAGCCATTAGCGAGTTTGGCTTCCCGAAGGAGGAGGTTTATTGCTCCTACCGCACGGAGTACAGGGGCATAACATACAGGAAGGACATGGTCTTGGTCTTTGCTCGCAACGATAGCCGGCATGTGTTTGGCCATATTCTCTTCATTTTATTGCAAGACACTACTGTGTGCTTTCTTTTACGCGTCATGCAATCTGTCGTGGAATTTATGACGAGTGTTTATAACTTGCGCAACAAACAAAGTGGGCCACTGAAAAATGTGTCTCTTCACAACGTTCTTGACTGGTACCCATTCGAGCCTTATGAACATACATGGTAACAATACCCTGTTGTTGTGCTTAAACATTCATTCTTAGACATTGTTTAGCGTTTTCTTTTTTTCTATAGCGTTAACATGGACTTGGCATCATCTGTAAGGAGTTGGCTCCCACAACTTAAAGATGAGGATGTCGAAATTACAGCTACGAAGGTGAAAGACGTAGGCATACAATGTCTAGAACACTTGAGGTATGTGCGAGAGTCGGACTTGGGGTTTTTAGCCCCTGTCGAAGGAAGAATTCTGCTTGAAAAATTGTCTGAAGTCAGCACTCCAGCTTTCTCCTCTACATTCCAAGTGGCCATTTTGGCGATGGCCTTTTTATGGCACCCAACCGGCCCAGTGAATGGGCTGAGAATTTCAGCATTCCTTGGGAGATGTTTTCACCTAGTTTGCTTCAAGCTTGCAAAGACCAGCAGAAACCCACAAAAGGAGACATGCATCAGGTAGTGAGAACATTGAGTTCTTTGATCATTGAACAACATCCCTCACCTGACCGACACAACTTTAGAATAATCGCAGCAAAGATTGCTGATAAGTTTCCCTCATCATTTCAAGATACATTGCAGGGCACAGTCGTTGGTTCAGGAATAGAAACTTTGATGTGGAAGCTTGAAAACTGTGTGAATAACAAGAAGAGGTCAGCACCACAGCTGCTACCGACTGAAATTGTTGATGACCCAGATTCCTTCCAGCCACAGAAACGGGCTGTCCGCGACTCCTATGGCTGTGTAGCCTGGCAGCCGGAACTTCCGTGTGGGGAGACTGTTCACACACAGGCAGAAAAGAGGAAACGTCTCTTGGTGTAATACACTAAGCTTCAACCAGATGAACGCTTTGTTAATGACCTTATGCTACAAACGTTCCCTTCGCAAAGAAGTAGCATCAACAACTCCAGCTCTGTTGGACATGTGAAGGAAAGTTGGCCTTTCTGGTTCAAGGAAGAATGCCTTGTGCAGCATGCAAAGCAACTTCTTGGCGATGAAGTTGTCAGGGCAATCGAAGTCAACATGGAAAAAGTGGGATTGCGTGTGTACCGTTACGTACACAGCCAGCTCAAATTGCCACGCGTAAAGAAGAGTTTGGAACGGACTGAGGAAGCAAAACGTCGCCTTCAGTGAGTGACACCCGAACATGAAAGTGTACTCCTTCTTCTTCTTGCACTGTTCAGCTAGGACGAGGAAATGGTCTACAAAATCCTGGAGGTAGGTGTGCTTTTTTTCAGCTTAGAACATTCAAGGCTGGAGGCAATGCATTCCTCCTGAAGTAAAACTTTGTCATGAATTTAAACACTTGGAGAGATGCCTCCAAGAAAAAAATTCCCTCAATGCTCACCCGATTGATTTGAAGGGTTGTAAAATTGTTAAAGTGCTGTCATCTCTAACTTGGGCCTGTATACACACAATTCCAGATCAATGTCAGGCTTGTATTTTCTAATGATTCATGAACCATAAAAACTGGATAGAAATACCAGAGAGTGTGCAGAAAAGCTGGTGAACTATAAACTTCTTGAATACCCAATACCGAGGAACATAAGAAGGTAGACGACACGGAGATCTGGGCTCTCGTCTCCTTTCTTGTTCCTTGATCTAAGGTTTTCAAGATGCACAAATGTGTCTATCCTTGCATGTGAAGGGACATTTTATGTAGGCAGTTTACACTATTGCCCAATGGTTATAAAATGTGTAACGGTCATGTAATAAAAGGAAACAAATATGACTCAAACAGCCTCAAGTCGGAGTCTAGAAATGCTCACATACATGTAAACCAATAGTGCTGCATGTTCCTAAGCTAGACGTGCCACACAACCAATACCATTAAATTTTACCGGTAATTTCAAGCAGGGTGAAATAGCTGGGAGCAACCAACTCGTCATGTATATTGTAAATTGTATTTTATTGGGTCCAGATTTTCTTTTCTTAAGAAAGCTGTGAAAGCTTCACATGTGTGGTCTGTGCAGGTCAGTTATACAGCCAGGGGGCCATAGTATATGGTCCTAATATTTACGACAGGACGGATGATTAGCTGAAAGTTGTAAAAATGTTTTAGTTATTGAATAAACATACGGTGTTACTATAAATTTGCTGAGTTTTAAAGAAAACCACTCAATCCGGCAACTTATGAAGTTCAATAAGCCTTGGACTTGGGCTAGTAGGTTTTCCTTTATTTTTGTTCTGCGCTGCTAAGGTCTACAAACTGGGACAATGAATGACGACGCGCACACGTAAACCTGTTGTTAGTTATGCCTTCCGTGTGTGTGCGTCGTCCTTCATCGTCCCAGTTTGTAGACCTGGCGCCGAACAAAAATAAAAAGGAAATAAGACTTATGACCACCTGGAGCGTGTGGGAAGCACTGTGATACTTTAAAGATACCACTTGTGCAACGGGCGCAATGCTAGCGAAGCAAAAACGCAGATCATAATGTCCTCTGTTTGCCTTTCATTAAACGATGGGGATCTTATAATGGTATTGTTTGATATACTTTTAATTAAAATATACGTGGGTCTCTTCTAACAATTCACAGGAAACTGCAGGGGACACCAATCTTGGAGACATGCCTGCCACGCCGAGCATTTGCATAAAAGGTTAGATCAAGATTGGTCTTCGTTGTCGTCATGTGACATTCATTGTGCTGCTTGCTTTTTTTTATGCAGGACGGAGCCTTTATATGTCCGCGGAATTCACCGTATGCATGGATGGAATCGCCGTGATCGCTACGCACAAAAGGAACTGTTGCATCGAAGTTTATGTTCCCGCTGTACTTCGTGCTCAATGGGCAGTATAAGCCTGAAGTAGCCCTGACAATGGAGTTTGTTCAGAGGTGAGAATGCCAGACTACTTTGTCACAAGGCTTGGTTTTCCCAAGGGCTCACAGCGTTACATGCTGCTGCAATTTACTCGAATGTGAAGAATTTGTCCAACTTTGTGTTAAAAGTTTATTTGTTATGCTTTGCTGCTTATAATTATAATTTTACTTCACAAGGCCGTCGCTGGCATCAATCCAGAAAAAAAAGCTCAAAGGCTCGGAAAACATCAAGGAAACAGCACAGTCTCTCACCAAATGTGGCAGCTTTGGGAGATGCCGTAGAGAACTATGCGTTTTAAAGTTTGACACGTTCAGTTCAAACTTTAAGCATTTTAAAAGCTTGTTAACCTTTTCAGTGCGCAAGGTAGCGTTTTGAGTTTTATTACAATAAAAATTACAGTTGACATACCTGCCTCTAGTGTAATTTTTGCTTCACACCCTATTGCCGACCCTACCCATACTCCAGCAGACGTTGTCGGGGTGACGGTACGTTTTACAGTTAAAGCCGTTTTCTTTGTATTCAGTCAAATAGGCCAAACAAAGCTTTACGTGAAAGAAAGCTGAAGGAACCATCGAGGCCTGTTTTTCTAGAGGCTGGCCAGCTACATAACTGGGGCAACAGTATTATCACAGAACCAGTATTTTTACAGGTTTGTGCGGTTAATTTACAGGCAACAGAAATATCACAGAACTTGTATTCTTACAGGTTTGCGTGGTTAATATACAGGCAACAGAAATATCACAGAACCTGTGTTTTTACTGGTTTGGATGGTTAATATACAGGCAACAGAAATATCAAGACCTGTATTTTTACAGGCTCGTGCAGAACAGAAAACGGGGAATATAAAGAGCTATCAGTTTTTTTTCTCACGGAAAAAAAAAATTGTAAAATCACAAAAAAATGTAAATCAAACTTTTTTGTGAAAGTACATTAAAAAAAAAAAAAAAAAAAAAAAAAAACAGCAAAGGTATAGTTGACATGTTTTTTCTGTAGTTTTCAGAAAATATTTTTTTACATTGTACCACTTTTACTTCGCTTATATAGAGCGGCGGTCGTTGCAACCAGTGCTGAAATGTCTCCACGACACGCTTTCCGAAAGTATGCACCAGCATTCTTGTGCGAAAGCGGTCCCTAAAGACTGAACCGCATGTAAGCGATTTAGCGAGCGACGAGACGAGCGACAGTGACGAGAGTCAGCAGGGAGTGACGGAGATTTCTCACTGTCGCTGGTAGCGTCGCTCGGTGTTTGGATTTCTAGAAAACGTCCTCATCGCCCTTGGTCGCTTGCTAACGCCACTTTCATGCGGCTTGCCTCATCGCGCGACTGACCGAGCGACAGCGAAGCGGGTCGACGTCACCTGTCTCGTCTCTTGCCGAATCGCTTTCATGCGGGTTATACTTAACACAGTAGTCCCTAATGGAGGCAACAGCAACGTACGTATAGAGAGAAACTGCTGCTGCCGATGATGATAATCATTGTCTAGGAGAAGAGGGTACGTATTGCCATCTTGCGGGCACGTAAGGCAGGCGTGCCGGAGCGTTGTCAGACGCCTGTGAAGAGAATCTCGTGGCACGACACCGTAACGACTCATAGAGATCATACATAGTAACTCTAGAGGAAAAGGTCCGCCATTTTCCCACGCGTTCTGGCTGCCGCAAGCGGCGGAGCATGCAGGCAGACCTTCGAGGTGCCACACATGGTTACAAACTGCCTTAGATTTCACGAATATAATTATATCATCAGAACAGTTTCATGAACTTCAACAATCCAGGAACTTACCGGTGGAAAGATATTCGCGTTCTTTTCGACGTTTTTTTCCCCCCATAGTGCGCATATGTGCGGCCTCGCGTCAACGCTAAACTAAACCAGGTAACCGGCTTCGCGAGTGGGCGCGCCCCAGGAATACGAAACCGCGCAACCACCAGACTTCCGAGATTTCGACAGAAGGGAAGTGAATGCAGCGTAATGCGTATATTGCTTTTTATAAGCGTTAGAATAGCTCAGAGTATACTTTACAACGTTAAATCACTGTTTATATTGCTGAGAGTTTTCACTCTTCGCGATTACCATTGAGACTGCCGTCCTCCAGCTGGCAACATTGGTTTCTTTCTCTTGTGTTCTGTCGCTCCCTTTCGCAGTCTTTCACTCGGGACCCCGGATGTCGGCGCACGGGATTCGCCACTGCTCCTCACCCACCTTTACCCCCCTGTAATGACTATTCGAAAATTATTCGAAAAATATTCGAACTTTTGAGAATTATTATTCGATTCGACTAATGAATCGAATAGAGTAATATTCGAATCATTATTCGAAAATGGCGAATATTCCCACACTCCTACCGAATTAGATCGCAGCTCGAGGAGGAGGAGGGGAGGGTACGGACAGGAGGGTGTCCTCTCGCCCTCCTCCTCCTCCTCTCTCCTTCTCCCCTCCTCATCTCTTCCTTCTCCTCCTGCTTTCCTCCTCCCCCGCACTCCCTAGTCCCTACACCTCATTCCCTCCTCCCTCGTGACCCTCGTGAAGGTCACTGTGAAGGTTAGGACCTTCACCGTGACCTTCACTCGTGACCTTCGTGACGTCACTCGTGACCTTCGTGACGTCACTCGTGACCTTCGTGACGTCACGCGTGACGTCATTTTGGGAAACGCCCCATAACGCAACGCGCGGTTAAGCCGACGTCAACGGCGACGGCGACGCCGCTCAAGCTGGAAACGGGCGCTTAAGAGCAGCGCTCTAAAATAATAAATAAAGGAAGCCTATGCGGAGTGCACGTTCGTCTGCTTTTTGCGCAGGGGTTGCCCTGACGTCAGAACGCCGAGTTCTGATTGGCTGTGATGGAGAGATAGTGCGTAGACCTCAATGCCAGATGCCTTGCATACCTCGGCAAACCTCACTCATGAGGGCCCTCACTCACCCTCATCTTGACAGGTGAGGTGAGGGTGAGTGAGCTTCTGAACCAGGAAAATTCACGAGTGTGAGGGTGAGTGAGGGCCGTGAAACCCGTGAGGGCTGCGAGGATTGTTAGTGCGTGAGGGCCGTGAGGACGGTGAGTGCGTGAGGGGTGTGAGGGCCATGAGTGCGTGAGGGGTATGAGGGCCGTGAGGGCGGTGATTGACATGAGGGGCGTGAGGGGTGTGAGGGCGGTGAGCTCGTGAGGGGTGTGAGGGCCATGAGTGCGTGAGGGGCGTGAGGGCGGTGAGTGCGTGAGGCCCCCTTCAGACGGAGCTACTTTGTCAGCAATTTTGGAGTTGCTGGCGGGTTGTTCCCTAGCTTTCCCTAGATCGACATGAATTGCTGAGATCGTGTCCGGCTCGAAACAAGTGAGCAACTCGGAGCAATTCGAAGACGTTTGAAGCGGCTGCATCCAATCAGGGACGCGATAGTCTCACGTGATACCTCGTCCCGGTGATGATGACAACAAAGACTTGGTTCTGGTTTGAAATCGATCGTTTTTGGAAATAAACTGTTTCAGAAAGATGAAAGAGTATTCTCAAAGAAATTTAAATGCACAAGAACACGTTTATAGCACGTAATTGTGTGTCTCACTAGAGCAAGAAAAATAATATTTCATGATGATGATGGCAAATTGCAGCAATTGGTTGGTGCGTGTGAACGCGGGCCGCCCGTGTTGCTGGAGTTGCGACGTCTAGTTTTTGGGCGAAATTGTCCCATCTGAAGCGGGTCTGAGTGGCATGAGGACCATGAGTGCGTGAGGGACGTGAGGGGTATGAGTGCGTGAGGGCCGTGAGGGCGGCGAGTCCGTGAGGGTCGTGAGGGCCGTGAGTGCGTGAGGGGCGTGAGGGCCATGAGTGAGTGAGGGGCGTGAGGGCAGTGAGTGGCGTGAGGGCCATGAGTGCGTGAGGGGTATGAGGGCGGTGAGGAGCGTGAGGGCCGTGAGGGCGGCGAGTGCGTGAGGGGCGTGAGGGCCGTGAGGTTCAGTGAGGGTGAGTGAAGGGCCCAAGGTGAGTGAGACTGTGAGGATGAGGGTGAGTGAGGGGCTGAAGGTGAGTGTAGCTGTGAGGGTGAGGATGAGTGAGGGGCTTAGGTGAGTGTGGCTGTGAGGGTGAGGGTGAGTGAGGGTGACTTAAAATGCCGACCTCTGCTGCCTTGTGGTCTACCCACTGTCCTTCCTATCCAAGCCAATCCGAGCTCGGCGTCCTGACATCTCCGCGACCCGTGCTCAAGAAACAGACAAACTTGCGCTGCGCATAGATTTCACACTTACCGGGAGAGAAGTTTGCCAGATAACTTTGTGTTCCTGAAATATTTGCGACGGCAACTTCCGGTCCTTGAGGCGTCTTGAGGTGCCTGTTGGAGACGACGAACGCATGACGAACTCACATGGAATGACTGAAGTATGACGTATGCAATAGTCTGAATAATTTACACAATAATACAATATTGATTTTGTATTTCTTTGGGTCATTGCAGGCCTAAGCAAACTAATTAGGTTTATAAAAAAAAGGCGTTTACAAATTTCTGTAATGCGAAGTTAGAGCACAGCTTTTGAGGAGGAGGAGGAGGGGGTACGCCCCTCTTCCTTCTCATCAACCTCCTTCTCCCCTTAGCTACCCTCCCACTCCTCATCTGTACCCTGCTCTCCTCCTCCTGTGTACCTTCCCATCTACTCCTCCGTACCCTTCCCCTCCCCTCCTCCCACAGTTTCCCCGCTAAGTTTAGCTGGAAAATTGATATCACATGACCTCAACACCAATTCAGTTTCCCCGCTAAATTTAGCGGGGAAAATGACGTCACATGACTTCGTGTCACTTCACCCTTGAACAACTTCAGTTTCTCTGCTAGATTTAGCGGGAAAATTGACGTCACGTGACCTCAACACCAATTCAATTTCCCGCTAAATTTAGCTGGGCGGTTACGCCGACGCCGACGCCACTATACGCGGAGACGGGTGCCTAAAGCAGGGAACACATGAGCGATGGAAACGGGCGCCGAGCGGCAGTAAGCTAGCAACCGGTGCTGGCGTCCCCACGTCACTTCCGCGCTGCGCGGCGTCGCCCAGATCTCGTCAGTACAGATAAAGTGAACTAGAAGAGGGGTAGTGAGGTCAGAGCGCGCTGACGGCGGCCGCAATTCATGTCGACGGCTCGAGAGGGCGCCGCGAATGCATTGGCTGGATGAAGCGAGTGGCCAGGGCGGCTCGCATTGCATTTGCTGCGCGACTAAACACTCTTTGTTGGAGCTTTTCGGCTCCTAATGTTTACCGTTTTAGGTCCGAACCCCATAAAAGAAATACGCGACACAAAATTGACGCAATTCGTCTGGCCGTGTTCGCTTTAATGCGCGGGGTACGAAGCAGAAATGTGCGACGTGGAAGGCGAACACCGCCAATTCAATTTCCTGTGCAGCGTTTCAAAACCAACATGTTCGTGCAATTTTTGTTTATTTATTATTATTTTTTTTATGGCGGGTAGGTTTGTTAGGAGTCTCTCAGTAGAAACAGGGTGAAGCTATTTAATGGTCAAGAAGTCCTTCACTCGCGCGCATAAATGGCTTGTTGTAATTTTGAGACAGGGTCATAGTGATGTTTCCTAGACATTTAAACAATCACGGCTCAAGCCTCAAGAATGCATGAAATCGTTTTAACAGAGCATTCCTTTTATACCTAGTATTGAAACCGTGCATACCTACCCCCAAGGTTTAATCTCCTTTATTGATTCACCATTATGTGTTCAAAGAAACCTGTTGGGTAAATACTGCTGGACAAAAAGAACTCGTGTGACAGCAAACCCTGTTATTTATACATGAATACACTTTTTATTAGTTCACAGCGAAAACACAATACTGTAAACGACGTATTATTCGCAGGCTCAATATTTTGCGATTTAGGTCGAAGCTAAAGTTTCGAAATAATTCGAGGGTTCTAATTTTCGCGACGCGGTGGGATCTCACTGTAGGTTCCAATGTGTTTAATTTTTTACCGGAATTGTTCGCGGGACCCATTTTTCGTCGGCACGGCACCTCCACAGGGACGATAGGAGTCGAACTTCTCGGAGAAGAACCTCCGCTTCCTCGCAGCGGACGACGCGTCCTCCTTCAGCCATGCTGCCACGAAGATGAACAGGGTATACAACACCAGGCATGCTGTATCGTGAAAAAATCACTACTCTCTGGGATAAAACTTCATTGTCACACATTTTAAGTTTACAATAGACGAAACCACTGAGGCTCAGAACTCGGTGACGGCTCCAGTACTCGGAGGGGATGCGCAGCGTGGAGTGTTCTTCGGGCATCCGACATTGGCTGCAGCCGGTGTGGTGCTGCCAGTGCTGCTGCAGGCAGTTGGAGAGGCAGTGTGTGGCCTTTTTTTATTGTCAACTGAGGAAGCATCGGCGTTTTTTCGCTTTCTCGTGGGCCTTGGCTGCGACGCTTTCTTTGATCGGCGCAACGCCCGGCAAGAGCTGCGGCTTTCCACGCGGAATGCGCACCTCTTCATCGCTTATAATGTGAACGAAGTCTCGCGTTATAAACGATGGCTCGAAATGAAGCTCACACACCGAACACGTCTCGTCCAGCAGCTTATCTTGGCGATGCAAGTTCCGTTCCCAAACTTTTCTTTGCTCTTCCTCCTAAGGCACTGAGAACAGCGACGGCTGCTCACCTTTCCGCCACTGATAGCCCCTCTGGCACCCCGGAGCGAAGCAGTGGCGTTGCCGACGTCGATTCGGCATGGCACTTCAGTGACCATAAACGACAGCACACACGGGTTACACGGGGTAAAGAGCGGTTCAGAATGGGGGCCACTTCGAGCTGCAAAAAACGCAAGCCAACTCTCCTCGCCCAGGGCCTTTGCAACGCTCGGAAGCGGTCGGATCCTACAGCCACTACGTTCGTAGCACCACCAGGCGCCACCGCGTACATCCGGGACCTTTTTACACGCGCCGTTTCACAGCAATGCATGGCGCGCCTCGGCGCCTGATCTCACTACCCCTCCTCTAGTTCACTTCAGTACAGATAAAGTCGTGCGGTGCGCTTGTGACGCGCCTAGCGGCGAAGGGCGCGCGGCACCCAGTTTCACCGCTCATGTGTTCCACGCTTAAGAGCTCTGCTCTAAAAAAAATTGTATTTGCGTGCGATAAAATCCCCACACTCATGATCTGGAAAGAATACAGCGAGAAAAGCGTCTTTCTAGAACGTTGTGTCAGAGCAGCATTGGGTACGCTTTCTAATTTTTTAATGGGCGTGCAGTCTAATGAAAAAACAATTATTTTGACTGTAACATGAACGGTTCGAGACCCCAAACTTCATTTTTAATTCTCGCATTATGGGTGTGTTTCGTACCTGCCTTGTAATCATGAAGCTGAGAAAAAAATTCTACTGAATCTTGAGTTTTAAGTAAGACCCCAAGCGTGCATGACTGAGAAGGAACGCGTCTCCGTGCCTCTAGAAGATTCGCGTTTACTCTTACCCTCAGTGTAAACAATAAGGAAACCAGAATGACCTTGCCTGGTCAGTCTCGCCCTAGATAACTAATTAACATTTTAGGTCGAACGCTCGAGATGCCGAGCGTAGTAGATAAGGAGCCGAGTCCGGCTTTGCCTACTCACAGCCAGCTGTCACGCCGATGTATCGTCACTCGCAGCGAGCGACGATACGTAACCGCCGACGCTCATCCTTTTTTTTTTCTAGGCACAAGTTAAACGATTAACTCTTTACTTTCTGTTTTGCGCTTGTCGGTCCGTTTCCATCTGCGATAATATTTGAACAGTTCGTTTGATCACACAAATAAATGCGCACTGAAGTAGCTGGGCTATCAGATATCCTTAATAGGTGTGCTGGGGGGGCTGTGCTGAACAAATGTTTCGTTCCTCCTAAAAAAAAAAAAAAACGTATGTGACGGAACTGACGATATGGCGTCTTATTGGCTAGAGGCTCAAATGACGAAAGAGGGAATTTTCGTCATTTGAACTTCTAACCATTCAGACGCGATATCGTCACTTCCGTCACTTCCGTCACCTCCGTCACTTAATTCCGTCACTTCCGCCTTCTTTTTTTTGGAGAAACAAAACATTTGTCGAACATAGCCCCCCCCTGGACTGAATTTTTACCATGATACACTTGACGTCGTCATCGTACGTGATGCAGCTTCACAGTGTTTTCACCTCGAAATTGCGGAAGGAAGTCTTCCTCGCCAAGGCGTTCGCGCGCTCGTGCACCTCGAGCGTCGATCAAAGCCGTGCACGAAGACTCTTCGCTTCCGAAATCCTCCAGAAAGATGACCCTGGGCATAGCCTCCTCTACACTCACAAAGCCTGGCAGTTCGATGACGGAGCCATAGAGTGCCCGGTCGCAGATTTGGAGAGCGAGGATATGGTAGCACAGAGCATTTCTCGGGAAGTCTGGTATTTAGCGCACAGCTTTTGAGCAGCGAAAACCCGAAACATGGTTTTCAAACCCGACGAGAAAAGAAGCGGTAGGCCGAGGAACGCGAGAAGCACGAGCGGGCATTCCATCGCTCGGGACAAGTGTGTTTCGGCGTCTCCCCGCAGCGGGGCGCCCGTTACATGACTCTTGTCTGCCGCTCTACCTTTTCACTTTCGGCGGCCGCGTCACGTGGCGATCTGCGAGGCTTTGTCAGTATAGAGGAGGCTATGCCCTTAGGATAGCAGCTTCGTCGACTGTCAACAACCTCATTACCCGCGGTTGTGTGGTCCCCAGAAAATAACGCTAAACCCGCAAAGTAATTGTAACGTCTGCGAGCAAGGCAAAACCGATTGTGAAACTTTATTACGGGCTTTTGTCATCGCTTTATGGTACTGAGATGACAAAAAAAGTCTTAATGAGCGGATATTGAAAATACAAAATCCTTAAAAAAATTTTTTTGCTTACTTTTTTATCAGACAATATCTAACCTCAAGTCGAGCCCCTATGCATTTGTCCATAACAACGGCCCTAGCAATGGTTCGTTTGAAGCGGAGCGGCATGTTGTGACGTCATCCCTTATGGGGTCAATAGTAATTGTGACGCCTGAAAACGACTTTTCGGAGATGGTTCTACGCATATCTTATGCTGATGATGTACTCTTAGAAACAAAATATGCGATTTTGACGCGATGCGATGTGATTGGAGGTAGCACCGAACCTACATTGAGATTTTGGAGGAAATCGTTGGGTATTTCTTCATGCAAATAAAATTTCGAGTTGGGCTCGAACTATGTCCAAAACCGTCATCGAGTGGAGTTTGAGTGGGGCTTCGAGTCTTGTAGCGTTTACGAATTCGACCTTTAGCTCGTTTTTGTTCATCCGGACAAAAGCTCAGCCATCAAGATGTTGTAAGGTTTTATGGACAAAGGCTCGAATTTCAGCAGTATATGCAAAGCCCCGCAAGGGTAGTAACAAAACGCAACAGTAGTTAATTTTCCGGTGGCACTTACGGCTTTGCAAGCGGAAGCCTATTTGCGATAATGAGGCTTGGTGAATTCAAAGATCTTACTTATGGTTCCAATCTGGGACGTCACGGCCGGGATTATTAATTGCCAGTGACAATTTTGACGCTTTGTGTAAAAAAAAAAGAAAAAAAAAAGAAGCACAACAGAATATTGGAGTCATCGTATCTTTAAACCAACAACGTCAAAGTTGACAGTCTCACCTTACTCCATTAATCCATTCCATTAAATCTCCATTAATAAACGTATAATACATTGGTCACGCGTTGAGGCGTACCAGCTCCGAGGCTGGCAACACTATTTGTAGAATACACCGTAAGATGCATTCAACGCGATGGTGGGCATTTGGAAAATTGTGGAAGGTCGACCACAGCGACGGTTTCGGTTTCGCACGTCGCCGATAGGCACAAGCGCTTGCACCTAACACAGCCTCACGTAGTATGTGTTCCTTTGTGAGAGAATGCGCATATTGGCTTGACTAGTGAAACATGACCGGGAACGCTCTTTCGTATTGTTTTCACGTCTGTATATTTTTGTTTTTTTCTATCTGCCACCCCCCCCCCCCCGCTCAAAAAAAAAAAAAGAAAAATAGAAGAAACATGAAATTATGAGAACTTTGAAAGTCTGCCTTATCTCAAACGAGTGTCCTTAATGCCCCATCTATCCCACGGCATTGCGATGCTTATGTGTTCCGCCATTAAACAAAAACAAAAAGCCAGCAAATTATAAAAAAAAAATACATAATTTGAGGGTAAAATAAATCAAGAAATCTACACGGCTGTATTTTGATTATAAAGCGAAAGCGCTTCGACGGGTGGAGAGAGGGCGAAATGGAATGAGACGAAATTGCCCCATTTATTTTCTCACCGCTTTTTACTTTTCATTAACGCCGGAAATAGCAGTTTACGTCGAGGATGGTTTGTTACTGCATAACTTAAGAAGAGGAGATCTACATTACCCCACATCTTTGCGTACGCTTTATTTAATTTTTTTCCCCCGGGGTACCGCGTTACACGAGCTTGGCACAATGGGTGACCCATCGTCGCATCTCGAATCGCATCTATCCCGGCGATGGAATTGGCCTAATGGGCGCGTTTCGATACTTCCAAGGCCCTTTCAAAAGTCTATTTCCTGACGATCTGCCTGTAATTGCGGTGCTTGTTGGAAAATTTTACCATAGCCCTCTCCGTCGCTCGGAAGCTTCCCCATTTTTTGCCCGCATCTTGGTTTTCCTTCACCCGCAGAGGCTCTTCTCCTGTGCACGTTAGCGACGAAAACTAATCGATTCCGATTCCAATTAATCCGAGTCAAAATTTATTAAATTAGGTAACTGGATTACTTACCTGCGAGAAAAGTTGTTCATTGTTACGAAGAAACGCTACTTTCGTGATTACTGAAAGAAATCATGTATTATTGCGGTGGTCTTCCTCTTATTTTACCTAATGTTTAATTAACAGTAACACGCGTCGCCTATAACTTTGTTTCTTCAATTTTACAAAGTGAAACAAAAAATGCTCCATTGGCGGATCCTTAGGGAATGCGTTAACATGACCCCTGAGAAACGCCACACTCGCCCTCCTTTGGGAAACACTAACGATGACACCTTCGCTTTTCTGTTTTGACTTTTTCTGGCGGCTTTCTCCTTTGCTTTGCACTGACCGCAAAAGTCGCTGCAAGACAGGCTCTTTCAAGAACTTGCTGCCGAACGTCGCGGCACGGTCGCCTAGAAGCGCCTGCATCTGGGGCAGAAGTTGCATAGGGCGACGGTCGCCCAGTTCTTTGCTGAGACTAACTAGCTGCAGGCACTTCTCGGCGATCGTGCCTCGACGTTCGACAGCCAGTTCTTGGAAGAGCTGTTCTTTCAGCGACTTCCACCGTCGTTGCAAATGATCTGGGCTACTAGAAAGATCCAACGAAACGTCCTTAGCAAGCCTAGGTTGATCAGTTTGGACCACTGGGATGACTCCGTCTCCAAAAGGGTGGGCTATGTGGCGATAGCCACTGTTGGAGGAAGAAGAGGATCGCGTGGGAATAAATAGCCAAATCAGTTCGATCTTCGATTTCATCAGAGGTCAGTGTAAGCGTTTCCCACAGAAGGACGTGTGTGGCGTTTCCCAGGGGTCATGCTAACGCATTCCCTAAAAATCCACTGATGGATCATCCTTTAATTATTGCCGCCTACTTGTACCAGTGCTGGTACTTGGTTCACACTCCATTGTGTAGCACAAACCGAGGCATCCGCGCTCCGCACACCTGCAAGTTCAGACTCGCCCCAGCATCCGCGCGCGCATTGGCTTCCGTCCCGTGACGTCGCCTCCCCCTGGCCTTTGTTCTTTCACTACTCTCTTCCTCTTTACGCGGCGCGCTTCCCTTTCCACTGTTTTTTCCCCAGACGGACGCGGTCACCCTTCCCTGTCATGTGGGTACTAATGCTAACGCATTAAAACACAGAGGCGCTTTAGTTCTAACCGTGGAAGCAAATCGTAACAGACGAGCAAGAAATCCTAAAGTTGAACAGGCGTTTTTGTCCGTTTGTGACAGAATCAGTGGAAAGGGGATCGTTTTGTTGACTTTGTTTTGATGTCTAATTTTGTTCCCCGTACTGCTTCTCACAGGTAATGAGGGTGCAAATGATGTACGCCTCGCCTTCTCTATTCCTGCGAGACCATTGTCAGCCGGCGACGCACGCTTTTCGGGGAAGGGGGGGGGGGGGGGGGGGGGCAAGACGTAAATATCTTAATAATAATAGTAAAAAGAGAAAACGGAGCGGAAAGTGTGTAAAATAATAACAGTTACTAGCAAATGTGTTACTTTCAAAAGCTATCAATATCTTTTATTGCTTTGCAAGGAAGTTCTCAAGCGATTCTAAACAGTTCTTGAAGTAATTGATTACAAGCAACTCACTTACTTGCAGCACGTACCGCACAATTGTGCTCACAACCTTTACCTTGAGGCGGCTCTTTATCATTTTCTTCGACCACTGATTTTAGCCACTCTTCTCCGAGGTATGATAGTGGCTTTCTACGAGTCCCGGGTCGGTACGCCACATAAAATATGAGTAAATAACAAGAAAAAAAAAATCATTATCAAAGTTGCTGGTCACATGGTACCCGCGGTACTCTTTAGTTAATAAAAAAAAAAAGACAATGTCAATGACAGTAGATGCCATTTTTCAGAACTTCGTGAAGTCTGAAAAGTCTAAATCAGTGCGATTTAATGAAATAAATAAGTGTTACAAATATAGCTTCACCACATCTGAGGGATGTACTGAGCAGGTAGTGGCTGTTACGTATTCTAAGAAATGAATCTGGGCTTGTTTCAATTTCGTAAAGCAACATCAACAGCAACGACGACGACGAAACTTTGGTAAGTATTCTAACTGATCAGAGTCTGAAATAGTTGTAAAATCCCGGCAGTTGTATTGCAGCGTACAAGTTCTCTGGCACCAAACTTGAAAGAAGTATTGGACTTAATTGACAACGCTGCTGAGGTGTCACGAAGGCATAACGAAACATAACTGAAGATGAAGTAGGAGTTGCTTATTCAACATTTATAGACGCTTTAAACACGCTCCAATGGAGCCACCATGGCCGACCTTCTCTTGTCTTACCGAGAGCCACTGAGGCGTGCGTTGACGAGCCTCCACAAATCCCTATGCTGGAAAGAAGGGCACAGTAGCACCTGGAAGGGTGCTGACCCGTCCTGCTGTGGCAATGGTGAAGTGAAGCGAACGGAATAAGAGGAAACAAATACTGAAGGTTGGTTATGGCGGCGCCTATCCACAGTTGCCTGAAAGCGTCTGTATGTTACCAAACTCTACAATCACGCCGTCTACAATCATGCCACGAAGGCAGATAAAAATTAAAAAAAATGAAAAAGAAAGAAAGAAAGAAATAACAAACGATGTTTTACAGCGTTTCTTTTGTTTATCAACGAACTACATTTCTTGACCTTTTTTAATCACACATCGCTTGAATAAGCCAGCCTGCAGTTGGGCTTCTTTAATGTAAATGACGACACGCAAAACCTTTGAATCTTTGTTTTGAATTAGTACATTTATTAATTTTTTTAACAAAAGTGTAATAGTTGCCACAAGTTGAGTTCTTTTAAACTTCCGCTTCCCAAAAAACTTGAAATACAAAAAAAAAAAAAAAAAAAAACTGAAGCTAATTGAGTTATACTTCCGGGGGCGACTTGCAAATTTTCCGTAGCGGATGCAATGGATATAATGTGCTTAAACATGTCAGGTTGCTAATTTTGTTTCTTAACTTTGATCAAAAATTGAAGCAAATAGGAACGGAAACATTCCCACACATTTTTCCTTCCTCCTTCGACCACTTTCTACACTCTAAAACTTGCCTGCGCGTCTACTTACCCGCAGAACACTCGAAGAGTCAATCTCTGTGATCTACGAAGTCAGCTCAGCGAATTTTGAGTTGGAACATGAGTTTAAGCCTAAAAATGAAGTCTGCGCTGTGGCATTACGCAATGCAAAGCGTAATGCTTGCATTGCGCACACCACAGCGCAGACTTCATTTTTAGGTCTAAACAGATGTTCCGCCTCAAAATTCGCTGAGCTGATTTCGCAATATCGCAGAGATTGGCTCTTCGGTTGTTTTGCGGGTAAGTTGACGCGCAAAATTTTTTAAGGGAGTAGCGTGTACAAAGATAAGGGTTATTACAAAATGCTACTCTCCGAGCATAGAAAGCGCTAATCCCCTTGTAATATCTGGAAACAAAAGCACTATTTTTGCAATTCAATTAAGCAACTTTAGACATATATCGCAAACAATACATAAATCGAAAAAAAAAAAAATCCTGCTTATTTTTAGAAATAATTATTTGCTGTTTCCTGCCTTGACTCTTCTTTCCACGTACAGGAAATATAAATAAAACTCGGAACGATATGATTGCTCGTTACTAAGAACGTAATTTAAGACCCGAGCCCAACAGCCGCTCCTTGAACGAAATGCTCCAACGTCACGCACTCCAACTCCAATTTGGAAGCCCCTGCTGCTCGCTGACGACAGTGACTTTTCTCCGTACATTTTCAAGCGGGCCTAATGAAGTCGTTTTGCAGAAGATCCAACCCTTCAACAAACTTTTTCTAGAAGCGGCTGGGACTGAATACACAAATCTGTCTTGCGAGCACATACGCAAGTAGCCTCGCACAACTTGGTGCATACGCGCGCAAAAAAGACGCATGGTCCTGACCCAGTAACAAACAGAAACAACGGAAAAGTTTCCGGTCTCTGGCGACACAATGGCGCCTAAACCCATAAAAGTCAAGTCGCGTCACACTGTTCTCGGAACAATGCTTGAATTCGTTCGAGTGCAACAGCGCAGTAGGCAGCACACGACCATCAGGACTTCAAAGGATTGTTTCTTTCGTCAAGACACGTTTTCCCCGCTGAACTCTGGAATCATGCGGGAGAGTGAATACGCTTAAACGGAGGCGGAAAAACGACCGGAGTTTCAAAGTTTCAGACCGAGTGCACGATTTTCTTCAATGTAAAAGAGTGAAACGTAGCATTCAAAACTGAGGAGACATATGACATTGTGGCACATCTTTTTAATATTTGTGCTAGACCGACGATTAGATTTAAGCGAACAATTGCGACGAGAGATTACTCTATGGTTTGACTCCAGTCTTGTGTGTGTGTGTGGTGCCCGTGTTTCGTGCTGTATGCTCGCGTTAGCCGAGTTCTTCGGGTCCGTGGCGCAACTGCCCCATAAACATTAAAGGGTAAACTTTGGTCTTTCAGAAAACAATTAAACTATATTGTAATTTTTTTACGAACATCATCCGAATTTTTAATCCTCCGCCGCACAATTAATTCAATCTTAAAAAGAGCCCACCTGCTCAGATTGCACCCTCAAAGCACACAGCGTTTTCGTTGTAACGGCGGAAGCTCTGATGTAACATCATGCAAGGCGAGCCAGGGCAGCTCTTGACTCCTGTCGCAGTAAGATAACTTTGTTTTAAGACAGACCAGATTTGCGGTATTGATGGAAGCTCAGTTCTTCGACGATAATCTTTTTACGCGCCATTAAAAATGTTGATCAGTACTGGGACTAAGTCAACGTCCGCCACTCTGACGTTGCCATGCCTCATGTGATGTCACCACACGACCAGCCATGCATACTTGCGAAATTTGGCGTGAAGTTTCGTCTTCATGTTAATAATTGACTTACCCAATATGGGGGCGTCTTTTAATGAAATAATGATCGAATCTGACTATATTTAGGCCCACCTTACGTGACCAGCACAAAAACTTAGTAACTTTCGGATATCACCAGACAATCTCTTTAATCCCCTGGTTATCCCATCGATCTCTATTATAGGGGGCTGAATGGCGCGCTTAGCAAGCAGGTATAAAGCCGCCGGAAGTAAGCGGCTTGTCCCGGAAGTGAGCGCTTGGCAGGCTTTGTAACCCTTCTGAGTGCTGGTTCGAACAGCGTCGAGGGCGCTGGATTTGCGCTTGTCACCTCAAGGGAGCCTGCTTGTTGCGCAGTAAGAGCGCATTCTGACCCGAGAAGTATCATGGGAAGCCATTCAGTGTAAACATTTTGGGATTCTAGTTGATCAAGTGTGCATATGTCCCACGTTTAAAAGCCTCATTTTCGGGATTTAATGCGGAGCATGGTTATTAAAGCCCACTCAAAGACATCGGAAAGTACGAACCAAAACATCGACTGAATGGACAAGGAAGCCCAGCAGACGCCGGACTTCCGGGACAAGCATCAAACTTCCGGTGACTTCACTTGCGCCCTGCGCGGAGTGCGGCTATGCGCCATCCAGCCCCCTATAATAGAGATCAGTGGGCTATCATAATATAAAATATATGGTACGCTGCAGCATTGGTGAGTCAAAGTTTTATATTCAGTGTTTCGGAACCGGAAATTTCGGGACGAGGTGGTTGCTTGTACACTACTGTAAAAACGAATTTTCCCACGATATTAGGGAGTTTTCGTAGACCGCGTTTCCCCCTCCGCTAAGCCCTCCGCAACGAAGAAGCCGCTTATTGTGCCTGCGCGCCCATGGCCTCGACTGTAGAGTTACGGGTATCGTAGCGGGTTGCGGAGAGCATTGCGGGACGGCAAAAACGATCTACGAGAACTCCGAATTGTAGAAGCGGCGACCCCTATCGTTTCCGCTTCCGTAAACAAAGGAAGAAATTAAATCTCTGTGTAGATTAGAGAGTAGGCGTCATTTTTATCGTGTCGTTCATAAAATGCATAATTTTATCATTACAATATTGACCGAAAGATTACGAATTATGGGTAAAATGTGGCTCCACCTAAATAAAATTTTATTAATAATATCGAAATAAATAACAACTGCCTTTCTGCGAAAAGACAGTGTTCCAAAAACTGCAAACCGAAAATCGTGTTAATTTATTAAAGCACTGTTTTGTATCGCCTATATAGTTACGCATGGCTCTAGATTTCTAAAACAATTGGACATCTCAATCATTGCCGGAAAGAGTGACGAGGTGTCTCCCAGACTTTAACCTAAAATTGGTAAAAGAAAGTTTTGTTTCCGGCTTTTTTTACAAAATTCCGCCCTCTCAACTATTAATCTTCATTAAGAGCAAGCAAACCTATAAACATATAAGAAATGGCATGGCAACCAGAAAATTAAGCCTCAATTTAAAAGGGCGGTGCAACGATATTCAGTTGTAATGTTCTTCACTTTACACGAGCTTAGTGGCACTAGTGGGACTCAAGGATACTCGCACGCAACGTCACTGGCCAAGAAACTCCTTTGTTGCGGTGTAATTTCAAGGACCAAAGCGATTATTTTCATTCATTCTCTCCTTTGCGAAATTTGACGACGTAACTGGGAGATCGCGGTACACCCCGATGATGATATTTGAATTCAGCTCATAGATTGGACCCGAACATTGCGTGCACACTCGATTTGGGCTCTTGCTAATCGATAGCTCGAGAAGCATTCGGGTAGTGGCCCGTGTACACACGCTGCAACTACGACAGTAGCCGAACCATAACAATGTCAGAAACTCAGCGCGTGTCCTGTGCTTTGCCCACTCCGGCGCGTGGCTATGATCAACATTGGCGGCATATAATCGGCTCCAGATCTCGTGGCCTCTTGTTCTGGCTTCGAGTTGAGGGAGTGAACGCTGCTCGTTTTTCTTTAATTTTTTCCGCGACTTCTATTGCGTGGGGTGAAAAACGAACGCGTGTTTCATAGGTCATTAACTTCAGGGATCCGTTCTAAGCGGTATTTGGTCAATTTACAAATATTGTTGCATTGCTCCTCAAAGGACATGTAGGCCGCATCGAAGTTTGTTAATAAAGTGCGGAAAAAATTCCCCGCTAAATTTAGCGAGGAATTTTTTCCATTAATTGAGCGGCAGGTATAGCGAAAACTTCCCGCTAAATGGGGGGGGGGGGGGGGGGGGGGGGGGCAAGAGGGGAGGAGGGCACACCCTCCTCTCCGTACATTTGGAGCTCTTGAGGAGGAGGGAATTTCTGGGACTTGACGGTATTCCTCTAAGGAACGTCCTTCAGTCCTACAAAACTACAGTAATATACGTACTTCCTTTCCTTTCTCGCCTCTTGATGCTTAGAGCCTTCCCAATATTATATAAGTTATGTCATGACCAATAATCATTCATCTTACGTCAACCTCACTCCTATGGACGCCCCCTATTTATTTGAAACTAGGAGCAGCCGCGAAGATGCCCAGACACTCAACCCCGAGGGGCATATTAAAACCAGAACTGCCCGTAGTGCCGTTTCAATATAGTTTACAGGTTCGCTCGGGACAGACGGGGCCACTCACTCAGAAGGCGTAAGACATAACCGGACCAAATCCCGATTTGTTGCGCAAACCACGGAACACACTGCGAACAGTACAAAAGCCTCAGACTCCGAAGACTCCCTAATATTCGTGGGAAAATAGGAGAAACGGTAGTAGACGGTTCACGTCGGCGGCAAAGGAGACACTGTACGGATCAATAGCGGCCCATAGACAGTACGGGGTTGATGAGAACGACCGGGAAGGGGAAGGAAAGGGGGGGGGGGGGGGAGAGGCTGCGGGTAAAAGAAATTTGGGGGGACGTTTGCGAGACCGACCGGGTCCCCATTCCGCCAGGATATCACAGCCGAACGATGATGGCAAGGCGCCGTCGCTGCCCCCACGTCTGTGGCGGTGATGGCACGGGATATTGGAAATGCCCAGGAGGGCTCTGGCTCCGATCGTGATATGAAGGGGAGGAGCGGGAAGCGAGTCAGAAAGGCCTGAGACAAAGAGGAAGAAAGAAGAATAGAGGGGGAGAGGGGGGGGGGGGTCGCAGGGGAAAGAGGAGTGGTCGACAATCATGTCTAGTTAATACGGACTCCGTTAATATGAATATCCAGCTCTAAAGACAACATTTTCGGGGAGGAAGTATATAGGTTCGTTTCTTGTCTCGTTATTAGCGAGTTTTAGAAGATGGTTCCGATGACTCCGATATCGATACCTGATACTACAGCGCCATCTTTGCGCATGCATCGTATCGTTATCGGGTATCGTTATGGTGGGTATCGAAGGTATCGGAACGATTTACTAAAACTCTTTATTATGGACAACTCACATTATGGTCGTTCTTTTGGGGGACAGAACGGGGGTGTCCGTACTCACGAGACATCACTGTACTCCTCAACTTGCGATGGACCACCGCGGACGCTACGAGTCAGCCACAGCCAGCCCAAACGCCCTGTACGTATCACGTGACTGCACTCCTCGCGCGTCGCCGCGCCTCTCTTCCAAAGGTCACTTGACACTCACAGGGCGTGGGACTGTCTTAGTTGGCTTGTAGCGTCGACCGCGGTCCATCGTAAGAGGAAACGGAGAATAGCTGTGTGATGCAGAGTATCGTAAAACAAAAGGCAGGGTATAAAGAAAGCAGACGGGAATCTAGGGGGGGAAGAGGCACAGAAGGGAAAAGAAAATAGGGATGGATAGAAGAGCGCAGTGTGATATGAGAGTCGAGGAGACAACAAGAAAATTACTAGACAGACTCTTAGGCACAGGGAGGGAAAATGAAAAGAAGACAATCAGTGGGGATAGCGGCGTTTGTTCGGGTTAGTTTTTTTTTTCCAAAAGAGGGCTGCTCTCGTTTGTCAATTGCTTTGACAACACAGCAGTAATGCATTATGTAACCAAAGTAAAAAAAAAATACACACAAAAAACAACAACAACAACAACATTAATTTGACATACTATCAACACGATGATATGTTCAGTATCGTCAGCATTGCAGATTGCGGGAGCGCCATATTGCCAAGGAAATGTGTTAGAAATATAAACATTCGCTGCAGACATTTTACGGTGTTTTATTTCGACTTCATATTCTTGTTTTATTATTTTCTAATGCCTCGTTCAAATACCTTTTTTTCTGGACTCATGAGCCACACGGTTCCTTTGATGCGCTTTCTCTTATTTTAATTTGATGGATTTTTTGGCAGCCCTATGCGGCACGTTTCTAGCCATTGCTGAAGTAGTTTTTTAGGCATCTGTAGCAAGACATAATGTCCAACGAACGGAGTTGTTTAAAATGTGCAATCAGTTGAATATCCAAAATAGAGCTTTCCGGTTTGCTAGCGGTGCTACGTCAATCGACCAATTAGGAGTCGAAGCGACAAAGGCGCGAAGTCATCACGAGCAACACTCCTTGTTGCTCACAGCTTTTATTAAGTTTTCGGATGCGGACGATCCTCACGTTTACAGATACTACTAGCAAAAAGGTGAGTTGGTATCACAGGTTGTATATTTGGCAAAGAAAACGCTTGCCCTTTATAGGTCAGTATTTCTTCTGAATATCAAAGTCATCATTATCCACATCAGTTTTTGAGCAGGCCGGTGCCATAGCGTTGCAAACTGTTCGTGTTTGCTAGCAGGTTCGTTCGATTTGCCTGAACTGTCTGAACCAGCTCCCTCAAGTGGCATATTCAATTCAACCATAGGTTGTCAATAATAACCTAACTTGCTTTGAAATAGTTCGGGACGTTTTGGAAAATTGAATGAACCCGATGATCGGCATATTTTTTAAACTGTTACTATGGTGCTTTGCGCGTTGCAGGAAATCGGGAACAAACTCACGAACACTCATGCGCCAAAAACAGCTTTCAGACTAACACCACGTTGTGGAAACATCTAAAGACAAATTTTGACTTTTTGTTCAATTGAATTTTGAACTAAACTCGACAATTAGCGCTGAAATTATGCGTTGCGTAAAAGACATTAAACGGAACAAGAAAAAATTATCAACATTTCCGTTAAAGGAGTTAGTAGGGCATGTTTTCACAAATGTACTCTGCTTTCTTCGTTTAATAACTGAAAAAAAAAAACGAAAAAAGACACGGATAAAAGGGAGGCAATGGCTGCCGCAAAAGCGGCGCTAGCTACTTCTTTAAACTTAAGAATAATTGATGTTCTTTCACTTCAGAGTTCATAGTTGTTACCTAAAACAAGTACTGTAGAGAATACCTTAAAATACACTTCGAAGTTTAAAAACACACCATTTACATTAGTGTTGCAATGATCTGCAATATTTGATGTTATTTACATACAATAATTCAAACACTCAAGCGCGAATACACTGTACAATATTACAATTACATACAATAATCTTTACACTAAAGGGGTTTTAAATACATCTTAGATTACACAAACATTTTTTTAGACTAAAAGCTAATCTTAGAATGGCTTTTAATGTAAAAGCTAATGTTAGCACGGTATTATACATGAAAAATATGTCAGTATATTATATAGCATTTCACAGTTGAAGAATGTTTACAATATCAATTTATTATAGAAAAATATTTCTACTTTTCTGCCGTGTCAGTGTTGCTCTTTAGGAATTTCAGTTACTCTAAATAACTGTCCGATATTCTATTTTCCAAGTTAAAATTACGTTGGGCAAACAGTGCCCGGTTTTGTGGAACAGAAGTTGGTCAAGGTCCTAGCATCTTTTGTAGCGACAAGGGGCTCTAGTCAATTGCCATGGGCCGTAAATTGAGCCCTTTACTGCACTTTCTTATTTTGCGCATTCCATGCGTGTGATGAAGTTGAAGGTATTACTGGTGCGTACTGTATTTAAAGGCGTGTATGAAGGATGCGCGCTTTGACGCGTTTTCATTACCCGAGAAAAGTTATTGTGTCAGCATTCCTGAACGATTGCAACGTCTATGGGATCACGAAATCATATTTCTACGTTGCCATATCTCTGCTAAGATTAGATCGTCTTTTGCAATCGTAGAAAAGGCGTGTAGCGAGATTTGCACTATCAGTAATGTCGCGATCGTCCAGGGCGGCGTACTGCACTTTTTCCGTTCTTTTTTCATCCACTCTGCCCTGCGAGCCTATCCTGACAAAATAAAGGCTAATAAAGCTTGAGCCTATAGAAAACTCGGTGCATTTTCTGCTACGCCAGTGAGTGACAGCGCGTTCTTTTTTTTTAACGATACCGCAGAACCAGCATACGGCTACAGTTTTACCGCTTGTTACACGAGCAACCACGCCGAAGGGCATGGCGCAGGCATCGGTTTGAGAAACCCCAGGTCTAAGGTCGTCCGTGCATACTGGGAACATTCCGTACATTGGAGTCGCCACTCCTTGTCGTCCGATTCCGACGAGGAACTGGAGTCTTCGTCGAAAGAGTTGCTGCACTTTCCAACAGGCGTACCGGCATATGAGACCAGTCCCATGCTGTCGCTGTAGCGCAACATATCTAATTGAATTTCGCTCAGCTGCGATGTGTCCATGCTATCGCGGTGATGAGAGGCGCCGATTCAGAATATATGCCGGTGGCGTTGGCGTCATCAGCGCAGTAAAACCCTGTGGTAAAACCTACCGGCACACCGCCAGCTCGTCGCTAACGCTCCCATTCTTCTGCTGCCGAGAGAACTTCCAGGTCCGGTGACATGTTTTTCGGCGAGTTGGAGAGGAAGAAAAACTCGATATTTCAATAATTTTTTGTGTACAAGTTAATAAATCGAAACGAAAACGGATGCCTGTTCGGCGTTCAGTGAACACTGAGGGATTAATGTAAAAGGTATCTGGCAAAAGTAAAAAGGTCATTTTATGGTCCCCTAAGCGCGCGCCCGTGTGATACCGTGACCGGAAGGCGTGCGCTTAAAAGCATGGTTTAAAGGTTCCTGCGGGGCGGTACGCTGAACACAGTAACGTTTTGCTAAAAGTTCCATGTGTTTCTATGCTGCGTGTGAGAGAAATTCATATGCGGAACTTTATATGAGGGTCGAGGTAATAGACCGTTCAGAGTGAAGTAAAAAAAAAAAAAAATTGGGAAGAAGTTAGTATTGCAGGGGATCAGCTAAAGGCTTTAACCATCGAAATAAGATAAGTACTCGGGAAACCCGAGTTTCTGTGCTCATCTTTCGAATCGCCGCACATTTTCGCCTGTTTTGATGACTATGTGTGTTGTAGAAAGCAGGTTCATTTTCTTTTTATTTCATGTTGCTCGCATCTTCAGCACGCAGGAAACCTACACCCGACTCCCTGTAATCCAAAAATGAAAACAAATGATAGGAGTTTGTATGGGGCACGTCAGCCCTAAATCGACTTCGCTTTGCTTTACGGAATTTTATTCGAATAATGCGTGCTCGTCCACAAGTTCCCTGGTGAGGCCTAGTTATGGCTTCCTTTTATAAGCGTGGCAAACAAAACTTTACACGTTATAAAAAAAATCACTAAACAAAACGTTTTTTGATGATCTGGGCAATCTTCCTGTTCAGAGGCTTTTTTTTTTCCGGGTTGGGGATGTTAAAAGATTAAACCATGTTTGGGAGGACTTCCGTAGCACATATCGTAACTTTCAGTACACACACATGTAATGAATAACTCTGGAAAAGCGGCGCAAGCCCTGCCCGATTGAAACCGCTCAGCCGCGTATATTTTTTCACTCAGCCAGCCAAAGGTGTCAAGCACGATTACTTTCAGATATCAGCTCGCAGAGTTTTTTTTGCGTGTTCCTCAGGTGGGACGAGGTAAAATACCTCCCCCCCCCCTTTCCCCAAAGAAAGCAACAACTGCAATTCAGAATTTATTATTTCATAACCAGTCGGGAAACATTTTCACTTTCATTTTCAACGCTTCGGTGTGTTGTAAGCGTTGAGCTTGCACGCGCAGCCAAAGCACGGTGGAGGGCAGCGAGCGCGTGCTGGAAGCCGGACGTTCGATAGAGACGCCCTACCGTTCTCATTTTGTCAGCAAGCAGCTTTAGCACAGTGTCACCGCAGGATGTTCGCGCTGTGACTCCGACAAACACGCTCCTCAGCGCGCGCCAGGAGCCGTATACTGCGCCCAAAGGTATCCAGCCGTAATGTTACGTCAAACCCGCTTATTGACTATACGGGCAGAAACTGAAGGAGAGGAGGCGATTGGACGACGCGGGGACGCCCGAGAGCCGAGCTCTGACTGGAACGATCAGTGGGAAGACTCAAAGCTAACTGCCTTTGTCTCCACTCACTGTTCGGACGCTTCCGAACGCGAACGCTGGCATCTGGCTTTCGGCGTTCACGGTCGAACGCGTTTCAACAGTGAGTGGAGAGAAAGGGCTTTGCGTCTATCCACGAATCATTGCAACCAGAAGTGGGCGCACTGGCGTCCCTGTGCGCTTTCATCTCCTACGCTCCATCAATAGAGACTTTTCGAAATTCTGTGTCATCCGGAGGCTCATGTAGCAGTTTAATTTGCGCCGTACCAATGGCGGAAATGAACTTGTATTTTATCGGGTACCGTCACTTTCTTGAGTCAACGCCAGACGAGAAAGGGTTCACTCTGTGGTTGTTTCTCGATCGATCTCAGTTTTTATGGTGACAAATGTACCACCGGTCAAAACTAGTCAAAACGAAGCTCGATAAAATTCTGTGTATACCAAAGGGCTTATCATTCGCTTAGGAGCATCTTCAACGTCTTTGTTTCATCAGTCACTAGAAGGCCGCCATTAGTACGGCACAGATGCCATTCCTCAGATGTTGATAGTGATCAAAGTGTGTTCTACCCGCCGAAGAGTTCCTGGTATGCAATGAGCTCAATAAGGTAAGAATGAACCAGGTGGACCACCATATTCACAACACAAACAATTTTCGTAACTGACAGCCGTAGTTAGGGACACGAGTGTCCCTCCTCGCAAACTCATTTTCTCACTTCGACATTGACGAACACAAGTAGAAAAGCTGGACATTCCCCTTTCTTAAGTCGTTTTTCGCGGTACGCGCGGAAGGGACAACGAGAAAAAAGGGTGCGGGCGAGCCGTTTCAGGTGGTGCCCAAATGAAGACGAATTACCGGGGAGCTGTTCCGGAAGCAAGCCGCTCCTAACCCCGGACTCGTTTCGCGGTCTGGGGAGATTTTCTTTGCGCCTCCGGTCCCCGAGATTGATTGCGGTCAGTGTCACACTGCGCTCTCTTCCCGACAGTTCGTGGTCTTTGTATTTCTCATTTGATCGCACTACTTATTTCAAAAACAATGATTCGGTTAAGCAAGTCTGTTTTTTTTTTTTTTTTCATTCCGAAACAGGATTATGATGATGAATGAAGAGGATATCATTACTTTTTTTTTTATGCCTACCGTTGTTTATATTACATCCTCGCAATACTTCTTTTATTTTCGTTGCGCTGTTTTCTTAAATATTTTTATTGGTTTATTGGCGCAAATAAGGTGAACGATAATACTGTTTTAAGACTTAGCAGTTAAAAGAGGCTTTGAGAGGAAGGCTTCCAAATGAGCAGTTTCTTACCATGGAAACGCGATTGTGGGCCCGCAGCTTTAAAGTATCAGGATAAAGGTTGCGCCACGTAGAAACATGTTAACAATCACCCCAAGTGCGCAAGAAAGTGACGGGAAATGGTGCTGGCACGCGAAAAACGGCGGTGTTATCTAGTTAATTCACGATGCCCAGATGACGTCGCCAGCCGAAATTGCTAAAGTGATCCCGATGCACGCTTAAGTATTGACGCTTTGCACCAGCTGTGCATGGACGCCGCCATAACTGACCTTCAGTTTTTGTTTCCTCTTATTCCGTTTATTTCACTTCATCATTACCATAGCAGGCCAGGTTATTGCCACATTAGATTCAACTGTGTCCTTTTCTAAAGCATCGGCCTTTGTAGAGGATCGTCAACTACCGTTTCAGTTGCTCGGCATCTCGGTAAGACAAGAGAAGGTCGGCTATGGCGGCTGTAATTTGGCGCGTGTGTAAAGCGTCTATATTCCGAAGAATCCGTATAGAGCGGTCACTATATTTGTAGAGACCGGCGACCGTCGAGGCCAGAGAGGAACGAACACACCCACGCGCCTGGTCCGGGTGGAACGAAACAAGTAACTTCGTCTGCCTCTTTACTCTCTCATGTATATACAACCTAATTGTAGCGACCCCTACCACAACATCCCCCTTTCTCAGAAACATCACTCGTGGATGAACACATCAGGACATACTACCTCACTACAAGTTCAGTCTCTTTGGAGCTACTACTCGACGGCCAGATCTCGTGCGTCGAGGAGTGTGGATCCACACATTCGCTGGTGCCTGACTTGCATCAGCTCTCGGACTTGCCCTTGGCTCTGCGGTAGCTTCCTCGGCAGAAGGCTGCGGAGAGGGAGTTGTAACCAGGCTTCGTTGTTCAGAACCTTGGGGTTGGAGGCCATTGGCTCCATCGGCCGCAGGAACCGGCAGAACCGGAGCTGGCAGGCCGGGAACAGGCTCCGTAGGTTGGCTCCCGAAAGGAACCAGGTGTCGCCGATTTCTCTGCAATACACCCCGCGGAGTTTCGACGACATAAGAGCGTGGGCGTTGCGCTCGGCTAAGCACTTGAGCAGGGCACTGTGCGTCGGTCACCCACACATCTTCGCCAGGTGAAAGTTCCCTGAGCTCGCGCACTCCATGACGACGGTCGAAGTCGGAAGCTTGGCGTCGCTTCGCCGCGCTGTCCCGCTCCAGAAAGACCTGTGACTTCGGCCATGCCGGCTGGAGTTTCTCGGCAGCCTTGGGTACTTGAGTCCGGAGCTGTCGACCCATCAGCAGCTGAGCAGGGCTAAAACCCAAGACACAAGGAGTATCTCTATAGACGAGAAGTGACAAGAACGGATCGTCGCCTTTAACCAAAAGGTCCTTCACTGTCCGGACTGTACGCTCCACTTCTCCGTTTGACTGCGGAAATCCAGGACTGCTAGTGACGTGCTTAAATCCGTAGTCTTCCGCGAATCTGGCGAAGTCGTGGGAGGCAAACTGTGGTCCGTTGTCACTTAGAAGTACCTCAGGGATCCCGAAACGCGCCATGACACTTTTTACTGCAGAAATCACCGCTTGACTTGACGTGGTTCGCAGTGTCATCACTTCAGGATATCGTGAGTGATAGTCCACCATCAGTAGAAAATCTTGGCCGTTTAAGTGGAATAAATCGACTCCCACCTGTTGCCAAGGTAGCTCTGTTGGAGGCGACGTCATGAGAGGTTCAGCCCGCTGTACCCTCGTCGATGCGCAGCGCTCGCACTTCTCGACCATGGTTTTGATTTGATCGCCGATACTAGGCCACCACACCGAGTCTCGAGCCCGTGCCTTGCATCGGTTGACTCCTTGGTGTCCCTCGTGAATGGCCTGCAGGACCTCAGGTCGCAGCAATGCAGGAATAACGAGGCGTCCTCCTTTGAGAAGCACACCGTCACAAACGGTTAGTTCCCCGCGGTAGTTCCAGTACTTCATTAGGTGACACGGAACCTTGGTCTTCTGAGGCCAACCTTGGTCACAGAACTTTGCCAGTGCTGTGCACTCGCCATCTGTTGACTGTTGTCGACGGACCACCTCGAGGCTGACGGGCGCACCTTCTTGGATTGCGTGAACCACGCTCTGGACGTACAGCTCTAGGCTGTCGCAGGTTGATGGAGTTGTTCGGCTCAACGGCGCTCGGGAGAGGGTGTCGGCCGTTGCCAGGAGCTTCCCAGAAACGTATAAAATCTGGTACTGATACCGCATCAACTTTATCCTCAGTCGCTGAACTCGTGGAAGAAGAAGGTCTACGTCCATGTCGCCAAGCAACGCAGTCAAGGGCTGGTGATCGGTTTCCACTGTAAACCGCAGTCCCCGGACGTACTCATCGAAGCGACACACGGCCCATGTGACTGCCAAAGTCTCCTTTTCGGTCTGGCTGTACCTCTGCTCGGTCGCACTAAGTGACCGTGAAGCAAAAGCCACCGCCCGACGCTCGCCAGACGGTTGATCCTGGAGCAGGACTGCACCAAGACCGAAAGAGCTGGAGTCAGCAGACACTATGGTCGGGTGCTCCGGATTGTAACAAGCCATACAAATGTCTGAAGAGAGCATAGTCTTCAACTTGAGGAAGGCAGCCTGCTGGTTTGGTCCCCAGACCCACGCACTCTTCTTGCTCAGCAATTCTCGAATAGGTGCCGTGACGGCAGACAGATGTGGCAAAAACCTACCTACGTGGTTGACCATGCCTAACAGTCTACGGACACCTCCGACGTCGACCGGTGGCTCCATGTGCTGTACAGCCTCCACCTTCTCAGGGTCTGGCATAATGCCATTCTGGCTGACGACCACGCCAAGGAACTTTACACTGGTGACGCCAAACTTGCACTTGGACCTGTTCAGAGTCAGACCTGCTTTCTTTAAGCGGTCGAGAACCTCTGTGAGACGCTTGTCGTGTTCCACAACATCTCGGCCAAAAACGAGAATATCATCAATCATATTGACAACTCCATCTTGGCCCTCCAGAATGTACGACATCTGGCGTTGAAAATATTCCGGCGCAGAGGTAATCCCGAAAGGCAACCGACAAAAGCAGAACCGTCCGAACGGGGTAATGAACGTTGTAAGTTCCTGGGACTCACTTGACAGCTTCACTTGGTGAAAACTTGACGTGGCGTCGAGCTTGGAGAAGACTCGCGCCTCGCCCAGAAGTCCAAGCACTTGATCCACTGTCGGCAGGATGTGACGTTCACGAAGCACTGCCCGGTTCAGTCGAGTCAGGTCCACGCATATGCGGTAGCTTCCCGAAGCTTTCGGCACCACTACCATGCCTGCGCACCACGGTGTCGGTTTGGTTACTCTTCGGATTACCCCTTGGGCCTCCATCTCGTCTAGTTCAGACTTTACGACATCGCGTAGTGGGATGGGGACCCTTCGCGGAACGTGCAGCGAGTACGGTACCGCGTTCTGCTGAAGACGAATCGTGTACTGCTCCCGAAGTTCTCCGAGTCCCTGAAAGAGCTGTGTTGACAAAGTCCCGTCGAGCTCAGTAGGACTGTTTTCGGCAGAAGACTCCGGAAGGTGATCCACAAACTTGACCACGCCCAACGCCTGAATTTCCGGAAATCCCAACAAGGGAACAACTTGCGAACGCACAACGTAGAGCTTCTGCTTGACGCGCTTCGTTTTCCATTCCAAGGCCGCGACGAACGTTCCTAGCACGTCCAACGGTTGACCGGCGGGTCCTGTCAACTCCCCTTCTGGGGGCTCCAGGCGAGCTGGTATCCCCGAAAACGTACTGGGGACGACGGTGACCTCCGCTCCGCTGTCAACCTTGAAGCTCAGCAGTACGTCGTTGACCTTCACGTCTACAAACTTCGCTCTAGCCTTGGACGGACAACGGACGGCACCAAGCTCCAGCGAAGCCAACTTATTCTTGGCGCGGCAGACAGCTGCGAAGTGGCCCTTCTTGTGGCACTTGTTGCATTGCGCACGGTTAGCAGGGCACTCTGAGCGCGGATGCGGAGAACGTCCGCAAAAGCCGCATGAAGATGCTCTCGCTGCGTCACCGCTTGCTTGCTTCGGCCTTGGCAGGCGGTTCTTCGCAACTTTTGCTGCGTCAATGTTTAACGCTTTCGCTTCTGCTGAAGCTGCCATGGCTGTAGATGCCAACGAGTCCCGCAGCTTCCGTTCCCACTTCTGACACCATGTAGAGACCGGCGACCGTCGAGGTCAGAGAGGAACGAACACACCCACGCGCCTGGTCCGGGTGGAACGAAACAAGTAACTTCGTCTGCCTCTTTACTCTCTCATATATATACAACCTAATAGTAGCGACCCCTACCACAACAATATTAACCTAACAAAGCTCAGAAACACTTTTCATAGAAATAAACATAAAAGAAACCTTTATGTGAAAAACGAACCAAAACGTCATGGCAGTTTACTGCGGCTTAACGAATAAAAAATCAATTATGTGTCCTTCGTCATTTTTGGGGTGTATTGATAGTGTGTAGAAAAGAAATGTTAGAAAACATAAAGCGGACATGTTGACGTTATCTAGCGCTAAGCATTTGTGATCACGTTTGTTAGCCAAGTGAATTTACTCGATTGAATTTCGGTGAATGTAACGGCTTTACTACGTACTATGGCAGGGAACAACTTTCTGTGGCATTTTTGAAGGGAGGAGGAGCGCGCATAGCCAGCTCTATTTGGCGCTCGAGCACTCGCTCCCGTAATTTTGACCGCATAACCACATAAAGTTGTCCCCGAGTATAAACGCTTTTAGCCAGCTGTGCATGCATGGACGCCGCCATAACCAACCTTCAGTTTTTGTTTCCTCTAATTCCGTTCGCTTCACTTCATCATTGCCACAGCTGGACAGGTTACTGCCACTTTAGCTGCTACTCTCTCCTTCTCCTCAGCATAGGCCTTCGTGGAGGCTCGTCGACGCCGGCTTAAGTGGCTCGATATCTCGGTAAGTCAAGAGGAGGTCGGCAATGCCGGCTCAATCCGGCGCGTGTTTAAAGCGTCTATACAGATACACGATTCAAATATTTACAAGTCCCCTCAGCTCAGCGTGCGGTCTACTTAGTCAGACACGCACATGTTCGTCAATACGGAAAACAAGCAAATCACGCGCCATACGCACGTACACTGAAAATGGAACCAGCCAGGAGGCCTTCTTTCGAAAGTTCGAAGGGCTTGTAAATATTGGAATGGTGTATAGGGAGTATCTAGACGCGGTCATTTGCGCAAGCTGTGGGTAAATAAACTTAACTTCTGTCATGAACAATATAGTTTGGGTGGTGTGGAATGGTCGTTGTGATCTGTCAGCACGCGAAATGCAGCCGTGCACACAGCTATGGCCGCCAGTGAATACCTTGCTATAGACCTTTCCAGAAAAGGGCTGCAAGCCAGTACCATTTTCAGCGTTCGTGCTATGACGCGTGCTTTTGCTCGATTTCCGATGCCACGAACGCGCACGCACTGGGCTGTGGAGCTCGCACGCTGGGCTGTGGATCTGTAAACATTCGAGATCTTTAATATTTACAAGGTATATGCAGCAGAGATGGTAGACTTTGCAATGCAAGATGTTACCTGCCTTGTCTCGCTTTTTTTGGGGGGTGAAGGAGAGCGCTTGGCGAAAGAGAATGCCAGGATAGGAACACTGTTCGGTGACGCCGTGATCATGGCTAGCGAGGCAAGTGTTGACGGGTACTCAAACAAGCAAGCCCACCCAAGCTTGGAGAAACATTAAATATATAGAGAAAAAAGAATAAAACTCCCCGAGGGTAAGGGACGAAAGATACGATTACAAATAATTCTTTTTCCCTTACTGACGCGAGCGATCGATGTCTTGCGAGGGATAATAGTGTAAGCGAAATTAAGGGGACCGCATAGGTAGAAAAGAAAGAAAGAAATAGGGATTCCGTGGAGAAGTTCATTGTCGTTATTGCGCAAACACACGTACACTAGCAAAAAAGCGTCAAGAAAAGGAGCAGTCTTGTCTGAATCTAATGTTCAGTCACAGCGATACCTGCGTCCTTTTATCGGACCCTTCTGTATCCTTCTGTATCTTCCACCTTCCGTGGAGGAACCATCGCCAGTGTCTACTCATTGAGTGACACACTCCTCTATGACTATACAATTATCTAGATTGATGTTGCCACGTGACTACCAGCGCAGTCATGTGACACCATTACGGCACGTGACAGCCTGACGGTGCACGGTATCGCGTTACGATATCAAGGAAGGGCACCTTCCATAATTCTGAGGGGGGAAGAGCTGTAAAAAGGAAATATCCCCTTGGAGTGTAGCTTTTTTCTGATAGAAAGAAGTCTACTTCATGTAACAACAGTGAAAAAAGAGGGCAAACAGCTATAAGGACAATCAATTGTTGGACGTGAAACTTTCCTAGAGCAGAGAGTCATTTTTACCCGGCTTAAAAGGTCGACAGATTCCCTCGTACTCGAGGTCACTTGTGAGCGTTTACGGTTATAGAGGAAAACACACAAATAAACAAACAAACAAAAACGCCTAAGCGCATCCCATACCCCACATATATCGCAGAGGTCGTCCATCACTGCCGCGTCAACGGAAGCTGTTCGGTTCGGCGAACGAGGGGCTCCGTTGCGTTCCCTCAAGCGAGGCGCAACAACGCCGGCCAGAGCCAGTCCGAGTGAAAGCAACGAACCAACCCAGAAGCAAGGAAATACTAAACCAGCGACAACAACAAACGAGCGCAGAATTTCGAGAGGCACAAAAGCAGAGCCGAGAGGGATCTCCGTGGGCGCATCTTGAGAGCCCGAAAGAGAGCCGGTAAAGCGAGTGAGGCTACACGGGGAGCACACCATCGAATTTACGCTTGTCCTCACCGCCGTCGTCTGAGATGGCACGAATTTGTCGCCGCGGTGGGCCCCCGAGGGCCCAGCTGCGTTTCCCAAGACAGATAGGCAGGCACTCGTTCCGACGTCTTTCCAAAATCGCTGTTCGGGCGTGACTGGGTCGCCCCGCCCCCACTTTCCCCCTTTTATGCCTCAGTTTTCCTACGAATTCCCACTTCCATGATGCTTTGTGGCTTCGTTCAAGCGACGGCTTGGTTTGCGTTAGTGCCACTAAATAAGCTACGCTTCAGAGTAACGACACTTGGCCATATTGTGGCTTAAAATCATGGTTGCCAGTTATCTGAAGCTTTATCTGAAATCACAGGAAATGCTTTTCCACCCTCCACAAATGTTTAAACTGTTCGCGACAGAGCAAAGCAATATTACATTACCTTCCTAACACCGAATATAATGCTGAGGAAGTCGCACTTTTGAATCATGACGATCGGCTGTTGCGTCTGTTCTGCATACGAGCCAAAATGGCGGCGCCCACAACAATGTCGGGGAACGGAGTGCCGATACTCTAAGCGCTGCTTATTTAGTGGCTCTAGTTTGCGTAAAGCGGACATTCCGAGTCGTCGCGAGCGCGTGCGCGTTTGTTGCCTGACGAACACGCGCACAGAGCGCATGGAAGTGCGCGCTGAGAATGCCACCGTTCCCCAATTTTTTCCAAATCTCTTATCTGGTATTTCATGCCCACTTGTATACAGTGTACGATGTAATAATCCCCTCCCCCCCCCCCCCCCCCCCCCAAAAAAAAAAAAAGACAAAGAAAACTTACTGATAACGAAAATGGGAAGGTCTGAGAAAGCGTGCCATTTTCGTCGTATAAATATCCATGTTTGCTTCCACGCCACGCCAATGTAAACAAGGCGACGAAGCATTCGAACACAAGGGGAATCCGGAAACCGAGTTGCCCGGGTCAATCTTGTTGCGAGGACCCTTTCAGCGCAATCCTCTCGTCTATTTGTTTTTTTCTCTTCTATTTCGTCCTCCCCTTTAGTTTGGTCACACACGTCACGTTTCCTTCCCATATCTTGTTCTTTCCTTCGCGCTACCGCTCAAAATCCCAGATGATATAAATGCGCTATTTCTTTTATATATATATATATATATATATGTATATATATATATATTTGTATGGTAGGGATAGGATGTCCCATCGGCGGCTTCTTGTTGCGCGTTGTTGTTCTGACACGTCCCAAAAAAGAAGCGTGAACGTGCGGTTCTCGCCCGAATATAAAATTGCGAATGGAAACGCAACAACGCACTTTATATTGGATTTCGTTTCAGCTATAAAAGCTTACGAGATACAAGGGAAAACGGGAGGTGCTTTAAAATAGGAAAAATGTCTGTTCAATTTACTTGCTTAGCAAATATATAACAAATTAATAGGAATGAAAAATTGGATCCAGCATGGCTTCTGTGTTTCCCCATGCTCCTATTTCATGGCGGTGGAAAGGTCCCTCAGAAATCTACGGAACAGCGTGAAAACCTTTTTCCACGCTCGTCCGCGATAGACGCTCGCGCACAGGGTTTGACCTTGACGTCCTATACCTATACACACCCTTTGACCCTTTGTTGACGAGTGTTGCCTACAGGCACCAAACCACAGAACATTTATTTTAATAGTTTTGGTTTATCACGTTTTTTTTAAATACGATAGTCTGGCAACAGTTTTGAAGATCGAAACTATAGCGCAATTTAGTGAAAAGATACTCAAATAGTTGACGAGAAAAAAGTAGTTTGGCGCGCAAATACGCAGTGACCAAAAAGACGTTTACACCACCCTGTAACGCCGAATTAGAGCACAGCTCTTGAGGAGGAGGAGGGAAGGGTACTGAAGGGAGGGTATACCCCTCCTCTCTCCTCCTCACCTCCTTATCCTCTCTGCTACTCCTCCCTCCTTTTCCTCCTCCTCGTCCTTCTCCTCCACTTTTCTTTCTCCGCTCCTCCTCCTCCCTCACCCCCCCTCCTCCTCTTATCTTTCAAGCTCCTCCCCCGCTCTCTTTTTCCTCCCTCCTCCACCTTCCTCCTCTCTTCCTTTCTCCTCTTCATGCTCCTACTCCCTCCTCGCCCTCCTCCCTCCTTCCGCCGTCCCTCCCTCCTCCTTCCCCCTCCCCTTCCCCGTTCTCCCGCCCCTTCCTCCTCCTCCTCCCTCCTCCTCCTCGCGCGTTGCATCATGGGAAACGTCCCATAATTCACAGCAGACGACCCTCGTGACGTCACACATGACGTCACACACGCGCAAAGTAGGCAGCGCGGCCGTAGCCTAACGGTTATCGCTCGCCTCCCACGCGAAGGGCCAGGGTTCGATTCCTGGCCGCGGCTACGCATTTTAGAGCGCAGCTCTTAGGGGCCCGTTACCGGCTTGAGCGGCGTCGGCGTCGCCGTCGGCGTAACCGCGAGGTCACGTGACCCCCCGAGGTCACGTGACACCCCGAGGTCACGTGACCCTCTGAGGTCATGTGACACCCTGAAGTCACGTGACCCCCTTGAGGTCACGTGACACCCCTAAGGTCACGTGACCCCCTTGAGGTCACGTGACACCCCTAAGGTCACGTGACCCCCTGAGGTCACGTGACCCCCTTAAGGTCACTGACCCCCTGAGGTCACGTGACCCCCTAAGGTCATGTGACCCCTTGAGGTCACGTGACCCCCTGAGGTCACGTGACACCCCTAGGTCATGTGACACCCTGAAGTCACATGACCCCCTTGAGGTCACGTGACCCCCGAGGTCACGTGACCCCCTGAGGTCACGTGACCTCAAGGAGTCACCTATCCCTCAGTACGCTTCCATCTTCCTCCTCAAGAGCTGCGCTCTAACCGGCGTTACAGGGAATTGTAAACGGCTTTCATTTTTTTGTTGACACTGTCACGGCCACTCGATTAGTGGCCGTGACACTGTAATGTGATGTTCTGGTGAATTCGAGAACCGTCTAGCTGATTCGAGGTTAGAATGTTCTACGCGTCGAACCTTCTACGCCGAATGCTCCAGAAGCCAACGCGTGTACAAAAGCGGCTCCGCGTGGCAAGCAGGAGTCAGTCTTGCTTGCCTCAGCGTTTGATCGTGCTGCTTCGCCGCCTTCGACGCCCGCGTCGCTCTGTTATTATCTTTCTTTCTCCTTTTATTTTTTGGGCACAAGTTCGCCCCATTAAACGTTCAGTTTACTCAGTCCTTCACCGCCTCGTCACTTGTCATCCGTGACATTTTGGTGGAGGTGCGGGGTACCGCATGCCCGTGCAGCGTTCCCCTCTAAGGGCCCGCAGTGCAAGTCCGATTAACGGCTCGGTGAGAAGATCACTCATCGCGGAACCTGAAACTCGGACCAGCCGCCGCACCAAGGGAGAGGATCCTGAATACGGTCTGCTGCCGGACAAGCCGAGGCCCAAGAAGACGGCGATGGCCAACCAGTCGGAGATTCCGGCCGCTTCTGCCGTCGTATACTTGCCCGTCGCACCCCGGACTCCGACGCCTTTCACCGGAGAGATCCACGAGGACGTTGAAGATTGGCTACAACGTTACGAACGAGTGGCCCGCCATAACCGATAAACACCGGAGCAGTGCCTTCAGAACGTCTACTTTGCTCTGGAAGGCACGGCACGCACCTGGTTCGAGAACCACGAAGCGTTCATTGCGTCGTGGGAAGAATTCCAGGCCCAGCTGCGACGGACCTCTGCCAACCAGCACCGACGGCAGCGTGCCGAAGAACTCCTGCGAGCGAGAACCCAAGGGCCGACCGAGAGCGTCACAAGCTTCGTCGAAGACGTTCTCCACCTCATGAATCGCGCCGACTCAACCGCTCCCGAAGAGAAAAAGCTGCGGGTCTTGATGCGCGGTGTGAAGGAAAACATCTTCGGTTGCCTTGTGCGGAGCCCCCCTACCACCGTCGAAGCTTTTATCGCCGAAGCAACCAACATCGATCGCGCGCTTCAGGCACGTGCTTCCCACTACCAGCGACATCCAGGCGTCGCTGCACCCACATTGCTTAACGGCGAAAACACTCCGGGTACACCGGACATTCGGGAAATTATCCGAGAGGTTGTCCGGGAGGAACTGCGAAGGTTGCTGCCAACTACCAGCCGTCCACCAACCCTTTCCATCGCCGAGGCTGTCCGAGAAGAAGTGCATCGGGCGCTGCAACCAGAGGTTCCCGTCACCATGTTGGCACCGAAGGAACCGACGTTGAGCTACGCCGCGATGGCCCGACGACCGCCGCAAGCTCCCCGCCAAGCCACGTCGTCACCCCGAAGAGACGCCCCAACGCCGCAGTACCCCCGACGACAGGAAGATCAGGCGCACGTTCACCCAGAGCAACCTGCGCCGAGGAAGACAGACGTCTGGAGGACGGCCGACCGACGCCCGCTGTGTTACCACTGCGGGGAAGCTGACCATGTGTACCGCCGATGCCCATACCGACGACTCGGGCTGCGCGGATTCCACCCAAACGACCCGCGCCCCCGGTATGGTGAACGCCCTCGGGAGATCGACGAGTACCTGCGACGACCTCAGTCCCCCGGGCGTGCGTCCCGCCGAGAGTTCCGGTCACCTTCGCCACGACGTTCAGCTTCGCCGATGCACCGACCCCGACGTGAAAGCCTGTCGCCCCTCGCTCCACGCCGGGGAAACTAGGCGCGGCAACCCCTGGAGGTGGAGCTTCCGAAGACGACCGACGCCAAAATCCTCCACGAACGTCAGAGGGCCCCCACTCGAACGCTACCAGAGACCGAAACGACGCCCCTGCAGCGATGTCCAATAACCTAAACGTCGTCATTGACGGCCACAACGCATCAGCACTCGTGGACACCGGAGCAGACTACTCGGTCTTGAGTGGGAGGCTCTCCCGCCGCCTTCGAAAAGTCACCACGCCGTGGGACGGACCACAAATACGAACCGCCGCAGGGCACCTCATCACACCAGTCGGGAGATGCACTGCTCGCGTCGAGATCCACGGTGAGACGTGCCCAGTGAAGTTCGTCGTTCTGCAAGACTGTTCGAGGGACGTTATCCTCGGAATGGACTTTCTCCGCGAGTATGGCGCCGTCATCGACCTCGGGGCAAACCAGCTGACGCTGCGAAAGCCTGTTTTACTGCCGGTGGAGACCAACACAACGTCAACCGCGATCCCAGTTATCGCCGACCATGTGAACTTACCGCCGCGGTCGAGTGTTTTCGTCACCGTCATAACCGACGCAGCCATGCACGGTGAAGCTCTTCTGGAAGGCAGCGTCCAACTGCTCCTTGGGAAAGGAATAGGCGTCGCCCGAGGCGTAACGGATCTCCAAGAAGGACGTAGAACTGTTCTTGTGACAAACTTCCGAGAGGAGCCGCAGCACCTAACGAAGGGTACTACTGTGGGCCACATTGAGGAGCTTCAGGCGCCAGCCGTGGTCACCGCAATCTCCGAAGAAACCTCGTCGTCCCAGCAGAACAGCACGCCGCCGCCGCCGATCGACATCGACCCCGAGCTCTCAGCTCCTAAGCGCCGGCAACTGGTTGATCTCCTCGCCGAATACAGTGACTGTTTTTCCACGTCGTCGAAAGTTCGATAAACACCAATGGCGAAACATCGCGTTATTACCGACGACGACGCGCTTCCTGTCCACCAGTCGCCGTATCGAATCTCCTTAAAGGAAAGGAAGGTGATTCAGGATCAAGTCCAAGAAATGCTCGACGACGACATCATTCAACCCTCAAGAAGTTCATGGGCGTCCCCAGTCGTCCTTGTAAAGAAGGACGGAACCCTGCGGTTCCGTGGACTATCGTCGACTGAACGCTGTGACGAAAAAGGACGTCTATCCGCTCCCCCGGATCGACGATACGTTAGACCGACTGCGCCACTCCCGATATTTTTCGTCGATGGATCTGAAGAGTGGCTACTGGCAGATTGAAGTTGACGAACGCGACCGGGAGAAGACTGCCTTCGTCACTCCCGACGGACTGTACGAATTCAAAGTGATGCCGTTCGGGCTCTGTACTGCGCCAGCCACCTTCCAGCGTGTCATGGACACCGTGCTGGCAGGTCTGAAATCGCAGAGCTGCCTCGTCTACCTCGACGACGTCGTGGTATTTTCACGAGATTTCGACGAGCACCTGAAACGACCTCGAGCCGTGCTTCAAGCCATCAAGACCGCCGGCCTGTCACTCAAGCCAACAAGGTGTCGATTCGCCTATGGTGAACTTAAGTTCGTTGGCCACGTCGTGAGCAACAAAGGTGTTCTCCCTGACCCCGAGAAAACCCGCGCTGTAGCTGCATTTACGCCGCCGTCTGACAAAAAGGCCGTGAGAAGATTCCTCGGGCTTTGTGCCTACTACAGGCGATTTGTTCGGGACTTCGCCAAGCTGTCCGCACCGCTGACGCGCCTCACGAAGGACGCTGTAAAGTTCGAATGGACAGAAGAACACCAGCGGTCATTCGATGAGCTGAAACGAAGACTCCAGACGTCCCGGATTCTAGGCCATTTCGACCAGTTCGCTGATACAGAGATCCACACGGACGCCAGTAACACCGGACTTGGGGCGGTGCTAGTTCAAAGGCAGGACGGGGCAGAGCGAGTCATCGCATACGCGAGTAGGACGCTGTCTAAGGCGGAGAGGAACTACTCTACAACTGAAAAGGAGTGCCTTGCTGTCGTCTGGGCAATAACAAAGTTTCGCCCATATCTATATGGAAGTCCTTTTCGCGTGGTCACGGACCACCACTCGCTCTGCTGGCTCGCGAATCTGAAAGACCCCTCCGGACGCCTCGCCCGGTGGAGCCTGCGACTGCAGGAGTTCGACATGACCGTTGTGTACAAGTCCGGCCGGAAGCACAATGACGCCGACTGCCTGTCAAGAGCTCCTGTCGAGGCCGGTCCTTCCTGTATCGAAGACGACGACGACGTGTGTTTGCTCGGCGCTTTGGACGTCAGCGACATGGCAGCACTCCAACGAGACGACCCTGAACTGAAAGCGCTCATCGAGCACTTAGAGGGACAAGCGAGTTCGGTTCCCCGTGCTTTCTTAAGAATCCTGCATACATTCTCCATACGGCAAGGGGTGCTGCAGTGTACAAGGAGAACTTCGTCAACAACAACACAGATGACTGTTGGTTGTTCCTGCCAGCCTTCGAGACGAAATATTCCAAGGATGCCATGACGACCGAACGGCTGGACACCTTGGCTACAGCAGGACGCTCGCCAGGATTCGAGAAAAGTACTACTGGCCGAGGCTACCGAAGACCGTTCACCTATACATTCGATCATGCCACGAGTGTCAGCGACGCAAGAAACCGCCGACGAAGCCGTCAGGACTTCTGCATCCGATTTCTCCCCCGTCTATGCCGTTCCAGCAGATCGGAATGGATTTACTTGGCCCTTTCCCGCCGTCAACGTCGGGAAACCGCTGGATTATCGTCGCCACCGATTATCTCACACGGTACGCCGAGACGAAAGCCCTTCCAGCAGGCACAGCAGTTGAAGTCGCCAAGTTTTTCATCGAGTCCATTGTCCTCCGGCACGGCGCCCCTGAAGTCCTCATCACAGACCGTGGATCTTCGTTCATGGCCCAGCTGACGCAAGAGATCCTTCGTCTAAGTGGCACCGGCCATCGTCGAACCACTGCATGCCACTGCAGACCAACGGGCTGACCGAGCGACTCAACAAGACAATCGCCGATATGATCTCAATGTACGTCGACGTAGAGCACAAGACGTGGGACGAGGTGTTGCCCTACGTCACGTTCGCCTACAATACGGCGGTTCAGGAGACCACTGGATTCACCCCTTTCCAGCTGGTACATGGTCGGAAGGTAACGACCATGCTGGACGCAATGCTGCCCCATGAGCCATCTGACAATGAGAGCGATGACGCCCAGGCGGTTGCTCAACGCGCCGAAGAAGCCCGCCAGCTCGCCCGACTCATGATTCAAGACCAGCAACGCGTCGACGCCGGCCGCTACAACCTTCGTCGCAGGGACGTTCACTTCCAGCCCGGAGACAGGGTGTCGGTGTGGACGCCCATCCGTCGCCGCGGCCTCAGTGAGAAACTGCTGAAACGGTACTTTGGACCATACAAGGTACTTCGTCGCCTCGAAGAGCTGAACTACGAGGTGATGCCCGACGGAACAAGAACATCATCACGCCGCCCACCACGACCTGAAGTCGTCCACGTCGTGCGCCTGAAGCCGTACCAAGCTCGATAGGATTGTGGGTCTTACGTGTTTCAAATGACTTTTTAATTTGCCGTTCTTTTTATGTGCTTTGTTTTGTTTTGTGTTGCATCGGGGCGATGCACTTTTTAAGGGGGGCGTAATGCCGCGCGCAAAGTAGGCAGCGCGGCCGTAGCCTAAAGGTTATCGCGCTTGCCTCCCACGCGAAGGGCCAGGGTTCGATTCCTGGCCGCGGCTACGCATTTTTGTTGACACTGTAATGTGATGTTCTGGTGAATTCGAGAACTGTCTAGCTGATTCGAGGTTAGAATGTTCTACGCGTCGAACCTTCTACGCCGAATGCTCCAGAAGCCAACGCGTGTACAAAAGCGGCTCCGCGTGGCAAGCAGGAGTCAGTCTCGCCTCAGCGTTTGATCGTGGTGCTTCGCCGCCTTCGACGCCCGCGACGCTCTGTTGTTATCTTTCTTTCTCCTTTTATTTTTTGGGCACAAGTTCGCCCCATTAAACGTTCAGTTTACTCAGTCCTTCACCGCCTAGTCACATGTCATCCGTAACAAAATTCCTGGAAGCCGCCATTTTTTTTTAAAACTCTGCTCGTCTTGGCTTTAGCAAACTTCTCATCACGAATCCTCCTTGGAGAAGCGCATAGACGCCTTGCTTACGCACGCTATTTTCAAGAAGCGCACGCTAAAATTGCGCACGCAAAGCGCGAAACCTGGTTTGCGTTCGGAGCATGCGCAGTGGTGACGACGCTATTCTTTGCGTACGCAAAGCTTTAGCGTGCGCTATTCTAAAACTCCCTATTGTTGACATTTTATAGTGATTTATTCGCGACTCTAGCGAAACGGACGGCACCAAGCGGGAAAACCGGGAACCAGCCGGAACAGGTCGCTTTGCGCCTCTCCGCGTCTCTGGCGGCTTTCGCAGACATGTGTGGTCGGCGCAGTGGCGAACGATGTAAATTGACAGAAGTTCGAATATTTCGTAAGTTTGCCTGAGTGTTCATTAGTGCGGTGAAGCCTCAGTAGATTGTTTTCTTCCATCAGATGTTTGAAAGCCCGCTTACTCCACAACACGTGGTCGCGTGCTTTCGATTTCTTGGATGGGGAGGAATCACGGGAAAACGTTTTGATTTTTTGTCCGTCTCGAGTCACATTCAAAGTGACGACTACTTGGCAACTCATAAGCGGTTGCTTTATAAGGATGTAGAACAGTGAACTGAGGACGACAGACGAGGTATTTCACTGGAGGGAACACCAATGTTGCATTCAAGTGTAGGGGAAGGTTCGATAGCTGCTTTTTATAGTTTGGTTGTGTTCGATTAGCTTCAAGATTGAGCCACCCACGCCGGTCGGTGCGTTGGCTATTCATTTTGGATGCTTTTCGCCAAAAAAGCCTCTGAACCACACCAAAAGAGTTGGGCTGATTTCACAATCACTTGATTCCGGAAAACCTGCTCGCTGCGTACGATTATTGAAAGAAATTGCCTGCTCTAAAAAAAAAAAAGGGGGGGGGTGTTAAGTAACGAAGGATTTTGTTAGAAATAAGTAAGATTTGTTTTAGAAAAGTCTATCTTTCTACAGTTGCGTCGGCAGTGTTTTTTTATCTGCCTATGTTTGTGTCTGCATGTGTGGGCGTCTTCCGCCCCCACGCGCGGGTGGCTTCGAGCAGCCGCGGGGGTCGGTGGAGAAGAGTCGGACCCCGGTCGTTAAGAAACGTCTTGGGTTTCGAGAGGGGGTGCGGGGAGAACACGTGTGCGGAGCGGCTTGCGGCTTTTAACCGAATGTGCCTGAATATAGAGGGTTTTGCCGCTTAGTGTAAAATTGTCGCTTTTTGCCCGATGCAATAACTTAGCGGTTGGCGCCAGTCAGACTGAGAAATTTGCAGAGAACAACTCTACAAGGAATCTAGGTTTGGCGATTTCAGCGCCAGGATGACAGCTCGCCGACCATTGGACGACAGTGTCCCACGTGGGAGTGGTGAAATTTGAAGTGATTGGTCCATCTCTGGAGGGAAAGGAGGCCTCTACGAGGCTAGAGAAGGGCTGCCGAGAGGATTCTCGGGAGATTCGGCTCTTGAGACTGGGGACTAAAGTATGGGGTTTTAATTTTGGAACTTTTGGTATTACCGTTGACTTGTCGTTTTGTTTTGAAAATAAACGTGGCCACACTTGCCACCGTAAACCTACCGACGTCGTAATGTGTCTAGCGGGATCGAACTACTTTTAGTTTTTTTTTTCTTATTCGACTTCCCGGGGGACTACCATCGGGCGAACCCCATCATCGGTCGTCACCACCCTGACCGGGCCCCTTCTCCCTCGAAAAGTTGACTGGAGGGTCGCGTCTAGCAAAGTTAGAAGCTGTCACGACAATATGATCTATCGCGCCTCCAATATTTATATTATACCCCCGTCGAAGCCAGCAGCAATATACTTCTATATTGCTCAGGTTGTCCGGCCACAAAAAAATACTAAATTTCTCCGTTCAGGATTCGAAGTCAAGTTCAATGCCGAGGGGTTCTGCGTGAATCCACAATGAAAAATATTTTCAGTTTGTCCACATTCGTCTCCGTGCTGCCGGTTAGAACCATTTGGCTGAGTTTAAGTAGTATCTGTCTGTCAGATATACTTTTAAGGCCTGTTCACACATACAGCGGAGCGCTAGGTTAGCGCTACGTGAGCGCTCCTAAGAGCGCTCATGTGGCGCTTCTTGGCGCATGACTTAGTTCTAACACGGCCACTCGATCCCCGCTGTTGGTGCGGCCTGCCGATGTTTTTCCGAATACAAAAGAGCGCGCGTGAGTGGAGAACTTCTCCCATTTTCCGTGGGGGCGCTGCACATCGGTGAGCGGTAAAGCCCCTTGATAAGGGTGTTTTCACTAGTACCGCCAACCATTGTTTTGGAAATGCGCAAGACACGTGCCACGAGCGGGAGCTCCGCCGCCATTCGCTTCCAAGGGCCGCTCATTTCAGTGCTGCGCCGCCATTTGCTTCCAAGGGCCGCTCGAGACCTGGGCCACGTGCGCTCGCGCATTTGGCGCTACTTGCAAAGACAAACGAGAACATATCGAGGGGCTTTAGTGAGCGGTCTTGTGAGCTGAAAGCTATACTGGCTATACTTTGTTTCACCTTATGTTGTGCCGCAGGAAAGGTTTTAAGCGCGAGCTCCTTGCTCTGGGGCAGATCTCGGCGGCACAAGCTCTCGTGCAGTAAGGGCAGCTATCAACGCTATGAGCTCGCGCTTCCGGCCTTCGCTGCGGTACAACATAAACGCGCTCTTGCTCCGCTACCCAGATAAAATATCTGCCTGTCATTGGCTTCGCCGATACCGAGGCGCTGCCGCGGTTGCAGAAGGCAGCAAAACTCGCTTTCCCCCCAGCTATGCACCGCTGTGCTCGGCGAAAATATCGTAGTGTCACTCTGCGCTCGCGTGTGTGGTTTGTGTTGGCAATTTGGAAGCTGCCGGAAATGTAAATGCGCGTTCTGGTATTGAGTGCCAGACGGCGATGAAATGTGCCAACTCCACTCGTGAAACAGGAAATCCTGCAGTTGATGAAGTACAATGAAGTCTCTTCCGAACTTGAGTTCGCACCGCTGACTTTACATGGCTGGCTACTTGGCCCTCGATTGCGAACAAAAGGGGACCATTTTTATTTGTAGAAATTGCCGTAATTTCAAAGTAATTAGCTGAAACATTCAACCTAGCCCAGCAATAAACATTTCTCAGTGAAAGCAAGGAAGGTTAATGTGTAGAACCCGCTAAACTTTGCAGGTGACGTGTCCTGAATGCAAGCGCAACTTAAGGGAAATGCATCGCATGACGGAGCATATCAGTCCATGTCTACCCTTGACCAAGGAGGACTCAGCTATCCACGACCTGAAGCTGTCTGACTGTGCAAGCTCGTCTGCACCTTTGTCGAGTGGGTTCTGCAGTCGGCAGAGATTCGTGGTTGTGGAAGGATTTGCAAGGTCCTCTCGAGCGCTGTGCTTCCACACCTTATGGACTGCCCGCTGATGTGGTGTGTTAACTGCCGAGACCCCTACCACAGCGAAGAGCTCTGCGAGCTCTTTCTCAGAAAACTCCTCAGACCTTTTTTGGCTGGGCTGGTTACATAAACAGCCCACTAGAGAATATATTGAGGCTTTCGCGGAAGCCCCTTTCCCGAAAGGTACTCCGCTTGTGAACATATGACTTCCTTGGTCTGTTTTTTGTGAACAATGAAGTTTATATTGCTGAAGTTATGCACGCGGAATCCAATTTCATATTGTCCTTCACAGATGAATAAATGGCAGAGCTCGCGCCTGCTCGAGCGTCGGTTAAAACCGGAAATCATACGGCCTAGCTATATCCAACTATAACTCCTATATTACAGTGGTAATAGAAACGGGGCAACAGTTACGGAAACAAGAAAACGACAATTCGCTAATACTGCCAGCAGAATGCAGCTTTAACGCGCAGCCTGCAGCTGAGTGAACTTTTCGCAGAAAGAATCGTGTGCTTTTATTCTACACAGATTTGTCACATCTTTCATGCAATCTGGCACTCGTTTAAATTGAGACTTGCGGCTTCACGAAAAAAAATCTAAATAGCCACACCGGGCCGGGCCGGGCGTACTGCTCCTCTCTTACTAAATTTCGTCTTACCTTAGCATGAACTAACCGCGAACGCTGTGCTAGCGCGAGCGGCTAGCCTTTACTGCCTTGACTGGAGCACTCGCTGCACGAGCGCTCATGCAGCCGCCGAGGCTTCCTTCGAAGCAACTATCTCGCGCTTTTAGCACGCGCGGCTAACAAGTACATACTAACGTTAAACGAAGTATAGAGTTCTTCGATATGCTCCCCTGAAAGGAACTCTATCTTTCACCGATAACGAGCGCCACAGCTGGCGCTGCGGGGTAAAGTAGAACTATCGCTCTCACCGGTGGAGTGAGGCGTACGGCAGGCCGCTCCCAAGGGGAGTCCTAATCGAGTGGCCGTGGTTCTAATATAGCGCGCGATTAGCGCTCATGTAGCGCTTTGTTAGCCTTCAGTAGCGCCTTGTTAGCGCTTCTTGTACCGCTGTTACTGCTGCGGATTAGCGCGTGTACTGCGGTTCCGATTCCTGTGGTTGGGTACATCAGCAGCACTATATATGGCGGAGATGTGGGACGCTGAAATAAAAACGCGACAAATGCTCTTACATACACAATTAGTACAATGTGTGTAGACGGCTTACCGCCCAGAAGAGCCTTCTGGCTGCGCGAAATCTTTCGCCACCGAGATAGCGACAAGTCCCCGCGAACCTTGTTCCTAGGCTGAGGGACCGAGACACAGAGTTCTTTTGAAGGCGATTATTTTTAACTGCGTGTCTTTGCAACCAGGGTCACGCATATCGAATAGAAAGCGATGAGGTCGTACCAAATCAATTAGTCGCTTCGAGTTCATGACTCTGAATCACCTGCCCGACTCTCAAAGTCAAAGTCAAATTGGACGCTTTAGTGATTTATACAGCGTAAGGTTGGTCTGCCAGTAGGGGCGACACTGGTTTACACTGTAGATGAGAAATTTTGCCAGGGCAGTACGGCTGCTAACCTGGGGTCTTTAACGTGCTGACGCAGTAGTGATACACGACCGCACGACGGTACGATGTTCATCCAGATCGAAACGGGCAGGGGTGGGGCTCGAATCCAGGATCCCTGGGCTCTGCAGCGCGAGCTTTCGCTCCACGCGCGTCGAGCTGAGTGTGCGCTTCAGCCACGGTGTAAGATAATAGTCTTCAGGCGAGGACAGCGAGCTCCTCGCGCAGTGCAGATAAAGTTCGCTCTTCACTCTCTCTCTTTCTCTCTCTCACCATTTTTTCAAGTGGCGCCGGCAGATGACTCGTCGACCCATGGGCACGCCAAAGACGGCTCGTGCCGCCTCATGCTCCACACGCGCAGAGCTTTAGCGAGGTTGTCGCTCGTGCAGAAAGACCACGGTGTACCGGGGTGTCATGGCAACGAGATAATTTTTTTCGCTCTCACACAGTTTCGCCGTTTGGCCGGCGGTGACACTGTCAGCCGCGGGCACGGTGGCCGCGGAATAATGCAGCCTTTCGGATGTCCGTCGAACGAACACTATCTGATTCCTCGCGCCGCGCGTTCAGCCCCGCCGTGTCCTCACCTGAAGAGTGTATCTTACACCGTGGCTTCAGCCCACTCGGCCACCGATCCCCCCTGCCCGACCTAGGGTGCCTTCATGTGCGCTTTGCTTAGGGTGGTGGCATCTCGCCATTTTGTCACACACGTTTATTTTTATTTTTGGTTCAGAAGCGCGTAAAAGAGCGTGTCCCTGCACGCGCTTGTGGCGCTGACTGTGCTATGGCGACATTTTGTTTTCGTCGATTTCTTTGTATTTTCCCCGTGAGCGCGTGCTGTCGGCATGTGGTACTACAAAGGGTGGCATCACCCTAAACAGAAGGACATTGAGGCACCCTATACTTCGTCTCACCCTAGCATGGACTAACCGCGAAGGCTGTGCTAGCGCGAGCGGCCAGCCTTGACTGCCTTGACTAGAGCACTTGCTGCACGAGCGCTCGTGCAGCCGCCGCAGCTTCATTCAAAGCGACTAGCTCGCGCTTTTAGCACGCGCGGCTAACAATAGTCCACACTAAGGTGAGACGAAGTATAGCCCGACCCTTTGCTTGGAGAGCTGCTCTTTTACTTCCTCTTCTTTCAGTGCCAAAGGAAAAACAACAGCAAAGGAATCGCCGTGCACGCGCTGTTCCGCAGCATGCAAGCACGGCACAAGGAGCGTGAGAGCGCTAACAAAGCGGTAACAGAGCGCTAACAGAGCGCTTCTAAAGCGCTAACAGAGCGCTACTGAAGCGTTAACCTAGCGCTACTTCACGCGCTAGCAAGCGCCACATGAGCGCTCCTTCGAGCGCTCACGTAGCGCTAACTTAGCACTCCGCTGTATGTGTGAACCGGCCTTTATTCAGCAGGTCACCTAATAGCTAGTCAACTAAGCTGGGACATAGTTCGTAATATAATACAGTACCCGCATATTCGTTAAAATGACTTCTCGATTGCTACAAAAACCTGAATTGAAATACGAGTATCACCTGCTTAGTGGGGCGCCAGTAAGTTAACATGCTTCTTGGCGCAAGAAGCGCTTGCTTAAAAGGATGCTGAACCGAAATCTGGATTCCACAATACACGCGGCAAAAGCTTGCAACGGGGATGCTACAAACACCAAAACAACACTCATACAGCGATATCCCAAACGAATGACCTTACTTTTCAAAAAAAAAAAAAAAAGGAGGCGCATTTTTTAGAAATGTCACGTCATGTTTCTCCAAGAAGGAGAGGGAACGGCCTCGCGTCTTCTCTGCCTCGCCGCCTGGAGGGAGCGAAGCGAAGAGAGGAGGAAACGAGATATCTCGACGTCTCGCGCCTCGTCGGCCTAAATCAATCTCGACCTCTTTAAAAAAATACGGCCGTCCATTCAAAAAAATTTGGGGGTTTTACGTGCCAAAACAACGACGGGCATCTGGCACGCCCCAGCGGAGGACTGAGGATTAATTTGGACCACCTGGGGATCTTTTGACGTGCAACCGAAAGCTCGGTTACACGGCGTCTTCTCCGCAATAAGCCTCCGTCAGATTGCGGGCACCTCGGCCGGGATTCGAACCCGCCACATGGCCGTCCATTCGAGATATCGCCTTTCGAGTAGTGTTGTAGGGATTGTAGCGTCCCGCCTACATCTCCTGCATTTTTTTTTTTTTTTTTTAAATCCAAATTTCGGGTTACTATCTCTTTAATTTTTGTAATTTTTCTGGATCCTGTGTTGTTGATCGAGCAGACGACTCAAGCTCTTTCTTAAACCCGGATACGCATAAAAGCTCAATTTCGCGGACAGATAAGTCGCATGGTTGAGGCATGCGAGTTTTCGTCGCTTTCCTTAGCTGATCAAAACTGATTAGAGTCTATTACCGTTTCTCCGGAGCCCAAAGATTCAGTTTTGAACGAAATCTCCGAAACGAAAGTTTGACATGAAAAGAACAAAAAGCACCGGGGAAACAAAACCATGCTCTGCAAGTTTATGTGCACCGGTTACACTTTACCGTCGCAGTTCAAATACCTATAAAATAGGGCATAAAGCAAAAGAAAATCTGTTAAAATGAATGCGCCACCGTTCTGGCACGCGGCTCGGGCGAGCCGACGTGACCTGTTTCCAGCCGCCATGTTTGTTTGGTGGTGGCGCCCCCTATAGGTCGATGGAGTCGCGAATAGAGGTTACGCATGGGAGTCATTTTCCGACTTTTGCCTAGTGTTGCCCACAGCTAACAAAGTTATAACTTGCAGTTTACCTTACGATTTTTTAATTTTAGTTTAGCTCTGTGAGTGTACTTTGCCAATAAAGGGTTTAACGAGCTCTGCCGAAGTCCTTTCGAACTTTCCCAATTTTACCCAATAGCGTCGTCCAGCCAATGATCAAAAAGCGCAACAGGACAACGAACAGAAAGGAAGACACGGACACAGCGTTTTTTAACCATTATGAACCATCAACTCGCCCAACTCTCCACCCTCGTCAAATCAGCTGTGGCGGTGTCAGAGAAACCAAGCGGCTCAGCCTTAAGGCCTGTTCAAATATGCAGCGGAGTGCTACAAGCATGGCGCTGACATCGCGCTGAGAGCGTGCTGACTGCAGCGTTCACCAGCTTTGTATCGCAACGCGTAAAATTGTTGTTCATGGCAGACATATAGTAGCTGACGACACGTGAGCAGGGCTACATCAGCGCTTCGGTGCATGCCAGAACTGGCCTTTATTATCACAGACGATGACTGACCCTCGCACGTGGCTTCTGAGGATAAAATTGGTCTTTAGCTTTTCAATGAGACTTTAGTATTTAAAAAAAAAAAAAAAAACTAGTCACCCTTGCGGAATTTTTTTAGCTTCAGATTTTTCATCTCTTTCCGCAACAACCAGGGCCCGTTTGCTCGAAGCGCTAACCGCGGCTAAAGTTAGCCGCAGAACCTAGGAGAGGGATTTCTTAATCACGTGTCTGGTTTGATAGAATGCGGGGAAAAATGGCGGTGCCTCGGTAAGTGAGCGCCGCTCGCTTTGGAACTAATATGTCGTTGTAGCTGCAATATCGGACGCGTTAGTCAGCAACGAATGGTACAGGAGGCCTTCGCTTTGCCTTACCTCACTGCCCGCAAAGCATGAGCAATGACCTCGCCGCATTTTTTTAGATTGACTTTCGATGGTAGCTATTCCTAAGCCTAAATGAACGCGATAATTGTTGGCATGGCAACGTCTTCGGAAAGCGGATTGCCTTGACTCAATCGGCCGGGTATTGATAGCACACAAAAGCAGACAGCGTCCCAATAAACCTTTTTCTGAATTACCCAAGCATCGAGGAGAGCGCTGGAAGTGTAGTTCTACGGCCCGCGCTCACTGGCCTTCCTTTTATAAAAGATTCCAAGTAAATAATCATAATAGAGCTTTGACGAACGCGCGTGCAAAACGAAATTTGTTTTAGTCCTTTTGCTTTAGAACAATAGACCCTTCCCGAAATTCAGTCTGGCCACTTTGATCACTATCATCATCTGTGGAACGGCATCTGTGCCATACCAATGGCGGCCTTCTAGTGACTGATAAAGGAAGACGTTGAAGATGTTCCTAAGCGGATCTTGCGAGGCCTGTACATTCGGGGGGTTAGTACGACGCGACGTGGGAATGGAACACAAGAGCTACGTAAGCGTTTATTTTTAATAGCTCAGATTCAGTCAATCTGTGGGCGGCACACAATCGGCTTTAAAGCACTTTGGTGTATAGAAATTTCTCGAGGCATCTGAGTGGGTTGGAGCTTTGTTCTGAATGCAGGTTCTTGGTCACCATCGAACTGAAAGTGATCGAGAAAAAACTCACACTGGACGATTCCTCGCGTGCCGTTGACTTGCGAAAGTGGTGGTGCCGATACCAGTTCAATTTCCGCCATTGATATGGCAAAACCTAAACTGTTTTAGAAACCACCAGATGGCACTGAATTTCGGAAAGGGTCTATTACTACTGCAGACTCCACCACGTGCAACGCGTGTAACTACGCTCGTAGCATGCACCTCGGTGCTTGGGGGGACGCTGTCTGCTTTTGTCTGCTATCAATACCCGGCCGATTGAGTCAAGGCAATCCGCTTTCCGAAGACGTTGCCATGTCAACAATTATCGCGTTCATTTAGGCTTAGGAATGGCCACAATGAAAAGTAAATCTAGAAAAATGCGGCGAGGTCATTGCTCATGCTTTGCGAGCAGTGAGGTAAGGCAAAGCGAAGGCCTCCTGCACCATTCGTTGCTGACTAACGCGTCCGATATTGCAGCTACAACGACATATTAGTTCCAAAGCGAGCGGCGCTCACTCACCGGGGCACTGCCATGTTTCCCCACATCCCTATCGAACCAATCACGTGATTAAAAAATCCCTCTCCTAGGTACTGCGGCTAACTTTAACCGCGGTTAGCGCTTCGAGCAAACGGGCCTTGGTTGCGAAGTGCCTCACAAATGAAATAGGGAGGTTTACACACGCACGCCTTTTTTTAGTTGCCATCAGGGTAAAGAGTTCCCGCCGAAACTTATTCACGAACTCAGCTCTGTTACGTAACGGCGTGGTGGTGGCGCGTCGGGCGCACTTTCGGTCTGGGGCTGTGTGCGGAAGTCACCATGCGGGACGTGCATTCCTGTGTTGGTTTGGAAGAAACCGTACAAAAACTTGCCTTCTTGTCAAAGAGGCGCGACTGGGATTGTACCGAACGACTCGGGAAAGGTTGAAATGTCAATTTTTATGTGTTTTCAGCCTGCTCAGTTTGTCCGAGAACGTGGTTAGGAGCCGTGACAAAGGAAAGCCAGACGGCGTCGGACCACGATTACTTGTGCGGAAAGCGCTTTGGGTTGAATTCACGGATACCTGTGGTCGTCGGATTTACTTGTATTGTTCCAACTTGTATGAACGACGGAAAACCGCCAAGTTGTACGGACCACCTGTGGACTACGTTCTGTCCGTCTTCAAGTTCGGACGGCCGCCTGATCGTTCGAACTGTCTTCTGCTCTTTCAAACATTTCTTCTTTTGTCTCTGCTCGTTCAAACGACGGCGGCCCGTAGACCAAACGTCGACCCGGTAATTGCGATAAGCAGTAAGTGCAGGCCTCAAAAGACTTTTAAGTGTGAAGGTTGGTTGAATTAAGTAGACCCGGCGTAAACAGTAGATACAAGGAGGTGTGGATAATTGTTACCAGTGGTATTCACCGACTTGTTATGCCCGATTCATCTGGTCCGTTTCTGCTTTCGACTTTCAGTATCGGCGTCGACCATCTCAGCTACGGTTTACGCTTTTGCAACCCGAGCGACGTCATGACTGAAAATAGCGAGCAAAATCTCATCATGCAAATCAGGCTTTAGCGTCCATTCTGCAGCGTCTACGCGGAATGAATCGCTGCATACCACATTATTCACGCGAAGGTTTGCGGTGTAATGAGCCTCGTTAATTTCGCCGAGGCCGTTAAAGTAGTCAGACATTGCCAGGAAGACGTAGATTCAAAAATTTCAACGCGAAACCGAGCACGGGACTCACACCGGCGCCGACTACATCGCATTCCAATGGTTAGTTTATGGGCGACGGCGAGCTTCTTGCCCACACTCCATCGCGCATGAGCGGCGCCGATGGCGTCCGCGGTGAGGGGGGGGGGGTAGTGGCGTTTCGGTTTGTTTGTGAACAGGAATTGGTTTATATCCGTATAGCGTATTTCTGGCCGCCGCATGCTATGCCATGCGGCCAGCACTTCCCGTTTGTATGATGTGTAGGTAGATTAAAGACAGTCGCCCTTCTCAATCTCTCTCAAATATTTTACTAATGATCATAAGAAAATGTATATTACGGGGCGACATCATTACTGTATATATAATAGACACTTAACGAGTCATCAATCATTCGAACAGGCAAGTTTCGCCGTGCTTGACCAGTTTGCAGTCGAATGCTTGATTGAAATCCGATGTATGCCTGAGGAGCCTGGCGATTGCTGCAGCCTCGTCCAAAGTTACGTATCCGTCAACCATCTCTTTGCACACGTTATTGCGGTAATATAACAGATAGAATAGCTTGCTTCGAGAGATGCTACCGTATCGGCTCGAGATGCTCGCCAGGTGCCAGTCGGGTACGCGGCCCAATTTGAGGGCCGAGCGCACTCCTAAGAAGATGGCGATTCGCCACTTGTCCGTCAACCCAAACGTTTCCTTCAGGCAAGGCACGTGGCGATTAAAAAATTGTCTGGACGCTTTCGAAAGCGCACGACTGCTCAAAAGTTTCTCCCAGATTTTCTTCGCCAGAATGATTCCGGGATAAGCATAATTGATAAAATCTTCCGTTCCTTCCCGGGCTGTGATTTGGCTGTAGTATATGGCGCTGATGTCGAAGTGGCTGTGAGATGGCGCTCCGAATTCCACGCGGTCCCCTCGCAGCTTCGGATCCACGTAGACGTCCGCGTTGAACTCCAGCTGGGCGTGCCATTTTCGGAGCGACAGCACGTTGGTCCAGTAACGCTGAGTCATGCCGGGAATCTCGATTCCCGGGAGTATTTCATTCACCGGCGTGTGGAATTCGAGAAATCGAAGTGTTTCGCTAATTCGTTGGTCTGCCGAGTCTCCAAAAATGTACAGCCACTCTTGCTTCAAGTGATCGCGCATCGCAAGGACAAACGCACGCAGAGTGTCGTCCTTCCGCGGCGTCGCGAACTGCAGGATATTTATGTAGTTCCACAGGCGCGATTGTTCCATAACCTTCCTGGCACAGAAGTCCAGCCAAGGCGCTCCCCTGAAGGACGGGTGATCGTAGTTGGAGACAGTGGAGAGCAGTTCACGCGTCGCTGATATGAAAATGTATGGGATAGACGTCGCAGATGACACCAGCAGCTCGATGACTTGGCCAAGGGAACAGGTGTCACGAGCTTCGATTCGCATTTGAGGCGACCAGAGGGCCAGGCTTTCGAGTGCCGCTCTCCAACGGTCCATGCGAAACCGTGCACTTGTGTTTCCTGCCTGAAAATCGTGGGCGTCGCAATGACTGGCATTTTTTAGTTCGGCGTGGAACTTGGACAACTGCGACGGAAGACAATTGAAGTGTAGAGCTTGCAGAACATCGACTGTTTTGTAAGGCAAATGTTCCTGAAGACTATCTGCTTTGTTCATGAAAATGAAAAATTTAGGAACATGTCGCCGTCCTATGAGCTTTAAACCAAGGAACAGCTTTATACGATAAATGAGGCTCAAGGTCGCGATGACTTCGATGACGTCAAGTTGGCGGAGCTTCTTCGGGAGGAACAGTGCAGCTAGTGCGACGGCAGCCCCTTCAACAACAGAAGGGTCGTCGAATTGCTCCGCCAGACAGCTTCTATAGAATAGCTTCATCGCTATGCTCGCTGAGTTTTCCAACTTTCCCGATAGAGTTGGACCTAGGACCACCTGAAGCCTCCAGCTGGTCTTATAGTCGCGTTGGCCGAGGTCTTTCAGCACATCTGAACACACGTAGGCAGAGAAGGACGTGCAGGGGTCGACACTGATATTGACGTTTTTCAAGGCGGCTTCCAAGACTTCGGGGCAGCAGAACTCTGGCTTCAGCGCCAAAAGCGGGGTAGGCGCCAAACGCCGACGAGCCAGCAATTCGAAGGCAAACAACAATGTTCCGACCACCACAGAAACTACAAATAAATAAATCGACATAGCGAAGATGGTTACTTGCGCTTGCCTAGCCTCTCTGGTCACCATTTTGCTTCTTCTTCTTCCTTCTTTTTTTCCCCCGTCTGTTGGTTGCTGCTTTTTTTTTTTTTGTCTTCTAGCACTCACTCACTACAGGGAACATGGGAATATTGATTGGCCAGGGGGATCGGTGGCCGAGTGGTCTAGCGCACACCAGCTCGGAGTACGTGGAGCGAAAGCTCGCGCTGCAGAACCCAGGGATCCTGGGTTCGAGCCCCCCACCCCTGCCCGTTTCGATCTGGATGAGCATCGTACCGGCGTGCGGTCGTGTATCACTACTGCGTGATGCACGTTAAAGACCCCAGGCTAGCGGATGTACCGCACTGGCTAAATTTCTCATCCGTCGCCCCTGTGAGGCAGACCAAGTTCTAGGCTGTATAAACACACACACAACCCAATTTTTTTTTATTGGCCACGCACGTGGCAACTCTATGGTCGGGCAACTGAAATGTCCTGCTATATGACAATGCATCAACACATGCTATTAAACTTAGATGCTCAGAGGTGTGTTCGTGTTTGTAATTAACAAGTTACAGATGCATTTATTTCTTACGAGTGTAATATTTATTTTTTGTAGCTGGGCTCGTTTTGTGTCCCTTAATGTCAGTGTGTTATGACGTTATCATCATGTGTGTATGGTTCTAAATACACTATTTACAATGCCTGCAAAGGCCAAAATGACGTCGGCCGACCCCAACTCACGCATTGGACACGAAAACTGCGTCGTTCGGATGTATGCGCTCGTCAGAAATCAGTTCGTCCATGGATATTTGAATTGGCGTTTTTGGCGAATGAGTGCCCTGACGGAACTTATCATTACTTGCAAATGCCAAGTTCTACGGTGTGCTTAAAGGGGTACGGAAACCAAATTCTGGAGCTCATTTCTTTGTTTCAACACGACGCAGGTAGCAGCACAACCACAGAAACATAAATATTGCGCTAGAAAACGCAAGAAAACATATTTTAAAGTGAATTAAACGATAATCAAAAACCACCTGGTAGTTGGTTATGAAGCTTCAATGGAATGTCGTGACGACAACATGCCTCTGAAAGCAGCGCCGCAGCGGTATGTCCGCTCACTGGTATAGATTGCCTAGGCCTAAACGCAATACCGAGGCGTCTTGGTGGAAAGAGCCAAAACGAAGTGAGCCACCTTGGTTTCAGCTCTCGCGCGACGTGCAAACGCGTGCTTCGGTTGTTCTCAGGTTTGGTGCGCGTGCTGGCCCCGCGATCTCTACAGCCCTTGGGTACTTCGACAAAGCGAGATTGTAACGCGTTGACGCCTCCAAGTGGCAAAACTCGTCACTACGGTACGCTTGGTCGTCCGAGGCATGATGACGTCAAGACGTCTGCCGGATCTCCCGAGATGCATCGCGCTCCTCCATGGCTGATTTTGAAGCGCTCGCCAAAATCGCGGCATTTAGAGCATAAAATATAGCCATCTGCTCAAAATACGACCGTGCGATTATTCATTACAGGCTTAGCTGATCATATTGAATTCATTTCTTGATGTTTTCTCTATATTTCAAGTTTCGATTCCGTATCCCTTTAAAGAGCACGGTGAAAGCTTGGGGTCATCGCACCGGTGCCCTAGCATGTCACGACTGCGTGATTTCACAGTTCTCTTCTGAGTTGGGGATTACAGGTAAGGAAGAAGAAGTTTAAATATAATTTCGCGGCCCCTTTAACACGGATATGTGTGCTACACCAGATGAAAATATTGACTTTTTGAATGCCGGTAAACTTCCGAACGACCGTTTGGCCTGTCGGTAGGAACACCTCATATCCGGCGTCCGTCTCTTTTGATGGCGTCAACAATTCCCTAGAGACCATCTTTTTTTTTTAAGCAATACGAAATATTATTTTGTATTGCTTAAAAAAAAGATGGTGTGTTTACATTTATACAAGCGGAAGTTAGCCTGGTTCGGTGGGCGTTTGGTGTCTCAGCTGTAGATGAGCAATTCAGCCAGTGCCGTACAACTGCTAGCCTGGGGTTTTTAACGTGCACCACGCAGTAGTGATACACGACCACAAGCTGGAACGATGTTCATCCAGACCGAAACGGTCAGGGGTGGGGATTGAACCCAGGATCCCTGGGTTGTACAGCCTTCGCTTTCGCTCCACGTACTTCGAGCTGGTGTGCGCTAGCCCACTCGGCCAAAAAGAACAAACAAATTAGTCGTAAGTTGCTTATACAGCAGGGGTTTAGTCTGCCAGAACATGGCGACATTGGTACCCACTGTAGATGAGCAATTTAGCCAGTGGAGTACGACTGCTAGCCTGGGGTCTTTAATGTGCACAACATAGTACCGATACACGACCGCACACAGGTAAACGATGCTCATGCAGATCGAAACAGGCAGGCGTCGATGAAACCAAGGATCCCTGGGTTTTGCAGCCTGAGCTTTCCCTCGACGTGCTCCGAGCTGGTGTGCGCTAACCCACTCGGCCACCGATCCCCCGTTATGCATAGGGACGATGCGTTTTTTTTTCTTAAGGGGAAGAAATTCCGCGTGCCTGGCCGTGTTTTCAGCTCACGTGTCTTCCACAAAAATGGGCAAGATTTAATTCCTGGCGATTGTCTTCTTGTTTTCATTTTTGCATGAGCTATACTAGAACGTTGCAGTTCAAAATCGCTCAAATTTTCACTTGTTCCAGACTATATGACATTTTAGTTTTAAAGGGACCATAAAAACTTTCGGTTCAAAATGCAGAAAAATAGCGGACAATTTCTTACCTTCTTTACTTCAAAACCTCTCCGCCTTTTCATTGTGGCTATGTTCCAAAGTTTACCCTGGTAACCTGTCTCCTACGTCGGCGGGTAATGCCACGTGACATCGCGAGTGAACGATCCGCGAATCGATTTCGGAAACGGCCGGGATTATCACCTCGATACTACGCGCATGGATTTGTCTTGAGTTCGGCAAAAAAAAGTGAAAGCCGTTTACAACTCCCTGTAACGCCGAATTAGAGCGCAGCTCTTGAGGAGGAAAAGGGAAGGGTACTGGGGGGGGTCAAGTGACCTTGGGTGGGGGACACGTGGCGATGACGATGCCGATGACGATGCGGATACCGATGACGTCATCAGTGACGTCACTGATGATGTCATCAGTGATGATGACAATGACGATGCGGATGCCGGTGACGTCATCAGTGATGATGACGATGACGATGCGGATGCCGGTGACGCCATCAGTGACGTCACTGATGACGTCATCAGCGATGATGACGATGACGATGCGGATGCCGGTGACGTCATCAGTGACGTCACTGATGACGTCATCAGTGATGATGACGCTGACGATGCGGATGCCGGTGACGTCACTGATGACGTCATCGGGGGTCACGTGACCCCGGGGGTCACGTGACTTGGGGAGCCACGTGACCTTGGGGGTCACGTGACCTTGGGGGTCACGTGACCTTGGGGTGACCTTGGGGAGTCACGTGACCTTGGGGTCACGTGACCCTTGGGGAGGGGTCACGTGACCGTTGGGGTCAAGTGACCTTGGGATGACCTTGGTTACGCCGACGGCGACGCCGCTCAAGCCGGGAACGGGCCCCTAAGAGCTGCGCTCTAAAAGAAAACAGCAGCGATGGCGAAAAATAGCAGACGATCGCTTCTGATCGCAAAGGAACCACTCGAAGAGACGATAATATTAACCGCTGCGAAGTTTTTCTTTGACAGTGACAACGCTATGTTTTCAGAGGTGGCTCCATCGGCTCCACCTGCTCACCTTCCTTTTGAGCTGAATACATAGATCAAAATTAATTACTTTTTTTAGTTAGACCACAAAAATTTGTTTTTATTTATCAGCGCGATCGCCGTAAGTCTAGTCCAGGTGCTCTAAACGTATTCGTTCCCCGCATCGTAATTTGCACCGATTACGTTTTGCGGAAATTTAGAATCCGCTTCCACACGGTGTAGTGGTACAGCGCAGGGGGCTTTCTGAACACTAATATGCATTCCTAACTACGTTCGCTTTGATGTGAATATGATTACAAAATCACAGATAGGGCTTCTAAACCGCTGTAGACATTTTCTTGGGGAGGGAGGTGACTGATAATATACATGGAATCTTTCGAAGCTGTCACTGCTTCACAAGCGTCATCGTCCCATTACGCACCCTCTGAGGGGAAGAAAACGAAACAACAGACTTTAACGGCGGCATTTAAAGTTAACTAGAACGCTCGACCGCGCGTCTTTTTCCGCGAAGCGCTAACCTGGCGGCAGCCGGTGGTATCAATTGGTCACATGGCGGCGGGCCCATCTCAGAGCGCGGGCGGAGAGGGGGGGGGGGGGGGGGGGGACGGGGCGGTAGGTTTGTCAGATCAAATGCCTAAAATGAATACCATGCACCGCTTGTTGTTTTTATTTTAGAGCGCAGCTCTTAGGCGCCCGTTTCCGGGTTGAGCAACGTCGCCGTCGGCGTCGGCGTCGGCGTAACTGCGCGGTGCATTATGGAAAATATCCCATAATGCACCGCGCGGGACCCTCGTGACGTCACTCGTGACGTCACGAGGTTCTTGCGCGGTGCATTATGGGACATTTCCCATGATGCACCCCGCGGGGGAGGAGGGGTAGAACCTCCCCTCAGTACATTCCCTTCTCACCTCCTCAAAAGCTGCACTCTAATTCGGCGTTACAGCGTGTTATAAACGGCTTTCATTTTTTTGTCTTGCATCTTTATTCTGCACCTTGCATTACACAACTCATTTCCGAACACAAAAAATAATAAAAAGGTAAAATGAATTTAATTTGATTATTGCATATTTCGATACAACTTGTGTAACGTCATCTCATGCGATACCCGCCCGAGCGGAGAGTCTGCCATGCTTATCCTCCTCACCTCGCGGAAGGGCTGCGCGAAACTGCGTGGTTCACACATGCAGCGAAGCGCTACTGTAGCGCTTCTCACGTGTCGTCCGCTACTTATCGTCTACCATTAAAAACAGTTTTTACAGTGCGATACAAAGCTGGTGAACGCTTCCTTCAGCACGCGTTTAGCGCGAGGTCAGCGCTATGCTTGTAGCGCTCCGCTGCATGTGTGAACAGGCCTTTAATCTACTATGGCCGATTTTTGACAGGTCTTTCTACAATTTTGAAACCACTACACCACCTTCTAGAGAAGGACAGCCGCTGGAGTGGACGTCGGAATGTGAAAACGCGTTCAAAAAGGCAAAAGAGAGCTTGCTGCGAAGCAAGTGGCTTACACATTGCGACACAAGCAAGCCGCTTTGCCTCGCCTGTGACGAATCTCCAAGTGGAGCGGGAGCAGTCATTTCTCACATCGTGCCAAACTGTGACAAAGTGCGAATTGCTTGCGCCTGTGGAACGCTCTCACCAAGTGAGCGCAATTACGGACAGATCCAACGAGAAGCATTTGGTATTGTGTTCGGAGGGAAAAAGTTCCACAAGTACTTATATGGTCGGAAATTCACCTTTATTACAGATCGTAAGCCTCTGACTGCGATCTTCAACGCCTAGACGGCAGTTCCAAGCTTAGCCGCACTAGGAATGCAACGTTGGGCACTTACTCTCCTATCATACAAACTATTGGTGAATTCCGTTCGCAATGTCGAGCGCTCTAAAAGCGCTCCATTTGAAGCGCACATATTCCGCTGGCACATCTGGCTCGAGTTGGTCACCTTCCGCTCGTAGATCTCTAGCAGCGCCCGCTCCATGGAGCGCACCCCGAATTCATATTTTACGTCTAATAACTACGATGAAGACGGGTTATTCCTCAGCGCGCTCATGTCGAAAACATAGCAACACTTCAGCTGAACGACCCGGAAATCTGTGCGCTTCATGCCGCGGGATTTCAGAGATCTTTGAGGAAGTTGACATAGCGCGCTACGTCATTTCTTAAACTCGGCGGTGGCGCATGTGCGACGAGGTCACCGGTCCGGACTGGCCGGCCGGCCGCGCCGTCGAGTCGGTAGAGTTGGATCTGCTAGGATGCGTCGGTTGTTTATGCAAGATTGTGACGGCGCGAACGCTTCTACCTCGCGTAGGTCAGGGATGCAAAGACGGGACTGTGGAGCGTGGTAAATCGCAAGCGCTGACATCTGTGATCGTGAGAGGAAGAACGAGAAAAAGAACGACAGAAAATCCGGAGGCAGACGCGAGGTTAGGCCTGTTCGTTTTGCAGTCACTGATTGTTTACCTTTTTAAGGGCCGCCCACACTAGCGAGAAAACGCGCGTGGCACGCCGATCGCGGCAAGTAACAAAATGTCGCCGAAGCACAGTCAGCGCCACGAGCGCGTGCAGAGACACGCCCTTTATCTTCCCGCTTAACCGATTTATCGGCGCGCCGGGCGCGTTTTCTCGCTAGTGTGGGTGGCCCTTTACACTGCATGCCGCCGGCGTTTTCTCGTGCAATGAAGCAAGAACAGATTAGGTAATGACCGTGCAAGTGATGGTTGGTTACGTCTGTGTTTATTAAAGTCGTACCAGAAGTCTCTACTCCACCGATGAAAATCGCTGTGCGTGCCCCGCCGCTTCGAAGCGGCTGAAAGGTATGTGACAGTGCCCGAACGCGGACGTCTTTCTCGTTCTTTGTGACATGGGGCTCTGTGGTACGTATAATTTCGCCCGGCCTGTGTCGCGTGGTTTCTCTGCAGCTAAGCAGTGACAGTTGTCACTGGTCGTCGGAAAGATCAGTCGGCTGAAGCGTTGGGGTGCTTGTCAAGTTCGAGCAGCGGCCATTTTGTACGGCCGAGGAGGGAGGAGGGAGGAGGGAGGAGGAGGAAGGGGGTCGCTCCAAAAATGCGAGTCCATCTTTCTCTCGTCGATTCGGAGCGGGTCCCACGGAGCGGAATTTGTTTCCCTCGCGGATTTCGGAAAGCGCGCCGGATCTACGAGTGGAATTCACCATATGACATCGTGTACCGGAAGTCCAAAGAACACGGCAATGCAGATGCACTATCGCGTTTGCCTTTAGACCTTGCTTCCAGTGACCCGGACGATGACACGTCGGTACTTCGGGTCTCCAACGTGGAACTTCTTCCAGTCAAAAGTCATCAAATCGCCGTGGAAACAAGGAGGGACCCAATCTTATCCAAGGTCTTAAACTTTACCCTGAATCGCTGGCCCACCTCTCTTCAGGATAAAAACCTCCGTACTTCCTTTGAAAAACGGTAACAGCTCTCAACGGACCAAGGCTGTCTTCTATGGGGAAGCCGAGTCATCGTACCACCGGACCTTAGAAAACAACTACTACATGAATTGCACGAAGGTCGCCCAGGCGTCAGTCGCATGAAGGCCAAGGCACGAAACTATATCAGGTGGCCAATTTTATGCCAGAACATCGAAGATTTTATTAAGCAATGTTACTCCTGTGCATACATGCAGAACCAACCAGCTGCTGCATTTCAACACCCATGGTATTGGGAGAGAAACCCAAGGGGGAGGATACATATAGACTACGCCGAGCTCGACAAGCAGCACTACCTGGCAGTAATGGACAGCTTCCTCAAGTGCATCGAAGTTCTGCCCACAAAAACGACTACGGCAGCACGCACCACTGAATTGTCGTGGAACATCTTCGCTTCATATGGAGTGTCGTCTGAAGTTGTCTGAGATAACGGACCGTAGTTCATTTCTGCAGACTTCGAGAACTCCTTGCGAATGAACGGAGTGAAGCACATTCGTACACCGCCATATCATCCGACTTCAAATGGCGCGGCTGAGCGAGCTGTGCAGACATTTAACCGAGCTTGGAAGAAAGACGCCGCTGCTGGAAACACACACACAGAAACCGAGAACCAAAAGTTGGCCAGGTTTCTCCTAAACTATCGGAGCACTCCTCATACAATCACAAAGAAAACACCGGCTGAACTATTCCTCAAGCGGCTACTTCGCACTCGCCTGCAGATTTAATCAAACCAAGTGTGGAGCCGAGTGTGATCAAACACCAACGCCAGCAACAGTTGGCACACGACAAGTCACGACGAACACTTCGTTGTTTTGATGCAGGAAATAGGGTCCTCGTGCGAGACGTGATAGGGACCTAACACTACTGGCCTCTTGGAGTCATTGTTTCCCGAAAAGGACCACTATGGTGTCTAGTAGAGGTACGGGAACGTACAGTCTCCGTTCACATGGACCATCTTTTGCGACTGGATACTCAGTTACCAAGTCGTGAAACAACCTACCCACCACGATGGATGCTCTTAGACCCAACTACCACTCCTAGAGTGTTGACGGAAACAGCTGGAAACTTGCAGAGTTCATCAGGAAGAGCCCCACCTACAGTGGTACAGTCAAGTTCGCCAGGAGACACAGCCACGCCGCCGACTGAACACTTAAATAGTTATCCTCAACAGATCCGGCGTCCTTCAGAGAGATTTGGCATGCCACCGAGCCTACCGGATGCTGGAGTTCCCGTTTGCACCTAAAGAATTAAAGCGGGAGGAGTGTGGTAACTCGGAGAAAAAGGTAGAAGACGAGATCTCGCGGGAGGGCTGCGCGGGGAGCTCGAGACGAAACACTGAGTGCGATTGAGTATGGACTGAGTCGCGATGAAGCAAGCCCTAGATCAGCCAGCGGCATACTTTTCTCATCATTATTTAAATAAACCCACAGCTACTATTATAAAAAAATGAGAAAAAAAAGCCAGATTTAGCGGCTCTATACAACGTCGATACGTGCTCCTATAAACGTCCTAGGTGTAGTTGATGACAGATAGTGACTACAGAGTTCATAAATCGTCTACGGAAATTCGCGAGTCTCCATAGGATGGCCATTGAGGTCGTAGCGCAACAATAAGAGCTCCGTAGAACGTCAAGATAAATTTTTGTAAGGGGAAGAAAAAAACTTGGAAAAGCTTCAGTGGATATCTAACGGTGTAACGGCTTTAATTGCAAGAGTTGCCCATCTCGAATCAAAGGTTGAAGAAATAGAACGTAGCCATGACGGTATAATAGCAATGAAAAGCGACATGTTTTCTCTGGAAACCAACCTGCCTAAATTGTCTTAAACTTGTCAGGATATGGGTTCGGTTGCGAAACAGGTTGATGCATTTGACAGACACTTACGAAAAAATAATTTTATTTTCAAGGGCTTCCCGAGGTTTATGAGGAGCCTTGGAGTCAGACCGAACAAATTGTAACCGACTTAATTCAAACCCACCTGAAATTTATCATCGGTGAAATCGAACGGGATCATCGTGTGGGCAGAAAGCGTAATGAATACTCCCCTATGATTGTCGTTCAATTTCAGAACTTCAAGAAACAACAGGAAATAATTTTATGCTAGAGTAAGAGATGCTAGAACAAAACTTCGAGGACACTGGAAACCGTTCCGCACAGCTCAAACACGTGTGCGCCATAGCTTTGACAAACTTTTTATTGGTGCCCAGGCATATTATTACGACTCTGCATCTGATAGAGTAGTCGAATTGCATTAAGCTTCCGTGACAAGTACCAGCACAGGGCAGGAACGGTATCAACCTTCGGAGACGAGTACAAGGGCAGGAATGAGGCTGTGTGAGGCTTAGCACTGATATGGATGCGTTTTTTGTTATTGTTGTTAACTTTAGAAGTATTCTTTCAAAACAATAGGCTTTAAACAACATAACTGCGGCATGCAAACCTCATGTCATCCTCGGGACGGAAACCTGGCTTTCAAGGGACGTAGAAAACAATGCCCTTTTGACGAAAATAATCCCTGTAGAAGGGGAACAAGAGGGACAAAGGACAAAATAATCCCTTCTTCAGGGATTATTTTCGTCATCTTGTCCAGCTCGCTTGCACCTTTGCATTTAATTGCATTATAATGCCCTTTTGATCAAAAGGGATTTCACAATCTACAGAAAATAGAGAAGTCATTCAAGAGGCGGTGAAGTTCCTGTTGCTATTAGAAACTGTTTTTCTACCTCTCCAATGTCGTTTGATACAAATATTGAAATTGTTTTTGTTCGCGTGAAGTTCTCGTTTCCTATCCCATAATCGGTGCATGTTACAGACCACGGCTGGTTAGTATCACGATGCAAATGTATCGCGATAGTATCTTGAAAAATAAACAAGAATATACCGAGAGTAAAAGTTTCTTATTTGACTTGGCTTCCCTCAGAAAAAAACCGCAAACACATACCCTTCGTCACCCTGACCCTTGGATAATAGATACATCGCGTACTGACTACGGCCTTCAGATGATTAGAAGAACCCTGCCTACATTGCTCAACGCTTTCTCGCATTCCAATGTTGATATAGTATCTTTAACCCCACGTGAGATCCGTGAATATTTTCTTTGAAATAATGTCGTGTTCACTTTTTGATTTTGCAAGTCCATTTTCTTTATTGTTGTGTGTGGCTGATATCTAGTTGGCATTTTCGGCCCGGTTTTTGCTTTTCTTCCATTTGTTTTTTCATTCCTGTTTTGCATTAGTGGACTTCTTTGCTTTGTACAATTTTTGACACCGCTGTGTTCCTGTGAGAGGGCTGGGGACCAGTCAAGCTCCTTGTAAGTTTTTTTTCCCAGCTCCCACCATATATACATGTATATGGCAAATAAACTATTATTATTATTATTATTATTATTATTATTATTATTATTATTATATTAAAGATTATTTGGAGTATCTGTATCTCTTTATCGAGGTAGAATAGAAAAATGTATTTGTATCTCTGTCGTTAAATACATTTACAAGGTAGCACTTGTACCGCGGTACTTCGTCAGACTGAGGTATCTCTTTACAATTCTTGCCCTTTTTGAGATAGATTTAAATAATAATAACATTTGATTGGTGCGAGTTGCTTCGGAATTTAAAATATGAACCCGCTTGATAACATGATCCAGCTCATTCGTGAATATAAAAGAAAAACTGTGGTTCGAACATGGTTATTGGCAAGGACAGCAAAATCAGCTCCTTTCACAAAGCCCTCCACTCTTTCCAATTTAGCACAGCGAACGCTCTAAAGGACTTGAGTGGACAAAAGTACGGCCCTATTGTCCAATCTTCCCAAACTATGGGTGACTCAGAAGCATATAAGACGAAGACTTGAGATGCGGTCTCATGGCAAAACAGGGTTAATTTCGAGCAGACGCCTTTTATCAAGCATGGTACGCAGTCTTTAACGTATCGAAGGTTCGCTCCTATTTCTGGAAAACGCCGTGAGATGGCGTAGCATAAGAGGAGCTCGAGGAACCCTCCTTATTGTCGCACCCGTTTTCAAGGCGGCGTGGCGTGCGACTGCTCCTGCGCGCGGAGCCCCAACGCGACGGTGTCCCGCCAGGGAAATGCGCGAAGGCAATGTCGAATTTCGACTCCCTTTCTGCTTCGTTCCAACATATTTCACTTCTTCCATCGTGTCCCAGTGGCGGGTTCGAACATCGGCCGAGGCACTCGCAATCTGACGAAGGCTTATTGCGGAGAAGGCGCTGTGCAATCGATATTTTGCTTTCACGTCATAAGGTGCTCAGGTGATCCAAATGAATCCTCAGTGCTCGACTGGGGCGTGTTATACTTCCTTCGTAGGTTTGGTTCGTAAAACCCCTTAATTTGAATTTTGACTTTAGCCACAGCTAAGGGCTGCAAGATCCGATCCCGATCCAGTTAGAAACCACGTAGTATATTGCTGGTGGCTCGTTTAATTTTGGCCTCCACAGTAGTGGCTGCCGTCTCGGTGGCTCCGGGGCGAGAGCGCCGGTCTACGGATCCCCATGTGGCGGGTTCGAATCCCGGCCGAGGTTCCCGCAATCTGACGGAGGCTTATTGCGGAGAAGGCGCCGTTTGATTGAGCTTTCCGTTGCACGTCAAAAGATCCCCAGGTGGTCGAAATTAATCCTCAATCCTCCGCTGGGGCGTGCCAGATGCCCGTCGTTGGTTTGGCACGTAAAACCCCCAAATTTGACTTCGTTTTTTTTCATAGTAGCTGCTACAGGATTTGCTATGCTCTCTAATCGGGGGACGGGAAGCATTCTTGTAAGTATATTTTTACATCTTTGCAGTTGTTGCTCACAACGTTTACCTGCGCTACATCGCCGCAGGCGCGTGTTCGAGGAAGTTCATTATTGCTGCTATACACCAACACAGTGTTTGCAAACAAGCTCGCTTTGCCCACATCAGGTGTGGGCACTGCGAGTGCGCAGAAACCAAATTCGTGAGTCGTGAAGCATTTGCGGATGCGCAGTACCGACAGCAGCGCCACCGCAGTGGCGTGACGTCAATGAGTTGAGTTGGTCTGTCTCCGTTTCGTTCTGAGGCCTACCGCAGCCACCCTTTCTATCTAACGTGGCCAATCAAGCAGCACTACGACGTCTCTATGCGTCTGCTATCAACGGCTACATCAATCGCGCATAAAAGATAGCAGGATCACGATGCATACGCTATGCGTGATAGGTTTAGCCGCCTATGGCAAACACACCAAGACAACGAGCGCCGTGACGATGCACTTTTGGCGCAGCTTGATCGGTAACATCGGATCTTTGCGTCGGCTGCGCTCGGACTCGGTGCGAGCCGGAGTAAAATAATAGCTACATCATCTCGGGAAAATGTGGAAATGGCCGTGGCATGGCCGCTTCACCGATGGTTTTATGTACTGGTAGTTCCCAGGGAAGCTTGAATGAAAAGGTATCGCTGCTGGAAGCGCATAACTTATTAAGTATGAAACTATAGGATGGTTTATTAGTGCGAACACACTAACTGTCCCATGGAGCGAAGCCGGCGTTGTCTGTAACCGTCTGTAGCAGCGAAACGGTTGCTAAATTCCCACTGACCAAAAGCACAGCACCGCAGATGCTTCGTCATTGAAGCCGGCGGGGCGCTCAAGGTCAAAGCGGACGCGCCTCAGAAATGAAACACAAAGAAAATCGCAGCAACACATATGTATCGTCGCGGGAGCCGTGGAGCCGGCGGGGTTCGCCGCGCCTGCGCAGTGGGGGAGCGTGAGGTCACGGCCTTATGAAAAAAACCCTCATGAAAAGGAAGACGTGGCGCGCTGCTTGTAGAAATGCGCTGCGTGTAGAAATGCGCTGCGTGTAGAAATGCTCTCGTATTCCTATTCGTGAACAGTCTTAAATGGCTTTAGCGTACGCTATACTTTTTTTATAACCCAATGTATATTTTATTACTGGAGGATTCCCTCTGCGCTCTAGTGTAGCAGAGTGACCAGTTCAGTATTGAACTTGGGATCTCTAACGACTACGAACTGGTAGGATGTCCATTCAAACTGAAGCAGGCGGGTATGGGGATTGGCTCCCAATTCATCAGCCTCTTCTTGCTCTTCGTGCTGGGTCAACTAGAGAGGAAGCCCGAGATGACTGTTTAGGAGAGCAGAAGCAAGGAGAGGGAAGAAGGCTAAGTGGGCGGCGTTTCTTGGTTTGTACTAGGAGTCTCTCCCACCTTTCTTACATTACACAATGACAACAATCACGAGTGCGAGCACCGAATACACGAAATTGATTCATTTTTGCAAAAGCGCGCTATCCCTGCCTACACTAGTGCCGCTTGTTCCTCGAGAGTACCAACAGTTGGTTCTGCTTGCAGAAAACAGTGTGTAGGCGGTCAAATGCCGTAAAAATCGCCTATAAGAAAACAAATCTTCCAGATTATATTTAAAGAAAAGGATGGACAAATCAATACTTCGGCTACTGATTCCTTGCAGAAGGATAGGCGATATATATATTTGTTTATGTTCCTTGCTTTTACACAGATTGAGAGGAAACTGACTTCCAAGAAGCAGAATCAACCCCGTTCTATTTCCAAAGAAGAGGAGGAAAGATCAATTTCCCGCTAAAGGAAATCGATATCAAGGCACAGATGTTCGAGCTTATGAGGAATGTCCGCGCATTTGGTTCTTTAGTCTAGATACTCCTCCAACCAAGCCTTCCTCGAGCAGGCGGAGGATTCCTTGAACTGGCACAACGAGACCCATTTTGCTTTGTATTGATATTTGTTATATCTTTCGCTCAGCGAGTTCCTATGAGTCTCTCATCCAAACACGCACAGAAAGAAACATGAAATTGCGTCGTTCCTGACTGTTGAACCAAGATACCAAAACTTTATTTTCTGTAAACGGTCTGGCTCCTCAAACGACTTTAACCAAACAAGTGTCGGCTTTAAAAGCCGGGTGTGATCGATACTTCGAGGGTGAATAAAATAGAAATTGAAGTCAGGAAGCTGCTCTTCACGCGACTTTGTCTAGCCAACTTTGATATACCTAATTAAACACAGCGATAAAAATAATTACTCAATTCTACTCGTAGCATTTCGAGTTTGAACTTTGTGCCCAAGGCAGTGTTGTACGGAACGGCGTTCCAAGGAACGGCGTTCCTGGAACGCGCTCTTTTTAAAAGGAACGAAGGAACGCCGCCGTTCCATTTTACATCGGTGGAACTGGAACGGGAACGAGTTACATTTTTACTGGAACGGAAAGAGTAACGGCGTTCCTTTCTTTCGTTCAGTGGGGTAATTTTTTATTTAACTTCTAAGAGGGAAATTATAAAAGTATAAAAACTATATATTTACGAACATATTGTTTTTAACTCGTTAACGTTTTGGTTACTTATCTTAGGATTTATTTTGTGTGGTCTTCCCCTGGTAACAGTCGGGTGCAGGAGAGCTGGTGGACATTGATTCTTTTTGGGTGCCCGAGATTGAGGTACAAAAAGCAAAACTTATAGTCGCAGGAAAAGACACATAAAGAGGGACGTTTCAAACCCAGTTCCTTTCCATGCCCCCCCCCCCCCTTCCACTAATCCTCATACCCCCAGAAATCTAAGGCCGACTAAAGCCAGTTCTGAACTTCCATAAAGAGGCCTACAGTTATAACAAAATCAGACTACCAGACATCGGACGCACCCTTGTATCCCGAACATTGGTCACTTAAAAGATACATAAAAATTAACCTTTATTCCTTCTCCCCTTGTCCCAACCTTCAAACTGAACAACGAATCCAACCTTCACAAAGACGTACTTGTAGTTTTCAAGACTAACCTTCCAAAAGCCATATCCTCTCCTTCACTTGTTCGTCTTGCGGACAGCAACATCGAGGAGCAACTGTTCTTAAACTGTTGTTAAGTTTAAACAAGGGACTTTGCTAGATTGAAACGTGAGAGGTTGTTGTGAAACTCTCGTGCAATGTGGGTTAACAGTACATTTGGCTCGTCTGAGTCGTTCACCATTAACATAAATATGGTTAAAAGCTGAGATTTTTAAACTTGAATATATCAACAAATCAAACCTTGATTCCGCTTGTTTTCTACTCATAGCGCCCTTCCATGACGACATATAAAATTGTATGTTCCCATTTGATGAGATTGATAAAAAATTTTTATTAATCTAATTAAATATGATAATCAGCAAACTACAAATTTAGCGTATATGTAACGATACGTTCCATGTTTTTTTAACTGTAACGGGAACGAGTTCCTTTTTCACAAATGGAACTTGTAAAGGGAACGCGATCCAAAAATTAGAAGGAACGAGGAACGACCTTTCGTTCCTTTTTTTGAGGAACGTGTACAACACTGGCCCAAGGCATCTCTCTCACAGTATGCACCTTTCGACGACTTTAGAATAAAAGTGTGTACAAAGTATCACTTCAAACAAGAGATTCGCATATTTCTAAGCAGGCAGCACTTGAAAAAACGTCCATTATTGAATAGTGCGTAAAAACAGCCCCATTAAAAAAAACATTTCGAAATTTTTTTTAACAGTTTTCTTAAACTGTTAAAACAGTTTGCTTTTAACAGTTTGCTTAACAGTTTGTGTTAGCAATATGGTCGCATATTTGTACACTTTTGTCTCCTGTGTGCACGTTCAGACAGAGGGAAGTTAACCATCGTTATTGTGCGTCTGACGTCTCCGCTGAAGATGAGAAACATTTCTAGTGCAGTACCGCCTCGAGCATGAGGTCTTTAACGTGCATCACGCAGTACTGCATGATAACGCGACAGCAAGTCGGTACGATGCTCGCCATCGTTGAAACAATCACAAGTGGTGATTGAATCCAGTTTTACATTCGGCCACCATTTTCCAACGTGACTGCAAGCGGGTGTGTGCTTCTGGCCGCTGCCGTGCCTCCGTTTGCGTGACCGAGAACTCGAGCTATACTTTTGTGTGAAGACCGCGTGTGCGCTCCCACGAGGGGTCACCAGCCCGGACACCCTGCTTGTAATTGGGAATATATACTCACTGACATCATAAAAAAAAAAGTAGGGCGTGGTGAGTTTTGCGCACCTTCTCTCCACTCCCCAGCCAATGAGATTTTGGCAGTAGTTGATAAGAACGCCGAGGTGCTAATTACGAAGTAAGAAGCGTAGACTTAATAATAACCCACGCGTTTCCTAATCTCTCAGGGACTGTATACTACGGTCACTGCCAGCTTATTAAGCACAGGGAAACGCTTATGTTCCCGCTTCTTGCTTCGTCAGTGATTCTTCGGCTTACTTAGCGTCTAATACCAAACTGTCACTGGATGTGAAACTGATCACCGTAAACACGTGTACTACGTCATTCTGCATATGGCGGCGTTTCGCGATTTGGACGACGCGATGGTGGCGCACGAGGGACACGTGGGACCGCTACTTCGGTACTACCGTTCGCGGTACCGGTCAATCTGTCTCCCGTCGAAAAAAAAAAAAAGATTTTGAGCGATCGAAGGAATTGGAATTTATTTCCTATGACACGTCCGAACACCGAGCCGTCGATTCGGACGAAGACGAACTTGCGGTCAGGTAGGGAGCGATAGCCACGTGACTTCAGGGGACGACGGCCGCGCCGAATCCTCCCCTGGTGGAGTGGTTTATTTGGCGACGCCTCTCCCCTCCCCGCCCCTCCTCTCGCCGCCAGAGTCTGTGACGGCGACGCCTCGGAATGCTGTGCTGTTGACGGAGTCGCAGGTGCGAAGACGGTACCGCTGCCGCCGTCACGCCTGTTTCCGCAGATCTTCGTTGTCGACTTTTTCGATGTATTCTCGGGGAGTATTGCCCTAGTAAAGTATTCGCTTCAGGCAGTTCTTTCCTCCTCCGCATTTCCCCCCTTCTCAGACCGCTAGTCGGCCACAAGTTTCCGTGCTGATGTTTCGGTTTCGGAACGAGTTTTTTCGTTTTATTAAAAAGATTCGTGACTCAACAGAAAGAAAATATTAATTTGGTAGTGTATAAACACGATATTAAATCGCCTGGCAAAAAAAAAAAAAAATTGTGCGTGTATAATTGAGAAAATATAGAAATATCTGAATAATGCGTTATTTTTATCGTTCTCGACCTCTCCGTGGTTAGTTTGTACTGGTTAGCAAAAAATAAAGTCAACACGCTGTTCTTAAAAAGCACCGTAAAAACAATTGAAAGAAAAAAAAATCTAAGTCAATTCCTTAGATTCAATACCCCACAATATGTCATTTCAAGTCACTCGGCACCGCCGCAGCCGACACCACATAAAATACCTAAGAAACTTAATGACTGTATTTATTGGGGGGTCGGAGGAAAACAAGAATTCGTCAATCTCGGTCTTCGCATACAGCCAATCGAAAAACACAAACACAAACCAGTCGGCATCACAATCGACTGAACAAACAACCCACAAACAGCTTACTCGAGCGAATGAACCATGAGCATACACGGTGGGAATAAATGCAAAATTAAGAACGAGAAAAAAGATTTTCTCTTGTCTTACTAAGATACAATAAAGAAAAAGAGACGAAAATCAACGGCATGCGTTTCAGAACATATGCCGGTTGTTGAAACAAGCAAAAAAAAAAAAGTAAAAAGAAAACAAATTTGCCTCGATCGTTTGTTCCGAGATTCGGTTCTTTCAGGACTGCTCTTGTGTCCGGATCGGTGCGCCCACCGACGCGACGCGTGAAATATCGTACCCTTAGAGGTCAGAACGGTGCGGGAAAACCGCGTCTGCCCGGATACTGCCAAAAAGCGGCGCCGAAGCCAAGATGGACCGAGGGTACTTAAGGGAAGCCCGGCTAAGGCGTTCGGAGGGGGGGGGGGGGGGGGGGGGGGAGGAAGGAAGGGATGGCGCTTCTCGTTTGCTCGGGTAGTACGAGCCGAAGATTTTCAGTGTTGAAGGCAGGATATCCTCCAGTGACCACCATTTCCAATATGAGCGTGGAAACGCAATGAGCGGTCAATCAGCCTTGCTATTCGTGGCAGAGGGAGAACGACGGGGTGTCTCCCTCGAGTGTCCGGCCTCCAGCACGAGCTCTTTGCCTTCCGCAGCACTTGGGCTGCGCGTGCACGCTCGAAGGTCACGAGATGCCGGGTTGAGGCGGGACAACTGATACTTTCCCCCCGCCGTTCACATCCAGTTTGTCACTGTAGCGTCTCGTAACCGTGTCTCCAGACGGGAGAGAAGAGTTGACACGGAAAGGATGCGCTGCTGCAGAAGCGAGGACACCACTCTTTCTTGATTCGTAGAGGTGCTACTTAAGGCAATGACGGTGTCGAGTGGTCACCGTCTGCGCGTTCACCTTTGTATTGCAGGCATTTTATTGAAGGAAAATTTGGAAGCCGATCATTCGGTGAATAGCCGAACGTTCTCTATTGAAGTCTGCAGATATATAAGAAGCTTAGATAAATTGCACGCAGTTGATCGGAGTCACTAAAAGGTAACAACTTAACTTCAAAACTATGGTGGTAGAGAAAGTGGTCAAAAACACCTTAGCTAAAATTATGTTTTTTGTGTGCTGTTTTTAGCATAGCCTCGCCTCTGGGTTCACTTGTTAGTATGTTTCATTGGCTAGCCTGCGCCATTACAAGGGGTAAAATAATATACTTATCCCAATAACAAAATAAACTTAGAAGTCCTTTAAATAAAATTTATTTTTTTGGCAATATCGAAGGAAAAACAACATCAGTGGTTGCGACAGCAAGCGTTTCAGTCGAACGAGAAACGTCGCATCCTTGCGCACAGGGGGTTCGCAGCTCTTGCACAAAATATGTACATTGCGCATGTAAACGTAATCTCCAGCGCTAAAACTATTGAGTGTTTAGAAGGGGCACACGAATCACCTGCTGTCACCAAGGACGTGCGGAGTGGACGCGTGGTCCAGGAAGCCGATGAATTGTCTTTAAAAGTTAAGATGAAAAAAAAAATAATAACGATGACTTATTCGACTGGGATACATAAAAACCAGGTGCGTCAATAGCAGACCGGCTCCGACGGTATAACATGATGTGCAAACTAGACTCACGTGAATAGGGTTTAATGAACTGGACATAGCATTGCAAGGTAAGTAATTGCGTGTTTTTGTTTAGACAGCGGGAGTTTAGTCTCTGCAAAGAGTGCCGCGTCCCGCGGTGTAACGTCTGCAGTCGCTTCGGCCACGAGGGCTCCAGTGCGTCCAGACTTACGAAGCAGCCGCTGCGCCTGAGGGGCTTGGAGAAATCCAAGCTTTTTATGGACGAGACCGAAGCCGAGGAGACCATTGCGGGTTCTACTGGCAAGGAGAGTCCCGTGGCGAACGATCCCCTCGCACCCGTAGCGGTGTGGCCTCGGACACCAGTGGCACGACGCCGCATGCGATCGAGGCAAGGCAGGCGGGGCAGCAAGATTTGCCTGCAGTGGAGACGTCTACACCGTCTGGCGAGGCAGTTGTCGCCTCCAACGTGTTCAACGAGAATCCGGCCGCCGATGTCATCATGACCGAACCGGACGCCTCTGCGGGTGGCGTGGCCGCGAAAAGGACGTGGGAGGACGACACCACTGACCCTACGGCGGTGAAACAAGGGGAGCCGCCCCCTAAAGTGGCGCCCATCTGGAGGCGACGCGCAGTAAAGCGCAACATCCCTGCGGACGGCACAAGGGGGGAAGCCTCCCTCGTGAATGTGCGCGCCGAAGGTCGCATAGGGTGTCTGAGTCTGCAAGAGCATCGCACAGTCGCCAGACCATCGTCGAGACGGGTCAGACAGCCGTTCCCAGCCGAGGTAAACACCGTGCGGTCCATCCCCCCTCCTCCTGAATGGCGGTGGTGTTAGAAGAGAGGGGCAACGATTAATGTCCGCGGGCTCCCAGCCCGGCGCCGGAAATATCTGCTGAGCCGACAGTTTGCTGAGACCGAGCTTGATATCATCGCTGTTCAGGAGACAAAGGCCGAGATCTAAGAGCGGGCGGACCACATGGTGCAGCCTTTTCGAACACTTTTTAACACGCCAATCGAACTTGGGGCGGCTGTTGTTTGTTTATTCGCCAGTCATTCAGTGTGGTTGAGACGGCTATGTTTACGTGTGCTTTCGGCCGCTTTGTTTTCTGCGATTTTTCATTAGTTCTAACGTCGAATGGAGTGTCATTTGTGTTTACGCGCGGACTCGCGAGCGCGGGCACAAAGCTTTCTTCGAAACACTTGACGAGTACCTTGACTGTGAGAGGGCTGTTATTTTGCTCGGTGATTTTAATTGCGTTTGGGCGCCTGGGAATCGCTCGAATCAGGCTCGCGTCCGCGACCACCGCGCTATTTTTTTAAACGACATTGCCGAGGGGGATTTGTTAGAAGACTTCGCATCAGTATCCTCGAAGAACAGCGTTTCTTTCACCCAGACAGAGCGTACATATCCCTGGATTTAGTTCCTCTGTGTTCCCATTACTCGGTTCAACCTGTGTCTTTCTGTGATCACGCTCTAGTTGTGTTTACTCTTGGGAGCAAAGTCAAAACCCCTGGGTGGAATTGGTCATTATGAAAGTTGAACAGTTGCCTCGTAAAGGATGAAGTTTTTAAATCTAAAGTAGATGCTCTATTTAGGGAACTTTACGATAATAACCAAAAATTGTGAAGGGTGAAGTGTTTTTTTTTGTTTTTTTTTGAGAGGGAGTTAGAATGACTGCCATCGAAAGGAGTACTATTCTCAGTAATCAGACGAAGCAGAAAGAGAAGGAGCTGCTGCGCCAGTTGAACAGCCTTCTGATCAAAGAAAGCGTTAAGCCAGGCGACTCTGTTGACGAACTAAGAAATATTAAAATTCAACTGGAGGTCATCGACTGCGGGAGGTACCGCGGGGCTGTTGTGCGGGAGCGATCTGAAAGGTTGTGGTTAAGTGAAAAGCCGACGAAATGGGCACTTAGTGGTGAAAAACGGCAGGCGCAGCGAAATGAGATTAAAGAAATACGATATAATAACACGATAACTCGCAATCATGAGGGCATTTGTTGAGCACGTTCGTGGTCTTTTTGCGCGTAGCGCTACTGCTGACGACAGCTTTAATGGTAATTTTTTGTCTGTGTTGCCCAATTTGCAAGATGACGTTCGCGGAAAAGTAGAAGCGCCGATTGCAGTTTGCGAGATTGAGTCGGCCATCGATGAGCTAACAGCTGGCAAAACGCCCCGCCCGGACGGCCTCGGTGCCAAATTTTATAAGGTGTTTAAAAGAGAGACAGCTGACCCTTTATATCAGATAATGACGGAGGCGTATTGTGACCGTGTTTTGCCTCCCTCTTCTTTGAGGACACACACTGTCCTCATCCCAAGGGCCCTCCAGGCCTCCAGGGCAATAAGACTGATAAATGTTGACTATAAGATTTTTATAAATGGTCTGGGCAGGCGTTTACAGAATGTCATAACTAGTCTTGTGGGACCGCATCAGTTATGCGGTATGAAAGGCCGCACTATTTTCACGAACATTCATGTAGCCAGAAGCATTCCAGAATGCTGCGATGATCTCGGCCGCCGTGAGGCTATGTTGCAGTTAGACCCGAGAAGGCGTTCGACCGCGTGTCGCATAAGGTTCTTTTCAGTATTTTCGAGCACGCGAATGTCATATCCGTGATCTTGGACGGTTTAAAAATGGCGTACGCCAACTGTACGCCGTCCATTATTGTAAATAAGAAAGCTAGTGAAAGTGTACCTGTCTTTTCGTCTGTAAGGCAAGGCTGTCCACTCTCCCGCTTGCTGTTTGCGATGTACTTAGAACCTTTTTGTTTCAAACTGGTTAACAATGTAAACATTCGTGAGTTTAGGCTGGAATCTTGCGAAATAAATGTTCTGTCCTATTCGGATGACGTTGCAGTATTCTGCATCGATCAAGACAGACTGCGGGAGGCGGTCTGTGTTGCTTCTTCGTTCTGTAAAAATACGGGGAGGGTTATTAACTGGGGCAAATTCGACGGTTTATGTAACGGAAAATGGGACTCCAACCTGGAAGTCTTTTTAAACGTTCAGTAGGCAGACTTGCAGGCAAAGTATCTTGGTGTGCCACTCGAGCACTGCCGGGACTGCACGCAACTGTGGAGTGAAGAGACGGAAAGGCTGAAGGCCAAAGCGGAGGACTGGATGGGTGGAGATTTGTCTATGGTTGCGCGCGCTACAGTTTGTAATTTATTTTTGATCGAGAAAATTTGGTATATCTTGCAAGTGCTGTCAATGTCGCGCCTTAACATGCAGACGCTGCATAGGGTATTCGCCGTTTTTATTTGGAGTTCGTGCTGAGAGCGTTCTGCTTGCACGAACTTGTTTCGACCTGCTCGCAATGGCGGTGTGGGATTGTCCAATCTGTTTATTCAAAAAATAGTGCCTCGTTTTATGTTTGTTTGTGACCAACAAGATTTCGTTTTGCGCACACTCATGCAGTTGTGACTGCGCAAAATGCGCTACCTGAGTGTGTAGTGTTGACCGGGGATGGATACTGCGTCAGTATTCAGGGTTTCCTCCGTGAAGTTGTACTCTCTGTTCGTTATCTAGCGGTACGCTTTTCTATGGAGTATCTTAGTTCCGTGCCTCGAAAACGACTGTTTAAAGATTTAGCAGACGTTTTGCACTGGGCAACAAAACGTCTGCTGAATCCTTAAACTGTCGTTTTCGAGGCACGGAACTAAGATACTCCATGGAAAAGCGTACCGCTAGATAACGAACAGAGAGTACCACTTCACGGAGGAAACCTTGAATACTGGCGCAGTATCCGTCCCCGGTCAACACTACACACTCAGGTAGCGCATTTCGCGAAGTCACACCAGTACAATGACTTGTAAAGAGGAAGTTCCTCTTTATAAGTCACTGTACTGGTGGGGCTCAGGGCATGATGTACTTAAAAGAGTAAAGAGTATGCCGGTCAAACCATCAACGAAAGCTTTTTCTTTAAAGTGCACTGCGGCGCGCTCCCGGTTAAACCATGGCTCGAAGCGAAAGGAAGTTTTGTACTATGGTCTGTTCATTGTTTTCTCTGTAAGGTTCCCGAGTCTATAGAGCATGTGGACGCTGTGTTCCTGTGGGATGTCGCGCTGACAACAATAAAACAGCGTGTCCAGCCGTTTCTGTCCATGGTGGGGTTCTGTCTCAACATGTTTGTACACGGAACGCGAAACCTTCATGCTCTCTATAAGCAGATCCCCTACCCTCTTTCACAACGGGTGCCGTCAACCCTCCGCCTTCCTGCTGGGATATTTACGGGTTGCATCGTCGGATCGGAAGACTCCGATTTAACGATGCAACTGGAGCTCATCGACCTCCAATGTCCACCAGCGCGGAAGACAGTACATCGGGAAGCTCAGCTGCATGAGATCTACAAAAAACCGGGACAACAACAAGTACGGAAACCTGGTGGACCGCGCTTTGAAACTGTCGTCACTTTTCAGGAGCACGTACGTTTCTGAGCAGACTTTCTCACTGATGACTCTCAACAAGAACTGCTATATCTGCCGTGACGGACATAATATTGCGAGATCTGCTAAAGACGGAAATGTGTGCAATAACACCTAATATCGGAAGCCTGACCGCAACCAAAATGTGCAATACGTCGCACTAGGGGCGGCCCCGCACAGTTTTTTAATAAACCTATTTGTGGGCCCGCTTCAGCTTTTAGTTGTACACCTATGGTCTAATTGGTTAAGGCGTGGCCCCGGATAGGCGAAGATCGTGGGTTCGATTCCCGCTCCTGGCCCAATTTTTCGCCACCTTTCTTTCCTATTCCCTAACTTTAATACAGTATATTAATAATCCTTGCTCCCCACTTCGTTCACGATATATATTATTTATGGTGCGGCCGCCGCCAGTGAAATTAATGTCGCAGTAAGATTAAGACAAACTGACATAATTATTTGAGTTAGAAGGACAGCAATTTAAACGTTTAACTCAAATTCAAAGTAAGCTTCTTTTTTTGTTGCATTTTGTGTTCATTCGACATCTCAAGCCGTTTGGCGGTGGCACTGGAACGTGGCTCTGCCTCTAAAGGACGAGGCAAGAGGCGAAGCCAGCTTCATGCAGGCGGTGGTTACGAAAAAAATATATTGATTTTTAAAAAAAAACAAAAAACGTGGAACCATTATCCTGTAGCCAGGAGACATTATGAAAAAAAAAAAAAATGTAATCAGAATTTACAAGCAAAACAACTATATTTAATTTTTTGGTGTGCCGCTCCAGGCATCATCAGTATATATGAGGCAATTGGGAGAATGCTGCTAAATTTTAAGGCAACTCAACCAGGAGTTTCCCCAGGAATGTAAATTAGGGGGAGCGTCTAAATTTTTAGGGGGCGGGGTGGGGTAAAGGGAATTTAGAGTTGAGGTGTCGTTGCGAATGAAGGGGTTGCCTTAGCAAAACAAGAATGTACACCCCCCTCCCCAACGAAGTTTGTATTTTGCAAACATTTTAAGACAGGACCAAAATGCTCACTTCCAAAATAAATTTTGGGGGAAATCGAATTTAACACAAAGCGCAAAAAAAATAAAAGAAGAAGCTTTTCGTGCTTGTAAGAACAACGCACAGGCTTCTTTTAGAGTGCAAGTCGAAGTGGCGATATAGGCATTGATAATACGGCTCAATTGCTCTCCGCTCTATGCATTTTATCTCGAGGAGAGGACAAAGTAGAGATTGTAAAAACAATTGCAATCATATATTCACTAGACAAGTGATTGCGTGCTAGAGTCACCATACGAACTGGTTGTCCTCATCGGGTAAAACGCTTTCTTCGGTTCTTTCTTTAATATTTCACGCTCTTAATTCTTCACGCGCGGAATCAATAAAACATTGGAGTTTATTACGCAACAACTAGGACAGCTTACTATTATTTTCCTAAAGTAGGTAACATTTACTGTAACATGCGACGCTATCAGCACGCGTTTACAAGCAATACGCGAAAAAATGTAGTGCTGAAAACGACAATGAAGCGCCGATCAATGCAAGGAACTTGTGCCGGAACAGTTTTTCACCGACTCCAGAGCATAAAAAAAGGTACATCGTGTGACAGAAATATTGTAACAACTCATTCCACTTGACGGTATCCCGCGGCTCTCAATTTTGCAATAGGTAATTTATTGAAAGAAAAGCTGAAGCGGCCGCTGCAACACTGATAAAAACACACACACAAAGAACAACGTAATTCACGAATTAGGTTCGTCATTGCAGTCCGCGGGCAACTAATTTCTTCTTTGGCAAGATTTTTTTTTTTTTTTTTACGAAGCTGGGGATTGCGTTGCTTAGCTCGACAATCGTCAAACGAAAGCTTTGAAGCGGAGAAATAAAGGCCAATGAAAACAACAGTAGTCAATCTAAGAAGCTCTAATGAAGATAAAAACGGCCAGCGACGGTGAATTACTGGGATAATTTAGCGCTGGAGCGGTTTAGAAAAAGAAATGGTTGAGCTAAGCTATTGTGACATTCTCAAATGAATGTTCGAGGGGGTTTTGTTCGATCTCTTACAATGGGAGCATTTCTTATTTCTAGATTCAACAGTTCTGAATTCTTTTGTAGACAGTTTTCTTTTTTTCTTTATGCACTTGTCTGTGTTTTAAACCTTCTTTTTAGAAAGTCGGGAATTTATTGTTTTTTCACATCTTGCATCCTACCATGACTTTATTGAGATCTTATCAAACAACTTTTCTTTAGGTCGGCACAAATGAATTAATTATATTTGCTTTTAATTTAAAATAACAAACATCTATCTCCCTGCCGTCACGGGGTTGCGAATTTTGGTTTTACAAAAATACTCAGCGCAATTCGATGATGCTAATTTTGCTTTACAGGAAGAAAGGAACGACTGGCACTGGAGCGCAAAACGCTCGCGCTCAAAATTTCAAAATTACATAGTAGCGTTAATTGTGTAAAACCGTATTCGCCGTAAACATAACCAACATATCTGTGTGTCTGCATTAAAACAATAAGAAATATATTCTGTCTTAGTCTTCCTTTATTCCTTTATTCAAAGAATACCTACAGTGCCTGACGGCGTTACACTAGTAGGGGCTACAGTTTCTTTTCTTTTTTTGTCTTTTGATTGGAGCAGGACATTTGCAGTTTCAGTAAATGATTCTACGTGAAATTGTCCTGACAAATAGTAGAGAGCTGGGCGCCAAATAAAAACTTTCACCCAAATAATCGTCACCCATTAATTGATTAATTGATCCATTAATCGGTTTCGTTCATTACCATGCATGATAGTTTTAAAAATGTTAAAATTACAATCTTGACTTTGCTGAAACGGGCCAATGTACGATTTTGAATTTTAGTCAATGTGGAGATCAATCAAACGACACCCACATTCACAAACGATTACTTCAACCGCGGAGGCAGAGAGGTTCTTTGATGTTCTATGGGAATAGCAAACTCCTTTCATCGTTCACAATAGCTTCTTTTGCGCTAAACGGATACTCGCTCGGCGTTGGAATGGCTGGGACCACCGTATAACCTTCTCCACTTCTTTAGAGATACAATGCTCTGCCCTATAGTTTACTTTAGGTCGAAATTTCACCTAAATTTTGCCTTCATACAAGTGTATACTCGTCCCCGTTTGTGTGGTGAAAGCGTTGAAGTTTCCCTTCTTTTTAGTAAAAATTTAACCGATTTGCCGGTTAAAACAATTGCGATTAAAGCATTCATCGTTTAATCGGTAGGCCAATCGATCAGGTGCCCAGCCCTAAGTCAAATAAGGAATTGGCGCACTTGCTTGTCCTGATACAATAAAGCTTAACTGTGTTCTTCAAAACCGTGATTCGTCCGAGTTATCATTACGAACACCCACTCCCAGCACCGAAGCGTTCTTGCAGTCCTCAGCAACTCCTTTAGCACGCCCATGATACAAATGCACATGTCACCTTCTTCCAAAGCGACCCAGGTTTTGGAACAGGATATCCCAGGGGTTCCTTACATCGTGGGTCAACGCCTCCTCACAAAAGAGATGATCGTAATGGAGAAAGACCGTGGAGCCGGCCATGTTCCGGCTTACTTTCCTGCGTCGACGAACCGCCCAGCAATATCGGCTGTTCGTCGAGGTGGATAGGGGTAAAGAAGAAAGAAACTTTTGCCTTCTTTTTTTTTTCGGTATGCTGTTGCCATCGCAAATGCGACCGCCATTTATAACGTGCATAACGATCGTAAGAGCATTACCTGAGACGGTATCGGTCAGCGCAAGGGAAGGAGATGAGAGCAGGGAGAGAAAACAAGGAGGTTAACCAAGGTTAACAAGCGTGAGTGGTATGGCAATAAAATATATGATTTCGTCATGACTCTGTATAGAGAAAACGAAAAATAAAAAAGAAACATGATTTAATAGGGAAGTCGGGGAACACCGTGGTCTGCTTAACTATCGTGCGCCACTCCATACTAAGCTTTGAAACTGGCGTGTATCCCAGCACCGTCATACACGCCTTCAGCCTGAGGGTAATCGACCGCGTGGTCGACACCTTGTCCTGGCATCCTTGAACACGCCACTTATCTCTGGCGAATCCCATCACCTTGCAGAATGACTTAATATCTTTTTTTTTTTTTTAAATCGGCACCGGGCTTCTGTTACCGCTAAAAAAAGCGGCTCAAAAGTTATAGACAGGGGCAGCGGAGTAGACTTTCCATTTTTCCGGGGGGCGGGGGGGGGGGGGGGGGGGGAGGGGGGAGGCTGAGAAGTTCTCCGGGGGAGGGGGGGGGGGGGGTGCTGCGCGTTACCTTTCGCCAGAACTGGAAATCGAAGCTAACAAAAGCACGCTGGGATTCCATTTCCAATGTATTGTGTCAATAAAGGGAACGTGGGCGTTATTTTGTTCACATGCCACTACTAGAAGCTCGTTACATGGCACGTAAACAGCATCTCGGTAAGGATCATGGCCCGGATTCGGGAGGGGCTCTGCCCCCCCTCCCCCCCCCGGATCTCACCAGGGCGGGGGGGCAGGAGGCCCCCCCCCCCCCCCCCCCCCGAAGTCTACGCCTATGGACAGGGGATACAAAAGTCGATACATTTTTTTTCTAATATCTATAGCATCTACACACTACTTTCCGTAGAAATTCTGTAGAAAGTGGATAAATACTTTTGCAAAAGGGCCGTGATACACATTTGCTGGAAATAAGGGAAACAAATTTTTTCGAGTGCAAGCTGCACCGCTCAATTAATACGCACTTTCTATTTCTGATTTGGCAACCACCTCCGTTAATACACTATTAACAGTTAAACTTGTCTAGTTGCTTTACAGCAACTGAAGAGTGCAACCAAATTTTGTCCAGGTTCCGGTTAAGAAATCCAACATGCCAACACAAGCGTATTCTGCAAAACATTTTTAAAAACCATTTGTTGCACTCTGAGCAACGCCAAAACTACCCAGAATGAAATTAGAGGCAGCCTGGGGTGGTATATTAGATTCCCGAAGAGCTTTCCAGGCACGTGATATGCTTTAAGCACAAGTAAGTACTGGTGAGGCCTGGCCAAGCTGTCAGACTCTTCCCTCAGCGGCTGAGAAAAGCCACAGCTGTGGGTTGTCAGTTCAAGGAAATGCTTGATCAAATAGCCCCTCACGTAACAAGTGGACGAGTCATGAAATATGTTACACCTGATGTCTGATGTCAGCTCAGAAATATCCTCGAATGGTGGGAAGTTATCAATTGGAAGACATTCCACATTGTCTGCAATTGAACTTTCATGATGCAAAAATATTGGCAACTCCTTCAAGAGGTCCAGCCTTGTCATCCTCTACGTCCCTACTGAAAAAAACCATTTGGCGCCTATATGAAAATAAACGGGTCCATACCGGTAACAGTTTAACCATACCGGTCACCAGTTTGTCAAAGGGGTCGCCCGTATGGCTCAAAGGGGTCCCCCGTATGAGCCATAACGGTCACCTATTTGGACAAACAGGTCACTCCTTTGTCAAACGGGTCGCTCGTCTGGGCAAATGGGTCGCTCATCTGGGCAAATGGGCGACTCGTTTGGGCAAAGTTGTCGCACGTTTGCTCAAACCGGTGACCATGTTGCAAACTGTACCGGTTTAATCAAACGGCTCTCCGGAGCCCGTTTGATACTGAACGTACAGATCGGCGGTGTGGGCACACCTAGCGTTTCAGCCGTGGCAGCCAATGTTTCCGGAAGGCTGGGAGCGCCGGTTCATCGATTTCAGATCGTCCGCGTAATGCAAGTAATTATATTTATATTTCAAGTGCGCTGATGTTCGCTTATACTGCAACTAAAACTAACACATTTTTTTTGTTCTTGTTTAACGTAAACGCGCGACGTTGGTGAGCCGATATTTTTGACAGAACTTTAAAACTTTGTCCATCTTTGTTGCCTCAATTTACTTATTCAACTCGAATCTCTCTCGCAGAAGACGCGACCGCGTGAAAGAATGTACGCCTAGACTCCGCTTCACTTTAATTCAAGACGCCGCGAAGATAGCACGCCTACACGCGGCCGCAAGAACATCGAGCATTGCGAGAGCACGCCCGCCGTTGCAGCAGTCAAACTACGAGCTCGCGCTGAGTACTTTCTTCGCTCGGGCGCAAGCCGAGCTTTCGGCCGCCCCGCCGCCATTTCCAAGGTTCGAGCGTGCTAAAATGCGCGCGCGCGTTTTTTTTTCTTTCTAGGTTACAAAAACGCATCTCACTGGAATGCCTGGGGAGAGGGAGAGGGACTGTCCCTGTGGTCCTCGCCCCCTCTCTCCTCTCTTTTTACCCGTCACGTGACTCGCAGCCACGCGCGAGCTACACGCTGATAAGCATCGAGATCCGGAAGGGTGCGCCTAGCAGCCGCTTTTTTCTTTGTCTGCTTGTTGTCAGTTCCAGCTCTAACTTCGCGCGTCCACCTGCTTCGATCTGTCGCCTAACCCTGCGGTCTTATTAGGATGTCTCTTGACAACGTATTGGATGTGCACCAAAGCTATCAGTGTTCGAAAAGCAACAAGCGATATTTCAAAGAAGTCAGGAATTCTTGCGGTTTGGTTGGGTTCGGCAACTGACAGCTTGTGCGCCACATCGTGTTGAAACTTCCAAGAAGCCGTTCCCTCTCATTTGTGTTTGTGTGGTTGTCCTGCTTTGAACTTGTCGACAAATATCACGGATTACATCTTTCAAGTCCGCTATTTTTATGGTAAGTGCACTGCAACCTACTCTTGGCAACGATTGACCGTTCTTCTACTCGTACTCTTCCAGATTATCTATATAATTATGCAGCCACTATTTTCGCGGCAGCCGGGCGAATAATTTCCCGAAAGTCTACCTTCATTGTCTAGAATTACCTCGGTTCTTGTTTGGTTTGCTATCTTCTCAGATGTATAAAAGCTTAGAGTGCCTCTCACATTTCACAGATCGCTTGCACGTTTGTACTTGTCTACAGAAGACGTAATAAGCTTTGAGGAGAATTGAAAACGATATTTTGTGTCTGTTTTCCTGTCCATTTGGAAGCACCTACGTGAGCACATTTGTTCTACGTGTTTCCTCCATGTTATAAATAGGTTTATGAGTTTCGGAACGTCTTAAATAAGTTTAAGATAACCAACCTACCAGACGATCCCCGTTTAGGGCTAGCGCATAATTTCCCGATTCGAATGGCACGTTCAAACGTGTGGTCACGTGCAAGGTCGAACGGGCACCTTTATCAAACGGGCACCGTTTCGAGCGGGTACCGTTTCAAACGGCTACCCGTATCCCATAATCACGTTTGATCTAAACGGGTCGACAAGTTTGCACCCGTTTGATTTACCAGTTTGCCACCCGTTTGAATTTCAAATGGTTTTTTTCAGTAGGGGTTTCTATTGTTGGACAGTTTTAACAGTTCCTTTATCCCTATCTGTTTCAGTCCTGAGGTGAACTGATACACCTTTGTTTGTATTGCAGCCCTGCAATTGTCTTATAGCTCCAAAAATGTTCTCAAGTGGGTCTTGCTGCAGGCGTCGTGTAAGTAAGAACTGAAAGTCATGGCTATATGAAAGCTCCTCCCAGAGCATGAGTACACTCTTTATAGTAACGCGCCACCCTATGATGGTTTGTGACTGCATCTTACTTACGAACTTCCATGCTGAAATTGATCCGAGTTACAGGTGAAGGAAATTAAATTCCTCAGATTCTCCTTTCAGAATGGCATGACGCAACTTCTGCCCTGTCTTCTTGAATTGTGAGCCATTTAGAAAGTTGTCCATTCTATGGCAGAAATAGGCTGTAGCCATGGCTGCCTCAGGAAGCTCCTTGGCATAAACAATGAATGCGGCACGTTTTACTTTCATGTTATTGAAAGTGTTTTGAAAAATCTGTCTCTCAGTAAGTTTCAGAGCCAATTGCAACCTCAGCTCATGGGTAGAACGATAAAGTTGAACAATATGGGACCACTCAATGACCTCGTTTCCAATGCAACATTTATGTGCTTGGAGATTGTTCCTGGTTGTTTGGTTAACAACTTAAAAAAAACACGGCTTACCCACAGACACACCAAGTTGGAAGTCCAAGCTTACGTTTGAAGCCCCCTGATCACAGACCAAAGCCTTTACTGTGAAGCCAGTCTTAAGCTCTTGCAATGAGAAAATGAGGAGACTGCGGATAACAAAAAACGGTATTGAAGTGGGCACAACAGTGTATGCAAGTGGCTGAACCCACCTCCTGGAAATTCCAGAGAGCACAACACAACAACCAAGGATCTATCTGAAACACCGTTTGACAGCGTCATCTGTAAATCCATGAACAATGTCGTTCGCAGAGTCATAAGTCAAGTTACTTTTCAAAGAAATCTCATCGAAAATCAAGATGCACACACGATTGCAGCCCGACGAAAACAACAGCGCGAGAAGCTCAAGCCGCTCGGCTCCACAAACTTACGCCAAGGGTGCGAGAACGCGGGCAGTCATGCGTCACCTTGTTTGATGCAAAGCCGACCGAACACGCTGCAGCAGGAAGCACAAACGGATGGCACGCACGGCACGGACGAACGACGCACGGACGAGCGGATGCCATGCAGAATGATGCTGAGGCGACGGCTTCCAGCCAAGCAGGCACAAGCCAGGCCATGGCAGGCGCCATTCCTCACGTGATTTTTGTGACGTTTTAAATTAAAACTGCTTAGTTATTTTAAGTACTTTAAATTATTCTAAAGCATAACAATTTCAAAAATGAATACTTCCCACGGAAAGAGTTCTAACTGATTTTAACCAACTTACAGAAAAGCGCCACGTAGTGGAGGGCATTAAACGCACTATCTGGGCCGCGAATCGGCTTCTGTGTCCTCTCTTCACGTTTACTATATTACTCTATGATAAAACCAGCTTCATCGTGGCCGCCGTCGCAGTCGGTGGCGAGGTTGCGTTGAAAGATTCTCACCGAATCATTGTCTTGCCGGAACCAGATTCTGTGAGGTGACGCTGCAGCTTTGCGGGGTACCACGGTGCTACCGTGACGACGTGGCACAGCGTCAACATCGGTAAATCAGCCAGTTTCGGTCACGCCCCTGATCGTCGATGCGCAGGATTCCCCGGCAGCGCATGCTCAACACACCACCCAAGAGGACAACATAAAACCAGCTTCATTGTGGCCACCGTCGCAGTCGGTGGCGAGGTTGCGTTGAAAGATTCTCACCGATTCATTGTCTTGCCGTAACCAGATTCTGTGAGGTGACGCTGCAGCATTGCGGGGTACCACGCTGCTACCGTGACGACGTGGCACAGCGTCAACATCGGTAAATCAGCCAGTTTCGGTCACGCCCCCTGATCGTCGATGCGCAGGATTCCCCGGCAGCGCATGCTCAACACACCACCCAAGAGGACAACATAAAACCAGCTTCATCGTGGCTGCCGTCGCAGTCGGTGGCGAGGTTGCGTTGAAAGATTCTCACCGAATCGTTCTCTTGCCGTAACCAGATTCTGTGAGGTGACGCTGCAGCTTTGCGGGTTACCACGCTGCTACCGTGACGACGTGGCACAGCGTCAACATCGGTCCATCAGCCAGTTTCGGTCACGACCCCTGATCGTCGATGCGCAGGATTCCCCGGCAGCGCATGCTCAACACACCACCCAAGAGGACAACATAACACCAGCTTCATCGTGGCTGCCGTCGCAGTCGGTGGCGGGGTTGCGTTGAAAGATTCTCACCGAATCGTTCTCTTGCCGTAACCAGATTCTGTGAGGTGACGCTGCAGCTTTGCGGGGGACCACAGTGCTACCGTGACGACGTGGCACAGCGTCAACATCGGTCCATCAGCCAGTTTCGGTCACACCCCCTGATCGTCGATGCGCAGGATTCCCCGGCAGCTCATGCTCAACACACCACCCAAGAGGACAACATAAAACCAGCTTCATAGTGGCCACCGTCGCAGTCGGTGGCGAGGTTGCGTTGAAAGGTTCTCACCGAATCATTGTCTTGCCGTAACCAGATTCTGTGAGGTGACGCTGCAGCTTTGCGGGGTACCACGCTGCTACAGTGACGACGTGGCACAGCGTCAACATCGGTCCATCAGCCAGTTTCCGTCACGCCCCCTGATCGTCGATGCGCAGGATTCCCTGGCAGCGCATGCTCAACACACCACCCAAGAGGACAACATAAAACCAGCTTCATAGTGACCGCCGTTGCAGTCGATGGCGAGGTTGCGTTGAAAGATTCTCACCGAATCATTGTCTTGCCGTAACCAGATTCTGTGAGGTGACGCTGCAGCTTTGCGGGGTACCACGCTGCTACAGTGAAGACGTGGCACAGCGTCAACATCGGTCCATCAGCCAGTTTCCGTCACGCCCCCTGATCGTCGATGCGCAGTATTCCCCGGCAGCGCATGCTCAACACACCACCCAAGAGGACAACATAAAACCAGCTTCATCGTGGCTGCCGTCGCAGTCGGTGGCGAGGTTGCGTTGAAAGATTCTCACCGAATCGTTCTCTTGCCGTAACCAGATTCTGTGAGGTGACGCTGCAGCTTTGCGGGGGACCACGCTGCTACCGTGACGACGTGGCACAGCGTCAAGATCGGTCCATCAGCCAGTTTCCGTCACGCCCCCTGATCGTCGATGCGCAGGATTCCCCAGCAGCGCATGCTCAACACACCACCCAAGAGGACAACATAAAACCAGCTTCATCGTGGCCGCCGTCGCAGTCGGTGGCGAGGTTGCGTTGAAAGATTCTCACCGAATCGTTATTTTGCCATAACCAGATTCTGTGAGGTGACGCTGCAGCTTTGCGGGGTACCACGCTGCTACCGTGACGACGTGGCACAGCGTCAACATCGGTCCATCAGCCAGTTTCGGTCACACCCCCTGATCGTCGATGCGCAGGATTCCCCGGCAGCGCATGCTCAACACACCACCCAAGAGGACAACATAAAACCAGCTTCATCGTGGCCGCCGTCGCCGTCGGTGGCGAGGTTGCGTTGAAAGATTCTCACCGAATCGTTCTCTTGCCGTAACCAGATTCTGTGAGGTGACGCTGCAGCTTTGCAGGGGACCACGCTGCTACAGTGACGACGTGGCACAGCGTCAACATCGGTCCATCAGCCAGTTTTGGTCACGCCCCCTGATCGTCGAGGCGCAGAATTCCCCGGCAGCGCATGCTCAACACACCACCCAAGAGGACAACATAAAACCAGCTTCATCCTGGCCACCGTCGCAGTCGGTGGCGAGGTTGCGTTGAAAGATTCTCACCGAATCGTTCTTTTGCCGTAACCAGATTCTGTGAGGTGACGCTGCAGCTTTGCAGGGGACCACGCTGCTACCGTGACGACGTGGCACAGCGTCAACATCGGTCCATCAGCCAGTTTCGGTCACGCCCCCTGATCGTCAATGCGCAGGATTCCCCGGCAGCGCATGCTCAACACACCACCCAAGAGGACAACATAAAACCAGCTTCATCGTGGCCGCCGTCGCAGTCGGTGGCGAGGTTGCGTTGAAAGATTCTCACCGAATCATTGTCTTGCCGTAACCAGATTCTGTGAGGTGACGCTGCAGCTTTGCGGGGTACCACGCTGCTACCGTGACGACGTGGCACAGCGTCAACATCGGTCCATCAGCCAGTTTCGGTCACGCCCCCTGATCGTCGATGCGGAGGATTCCCCGGCAGCGCATGCTCAGCACACCACCGAAGAGGACAACATAAAACCAGCTTCATCGTGGCTGCCGTCGCAGTCGGTGGCGAGGTTGCGTTGAAAGATTCTCACCGAATCATTGTCTTGCCGTAACCAGATTCTGTGAGGTGACGCTGCAGCTTTGCGGGGTACCACGCTGCTACCGTGACGACGTGGCACAGCGTCAACATCGGTCCATCAGCCAGTTTCGGTCACGCCCCCTGATCGTCGATGCGCAGGATTCCCCGGCAGCGCATGCTCAACACACCACCCAAGAGGACAACATAAAACCAGCTTCATCGTGGCCGCCGTCGCAGTCGGTGGCGAGGTTGCGTTGAAAGATTCTCACCGAATCGTTCTTTTGCCGTAACCAGATTCTGTGAGGTGACGCTGCAGCTTTGCAGGGGACCACGCTGCTACCGTGACGACGTGGCACAGCGTCAACATCGGTCCATCAGCCAGTTTCGGTCATGCCCCCTGATCGTCGATGCGCAGGATTCCCCGGCAGCGCATGCTCAACACACCACCCAAGAGGACAACATAAAACCAGCTTCATCGTGGCCGCCGTCGCAGTCGGTGGCGAGGTTGCGTTGAAAGATTCTCACCGAATGGTTCTCTTGCCGTAACCAGATTCTGTGAGGTGACGCTGCAGCTTTGCAGGGGACCACGCTGCTACCGTGACGACGTGGCACAGCGTCAACATCGGTCCATCAGCCAGTTTCGGTCACGCCCCCTGATCGTCGATGCGCAGGATTCCCCGGCAGCGCATGCTCAACACACCACCCAAGAGGACAACATAAAACCAGCTTCATCGTGGCTGCCGTCGCAGTCGGTGGCGAGGTGGCGTTGAAAGATTCTCACCGAATCATTGTCTTGCCGTAACCAGATTCTGTGAGGTGACGCTGCAGCTTTGCGGGGTACCACGCTGCTACCGTGACGACGTGGCACAGCGTCAACATCGGTCCTTCAGCCAGTTTCGGTCACGCCCACTGATCGTCGATGCGCAGGATTCCCCGGCAGCGCATGCTCAACACACCACCCAAGAGGACAGCATAACACCAGCTTCATCGTGGCAGCCGTCGCAGTCGTTGGCGAGGTTGCGTTTAAAGATTCCCACCGAATCGTTTTCTTGCCGTAACCAGATTCTGTGAGGTGACGCTGCAGCTTTGCGGGGGACCACGCTGCTACCGTGACGACGTGGCACAGCGTCAACATCGGTCCATCAGCCAGTTTCGGTCACGCCCCCTGATCGTCGATGCGCAGTATTCCCCGGCAGCGCATGCTCAACACACCACCCAAGAGGACAACATAAAACCAGCTTCATCGTGGCAGCCGTCGCAGTCGGTGGTGAGGTTGCGTTGAAAGATTCTCACCGAATTATTGTCTTGCCGTAACCAGATTCTGTGAGGTGACGCTGCAGCTTTGCAGGGTACCACGCTGCTACCGTGACGACGTGGCACAGCGTCAACATCGGTAAATCAGCCAGTTTTAGTCACGCCCCCTGATCGTCGATGCGCAAGATTCCCCGGCAGCGCATGCTCAACAAAGCACCCAAGAGGACAACATAAAACCAGCTTCATCGTGGCTGCCGTCGCAGTCGGTGGCGAGGTTGCGTTGAAAGATTCTCACCGTATCGTTCTCTTGCCGTAACCAGATTCTGTGAGGTGACGCTGCAGCTTTGCGGGGGACCACGCTGCTACCGTGACGACGTGGCACAGCGTCAACATCGGTCCATCAGCCAGTTTCCGTCACGCCCCCTGATCGTCGATGCGCAGGATTCCCCGGCAGCGCATGCTCAACACACCACCCAAGAGGACAACATAAAACCAGCTTCATCGTGGCCGCCGTCGCAGTCGGTGGCGAGGTCGCGTTGAAAGATTCTCACCGAATCGTTCTCTTGCCGTAACCAGGTTCTGTGAGGTGACGCTGCAGCTTTGCGGGGTACCACGCTGCTACCGTGACGACGTGGCACAGCGTCAACATCGGTCCATCAGCCAGTTTTGGTCACGCCCCCCGATCGTCGATGCGCAGGATTCCCCGGCAGCGCATGCTCCACACTCTACCCAAGAGGACAACATAAAACCAGCTTCATAGTGGTCGCCGTCGCAGTCGGTGGCGAGGTTGCGTTGAAAGATTCTCACCGAATCATTGTCTTGCCGTAACCAGATTCTGTGAGGTGACGCTGCAGCTTTGCGGGGTACCACGCCGCTACCGTGACGACGTGACACAGCGTCAACATCGGTCCATCAGCCAGTTTCCGTCACGCCCCCTGATCGTCGATGCGCAGGATTCCCCGGCAGCGCATGCTCAACACACCACCCAAGAGGACAACATAAAACCTGCTTCATAGTGGCCGCCGTCGCAGTCGGTGGCGAGGTTGCGTTGAAAGATTCTCACCGAATCATTGTCTTGCCGTAACCAGATTCTGTGAGGTGACGCTGCAGCTTTGCGGGGTACCACGCTGCTACCGTGACGACGTGGCACAGCGTCAACATCGGTCCATCAGCCAATTTCCGTCACGCCCCTGATCGTCGATGCGCAGGATTCCCCGGCAGCGCATTCTGAACACACCACCGGAGAGGACAACATAAAACCAGCTTCATCGTGGCAGCCGTCGCAGTCGTTGGCGAGGTTGCGTTTAAAGATTCCCACCGAATCGTTTTCTTGCCGTAACCAGATTCTGTGAGGTGACGCTGCAGCTTTGCGGGGGACCACGCTGCTACCGTGACGACGTGGCACAGCGTCAACATCGGTCCATCAGCCAGTTTCGGTCACGCCCCCTGATCGTCGATGCGCAGTATTCCCCGGCACCGCATGCTCAACACACCACCCAAGAGGACAACATAAAACCAGCTTCATCGTGGCAGCCGTCGCAGTCGGTGGCGAGGTTGCGTTGAAAGATTCTCACCGAATCATTGTCTTGCCGTAACCAGATTCTGTGAGGTGACGCTGCAGCTTTGCGGGGTACCACGCTGCTACCGTGACGACGTGGCACAGCGTCAACATCGGTAAATCAGCCAGTTTTGGTCACGCCCCCTGATCGTCGATGCGCAAGATTCCCCGGCAGCGCATGCTCAACAAAGCACCCAAGAGGACAACATAAAACCAGCTTCATCGTGGCTGCCGTCGCAGTCGGTGGCGAGGTTGCGTTGAAAGATTCTCACCGTATCGTTCTCTTGCCGTAACCAGATTCTGTGAGGTGACGCTGCAGCTTTGCGGGGGACCACGCTGCTACCGTGACGACGTGGCACAGCGTCAACATCGGTCCATCAGCCAGTTTCCGTCACGCCCCCTGATCGTCGATGCGCAGGATTCCCCGGCAGCGCATGCTCAACACACCACCCAAGAGGACAACATAAAACCAGCTTCATCGTGGCCGCCGTCGCAGTCGGTGGCGAGGTCGCGTTGAAAGATTCTCACCGAATCGTTCTCTTGCCGTAACCAGGTTCTGTGAGGTGACGCTGCAGCTTTGCGGGGTACCACGCTGCTACCGTGACGACGTGGCACAGCGTCAACATCGGTCCATCAGCCAGTTTTGGTCACGCCCCCCGATCGTCGATGCGCAGGATTCCCCGGCAGCGCATGCTCAACACACTACCCAAGAGGACAACATAAAACCAGCTTCATAGCGGTCGCCGTCGCAGTCAGTGGCGAGGTTGCGTTGAAAGATTCTCACCGAATCATTGTCTTGCCGACACCAGATTCTGTGAGGTGATGCTGCAGCTTTGCGGGGTACCACGCCGCTACCGTGACGACGTGACACAGCGTCAACATCGGTCCATCAGCCAGTTTCCGTCACGCCCCCTGATCATCGATGCGCAGGATTCCCCGGCAGCGCATGCTCAACACACTACCCAAGAGGACAACATAAAACCTGCTTCATAGTGGCCGCGTCGCAGTCGGTGGCGAGGTTGCGTTGAAAGATTCTCACCGAATCATTGTCTTGCCGTAACCAGATTCTGTGAGGTGACGCTGCAGCTTTGCGGGGTACCACGCTGCTACCGTGACGACGTGGCACAGCGTCAACATCGGTCCATCAGCCAGTTTCGGTCACGCCCCCTGATCGTCGATGCGCAGGATTTCCCGGCAGCGCATGCTCAACACACCACCCAAGAGGACAACATAAAACCAGCTTCATAGTGGTCGCCGTCGCAGTCGGTGGCGAGGTTGCGTTGAAAGATTCTCACCGAATCATTGTCTTGCCGTAACCAGATTCTGTGAGGTGACGCTGCAGCTTTGCGGGGTACCACGCTGCTACCGTGACGACGTGGCACAGCGTCAACATCGGTCCATCAGCCAGTTTCCGTCACGCCCCCTGATCGTCGATGCGCAGGATTCCCCGGCAGCGCATTCTGAACACACCACCGGAGAGGACAACATAAAACCAGCTTCATAGTGGCCGCCGTCACAGTCGGTGGCGAGGTTGCGTTGAAAGATTTTCACCGAATCATTGTCTTGCCGTAACCAGATTCGGTGAGGTGACGCTGCAGCTTTGCGGGGTACCACGCTGCTACCGTGACGACGTGGCACAGCGTCAAGATCGGTTCATCAGCCAGTTTCGGTCACGCCCCCTGATCGTCGATGCGCAGTATTCCCCGGCAGCGCATGCTCAACACACCACCCAAGAAGACAACATAAAACCAGCTTCATCGTGGCTGCCGTCGTAGTCGGTGGCGAGGTTGCGTTTAAAGATACTCACCGAATCGTTTTCTTGCCGTAACCAGATTCTGTGAGGTGACGCTGCAGCTTTGCGGGGGACCACGCTGCTACCGTGACGACGTGGCACAGCGTCAACATCGGTCCATCAGCCAGTTTCGGTCACGCCCCCTGATCGTCGATGCGCGGGATTCCCCGGCAGCGCCTGCTCAACACACCACCCAAGAGGACAACATAAAACCAGCTTCATCGTGGCTGCCGTCGCAGTCGGTGGCGAAGTTGCGTTGAAAGATTCTCACCGTATCGTTCTCTTGCCGTAACCAGATTCTGTGAGGTGACGCTGCAGCTTTGCGGGGGACCACGCTGCTACCGTGACGACGTGGCACAGCGTCAACATCGGTCCATCAGCCAGTTTCCGTCACGCCCCCTGATCGTCGATGCGCAGGATTCCCCGGCAGCGCATGCTCAACACACCACCCAAGAGGACAACATAAAACCAGCTTCATCGTGGCCGCCGTCGCAGTCGGTGGCGAGGTCGCGTTGAAAGATTCTCACCGAATCGTTCTCTTGCCGTAACCAGGTTCTGTGAGGTGACGCTGCAGCTTTGCGGGGTACCACGCTGCTACCGTGACGACGTGGCACAGCGTCAACATCGGTCCATCAGCCAGTTTTGGTCACGCCCCCCGATCGTCGATGCGCAGGATTCCCCGGCAGCGCATGCTCAACACACTACCCAAGAGGACAACATAAAACCAGCTTCATAGCGGTCGCCGTCGCAGTCGGTGGCGAGGTTGCGTTGAAAGATTCTCACCGAATCATTGTCTTGCCGTAACCAGATTCTGTGAGGTGACGCTGCAGCTTTGCGGGGTACCACGCCGCTACCGTGACGACGTGACACAGCGTAAACATCGGTCCATCAGCCAGTTTCCGTCACGCCCCCCGATCATCGATGCGCAGGATTCCCCGGCAGCGCATGCTCAACACACTACCCAAGAGGACAACATAAAACCTGCTTCATAGTGGCCGCGTCGCAGTCGGTGGCGAGGTTGCGTTGAAAGATTCTCACCGAATCATTGTCTTGCCGTAACCAGATTCTGTGAGGTGACGCTGCAGCTTTGCGGGGTACCACGCTGCTACCGTGACGACGTGGCACAGCGTCAACATCGGTCCATCAGCCAGTTTCGGTCACGCCCCCTGATCGTCGATGCGCAGGATTTCCCGGCAGCGCATGCTCAACAAACCACCCAAGAGGACAACATAAAACCAGCTTCATAGTGGTCGCCGTCGCAGTCGGTGGCGAGGTTTCGTTGAAAGATTCTCACCGAATCATTGTCTTGCCGTAACCAGATTCTGTGAGGTGACGCTGCAGCTTTGCGGGGTACCACGCTGCTACCGTGACGACGTGGCACAGCGTCAACATCGGTCCATCAGCCAGTTTCCGTCACGCCCCCTGATCGTCGATGCGCAGGATTCCCCGGCAGTGCATTCTGAACACACCACCGGAGAGGACAACATAAAACCAGCTTCATAGTGGCCGCCGTCACAGTCGGTGGCGAGGTTGCGTTGAAAGATTTTCACCGAATCATTGTCTTGCCGTAACCAGATTCGGTGAGGTGACGCTGCAGCTTTGCGGGGTACCACGCTGCTACCGTGACGACGTGGCACAGCGTCAAGATCGGTTCATCAGCCAGTTTCGGTCACGCCCCCTGATCGTCGATGCGCAGTATTCCCCGGCAGCGCATGCTCAACACACCACCCAAGAGGACAACATAAAACCAGCTTCATCGTGGCTGCCGTCGTAGTCGGTGGCGAGGTTGCGTTTAAAGATTCTCACCGAATCGTTCTCTTGCCGTAACCAGATTCTGTGAGGTGACGCTGCAGCTTTGCGGGGGACCACGCTGCTACCGTGACGACGTGGCACAGCGTCAACATCGGTCCATCAGCCAGTTTCGGTCACGCCCCCTGATCGTCGATGCGCAGGATTCCCCGGCAGCGCCTGCTCAACACACCACCCAAGAGGACAACATAAAACCAGCTTCATCGTGGCTGCCGTCGCAGTCGGTGGCGAAGTTGCGTTGAAAGATTCTCACCGAATCATTGTCTTGCCGTAACCAGATTCTGTGAGGTGACGCTGCAGCTTTGCGGGGTACCACGCTGCTACCGTGACGACGTGGCACAGCGTCAACATCGGTCCATCAGCCAGTTTCGGTCACGCCCCCTGATCGTCGATGCGCAGTATTCCCCGGCAGCGCATGCTCAACACACCACCCAAGAGGACAACATAAAACCAGCTTCATCGTGGCTGCCGTCGTAGTCGGTGGCGAGGTTGCGTTTAAAGATTCTCACCGAATCGTTCTCTTGCCGTAACCAGATTCTGTGAGGTGACGCTGCAGCTTTGCGGGGTACCACGCTGCTACCGTGACGACGTGGCTCAGCCTCAACATCGGTCCATCAGCCAGTTTCGGTCACGCCCCTGATCGTCGATGCGCAGGATTCCCCGGCAGCGCATGCTCAACACACCACCCAAGAGGACAACATAAAACCAGCTTCATAGTGGTCGCCGTCGCAGTGGGTGGCGAGGTTGCGTTGAAAGATTCTCACCGAATCATTGTCTTGCCGGAACCAGACTCTGTGAGGTGACGCTGCAGCTTTGCGGGGTACCACGCTGCTACCGCGGCGACGTGGCACAGCGTCAACATCGGTCCATCTGCCAGTTTCCGTCACGCCCCCTGATCGTCGATGCGCAGGATTTCCCGGCAGCGCATGCTCAACACACCACCCAAGAGGACAACATAAAACCAGCTTCATAGTGCCCGCCGTCGCAGTCGGTGGCGAGGTTGCGTTGAAAGATTCTCACCGAATCATTGTCTTGCCGTAACCAGATTCTGTGAGGTGACGCTGCAACTTTGCGGGGTACCACGCTGCTACCGTGACGACGTGGCACAGCGTCAACATCGGTAAATCAGCCAGTTTCGGTCACGCCCCCTGATCGTCGATGCGCAGGATTCCCCGGCAGCGCATGCTCAACACACCACCCAAGAGGACAACATAAAACCAGCTTCATAGTGGCCGCCGTCGCAGTCGGTGGCGAGGTTGCGTTGAAAGATTCTCACCGAATCGTTGTCTTGCCGTAACCAGATTCTGTGAGATGACGCTGCAGCTTTGCGGGGTACCACCCTGCTACCGTGACGACGTGGCACAGCGTCAACATCGGTAAATCAGCCAGTTTCGGTCACGCCCCTGATCGTCGATGCGCAGGATTCCCCGGCAGCGCATGCTCAACACACCACCCAAGAGGACAACATAAAACCAGCTTCATAGTGGCCGCCGTCGCAGTCGGCGGCGAGGTTGCGTTGAAAGATTCTCACCGAATCATTGTCTTGCCGTAACCAGATTCTGTGAGGTGACGCTGCAGCTTTGCGGGGTACCACGCTGCTACCGTGACTACGTGGCACAGCGTCAACATCGGTCCATCAGCCAGTTTCGGTCACGCACCCTGATCGTCGATGCGCAGGATTCCCCGGTAGCGCATGCTCAACACACCACCCAAGAGGACAACATAAAACCAGCTTCATAGTGGCCGCCGTCGCAGTCGGTGGCGAGGTTGCGTTGAAAGATTCTCACCGAATCGTTGTCTTGCCGTAACCAGAATCTGTGAGGTGACGCTGCAGCTTTGCGGGGTACCACGCTGCTACCGTGACGACGTGGCACAGCGTCAACATCGGTCCATCAGCCAGTTTCGGTCACGCCCCTGATCGTCGATGCGCAGGATTCCCCGGCAGCGCATGGTCAACTGCTCAACACACCACCCAAGAGGACAACATAAAACCAGCTTCATCGTGGCTGCCGTCGCAGTCGGTGGCGAGGTTGCGTTGAAAGATTCTCACCGAATCATTGTCTTGCCGTAACCAGATTCTGTGAGGTGACGCTGCAGCTTTGCGGGGTACCACGCTGCTACCGTGACTACGTGGCACAGCGTCAACATCGGTCCATCAGCCAGTTTCGGTCACGCCCCCTGATCGTCGATGCGCAGGATTCCCCGGCAGCGCATGCTCAACACACCACCCAAGAGGACAACAGAAAACCAGCTTCATAGTGGCCGCCGTCGCAGTCGGTGGCGAGGTTGCGATGAAAGATTCTCACCGAATCGTTGTCTTGCCGTAACCAGAATCTGTGAGGTGACGCTGCAGCTTTGCGGGGTACCACGCTGCTACTGTGACGACGTGGCACAGCGTCAACATCGGTAAATCAGCCAGTTTCGGTCACGCCCCTGATCGTCGATGCGCAGGATTCCCCGGCAGCGCATGCTCAACACACCACCCAAGAGGACAACATAAAACCAGCTTCATCGTGGCTGCCGTCGCAGTCGGTGGCGAGGTTGCGTTGAAAGATTCTCACCGAATCATTGTCTTGCCGTAACCAGATTCTGTGAGGTGACGCTGCAGCTTTGCGGGGTACCACGCTGCTACCGTGACGACGTGGCACAGCGTCAACATCGGTCCATCAGCCAGTTTCGGTCACGCCCCCTGATCGTCGATGCGCAGGATTCCCCGGCAGCGCATGCTCAACACACCACCCAAGAGGACAACATAAAACCAGCTTCATAGTGGCCGCCGTCGCAGTCGGTGGCGAGGTTGCGTTGAAAGATTCTCACCGAATCATTGTCTTGCCGTAACCAGATTCTGTGAGGTGACACTGTAGCTTTGCGGGGTACCACGCTGCTACCGTGACGACGTGGCACAGCGTCAACATCGGTCCATCAGCCAGTTGCCGTCACGCCCCCTGATCGTCGATGCGCAGGATTCCCCGGCAGTGCATGCTCAACACACCACCCAAGAGGACAACATAAAACCAGCTTCATAGTGGCCGCCGTCGCAGTCGGTGGCGAGGTTGCGTTGAAAGATTCTCACCGAATCATTGTCTTGCCGTAACCAGATTCTGTGAGGTGACGCTGCAGCTTTGCGGGGTACCACGCTGCTACCGTGACGACGTGGCACAGCGTCAACATCGGTAAATCAGCCAGTTTCGGTCACGCCCCCTGATCGTCGATGCGCAGGATTCCCCGGAAGCGCATGCTCAACACACCACCCAAGAGGACAACATAAAACCAGCTTCATCGTGGCTGCCGTCGCAGTCGGTGGCGAGGTTGCGTTGAAAGATTCTCACCGAATCGTTCTCTTGCCGTAACCAGATTCTGTGAGGTAACGCTGCAGCTTTGCGGGGTACCATGCTGCTACCGTGACGACGTGGCACAGCGTCAACATCGGTCCATCAGCCAGTTTCGGTCACGACCCCTGATCGTCGATGCGCAGGATTCCCCGGCAGCGCATGCTCAACACACCACCCAAGAGGACAACATAAAACCAGCTTCATAGTGGCCACCGTCGCAGTCGGTGGCGAGGTTGCGTTGAAAGATTCTCAGCGAATCATTGTCTTGCCGTAACCAGATTCTGTGAGGTGACGCTGCAGCTTTGCGGGGTACCACGCTGCTACAGTGACGAAGTGGCACAGCGTCAACATCGGTCCATCAGCCAGTTTCCGTCACGCCCCCTGATCGTCGATGCGCAGGATTCCCTGGCAGCGCATGCTCAACACACCACCCAAGAGGACAACATAAAACCAGCTTCATAGTGACCGCCGTCGCCGTCGGTGGCGAGGTTGCGTTGAAAGATTCTCACCGAATCATTGTCTTGCCGTAACCAGATACTGTGAGGTGACGCTGCAGCTTTGCGGGGTACCACGCTGCTTCCGTGACGACGTGGCACAGCGTCAACATCGGTCCATCAGCCAGTTTCGGTCATGTCCCCTGATCGTCGATGCGCAGGATTCCCCGGCAGTGCATGCTCAACACACCACCCAAGAGCACAACTTAAAACCAGCCTCATCGTGGCCGCCGTCGCAGTCGGTGGCGAGGTTGCGTTGAAAGATTCTCACCGAATCGTTCTCTTGCCGTAGCCAGATTCTGTGAGGTGACGCTGCAGCTTTGCAGGGGAGCACGCTGCTACCGTGACGACGTGGCACAGCGTCAACATGGGTCCATCAGCCAGTTTCGGTCATGCCCCCTGATCGTCGATGCGCAGGATTCCCCGGCAGCGCATGCTCAACACACCACCCAAGAGGACAACATAAAACCAGCTTCATCTTGGCCGCCGTCGCAGTCGGTGGCGAGGTTGCGTTGAAAGATTCTCACCGAATCATTGTCTTGCCGTAACCAGATTCTGTGAGGTGATGCTGCAGCTTTGCGGGGTACCACACTGCTACCGTGACGACGTGGCACAGCGTCAACATCGGTCCATCAGCCAGTTTCGGTCATGCCCCCTGATCGTCGATGCGCAGCATTCCCCGGCAGCGCATGCTCAACACACCACCCAAGAGGACAACATAAAACCAGCTTCATCGTGGCCGCCGTCGCAGTCAGTGGCGCGGTTGCGTTGAAAGATTCTCACCGAATCATTGTCTTGCCGTAACCAGATTCTACGAGGTGGCGCTGCAGCTTTGCGGGGTACCAGACTGCTACTGTGACGACGTGGCACAGCGTCAACATCGGTCCATCAGCCAGTTTCGGTCACGCCCCCTGATCGTCGATGCGCAGGATTCCCCGGCAGCGCATGCTCAACACACCACCCAAGAGGACAACATAAAACCAGCTTCATCGTGGCCGCCGTCGCAGTCGGTGGCGAGGTTGCGTTGAAAGATTCTCACCGAATCGTTCTCTTGCCGTAGCCAGATTCTGTGAGGTGACGCTGCAGCTTTGCAGGGGACCACGCTGCTACCGTGACGACGTGGCACAGCGTCAACATCGGTCCATCAGCCAGTTTCGGTCATGCCCCCTGATCGTCGATGCGCAGGATTCCCCGGCAGCGCATGCTCAACACACCACCCAAGAGGACAACATAAAACCAGCTTCATAGTGGCCGCCGTCGCAGTCGGTGGCGACGTTGCGTTGAAAGATTCTCACCGAATCATTGTCTTGCCGTAACCAGATTCTGTGAGGTGACGCTGCAGCTTTGCGGGGTACCACGCTGCTACCGTGACGACGTGGCACAGCGTCAACATCGGTCCATCAGCCAGTTTTGGTCACGCCCCCTGATCGTCGATGCGCAGGATCCCGCGGCAGCGCATGCTCAACACACCACCCAACAGGACAACATAAAACCAGCTTCATCGTGGCCGCCGTCGCAGTCGGTGGCGAGGTTGCATTGAAAGATTCTCACCGAATCGTTCTTTTGCCGTAACCAGATTCTGTGAGGTGACGCTGCAGCTTTGCAGGTGACCATGCTGCTACCGTGACGACGTGGCACAGCGTCAACATCGGTCCATCAGCCAGTTTCGGTCACGCTCCCTGATCATCGATGCGCAGGATTCCCCGGCAGCGCATGCTCAACACACCACCTAAGAGGACAACATAAAACCAGCTTCATCGTGGCCCAGTCGGTGGCGAGGTTGCGTTTTAAAGATTCTCACCGAATCGTTCTCTTGCCGTAACCAGATTCTGTGAGGTGACGCTGCAGCTTTGCAGGGGACCACGCTGCTACCGTGACGACGTGGCACAGCGTTAACATCGGTCCATCAGCCAGTTTCGGTCACGCCCCCTGATCGTCAATGCGCAGGATTCCCCGGCAGCGCATGCTCAACACACCACCCAAGAGGACAACATAAAACCAGCTTCATCGTGGCCGCCGTCGCAGTCGGTGGCGAGGTTGCGTTGAAAGATTCTCACCGAATCATTGTCTTGCCGTAACCAGATTCTGTGAGGTGACGCTGCAGCTTTGCGGGGGACCACGCTGCTACCGTGACGACGTGGCACAGCGTCAACATCGGTCCATCAGCCAGTTTCGGTCACGCCCCCTGATCGTCGATGCGGAGGATTCCCCGGCAACGCATGCTCAACAGACCACCGAAGAGGACAACATAAAACCAGCCTCATCGTGGCTGCCGTCGCAGTCGGTGGCGAGGTTGCGTTGAAAGATTCTCACCGAATCGTTCTCTTGCCGTAACCAGATTCTGTGAGGTGACGCTGCAGCTTTGCGGGGGACCACGCTGCTACCGTGACGACGTGGCACAGCGTCAACATCGGTAAATCAGCCAGTTTCGGTCACGCCCCCTGATCGTCGATGCGCAGGATTCCCCGGCAGCGCATGCTCAACACACCACCCAAGAGGACAACATAAAACCAGCTTCATCGTGGCCGCCGTCGCAGTCGGTGGCGAGGTTGCGTTGAAAGATTCTCACCGAATCGTTCTCTTGACGTAACCAGATTCTGTGAGGTGACACTACAGCTTTGCAGGGGACCACGCTGCTACCGTGACGACGTGGCACAGCGTCAACATCGGTCCATCAGCCAGTTTCGGTCATGCCCCCTGATCGTCGATGCTCAGGATTCCCCGGCAGCGCATGCTCAACACATCACCCAAGAGGACAACATAAAACCAGCTTCATAGTGGCCGCCGTCGCAGTCGGTGGCGAGGTTGCGTTGAAAGATTCTCACCGAATCGTTGTCTTGCCGTAACCAGATTCTGTGAGATGACGCTGCAGCTTTGCGGGGTACCACCCTGCTACCGTGACGACGTGGCACAGCGTCAACATCGGTAAATCAGCCAGTTTCGGTCACGCCCCTGATCGTCGATGCGCAGGATTCCCCGGCAGCGCATGCTCAACACACCACCCAAGAGGACAACATAAAACCAGCTTCATAGTGGCCGCAGTCGCAGTCGGTGGCGAGGTTGCGTTGAAAGATTCTCACCGAATCGTTGTCTTGCCGTAACCAGAATCTGTGAGGTGACGCTGCAGGTTTGCGGGGTACCACGCTGCTACCGTGACGACGTGGCACAGCGTCAACATCGGTAAATCAGCCAGTTTCGGTCACGCCCCTGATCGTCGGTGCGCAGGATTCCCCGGCAGCGCATGCTCAACACACCACCCAAGAGGACAACATGAAACCAGCTTCATCGTGGCTGCCGTCGCAGTCGGTAGCGAGGTTGCGTTGAAAGATTCTCACCGAATCATTGTCTTGCCGTAACCAGATTCTGTGAGGTGACGCTGCAGCTTTGCGGGGTACCACGCTGCTACCGTGACGACGTGGCACAGCGTCAACATCGGTCCATCAGCCAGTTTCGGTCACGCCCCCTGATCGTCGATGCGCAGGATTCCCCGGCAGCGCATGCTCAACACACCACCCAAGAGGACAACATAAAACCAGCTTCATAGTGGCCGCCGTCGCAGTCGGTGGCGAGGTTGCGTTGAAAGATTCTCACCGAATCATTGTCTTGCCGTAACCAGATTCTGTGAGGTGACGCTGTAGCTTTGCGGGGTACCACGCTGCTACCGTGACGACGTGGCACAGCGTCAACATCGGTCCATCAGCCAGTTGCCGCCACGCCCCCTGATCGTCGATGCGCAGGATTCCCCGGCAGTGCATGCTCAACACACCACCCAAGAGGACAACATAAAACCAGCTTCATAGTGGCCGCCGTCGCAGTCGGTGGCGAGGTTGCGTTGAAAGATTCTCACCAAATCATTGTCTTGCCGTAACCAGATTCTGTGAGGTGACGCTGCAGCTTTGCGGGGTACCACGCTGCTACCGTGACGACGTGGCACAGCGTCAACATCGGTAAATCAGCCAGTTTCGGTCACGCCCCCTGATCGTCGATGCGCAGGAGTCCCCGGCAGCGCATGCTCAACACACCACCCAAGAGGACAACATAAAACCAGCTTCATCGTGGCTGCCGTCGCAGTCGGTGGTGAGGTTGCGTTGAAAGATTCTCACCCAATCGTTCTCTTGCCGTAACCAGATTCTGTGAGGTGACGCTGCAGCTTTGCGGGGTACCACGCTGCTAACGTGACGACGTGGCACAGCGTCAACATCGGTCCATCAGCCAGTTTCGGTCACGACCCCTGATCGTCGATGCGCAGGATTCCCCGGCAGCGCATGCTCAACACACCACCCAAGAGGACAACATAAAACCAGCTTCATAGTGGACACCGTCGCAGTCGGTGGCGAGGTTGCGTTGAAAGATTCTCACCGAATCATTGTCTTGCCGTAACCAGATTCTGTGAGGTGACGCTGCAGCTTTGCGGGGTACCACGCTGCTTCCGTGACGACGTGGCACAGCGTCAACATCGGTCCATCAGCCAGTTTCGGTCACGCCCCCTGATCGTCGATGCGCAGGATTCCCCGGCAGCGCATGCTCAACACACCACCCAAGAGGACAACTTAAAACCAACCTCATCGTGGCCGCCGTCGCAGTCGGTGGCGAGGTTGCGTTGAAAGATTCTCACCGAATCGTTCTCTTGCCGTAGCCAGATTCTGTGAGGTGACGCTGCAGCTTTGCAGGGGACCACGCTGCTACCGTGACGACGTGGCACAGCGTCAACATCGGTCCATCAGCCAGTTTCGGTCATGCCCCCTGATCGTCGATGCGCAGGATTCCCCGGCAGCGCATGCTCAACACAACACCCAAGAGGACAACATAAAAAAAGCTTCATCTTGGCCGCCGTCGCAGTCGGTGGCGAGGTTGCGTTGAAAGATTCTCACCGAATCATTGTCTTGCCGTAACCAGATTCTGTGAGGTGACGCTGCAGCTTTGCGGGGTACCACACTGCTACCGTGACGACGTGGCACAGCGTCAACATCGGTCCATCAGCCAGTTTCGGTCATGCCCCCTGATCGTCGATGCGCAGCATTCCCCGGCAGCGCATGCTCAACACACCACCCAAGAGGACAACATAAAACCAGCTTCATCATGGCTGCCGTCGCAGTCGGTGGCGCGGTTGCGTTGAAAGATTCTCACCGAATCATTGTCTTGCCGTAACCAGATTCTGCGAGGTGGCGCTGCAGCTTTGCGGGGTACCAGACTGCTACTGTGACGACGTGGCACAGCGTCAACATCGGTCCATAAGCCAGTTTCGGTCACGCCCCCTGATCGTCGATGCGCAGGATTCCTCGGCAGCGCATGCTCAACACACCACCCAAGAGGACAACATAAAACCAGCTTCATCGTGGCCGCCGTCGCAGTCGGTGGCGAGGTTGCGTTGAAAGATTCTCACCGAATCGTTGTCTTGCCGTAACCAGATTCTGTGAGGTGACGCTGCAGCTTTGCGGGGTACCACGCTGCTACCTGTGACGACGTGGCACAGCGTCAACATCGGTAAATCAGCCAGTTTCGGTCACGCCCCTGATCGTCGATGCGCAGGATTCCCCGGCAGCGCATGCTCAACACACCACCCAAGAGGACAACATAAAACCAGCTTCATCGTGGCTGCCGTCGCAGTCGGTGGCGAGGTTGCGTTGAAAGATTCTCACCGAATCATTGTCTTGCCGTAACCAGATTCTGTGAGGTGACGCTGCAGCTTTGCGGGGTACCACGCTGCTACCGTGACGACGTGGCACAGCGTCAACATCGGTCCATCAGCCAGTTTTGGTCACGCCCCCTGATCGTCGATGCGCAGGATTCCGCGGCAGCGCATGCTCAACACACCACCCAACAGGACAACATAAAACCAGCTTCATCGTGGCCGCCGTCGCAGTCGGTGGCGAGGTTGCGTTGAAAGATTCTCACCGAATCGTTCTTTTGCCGTAACCAGATTCTGTGAGGTGACGCTGCAGCTTTGCAGGTGACCACGCTGCTACCGTGACGACGTGGCACAGCGTCAACATCGGTCCATCAGCCAGTTTCGGTCACGCCCCCTGATCATCGATGCGCAGGATTCCCCGGCAGCGCATGCTCAACACACCACCTAAGAGGACAACATAAAACCAGCTTCATCGTGGCCGCGGTCGCAGTCGGTGGCGAGGTTCCGTTGAAAGATTCTCACCGAATCGTTCTCTTGCCGTAACCAGATTCTGTGAGGTGACGCTGCAGCTTTGCAGGGGACCACGCTGCTACCGTGACGACGTGGCACAGCGTCAACAACGGTCCATCAGCCAGTTTCGGTCACGCCCCCTGATCGTCAATGCGCAGGATTCCCCGGCAGCGCATGCTCAACACACCACCCAAGAGGACAACATAAAACCAGCTTCATAGTGGCCGCCGTCGCAGTCGGTGGCGAGGTTGCGTTGAAAGATTCTCACCGAATCGTTGTCTTGCCGTAACCAGATTCTGTGAGACGACGCTGCAGCTTTGCGGGGTACCACCCTGCTACCGTGACGACGTGGCACAGCGTCAACATCGGTAAATCAGCCAGTTTCGGTCACGCCCCTGATCGTCGATGCGCAGGATTCCCCGGCAGCGCATGCTCAACACACCACCCAAGAGGACAACATAAAACCAGCTTCATAGTGGCCGCCGTCGCAGTCGGTGGCGAGGTTGCGTTGAAAGATTCTCACCGAATCATTGTCTTGCCGTAACCAGATTCTGTGAGGTGACGCTGCAGCTTTGCGGGGTACCATGCTGCTACCGTGACGACGTGGCACAGCGTCAACATCGGTCCATCAGCCAGTTTCGGTCACGCCCCCTGATCGTCGATGCGCAGGATTCCCCGGCAGCGCATGCTCAACACACCACCCAAGAGGACAACATAAAACCAGCTTCATAGTGGCCGCCGTCACAGTCGGTGGCGAGGTTGCGTTGAAAGATTCTCACCGAATCGTTGTCTTGGCGTAACCAGAATCTGTGAGGTGACGCTGCAGCTTTGCGGGGTACCACGCTGCCACCGTGACGACGTGGCACAGCGTCAACATCGGTAAATAAGCCAGTTTCGGTCACGCCCCCTGATCGTCAATGCGCAGGATTCCCCGGCAGCGCATGCTCAACACACCACCCAAGAGGACAACATAAAACCAGCTTCATCGTGGCTGCCGTCGCAGTCGGTGGCGAGGTTGCGTTGAAAGATTCTCACCGAATCATTGTCTTGCCGTAACCAGATTCTGTGAGGTGACGCTGCAGCTTTGCGGGGTACCACGCTGCTACCGTGACGACGTGGCACAGCGTCAACATCGGTAAATCAGCCAGTTTCGGTCACGCCCCTGATCGTCGATGCGCAGGATTCCCCGGCAGCGCATGCTCAACACACCACCCAAGAGGACAACATAAAACCAGCTTCATAGTGGCCGCTGTCGCAGTCGGTGGCGAGGTTGCGTTGAAAGATTCTCACCGAATCATTGTCTTGCCGTAACCAGATTCTGTGAGGTGACGCTGTAGCTTTGCGGGGTACCACGCTGCTACCGTGACGACGTGGCACAGCGTCAACATCGGTCCATCAGCCAGTTGCCGTCATGCCCCCTGAACGTCGATGCGCAGGATTTCCCGGCAGTGCATGCTCAACACACCACCCAAGAGGACAACATAAAACCAGCTTCATAGTGGCCGCCGTCGCAGTCGGTGGCGAGGTTGCGTTGAAAGATTCTCACCGAATCATTGTCTTGCCGTAACCAGATTCTGTGAGGTGACGCTGTAGCTTTGCGGGGTACCACGCTGCTACCGTGACGACGTGGCACAGCGTCAACATCGGTCCATCAGCCAGTTGCCGTCACGTCCCCTGATCGTCGATGCGCAGGATTCCCCGGCAGTGCATGCTCAACACACCACCCAAGAGGACAACATAAAACCAGCTTCATAGTGGCCGCCGTCGCAGTCGGTGGCGAGGTTGCGTTGAAAGATTTTCACCGAATCATTGTCTTGCCGTAACCAGATTCTGTGAGGTGACGCTGCAGCTTTGCGGGGTACCACGCTGCTACCGTGACGACGTGGCACAGCGTCAACATCGGTAAATCAGCCAGTTTCGGTCACGCCCCCTGATCGTCGATGCGCAGGAGTCCCCGGCAGCGCATGCTCAACACACCACCCAAGAGGACAACATAAAACCAGCTTCATCGTGGCTGCCGTCGCAGTCGGTGGCGAGGTTGCGTTGAAAGATTCTCACCGAATCGTTCTCTTGCCGTAACCAGATTCTGTGAGGTGACGCTGCAGCTTTGCGGGGTACCACGCTGCTACCGTGACGACGTGGCACAGCGTCAACATCGGTCCATCAGCCAGTTTCGGTCACGACCCCTGATCATCGATGCGCAGGATTCCCCGGCAGCGCATGCTCAACACACCACCCAAGAGGACAACATAAAACCAGCTTCATAGTGGCCACCGTCGCAGTCGGTGGCGAGGTTGCGTTGAAAGATTCTCACCGAATCATTGTCTTGCCGTAACCAGATTCTTTGAGGTGACGCTGCAGCTTTGCGGGGTACCACGCTGCTACAGTGACGACGTGGCACAGCGTCAACATCGGTCCATCAGCCAGTTTCCGTCACGCCCCCTGATCGTCGATGCGCAGGATTCCCTGGCAGCGCATGCTCAACACACCACCCAAGAGGACAACATAAAACCAGCTTCATAGTGACCGCCGTCGCAGTCGGTGGCGAGGTTGCGTTGAAAGATTCTCACCGAATCATTGTCTTGCCGTAACCAGCTTCTGTGAGGTGACGCTGCAGCTTTGCGGGGTACCACGCTGCTTCCGTGACGACGTGGCACAGCGTCAACATCGGTCCATCAGCCAGTTTCGGTCACGCCCCCTGATCGTCGATGCGGAGGATTCCCCGGCAGTGCATGCTCAACACACCACCCAAGAGGACAACTTAAAACCAACCTCATCGTGGCCGCCGTCGCAGTCGGTGGCGAGGTTGCGTTGAAAGATTCTCACCGAATCGTTCTCTTGCCGTAGCCAGATTCTGTGAGGTGACGCTGCAGCTTTGCAGGGGACCACGCTGCTACCGTGACGACGTGGCACAGCGTCAACATCGGTCCATCAGCCAGTTTCGGTCATGCCCCCTGATCGTCGATGCGCAGGATTCCCCGGCAGCGCATGCTCAACACAACACCCAAGAGGACAACATAAAACCAGCTTCATCTTGGCCGCCGTCGCAGTCGGTGGCGAGGTTGCGTTGAAAGATTCTCACCGAATCATTGTCTTGCCGTAACCAGATTCTGCGAGGTGACGCTGCAGCTTTGCGGGGTACCACACTGCTACCGTGACGACGTGGCACAGCGTCAACATCGGTCCATCAGCCAGTTTCGGTCATGCCCCCTGATCGTCGATGCGCACCATTCCCCGGCAGCGCATGCTCAACACACCACCCAAGAGGACAACATAAAACCAGCTTTATCGTGGCCGCCGTCGCAGTCGGTGGCGCGGTTGCGTTGAAAGATTCTCACCGAATCATTGTCCTGCTGTAACCAGATTCTGCGAGGTGGCGCTGCAGCTTTGCGGGGTACCAGACTGCTACTGTGACGACGTGGCACAGCGTCAACATCGGTCCATCAGCCAGTTTCGGTCACGCCCCCTGATCGTCGATGCGCAGGATTCCCCGGCAGCGCATGCTCAACACACCACCCAAGAGGACAACATAAAACCAGCTTCATCGTGGCCCCCGTCGCAGTCGGTGGCGAGGTTGCGTTGAAAGATTCTCACCGAATCGTTGTCTTGCCGTAACCAGATTCTTTGAGGTGACGCTGCATCTTTGCGGGGTACCACGCTGCTACCGTGACGACGTGGCACAGCGTCAACATCGGTAAATCAGCCAGTTTCGGTCACGCCCCCTGATCGTCGATGCGCAGGAATCCCCGGCAGCGCATGCTCAACACACCACCCAAGAGGACAACATAAAACCAGCTTCATAGTGGCCGCCGTCGCAGTCGGTGGCGAGGTTGCGTTGAAAGATTCTCACCGAATCGTTGTCTTGCCGTAACCAGATTCTGTGAGGTGACGCTGCAGCTTTGCGGGGTACCACGCTGCTACCGTGACGACGTGGCACAGCGTCAACATCGGTAAATCAGCCAGTTTGGGTCTCGCCCCTGATCGTCGATGCGCAGGATTCCCCGGCAGCGCATGCTCAACACACCACCCAAGAGGACAACATAAAACCAGCTTCATCGTGGCTGCCGTCGCAGTCGGTGGCGAGGTTGCGTTGAAAGATTCTCACCGAATCATTGCCTTGCCGTAACCAGATTCTGTGAGGTGACGCTGCAGCTTTGCGGGGTACCACGCTGCTACCGTGACGACGTGGCACAGCGTCAACATCGGTCCATCAGCCAGTTTTGGTCACGCCCCCTGATCGTCGATGCGCAGGATTCCGCGGCAGCGCATGCTCAACACACCACCCAACAGGACAACATAAAACCAGCTTCATTGTGGCCGCCGTCGCAGTCGGTGGCGAGGTTGCGTTGAAAGATTCTCACCGAATCGTTCTTTTGCCGTAACCAGATTCTGTGAGGTGACGCTGCAGCTTTGCAGGTGACCACGCTGCTACCGTGACGACGTGGCACAGCGTCAACATCGGTCCATCAGCCAGTTTCGGTCACGCCCCCTGATCATCGATGCGCAGGATTCCCCGGCAGCGCATGCTCAACACACCACCTAAGAGGACAACATAAAACCAGCTTCATCGTGGCCGCGGTCGCAGTCGGTGGCGAGGTTGCGTTGAAAGATTCTCACCGAATCGTTCTTTTGCCGTAACCAGATTCTGTGAGGTGACGCTGCAGCTTTGCAGGGGACCACGCTGCTACCGTGACGACGTGGCACAGCGTCAACATCGGTCCATCAGCCAGTTTCGGTCACGCCCCCTGATCGTCAATGCGCAGGATTCCCCGGCAGCGCATGCTCAACACACCACCCAAGAGGACAACATAAAACCAGCTTCATCGTGGCCGCCGTCGCAGTCGGTGGCGAGGCTGGGTTGAAACATTCTCACCGAATCATTGTCTTGCCGTAACCAGATTCTGTGAGGTGACGCTGCAGCTTTGCGGGGTACCATGCTGCTACCGTGACGACGTGGCACAGCGTCAACATCGGTCCATCAGCCAGTTTCGGTCACGCCCCCTGATCGTCGATGCGGAGGATTCCCCGGCAACGCATGCTCAACACACCACCGAAGAGGACAACATAAAACCAGCTTCATCGTGGCTGCCGTCGATGTCGGTGGCGAGGTTGCGTTGAAAGATTCTCACCGAATCATTGTCTTGCCGTAACCAGATTCTGCGAGGTGGCGCTGCAGCTTTGCGGGGTACCAGACTGCTACTGTGACGACGTGGCACAGCGTCAACATCGGTCCATAAGCCAGTTTCGGTCACGCCCCCTGATCGTCGATGCGCAGGATTCCTCGGCAGCGCATGCTCAACACACCACCCAAGAGGACAACATAAAACCAGCTTCATCGTGGCCGCCGTCGCAGTCGGTGGCGAGGTTGCGTTGAAAGATTCTCACCGAATCGTTGTCTTGCCGTAACCAGATTCTGTGAGGTGACGCTGCAGCTTTGCGGGGTACCACGCTGCTACCTGTGACGACGTGGCACAGCGTCAACATCGGTAAATCAGCCAGTTTCGGTCACGCCCCTGATCGTCGATGCGCAGGATTCCCCGGCAGCGCATGCTCAACACACCACCCAAGAGGACAACATAAAACCAGCTTCATCGTGGCTGCCGTCGCAGTCGGTGGCGAGGTTGCGTTGAAAGATTCTCACCGAATCATTGTCTTGCCGTAACCAGATTCTGTGAGGTGACGCTGCAGCTTTGCGGGGTACCACGCTGCTACCGTGACGACGTGGCACAGCGTCAACATCGGTCCATCAGCCAGTTTTGGTCACGCCCCCTGATCGTCGATGCGCAGGATTCCGCGGCAGCGCATGCTCAACACACCACCCAACAGGACAACATAAAACCAGCTTCATCGTGGCCGCCGTCGCAGTCGGTGGCGAGGTTGCGTTGAAAGATTCTCACCGAATCGTTCTTTTGCCGTAACCAGATTCTGTGAGGTGACGCTGCAGCTTTGCAGGTGACCACGCTGCTACCGTGACGACGTAGCACAGCGTCAACATCGGTCCATCAGCCAGTTTCGGTCACGCCCCCTGATCATCGATGCGCAGGATTCCCCGGCAGCGCATGCTCAACACACCACCTAAGAGGACAACATAAAACCAGCTTCATCGTGGCCGCGGTCGCAGTCGGTGGCGAGGTTCCGTTGAAAGATTCTCACCGAATCGTTCTCTTGCCGTAACCAGATTCTGTGAGGTGACGCTGCAGCTTTGCAGGGGACCACGCTGCTACCGTGACGACGTGGCACAGCGTCAACAACGGTCCATCAGCCAGTTTCGGTCACGCCCCCTGATCGTCAATGCGCAGGATTCCCCGGCAGCGCATGCTCAACACACCACCCAAGAGGACAACATAAAACCAGCTTCATAGTGGCCGCCGTCGCAGTCGGTGGCGAGGTTGCGTTGAAAGATTCTCACCGAATCGTTGTCTTGCCGTAACCAGATTTTGTGAGACGACGCTGCAGCTTTGCGGGGTACCACCCTGCTACCGTGACGACGTGGCACAGCGTCAACATCGGTAAATCAGCCAGTTTCGGTCACGCCCCTGATCGTCGATGCGCAGGATTCCCCGGCAGCGCATGCTCAACACACCACCCAAGAGGACAACATAAAACCAGCTTCATAGTGGCCGCCGTCGCAGTCGGTGGCGAGGTTGCGTTGAAAGATTCTCACCGAATCATTGTCTTGCCGTAACCAGATTCTGTGAGGTGACGCTGCAGCTTTGCGGGGTACCATGCTGCTACCGTGACGACGTGGCACAGCGTCAACATCGGTCCATCAGCCAGTTTCGGTCACGCCCCCTGATCGTCGATGCGCAGGATTCCCCGGCAGCGCATGCTCAACACACCACCCAAGAGGACAACATAAAACCAGCTTCATAGTGGCCGCCGTCACAGTCGGTGGCGAGGTTGCGTTGAAAGATTCTCACCGAATCGTTGTCTTGGCGTAACCAGAATCTGTGAGGTGACGCTGCAGCTTTGCGGGGTACCACGCTGCCACCGTGACGACGTGGCACAGCGTCAACATCGGTAAATCAGCCAGTTTCGGTCACGCCCCCTGATCGTCAATGCGCAGGATTCCCCGGCAGCGCATGCTCAACACACCACCCAAGAGGACAACATAAAACCAGCTTCATCGTGGCTGCCGTCGCAGTCGGTGGCGAGGTTGCGTTGAAAGATTCTCACCGAATCATTGTCTTGCCTTAACCAGATTCTGTGAGGTGACGCTGCAGCTTTGCGGGGTACCACGCTGCTACCGTGACGACGTGGCACAGCGTCAACATCGGTAAATCAGCCAGTTTCGGTCACGCCCCTGATCGTCGATGCGCAGGATTCCCCGGCAGCGCATGCTCAACACACCACCCAAGAGGACAACATAAAACCAGCTTCATAGTGGCCGCTGTCGCAGTCGGTGGCGAGGTTGCGTTGAAAGATTCTCACCGAATCATTGTCTTGCCGTAACCAGATTCTGTGAGGTGACGCTGTAGCTTTGCGGGGTACCACGCTGCTACCGTGACGACGTGGCACAGCGTCAACATCGGTCCATCAGCCAGTTGCCGTCATGCCCCCTGAACGTCGATGCGCAGGATTTCCCGGCAGTGCATGCTCAACACACCACCCAAGAGGACAACATAAAACCAGCTTCATAGTGGCCGCCGTCGCAGTCGGTGGCGAGGTTGCGTTGAAAGATTCTCACCGAATCATAATCTTGCCGTAACCAGATTCTGTGAGGTGACGCTGTAGCTTTGCGGGGTACCACGCTGCTACCGTGACGACGTGGCACAGCGTCAACATCGGTCCATCAGCCAGTTGCCGTCACGTCCCCAGATCGTCGATGCGCAGGATTCCCCGGCAGTGCATGCTCAACACACCACCCAAGAGGACAACATAAAACCAGCTTCATAGTGGCCGCCGTCGCAGTCGGTGGCGAGGTTGCGTTGAAAGATTTTCACCGAATCATTGTCTTGCCGTAACCAGATTCTGTGAGGTGACGCTGCAGCTTTGCGGGGTACCACGCTGCTACCGTGACGACGTGGCACAGCGTCAACATCGGTAAATCAGCCAGTTTCGGTCACGCCCCCTGATCGTCGATGCGCAGGAGTCCCCGGCAGCGCATGCTCAACACACCACCCAAGAGGACAACATAAAACCAGCTTCATCGTGGCTGCCGTCGCAGTCGGTGGCGAGGTTGCGTTGAAAGATTCTCACCGAATCGTTCTCTTGCCGTAACCAGATTCTGTGAGGTGACGCTGCAGCTTTGCGGGGTACCACGCTGCTACCGTGACGACGTGGCACAGCGTCAACATCGGTCCATCAGCCAGTTTCGGTCACGACCCCTGATCATCGATGCGCAGGATTCCCCGGCAGCGCATGCTCAACACACCACCCAAGAGGACAACATAAAACCAGCTTCATAGTGGCCACCGTCGCAGTCGGTGGCGAGGTTGCGTTGAAAGATTCTCACCGAATCATTGTCTTGCCGTAACCAGATTCTGTGAGGTGACGCTGCAGCTTTGCGGGGTACCACGCTGCTACAGTGACGACGTGGCACAGCGTCAACATCGGTCCATCAGCCAGTTTCCGTCACGCCCCCTGATCGTCGATGCGCAGGATTCCCTGGCAGCGCATGCTCAACACACCACCCAAGAGGACAACATAAAACCAGCTTCATAGTGACCGCCGTCGCAGTCGGTGGCGAGGTTGCGTTGAAAGATTCTCACCGAATCATTGTCTTGCCGTAACCAGCTTCTGTGAGGTGACGCTGCAGCTTTGCGGGGTACCACGCTGCTTCCGTGACGACGTGGCACAGCGTCAACATCGGTCCATCAGCCAGTTTCGGTCACGCCCCCTGATCGTCGATGCGGAGGATTCCCCGGCAGTGCATGCTCAACACACCACCCAAGAGGACAACTTAAAACCAACCTCATCGTGGCCGCCGTCGCAGTCGGTGGCGAGGTTGCGTTGAAAGATTCTCACCGAATCGTTCTCTTGCCGTAGCCAGATTCTGTGAGGTGACGCTGCAGCTTTGCAGGGGACCACGCTGCTACCGTGACGACGTGGCACAGCGTCAACATCGGTCCATCAGCCAGTTTCGGTCATGCCCCCTGATCGTCGATGCGCAGGATTCCCCGGCAGCGCATGCTCAACACAACACCCAAGAGGACAACATAAAACCAGCTTCATCTTGGCCGCCGTCGCAGTCGGTGGCGAGGTTGCGTTGAAAGATTCTCACCGAATCGTTCTTTTGCCGTAACCAGATTCTGTGAGGTGACGCTGCAGCTTTGCGGGGTACCACACTGCTACCGTGACGACGTGGCACAGCGTCAACATCGGTCCATCAGCCAGTTTCGGTCATGCCCCCTGATCGTCGATGCGCACCATTCCCCGGCAGCGCATGCTCAACACACCACCCAAGAGGACAACATAAAACCAGCTTTATCGTGGCCGCCGTCGCAGTCGGTGGCGCGGTTGCGTTGAAAGATTCTCACCGAATCATTGTCCTGCTGTAACCAGATTCTGCGAGGTGGCGCTGCAGCTTTGCGGGGTACCAGACTGCTACTGTGACGACGTGGCACAGCGTCAACATCGGTCCATCAGCCAGTTTCGGTCACGCCCCCTGATCGTCGATGCGCAGGATTCCCCGGCAGCGCATGCTCAACACACCACCCAAGAGGACAACATAAAACCAGCTTCATCGTGGCCCCCGTCGCAGTCGGTGGCGAGGTTGCGTTGAAAGATTCTCACCGAATCGTTGTCTTGCCGTAACCAGATTCTTTGAGGTGACGCTGCATCTTTGCGGGGTACCACGCTGCTACCGTGACGACGTGGCACAGCGTCAACATCGGTAAATCAGCCAGTTTCGGTCACGCCCCCTGATCGTCGATGCGCAGGAATCCCCGGCAGCGCATGCTCAACACACCACCCAAGAGGACAACATAAAACCAGCTTCATAGTGGCCGCCGTCGCAGTCGGTGGCGAGGTTGCGTTGAAAGATTCTCACCGAATCGTTGTCTTGCCGTAACCAGATTCTGTGAGGTGACGCTGCAGCTTTGCGGGGTACCACGCTGCTACCGTGACGACGTGGCACAGCGTCAACATCGGTAAATCAGCCAGTTTGGGTCTCGCCCCTGATCGTCGATGCGCAGGATTCCCCGGCAGCGCATGCTCAACACACCACCCAAGAGGACAACATAAAACCAGCTTCATCGTGGCTGCCGTCGCAGTCGGTGGCGAGGTTGCGTTGAAAGATTCTCACCGAATCATTGCCTTGCCGTAACCAGATTCTGTGAGGTGACGCTGCAGCTTTGCGGGGTACCACGCTGCTACCGTGACGACGTGGCACAGCGTCAACATCGGTCCATCAGCCAGTTTTGGTCACGCCCCCTGATCGTCGATGCGCAGGATTCCGCGGCAGCGCATGCTCAACACACCACCCAACAGGACAACATAAAACCAGCTTCATTGTGGCCGCCGTCGCAGTCGGTGGCGAGGTTGCGTTGAAAGATTCTCACCGAATCGTTCTTTTGCCGTAACCAGATTCTGTGAGGTGACGCTGCAGCTTTGCAGGTGACCACGCTGCTACCGTGACGACGTGGCACAGCGTCAACATCTGTCCATCAGCCAGTTTCGGTCACGCCCCCTGATCATCGATGCGCAGGATTCCCCGGCAGCGCATGCTCAACACACCACCTAAGAGGACAACATAAAACCAGCTTCATCGTGGCCGCGGTCGCAGTCGGTGGCGAGGTTGCGTTGAAAGATTCTCACCGAATCGTTCTTTTGCCGTAACCAGATTCTGTGAGGTGACGCTGCAGCTTTGCAGGGGACCACGCTGCTACCGTGACGACGTGGCACAGCGTCAACATCGGTCCATCAGCCAGTTTCGGTCACGCCCCCTGATCGTCAATGCGCAGGATTCCCCGGCAGCGCATGCTCAACACACCACCCAAGAGGACAACATAAAACCAGCTTCATCGTGGCCGCCGTCGCAGTCGGTGGCGAGGCTGGGTTGAAACATTCTCACCGAATCATTGTCTTGCCGTAACCAGATTCTGTGAGGTGACGCTGCAGCTTTGCGGGGTACCATGCTGCTACCGTGACGACGTGGCACAGCGTCAACATCGGTCCATCAGCCAGTTTCGGTCACGCCCCCTGATCGTCGATGCGGAGGATTCCCCGGCAACGCATGCTCAACACACCACCGAAGAGGACAACATAAAACCAGCTTCATCGTGGCTGCCGTCGATGTCGGTGGCGAGGTTGCGTTGAAAGATTCTCACCGAATCATTGTCTTGCCGTAACCAGATTCTGTGAGGTGACGCTGCAGCTTTGCGGGGTACCACGCTGCTACCGTGACGACGTGGCACAGCGTCAACATCGGTCCATCAGCCAGTTTCGGTCACGCCCCCTGATCGTCGATGCGCAGGATTCCCCGGCAGCGCATGCTCAACACACCACCCAAGAGGACAACATAAAACCAGCTTCATCGTGGCTGCCGTCGCAGTCGGTGGCGAGGTTGCGTTGAAAGATTCTCACCGAATCATTATCTTGCCGTAACCAGATTCTGTGAGGTGACGCTGCAGCTTTGCGGGGTACCACGCTGCTACCGTGACGACGCGGCACAGCGTCAACATCGGTCCATCAGCCAGTTTCGGTCACGCCCCCTGATCGTCGATGCGCAGGATTCACCGGCAGCGCATGCTCAACACACCACCCAAGAGGACAACATAAAACCAGCTTCATCGTGGCCGCCGTCGCAGTCGGTGGCGAGGTTGCGTTGAAAGATTCTCACCGAATCGTTGTCTTGCCGTAACCAGATTCTTTGAGGTGACGCTGCATCTTTGCGGGGTACCACGCTGCTACCGTGACGACGTGGCACAGCGTCAACATCGGTAAATCAGCCAGTTTCGGTCACGCCCCCTGATCGTCGATGCGCAGGAATCCCCGGCAGCGCATGCTCAACACACCACCCAAGAGGACAACATAAAACCAGCTTCATAGTGGCCGCCGTCGCAGTCGGTGGCGAGGTTGCGTTGAAAGATTCTCACCGAATCGTTGTCTTGCCGTAACCAGATTCTGTGAGGTGACGCTGCAGCTTTGCGGGGTACCACGCTGCTACCGTGACGACGTGGCACAGCGTCAACATCGGTAAATCAGCCAGTTTCGGTCACGCCCCTGATCGTCGATGCGCAGGATTCCCCGGCAGCGCATGCTCAACACACCACCAAAGAGGACAACATAAAACCAGCTTCATCGTGGCTGCCGTCGCAGTCGGTGGCGAGGTTGCGTTGAAAGACTCTCACCGAATCATTGTCTTGCCGTAACCAGATTGTGTGAGGTGACGCTGCAGCTTTGCGGGGTACCACGCTGCTACCGTGACGACGTGGCACAGCGTCAACATCGGTCCATCAGCCAGTTTTGGTCACGCCCCATGATCGTCGATGCCCAGGATTCCGCGGCAGCGCATGCTCAACACACCACCCAACAGGACAACATAAAACCAGCTTCATCGTGGCCGCCGTCGCAGTCGGTGGCGAGGTTGCGTTGAAAGATTCTCACCGAATCGTTCTTTTGCCGTAACCAGATTCTGTGAGGTGACGCTGCAGCTTTGCAGGTGACCACGCTGCTACCGTGACGACGTGGCACAGCGTCAACATCGGTCCATCAGCCAGTTTCGGTCACGCCCCCTGATCATCGATGCGCAGGATTCCCCGGCAGCGCATGCTCAACACACCACCTAAGAGGACAACATAAAACCAGCTTCATCGTGGCCGCGGTCGCAGTCGGTGGCGAGGTTCCGTTGAAAGATTCTCACCGAATCGTTCTCTTGCCGTAACCAGATTCTGTGAGGTGACGCTGCAGCTTTGCAGGGGACCACGCTGCTACCGTGACGACGTGGCACAGCGTCAACATCGGTCCATCAGCCAGTTTCGGTCACGCCCCCTGATCGTCAATGCGCAGGATTCCCCGGCAGCGCATGCTCAACACACCACCCAAGAGGACAACATAAAACCAGCTTCATAGTGGCCGCCGTCGCAGTCGGTGGCGAGGTTGCGTTGAAAGATTCTCACCGAATCGTTGTCTTGCCGTAACCAGATTCTGTGAGACGACGCTGCAGCTTTGCGGGGTACCACCCTGCTACCGTGACGACGTGGCACAGCGTCAACATCGGTAAATCAGCCAGTTTCGGTCACGCCCCTGATCGTCGATGCGCAGGATTCCCCGGCAGCGCATGCTCAACACACCACCCAAGAGGACAACATAAAACCAGCTTCATACTGGCCGCCGTCGCAGTCGGTGGCGAGGTTGCGTTGAAAGATTCTCACCGAATCATTGTCTTGCCGTAACCAGATTCTGTGAGGTGACGCTGCAGCTTTGCGGGGTACCATGCTGCTACCGTGACGACGTGGCACAGTGTCAACATCGGTCCATCAGCCAGTTTCGGTCACGCCCCCTGATCGTCGATGCGCAGGATTCCCCGGCAGCGCATGCTCAACACACCACCCAAGAGGACAACATAAAACCAGCTTCATAGTGGCCGCCGTCGCAGTCGGTGGCGAGGTTGCGTTGAAAGATTCTCACCGAATCGTTGTCTTGGCGTAACCAGAATCTGTGAGGTGACGCTGCAGCTTTGCGGGGTACCACGCTGCCACCGTGACGACGTGGCACAGCGTCAACATCGGTAAATCAGCCAGTTTCGGTCACGCCCCCTGATCGTCAATGCGCAGGATTCCCCGGCAGCGCATGCTCAACACACCACCCAAGAGGACAACATAAAACCAGCTTCATCGTGGCTGCCGTCGCAGTCGGTGGCGAGGTTGCGTTGAAAGATTCTCACCGAATCATTGTCTTGCCGTAACCAGATTCTATGAGGTGACGCTGCAGCTTTGCGGGGTACCACGCTGCTACCGTGACGACGTGGCACAGCGTCAACATCGGTAAATCAGCCAGTTTCGGTCACGCCCCTGATCGTCGATGCGCAGGATTCCCCGGCAGCGCATGCTCAACACACCACCCAAGAGGACAACATAAAACCAGCTTCATAGTGGCCGCCGTCGCAGTCGGTGGCGAGGTTGCGTTGAAAGATTCTCACCGAATCATTGTCTTGCCGTAACCAGATTCTGTGAGGTGACGCTGTAGCTTTGCGGGGTACCACGCTGCTACCGTGACGACGTGGCACAGCGTCAACATCGGTCCATCAGCCAGTTGCCGTCATGCCCCCTGAACGTCGATGCGCAGGATTCCCCGGCAGTGCATGCTCAACACACCACCCAAGAGGACAACATAAAACCAGCTTCATAGTGGCCGCCGTCGCAGTCGGTGGCGAGGTTGCGTTGAAAGATTCTCACCGAATAATTGTCTTGCCGTAACCAGATTCTGTGAGGTGACGCTGTAGCTTTGCGGGGTACCACGCTGCTACCGTGACGACGTGGCACAGCGTCAACATCGGTCCATCAGCCAGTTGCCGTCACGTCCCCTGATCGTCGATGCGCAGGATTCCCCGGCAGTGCATGCTCAACACACCACCCAAGAGGACAACATAAAACCAGCTTCATAGTGGCCGCCGTCGCAGTCGGTGGCGAGGTTGCGTTGAAAGATTTTCACCGAATCATTGTCTTGCCGTAACCAGATTCTGTGAGGTGACGCTGCAGCTTTGCGGGGTACCACGCTGCTACCGTGACGACGTGGCACAGCGTCAACATCGGTAAATCAGCCAGTTTCGGTCACGCCCCCTGATCGTCGATGCGCAGGAGTCCCCGGCAGCGCATGCTCAACACACCACCCAAGAGGACAACATAAAACCAGCTTCATCGTGGCTGCCGTCGCAGTCGGTGGCGAGGTTGCGTTGAAAGATTCTCACCGAATCGTTCTCTTGCCGTAACCAGATTCTGTGAGGTGACGCTGCAGCTTTGCGGGGTACCACGCTGCTACCGTGACGACGTGGCACAGCGTCTACATCGGTCCATCAGCCAGTTTCGGTCACGACCCCTGATCGTCGATGCGCAGGATTCCCCGGCAGCGCATGCTCAACACACCACCCAAGAGGACAACATAAAACCAGCTTCATAGTGGCCACCGTCGCAGTCGGTGGCGAGGTTGCGTTGAAAGCTTCTCACCGAATCAGTGTCTTGCCGTAACCAGATTCTGTGAGGTGACGCTGCAGCTTTGCGGGGTACCACGCTGCTACAGTGACGACGTGGCACAGCGTCAACATCGGTCCATCAGCCAGTTTCCGTCACGCCCCCTGATCGTCGATGCGCAGGATTCCCTGGCAGCGCATGCTCAACACACCACCCAAGAGGACAACATAAAACCAGCTTCATAGTGACCGCCGTCGTAGTCGGTGGCGAGATTGCGTTGAAAGATTCTCACCGAATCATTGTCTTGCCGTAACCAGCTTCTGTGAGGTGACGCTGCAGCTTTGCGGGGTACCACGCTGCTTCCGTGACGACGTGGCACAGCGTCAACATCGGTCCATCAGCCAGTTTCGGTTACGCCCCCTGATCGTCGATGCGCAGGATTCCCCGGCAGTGCATGCTCAACACACCACCCAAGAGGACAACTTAAAACCAACCTCATCGTGGCCGCCGTCGCAGTCGGTGGCGAGGTTGCGTTGAAAGATTCTCACCGAATCATTGTCTTGCCGTAACCAGATTCTGCGAGGTGACGCTGCAGCTTTGCGGGGTACCACACTGCTACCGTGACGACGTGGCACAGCGTCAACATCGGTCCATCAACCAGTTTCGGTCATGCCCCCTGATCGTCGATGCGCAGCATTCCCCGGCAGCGCATGCTCAACACACCACCCAAGAGGACAACATAAAACCAGCTTTATCGTGGCCGCCGTCGCAGTCGGTGGCGCGGTTGCGTTGAAAGATTCTCACCGAATCATTGTCCTGCCGTAACCAGATTCTGCGAGGTGGCGCTGCAGCTTTGCGGGGTACCAGACTGCTACTGTGACGACGTGGCACAGCGTCAACATCGGTCCATCAGCCAGTTTCGGTCACGCCCCCTGATCGTCGATGCGCAGGATTCCCCGGCAGCGCATGCTCAACACACCACCCAAGAGGACAACATAAAACCAGCTTCATCGTGGCCCCCGTCGCAGTCGGTGGCGAGGTTGCGTTGAAAGATTCTCACCGAATCGTTGTCTTGCCGTAACCAGATTCTTTGAGGTGACGCTGCATCTTTGCGGGGTACCACGCTGCTACCGTGACGACGTGGCACAGCGTCAACATCGGTAAATCAGCCAGTTTCGGTCACGCCCCCTGATCGTCGATGCGCAGGAATCCCCGGCAGCGCATGCTCAACACACCACCCAAGAGGACAACATAAAACCAGCTTCATAGTGGCCGCCGTCGCAGTCGGTGGCGAGGTTGCGTTGAAAGATTCTCACCGAATCGTTGTCTTGCCGTAACCAGATTCTGTGAGGTGACGCTGCAGCTTTGCGGGGTACCACGCTGCTACCGTGACGACGTGGCACAGCGTCAACATCGGTAAATCAGCCAGTTTCGGTCATGCCCCCTGATCGTCGATGCGCAGGATTCCCCGGCAGCGCATGCTCAACACACCACCCAAGAGGACAACATAAAACCAGCTTCATAGTGGCCGCCGTCGCAGTCGGTGGCGACGTTGCGTTGAAAGATTCTCACCGAATCATTGTCTTGCCGTAACCAGATTCTGTGAGGTGACGCTGCAGCTTTGCGGGGTACCACGCTGCTACCGTGACGACGTGGCACAGCGTCAACATCGGTTCATCAGCCAGTTTTGGTCACGCCCCCTGATCGTCGATGCGCAGGATTCCGCGGCAGCGCATGCTCAACACACCACCCAACAGGACAACATAAAACCAGCTTCATCGTGGCCGCCGTCGCAGTCGGTGGCGAGGTTGCGTTGAAAGATTCTCACCGAATCGTTCTTTTGCCGTAACCAGATTCTGTGAGGTGACGCTGCAGCTTTGCAGGTGACCACGCTGCTACCGTGACGACGTGGCACAGCGTCAACATCGGTCCATCAGCCAGTTTCGGTCACGCCCCCTGATCATCGATGCGCAGGATTCCCCGGCAGCGCATGCTCAACACACCACCTAAGAGGACAACATAAAACCAGCTTCATCGTGGCCGCGGTCGCAGTCGGTGGCGAGGTTGCGTTGAAAGATTCTCACCGAATCGTTCTTTTGCCGTAACCAGATTCTGTGAGGTGACGCTGCAGCTTTGCAGGGGACCACGCTGCTACCGTGACGACGTGGCACAGCGTCAACATCGGTCCTTCAGCCAGTTTCGGTCACGCCCCCTGATCGTCAATGCGCAGGATTCCCCGGCAGCGCATGCTCAACACACCACCCAAGAGGACAACATAAAACCAGCTTCATCGTGGCCGCCGTCGCAGTCGGTGGCGAGGTTGGGTTGAAAGATTCTCACCGAATCATTGTCTTGCCGTAACCAGATTCTGTGAGGTGACGCTGCAGCTTTGCGGGGTACCATGCTGCTACCGTGATGACGTGGCACAGCGTCAACATCGGTCCATCAGCCAGTTTCGGTCACGCCCTCTGATCGTCGATGCGGAGGATTCCCCGGCAACGCATGCTCAACACACCACCGAAGAGGACAACATAAAACCAGGTTCATCGTGGCTGCCGTCGCAGTCGGTGGCGAGGTTGCGTTGAAAGATTCTCACCGAATCATTGTCTTGCCGTAACCAGATTCTGTGAGGTGACGCTGCAGCTTTGCGGGGTACCACGCTGCTACCGTGACGACGTGGCACAGCGTCAACATCGGTCCATCAGCCAGTTTCGGTCACGCCCCCTGATCGTCGATACGCAGGATTCCCCGGCAGCGCATGCTCAAAACACCACCCAAGAGGACAACATAAAACCAGCTTCATCGTGGCTGCCGTCGCAGTCGGTGGCGAGGTTGCGTTGAAAGATTCTCACCGAATCGTCCTCTTGCCGTAACCAGATTCTGTGAGGTGACGCTGCAGCTTTGCAGGGGACCACGCTGCTACCGTGACGACGTGGCACAGCGTCAACATCGGTCCATCAGCCAGTTTTGGTCACGCCCCCTGATCGTCGATGCGCAGGATTCCCCGGCAGCGTATGCTCAACACACCACCCAAGAGGACAACATAAAACCAGCTTCATCGTGGCCGCCGTCGCAGTCGGTGGCGAGGTTGCGTTGAAAGATTCTCACCGAATCTTTGTCTTGCTGTAACCAGATTCTGTGAGGTGACGCTGCAGCTTTGCGGGGTACCACGCTTCTACCGTGACGACGTGGCACAGCGTCAACATCGGTCCATCAGCCAGTTTCGGTCACGCCCCCTGATCGTCGATGCGCAGGATTCCCCGGCAGCGCATGCTCAACACACCACCCAAGATGACAACATAAAACCAGCTTCATAGTGGTCGCCGTCGCAGTCGGTGGCGAGGTTGCGTTGAAAGATTCTCACCGAATCATTGTCTTGCCGTAACCAGATTCTGTGAGGTGACGCTGCAGCTTTGCGGGGTACCACGCTGCTACCGTGACGACGTGGCACAGCGTCAACATCGGTCCATCAGCCAGTTTCCGTCACGCCCCCTGATCGTCGATGCGGAGGATTCCCCGGCAGCGCATGCTCAACACACCACCCAAGAGGACAACATAAAACCAGCTTCATAGTGGCCGCCGTCGCAGTCGGTGGCGAGGTTGCGTTGAAAGATTCTCACCGAATCGTTCTCTTGCCGTAACCAGATTCTGTGAGGTGACGCTGCAGCTTTGCAGGGGACCACGCTGCTACCGTGACGACGTGGCACAGCGTCAACATCGGTCCATCAGCCAGTTTCGGTCACGCCCCCTGATCGTCGATGCGCAGGATTCCCCGGCAGCGTATGCTCAACACACCACCGAAGAGGACAACATAAAACCAGCTTCATCGTGGCTGCCGTCGCAGTCGGTGGCGAGGTTGCGTTGAAAGATTCTCACCGAATCATTGTCTTGCCGTAACCAGATTCTGTGAGGTGACGCTGCAGCTTTGCGGGGTACCACGCTGCTACCGTGACGACGCGGCACAGCGTCAACATCGGTCCATCAGCCAGTTTCGGTCACGCCCCCTGATCGTCGATGCGGAGGATTCCCCGGCAGCGCATGCTCAACACACCACCCAAGAGGACAACATAAAACCAGCTTCATAGTGGCCGCCGTCGCAGTCGGTGGCGAGGTTGCGTTGAAAGATTCTCACCGAATCGTTCTCTTGCCGTAATCAGATTCTGTGAGGAAACGCTGCAGCTTTGCGGGGTACCACGCTTCTACCGTGACGACGTGGCACAGCGTCAACATCGGTCCATCAGCCAGTTTCGGTCACGCCCCCTGATCGTCGATGCGCAGGATTCCCCGGCAGCGCATGCTCAACACACCACCGAAGAGGACAACATAAAACCAGCTTCATCGTGGCTGCCGTCGCAGTCGGTGGCGAGGTTGCGTTGAAGGATTCTCACCGAATCATTGTCTTGCCGTAACCAGATTCTGTGAGGTGACGCTGCAGCTTTGCAGGGGACCACGCTGCTACCGTGACGACGTGGCACAGCGTCAACATCGGTCCATCAGCCAGTTTCCGTCACGCCCCCTGATCGTCGATGCGGAGGATTCCCCGGCAGCGCATGCTCAACACACCACCCAAGAGGACAACATAAAACCAGCTTCATAGTGGCCGCCGTCGCAGTCGGTGGCGAGGTTGCGTTGAAAGATTCTCACCGAATCGTTCTCTTGCCGTAACCAGATTCTGTGAGGTGACGCTGCAGCTTTGCGGGGTACCACGCTTCTACCGTGACGACGTGGCACAGCGTCAACATCGGTCCATCAGCCAGTTTCGGTCACGCCCCCTGATCGTCGATGCGCAGGATTCCCCGGCAGCGTATGCTCAACACACCACCGAAGAGGACAACATAAAACCAGTTTCATCGTGGCTGCCGTCGCAGTCGGTGGCGAGGTTGCGTTGAAAGATTCTCACCGAATCATTGTCTTGACGTAACCAGATTCTGTGAGGTGACGCTGCAGCTTTGCGGGGTACCACGCTGCTACCGTGACGACGTGGCACAGCGTCAACATCGGTCCATCAGCCAGTTTTGGTCACGCCCCCTGATCGTCGATGCGCAGGATTCCGCGGCAGCGCATGCTCAACACACCACCCAACAGGACAACATAAAACCAGCTTCATCGTGGCCGCCGTCGCAGTCGGTGGCGAGGTTGCGTTGAAAGATTCTCACCGAATCGTTCTTTTGCCGTAACCAGATTCTGTGAGGTGACGCTGCAGCTTTGCAGGTGACCACGCTGCTACCGTGACGACGTGGCACAGCGTCAACATCGGTCCATCAGCCAGTTTCGGTCACGCCCCCTGATCATCGATGCGCAGGATTCTCGGCAGCGCATGCTCAACACACCACCTAAGAGGACAACATAAAACCAGCTTCATCGTGGCCGCGGTCGCAGTCGGTGGCGAGGATGCGTTGAAAGATTCTCACCGAATCGTTCTTTTGCCGTAACCAGATTCTGTGAGGTGACGCTGCAGCTTTGCAGGGGACCACGCTGCTACCGTGACGACGTGGCACAGCGTCAACATCGGTCCATCAGCCAGTTTCGGTCACGCCCCCTGATCGTCAATGCGCAGGATTCCCCGGCAGCGCATGCTCAACACACCACCCAAGAGGACAACATAAAACCAGCTTCATCGTGGCCGCCGTCGCAGTCGGTGGCGAGGTTGGGTTGAAAGATTCTCACCGAATCATTGTCTTGCCGTAACCAGATTCTGTGAGGTGACGCTGCAGCTTTGCGGGGTACCATGCTGCTACCGTGACGACGTGGCACAGCGTCAACATCGGTCCATCAGCCAGTTTCGGTCACGCCCCCTGATCGTCGATGCGGAGGATTCCCCGGCAACGCATGCTCAACACACCACCGAAGAGGACAACATAAAACCAGCTTCATCGTGGCTGCCGTCGCAGTCGGTGGCGAGGTTGCGTTGAAAGATTCTCACCGAATCATTGTCTTGCCGTAACCAGATTCTGTGAGGTGGCGCTGCAGCTTTGCGGGGTACCACGCTGCTACCGTGACGACGTGGCACAGCGTCAACATCGGTCCATCAGCCAGTTTCGGTCACGCCCCCTGATCGTCGATGCGCAGGATTCCCCGGCAGCGCATGCTCAACACACCACCCAAGAGGACAACATAAAACCAGCTTCATCGTGGCTGCCGTCGCAGTCGGTGGCGAGGTTGCGTTGAAAGATTCTCACCGAATCATTGTCTTGCCGTAACCAGATTCTGTGAGGTGACGCTGCAGCTTTGCGGGGTACCACGCTGCTACCGTGACGACGCGGCACAGCGTCAACATCGGTCCATCAGCCAGTTTCGGTCACGCCCCCTGATCGTCGATGCGGAGGATTCCCCGGCAGCGCATGCTCAACACACCACCCAAGAGGACAACATAAAACCAGCTTCATAGTGGCCGCCGTCGCAGTCGGTGGCGAGGTTGCGTTGAAAGATTCTCACCGAATCGTTCTCTTGCCGTAATCAGATTCTGTGAGGTAACGCTGCAGCTTTGCGGGGTACCACGCTTCTACCGTGACGACGTGGCACAGCGTCAACATCGGTCCATCAGCCAGTTTCGGTCACGCCCCCTGATCGTCGATGCGCAGGATTCCCCGGCAGCGCATGCTCAACACACCACCCAAGAGGACAACATAAAACCAGCTTCATCGTGGCCCCCGTCGCAGTCGGTGGCGAGGTTGCGTTGAAAGATTCTCACCGAATCGTTGTCTTGCCGTAACCAGATTCTTTGAGGTGACGCTGCATCTTTGCGGGGTACCACGCTGCTACCGTGACGACGTGGCACAGCGTCAACATCGGTAAATCAGCCAGTTTCGGTCACGCCCCCTGATCGTCGATGCGCAGGAATCCCCGGCAGCGCATGCTCAACACACCACCCAAGAGGACAACATAAAACCAGCTTCATAGTGGCCGCCGTCGCAGTCGGTGGCGAGGTTGCGTTGAAAGATTCTCACCGAATCGTTGTCTTGCCGTAACCAGATTCTGTGAGGTGACGCTGCAGCTTTGCGGGGTACCACGCTGCTACCGTGACGACGTGGCACAGCGTCAACATCGGTAAATCAGCCAGTTTCGGTCATGCCCCCTGATCGTCGATGCGCAGGATTCCCCGGCAGCGCATGCTCAACACACCACCCAAGAGGACAACATAAAACCAGCTTCATAGTGGCCGCCGTCGCAGTCGGTGGCGACGTTGCGTTGAAAGATTCTCACCGAATCATTGTCTTGCCGTAACCAGATTCTGTGAGGTGACGCTGCAGCTTTGCGGGGTACCACGCTGCTACCGTGACGACGTGGCACAGCGTCAACATCGGTTCATCAGCCAGTTTTGGTCACGCCCCCTGATCGTCGATGCGCAGGATTCCGCGGCAGCGCATGCTCAACACACCACCCAACAGGACAACATAAAACCAGCTTCATCGTGGCCGCCGTCGCAGTCGGTGGCGAGGTTGCGTTGAAAGATTCTCACCGAATCGTTCTTTTGCCGTAACCAGATTCTGTGAGGTGACGCTGCAGCTTTGCAGGTGACCACGCTGCTACCGTGACGACGTGGCACAGCGTCAACATCGGTCCATCAGCCAGTTTCGGTCACGCCCCCTGATCATCGATGCGCAGGATTCCCCGGCAGCGCATGCTCAACACACCACCTAAGAGGACAACATAAAACCAGCTTCATCGTGGCCGCGGTCGCAGTCGGTGGCGAGGTTGCGTTGAAAGATTCTCACCGAATCGTTCTTTTGCCGTAACCAGATTCTGTGAGGTGACGCTGCAGCTTTGCAGGGGACCACGCTGCTACCGTGACGACGTGGCACAGCGTCAACATCGGTCCTTCAGCCAGTTTCGGTCACGCCCCCTGATCGTCAATGCGCAGGATTCCCCGGCAGCGCATGCTCAACACACCACCCAAGAGGACAACATAAAACCAGCTTCATCGTGGCCGCCGTCGCAGTCGGTGGCGAGGTTGGGTTGAAAGATTCTCACCGAATCATTGTCTTGCCGTAACCAGATTCTGTGAGGTGACGCTGCAGCTTTGCGGGGTACCATGCTGCTACCGTGATGACGTGGCACAGCGTCAACATCGGTCCATCAGCCAGTTTCGGTCACGCCCTCTGATCGTCGATGCGGAGGATTCCCCGGCAACGCATGCTCAACACACCACCGAAGAGGACAACATAAAACCAGGTTCATCGTGGCTGCCGTCGCAGTCGGTGGCGAGGTTGCGTTGAAAGATTCTCACCGAATCATTGTCTTGCCGTAACCAGATTCTGTGAGGTGACGCTGCAGCTTTGCGGGGTACCACGCTGCTACCGTGACGACGTGGCACAGCGTCAACATCGGTCCATCAGCCAGTTTCGGTCACGCCCCCTGATCGTCGATACGCAGGATTCCCCGGCAGCGCATGCTCAAAACACCACCCAAGAGGACAACATAAAACCAGCTTCATCGTGGCTGCCGTCGCAGTCGGTGGCGAGGTTGCGTTGAAAGATTCTCACCGAATCGTCCTCTTGCCGTAACCAGATTCTGTGAGGTGACGCTGCAGCTTTGCAGGGGACCACGCTGCTACCGTGACGACGTGGCACAGCGTCAACATCGGTCCATCAGCCAGTTTTGGTCACGCCCCCTGATCGTCGATGCGCAGGATTCCCCGGCAGCGTATGCTCAACACACCACCCAAGAGGACAACATAAAACCAGCTTCATCGTGGCCGCCGTCGCAGTCGGTGGCGAGGTTGCGTTGAAAGATTCTCACCGAATCTTTGTCTTGCTGTAACCAGATTCTGTGAGGTGACGCTGCAGCTTTGCGGGGTACCACGCTTCTACCGTGACGACGTGGCACAGCGTCAACATCGGTCCATCAGCCAGTTTCGGTCACGCCCCCTGATCGTCGATGCGCAGGATTCCCCGGCAGCGCATGCTCAACACACCACCCAAGATGACAACATAAAACCAGCTTCATAGTGGTCGCCGTCGCAGTCGGTGGCGAGGTTGCGTTGAAAGATTCTCACCGAATCATTGTCTTGCCGTAACCAGATTCTGTGAGGTGACGCTGCAGCTTTGCGGGGTACCACGCTGCTACCGTGACGACGTGGCACAGCGTCAACATCGGTCCATCAGCCAGTTTCCGTCACGCCCCCTGATCGTCGATGCGGAGGATTCCCCGGCAGCGCATGCTCAACACACCACCCAAGAGGACAACATAAAACCAGCTTCATAGTGGCCGCCGTCGCAGTCGGTGGCGAGGTTGCGTTGAAAGATTCTCACCGAATCGTTCTCTTGCCGTAACCAGATTCTGTGAGGTGACGCTGCAGCTTTGCAGGGGACCACGCTGCTACCGTGACGACGTGGCACAGCGTCAACATCGGTCCATCAGCCAGTTTCGGTCACGCCCCCTGATCGTCGATGCGCAGGATTCCCCGGCAGCGTATGCTCAACACACCACCGAAGAGGACAACATAAAACCAGCTTCATCGTGGCTGCCGTCGCAGTCGGTGGCGAGGTTGCGTTGAAAGATTCTCACCGAATCATTGTCTTGCCGTAACCAGATTCTGTGAGGTGACGCTGCAGCTTTGCGGGGTACCACGCTGCTACCGTGACGACGCGGCACAGCGTCAACATCGGTCCATCAGCCAGTTTCGGTCACGCCCCCTGATCGTCGATGCGGAGGATTCCCCGGCAGCGCATGCTCAACACACCACCCAAGAGGACAACATAAAACCAGCTTCATAGTGGCCGCCGTCGCAGTCGGTGGCGAGGTTGCGTTGAAAGATTCTCACCGAATCGTTCTCTTGCCGTAATCAGATTCTGTGAGGAAACGCTGCAGCTTTGCGGGGTACCACGCTTCTACCGTGACGACGTGGCACAGCGTCAACATCGGTCCATCAGCCAGTTTCGGTCACGCCCCCTGATCGTCGATGCGCAGGATTCCCCGGCAGCGCATGCTCAACACACCACCGAAGAGGACAACATAAAACCAGCTTCATCGTGGCTGCCGTCGCAGTCGGTGGCGAGGTTGCGTTGAAAGATTCTCACCGAATCATTGTCTTGCCGTAACCAGATTCTGTGAGGTGACGCTGCAGCTTTGCAGGGGACCACGCTGCTACCGTGACGACGTGGCACAGCGTCAACATCGGTCCATCAGCCAGTTTCCGTCACGCCCCCTGATCGTCGATGCGGAGGATTCCCCGGCAGCGCATGCTCAACACACCACCCAAGAGGACAACATAAAACCAGCTTCATAGTGGCCGCCGTCGCAGTCGGTGGCGAGGTTGCGTTGAAAGATTCTCACCGAATCGTTCTCTTGCCGTAACCAGATTCTGTGAGGTGACGCTGCAGCTTTGCGGGGTACCACGCTTCTACCGTGACGACGTGGCACAGCGTCAACATCGGTCCATCAGCCAGTTTCGGTCACGCCCCCTGATCGTCGATGCGCAGGATTCCCCGGCAGCGTATGCTCAACACACCACCGAAGAGGACAACATAAAACCAGTTTCATCGTGGCTGCCGTCGCAGTCGGTGGCGAGGTTGCGTTGAAAGATTCTCACCGAATCATTGTCTTGACGTAACCAGATTCTGTGAGGTGACGCTGCAGCTTTGCGGGGTACCACGCTGCTACCGTGACGACGTGGCACAGCGTCAACATCGGTCCATCAGCCAGTTTTGGTCACGCCCCCTGATCGTCGATGCGCAGGATTCCGCGGCAGCGCATGCTCAACACACCACCCAACAGGACAACATAAAACCAGCTTCATCGTGGCCGCCGTCGCAGTCGGTGGCGAGGTTGCGTTGAAAGATTCTCACCGAATCGTTCTTTTGCCGTAACCAGATTCTGTGAGGTGACGCTGCAGCTTTGCAGGTGACCACGCTGCTACCGTGACGACGTGGCACAGCGTCAACATCGGTCCATCAGCCAGTTTCGGTCACGCCCCCTGATCATCGATGCGCAGGATTCTCGGCAGCGCATGCTCAACACACCACCTAAGAGGACAACATAAAACCAGCTTCATCGTGGCCGCGGTCGCAGTCGGTGGCGAGGATGCGTTGAAAGATTCTCACCGAATCGTTCTTTTGCCGTAACCAGATTCTGTGAGGTGACGCTGCAGCTTTGCAGGGGACCACGCTGCTACCGTGACGACGTGGCACAGCGTCAACATCGGTCCATCAGCCAGTTTCGGTCACGCCCCCTGATCGTCAATGCGCAGGATTCCCCGGCAGCGCATGCTCAACACACCACCCAAGAGGACAACATAAAACCAGCTTCATCGTGGCCGCCGTCGCAGTCGGTGGCGAGGTTGGGTTGAAAGATTCTCACCGAATCATTGTCTTGCCGTAACCAGATTCTGTGAGGTGACGCTGCAGCTTTGCGGGGTACCATGCTGCTACCGTGACGACGTGGCACAGCGTCAACATCGGTCCATCAGCCAGTTTCGGTCACGCCCCCTGATCGTCGATGCGGAGGATTCCCCGGCAACGCATGCTCAACACACCACCGAAGAGGACAACATAAAACCAGCTTCATCGTGGCTGCCGTCGCAGTCGGTGGCGAGGTTGCGTTGAAAGATTCTCACCGAATCATTGTCTTGCCGTAACCAGATTCTGTGAGGTGGCGCTGCAGCTTTGCGGGGTACCACGCTGCTACCGTGACGACGTGGCACAGCGTCAACATCGGTCCATCAGCCAGTTTCGGTCACGCCCCCTGATCGTCGATGCGCAGGATTCCCCGGCAGCGCATGCTCAACACACCACCCAAGAGGACAACATAAAACCAGCTTCATCGTGGCTGCCGTCGCAGTCGGTGGCGAGGTTGCGTTGAAAGATTCTCACCGAATCATTGTCTTGCCGTAACCAGATTCTGTGAGGTGACGCTGCAGCTTTGCGGGGTACCACGCTGCTACCGTGACGACGCGGCACAGCGTCAACATCGGTCCATCAGCCAGTTTCGGTCACGCCCCCTGATCGTCGATGCGGAGGATTCCCCGGCAGCGCATGCTCAACACACCACCCAAGAGGACAACATAAAACCAGCTTCATAGTGGCCGCCGTCGCAGTCGGTGGCGAGGTTGCGTTGAAAGATTCTCACCGAATCGTTCTCTTGCCGTAATCAGATTCTGTGAGGTAACGCTGCAGCTTTGCGGGGTACCACGCTTCTACCGTGACGACGTGGCACAGCGTCAACATCGGTCCATCAGCCAGTTTCGGTCACGCCCCCTGATCGTCGATGCGCAGGATTCCCCGGCAGCGCATGCTCAACACGCCACCGAAGAGGACAACATAAAACCAGCTTCATAGTGGTCGCCGTTGCAGTCGGTGGCGAGGTTGCGTTGAAAGATTCTCACCGAATCATTGTCTTGCCGTAACCAGATTCTGTGAGGTGACGCTGCAGCTTTGCGGGGTACCACGCTGCTACCGTGACGACGTGGCACAGCGTCAACATCGGTCCATCAGCCAGTTTCCGTCACGCCCCCTGATCGTCGATGCGCAGGAATCCCCGGCAGCGCATGCTCAACACACCACCCAAGAGGACAACATAAAACCAGCTTCATAGTGGCCGCCGTCGCAGTCGGTGGCGAGGTTGCGTTGAAAGATTCTCACCGAATCGTTCTCTTGCCGTAACCAGATTCTGTGAGGTGACGCTGCAGCTTTGCAGGGGACCACGCTGCTACCGTGACGACGTGGCACAGCGTCAACATCGGTCCATCAGCCAGTTTCGGTCACGCCCCCTGATCGTCGATGCGCAGGATTCCCCGGCAGCGTATGCTCAACACACCACCGAAGAGGACAACATAAAACCAGCTTCATCGTGGCTGCCGTCGCAGTCGGTGGCGAGGTTGCGTTGAAAGATTCTCAGCGAATCATTGTCTTGCCGTAACCAGATTCTGTGAGGTGACGCTGCAGCTTTGCGGGGTACTACGCTGCTACCGTGACGACGCGGCACAGCGTCAACATCGGTCCATCAGCCAGTTTCGGTCACGCCCCCTGATCGTCGATGCGGAGGATTCCCCGGCAGCGCATGCTCAACACACCACCCAAGAGGACAACATAAAACCAGCTTCATAGTGGCCGCCGTCGCAGTCGGTGGCGAGGTTGCGTTGAAAGATTCTCACCGAATCGTTCTCTTGCCGTAATCAGATTCTGTGAGGTAACGCTGCAGCTTTGCGGGGTACCACGCTTCTACCGTGACGACGTGGCACAGCGTCAACATCGGTCCATCAGCCAGTTTCGGTCACGCCCCCTGATCGTCGATGCGCAGGATTCCCCGGCAGCGCATGCTCAACACGCCACCGAAGAGGACAACATAAAACCAGCTTCATCGTGGCTGCCGTCGCAGTCGGTGGCGAGGTTGCGTTGAAAGATTCTCACCGAATCATTGTCTTGCCGTAACCAGATTCTGTGAGGTGACGCTGCAGCTTTGCAGGGGACCACGCTGCTACCGTGACGACGTGGCACAGCGTCAACATCGGTCCTTCAGCCAGTTTCCGTCACGCCCCTGATCGTCGATGCGGAGGATTCCCCGGCAGCGCATGCTCAACACACCACCCAAGAGGACAACATAAAACCAGCTTCATAGTGGCCGCCGTCGCAGTCGGTGGCGAGGTTGCGTTGAAAGATTCTCACCGAATCGTTCTCTTGCCGTAACCAGATTCTGTGAGGTGACGCTGCAGCTTTGCGGGGTACCACGCTTCTACCGTGACGACGTGGCACAGCGTCAACATCGGTCCATCAGCCAGTTTCGGTCACGCCCCCTGATCGTCGATGCGCAGGATTCCCCGGCAGCGTATGCTCAACACACCACCGAAGAGGACAACATAAAACCAGCTTCATCGTGGCTGCCGTCGCAGTCGGTGGCGAGGTTGCGTTGAAAGATTCTCACCGAATCATTGTCTTGCCGTAACCAGATTCTGTGAGGTGACGCTGCAGCTTTGCGGGGTACCACGCTTCTACCGTGACGACGTGGCACAGCGTCAACATCGGTCCATCAGCCAGTTTCGGTCACGCCCCCTGATCGTCGATGCGCAGGATTCCCCGGCAGCGCATGCTCAACACACCACCCAAGAGGACAACATAAAACCAGCTTCATAGTGGCCGCCGTCGCAGTCGGTGGCGAGGTTGCGTTGAAAGATTCTCACCGAATCGTTCTCTTGCCGTAACCAGATTCTGTGAGGTGACGCTGCAGCTTTGCAGGGGACCACGCTGCTACCGTGACGACGTGGCACAGCGTCAACATCGGTCCATCAGCCAGTTTTGGTCACGCCCCCTGATCGTCGATGCGCAGGATTCCCCGGCAGCGTATGCTCAACACACCACCCAAGAGGACAACATAAAACCAGCTTCATCGTGGCCGCCGTCGCAGTCGGTGGCGAGGTTGCGTTGAAAGATTCTCACCGAATCTTTGTCTTGCCGTAACCAGATTCTGTGAGGTGACGCTGCAGCTTTGCGGGGTACCACGCTTCTACCGTGACGACGTGGCACAGCGTCAACATCGGTCTATCAGCCAGTTTCGGTCACGCCCCCTGATCGTCGATGCGCAGGATTCCCCGGCAGCGCATGCTCAACACACCACCCAAGAGGACAACATAAAACCAGCTTCATAGTGGTCGCCGTCGCAGTCGGTGGCGAGGTTGCGTTGAAAGATTCTCACCGAATCATTGTCTTGCCGTAACCAGATTCTGTGAGGTGACGCTGCAGCTTTGCGGGGTACCACGCTGCTACCGTGACGACGTGGCACAGCGTCAACATCGGTCCATCAGCCAGTTTCCGTCACGCCCCTGATCGTCGATGCGGAGGATTCCCCGGCAGCGTATGCTCAACACACCACCCAAGAGGACAACATAAAACCAGCTTCATAGTGGCCGCCGTCGCAGTCGGTGGCGAGTTGCGTTGAAAGATTCTCACCGAATCGTTCTCTTGCCGTAACCAGATTCTGTGAGGTAACGCTGCAGCCTTGCAGGGGACCACGCTGCTACCGTGACGACGTGGCACAGCGTCAACATCGGTCCATCAGCCAGTTTCGGTCACGACCCCTGATCGTCGATGCGCAGGATTCCCCGGCAGCGCATGCTCAACACACCACCCAAGAGGACAACATAAAACCAGCTTCATAGTGGCCACCGTCGCAGTCGGTGGCGAGGTTGCGTTGAAAGATTCTCACCGAATCATTGTCTTGCCGTAACCAGATTCTGTGAGGTGACGCTGCAGCTTTGCGGGGTACCACGCTGCTACAGTGACGAAGTGGCACAGCGTCAACATCGGTCCATCAGCCAGTTTCCGTCACGCCCCCTGATCGTCGATGCGCAGGATTCCCTGGCAGCGCATGCTCAACACACCACCCAAGAGGACAACATAAAACCAGCTTCATAGTGACCGCCGTCGCCGTCGGTGGCGAGGTTGCGTTGAAAGATTCTCACCGAATCATTGTCTTGCCGTAACCAGATACTGTGAGGTGACGCTGCAGCTTTGCGGGGTACCACGCTGCTTCCGTGACGACGTGGCACAGCGTCAACATCGGTCCATCAGCCAGTTTCGGTCATGTCCCCTGATCGTCGATGCGCAGGATTCCCCGGCAGTGCATGCTCAACACACCACCCAAGAGCACAACTTAAAACCAGCCTCATCGTGGCCGCCGTCGCAGTCGGTGGCGAGGTTGCGTTGAAAGATTCTCACCGAATCGTTCTCTTGCCGTAGCCAGATTCTGTGAGGTGACGCTGCAGCTTTGCAGGGGAGCACGCTGCTACCGTGACGACGTGGCACAGCGTCAACATGGGTCCATCAGCCAGTTTCGGTCATGCCCCCTGATCGTCGATGCGCAGGATTCCCCAACAGCGCATGCTCAACACACCACCCAAGAGGACAACATAAAACCAGCTTCATCTTGGCCGCCGTCGCAGTCGGTGGCGAGGTTGCGTTGAAAGATTCTCACCAAATCATTGTCTTGCCGTAACCAGATTCTGTGAGGTGACGCTGCAGCTTTGCGGGGTACCATACTGCTACCGTGACGACGTGGCACAGCGTCAACATCGGTCCATCAGCCAGTTTCGGTCATGCCCCCTGATCGTCGATGCGCAGCATTCCCCGGCAGCGCATGCTCAACACACCACCCAAGAGGACAACATAAAACCAGCTTCATCGTGGCCGCCGTCGCAGTCGGTGGCGCGGTTGCGTTGAAAGATTCTCACCGAATCATTGTCTTGCCGTAACCAGATTCTACGAGGTGGCGCTGCAGCTTTGCGGGGTACCAGACTGCTACTGTGACGACGTGGCACAGCGTCAACATCGGTCCATCAGCCAGTTTCGGTCACGCCCCCTGATCGTCGATGCGCAGGATTCCCCGGCAGCGCATGCTCAACACACCACCCAAGAGGACAACATAAAACCAGCTTCATCGTGGCCGCCGTCGCAGTCGGTGGCGAGGTTGCGTTGAAAGATTCTCACCGAATCGTTCTCTTGCCGTAGCCAGATTCTGTGAGGTGACGCTGCAGCTTTGCAGGGGACCACGCTGCTACCGTGACGACGTGGCACAGCGTCAACATCGGTCCATCAGCCAGTTTCGGTCATGCCCCCTGATCGTCGATGCGCAGGATTCCCCGGCAGCGCATGCTCAACACACCACCCAAGAGGACAACATAAAACCAGCTTCATAGTGGCCGCCGTCGCAGTCGGTGGCGACGTTGCGTTGAAAGATTCTCACCGAATCATTGTCTTGCCGTAACCAGATTCTGTGAGGTGACGCTGCAGCTTTGCGGGGTACCACGCTGCTACCGTGACGACGTGGCACAGCGTCAACATCGGTCCATCAGCCAGTTTTGGTCACGCCCCCTGATCGTCGATGCGCAGGATTCCGCGGCAGCGCATGCTCAACACACCACCCAACAGGACAACATAAAACCAGCTTCATCGTGGCCGCCGTCGCAGTCGGTGGCGAGGTTGCATTGAAAGATTCTCACCGAATCGTTCTTTTGCCGTAACCAGATTCTGTGAGGTGACGCTGCAGCTTTGCAGGTGAACATGCTGCTACCGTGACGACGTGGCACAGCGTCAACATCGGTCCATCAGCCAGTTTCGGTCACGCCCCCTGATCATCGATGCGCAGGATTCCCCGGCAGCGCATGCTCAACACACCACCTAAGAGGACAACATAAAACCAGCTTCATCGTGGCCCAGTCGGTGGCGAGGTTGCGTTTAAAGATTCTCACCGAATCGTTCTCTTGCCGTAACCAGATTCTGTGAGGTGACGCTGCAGCTTTGCAGCGGACCACGCTGCTACCGTGACGACGTGGCACAGCGTCAACATCGGTCCATCAGCCAGTTTCGGTCACGCCCCCTGATCGTCAATGCGCAGGATTCCCCGGCAGCGCATGCTCAACACACCACCCAAGAGGACAACATAAAACCAGCTTCATCGTGGCCGCCGTCGCAGTCGGTGGCGAGGTTGCGTTGAAAGATTCTCACCGAATCATTGTCTTGCCGTAACCAGATTCTGTGAGGTGACGCTGCAGCTTTGCGGGGGACCACGCTGCTACCGTGACGACGTGGCACAGCGTCAACATCGGTAAATCAGCCAGTTTCGGTCACGCCCCCTGATCGTCGATGCGCAGGATTCCCCGGCAGCGCATGCTCAACACACCACCCAAGAGGACAACATAAAACCAGCTTCATCGTGGCCGCCGTCGCAGTCGGTGGCGAGGTTGCGTTGAAAGATTCTCACCGAATCGTTCTCTTGACGTAACCAGATTCTGTGAGGTGACACTACAGCTTTGCAAGGGACCACGCTGCTACCGTGACGACGTGGCACAGCGTCAACATCGGTCCATCAGCCAGTTTCGGTCATGCCCCCTGATCGTCGATGCTCAGGATTCCCCGGCAGCGCATGCTCAACACACCACCCAAGAGGACAACATAAAACCAGCTTCATAGTGGCCGCCGTCGCAGTCGGTGGCGAGGTTGCGTTGAAAGATTCTCACCGAATCGTTGTCTTGCCGTAACCAGATTCTGTGAGATGACGCTGCAGCTTTGCGGGGTACCACCCTGCTACCGTGACGACGTGGCACAGCGTCAACATCGGTAAATCAGCCAGTTTCGGTCACGCCCCTGATCGTCGATGCGCAGGATTCCCCGGCAGCGCATGCTCAACACACCACCCAAGAGGACAACATAAAACCAGCTTCATAGTGGCCGCAGTCGCAGTCGGTGGCGAGGTTGCGTTGAAAGATTCTCACCGAATCGTTGTCTTGCCGTAACCAGAATCTGTGAGGTGACGCTGCAGCTTTGCGGGGTACCACGCTGCTACCGTGACGACGTGGCACAGCGTCAACATCGGTAAATCAGCCAGTTTCGGTCACGCCCCTGATCGTCGGTGCGCAGGATTCCCCGGCAGCGCATGCTCAACACACCACCCAAGAGGACAACATGAAACCAGCTTCATCGTGGCTGCCGTCGCAGTCGGTGGCGAGGTTGCGTTGAAAGATTCTCACCGAATCATTGTCATGCCGTAACCAGATTCTGTGAGGTGACGCTGCAGCTTTGCGGGGTACCACGCTGCTACCGTGACGACGTGGCACAGCGTCAACATCGGTCCATCAGCCAGTTTCGGTCACGCCCCCTGATCGTCGATGCGCAGGATTCCCCGGCAGCGCATGCTCAACACACCACCCAAGAGGACAACATAAAACCAGCTTCATAGTGGCCGCCGTCGCAGTCGGTGGCGAGGTTGCGTTGAAAGATTCTCACCGAATCATTGTCTTGCCGTAACCAGATTCTGTGAGGTGACGCTGTAGCTTTGCGGGGTACCACGCTGCTACCGTGACGACGTGGCACAGCGTCAACATCGGTCCATCAGCCAGTTGCCGCCACGCCCCCTGATCGTCGATGCGCAGGATTCCCCGGCAGTGCATGCTCAACACACCACCCAAGAGGACAACATAAAACCAGCTTCATAGTGGCCGCCGTCGCAGTCGGTGGCGAGGTTGCGTTGAAAGATTCTCACCAAATCATTGTCTTGCCGTAACCAGATTCTGTGAGGTGACGCTGCAGCTTTGCGGGGTACCACGCTGCTACCGTGACGACGTGGCACAGCGTCAACATCGGTAAATCAGCCAGTTTCGGTCACGCCCCCTGATCGTCGATGCGCAGGAGTCCCCGGCAGCGCATGCTCAACGCACCACCCAAGAGGACAACATAAAACCAGCTTCATCGTGGCTGCCGTCGCAGTCGGTGGTGAGGTTGCGTTGAAAGATTCTCACCCAATCGTTCTCTTGCCGTAACCAGATTCTGTGAGGTGACGCTGCAGCTTTGCGGGGTACCACGCTGCTAACGTGACTACGTGGCACAGCGTCAACATCGGTCCATCAGCCAGTTTCGGTCACGACCCCTGATCGTCGATGCGCAGGATTCCCCGGCAGCGCATGCTCAACACACCACCCAAGAGGACAACATAAAACCAGCTTCATAGTGGACACCGTCGCAGTCGGTGGCGAGGTTGCGTTGAAAGATTCTCACCGAATCATTGTCTTGCCGTAACCAGATTCTGTGAGGTGACGCTGCAGCTTTGCGGGGTACCACGCTGCTTCCGTGACGACGTGGCACAGCGTCAACATCGGTCCATCAGCCAGTTTCGGTCACGCCCCCTGATCGTCGATGCGCAGGATTCCCCGGCAGTGCATGCTCAACACACCACCCAAGAGGACAACTTAGAACCAACCTCATCGTGGCCGCCGTCGCAGTCGGTGGCGAGGTTGCGTTGAAAGATTCTCACCGAATCGTTCTCTTGCCGTAGCCAGATTCTGTGAGGTGACGCTGCAGCTTTGCAGGGGACCACGCTGCTACCGTGACGACGTGGCACAGCGTCAACATCGGTCCATCAGCCAGTTTCGGTCATGCCCCCTGATCGTCGATGCGCAGGATTCCCCGGCAGCGCATGCTCAACACAACACCCAAGAGGACAACATAAAAAAAGCTTCATCTTGGCCGCCGTCGCAGTCGGTGGCGAGGTTGCGTTGAAAGATTCTCACCGAATCATTGTCTTGCCGTAACCAGATTCTGTGAGGTGACGCTGCAGCTTTGCGGGGTACCACACTGCTACCGTGACGACGTGGCACAGCGTCAACATCGGTCCATCAGCCAGTTTCGGTGATGCCCCCTGATCGTCGATGCGCAGCATTCCCCGGCAGCGCATGCTCAACACACCACCCAAGAGGACAACATAAAACCAGCTTCATCATGGCCGCCGTCGCAGTCGGTGGCGCGGTTGCGTTGAAAGATTCTCACCGAATCATTGTCTTGCCGTAACCAGATTCTGCGAGGTGGCGCTGCAGCTTTGCGGGGTACCAGACTGCTACTGTGACGACGTGGCACAGCGTCAACATCGGTCCATAAGCCAGTTTCGGTCACGCCCCCTAATCGTCGATGCGCAGGATTCCTCGGCAGCGCATGCTCAACACACCACCCAAGAGGACAACATAAAACCAGCTTCATCGTGGCCGCCGTCGCAGTCGGTGGCGAGGTTGCGTTGAAAGATTCTCACCGAATCGTTGTCTTGCCGTAACCAGATTCTTTGAGGTGACGCTGCATCTTTGCGGGGTACCACGCTGCTACCGTGACGACGTGGCACAGCGTCAACATCGGTAAATCAGCCAGTTTCGGTCACGCCCCCTGATCGTCGATGCGCAGGAATCCCCGGCAGCGCATGCTCAACACACCACCCAAGAGGACAACATAAAACCAGCTTCATAGTGGCCGCCGTCGCAGTCGGTGGCGAGGTTGCGTTGAAAGATTCTCACCGAATCGTTGTCTTGCCGTAACCAGATTCTGTGAGGTGACGCTGCAGCTTTGCGGGGTACCACGCTGCTACCTGTGACGACGTGGCACAGCGTCAACATCGGTAAATCAGCCAGTTTCGGTCACGCCCCTGATCGTCGATGCGCAGGATTCCCCGGCAGCGCATGCTCAACACACCACCCAAGAGGACAACATAAAACCAGCTTCATCGTGGCTGCCGTCGCAGTCGGTGGCGAGGTTGCGTTGAAAGATTCTCACCGAATCATTGTCTTGCCGTAACCAGATTCTGTGAGGTGACGCTGCAGCTTTGCGGGGTACCACGCTGCTACCGTGACGACGTGGCACAGCGTCAACATCGGTCCATCAGCCAGTTTTGGTCACGCCCCCTGATCGTCGATGCGCAGGATTCCGCGGCAGCGCATGCTCAACACACCACCCAACAGGACAACATAAAACCAGCTTCATCGTGGCCGCCGTCGCAGTCGGTGGCGAGGTTGCGTTGAAAGATTCTCACCGAATCGTTCTTTTGCCGTAACCAGATTCTGTGAGGTGAGGCTGCAGCTTTGCAGGTGACAACGCTGCTACCGTGACGACGTGGCACAGCGTCAACATCGGTCCATCAGCCAGTTTCGGTCACGCCCCCTGATCATCGATGCGCAGGATTCCTCGGCAGCGCATGCTCAACACACCACCTAAGAGGACAACATAAAACCAGCTTCATCGTGGCCGCGGTCGCAGTCGGTGGCGAGGTTCCGTTGAAAGATTCTCACCGAATCGTTCTCTTGCCGTAACCAGATTCTGTGAGGTGACGCTGCAGCTTTGCAGGGGACCACGCTGCTACCGTGACGACGTGGCACAGCGTCAACAACGGTCCATCAGCCAGTTTCGGTCACGCCCCCTGATCGTCAATGCGCAGGATTCCCCGGCAGCGCATGCTCAACACACCACCCAAGAGGACAACATAAAACCAGCTTCATAGTGGCCGCCGTCGCAGTCGGTGGCGAGGTTGCGTTGAAAGATTCTCACCGAATCGTTCTCTTGCCGTAACCAGATTCTGTGAGGTGACGCTGCAGCTTTGCGGGGTACCACGCTTCTACCGTGACGACGTGGCACAGCGTCAACATCGGTCCATCAGCCAGTTTCGGTCACGCCCCCTGATCGTCGATGCGCAGGATTCCCCGGCAGCGTATGCTCAACACACCACCGAAGAGGACAACATAAAACCAGCTTCATCGTGGCTGCCGTCGCAGTCGGTGGCGAGGTTGCGTTGAAAGATTCTCACCGAATCATTGTCTTGCCGTAACCAGATTCTGTGAGGTGACGCTGCAGCTTTGCGGGGTACCACGCTTCTACCGTGACGACGTGGCACAGCGTCAACATCGGTCCATCAGCCAGTTTCGGTCACGCCCCCTGATCGTCGATGCGCAGGATTCCCCGGCAGCGCATGCTCAACACACCACCCAAGAGGACAACATAAAACCAGCTTCATAGTGGCCGCCGTCGCAGTCGGTGGCGAGGTTGCGTTGAAAGATTCTCACCGAATCGTTCTCTTGCCGTAACCAGATTCTGTGAGGTGACGCTGCAGCTTTGCAGGGGACCACGCTGCTACCGTGACGACGTGGCACAGCGTCAACATCGGTCCATCAGCCAGTTTTGGTCACGCCCCCTGATCGTCGATGCGCAGGATTCCCCGGCAGCGTATGCTCAACACACCACCCAAGAGGACAACATAAAACCAGCTTCATCGTGGCCGCCGTCGCAGTCGGTGGCGAGGTTGCGTTGAAAGATTCTCACCGAATCTTTGTCTTGCCGTAACCAGATTCTGTGAGGTGACGCTGCAGCTTTGCGGGGTACCACGCTTCTACCGTGACGACGTGGCACAGCGTCAACATCGGTCTATCAGCCAGTTTCGGTCACGCCCCCTGATCGTCGATGCGCAGGATTCCCCGGCAGCGCATGCTCAACACACCACCCAAGAGGACAACATAAAACCAGCTTCATAGTGGTCGCCGTCGCAGTCGGTGGCGAGGTTGCGTTGAAAGATTCTCACCGAATCATTGTCTTGCCGTAACCAGATTCTGTGAGGTGACGCTGCAGCTTTGCGGGGTACCACGCTGCTACCGTGACGACGTGGCACAGCGTCAACATCGGTCCATCAGCCAGTTTCCGTCACGCCCCTGATCGTCGATGCGGAGGATTCCCCGGCAGCGCATGCTCAACACACCACCCAAGAGGACAACATAAAACCAGCTTCATAGTGGCCGCCGTCGCAGTCGGTGGCGAGTTGCGTTGAAAGATTCTCACCGAATCGTTCTCTTGCCGTAACCAGATTCTGTGAGGTAACGCTGCAGCCTTGCAGGGGACCACACTGCTACCGTGACGACGTGGCACAGCGTCAACATCGGTCCATCAGCCAGTTTCGGTCACGACCCCTGATCGTCGATGCGCAGGATTCCCCGGCAGCGCATGCTCAACACACCACCCAAGAGGACAACATAAAACCAGCTTCATAGTGGCCACCGTCGCAGTCGGTGGCGAGGTTGCGTTGAAAGATTCTCACCGAATCATTGTCTTGCCGTAACCAGATTCTGTGAGGTGACGCTGCAGCTTTGCGGGGTACCACGCTGCTACAGTGACGAAGTGGCGCAGCGTCAACATCGGTCCATCAGCCAGTTTCCGTCACGCCCCCTGATCGTCGATGCGCAGGATTCCCTGGCAGCGCATGCACAACACACCACCCAAGAGGACAACATAAAACCAGCTTCATAGTGACCGCCGTCGCCGTCGGTGGCGAGGTTGCGTTGAAAGATTCTCACCGAATCATTGTCTTGCCGTAACCAGATACTGTGAGGTGACGCTGCAGCTTTGCGGGGTACCACGCTGCTTCCGTGACGACGTGGCACAGCGTCAACATCGGTCCATCAGCCAGTTTCGGTCATGTCCCCTGATCGTCGATGCGCAGGATTCCCCGGCAGTGCATGCTCAACACACCACCCAAGAGCACAACTTAAAACCAGCCTCATCGTGGCCGCCGTCGCAGTCGGTGGCGAGGTTGCGTTGAAAGATTCTCACCAAATCATTGTCTTGCCGTAACCAGATTCTGTGAGGTGACGCTGCAGCTTTGCGGGGTACCACGCTGCTACCGTGACGACGTGGCACAGCGTCAACATCGGTCCATCAGCCAGTTTTGGTCACGCCCCCTGATCGTCGATGCGCAGGATTCCGCGGCAGCGCATGCTCAACACACCACCCAAGAGGACAACATAAAACCAGCTTCATCGTGGCCGCCGTCGCAGTCGGTGGCGCGGTTGCGTTGAAAGATTCTCACCGAATCATTGTCTTGCCGTAACCAGATTCTACGAGGTGGCGCTGCAGCTTTGCGGGGTACCAGACTGCTACTGTGACGACGTGGCACAGCGTCAACATCGGTCCATCAGCCAGTTTCGGTCACGCCCCCTGATCGTCGATGCGCAGGATTCCCCGGCAGCGCATGCTCAACACACCACCCAAGAGGACAACATAAAACCAGCTTCATCGTGGCCGCCGTCGCAGTCGGTGGCGAGGTTGCGTTGAAAGATTCTCACCGAATCGTTCTCTTGCCGTAGCCAGATTCTGTGAGGTGACGCTGCAGCTTTGCAGGGGACCACGCTGCTACCGTGACGACGTGGCACAGCGTCAACATCGGTCCATCAGCCAGTTTCGGTCATGCCCCCTGATCGTCGATGCGCAGGATTCCCCGGCAGCGCATGCTCAACACACCACCCAAGAGGACAACATAAAACCAGCTTCATAGTGGCCGCCGTCGCAGTCGGTGGCGACGTTGCGTTGAAAGATTCTCACCGAATCATTGTCTTGCCGTAACCAGATTCTGTGAGGTGACGCTGCAGCTTTGCGGGGTACCACGCTGCTACCGTGACGACGTGGCACAGCGTCAACATCGGTCCATCAGCCAGTTTTGGTCACGCCCCCTGATCGTCGATGCGCAGGATTCCGCGGCAGCGCATGCTCAACACACCACCCAACAGGACAACATAAAACCAGCTTCATCGTGGCCGCCGTCGCAGTCGGTGGCGAGGTTGCATTGAAAGATTCTCACCGAATCGTTCTTTTGCCGTAACCAGATTCTGTGAGGTGACGCTGCAGCTTTGCAGGTGACCATGCTGCTACCGTGACGACGTGGCACAGCGTCAACATCGGTCCATCAGCCAGTTTCGGTCACGCCCCCTGATCATCGATGCGCAGGATTCCCCGGCAGCGCATGCTCAACACACCACCTAAGAGGACAACATAAAACCAGCTTCATCGTGGCCCAGTCGGTGGCGAGGTTGCGTTTAAAGATTCTCACCGAATCGTTCTCTTGCCGTAACCAGATTCTGTGAGGTGACGCTGCAGCTTTGCAGGGGACCACGCTGCTACCGTGACGACGTGGCACAGCGTCAACATCGGTCCATCAGCCAGTTTCGGTCACGCCCCCTGATCGTCAATGCGCAGGATTCCCCGGCAGCGCATGCTCAACACACCACCCAAGAGGACAACATAAAACCAGCTTCATCGTGGCCGCCGTCGCAGTCGGTGGCGAGGTTGCGTTGAAAGATTCTCACCGAATCATTGTCTTGCCGTAACCAGATTCTGTGAGGTGACGCTGCAGCTTTGCGGGGGACCACGCTGCTACCGTGACGACGTGGCACAGCGTCAACATCGGTCCATCAGCCAGTTTCGGTCACGCCCCCTGATCGTCGATGCGGAGGATTCCCCAGCAACGCATGCTCAACAGACCACCGAAGAGGACAACATAAAACCAGCCTCATCGTGGCTGCCGTCGCAGTCGGTGGCGAGGTTGCGTTGAAAGATTCTCACCGAATCGTTCTCTTGCCGTAACCAGATTCTGTGAGGTGACGCTGCAGCTTTGCGGGGGACCACGCTGCTACCGTGACGACGTGGCACAGCGTCAACATCGGTAAATCAGCCAGTTTCGGTCATGCCCCCTGATCGTCGATGCTCAGGATTCCCCGGCAGCGCATGCTCAACACACCACCCAAGAGGACAACATAAAACCAGCTTCATCGTGGCCGCCGTCGCAGTCGGTGGCGAGGTTGCGTTGAAAGATTCTCACCGAATCGTTCTCTTGACGTAACCAGATTCTGTGAGGTGACACTACAGCTTTGCAGGGGACCACGCTGCTACCGTGACGACGTGGCACAGCGTCAACATCGGTCCATCAGCCAGTTTCGGTCATGCCCCCTGATCGTCGATGCTCAGGATTCCCCGGCAGCGCATGCTCAACACACCACCCAAGAGGACAACATAAAACCAGCTTCATTGTGGCCGCCGTCGCAGTCGGTGGCGAGGTTGCGTTGAAAGATTCTCACCGAATCGTTGTCTTGCCGTAACCAGATTCTGTGAGATGACGCTGCAGCTTTGCGGGGTACCACCCTGCTACCGTGACGACGTGGCACAGCGTCAACATCGGTAAATCAGCCAGTTTCGGTCACGCCCCTGATCGTCGATGCGCAGGATTCCCCGGCAGCGCATGCTCAACACACCACCCAAGAGGACAACATAAAACCAGCCTCATAGTGGCCGCAGTCGCAGTCGGTGGCGAGGTTGCGTTGAAAGATTCTCACCGAATCGTTGTCTTGCCGTAACCAGAATCTGTGAGGTGACGCTGCAGCTTTGCGGGGTACCACGCTGCTACCGTGACGACGTGGCACAGCGTCAACATCGGTAAATCAGCCAGTTTCGGTCACGCCCCTGATCGTCGGTGCGCAGGATTCCCCGGCAGCGCATGCTCAACACACCACCCAAGAGGACAACATGAAACCAGCTTCATCGTGGCTGCCGTCGCAGTCGGTGGCGAGGTTGCGTTGAAAGATTCTCACCGAATCATTGTCTTGCCGTAACCAGATTCTGTGAGGTGACGCTGCAGCTTTGCGGGGTACCACGCTGCTACCGTGACGACGTGGCACAGCGTCAACATCGGTCCATCAGCCAGTTTCGGTCACGCCCCCTGATCGTCGATGCGCAGGATTCCCCGGCAGCGCATGCTCAACACACCACCCAAGAGGACAACATAAAACCAGCTTCATAGTGGCCGCCGTCGCAGTCGGTGGCGAGGTTGCGTTGAAAGATTCTCACCGAATCATTGTCTTGCCGTAACCAGATTCTGTGAGGTGACGCTGTAGCTTTGCGGGGTACCACGCTGCTACCGTGACGACGTGGCACAGCGTCAACATCGGTCCATCAGCCAGTTGCCGCCACGCCCCCTGATCGTCGATGCGCAGGATTCCCCGGCAGTGCATGCTCAACACACCACCCAAGAGGACAACATAAAACCAGCTTCATAGTGGCCGCCGTCGCAGTCGGTGGCGAGGTTGCGTTGAAAGATTCTCACCAAATCATTGTCTTGCCGTAACCAGATTCTGTGAGGTGACGCTGCAGCTTTGCGGGGTACCACGCTGCTACCGTGACGACGTGGCACAGCGTCAACATCGGTAAATCAGCCAGTTTCGGTCACGCCCCCTGATCGTCGATGCGCAGGAGTCCCCGGCAGCGCATGCTCAACACACCACCCAAGAGGACAACATAAAACCAGCTTCATCGTGGCTGCCGTCGCAGTCGGTGGTGAGGTTGCGTTGAAAGATTCTCACCCAATCGTTCTCTTGCCGTAACCAGATTCTGTGAGGTGACGCTGCAGCTTTGCGGGGTACCACGCTGCTAACGTGACGACGTGGCACAGCGTCAACATCGGTCCATCAGCCAGTTTCGGTCACGACCCCTGATCGTCGATGCGCAGGATTCCCCGGCAGCGCATGCTCAACACACCACCCAAGAGGACAACATAAAACCAGCTTCATAGTGGACACCGTCGCAGTCGGTGGCGAGGTTGCGTTGAAAGATTCTCACCGAATCATTGTCTTGCCGTAACCAGATTCTGTGAGGTGACGCTGCAGCTTTGCGGGGTACCACGCTGCTTCCGTGACGACGTGGCACAGCGTCAACATCGGTCCATCAGCCAGTTTCGGTCACGCCCCCTTATCGTCGATGCGCAGGATTCCCCGGCAGTGCATGCTCAACACACCACCCAAGAGGACAACTTAAAACCAACCTCATCGTGGCCGCCGTCGCAGTCGGTGGCGAGGTTGCGTTGAAAGATTCTCACCGAATCGTTCTCTTGCCGTAGCCAGATTCTGTGAGGTGACGCTGCAGCTTTGCAGGGGACCACGCTGCTACCGTGACGACGTGGCACGCGTCAACATCGGTCCATCAGCCAGTTTCGGTCATGCCCCCTGATCGTCGATGCGCAGGATTCCCCAGCAGCGCATGCTCAACACAACACCCAAGAGGACAACATAAAAAAAGCTTCATCTTGGCCGCCGTCGCAGTCGGTGGCGAGGTTGCGTTGAAAGATTCTCACCGAATCATTGTCTTGCCGTAACCAGATTCTGTGAGGTGACGCTGCAGCTTTGCGGGGTACCACACTGCTACCGTGACGACGTGGCACAGCGTCAACATCGGTAAATCAGCCAGTTTCGGTCACGCCCCCTGATCGTCGATGCGCAGGAATCCCCGGCAGCGCATGCTCAACACACCACCCAAGAGGACAACATAAAACCAGCTTCATAGTGGCCGCCGTCGCAGTCGGTGGCGAGGTTGCGTTGAAAGATTCTCACCGAATCGTTGTCTTGCCGTAACCAGATTCTGTGAGGTGACGCTGCAGCTTTGCGGGGTACCACGCTGCTACCTGTGACGACGTGGCACAGCGTCAACATCGGTAAATCAGCCAGTTTCGGTCACGCCCCTGATCGTCGATGCGCAGGATTCCCCGGCAGCGCATGCTCAACACACCACCCAAGAGGACAACATAAAACCAGCTTCATCGTGGCTGCCGTCGCAGTCGGTGGCGAGGTTGCGTTGAAAGATTCTCACCGAATCATTGTCTTGCCGTAACCAGATTCTGTGAGGTGACGCTGCAGCTTTGCGGGGTACCACGCTGCTACCGTGACGACGTGGCACAGCGTCAACATCGGTCCATCAGCCAGTTTTGGTCACGCCCCCTGATCGTCGATGCGCAGGATTCCGCGGCAGCGCATGCTCAACACACCACCCAACAGGACAACATAAAACCAGCTTCATCGTGGCCGCCGTCGCAGTCGGTGGCGAGGTTGCGTTGAAAGATTCTCACCGAATCGTTCTTTTGCCGTAACCAGATTCTGTGAGGTGAGGCTGCAGCTTTGCAGGTGACCACGCTGCTACCGTGACGACGTGGCACAGCGTCAACATCGGTCCATCAGCCAGTTTCGGTCACGCCCCCTGATCATCGATGCGCAGGATTCCCCGGCAGCGCATGCTCAACACACCACCTAAGAGGACAACATAAAACCAGCTTCATCGTGGCCGCGGTCGCAGTCGGTGGCGAGGTTCCGTTGAAAGATTCTCACCGAATCGTTCTCTTGCCGTAACCAGATTCTGTGAGGTGACGCTGCAGCTTTGCAGGGGACCACGCTGCTACCGTGACGACGTGGCACAGCGTCAACAACGGTCCATCAGCCAGTTTCGGTCACGCCCCCTGATCGTCAATGCGCAGGATTCCCCGGCAGCGCATGCTCAACACACCACCCAAGAGGACAACATAAAACCAGCTTCATAGTGGCCGCCGTCGCAGTCGGTGGCGAGGTTGCGTTGAAAGATTCTCACCGAATCGTTCTCTTGCCGTAACCAGATTCTGTGAGGTGACGCTGCAGCTTTGCGGGGTACCACGCTTCTACCGTGACGACGTGGCACAGCGTCAACATCGGTCCATCAGCCAGTTTCGGTCACGCCCCCTGATCGTCGATGCGCAGGATTCCCCGGCAGCGTATGCTCAACACACCACCGAAGAGGACAACATAAAACCAGCTTCATCGTGGCTGCCGTCGCAGTCGGTGGCGAGGTTGCGTTGAAAGATTCTCACCGAATCATTGTCTTGCCGTAACCAGATTCTGTGAGGTGACGCTGCAGCTTTGCGGGGTACCACGCTTCTACCGTGACGACGTGGCACAGCGTCAACATCGGTCCATCAGCCAGTTTCGGTCACGCCCCCTGATCGTCGATGCGCAGGATTCCCCGGCAGCGCATGCTCAACACACCACCCAAGAGGACAACATAAAACCAGCTTCATAGTGGCCGCCGTCGCAGTCGGTGGCGAGGTTGCGTTGAAAGATTCTCACCGAATCGTTCTCTTGCCGTAACCAGATTCTGTGAGGTGACGCTGCAGCTTTGCAGGGGACCACGCTGCTACCGTGACGACGTGGCACAGCGTCAACATCGGTCCATCAGCCAGTTTTGGTCACGCCCCCTGATCGTCGATGCGCAGGATTCCCCGGCAGCGTATGCTCAACACACCACCCAAGAGGACAACATAAAACCAGCTTCATCGTGGCCGCCGTCGCAGTCGGTGGCGAGGTTGCGTTGAAAGATTCTCACCGAATCTTTGTCTTGCCGTAACCAGATTCTGTGAGGTGACGCTGCAGCTTTGCGGGGTACCACGCTTCTACCGTGACGACGTGGCACAGCGTCAACATCGGTCTATCAGCCAGTTTCGGTCACGCCCCCTGATCGTCGATGCGCAGGATTCCCCGGCAGCGCATGCTCAACACACCACCCAAGAGGACAACATAAAACCAGCTTCATAGTGGTCGCCGTCGCAGTCGGTGGCGAGGTTGCGTTGAAAGATTCTCACCGAATCATTGTCTTGCCGTAACCAGATTCTGTGAGGTGACGCTGCAGCTTTGCGGGGTACCACGCTGCTACCGTGACGACGTGGCACAGCGTCAACATCGGTCCATCAGCCAGTTTCCGTCACGCCCCTGATCGTCGATGCGGAGGATTCCCCGGCAGCGCATGCTCAACACACCACCCAAGAGGACAACATAAAACCAGCTTCATAGTGGCCGCCGTCGCAGTCGGTGGCGAGTTGCGTTGAAAGATTCTCACCGAATCGTTCTCTTGCCGTAACCAGATTCTGTGAGGTAACGCTGCAGCCTTGCAGGGGACCACGCTGCTACCGTGACGACGTGGCACAGCGTCAACATCGGTCCATCAGCCAGTTTCGGTCACGACCCCTGATCGTCGATGCGCAGGATTCCCCGGCAGCGCATGCTCAACACACCACCCAAGAGGACAACATAAAACCAGCTTCATAGTGGCCACCGTCGCAGTCGGTGGCGAGGTTGCGTTGAAAGATTCTCACCGAATCATTGTCTTGCCGTAACCAGATTCTGTGAGGTGACGCTGCAGCTTTGCGGGGTACCACGCTGCTACAGTGACGAAGTGGCGCAGCGTCAACATCGGTCCATCAGCCAGTTTCCGTCACGCCCCCTGATCGTCGATGCGCAGGATTCCCTGGCAGCGCATGCTCAACACACCACCCAAGAGGACAACATAAAACCAGCTTCATAGTGACCGCCGTCGCCGTCGGTGGCGAGGTTGCGTTGAAAGATTCTCACCGAATCATTGTCTTGCCGTAACCAGATACTGTGAGGTGACGCTGCAGCTTTGCGGGGTACCACGCTGCTTCCGTGACGACGTGGCACAGCGTCAACATCGGTCCATCAGCCAGTTTCGGTCATGTCCCCTGATCGTCGATGCGCAGGATTCCCCGGCAGTGCATGCTCAACACACCACCCAAGAGCACAACTTAAAACCAGCCTCATTGTGGCCGCCGTCGCAGTCGGTGGCGAGGTTGCGTTGAAAGATTCTCACCAAATCATTGTCTTGCCGTAACCAGATTCTGTGAGGTGACGCTGCAGCTTTGCGGGGTACCACGCTGCTACCGTGACGACGTGGCACAGCGTCAACATCGGTCCATCAGCCAGTTTTGGTCACGCCCCCTTATCGTCGATGCGCAGGATTCCGCGGCAGCGCATGCTCAACACACCACCCAAGAGGACAACATAAAACCAGCTTCATCGTGGCCGCCGTCGCAGTCGGTGGCGCGGTTGCGTTGAAAGATTCTCACCGAATCATTGTCTTGCCGTAACCAGATTCTACGAGGTGGCGCTGCAGCTTTGCGGGGTACCAGACTGCTACTGTGACGACGTGGCACAGCGTCAACATCGGTCCATCAGCCAGTTTCGGTCACGCCCCCTGATCGTCGATGCGCAGGATTCCCCGGCAGCGCATGCTCAACACACCACCCAAGAGGACAACATAAAACCAGCTTCATCGTGGCCGCCGTCGCAGTCGGTGGCGAGGTTGCGTTGAAAGATTCTCACCGAATCGTTCTCTTGCCGTAGCCAGATTCTGTGAGGTGACGCTGCAGCTTTGCAGGGGACCACGCTGCTACCGTGACGACGTGGCACAGCGTCAACATCGGTCCATCAGCCAGTTTCGGTCATGCCCCCTGATCGTCGATGCGCAGGATTCCCCGGCAGCGCATGCTCAACACACCACCCAAGAGGACAACATAAAACCAGCTTCATAGTGGCCGCCGTCGCAGTCGGTGGCGACGTTGCGTTGAAAGATTCTCACCGAATCATTGTCTTGCCGTAACCAGATTCTGTGAGGTGACGCTGCAGCTTTGCGGGGTACCACGCTGCTACCGTGACGACGTGGCACAGCGTCAACATCGGTCCATCAGCCAGTTTTGGTCACGCCCCCTGATCGTCGATGCGCAGGATTCCGCGGCAGCGCATGCTCAACACACCACCCAACAGGACAACATAAAACCAGCTTCATCGTGGCCGCCGTCGCAGTCGGTGGCGAGGTTGCATTGAAAGATTCTCACCGAATCGTTCTTTTGCCGTAACCAGATTCTGTGAGGTGACGCTGCAGCTTTGCAGGTGACCATGCTGCTACCGTGACGACGTGGCACAGCGTCAACATCGGTCCATCAGCCAGTTTCGGTCACGCCCCCTGATCATCGATGCGCAGGATTCCCCGGCAGCGCATGCTCAACACACCACCTAAGAGGACAACATAAAACCAGCTTCATCGTGGCCCAGTCGGTGGCGAGGTTGCGTTTAAAGATTCTCACCGAATCGTTCTCTTGCCGTAACCAGATTCTGTGAGGTGACGCTGCAGCTTTGCAGGGGACCACGCTGCTACCGTGACGACGTGGCACAGCGTCAACATCGGTCCATCAGCCAGTTTCGGTCACGCCCCCTGATCGTCAATGCGCAGGATTCCCCGGCAGCGCATGCTCAACACACCACCCAAGAGGACAACATAAAACCAGCTTCATCGTGGCCGCCGTCGCAGTCGGTGGCGAGGTTGCGTTGAAAGATTCTCAGCGAATCATTGTCTTGCCGTAACCAGATTCTGTGAGGTGACGCTGCAGCTTTGCGGGGGACTACGCTGCTACCGTGACGACGTGGCACAGCGTCAACATCGGTCCATCAGCCAGTTTCGGTCACGCCCCCTGATCGTCGATGCGGAGGATTCCCCAGCAACGCATGCTCAACAGACCACCGAAGAGGACAACATAAAACCAGCCTCATCGTGGCTGCCGTCGCAGTCGGTGGCGAGGTTGCGTTGAAAGATTCTCACCGAATCGTTCTCTTGCCGTAACCAGATTCTGTGAGGTGACGCTGCAGCTTTGCGGGGGACCACGCTGCTACCGTGACGACGTGGCACAGCGTCAACATCGGTAAATCAGCCAGTTTCGGTCACGCCCCCTGATCGTCGATGCGCAGGATTCCCCGGCAGCGCATGCTCAACACACCACCCAAGAGGACAACATAAAACCAGCTTCATCGTGGCCGCCGTCGCAGTCGGTGGCGAGGTTGCGTTGAAAGATTCTCACCGAATCGTTCTCTTGACGTAACCAGATTCTGTGAGGTGACACTACAGCTTTGCAGGGGACCACGCTGCTACCGTGACGACGTGGCACAGCGTCAACATCGGTCCATCAGCCAGTTTCGGTCATGCCCCCTGATCGTCGATGCTCAGGATTCCCCGGCAGCGCATGCTCAACACACCACCCAAGAGGACAACATAAAACCAGCTTCATTGTGGCCGCCGTCGCAGTCGGTGGCGAGGTTGCGTTGAAAGATTCTCACCGAATCGTTGTCTTGCCGTAACCAGATTCTGTGAGATGACGCTGCAGCTTTGCGGGGTACCACCCTGCTACCGTGACGACGTGGCACAGCGTCAACATCGGTAAATCAGCCAGTTTCGGTCACGCCCCTGATCGTCGATGCGCAGGATTCCCCGGCAGCGCATGCTCAACACACCACCCAAGAGGACAACATAAAACCAGCCTCATAGTGGCCGCAGTCGCAGTCGGTGGCGAGGTTGCGTTGAAAGATTCTCACCGAATCGTTGTCTTGCCGTAACCAGAATCTGTGAGGTGACGCTGCAGCTTTGCGGGGTACCACGCTGCTACCGTGACGACGTGGCACAGCGTCAACATCGGTAAATCAGCCAGTTTCGGTCACGCCCCTGATCGTCGGTGCGCAGGATTCCCCGGCAGCGCATGCTCAACACACCACCCAAGAGGACAACATGAAACCAGCTTCATCGTGGCTGCCGTCGCAGTCGGTGGCGAGGTTGCGTTGAAAGATTCTCACCGAATCATTGTCTTGCCGTAACCAGATTCTGTGAGGTGACGCTGCAGCTTTGCGGGGTACCACGCTGCTACCGTGACGACGTGGCACAGCGTCAACATCGGTCCATCAGCCAGTTTCGGTCACGCCCCCTGATCGTCGATGCGCAGGATTCCCCGGCAGCGCATGCTCAACACACCACCCAAGAGGACAACATAAAACCAGCTTCATAGTGGCCGCCGTCGCAGTCGGTGGCGAGGTTGCGTTGAAAGATTCTCACCGAATCATTGTCTTGCCGTAACCAGATTCTGTGAGGTGACGCTGTAGCTTTGCGGGGTACCACGCTGCTACCGTGACGACGTGGCACAGCGTCAACATCGGTCCATCAGCCAGTTGCCGCCACGCCCCCTGATCGTCGATGCGCAGGATTCCCCGGCAGTGCATGCTCAACACACCACCCAAGAGGACAACATAAAACCAGCTTCATAGTGGCCGCCGTCGCAGTCGGTGGCGAGGTTGCGTTGAAAGATTCTCACCAAATCATTGTCTTGCCGTAACCAGATTCTGTGAGGTGACGCTGCAGCTTTGCGGGGTACCACGCTGCTACCGTGACGACGTGGCACAGCGTCAACATCGGTAAATCAGCCAGTTTCGGTCACGCCCCCTGATCGTCGATGCGCAGGAGTCCCCGGCAGCGCATGCTCAACACACCACCCAAGAGGACAACATAAAACCAGCTTCATCGTGGCTGCCGTCGCAGTCGGTGGTGAGGTTGCGTTGAAAGATTCTCACCCAATCGTTCTCTTGCCGTAACCAGATTCTGTGAGGTGACGCTGCAGCTTTGCGGGGTACCACGCTGCTAACGTGACGACGTGGCACAGCGTCAACATCGGTCCATCAGCCAGTTTCGGTCACGACCCCTGATCGTCGATGCGCAGGATTCCCCGGCAGCGCATGCTCAACACACCACCCAAGAGGACAACATAAAACCAGCTTCATAGTGGACACCGTCGCAGTCGGTGGCGAGGTTGCGTTGAAAGATTCTCACCGAATCATTGTCTTGCCGTAACCAGATTCTGTGAGGTGACGCTGCAGCTTTGCGGGGTACCACGCTGCTTCCGTGACGACGTGGCACAGCGTCAACATCGGTCCATCAGCCAGTTTCGGTCACGCCCCCTTATCGTCGATGCGCAGGATTCCCCGGCAGTGCATGCTCAACACACCACCCAAGAGGACAACTTAAAACCAACCTCATCGTGGCCGCCGTCGCAGTCGGTGGCGAGGTTGCGTTGAAAGATTCTCACCGAATCGTTCTCTTGCCGTAGCCAGATTCTGTGAGGTGACGCTGCAGCTTTGCAGGGGACCACGCTGCTACCGTGACGACGTGGCACGCGTCAACATCGGTCCATCAGCCAGTTTCGGTCATGCCCCCTGATCGTCGATGCGCAGGATTCCCCGGCAGCGCATGCTCAACACAACACCCAAGAGGACAACATAAAAAAAGCTTCATCTTGGCCGCCGTCGCAGTCGGTGGCGAGGTCGCGTTGAAAGATTCTCACCGAATCATTGTCTTGCCGTAACCAGATTCTGTGAGGTGACGCTGCAGCTTTGCGGGGTACCACACTGCTACCGTGACGACGTGGCACAGCGTCAACATCGGTCCATCAGCCAGTTTCGGTCATGCCCCCTGATCGTCGATGCGCAGCATTCCCCGGCAGCGCATGCTCAACACACCACCCAAGAGGACAACATAAAACCAGCTTCATCATGGCTGCCGTCGCAGTCGGTGGCGCGGTTGCGTTGAAAGATTCTCACCGAATCATTGTCTTGCCGTAACCAGTTTCTGCGAGGTGGCGCTGCAGCTTTGCGGGGTACCAGACTGCTACTGTGACGACGTGGCACAGCGTCAACATCGGTCCATAAGCCAGTTTCGGTCACGCCCCCTAATCGTCGATGCGCAGGATTCCTCGGCAGCGCATGCTCAACACACCACCCAAGAGGACAACATAAAACCAGCTTCATCGTGGCCGCCGTCGCAGTCGGTGGCGAGGTTGCGTTGAAAGATTCTCACCGAATCGTTGTCTTGCCGTAACCAGATTCTTTGAGGTGACGCTGCATCTTTGCGGGGTACCACGCTGCTACCGTGACGACGTGGCACAGCGTCAACATCGGTAAATCAGCCAGTTTCGGTCACGCCCCCTGATCGTCGATGCGCAGGAATCCCCGGCAGCGCATGCTCAACACACCACCCAAGAGGACAACATAAAACCAGCTTCATAGTGGCCGCCGTCGCAGTCGGTGGCGAGGTTGCGTTGAAAGATTCTCACCGAATCGTTGTCTTGCCGTAACCAGATTCTGTGAGGTGACGCTGCAGCTTTGCGGGGTACCACGCTGCTACCTGTGACGACGTGGCACAGCTTCAACATCGGTAAATCAGCCAGTTTCGGTCACGCCCCTGATCGTCGATGCGCAGGATTCCCCGGCAGCGCATGCTCAACACACCACCCAAGAGGACAACATAAAACCAGCTTCATCGTGGCTGCCGTCGCAGTCGGTGGCGAGGTTGCGTTGAAAGATTCTCACCGAATCATTGTCTTGCCGTAACCAGATTCTGTGAGGTGACGCTGCAGCTTTGCGGGGTACCACGCTGCTACCGTGACGACGTGGCACAGCGTCAACATCGGTCCATCAGCCAGTTTTGGTCACGCCCCCTGATCGTCGATGCGCAGGATTCCGCGGCAGCGCATGCTCAACACACCACCCAACAGGACAACATAAAACCAGCTTCATCGTGGCCGCCGTCGCAGTCGGTGGCGAGGTTGCGTTGAAAGATTCTCACCGAATCGTTCTTTTGCCGTAACCAGATTCTGTGAGGTGACGCTGCAGCTTTGCAGGTGACCACGCTGCTACCGTGACGACGTGGCACAGCGTCAACATCGGTCCATCAGCCAGTTTCGGTCACGCCCCCTGATCATCGATGCGCAGGATTCCCCGGCAGCGCATGCTCAACACACCACCTAAGAGGACAACATAAAACCAGCTTCATCGTGGCCGCGGTCGCAGTCGGTGGCGAGGTTCCGTTGAAAGATTCTCACCGAATCGTTCTCTTGCCGTAACCAGATTCTGTGAGGTGACGCTGCAGCTTTGCAGGGGACCACGCTGCAACCGTGACGACGTGGCACAGCGTCAACAACGGTCCATCAGCCAGTTTCGGTCACGCCCCCTGATCGTCAATGCGCAGGATTCCCCGGCAGCGCATGCTCAACACACCACCCAAGAGGACAACATAAAACCAGCTTCATAGTGGCCGCCGTCGCAGTCGGTGGCGAGGTTGCGTTGAAAGATTCTCACCGAATCGTTCTCTTGCCGTAACCAGATTCTGTGAGGTGACGCTGCAGCTTTGCGGGGTACCACGCTTCTACCGTGACGACGTGGCACAGCGTCAACATCGGTCCATCAGCCAGTTTCGGTCACGCCCCCTGATCGTCGATGCGCAGGATTCCCCGGCAGCGTATGCTCAACACACCACCGAAGAGGACAACATAAAACCAGCTTCATCGTGGCTGCCGTCGCAGTCGGTGGCGAGGTTGCGTTGAAAGATTCTCACCGAATCATTGTCTTGCCGTAACCAGATTCTGTGAGGTGACGCTGCAGCTTTGCGGGGTACCACGCTTCTACCGTGACGACGTGGCACAGCGTCAACATCGGTCCATCAGCCAGTTTCGGTCACGCCCCCTGATCGTCGATGCGCAGGATTCCCCGGCAGCGCATGCTCAACACACCACCCAAGAGGACAACATAAAACCAGCTTCATAGTGGCCGCCGTCGCAGTCGGTGGCGAGGTTGCGTTGAAAGATTCTCACCGAATCGTTCTCTTGCCGTAACCAGATTCTGTGAGGTGACGCTGCAGCTTTGCAGGGGACCACGCTGCTACCGTGACGACGTGGCACAGCGTCAACATCGGTCCATCAGCCAGTTTTGGTCACGCCCCCTGATCGTCGATGCGCAGGATTCCCCGGCAGCGTATGCTCAACACACCACCCAAGAGGACAACATAAAACCAGCTTCATCGTGGCCGCCGTCGCAGTCGGTGGCGAGGTTGCGTTGAAAGATTCTCACCGAATCTTTGTCTTGCCGTAACCAGATTCTGTGAGGTGACGCTGCAGCTTTGCGGGGTACCACGCTTCTACCGTGACGACGTGGCACAGCGTCAACATCGGTCTATCAGCCAGTTTCGGTCACGCCCCCTGATCGTCGATGCGCAGGATTCCCCGGCAGCGCATGCTCAACACACCACCCAAGAGGACAACATAAAACCAGCTTCATAGTGGTCGCCGTCGCAGTCGGTGGCGAGGTTGCGTTGAAAGATTCTCACCGAATCATTGTCTTGCCGTAACCAGATTCTGTGAGGTGACGCTGCAGCTTTGCGGGGTACCACGCTGCTACCGTGACGACGTGGCACAGCGTCAACATCGGTCCATCAGCCAGTTTCCGTCACGCCCCTGATCGTCGATGCGGAGGATTCCCCGGCAGCGCATGCTCAACACACCACCCAAGAGGACAACATAAAACCAGCTTCATAGTGGCCGCCGTCGCAGTCGGTGGCGAGGTTGCGTTGAAAGATTCTCACCGAATCATTGTCTTGCCGTAACCAGATTCTGTGAGGTGACGCTGCAGCTTTGCGGGGTACCACGCTGCTACAGTGACGAAGTGGCACAGCGTCAACATCGGTCCATCAGCCAGTTTCCGTCACGCCCCCTGATCGTCGATGCGCAGGATTCCCTGGCAGCGCATGCTCAACACACCACCCAAGAGGACAACATAAAACCAGCTTCATAGTGACCGCCGTCGCCGTCGGTGGCGAGGTTGCGTTGAAAGATTCTCACCGAATCATTGTCTTGCCGTAACCAGATACTGTGAGGTGACGCTGCAGCTTTGCGGGGTACCACGCTGCTTCCGTGACGACGTGGCACAGCGTCAACATCGGTCCATCAGCCAGTTTCGGTCATGTCCCCTGATCGTCGATGCGCAGGATTCCCCGGCAGTGCATGCTCAACACACCACCCAAGAGCACAACTTAAAACCAGCCTCATCGTGGCCGCCGTCGCAGTCGGTGGCGAGGTTGCGTTGAAAGATTCTCACCGAATCGTTCTCTTGCCGTAGCCAGATTCTGTGAGGTGACGCTGCAGCTTTGCAGGGGAGCACGCTGCTACCGTGACGACGTGGCACAGCGTCAACATGGGTCCATCAGCCAGTTTCGGTCATGCCCCCTGATCGTCGATGCGCAGGATTCCCCGGCAGCGCATGCTCAACACACCACCCAAGAGGACAACATAAAACCAGCTTCATCTTGGCCGCCGTCGCAGTCGGTGGCGAGGTTGCGTTGAAAGATTCTCACCAAATCATTGTCTTGCCGTAACCAGATTCTGTGAGGTGACGCTGCAGCTTTGCGGGGTACCACACTGCTACCGTGACGACGTGGCACAGCGTCAACATCGGTCCATCAGCCAGTTTCGGTCATGCCCCCTGATCGTCGATGCGCAGCATTCCCCGGCAGCGCATGCTCAACACACCACCCAAGAGGACAACATAAAACCAGCTTCATCGTGGCCGCCGTCGCAGTCGGTGGCGCGGTTGCGTTGAAAGATTCTCACCGAATCATTGTCTTGCCGTAACCAGATTCTACGAGGTGGCGCTGCAGCTTTGCGGGGTACCAGACTGCTACTGTGACGACGTGGCACAGCGTCAACATCGGTCCATCAGCCAGTTTCGGTCACGCCCCCTGATCGTCGATGCGCAGGATTCCCCGGCAGCGCATGCTCAACACACCACCCAAGAGGACAACATAAAACCAGCTTCATCGTGGCCGCCGTCGCAGTCGGTGGCGAGGTTGCGTTGAAAGATTCTCACCGAATCGTTCTCTTGCCGTAGCCAGATTCTGTGAGGTGACGCTGCAGCTTTGCAGGGGACCACGCTGCTACCGTGACGACGTGGCACAGCGTCAACATCGGTCCATCAGCCAGTTTCGGTCATGCCCCCTGATCGTCGATGCGCAGGATTCCCCGGCAGCGCATGCTCAACACACCACCCAAGAGGACAACATAAAACCAGCTTCATAGTGGCCGCCGTCGCAGTCGGTGGCGACGTTGCGTTGAAAGATTCTCACCGAATCATTGTCTTGCCGTAACCAGATTCTGTGAGGTGACGCTGCAGCTTTGCGGGGTACCACGCTGCTACCGTGACGACGTGGCACAGCGTCAACATCGGTCCATCAGCCAGTTTTGGTCACGCCCCCTGATCGTCGATGCGCAGGATTCCGCGGCAGCGCATGCTCAACACACCACCCAACAGGACAACATAAAACCAGCTTCATCGTGGCCGCCGTCGCAGACGGTGGCGAGGTTGCATTGAAAGATTCTCACCGAATCGTTCTTTTGCCGTAACCAGATTCTGTGAGGTGACGCTGCAGCTTTGCAGGTGACCATGCTGCTACCGTGACGACGTGGCACAGCGTCAACATCGGTCCATCAGCCAGTTTCGGTCACGCCCCCTGATCATCGATGCGCAGGATTCCCCGGCAGCGCATGCTCAACACACCACCTAAGAGGACAACATAAAACCAGCTTCATCGTGGCCCAGTCGGTGGCGAGGTTGCGTTTAAAGATTCTCACCGAATCGTTCTCTTGCCGTAACCAGATTCTGTGAGGTGACGCTGCAGCTTTGCAGGGGACCACGCTGCTACCGTGACGACGTGGCACAGCGTCAACATCGGTCCATCAGCCAGTTTCGGTCACGCCCCCTGATCGTCAATGCGCAGGATTCCCCGGCAGCGCATGCTCAACACACCACCCAAGAGGACAACATAAAACCAGCTTCATCGTGGCCGCCGTCGCAGTCGGTGGCGAGGTTGCGTTGAAAGATTCTCACCGAATCATTGTCTTGCCGTAACCAGATTCTGTGAGGTGACGCTGCAGCTTTGCGGGGGACCACGCTGCTACCGTGACGACGTGGCACAGCGTCAACATCGGTCCATCAGCCAGTTTCGGTCACGCCCCCTGATCGTCGATGCGGAGGATTCCCCAGCAACGCATGCTCAACAGACCACCGAAGAGGACAACATAAAACCAGCCTCATCGTGGCTGCCGTCGCAGTCGGTGGCGAGGTTGCGTTGAAAGATTCTCACCGAATCGTTCTCTTGCCGTAACCAGATTCTGTGAGGTGACGCTGCAGCTTTGCGGGGGACCACGCTGCTACCGTGACGACGTGGCACAGCGTCAACATCGGTAAATCAGCCAGTTTCGGTCACGCCCCCTGATCGTCGATGCGCAGGATTCCCCGGCAGCGCATGCTCAACACACCACCCAAGAGGACAACATAAAACCAGCTTCATCGTGGCCGCCGTCGCAGTCGGTGGCGAGGTTGCGTTGAAAGATTCTCACCGAATCGTTCTCTTGACGTAACCAGATTCTGTGAGGTGACACTACAGCTTTGCAGGGGACCACGCTGCTACCGTGACGACGTGGCACAGCGTCAACATCGGTCCATCAGCCAGTTTCGGTCATGCCCCCTGATCGTCGATGCTCAGGATTCCCCGGCAGCGCATGCTCAACACACCGCCCAAGAGGACAACATAAAACCAGCTTCATAGTGGCCGCCGTCGCAGTCGGTGGCGAGGTTGCGTTGAAAGATTCTCACCGAATCGTTGTCTTGCCGTAACCAGATTCTGTGAGATGACGCTGCAGCTTTGCGGGGTACCACCCTGCTACCGTGACGACGTGGCACAGCGTCAACATCGGTAAATCAGCCAGTTTCGGTCACGCCCCTGATCGTCGATGCGCAGGATTCCCCGGCAGCGCATGCTCAACACAACACCCAAGAGGACAACATAAAACCAGCTTCATAGTGGCCGCAGTCGCAGTCGGTGGCGAGGTTGCGTTGAAAGATTCTCACCGAATCGTTGTCTTGCCGTAACCAGAATCTGTGAGGTGACGCTGCAGCTTTGCGGGGTACCACGCTGCTACCGTGACGACGTGGCACAGCGTCAACATCGGTAAATCAGCCAGTTTCGGTCACGCCCCTGATCGTCGGTGCGCAGGATTCCCCGGCAGCGCATGCTCAACACACCACCCAAGAGGACAACATGAAACCAGCTTCATCGTGGCTGCCGTCGCAGTCGGTGGCGAGGTTGCGTTGAAAGATTCTCACCGAATCATTGTCTTGCCGTAACCAGATTCTGTGAGGTGACGCTGCAGCTTTGCGGGGTACCACGCTGCTACCGTGACGACGTGGCACAGCGTCAACATCGGTCCATCAGCCAGTTTCGGTCACGCCCCCTGATCGTCGATGCGCAGGATTCCCCGGCAGCGCATGCTCAACACACCACCCAAGAGGACAACATAAAACCAGCTTCATAGTGGCCGCCGTCGCAGTCGGTGGCGAGGTTGCGTTGAAAGATTCTCACCGAATCATTGTCTTGCCGTAACCAGATTCTGTGAAGTGACGCTGTAGCTTTGCGGGGTACCACGCTGCTACCGTGACGACGTGGCACAGCGTCAACATCGGTCCATCAGCCAGTTGCCGCCACGCCCCCTGATCGTCGATGCGCAGGATTCCCCGGCAGTGCATGCTCAACACACCACCCAAGAGGACAACATAAAACCAGCTTCATAGTGGCCGCCGTCGCAGTCGGTGGCGAGGTTGCGTTGAAAGATTCTCACGAAATCATTGTCTTGCCGTAACCAGATTCTGTGAGGTGACGCTGCAGCTTTGCGGGGTACCACGCTGCTACCGTGACGACGTGGCACAGCGTCAACATCGGTAAATCAACCAGTTTCGGTCACGCCCCCTGATCGTCGATGCGCAGGAGTCCCCGGCAGCGCATGCTCAACACACCACCCAAGAGGACAACATAAAACCAGCTTCATAGTGGACACCGTCGCAGTCGGTGGCGAGGTTGCGTTGAAAGATTCTCACCGAATCATTGTCTTGCCGTAACCAGATTCTGTGAGGTGACGCTGCAGCTTTGCGGGGTACCACGCTGCTTCCGTGACGACGTGGCACAGCGTCAACATCGGTCCATCAGCCAGTTTCGGTCACGCCCCCTGATCGTCGATGCGCAGGATTCCCCGGCAGTGCATGCTCAACACACCACCCAAGAGGACAACTTAAAACCAACCTCATCGTGGCCGCCGTCGCAGTCGGTGGCGAGGTTGCGTTGAAAGATTCTCACCGAATCGTTCTCTTGCCGTAGCCAGATTCTGTGAGGTGACGCTGCAGCTTTGCAGGGGACCACGCTGCTACCGTGACGACGTGGCACAGCGTCAACATCGGTCCATCAGCCAGTTTCGGTCATGCCCCCTGATCGTCGATGCGCAGGATTCCCCGGCAGCGCATGCTCAACACAACACCCAAGAGGACAACATAAAAAGAGCTTCATCTTGGCCGCCGTCGCAGTCGGTGGCGAGGTTGCGTTGAAAGATTCTCACCGAATCATTGTCTTGCCGTAACCAGATTCTGTGAGGTGACGCTGCAGCTTTGCGGGGTACCACACTGCTACCGTGACGACGTGGCACAGCGTCAACATCGGTCCATCAGCCAGTTTCGGTCATGCCCCCTGATCGTCGATGCGCAGCATTCCCCGGCAGCGCATGCTCAACACACCACCCAAGAGGACAACATAAAACCAGCTTCATCATGGCCGCCGTCGCAGTCGGTGGCGCGGTTGCGTTGAAAGATTCTCACCGAATCATTGTCTTGCCGTAACCAGATTCTGCGAGGTGGCGCTGCAGCTTTGCGGGGTACCAGACTGCTACTGTGACGACGTGGCACAGCGTCAACATCGGTCCATAAGCCAGTTTCGGTCACGCCCCCTAATCGTCGATGCGCAGGATTCCTCGGCAGCGCATGCTCAACACACCACCCAAGAGGACAACATAAAACCAGCTTCATCGTGGCCGCCGTCGCAGTCGGTGGCGAGGTTGCGTTGAAAGATTCTCACCGAATCGTTGTCTTGCCGTAACCAGATTCTTTGAGGTGACGCTGCATCTTTGCGGGGTACCACGCTGCTACCGTGACGACGTGGCACAGCGTCAACATCGGTAAATCAGCCAGTTTCGGTCACGCCCCCTGATCGTCGATGCGCAGGAATCCCCGGCAGCGCATGCTCAACACACCACCCAAGAGGACAACATAAAACCAGCTTCATAGTGGCCGCCGTCGCAGTCGGTGGCGAGGTTGCGTTGAAAGATTCTCACCGAATCGTTGTCTTGCCGTAACCAGATTCTGTGAGGTGACGCTGCAGCTTTGCGGGGTACCACGCTGCTACCTGTGACGACGTGGCACAGCGTCAACATCGGTAAATCAGCCAGTTTCGGTCACGCCCCTGATCGTCGATGCGCAGGATTCCCCGGCAGCGCATGCTCAACACACCACCCAAGAGGACAACATAAAACCAGCTTCATCGTGGCTGCCGTCGCAGTCGGTGGCGAGGTTGCGTTGAAAGATTCTCACCGAATCATTGTCTTGCCGTAACCTGATTCTGTGAGGTGACGCTGCAGCTTTGCGGGGTACCACGCTGCTACCGTGACGACGTGGCACAGCGTCAACATCGGTCCATCAGCCAGTTTTGGTCACGCCCCCTGATCGTCGATGCGCAGGATTCCGCGGCAGCGCATGCTCAACACACCACCCAACAGGACAACATAAAACCAGCTTCATCGTGGCCGCCGTCGCAGTCGGTGGCGAGGTTGCGTTGAAAGATTCTCACCGAATCGTTCTTTTGCCGTAACCAGATTCTGTGAGGTGACGCTGCAGCTTTGCAGGTGACCACGCTGCTACCGTGACGACGTGGCACAGCGTCAACATCGGTCCATCAGCCAGTTTCGGTCACGCCCCCTGATCATCGATGCGCAGGATTCCCCGGCAGCGCATGCTCAACACACCACCTAAGAGGACAACATAAAACCAGCTTCATCGTGGCCGCGGTCGCAGTCGGTGGCGAGGTTCCGTTGAAAGATTCTCACCGAATCGTTCTCTTGCCGTAACCAGATTCTGTGAGGTGACGCTGCAGCTTTGCAGGGGACCACGCTGCTACCGTGACGACGTGGCACAGCGTCAACAACGGTCCATCAGCCAGTTTCGGTCACGCCCCCTGATCGTCAATGCGCAGGATTCCCCGGCAGCGCATGCTCAACACACCACCCAAGAGGACAACATAAAACCAGCTTCATAGTGGCCGCCGTCGCAGTCGGTGGCGAGGTTGCGTTGAAAGATTCTCACCGAATCGTTCTCTTGCCGTAACCAGATTCTGTGAGGTGACGCTGCAGCTTTGCGGGGTACCACGCTTCTACCGTGACGACGTGGCACAGCGTCAACATCGGTCCATCAGCCAGTTTCGGTCACGCCCCCTGATCGTCGATGCGCAGGATTCCCCGGCAGCGTATGCTCAACACACCACCGAAGAGGACAACATAAAACCAGCTTCATCGTGGCTGCCGTCGCAGTCGGTGGCGAGGTTGCGTTGAAAGATTCTCACCGAATCATTGTCTTGCCGTAACCAGATTCTGTGAGGTGACGCTGCAGCTTTGCGGGGTACCACGCTTCTACCGTGACGACGTGGCACAGCGTCAACATCGGTCCATCAGCCAGTTTCGGTCACGCCCCCTGATCGTCGATGCGCAGGATTCCCCGGCAGCGCATGCTCAACACACCACCCAAGAGGACAACATAAAACCAGCTTCATAGTGGCCGCCGTCGCAGTCGGTGGCGAGGTTGCGTTGAAAGATTCTCACCGAATCGTTCTCTTGCCGTAACCAGATTCTGTGAGGTGACGCTGCAGCTTTGCAGGGGACCACGCTGCTACCGTGACGACGTGGCACAGCGTCAACATCGGTCCATCAGCCAGTTTTGGTCACGCCCCCTGATCGTCGATGCGCAGGATTCCCCGGCAGCGTATGCTCAACACACCACCCAAGAGGACAACATAAAACCAGCTTCATCGTGGCCGCCGTCGCAGTCGGTGGCGAGGTTGCGTTGAAAGATTCTCACCGAATCTTTGTCTTGCCGTAACCAGATTCTGTGAGGTGACGCTGCAGCTTTGCGGGGTACCACGCTTCTACCGTGACGACGTGGCACAGCGTCAACATCGGTCTATCAGCCAGTTTCGGTCAAGCCCCCTGATCGTCGATGCGCAGGATTCCCCGGCAGCGCATGCTCAACACACCACCCAAGAGGACAACATAAAACCAGCTTCATAGTGGTCGCCGTCGCAGTCGGTGGCGAGGTTGCGTTGAAAGATTCTCACCGAATCATTGTCTTGCCGTAACCAGATTCTGTGAGGTGACGCTGCAGCTTTGCGGGGTACCACGCTGCTACAGTGACGAAGTGGCACAGCGTCAACATCGGTCCATCAGCCAGTTTCCGTCACGCCCCCTGATCGTCGATGCGCAGGATTCCCTGGCAGCGCATGCTCAACACACCACCCAAGAGGACAACATAAAACCAGCTTCATAGTGACCGCCGTCGCCGTCGGTGGCGAGGTTGCGTTGAAAGATTCTCACCGAATCATTGTCTTGCCGTAACCAGATACTGTGAGGTGACGCTGCAGCTTTGCGGGGTACCACGCAGCTTCCGTGACGACGTGGCACAGCGTCAACATCGGTCCATCAGCCAGTTTCGGTCATGTCCCCTGATCGTCGATGCGCAGGATTCCCCGGCAGTGCATGCTCAACACACCACCCAAGAGCACAACTTAAAACCAGCCTCATCGTGGCCGCCGTCGCAGTCGGTGGCGAGGTTGCGTTGAAAGATTCTCACCGAATCGTTCTCTTGCCGTAGCCAGATTCTGTGAGGTGACGCTGCAGCTTTGCAGGGGAGCACGCTGCTACCGTGACGACGTGGCACAGCGTCAACATGGGTCCATCAGCCAGTTTCGGTCATGCCCCCTGATCGTCGATGCGCAGGATTCCCCGGCAGCGCATGCTCAACACACCACCCAAGAGGACAACATAAAACCAGCTTCATCTTGGCCGCCGTCGCAGTCGGTGGCGAGGTTGCGTTGAAAGATTCTCACCAAATCATTGTCTTGCCGTAACCAGATTCTGTGAGGTGACGCTGCAGCTTTGCGGGGTACCACACTGCTACCGTGACGACGTGGCACAGCGTCAACATCGGTCCATCAGCCAGTTTCGGTCATGCCCCCTGATCGTCGATGCGCAGCATTCCCCGGCAGCGCATGCTCAACACACCACCCAAGAGGACAACATAAAACCAGCTTCATCGTGGCCGCCGTCGCAGTCGGTGGCGCGGTTGCGTTGAAAGATTCTCACCGAATCATTGTCTTGCCGTAACCAGATTCTACGAGGTGGCGCTGCAGCTTTGCGGGGTACCAGACTTCTACTGTGACGACGTGGCACAGCGTCAACATCGGTCCATCAGCCAGTTTCGGTCACGCCCCCTGATCGTCGATGCGCAGGATTCCCCGGCAGCGCATGCTCAACACACCACCCAAGAGGACAACATAAAACCAGCTTCATCGTGGCCGCCGTCGCAGTCGGTGGCGAGGTTGCGTTGAAAGATTCTCACCGAATCGTTCTCTTGCCGTAGCCAGATTCTGTGAGGTGACGCTGCAGCTTTGCAGGGGACCACGCTGCTACCGTGACGACGTGGCACAGCGTCAACATCGGTCCATCAGCCAGTTTCGGTCATGCCCCCTGATCGTCGATGCGCAGGATTCCCCGGCAGCGCATGCTCAACACACCACCCAAGAGGACAACATAAAACCAGCTTCATAGTGGCCGCCGTCGCAGTCGGTGGCGACGTTGCGTTGAAAGATTCTCACCGAATCATTGTCTTGCCGTAACCAGATTCTGTGAGGTGACGCTGCAGCTTTGCGGGGTACCACGCTGCTACCGTGACGACGTGGCACAGCGTCAACATCGGTCCATCAGCCAGTTTTGGTCACGCCCCCTGATCGTCGATGCGCAGGATTCCGCGGCAGCGCATGCTCAACACACCACCCAACAGGACAACATAAAACCAGCTTCATCGTGGCCGCCGTCGCAGTCGGTGGCGAGGTTGCATTGAAAGATTCTCACCGAATCGTTCTTTTGCCGTAACCAGATTCTGTGAGGTGACGCTGCAGCTTTGCAGGTGACCATGCTGCTACCGTGACGACGTGGCACAGCGTCAACATCGGTCCATCAGCCAGTTTCGGTCACGCCCCCTGATCATCGATGCGCAGGATTCCCCGGCAGCGCATGCTCAACACACCACCTAAGAGGACAACATAAAACCAGCTTCATCGTGGCCCAGTCGGTGGCGAGGTTGCGTTTAAAGATTCTCACCGAATCGTTCTCTTGCCGTAACCAGATTCTGTGAGGTGACGCTGCAGCTTTGCAGGGGACCACGCTGCTACCGTGACGACGTGGCACAGCGTCAACATCGGTCCATCAGCCAGTTTCGGTCACGCCCCCTGATCGTCAATGCGCAGGATTCCCCGGCAGCGCATGCTCAACACACCACCCAAGAGGACAACATAAAACCAGCTTCATCGTGGCCGCCGTCGCAGTCGGTGGCGAGGTTGCGTTGAAAGATTCTCACCGAATCATTGTCTTGCCGTAACCAGATTCTGTGAGGTGACGCTGCAGCTTTGCGGGGGACCACGCTGCTACCGTGACGACGTGGCACAGCGTCAACATCGGTCCATCAGCCAGTTTCGGTCACGCCCCCTGATCGTCGATGCGGAGGATTCCCCAGCAACGCATGCTCAACAGACCACCGAAGAGGACAACATAAAACCAGCCTCATCGTGGCTGCCGTCGCAGTCGGTGGCGAGGTTGCGTTGAAAGATTCTCACCGAATCGTTCTCTTGCCGTAACCAGATTCTGTGAGGTGACGCTGCAGCTTTGCGGGGGACCACGCTGCTACCGTGACGACGTGGCACAGCGTCAACATCGGTAAATCAGCCAGTTTCGGTCACGCCCCCTGATCGTCGATGCGCAGGATTCCCCGGCAGCGCATGCTCAACACACCACCCAAGAGGACAACATAAAACCAGCTTCATCGTGGCCGCCGTCGCAGTCGGTGGCGAGGTTGCGTTGAAAGATTCTCACCGAATCGTTCTCTTGACGTAACCAGATTCTGTGAGGTGACACTACAGCTTTGCAGGGGACCACGCTGCTACCGTGACGACGTGGCACAGCGTCAACATCGGTCCATCAGCCAGTTTCGGTCATGCCCCCTGATCGTCGATGCTCAGGATTCCCCGGCAGCGCATGCTCAACACACCACCCAAGAGGACAACATAAAACCAGCTTCATAGTGGCCGCCGTCGCAGTCGGTGGCGAGGTTGCGTTGAAAGATTCTCACCGAATCGTTGTCTTGCCGTAACCAGATTCTGTGAGATGACGCTGCAGCTTTGCGGGGTACCACCCTGCTACCGTGACGACGTGGCACAGCGTCAACATCGGTAAATCAGCCAGTTTCGGTCACGCCCCTGATCGTCGATGCGCAGGATTCCCCGGCAGCGCATGCTCAACACAGCACCCAAGAGGACAACATAAAACCAGCTTCATAGTGGCCGCAGTCGCAGTCGGTGGCGAGGTTGCGTTGAAAGATTCTCACCGAATCGTTGTCTTGCCGTAACCAGAATCTGTGAGGTGACGCTGCAGCTTTGCGGGGTACCACGCTGCTACCGTGACGACGTGGCACAGCGTCAACATCGGTAAATCAGCCAGTTTCGGTCACGCCCCTGATCGTCGGTGCGCAGGATTCCCCGGCAGCGCATGCTCAACACACCACCCAAGAGGACAACATGAAACCAGCTTCATCGTGGCTGCCGTCGCAGTCGGTGGCGAGGTTGCGTTGAAAGATTCTCACCGAATCATTGTCTTGCCGTAACCAGATTCTGTGAGGTGACGCTGCAGCTTTGCGGGGTACCACGCTGCTACCGTGACGACGTGGCACAGCGTCAACATCGGTCCATCAGCCAGTTTCGGTCACGCCCCCTGATCGTCGATGCGCAGGATTCCCCGGCAGCGCATGCTCAACACACCACCCAAGAGGACAACATAAAACCAGCTTCATAGTGGCCGCCGTCGCAGTCGGTGGCGAGGTTGCGTTGAAAGATTCTCACCGAATCATTGTCTTGCCGTAACCAGATTCTGTGAAGTGACGCTGTAGCTTTGCGGGGTACCACGCTGCTACCGTGACGACGTGGCACAGCGTCAACATCGGTCCATCAGCCAGTTGCCGCCACGCCCCCTGATCGTCGATGCGCAGGATTCCCCGGCAGTGCATGCTCAACACACCACCCAAGAGGACAACATAAAACCAGCTTCATAGTGGCCGCCGTCGCAGTCGGTGGCGAGGTTGCGTTGAAAGATTCTCACGAAATCATTGTCTTGCCGTAACCAGATTCTGTGAGGTGACGCTGCAGCTTTGCGGGGTACCACGCTGCTACCGTGACGACGTGGCACAGCGTCAACATCGGTAAATCAACCAGTTTCGGTCACGCCCCCTGATCGTCGATGCGCAGGAGTCCCCGGCAGCGCATGCTCAACACACCACCCAAGAGGACAACATAAAACCAGCTTCATCGTGGCTGCCGTCGCAGTCGGTGGTGAGGTTGCGTTGAAAGATTCTCACCCAATCGTTCTCTTGCCGTAACCAGATTCTGTGAGGTGACGCTGCAGCTTTGCGGGGTACCACGCTGCTAACGTGACGACGTGGCACAGCGTCAACATCGGTCCATCAGCCAGTTTCGGTCACGACCCCTGATCGTCGATGCGCAGGATTCCCCGGCAGCGCATGCTCAACACACCACCCAAGAGGACAACATAAAACCAGCTTCATAGTGGACACCGTCGCAGTCGGTGGCGAGGTTGCGTTGAAAGATTCTCACCGAATCATTGTCTTGCCGTAACCAGATTCTGTGAGGTGACGCTGCAGCTTTGCGGGGTACCACGCTGCTTCCGTGACGACGTGGCACAGCGTCAACATCGGTCCATCAGCCAGTTTCGGTCACGCCCCCTGATCGTCGATGCGCAGGATTCCCCGGCAGTGCATGCTCAACACACCACCCAAGAGGACAACTTAAAACCAACCTCATCGTGGCCGCCGTCGCAGTCGGTGGCGAGGTTGCGTTGAAAGATTCTCACCGAATCGTTCTCTTGCCGTAGCCAGATTCTGTGAGGTGACGCTGCAGCTTTGCAGGGGACCACGCTGCTACCGTGACGACGTGGCACAGCGTCAACATCGGTCCATCAGCCAGTTTCGGTCATGCCCCCTGATCGTCGATGCGCAGGATTCCCCGGCAGCGCATGCTCAACACAACACCCAAGAGGACAACATAAAAAAAGCTTCATCTTGGCCGCCGTCACAGTCGGTGGCGAGGTTGCGTTGAAAGATTCTCACCGAATCATTGTCTTGCCGTAACCAGATTCTGTGAGGTGACGCTGCAGCTTTGCGGGGTACCACACTGCTACCGTGACGACGTGGCACAGCGTCAACATCGGTCCATCAGCCAGTTTCGGTCATGCCCCCTGATCGTCGATGCGCAGCATTCCCCGGCAGCGCATGCTCAACACACCACCCAAGAGGACAACATAAAACCAGCTTCATCATGGCCGCCGTCGCAGTCGGTGGCGCGGTTGCGTTGAAAGATTCTCACCGAATCATTGTCTTGCCGTAACCAGATTCTGCGAGGTGGCGCTGCAGCTTTGCGGGGTACCAGACTGCTACTGTGACGACGTGGCACAGCGTCAACATCGGTCCATAAGCCAGTTTCGGTCACGCCCCCTAATCGTCGATGCGCAGGATTCCTCGGCAGCGCATGCTCAACACACCACCCAAGAGGACAACATAAAACCAGCTTCATCGTGGCCGCCGTCGCAGTCGGTGGCGAGGTTGCGTTGAAAGATTCTCACCGAATCGTTGTCTTGCCGTAACCAGATTCTTTGAGGTGACGCTGCATCTTTGCGGGGTACCACGCTGCTACCGTGACGACGTGGCACAGCGTCAACATCGGTAAATCAGCCAGTTTCGGTCACGCCCCCTGATCGTCGATGCGCAGGAATCCCCGGCAGCGCATGCTCAACACACCACCCAAGAGGACAACATAAAACCAGCTTCATAGTGGCCGCCGTCGCAGTCGGTGGCGAGGTTGCGTTGAAAGATTCTCACCGAATCGTTGTCTTGCCGTAACCAGATTCTGTGAGGTGACGCTGCAGCTTTGCGGGGTACCACGCTGCTACCTGTGACGACGTGGCACAGCGTCAACATCGGTAAATCAGCCAGTTTCGGTCACGCCCCTGATCGTCGATGCGCAGGATTCCCCGGCAGCGCATGCTCAACACACCACCCAAGAGGACAACATAAAACCAGCTTCATCGTGGCTGCCGTCGCAGTCGGTGGCGAGGTTGCGTTGAAAGATTCTCACCGAATCATTGTCTTGCCGTAACCAGATTCTGTGAGGTGACGCTGCAGCTTTGCGGGGTACCACGCTGCTACCGTGACGACGTGGCACAGCGTCAACATCGGTCCATCAGCCAGTTTTGGTCACGCCCCCTGATCGTCGATGCGCAGGATTCCGCGGCAGCGCATGCTCAACACACCACCCAACAGGACAACATAAAACCAGCTTCATCGTGGCCGCCGTCGCAGTCGGTGGCGAGGTTGCGTTGAAAGATTCTCACCGAATCGTTCTTTTGCCGTAACCAGATTCTGTGAGGTGACGCTGCAGCTTTGCAGGTGACCACGCTGCTACCGTGACGACGTGGCACAGCGTCAACATCGGTCCATCAGCCAGTTTCGGTCACGCCCCCTGATCATCGATGCGCAGGATTCCCCGGCAGCGCATGCTCAACACACCACCTAAGAGGACAACATAAAACCAGCTTCATCGTGGCCGCGGTCGCAGTCGGTGGCGAGGTTGCGTTGAAAGATTCTCACCGAATCGTTCTCTTGCCGTAACCAGATTCTGTGAGGTGACGCTGCAGCTTTGCAGGGGACCACGCTGCTACCGTGACGACGTGGCACAGCGTCAACAACGGTCCATCAGCCAGTTTCGGTCACGCCCCCTGATCGTCAATGCGCAGGATTCCCCGGCAGCGCATGCTCAACACACCACCCAAGAGGACAACATAAAACCAGCTTCATAGTGGCCGCCGTCGCAGTCGGTGGCGAGGTTGCGTTGAAAGATTCTCACCGAATCGTTGTCTTGCCGTAACCAGATTCTGTGAGACGACGCTGCAGCTTTGCGGGGTACCACCCTGCTACCGTGACGACGTGGCACAGCGTCAACATCGGTAAATCAGCCAGTTTCGGTCACGCCCCTGATCGTCGATGCGCAGGATTCCCCGGCAGCGCATGCTCAACACACCACCCAAGAGGACAACATAAAACCAGCTTCATAGTGGCCGCCGTCGCAGTCGGTGGCGAGGTTGCGTTGAAAGATTCTCACCGAATCATTGTCTTGCCGTAACCAGATTCTGTGAGGTGACGCTGCAGCTTTGCGGGGTACCATGCTGCTACCGTGACGACGTGGCACAGCGTCAACATCGGTCCATCAGCCAGTTTCGGTCACGCCCCCTGATCGTCGATGCGCAGGATTCCCCGGCAGCGCATGCTCAACACACCACCCAAGAGGACAACATAAAACCAGCTTCATAGTGGCCGCCGTCACAGTCGGTGGCGAGGTTACGTTGAAAGATTCTCACCGAATCGTTGTCTTGGCGTAACCAGAATCTGTGAGGTGACGCTGCAGCTTTGCGGGGTACCACGCTGCCACCGTGACGACGTGGCACAGCGTCAACATCGGTAAATCAGCCAGTTTCGGTCACGCCCCCTGATCGTCAATGCGCAGGATTCCCCGGCAGCGCATGCTCAACACACCACCCAAGAGGACAACATAAAACCAGCTTCATCGTGGCTGCCGTCGCAGTCGGTGGCGAGGTTGCGTTGAAAGATTCTCACCGAATCATTGTCTTGCCGTAACCAGATTCTGTGAGGTGACGCTGCAGCTTTGCGGGGTACCACGCTGCTACCGTGACGACGTGGCACAGCGTCAACATCGGTAAATCAGCCAGTTTCGGTCACGCCCCTGATCGTCGATGCGCAGGATTCCCCGGCAGTGCATGCTCAACACACCACCCAAGAGGACAACATAAAACCAGCTTCATAGTGGCCGCCGTCACAGTCGGTGGCGAGGTTGCGTTGAAAGATTCTCACCGAATCATTGTCTTGCCGTAACCAGATTCTGTGAGGTGACGCTGTAGCTTTGCGGGGTACCACGCTGCTACCGTGACGACGTGGCACAGCGTCAACATCGGTCCATCAGCCAGTTGCCGTCACGTCCCCTGATCGTCGATGCGCAGGATTCCCCGGCAGTGCATGCTCAACACACCACCCAAGAGGACAACATAAAACCAGCTTCATAGTGGCCGCCGTCGCAGTCGGTGGCGAGGTTGCGTTGAAAGATTTTCACCGAATCATTGTCTTGCCGTAACCAGATTCTGTGAGGTGACGCTGCAGCTTTGCGGGGTACCACGCTGCTACCGTGACGACGTGGCACAGCGTCAACATCGGTAAATCAGCCAGTTTCAGTCACGCCCCCTGATCGTCGATGCGCAGGAGTCCCCGGCAGCGCATGCTCAACACACCACCCAAGAGGACAACATAAAACCAGCTTCATCGTGGCTGCCGTCGCAGTCGGTGGCGAGGTTGCGTTGAAAGATTCTCACCGAATCGTTCTCTTGCCGTAACCAGATTCTGTGAGGTGACGCTGCAGCTTTGCGGGGTACCACGCTGCTACCGTGACGACGTGGCACAGCGTCAACATCGGTCCATCAGCCAGTTTCGGTCACGACCCCTGATCATCGATGCGCAGGATTCCCCGGCAGCGCATGCTCAACACACCACCCAAGAGGACAACATAAAACCAGCTTCATAGTGGCCACCGTCGCAGTCGGTGGCGAGGTTGCGTTGAAAGATTCTCACCGAATCATTGTCTTGCCGTAACCAGATTCTGTGAGGTGACGCTGCAGCTTTGCGGGGTACCACGCTGCTACAGTGACGACGTGGCACAGCGTCAACATCGGTCCATCAGCCAGTTTCCGTCACGCCCCCTGATCGTCGATGCGCAGGATTCCCTGGCAGCGCATGCTCAACACACCACCCAAGAGGACAACATAAAACCAGCTTCATAGTGACCGCCGTCGCAGTCGGTGGCGAGGTTGCGTTGAAAGATTCTCACCGAATCATTGTCTTGCCGTAACCAGCTTCTGTGAGGTGACGCTGCAGCTTTGCGGGGTACCACGCTGCTTCCGTGACGACGTGGCACAGCGTCAACATCGGTCCATCAGCCAGTTTCGGTCACGCCCCCTGATCGTCGATGCGGAGGATTCCCCGGCAGTGCATGCTCAACACACCACCCAAGAGGACAACTTAAAACCAACCTCATCGTGGCCGCCGTCGCAGTCGGTGGCGAGGTTGCGTTGAAAGATTCTCACCGAATCGTTCTCTTGCCGTAGCCAGATTCTGTGAGGTGACGCTGCAGCTTTGCAGGGGACCACGCTGCTACCGTGACGACGTGGCACAGCGTCAACATCGGTCCATCAGCCAGTTTCGGTCATGCCCCCTGATCGTCGATGCGCAGGATTCCCCGGCAGCGCATGCTCAACACAACACCCAAGAGGACAACATAAAACCAGCTTCATCTTGGCCGCCGTCGCAGTCGGTGGCGAGGTTGCGTTGAAAGATTCTCACCGAATCATTGTCTTGCCGTAACCAGATTCTGCGAGGTGACGCTGCAGCTTTGCGGGGTACCACACTGCTACCGTGACGACGTGGCACAGCGTCAACATCGGTCCATCAGCCAGTTTCGGTCATGCCCCCTGATCGTCGATGCGCAGCATTCCCCGGCAGCGCATGCTCAACACACCACCCAAGAGGACAACATAAAACCAGCTTTATCGTGGCCGCCGTCGCAGTCGGTGGCGCGGTTGCGTTGAAAGATTCTCACCGAATCATTGTCCTGCTGTAACCAGATTCTGCGAGGTGGCGCTGCAGCTTTGCGGGGTACCAGACTGCTACTGTGACGACGTGGCACAGCGTCAACATCGGTCCATCAGCCAGTTTCGGTCACGCCCCCTGATCGTCGATGCGCAGGATTCCCCGGCAGCGCATGCTCAACACACCACCCAAGAGGACAACATAAAACCAGCTTCATCGTGGCCCCCGTCGCAGTCGGTGGCGAGGTTGCGTTGAAAGATTCTCACCGAATCGTTGTCTTGCCGTAACCAGATTCTTTGAGGTGACGCTGCATCTTTGCGGGGTACCACGCTGCTACCGTGACGACGTGGCACAGCGTCAACATCGGTAAATCAGCCAGTTTCGGTCACGCCCCCTGATCGTCGATGCGCAGGAATCCCCGGCAGCGCATGCTCAACACACCACCCAAGAGGACAACATAAAACCAGCTTCATAGTGGCCGCCGTCGCAGTCGGTGGCGAGGTTGCGTTGAAAGATTCTCACCGAATCGTTGTCTTGCCGTAACCAGATTCTGTGAGGTGACGCTGCAGCTTTGCGGGGTACCACGCTGCTACCGTGACGACGTGGCACAGCGTCAACATCGGTAAATCAGCCAGTTTGGGTCTCGCCCCTGATCGTCGATGCGCAGGATTCCCCGGCAGCGCATGCTCAACACACCACCCAAGAGGACAACATAAAACCAGCTTCATCGTGGCTGCCGTCGCAGTCGGTGGCGAGGTTGCGTTGAAAGATTCTCACCGAATCATTGCCTTGCCGTAACCAGATTCTGTGAGGTGACGCTGCAGCTTTGCGGGGTACCACGCTGCTACCGTGACGACGTGGCACAGCGTCAACATCGGTCCATCAGCCAGTTTTGGTCACGCCCCCTGATCGTCGATGCGCAGGATTCCGCGGCAGCGCATGCTCAACACACCACCCAACAGGACAACATAAAACCAGCTTCATTGTGGCCGCCGTCGCAGTCGGTGGCGAGGTTGCGTTGAAAGATTCTCACCGAATCGTTCTTTTGCCGTAACCAGATTCTGTGAGGTGACGCTGCAGCTTTGCAGGTGACCACGCTGCTACCGTGACGACGTGGCACAGCGTCAACATCGGTCCATCAGCCAGTTTCGGTCACGCCCCCTGATCATCGATGCGCAGGATTCCCCGGCAGCGCATGCTCAACACACCACCTAAGAGGACAACATAAAACCAGCTTCATCGTGGCCGCGGTCGCAGTCGGTGGCGAGGTTGCGTTGAAAGATTCTCACCGAATCGTTCTTTTGCCGTAACCAGATTCTGTGAGGTGACGCTGCAGCTTTGCAGGGGACCACGCTGCTACCGTGACGACGTGGCACAGCGTCAACGTCGGTCCATCAGCCAGTTTCGGTCACGCCCCCTGATCGTCAATGCGCAGGATTCCCCGGCAGCGCATGCTCAACACACCACCCAAGAGGACAACATAAAACCAGCTTCATCGTGGCCGCCGTCGCAGTCGGTGGCGAGGCTGGGTTGAAACATTCTCACCGAATCATTGTCTTGCCGTAACCAGATTCTGTGAGGTGACGCTGCAGCTTTGCGGGGTACCATGCTGCTACCGTGACGACGTGGCACAGCGTCAACATCGGTCCATCAGCCAGTTTCGGTCAGGCCCCCTGATCGTCGATGCGGAGGATTCCCCGGCAACGCATGCTCAACACACCACCGAAGAGGACAACATAAAACCAGCTTCATCGTGGCTGCCGTCGATGTCGGTGGCGAGGTTGCGTTGAAAGATTCTCACCGAATCATTGTCTTGCCGTAACCAGATTCTGTGAGGTGACGCTGCAGCTTTGCGGGGTACCAGACTGCTACTGTGACGACGTGGCACAGCGTCAACATCGGTCCATCAGCCAGTTTCGGTCACGCCCCCTGATCGTCGATGCGCAGGATTCCCCGGCAGCGCATGCTCAACACACCACCCAAGAGGACAACATAAAACCAGCTTCATCGTGGCCCCCGTCGCAGTCGGTGGCGAGGTTGCGTTGAAAGATTCTCACCGAATCGTTGTCTTGCCGTAACCAGATTCTTTGAGGTGACGCTGCATCTTTGCGGGGTACCACGCTGCTACCGTGACGACGTGGCACAGCGTCAACATCGGTAAATCAGCCAGTTTCGGTCACGCCCCCTGATCGTCGATGCGCAGGAATCCCCGGCAGCGCATGCTCAACACACCACCCAAGAGGACAACATAAAACCAGCTTCATAGTGGCCGCCGTCGCAGTCGGTGGCGAGGTTGCGTTGAAAGATTCTCACCGAATCGTTGTCTTGCCGTAACCAGATTCTGTGAGGTGACGCTGCAGCTTTGCGGGGTACCACGCTGCTACCGTGACGACGTGGCACAGCGTCAACATCGGTAAATCAGCCAGTTTGGGTCTCGCCCCTGATCGTCGATGCGCAGGATTCCCCGGCAGCGTATGCTCAACACACCACCCAAGAGGACAACATAAAACCAGCTTCATCGTGGCCGCCGTCGCAGTCGGTGGCGAGGTTGCGTTGAAAGATTCTCACCGAATCTTTGTCTTGCCGTAACCAGATTCTGTGAGGTGACGCTGCAGCTTTGCGGGGTACCACGCTTCTACCGTGACGACGTGGCACAGCGTCAACATCGGTCCATCAGCCAGTTTCGGTCACGCCCCCTGATCGTCGATGCGCAGGATTCCCCGGCAGCGCATGCTCAACACACCACCCAAGATGACAACATAAAACCAGCTTCATAGTGGTCGCCGTCGCAGTCGGTGGCGAGGTTGCGTTGAAAGATTCTCACCGAATCATTGTCTTGCCGAAACCAGATTCTGTGAGGTGACGCTGCAGCTGTGCGGGGTACCACGCTGCTACCGTGACGACGTGGCACAGCGTCAACATCGGTCCATCAGCCAGTTTCCGTCACGCCCCCTGATCGTCGATGCGGAGGATTCCCCGGCAGCGCATGCTCAACACACCACCCAAGAGGACAACATAAAACTAGCTTCATAGTGGCCGCCGTCGCAGTCGGTGGCGAGGTTGCGTTGAAAGATTCTCACCGAATCGTTCTCTTGCCGTAACCAGATTCTGTGAGGTGACGCTGCAGCTTTGCAGGGGACCACGCTGCTACCGTGACGACGTGGCACAGCGTCAACATCGGTCCATCAGCCAGTTTCGGTCACGCCCACTGATCGTCGATGCGCAGGATTCCCCGGCAGCGTATGCTCAACACACCACCGAAGAGGACAACATAAAACCAGCTTCATCGTGGCTGCCGTCGCAGTCGGTGGCGAGGTTGCGTTGAAAGATTCTCACCGAATCATTATCTTGCCGTAACCAGATTCTGTGAGGTGACGCTGCAGCTTTGCGGGGTACCACGCTGCTACCGTGACGACGCGGCACAGCGTCAACATCGGTCCATCAGCCAGTTTCGGTCACGCCCCCTGATCGTCGATGCGCAGGATTCACCGGCAGCGCATGCTCAACACACCACCCAAGAGGACAACATAAAACCAGCTTCATCGTGGCCGCCGTCGCAGTCGGTGGCGAGGTTGCGTTGAAAGATTCTCACCGAATCGTTGTCTTGCCGTAACCAGATTCTTTGAGGTGACGCTGCATCTTTGCGGGGTACCACGCTGCTACCGTGACGACGTGGCACAGCGTCAACATCGGTAAATCAGCCAGTTTCGGTCACGCCCCCTGATCGTCGATGCGCAGGAATCCCCGGCAGCGCATGCTCAACACACCACCCAAGAGGACAACATAAAACCAGCTTCATAGTGGCCGCCGTCGCAGTCGGTGGCGAGGTTGCGTTGAAAGATTCTCACCGAATCGTTGTCTTGCCGTAACCAGATTCTGTGAGGTGACGCTGCAGCTTTGCGGGGTACCACGCTGCTACCGTGACGACGTGGCACAGCGTCAACATCGGTAAATCAGCCAGTTTCGGTCACGCCCCTGATCATCGATGCGCAGGATTCCCCGGCAGCGCATGCTCAACACACCACCAAAGAGGACAACATAAAACCAGCTTCATCGTGGCTGCCGTCGCAGTCGGTGGCGAGGTTGCGTTGAAAGATTCTCACCGAATCATTGTCTTGCCGTAACCAGATTGTGTGAGGTGACGCTGCAGCTTTGCGGGGTACCACGCTGCTACCGTGACGACGTGGCACAGCGTCAACATCGGTCCATCAGCCAGTTTTGGTCACGCCCCCTGATCGTCGATGCGCAGGATTCCGCGGCAGCGCATGCTCAACACACCACCCAACAGGACAACATAAAACCAGCTTCATCGTGGCCGCCGTCGCAGTCGGTGGCGAGGTTGCGTTGAAAGATTCTCACCGAATCGTTCTTTTGCCGTAACCAGATTCTGTGAGGTGACGCTGCAGCTTTGCAGGTGACCACGCTGCTACCGTGACGACGTGGCACAGCGTCAACATCGGTCCATCAGCCAGTTTCGGTCACGCCCCCTGATCATCGATGCGCAGGATTCCCCGGCAGCGCATGCTCAACACACCACCTAAGAGGACAACATAAAACCAGCTTCATCGTGGCCGCGGTCGCAGTCGGTGGCGAGGTTCCGTTGAAAGATTCTCACCGAATCGTTCTCTTGCCGTAACCAGATTCTGTGAGGTGACGCTGCAGCTTTGCAGGGGACCACGCTGCTACCGTGACGACGTGGCACAGCGTCAACATCGGTCCATCAGCCAGTTTCGGTCACGCCCCCTGATCGTCAATGCGCAGGATTCCCCGGCAGCGCATGCTCAACACACCACCCAAGAGGACAACATAAAACCAGCTTCATAGTGGCCGCCGTCGCAGTCGGTGGCGAGGTTGCGTTGAAAGATTCTCACCGAATCGTTGTCTTGCCGTAACCAGATTCTGTGAGACGACGCTGCAGCTTTGCGGGGTACCACCCTGCTACCGTGACGACGTGGCACAGCGTCAACATCGGTAAATCAGCCAGTTTCGGTCACGCCCCTGATCGTCGATGCGCAGGATTCCCCGGCAGCGCATGCTCAACACACCACCCAAGAGGACAACATAAAACCAGCTTCATACTGGCCGCCGTCGCAGTCGGTGGCGAGGTTGCGTTGAAAGATTCTCACCGAATCATTGTCTTGCCGTAACCAGATTCTGTGAGGTGACGCTGCAGCTTTGCGGGGTACCATGCTGCTACCGTGACGACGTGGCACAGTGTCAACATCGGTCCATCAGCCAGTTTCGGTCACGCCCCCTGATCGTCGATGCGCAGGATTCCCCGGCAGCGCATGCTCAACACACCACCCAAGAGGACAACATAAAACCAGCTTCATAGTGGCCGCCGTCGCAGTCGGTGGCGAGGTTGCGTTGAAAGATTCTCACCGAATCGTTGTCTTGGCGTAACCAGAATCTGTGAGGTGACGCTGCAGCTTTGCGGGGTACCACGCTGCCACCGTGACGACGTGGCACAGCGTCAACATCGGTAAATCAGCCAGTTTCGGTCACGCCCCCTGATCGTCAATGCGCAGGATTCCCCGGCAGCGCATGCTCAACACACCACCCAAGAGGACAACATAAAACCAGCTTCATCGTGGCTGCCGTCGCAGTCGGTGGCGAGGTTGCGTTGAAAGATTCTCACCGAATCATTGTCTTGCCGTAACCAGATTCTGTGAGGTGACGCTGCAGCTTTGCGGGGTACCACGCTGCTACCGTGACGACGTGGCACAGCGTCAACATCGGTAAATCAGCCAGTTTCGGTCACGCCCCTGATCGTCGATGCGCAGGATTCCCCGGCAGCGCATGCTCAACACACCACCCAAGAGGACAACATAAAACCAGCTTCATAGTGGCCGCCGTCGCAGTCGGTGGCGAGGTTGCGTTGAAAGATTCTCACCGAATCATTGTCTTGCCGTAACCAGATTCTGTGAGGTGACGCTGTAGCTTTGCGGGGTACCACGCTGCTACCGTGACGACGTGGCACAGCGTCAACATCGGTCCATCAGCCAGTTGCCGTCATGCCCCCTGAACGTCGATGCGCAGGATTCCCCGGCAGTGCATGCTCAACACACCACCCAAGAGGACAACATAAAACCAGCTTCATAGTGGCCGCCGTCGCAGTCGGTGGCGAGGTTGCGTTGAAAGATTCTCACCGAATAATTGTCTTGCCGTAACCAGATTCTGTGAGGTGACGCTGTAGCTTTGCGGGGTACCACGCTGCTACCGTGACGACGTGGCACAGCGTCAACATCGGTCCATCAGCCAGTTGCCGTCACGTCCCCTGATCGTCGATGCGCAGGATTCCCCGGCAGTGCATGCTCAACACACCACCCAAGAGGACAACATAAAACCAGCTTCATAGTGGCCGCCGTCGCAGTCGGTGGCGAGGTTGCGTTGAAAGATTTTCACCGAATCATTGTCTTGCCGTAACCAGATTCTGTGAGGTGACGCTGCAGCTTTGCGGGGTACCACGCTGCTACCGTGACGACGTGGCACAGCGTCAACATCGGTAAATCAGCCAGTTTCGGTCACGCCCCCTGATCGTCGATGCGCAGGAGTCCCCGGCAGCGCATGCTCAACACACCACCCAAGAGGACAACATAAAACCAGCTTCATCGTGGCTGCCGTCGCAGTCGGTGGCGAGGTTGCGTTGAAAGATTCTCACCGAATCGTTCTCTTGCCGTAACCAGATTCTGTGAGGTGACGCTGCAGCTTTGCGGGGTACCACGCTGCTACCGTGACGACGTGGCACAGCGTCTACATCGGTCCATCAGCCAGTTTCGGTCACGACCCCTGATCGTCGATGCGCAGGATTCCCCGGCAGCGCATGCTCAACACACCACCCAAGAGGACAACATAAAACCAGCTTCATAGTGGCCACCGTCGCAGTCGGTGGCGAGGTTGCGTTGAAAGCTTCTCACCGAATCATTGTCTTGCCGTAACCAGATTCCGTGAGGTGACGCTGCAGCTTTGCGGGGTACCACGCTGCTACAGTGACGACGTGGCACAGCGTCAACATCGGTCCATCAGCCAGTTTCCGTCACGCCCCCTGATCGTCGATGCGCAGGATTCCCTGGCAGCGCATGCTCAACACACCACCCAAGAGGACAACATAAAACCAGCTTCATAGTGACCGCCGTCGCAGTCGGTGGCGAGATTGCGTTGAAAGATTCTCACCGAATCATTGTCTTGCCGTAACCAGCTTCTGTGAGGTGACGCTGCAGCTTTGCGGGGTACCACGCTGCTTCCGTGACGACGTGGCACAGCGTCAACATCGGTCCATCAGCCAGTTTCGGTTACGCCCCCTGATCGTCGATGCGCAGGATTCCCCGGCAGTGCATGCTCAACACACCACCCAAGAGGACAACTTAAAACCAACCTCATCGTGGCCGCCGTCGCAGTCGGTGGCGAGGTTGCGTTGAAAGATTCTCACCGAATCATTGTCTTGCCGTAACCAGATTCTGCGAGGTGACGCTGCAGCTTTGCGGGGTACCACACTGCTACCGTGACGACGTGGCACAGCGTCAACATCGGTCCATCAACCAGTTTCGGTCATGCCCCCTGATCGTCGATGCGCAGCATTCCCCGGCAGCGCATGCTCAACACACCACCCAAGAGGACAACATAAAACCAGCTTTATCGTGGCCGCCGTCGCAGTCGGTGGCGCGGTTGCGTTGAAAGATTCTCACCGAATCATTGTCCTGCCGTAACCAGATTCTGCGAGGTGGCGCTGCAGCTTTGCGGGGTACCAGACTGCTACTGTGACGACGTGGCACAGCGTCAACATCGGTCCATCAGCCAGTTTCGGTCACGCCCCCTGATCGTCGATGAGCAGGATTCCCCGGCAGCGCATGCTCAACACACCACCCAAGAGGACAACATAAAACCAGCTTCATCGTGGCCCCCGTCGCAGTCGGTGGCGAGGTTGCGTTGAAAGATTCTCACCGAATCGTTGTCTTGCCGTAACCAGATTCTTTGAGGTGACGCTGCATCTTTGCGGGGTACCACGCTGCTACCGTGACGACGTGGCACAGCGTCAACATCGGTAAATCAGCCAGTTTCGGTCACGCCCCCTGATCGTCGATGCGCAGGAATCCCCGGCAGCGCATGCTCAACACACCACCCAAGAGGACAACATAAAACCAGCTTCATAGTGACCGCCGTCGCAGTCGGTGGCGAGGTTGCGTTGAAAGATTCTCACCGAATCGTTGTCTTGCCGTAACCAGATTCTGTGAGGTGACGCTGCAGCTTTGCGGGGTACCACGCTGCTACCGTGACGACGTGGCACAGCGTCAACATCGGTAAATCAGCCAGTTTGGGTCTCGCCCCTGATCGTCGATGCGCAGGATTCCCCGGCAGCGCATGCTCAACACACCACCCAAGAGGACAACATAAAACCAGCTTCATCGTGGCTGCCGTCGCAGTCGGTGGCGAGGTTGTGTTGAAAGATTCTCACCGAATCATTGTCTTGCCGTAACCAGATTCTGTGAGGTGACGCTGCAGCTTTGCGGGGTACCACGCTGCTACCGTGACGACGTGGCACAGCGTCAACATCGGTTCATCAGCCAGTTTTGGTCACGCCCCCTGATCGTCGATGCGCAGGATTCCGCGGCAGCGCATGCTCAACACACCACCCAACAGGACAACATAAAACCAGCTTCATCGTGGCCGCCGTCGCAGTCGGTGGCGAGGTTGCGTTGAAAGATTCTCACCGAATCGTTCTTTTGCCGTAACCAGATTCTGTGAGGTGACGCTGCAGCTTTGCAGGTGACCACGCTGCTACCGTGACGACGTGGCACAGCGTCAACATCGGTCCATCAGCCAGTTTCGGTCACGCCCCCTGATCATCGATGCGCAGGATTCCCCGGCAGCGCATGCTCAACACACCACCTAAGAGGACAACATAAAACCAGCTTCATCGTGGCCGCGGTCGCAGTCGGTGGCGAGGTTGCGTTGAAAGATTCTCACCGAATCGTTCTTTTGCCGTAACCAGATTCTGTGAGGTGACGCTGCAGCTTTGCAGGGGACCACGCTGCTACCGTGACGACGTGGCACAGCGCCAACATCGGTCCTTCAGCCAGTTTCGGTCACGCCCCCTGATCGTCAATGCGCAGGATTCCCCGGCAGCGCATGCTCAACAAACCACCCAAGATGACAACATAAAACCAGCTTCATAGTGGTCGCCGTCGCAGTCGGTGGCGAGGTTGCGTTGAAAGATTCTCACCGAATCATTGTCTTGCCGAAACCAGATTCTGTGAGGTGACGCTGCAGCTGTGCGGGGTACCACGCTGCTACCGTGACGACGTGGCACAGCGTCAACATCGGTCCATCAGCCAGTTTCCGTCACGCCCCCTGATCGTCGATGCGGAGGATTCCCCGGCAGCGCATGCTCAACACACCACCCAAGAGGACAACATAAAACTAGCTTCATAGTGGCCGCCGTCGCAGTCGGTGGCGAGGTTGCGTTGAAAGATTCTCACCGAATCGTTCTCTTGCCGTAACCAGATTCTGTGAGGTGACGCTGCAGCTTTGCAGGGGACCACGCTGCTACCGTGACGACGTGGCACAGCGTCAACATCGGTCCATCAGCCAGTTTCGGTCACGCCCACTGATCGTCGATGCGCAGGATTCCCCGGCAGCGTATGCTCAACACACCACCGAAGAGGACAACATAAAACCAGCTTCATCGTGGCTGCCGTCGCAGTCGGTGGCGAGGTTGCGTTGAAAGATTCTCACCGAATCATTATCTTGCCGTAACCAGATTCTGTGAGGTGACGCTGCAGCTTTGCGGGGTACCACGCTGCTACCGTGACGACGCGGCACAGCGTCAACATCGGTCCATCAGCCAGTTTCGGTCACGCCCCCTGATCGTCGATGCGCAGGATTCACCGGCAGCGCATGCTCAACACACCACCCAAGAGGACAACATAAAACCAGCTTCATCGTGGCCGCCGTCGCAGTCGGTGGCGAGGTTGCGTTGAAAGATTCTCACCGAATCGTTGTCTTGCCGTAACCAGATTCTTTGAGGTGACGCTGCATCTTTGCGGGGTACCACGCTGCTACCGTGACGACGTGGCACAGCGTCAACATCGGTAAATCAGCCAGTTTCGGTCACGCCCCCTGATCGTCGATGCGCAGGAATCCCCGGCAGCGCATGCTCAACACACCACCCAAGAGGACAACATAAAACCAGCTTCATAGTGGCCGCCGTCGCAGTCGGTGGCGAGGTTGCGTTGAAAGATTCTCACCGAATCGTTGTCTTGCCGTAACCAGATTCTGTGAGGTGACGCTGCAGCTTTGCGGGGTACCACGCTGCTACCGTGACGACGTGGCACAGCGTCAACATCGGTAAATCAGCCAGTTTCGGTCACGCCCCTGATCATCGATGCGCAGGATTCCCCGGCAGCGCATGCTCAACACACCACCAAAGAGGACAACATAAAACCAGCTTCATCGTGGCTGCCGTCGCAGTCGGTGGCGAGGTTGCGTTGAAAGATTCTCACCGAATCATTGTCTTGCCGTAACCAGATTGTGTGAGGTGACGCTGCAGCTTTGCGGGGTACCACGCTGCTACCGTGACGACGTGGCACAGCGTCAACATCGGTCCATCAGCCAGTTTTGGTCACGCCCCCTGATCGTCGATGCGCAGGATTCCGCGGCAGCGCATGCTCAACACACCACCCAACAGGACAACATAAAACCAGCTTCATCGTGGCCGCCGTCGCAGTCGGTGGCGAGGTTGCGTTGAAAGATTCTCACCGAATCGTTCTTTTGCCGTAACCAGATTCTGTGAGGTGACGCTGCAGCTTTGCAGGTGACCACGCTGCTACCGTGACGACGTGGCACAGCGTCAACATCGGTCCATCAGCCAGTTTCGGTCACGCCCCCTGATCATCGATGCGCAGGATTCCCCGGCAGCGCATGCTCAACACACCACCTAAGAGGACAACATAAAACCAGCTTCATCGTGGCCGCGGTCGCAGTCGGTGGCGAGGTTCCGTTGAAAGATTCTCACCGAATCGTTCTCTTGCCGTAACCAGATTCTGTGAGGTGACGCTGCAGCTTTGCAGGGGACCACGCTGCTACCGTGACGACGTGGCACAGCGTCAACATCGGTCCATCAGCCAGTTTCGGTCACGCCCCCTGATCGTCAATGCGCAGGATTCCCCGGCAGCGCATGCTCAACACACCACCCAAGAGGACAACATAAAACCAGCTTCATAGTGGCCGCCGTCGCAGTCGGTGGCGAGGTTGCGTTGAAAGATTCTCACCGAATCGTTGTCTTGCCGTAACCAGATTCTGTGAGACGACGCTGCAGCTTTGCGGGGTACCACCCTGCTACCGTGACGACGTGGCACAGCGTCAACATCGGTAAATCAGCCAGTTTCGGTCACGCCCCTGATCGTCGATGCGCAGGATTCCCCGGCAGCGCATGCTCAACACACCACCCAAGAGGACAACATAAAACCAGCTTCATACTGGCCGCCGTCGCAGTCGGTGGCGAGGTTGCGTTGAAAGATTCTCACCGAATCATTGTCTTGCCGTAACCAGATTCTGTGAGGTGACGCTGCAGCTTTGCGGGGTACCATGCTGCTACCGTGACGACGTGGCACAGTGTCAACATCGGTCCATCAGCCAGTTTCGGTCACGCCCCCTGATCGTCGATGCGCAGGATTCCCCGGCAGCGCATGCTCAACACACCACCCAAGAGGACAACATAAAACCAGCTTCATAGTGGCCGCCGTCGCAGTCGGTGGCGAGGTTGCGTTGAAAGATTCTCACCGAATCGTTGTCTTGGCGTAACCAGAATCTGTGAGGTGACGCTGCAGCTTTGCGGGGTACCACGCTGCCACCGTGACGACGTGGCACAGCGTCAACATCGGTAAATCAGCCAGTTTCGGTCACGCCCCCTGATCGTCAATGCGCAGGATTCCCCGGCAGCGCATGCTCAACACACCACCCAAGAGGACAACATAAAACCAGCTTCATCGTGGCTGCCGTCGCAGTCGGTGGCGAGGTTGCGTTGAAAGATTCTCACCGAATCATTGTCTTGCCGTAACCAGATTCTGTGAGGTGACGCTGCAGCTTTGCGGGGTACCACGCTGCTACCGTGACGACGTGGCACAGCGTCAACATCGGTAAATCAGCCAGTTTCGGTCACGCCCCTGATCGTCGATGCGCAGGATTCCCCGGCAGCGCATGCTCAACACACCACCCAAGAGGACAACATAAAACCAGCTTCATAGTGGCCGCCGTCGCAGTCGGTGGCGAGGTTGCGTTGAAAGATTCTCACCGAATCATTGTCTTGCCGTAACCAGATTCTGTGAGGTGACGCTGTAGCTTTGCGGGGTACCACGCTGCTACCGTGACGACGTGGCACAGCGTCAACATCGGTCCATCAGCCAGTTGCCGTCATGCCCCCTGAACGTCGATGCGCAGGATTCCCCGGCAGTGCATGCTCAACACACCACCCAAGAGGACAACATAAAACCAGCTTCATAGTGGCCGCCGTCGCAGTCGGTGGCGAGGTTGCGTTGAAAGATTCTCACCGAATAATTGTCTTGCCGTAACCAGATTCTGTGAGGTGACGCTGTAGCTTTGCGGGGTACCACGCTGCTACCGTGACGACGTGGCACAGCGTCAACATCGGTCCATCAGCCAGTTGCCGTCACGTCCCCTGATCGTCGATGCGCAGGATTCCCCGGCAGTGCATGCTCAACACACCACCCAAGAGGACAACATAAAACCAGCTTCATAGTGGCCGCCGTCGCAGTCGGTGGCGAGGTTGCGTTGAAAGATTTTCACCGAATCATTGTCTTGCCGTAACCAGATTCTGTGAGGTGACGCTGCAGCTTTGCGGGGTACCACGCTGCTACCGTGACGACGTGGCACAGCGTCAACATCGGTAAATCAGCCAGTTTCGGTCACGCCCCCTGATCGTCGATGCGCAGGAGTCCCCGGCAGCGCATGCTCAACACACCACCCAAGAGGACAACATAAAACCAGCTTCATCGTGGCTGCCGTCGCAGTCGGTGGCGAGGTTGCGTTGAAAGATTCTCACCGAATCGTTCTCTTGCCGTAACCAGATTCTGTGAGGTGACGCTGCAGCTTTGCGGGGTACCACGCTGCTACCGTGACGACGTGGCACAGCGTCTACATCGGTCCATCAGCCAGTTTCGGTCACGACCCCTGATCGTCGATGCGCAGGATTCCCCGGCAGCGCATGCTCAACACACCACCCAAGAGGACAACATAAAACCAGCTTCATAGTGGCCACCGTCGCAGTCGGTGGCGAGGTTGCGTTGAAAGCTTCTCACCGAATCATTGTCTTGCCGTAACCAGATTCCGTGAGGTGACGCTGCAGCTTTGCGGGGTACCACGCTGCTACAGTGACGACGTGGCACAGCGTCAACATCGGTCCATCAGCCAGTTTCCGTCACGCCCCCTGATCGTCGATGCGCAGGATTCCCTGGCAGCGCATGCTCAACACACCACCCAAGAGGACAACATAAAACCAGCTTCATAGTGACCGCCGTCGCAGTCGGTGGCGAGATTGCGTTGAAAGATTCTCACCGAATCATTGTCTTGCCGTAACCAGCTTCTGTGAGGTGACGCTGCAGCTTTGCGGGGTACCACGCTGCTTCCGTGACGACGTGGCACAGCGTCAACATCGGTCCATCAGCCAGTTTCGGTTACGCCCCCTGATCGTCGATGCGCAGGATTCCCCGGCAGTGCATGCTCAACACACCACCCAAGAGGACAACTTAAAACCAACCTCATCGTGGCCGCCGTCGCAGTCGGTGGCGAGGTTGCGTTGAAAGATTCTCACCGAATCATTGTCTTGCCGTAACCAGATTCTGCGAGGTGACGCTGCAGCTTTGCGGGGTACCACACTGCTACCGTGACGACGTGGCACAGCGTCAACATCGGTCCATCAACCAGTTTCGGTCATGCCCCCTGATCGTCGATGCGCAGCATTCCCCGGCAGCGCATGCTCAACACACCACCCAAGAGGACAACATAAAACCAGCTTTATCGTGGCCGCCGTCGCAGTCGGTGGCGCGGTTGCGTTGAAAGATTCTCACCGAATCATTGTCCTGCCGTAACCAGATTCTGCGAGGTGGCGCTGCAGCTTTGCGGGGTACCAGACTGCTACTGTGACGACGTGGCACAGCGTCAACATCGGTCCATCAGCCAGTTTCGGTCACGCCCCCTGATCGTCGATGAGCAGGATTCCCCGGCAGCGCATGCTCAACACACCACCCAAGAGGACAACATAAAACCAGCTTCATCGTGGCCCCCGTCGCAGTCGGTGGCGAGGTTGCGTTGAAAGATTCTCACCGAATCGTTGTCTTGCCGTAACCAGATTCTTTGAGGTGACGCTGCATCTTTGCGGGGTACCACGCTGCTACCGTGACGACGTGGCACAGCGTCAACATCGGTAAATCAGCCAGTTTCGGTCACGCCCCCTGATCGTCGATGCGCAGGAATCCCCGGCAGCGCATGCTCAACACACCACCCAAGAGGACAACATAAAACCAGCTTCATAGTGACCGCCGTCGCAGTCGGTGGCGAGGTTGCGTTGAAAGATTCTCACCGAATCGTTGTCTTGCCGTAACCAGATTCTGTGAGGTGACGCTGCAGCTTTGCGGGGTACCACGCTGCTACCGTGACGACGTGGCACAGCGTCAACATCGGTAAATCAGCCAGTTTGGGTCTCGCCCCTGATCGTCGATGCGCAGGATTCCCCGGCAGCGCATGCTCAACACACCACCCAAGAGGACAACATAAAACCAGCTTCATCGTGGCTGCCGTCGCAGTCGGTGGCGAGGTTGTGTTGAAAGATTCTCACCGAATCATTGTCTTGCCGTAACCAGATTCTGTGAGGTGACGCTGCAGCTTTGCGGGGTACCACGCTGCTACCGTGACGACGTGGCACAGCGTCAACATCGGTTCATCAGCCAGTTTTGGTCACGCCCCCTGATCGTCGATGCGCAGGATTCCGCGGCAGCGCATGCTCAACACACCACCCAACAGGACAACATAAAACCAGCTTCATCGTGGCCGCCGTCGCAGTCGGTGGCGAGGTTGCGTTGAAAGATTCTCACCGAATCGTTCTTTTGCCGTAACCAGATTCTGTGAGGTGACGCTGCAGCTTTGCAGGTGACCACGCTGCTACCGTGACGACGTGGCACAGCGTCAACATCGGTCCATCAGCCAGTTTCGGTCACGCCCCCTGATCATCGATGCGCAGGATTCCCCGGCAGCGCATGCTCAACACACCACCTAAGAGGACAACATAAAACCAGCTTCATCGTGGCCGCGGTCGCAGTCGGTGGCGAGGTTGCGTTGAAAGATTCTCACCGAATCGTTCTTTTGCCGTAACCAGATTCTGTGAGGTGACGCTGCAGCTTTGCAGGGGACCACGCTGCTACCGTGACGACGTGGCACAGCGCCAACATCGGTCCTTCAGCCAGTTTCGGTCACGCCCCCTGATCGTCAATGCGCAGGATTCCCCGGCAGCGCATGCTCAACACACCACCCAAGAGGACAACATAAAACCAGCTTCATCGTGGCCGCCGTCGCAGTCGGTGGCGAGGTTGGGTTGAAAGATTCTCACCGAATCATTGTCTTGCCGTAACCAGATTCTGTGAGGTGACGCTGCAGCTTTGCGGGGTACCATGCTGCTACCGTGACGACGTGGCACAGCGTCAACATCGGTCCATCAGCCAGTTTCGGTCACGCCCTCTGATCGTCGATGCGGAGGATTCCCCGGCAACGCATGCTCAACACACCACCGAAGAGGACAACATAAAACCAGGTTCATCGTGGCTGCCGTCGCAGTCGGTGGCGAGGTTGCGTTGAAAGATTCTCACCGAATCATTCTCTTGCCGTAACCAGATTCTGTGAGGTGACGCTGCAGCTTTGCGGGGTACCACGCTGCTACCGTGACGACGTGGCACAGCGTCAACATCGGTCCATCAGCCAGTTTCGGTCACGCCCCCTGATCGTCGATGCGCAGGATTCCCCGGCAGCGCATGCTCAAAACACCACCCAAGAGGACAACATAAAACCAGCTTCATCGTGGCTGCCGTCGCAGTCGGTGGCGAGGTTGCGTTGAAAGATTCTCACCGAATCGTCCTCTTGCCGTAACCAGATTCTGTGAGGTGACGCTGCAGCTTTGCAGGGGACCACGCTGCTACCGTGACGACGTGGCACAGCGTCAACATCGGTCCATCAGCCAGTTTTGGTCACGCCCCCTGATCGTCGATGCGCAGGATTCCCCGGCAGCGTATGCTCAACACACCACCCAAGAGGACAACATAAAACCAGCTTCATCGTGGCCGCCGTCGCAGTCGGTGGCGAGGTTGCGTTGAAAGATTCTCACCGAATCTTTGTCTTGCTGTAACCAGATTCTGTGAGGTGACGCTGCAGCTTTGCGGGGTACCACGCTTCTACCGTGACGACGTGGCACAGCGTCAACATCGGTCCATCAGCCAGTTTCGGTCACGCCCCCTAATCGTCGATGCGCAGGATTCCCCGGCAGCGCATGCTCAACACACCACCCAAGATGACAACATAAAACCAGCTTCATAGTGGTCGCCGTCGCAGTCGGTGGCGAGGTTGCGTTGAAAGATTCTCACCGAATCATTGTCTTGCCGTAACCAGATTCTGTGAGGTGACGCTGCAGCTTTGCGGGGTACCACGCTGCTACCGTGACGACGTGGCACAGCGTCAACATCGGTCCATCAGCCAGTTTCCGTCACGCCCCCTGATCGTCGATGCGGAGGATTCCCCGGCAGCGCATGCTCAACACACCACCCAAGAGGACAACATAAAACCAGCTTCATAGTGGCCGCCGTCGCAGTCGGTGGCGAGGTTGCGTTGAAAGATTCTCACCGAATCGTTCTCTTGCCGTAACCAGATTCTGTGAGGTGACGCTGCAGCTTTGCAGGGGACCACGCTGCTACCGTGACGACGTGGCACAGCGTCAACATCGGTCCATCAGCCAGTTTCGGTCACGCCCCCTGATCGTCGATGCGCAGGATTCCCCGGCAGCGTATGCTCAACACACCACCGAAGAGGACAACATAAAACCAGCTTCATCGTGGCTGCCGTCGAAGTCGGTGGCGAGGTTGCGTTGAAAGATTCTCACCGAATCATTGTCTTGCCGTAACCAGATTCTGTGAGGTGACGCTGCAGCTTTGCGGGGTACCACGCTGCTACCGTGACGACGCGGCACAGCGTCAACATCGGTCCATCAGCCAGTTTCGGTCACGCCCCCTGATCGTCGATGCGGAGGATTCCCCGGCAGCGCATGCTCAACACACCACCCAAGAGGACAACATAAAACCAGCTTCATAGTGGCCGCCGTCGCAGTCGGTGGCGAGGTTGCGTTGAAAGATTCTCACCGAATCGTTCTCTTGCCGTAATCAGATTCTGTGAGGAAACGCTGCAGCTTTGCGGGGTACCACGCTTCTACCGTGACGACGTGGCACAGCGTCAACATCGGTCCATCAGCCAGTTTCGGTCACGCCCCCTGATCGTCGATGCGCAGGATTCCCCGGCAGCGCATGCTCAACACACCACCGAAGAGGACAACATAAAACCAGCTTCATCGTGGCTGCCGTCGCAGTCGGTGGCGAGGTTGCGTTGAAAGATTCTCACCGAATCATTGTCTTGCCGTAACCAGATTCTGTGAGGTGACGCTGCAGCTTTGCAGGGGACCACGCTGCTACCGTGACGACGTGGCACAGCGTCAACATCGGTCCATCAGCCAGTTTCCGTCACGCCCCCTGATCGTCGATGCGGAGGATTCCCCGGCAGCGCATGCTCAACACACCACCCAAGAGGACAACATAAAACCAGCTTCATAGTGGCCGCCGTCGCAGTCGGTGGCGAGGTTGCGTTGAAAGATTCTCACCGAATCGTTCTCTTGCCGTAACCAGATTCTGTGAGGTGACGCTGCAGCTTTGCGGGGTACCACGCTTCTACCGTGACGACGTGGCACAGCGTCAACATCGGTCCATCAGCCAGTTTCGGTCACGCCCCCTGATCGTCGATGCGCAGGATTCCCCGGCAGCGTATGCTCAACACACCACCGAAGAGGACAACATAAAACCAGCTTCATCGTGGCTGCCGTCGCAGTCGGTGGCGAGGTTGCGTTGAAAGATTCTCACCGAATCATTGTCTTGCCGTAACCAGATTCTGTGAGGTGACGCTGCAGCTTTGCGGGGTACCACGCTGCTACCGTGACGACTTGGCACAGCGTCAACATCGGTCCATCAGCCAGTTTCGGTCACGCCCCCTGATCGTCGATGCGCAGGATTCCCCGGCAGCGCATGCTCAACACACCACCCAAGAGGACAACATAAAACCAGCTTCATAGTGGCCGCCGTCGCAGTCGGTGGCGAGGTTGCGTTGAAAGATTCTCACCGAATCGTTCTCTTGCCGTAACCAGATTCTCTGAGGTGACGCTGCAGCTTTGCAGGGGACCACGCTGCTACCGTGACGACGTGGCACAGCGTCAACATCGGTCCATCAGCCAGTTTTGGTCACGCCCCCTGATCGTCGATGCGCAGGATTCCCCGGCAGCGTATGCTCAACACACCACCCAAGAGGACAACATAAAACCAGCTTCATCGTGGCCGCCGTCGCAGTCGGTGGCGAGGTTGCGTTGAGAGGTTCTCACCGAATCTTTGTCTTGCCGTAACCAGATTCTGTGAGGTGACGCTGCAGCTTTGCGGGGTACCACGCTGCTACCGTGACGACGTGGCACAGCGTCAACATCGGTAAATCAGCCAGTTTGGGTCTCGCCCCTGATCGTCGATGCGCAGGATTCCCCGGCAGCGCATGCTCAACACACCACCCAAGAGGACAACATAAAACCAGCTTCATCGTGGCTGCCGTCGCAGTCGGTGGCGCGGTTGCGTTGAAAGATTCTCACCGAATCATTGTCTTGCCGTAACCAGATTCTGTGAGGTGACGCTGCAGCTTTGCGGGGTACCACGCTGCTACCGTGACGACGTGGCACAGCGTCAACATCGGTCCATCAGCCAGTTTTGGCCACGCCCCCTGATCGTCGATGCGCAAGATTCCGCGGCAGCGCATGCTCAACACACCACCCAACAGGACAACATAAAACCAGCTTCATCGTGGCCGCCGTCGCAGTCGGTGGCGAGGTTGCGTTGAAAGATTCTCACCGAATCGTTCTTTTGCCGTAACCAGATTCTGTGAGGTGACGCTGCAGCTTTGCAGGTGACCACGCTGCTACCGTGACGACGTGGCACAGCGTCAACATCGGTCCATCAGCCAGTTTCGGTCACGCCCCCTGATCATCGATGCGCAGGATTCCCCGGCAGCGCATGCTCAACACACCACCTAAGAGGACAACATAAAACCAGCTTCATCGTGGCCGCGGTCGCAGTCGGTGGCGAGGTTGCGTTGAAAGATTCTCACCGAATCGTTCTTTTGCCGTAACCAGATTCTGTGAGGTGACGCTGCAGCTTTGCAGAGGACCACGCTGCTACCGTGACGACGTGGCACAGCGTCAACATCGGTCCATCAGCCAGTTTCGGTCACGCCCCCTGATCATCAAGCGCAGGATTCCCCGGCAGCGCATGCTCAACACACCACCCAAGAGGACAACATAAAACCAGCTTCATCGTGGCCGCCGTCGCAGTCGGTGGCGAGGTTGGGTTGAAAGATTCTTACCGAATCATTGTCTTGCCGTAACCAGATTCTGTGAGGTGACGCTGCAGCTTTGCGGGGTACCATGCTGCTACCGTGACGACGTGGCACAGCGTCAACATCGGTCCATCAGCCAGTTTCGGTCACGCCCCCTGATCGTCGATGCGGAGGATTTCCATGCAACGCATGCTCAACACACCACCGAAGAGGACAACATAAAACCAGCTTCATCGTGGCTGCCGTCGCAGTCGGTGGCGAGGTTGCGTTGAAAGATTCTCACCGAATCATTGTCTTGCCGTAACCAGATTCTGTGAGGTGACGCTGCAGCTTTGCGGGGTACCACGCTGCTACCGTGACGACGTGGCACAGCGTCAACATCGGTCCATCAGCCAGTTTCGGTCACGCCCCCTGATCGTCGATGCGCAGGATTCCCCGGCAGCGCATGCTCAAGACACCACCCAAGAGGACAACATAAAACCAGCTTCATCGTGGCTGCCGTCGCAGTCGGTGGCGAGGTTTCGTTGAAAGATTCTCACCGAATCGTCCTCTTGCCGTAACCAGATTCTGTGAGGTGACGCTGCAGCTTTGCAGGGGACCACGCTGCTACCGTGACGACGTGGCACAGCGTCAACATCGGTCCATCAGCCAGTTTTGGTCACGCCCCCTGATCGTCGATGCGCAGGATTCCCCGGCAGCGTATGCTCAACACACCACCCAAGAGGACAACATAAAACCAGCTTCATCGTGGCCGCCGTCGCAGTCGGTGGCGAGGTTGCGTTGAAAGATTCTCACCGAATCTTTGTCTTGCCGTAACCAGATTCTGTGAGGTGACGCTGCAGCTTTGCGGGGTACCACGCTTCTACCGTGACGACGTGGCACAGCGTCAACATCGGTCCATCAGCCAGTTTCCGTCACGCCCCCTGATCGTCGATGCGGAGGATTCCCCGGCAGCGCATGCTCAACACACCACCCAAGAGGACAACATAAAACCAGCTTCATAGTGGCCGCCGTCGCAGTCGGTGGCGAGGTTGCGTTGAAAGATTCTCACCGAATCGTTGTCTTGCCGTAACCAGATTCTTTGAGGTGACGCTGCATCTTTGCGGGGTACCACGCTGCTACCGTGACGACGTGGCACAGCGTCAACATCGGTAAATCAGCCAGTTTCGGTCACGCCCCCTGATCGTCGATGCGCAGGAATCCCCGGCAGCGCATGCTCAACACACCACCCAAGAGGACAACATAAAACCAGCTTCATAGTGGCCGCCGTCGCAGTCGGTGGCGAGGTTGCGTTGAAAGATTCTCACCGAATCGTTGTCTTGCCGTAACCAGATTCTGTGAGGTGACGCTGCAGCTTTGCGGGGTACCACGCTGCTACCGTGACGACGTGGCACAGCGTCAACATCGGTAAATCAGCCAGTTTGGGTCTCGCCCCTGATCGTCGATGCGCAGGATTCCCCGGCAGCGCATGCTCAACACACCACCCAAGAGGACAACATAAAACCAGCTTCATCGTGGCTGCCGTCGCAGTCGGTGGCGAGGTTGTGTTGAAAGATTCTCACCGAATCATTGTCTTGCCGTAACCAGATTCTGTGAGGTGACGCTGCAGCTTTGCGGGGTACCACGCTGCTACCGTGACGACGTGGCACAGCGTCAACATCGGTTCATCAGCCAGTTTTGGTCACGCCCCCTGATCGTCGATGCGCAGGATTCCGCGGCAGCGCATGCTCAACACACCACCCAACAGGACAACATAAAACCAGCTTCATCGTGGCCGCCGTCGCAGTCGGTGGCGAGGTTGCGTTGAAAGATTCTCACCGAATCGTTCTTTTGCCGTAACCAGATTCTGTGAGGTAACGCTGCAGCTTTGCGGGGTACCACGCTTCTACCGTGACGACGTGGCACAGCGTCAACATCGGTCCATCAGCCAGTTTCGGTCACGCCCCCTGATCGTCGATGCGCAGGATTCCCCGGCAGCGCATGCTCAACACACCACCGAAGAGGACAACATAAAACCAGCTTCATCGTGGCTGCCGTCGCAGTCGGTGGCGAGGTTGCGTTGAACGTTTCTCACCGAATCATTGTCTTGCCGTAACCAGATTCTGTGAGGTGACGCTGCAGCTTTGCAGGGGACCACGCTGCTACCGTGACGACGTGGCACAGCGTCAACATCGGTCCATCAGCCAGTTTCCGTCACGCCCCCTGATCGTCGATGCGGAGGATTCCCCGGCAGCGCATGCTCAACACACCACCCAAGAGGACAACATAAAACCAGCTTCATAGTGGCCGCCGTCGCAGTCGGTGGCGAGGTTGCGTTGAAAGATTCTCACCGAATCGTTCTCTTGCCGTAACCAGATTCTGTGAGGTGACGCTGCAGCTTTGCGGGGTACCACGCTTCTACCGTGACGACGTGGCACAGCGTCAACATCGGTCCATCAGCCAGTTTCGGTCACGCCCCCTGATCATCGATGCGCAGGATTCCCCGGCAGCGTATGCTCAACACACCACCGAAGAGGAGAACATAAAACCAGCTTCATCGTGGCTGCCGTCGCAGTCGGTGGCGAGGTTGCGTTGAAAGATTCTCACCGAATCATTGTCTTGCCGTAACCAGATTCTGTGAGGTGACGCTGCAGCTTTGCGGGGTACCACGCTGCTACCGTGACGACGTGGCACAGCGTCAACATCGGTCCATCAGCCAGTTTCGGTCACGCCCCCTGATCGTCGATGCGCAGGATTCCCCGGCAGCGGATGCTCAACACACCACCCAAGAGGACAACATAAAACCAGCTTCATAGTGGCCGCCGTCGCAGTCGGTGGCGAGGTTGCGTTGAAAGATTCTCACCGAATCGTTCTCTTGCCGTAACCAGATTCTGTGAGGTGACGCTGCAGCTTTGCAGGGGACCACGCTGCTACCATGACGACGTGGCACAGCGTCAACATCGGTCCATCAGCCAGTTTTGGTCACGCCCCCTGATCGTCGATGCGCAGGATTCCCCGGCAGCGTATGCTCAACACACCACCCAAGAGGACAACATAAAACCAGCTTCATCGTGGCCGCCGTCGCAGTCGGTGGCGAGGTTGCGTTGAAAGATTCTCACCGAATCTTTGTCTTGCCGTAACCAGATTCTGTGAGGTGACGCTGCAGCTTTGCGGGGTACCACGCTTCTACCGTGACGACGTGGCACAGCGTCAACATCGGTCTATCAGCCAGTTTCGGTCACGCCCCCTGATCGTTGATGCGCAGGATTCCCCGGCAGCGCATGCTCAACACACCACCCAAGAGGACAACATAAAACCAGCTTCATAGTGGTCGCCGTCGCAGTCGGTGGCGAGGTTGCGTTGAAAGATTCTCACCGAATCATTGTCTTGCCGTAACCAGATTCTGCGAGGTGACGCTGCAGCTTTGCGGGGTACCACGCTGCTACCGTGACGACGTGGCACAGCGTCAACATCGGTCCATCAGCCAGTTTCCGTCACGCCCCTGATCGTCCATGCGGAGGATTCCCCGGCAGCGCATGTTCAACACACCACCCAAGAGGACAACATAAAACCAGCTTCATAGTGGCCGCCGTCGCAGTCGGTGGCGAGTTGCGTTGAAAGATTCTCACCGAATCGTTCTCTTGCCGTAACCAGATTCTGTGAGGTAACGCTGCAGCTTTGCAGGGGACCACGCTGCTACCGTGACGACGTGGCACAGCGTCAACATCGGTCCATCAGCCAGTTTCGGCCACGCCCCCTGATCGTCGATGCGCAGGATTCCCAGGCAGCGCATGCTCAACACACCACCCAAGAGGACAACATAAAACCAGCTTCATCGTGGCCGCCGTTGCAGCCGGTGGCGAGGTTGCGTTGAAAGACACTCGCCGAATCGTTCTGTTGCCGTAACCAGATTCTGTGAGGTGACGCTGCAGCTTTGCGGGGTACCACGCTGCTACCGTGACGACGTGGCGCAGCGTCAACATCGGTCCATCAGCCAGTTTCGGTCACGACCCCCTGATCGTTGATGCGCAGGATTCCCCGGCAGCGCATGCTCAACACACCACCCAAGAGGACAACATAAAACCAGCTTCATCGTGGCCCCCGTCGCAGTCGGTGGCGAGGTTGCGTTGAAAGATTCTCACCGAATCGTTGTCTTGCCGTAACCAGATTCTTTGAGGTGACGCTGCATCTTTGCGGGGTACCACGCTGCTACCGTGACGACGTGGCACAGCGTCAACATCGGTAAATCAGCCAGTTTCGGTCACGCCCCCTGATCGTCGATGCGCAGGAATCCCCGGCAGCGCATGCTCAACACACCACCCAAGAGGACAACATAAAACCAGCTTCATAGTGGCCGCCGTCGCAGTCGGTGGCGAGGTTGCGTTGAAAGATTCTCACCGAATCGTTGTCTTGCCGTAACCAGATTCTGTGAGGTGACGCTGCAGCTTTGCGGGGTACCACGCTGCTTCCGTGACGACGTGGCACAGCGTCAACATCGGTAAATCAGCCAGTTTGGGTCTCGCCCCTGATCGTCGATGCGCAGGATTCCCCGGCAGCGCATGCTCAACACACCACCCAAGAGGACAACATAAAACCAGTTTCATCGTGGCTGCCGTCGCAGTCGGTGGCGAGGTTGCGTTGAAAGATTCTCACCGAATCGTTCTTTTGCCGTAACCAGATTCTGTGAGGTAACGCTGCAGCTTTGCGGGGTACCACGCTTCTACCGTGACGACGTGGCACAGCGTCAACATCGGTCCATCAGCCAGTTTCGGTCACGCCCCCTGATCGTCGATGCGCAGGATTCCCCGGCAGCGCATGCTCAACACACCACCGAAGAGGACAACATAAAACCAGCTTCATCGTGGCTGCCGTCGCAGTCGGTGGCGAGGTTGCGTTGAACGTTTCTCACCGAATCATTGTCTTGCCGTAACCAGATTCTGTGAGGTGACGCTGCAGCTTTGCAGGGGACCACGCTGCTACCGTGACGACGTGGCACAGCGTCAACATCGGTCCATCAGCCAGTTTCCGTCACGCCCCCTGATCGTCGATGCGGAGGATTCCCCGGCAGCGCATGCTCAACACACCACCCAAGAGGACAACATAAAACCAGCTTCATAGTGGCCGCCGTCGCAGTCGGTGGCGAGGTTGCGTTGAAAGATTCTCACCGAATCGTTCTCTTGCCGTAACCAGATTCTGTGAGGTGACGCTGCAGCTTTGCGGGGTACCACGCTTCTACCGTGACGACGTGGCACAGCGTCAACATCGGTCCATCAGCCAGTTTCGGTCACGCCCCCTGATCGTCGATGCGCAGGATTCCCCGGCAGCGTATGCTCAACACACCACCGAAGAGGACAACATAAAACCAGCTTCATCGTGGCTGCCGTCGCAGTCGGTGGCGAGGTTGCGTTGAAAGATTCTCACCGAATCATTGTCTTGCCGTAACCAGATTCTGTGAGGTGACGCTGCAGCTTTGCGGGGTACCACGCTGCTACCGTGACGACGTGGCACAGCGTCAACATCGGTCCATCAGCCAGTTTCGGTCACGCCCCCTGATCGTCGATGCGCAGGATTCCCCGGCAGCGGATGCTCAACACACCACCCAAGAGGACAACATAAAACCAGCTTCATAGTGGCCGCCGTCGCAGTCGGTGGCGAGGTTGCGTTGAAAGATTCTCACCGAATCGTTCTCTTGCCGTAACCAGATTCTGTGAGGTGACGCTGCAGCTTTGCAGGGGACCACGCTGCTACCATGACGACGTGGCACAGCGTCAACATCGGTCCATCAGCCAGTTTTGGTCACGTCCCCTGATCGTCGATGCGCAGGATTCCCCGGCAGCGTATGCTCAACACACCACCCAAGAGGACAACATAAAACCAGCTTCATCGTGGCCGCCGTCGCAGTCGGTGGCGAGGTTGCGTTGAAAGATTCTCACCGAATCTTTGTCTTGCCGTAACCAGATTCTGTGAGGTGACGCTGCAGCTTTGCGGGGTACCACGCTTCTACCGTGACGACGTGGCACAGCGTCAACATCGGTCTATCAGCCAGTTTCGGTCACGCCCCCTGATCGTTGATGCGCAGGATTCCCCGGCAGCGCATGCTCAACACACCACCCAAGAGGACAACATAAAACCAGCTTCATAGTGGTCGCCGTCGCAGTCGGTGGCGAGGTTGCGTTGAAAGATTCTCACCGAATCATTGTCTTGCCGTAACCAGATTCTGTGAGGTGACGCTGCAGCTTTGCGGGGTACCACGCTGCTACCGTGACGACGTGGCACAGCGTCAACATCGGTCCATCAGCCAGTTTCCGTCACGCCCCTGATCGTCCATGCGGAGGATTCCCCGGCAGCGCATGTTCAACACACCACCCAAGAGGACAACATAAAACCAGCTTCATAGTGGCCGCCGTCGCAGTCGGTGGCGAGTTGCGTTGAAAGATTCTCACCGAATCGTTCTCTTGCCGTAACCAGATTCTGTGAGGTAACGCTGCAGCTTTGCAGGGGACCACGCTGCTACCGTGACGACGTGGCACAGCGTCAACATCGGTCCATCAGCCAGTTTCGGCCACGCCCCCTGATCGTCGATGCGCAGGATTCCCAGGCAGCGCATGCTCAACACACCACCCAAGAGGACAACATAAAACCAGCTTCATCGTGGCCGCCGTTGCAGCCGGTGGCGAGGTTGCGTTGAAAGACACTCGCCGAATCGTTCTGTTGCCGTAACCAGATTCTGTGAGGTGACGCTGCAGCTTTGCGGGGTACCACGCTGCTACCGTGACGACGTGGCGCAGCGTCAACATCGGTCCATCAGCCAGTTTCGGTCACGACCCCCTGATCGTTGATGCGCAGGATTCCCCGGCAGCGCATGCTCAACACACCACCCAAGAGGACAACATAAAACCAGCTTCATCGTGGCCCCCGTCGCAGTCGGTGGCGAGGTTGCGTTGAAAGATTCTCACCGAATCGTTGTCTTGCCGTAACCAGATTCTTTGAGGTGACGCTGCATCTTTGCGGGGTACCACGCTGCTACCGTGACGACGTGGCACAGCGTCAACATCGGTAAATCAGCCAGTTTCGGTCACGCCCCCTGATCGTCGATGCGCAGGAATCCCCGGCAGCGCATGCTCAACACACCACCCAAGAGGACAACATAAAACCAGCTTCATAGTGGCCGCCGTCGCAGTCGGTGGCGAGGTTGCGTTGAAAGATTCTCACCGAATCGTTGTCTTGCCGTAACCAGATTCTGTGAGGTGACGCTGCAGCTTTGCGGGGTACCACGCTGCTACCGTGACGACGTGGCACAGCGTCAACATCGGTAAATCAGCCAGTTTGGGTCTCGCCCCTGATCGTCGATGCGCAGGATTCCCCGGCAGCGCATGCTCAACACACCACCCAAGAGGACAACATAAAACCAGTTTCATCGTGGCTGCCGTCGCAGTCGGTGGCGAGGTTGCGTTGAAAGATTCTCACCGAATCATTGTCTTGACGTAACCAGATTCTGTGAGGTGACGCTGCAGCTTTGCGGGGTTCCACGCTGCTACCGTGACGACGTGGCACAGCGTCAACATCGGTCCATCAGCCAGTTTTGGTCACGCCCCCTGATCGTCGATGCGCAGGATTCCGCGGCAGCGCATGCTCAACACACCACCCAACAGGACAACATAAAACCAGCTTCATCGTGGCCGCCGTCGCAGTCGGTGGCGAGGTTGCGTTGAAAGATTCTCACCGAATCGTTCTTTTGCCGTAACCAGATTCTGTGAGGTGACGCTGCAGCTTTGCAGGTGACCACGCTGCTACCGTGACGACGTGGCACAGCGTCAACATCGGTCCATCAGCCAGTTTCGGTCACGTCCCCTGATCATCGATGCGCAGGATTCTCGGCAGCGCATGCTCAACACACCACCTAAGAGGACAACATAAAACCAGCTTCATCGTGGCCGCGGTCGCAGTCGGTGGCGAGGTTGCGTTGAAAGATTCTCACCGAATCGTTCTTTTGCCGTAACCAGATTCTGTGAGGTGACGCTGCAGCTTTGCAGGGGACCACGCTGCTACCGTGACGACGTGGCACAGCGTCAACATCGGTCCATCAGCCAGTTTCGGTCACGCCCCCTGATCGTCAATGCGCAGGATTCCCCGGCAGCGCATGCTCAACACACCACCCAAGAGGACAACATAAAACCAGCTTCATCGTGGCCGCCGTCGCAGTCGGTGGCGAGGTTGGGTTGAAAGATTCTCACCGAATCATTGTCTTGCCGTAACCAGATTCTGTGAGGTGACGCTGCAGCTTTGCGGGGTACCATGCTGCTACCGTGACGACGTGGCACAGCGTCAACATCGGTCCATCAGCCAGTTTCGGTCACGCCCCCTGATCGTCGATGCGGAGGATTCCCCGGCAACGCATGCTCAACACACCACCGAAGAGGACAACATAAAACCAGCTTCATCGTGGCTGCCGTCGCAGTCGGTGGCGAGGTTGCGTTGAAAGATTCTCACCGAATCATTGTCTTGCCGTAACCAGATTCTGTGAGGTGGCGCTGCAGCTTTGCGGGGTACCACGCTGCTACCGTGACGACGTGGCACAGCGTCAACATCGGTCCATCAGCCAGTTTCGGTCACGCCCCCTGATCGTCGATGCGCAGGATTCCCCGGCAGCGCATGCTCAACACACCACCCAAGAGGACAACATAAAACCAGCTTCATCGTGGCTGCCGTCGCAGTCGGTGGCGAGGTTGCGTTGAAAGATTCTCACCGAATCATTGTCTTGCCGTAACCAGATTCTGTGAGGTGACGCTGCAGCTTTGCGGGGTACCACGCTGCTACCGTGACGACGCGGCACAGGGTCAACATCGGTCCATCAGCCAGTTTCGGTCACGCCCCCTGATCGTCGATGCGGAGGATTCCCCGGCAGCGCATGCTCAACACACCACCCAAGAGGACAACATAAAACCAGCTTCATAGTGGCCGCCGTCGCAGTCGGTGGCGAGGTTGCGTTGAAAGATTCTCACCGAATCGTTCTCTTGCCGTAATCAGATTCTGTGAGGTAACGCTGCAGCTTTGCGGGGTACCACGCTTCTACCGTGACGACGTGGCACAGCGTCAACATCGGTCCATCAGCCAGTTTCGGTCACGCCCCCTGATCGTCGATGCGCAGGATTCCCCGGCAGCGCATGCTCAACACGCCACCGAAGAGGACAACATAAAACCAGCTTCATAGTGGTCGCCGTCGCAGTCGGTGGCGAGGTTGCGTTGAAAGATTCTCACCGAATCATTGTCTTGCCGTAACCAGATTCTGTGAGGTGACGCTGCAGCTTTGCGGGGTACCACGCTGCTACCGTGACGACGTGGCACAGCGTCAACATCGGTCCATCAGCCAGTTTCCGTCACGCCCCCTGATCGTCGATGCGCAGGAATCCCCGGCAGCGCATGCTCAACACACCACCCAAGAGGACAACATAAAACCAGCTTCATAGTGGCCGCCGTCGCAGTCGGTGGCGAGGTTGCGTTGAAAGATTCTCACCGAATCGTTCTCTTGTCGTAACCAGATTCTGTGAGGTGACGCTGCAGCTTTGCAGGGGACCACGCTGCTACCGTGACGACGTGGCACAGCGTCAACATCGGTCCATCAGCCAGTTTCGGTCACGCCCCCTGATCGTCGATGCGCAGGATTCCCCGGCAGCGTATGCTCAACACACCACCGAAGAGGACAACATAAAACCAGCTTCATCGTGGCTGCCGTCGCAGTCGGTGGCGAGGTTGCGTTGAAAGATTCTCACCGAATCATTGTCTTGCCGTAACCAGATCCTGTGAGGTGACGCTGCAGCTTTGCGGGGTACCACGCTGCTACCGTGACGACGCGGCACAGCGTCAACATCGGTCCATCAGCCAGTTTCGGTCACGCCCCCTGATCGTCGATGCGGAGGATTCCCCGGCAGCGCATGCTCAACACACCACCCAAGAGGACAACATAAAACCAGCTTCATAGTGGCCGCCGTCGCAGTCGGTGGCGAGGTTGCGTTGAAAGATTCTCACCGAATCGTTCTCTTGCCGTAATCAGATTCTGTGAGGTAACGCTGCAGCTTTGCGGGGTACCACGCTTCTACCGTGACGACGTGGCACAGCGTCAACATCGGTCCATCAGCCAGTTTCGGTCACGCCCCCTGATCGTCGATGCGCAGGATTCCCCGGCAGCGCATGCTCAACACGCCACCGAAGAGGACAACATAAAACCAGCTTCATCGTGGCTGCCGTCGCAGTCGGTGGCGAGGTTGCGTTGAAAGATTCTCACCGAATCATTGTCTTGCCGTAACCAGATTCTGTGAGGTGACGCTGCAGCTTTGCAGGGGACCACGCTGCTACCGTGACGACGTGGCACAGCGTCAACATCGGTCCTTCAGCCAGTTTCCGTCACGCCCCTGATCGTCGATGCGGAGGATTCCCCGGCAGCGCATGCTCAACACACCACCCAAGAGGACAACATAAAACCAGCTTCATAGTGGCCGCCGTCGCAGTCGGTGGCGAGGTTGCGTTGAAAGATTCTCACCGAATCGTTCTCTTGCCGTAACCAGATTCTGTGAGGTGACGCTGCAGCTTTGCGGGGTACCACGCTTCTACCGTGACGACGTGGCACAGCGTCAACATCGGTCCATCAGCCAGTTTCGGTCACGCCCCCTGATCGTCGATGCGCACGATTCCCCGGCAGCGTATGCTCAACACACCACCGAAGAGGACAACATAAAACCAGCTTCATCGTGGCTGCCGTCGCAGTCGGTGGCGAGGTTGCGTTGAAAGATTCTCACCGAATCATTGTCTTGCCGTAACCAGATTCTGTGAGGTGACGCTGCAGCTTTGCGGGGTACCACGCTTCTACCGTGACGACGTGGCACAGCGTCAACATCGGTCCATCAGCCAGTTTTGGTCACGCCCCCTGATCGTCGATGCGCAGGATTCCCCCGCAGCGCATGCTCAACACACCACCCAAGAGGACAACATAAAACCAGCTTCATAGTGGCCGCCGTCGCAGTCGGTGGCGAGGTTGCGTTGAAAGATTCTCACCGAATCGTTCTCTTGCCGTAACCAGATTCTGTGAGGTGACGCTGCAGCTTTGCAGGGGACCACGCTGCTACCGTGACGACGTGGCACAGCGTCAACATCGGTCCATCAGCCAGTTTTGGTCACGCCCCCTGATCGTCGATGCGCAGGATTCCCCGGCAGCGTATGCTCAACACACCACCCAAGAGGACAACATAAAACCAGCTTCATCGTGGCCGCCGTCGCAGTCGGTGGCGAGGTTGCGTTGAAAGATTCTCACCGAATCTTTGTCTTGCCGTAACCAGATTCTGTGAGGTGACGCTGCAGCTTTGCGGGGTACCACGCTTCTACCGTGACGACGTGGCACAGCGTCAACATCGGTCTATCAGCCAGTTTCGGTCACGCCCCCTGATCGTCGATGCGCAGGATTCCCCGGCAGCGCATGCTCAACACACCACCCAAGAGGACAACATAAAACCAGCTTCATAGTGGTCGCCGTCGCAGTCGGTGGCGAGGTTGCGTTGAAAGATTCTCACCGAATCATTGTCTTGCCGTAACCAGATTCTGTGAGGTGACGCTGCAGCTTTGCGGGGTACCACGCTGCTACCGTGACGACGTGGCACAGCGTCAACATCGGTCCATCAGCCAGTTTCCGTCACGCCCCTGATCGTCGATGCGGAGGATTCCCCGGCAGCGCATGCTCAACACACCACCCAAGAGGACAACATAAAACCAGCTTCATAGTGGCCGCCGTCGCAGTCGGTGGCGAGTTGCGTTGAAAGATTCTCACCGAATCGTTCTCTTGCCGTAACCAGATTCTGTGAGGTAACGCTGCAGCCTTGCAGGGGACCACGCTGCTACCGTGACGACGTGGCACAGCGTCAACATCGGTCCATCAGCCAGTTTCGGCCACGCCCCCTGATCGTCGATACGCAGGATTCCCAGGCAGCGCATGCTCAACACACCACCCAAGAGGACAACATAAAACCAGCTTCATCGTGGCCGCCGTTGCAGCCGGTGGCGAGGTTGCGTTGAAAGACACTCGCCGAATCGTTCTCTTGCCGTAACCAGATTCTGTGAGGTGACGCTGCAGCTTTGCGAGGTACCACGCTGCTACCGTGACGACGTGGCACAGCGTCAACATCGGTCCATCAGCCAGTTTCGGTCACGACCCCCTGATCGTTGATGCGCAGGATTCCCCGGCAGCGCATGCTCAACACACCACCTAAGAGAACAACATAAAACCAGCATCATCGTGGCCGCCGTCGCAGTCGGTGGCGAGGTTGCGTTCAAAGATTCTCACCGAATCATTGTCTTGCCGTAACCAGATTCTGTGAGGTGACGCTGCAGCTTTGCGGGGTACCACGCTGCTACCGTGACGACGTGGCACAGCGTCAACATTGGTCCATCAGCCAGTTTCGGTCACGCCCCCTGATCGTCGATGCGCAGGATTCCCCGGCAGCGCATGCTCAACACACCACCCAAGAGGACAACATAAAACCAGCTTCATCGTGGCTGCCGTCGCAGTCGGTGGCGAGGTTGCGTTGAAAGATTCTCACCGAATCCTTCTCTTGCCGTAACCAGATTCTGTGAGGTGACGCTGCAGCTTTGCGGGTACCACGCTGCTACCGTGACGACGTGGCACAGCGTCAACATCGGTCCATCAGCCAGTTTCGGTCACGCCCCCTGATCGTCGATGCGCAGGATTCCCCGGCAGCGCATGCTCAACACACCACCCAAGAGGACAACATAACACCAGCTTCATCGTGGCTGCCGTCGCAGTCGGTGGCGAGGTTGCGTTGAAAGATTCTCACCGAATCCTTCTCTTGCCGTAACCAGATTCTGTGAGGTGACGCTGCAGCTTTGCGGGGTACCACGCTGCTACCGTGACGACGTGGCACAGCGTCAACATCGGTCCATCAGCCAGTTTGGGTCACGCCCCCTGATCGTCGATGCGCAGGATTCCCCGGCAGCGCATGCTCAACATACCACGCAAGAGTACAACATAACACCATCTTCATCGTGGCTGCCGTCGCAGTCGGTGGCGAGGTTGCGTTGAAAGAGTCTCACCGAATCCTTCTCTTGCCGTAACCAGATTCTGTGAGGTGACGCTGCAGCTTTGCGGGGTACCACGCTGCTACCGTGACGACGTGGCACAGCTTCAACATCGGTCCATCTGCCAGTTTCGGTCACGCCCACTGATCGTCGATGCGCAGGATTCCCCGGCAGCGCATGCTCATCACACCACCCAAGAGGACAACATAAAACCAGCTTCATCTTGGCCGCCGTCGCAGTCGGTGGCGAGGTTGCGTTGAAAGATTCTCACCGAATCATTGTCTTGCCGTAACAAGATTCTGTGAGGTGACGCTGCAGCTTTGCGGGGTACCACGCTGCTACCGTGACGACGTGGCACAGCGTCAACATCGGTCCATCAGCCTGTTTCGGTCACGCCCCCTGATCGTCGATGCGCAGGATTCCCCGGCAGCGCATGCTCAACACACCACCCAAGAGGACAACATAACACCAGCTTCATCGTGGCCGCCGTCGCAGTCGGTGGCGAGGTTGCGTTGAACGATTCTCACCGAATCGTTATTTTGCCGTAACCAGGTGACAGTGCATTTTTAAGCTTGGCAAGAACTGTTATTGTTCCTGCCACCGACTGGTGTGTTTTTCACTTTACTACTGTCGCAATGTCCGGGTCGAATATTTGTGTTGCGTGTCTTGCAGAGATTGCTGCCGATATAAAATCTATCACATGCTCGGTATGCAAAAACAAATATCAGTTTGGCCAGTCTTGCGCGGGAATTACAGAGGGCTCTTACGCAGGCATGGGAGTTGCAAAACGTGAAAGGTGGCGTTCCAAAACCTGCCGCACGCAGGAAAATAGAAGCGGAGGTCAGAGCGGAGCTCTTACTTCGCAGGGTAGCTCACAAGATAACGCGTCAGTAGTCGCGGCTCAGTTCATTTCATTTCATTTCATTTATTTACTCTCAAGGCCGAAGCATTACAGAGAGGAGTGGTGAAGCAAAACAGAAAAAAAAAAAAACATGAACATAAACACAGCAGAGGGATTACAAAAAATGGTTGCAAACGGCACTTTTGAAACGGTCGGTGTCAGTGATTGAAGCGATGGAGGCGGGGAGGTGGTTCCAGTCTGTGCAGGTTTTGGGAATGAACGAGTGGAAGTGCAAATTGGTTCGGCTGGTTGGGACGCCAACCTTGATCTGATGGTCGCTGCGGGAAGAAATGTGCGATGGTGGCAGAAAGAGAGAGTCACTGAGTAGAGAATTGAAATGATAAACCTTATGGAAGAGACAAAGACGAGAGAGTTTACGACGCAATGAAAGATCAGGTAAGTTAAGATTAGATTTCATAGAAGTGACACTGGCAGTCCGAAAGTAATTTGAGAAGATGGAACGCGCGGCACGGTTTTGAATGGCTTCTATTTTAACAATAATGGAGTTAATATGAGAGTCCCAGATTGATGATGCATATTCAAGCTTTGACCTCACTAAAGTTTAATAAAGTATGAGTTTCAAGTTAGTTGGGGCTAAAGAAAAATTACGCCGTAGATAACCGAGTGCGCGATTAGCATTACTAGTGATGTAGTCGACGTGATCTTGCCATGAAAGGTTAGCAGAAATGATAATGCCAAGATATTTGTAGGACGAAACTTGGGTTAGGCGAACACCATTAAGTAAGTAGTCACACGGTAGGATGTGATTTGAATGACGTGCAATTCTCATTGACTTACATTTGGCAGGGTTAAGTTTCATTAGCCAGGTGTCACACCAAAATGAAATGTTATCGAGGTCAGACTGAAGAGCATGATGATCAGCATGTTCCAGAATTTTGCGATAAACAACACAGTCGTCAGCAAAAAGTTTTATAGATGAAGAAATGCAGCGAGGTAAGTCGTTAATATAAATAAGAAAAAGCAAGGGCCCTAGCACTGACCCCTGCGGGACACCGGACGTTACAGGACAGTGAGGGGAGTTATGGTCATTGGCGGTTACATATTGCGTGCGATTAGACAAGAAGCATTCTATCCATTTAAAAATATTAGGGTCTATGTTAAGTTTACTTAATTTATAGAGGAGCAGACTATGACAGACACTATCGAATGCTTTAGAAAAGTCGATGAAAAAGCAGTCAACAGTGATTAAGTGATCTGCAGCAGAGAATAAGTCGTTAGTAAAGGCGAGTAGTTGAGTTTCACATGAGTAATTTTTTCTGAAGCCGTGTTGATGCATACTAAAAAAAGAATTAGTTTCGAGGAAGGACACCATATGACAGTATATGACATGTTCCATGAGTTTGCACGGTATACTGGTTAATGAAATGGGTTCATAATTATTGGGACAATGAGTGTTACCTGATTTGTGCAGAGGAACCACCTTTCCCACCTTCCAGTCGTCCGGGAGCGTACAGTTACAGGGATTCGGACAAAAACTTGACACTTTATTGGTAATCAAATCAAGCGTTGATACCCTCCTGATACTCCCTGATAAAATACACAAGCCCTTAACGGTAAAGCCAACAGTGGAAAAGATGGAAATGCATATGCAAGAGCTGGAAACCAAAGTGGATGGTTCGTCAGCCAAGTACGATACCGTGCTCAAATGCACAACCACCAATAAAGAAAACATAATTAAACTGGAAAAACAAAAACAAAAAAAAAAAAAACACGCGGAGCTTCAAGTAACGGTGAATTCACAGGAGGAAATGATTAAAGCTCTGAGGGAGGACCTCAACAGCTAAGAACAATATAGTCTTCTTGCAAACCTGGAAATTCAGGGGTTGCCAACATCTCCCAGCGAAGACCTACGAAATGTTGTGAGCAACTTGGCAGCAAAACTTGAGCTTTCCGATTTCACAGCTACAGATAATCTTGCTATTCATCGTCTTACCGCCAAACTTGGGTCAATTCCAATAGTTTTGGTTAAGTTTGCCTCGGCACAACTTAAAGAGAGGTGGCTTGGTTCGTGTGGCAAGTTCCGTGTTCTTGTTCAGGCAGCTACGGTACCTAAAATCTTCTTTAACGAGAATCTTACAATACAAAACCGGCGTCTGCACTGGATTGTCAAAGAAAAGGCACAGGAAAAGCAGTACAAACTCACGTGGGTAAAAAACGGACAAATCTTTGCGAAGAAAAACGAAATGTCCTCACTGTTGCGCATTAACCGTGTTGCAGACTTGGACAAAACTGTTTAGGCGTTGCCATGGAATTACTTCAGTTCTCAAACTGTGTGTTGCTTAAAAATAAGTTTGAAGAACGCTCTCACTCTACTTTTGGTTTTTTCACGTTAACATAAAAAGCATTCAGAAATACTGGGATCAATACATGGTTATTGTGCGAGAGCTTGACTCGGTTATGGATGCATTCATTATAACCGAATTTTACATTACTGTAGACATAGAAACTCAGTTTTGTATTCCCGAACATGAACGTTTTACGGTTCCAAGAACATCTCGAGGAGGGAGAAGGAATATTCGTTTACGTCAAGGATGGTTGGTGCACGACTCCGATTACAAGAACGATGACCCATTCTGAGCACATGAGTCTGCAAATTAGCCGTCATGATTTTCCGTCATTTCAATCGCAATATACTGACCCCCAGCAAATAATCTGAACTTGTTTTTGAAAGTGCTTGATAAAGCCATATCGGAATTTATTCCGATAAATGGGTTGTGTTTGGTCGGCGACCTAAATATGAATGCGCTAGAATCCTCAACGCCCAACTGTATGATTATTTAAATTTAATATCAACTTACGGCATCGAAAGCGCTATACAGGCTCCGACCCGAGAAGAAGTTTTGGGCAACAGTTTAGTGCCTTCATGTATCGACCACATAAATCTTCGTATTTTTAAAAGTACTGTGAAAGATGCAGTTATATCGGGAAAAGTAGAAGATCCCTATTTTATAGCGTGCCAGATAATCTCAAGAAACAATGAAAAGAGACCTGATGAAATTATAAGAAACAATAACAATAATTGATGTAGCAAAATTTGATCAAATGGTTGGCAACTTCGAATGAGATGGCCTTTGAACTTTGATTGAAGGGTCAAAAGTGTACGATAAGTTCACAGAATTATTTTCGCAATTCTCGTCCACGTGTAAAAAACAGTAGTTATTAAAAAAGCGTAATCCGGACTATGTATGGCTTATACTGAATGTGTTGGCAGCTATAAATTACAAAGAGTATCTTTGGAAACGATGTAAACACTAGCCGAACAATATTGCGCTTAAAGACGAGTTTAAAATTGCCAGGAACAAAGCATGCGACCTAACTCGGTGGGCTAGGCGCAGGTACCTTAAAGGGCAGTTTGAAAAGAAACGCTTCGACACAGCCAAAACTGTGGAGTTGACAATTCAGATTCGGGGTGCAACAAAAAAGCGCTCAATTGACGGAATGACCGAAAAGTCCTTTGCACCCGTGACACAAAAAACGATTGACGATTTCAGCATTTTTTTTTCTTTTTTTGCTCTTGGATGCGACGCGGTTCAAGATATCGATATTTCAGTTGGCACAATGCACGGCTACATTCAAGTTTCGGCTTTTCTTCCTTCGTTATCGGAACAGGAGCTGTGTGACCTTTTGTTTTCTTTTAAAGATAAAAAAAAATCTCTAGGCTTTGACGGAATTTATATGCGTAATTTTCAAACAAATTCTGAAGAGCTAAAATACGTACTTCTAGAAATGTTTAACGAAATCATTCAGTCGGGAGAATGGCCTATAACAATGAAAACTGCTATTGTTAAACCACTGTACAAAAGAGGCACAACTAATGACTTAAAAAAACTATCGCCCCATATCAATACTGCCCTGCATTTCGCACGTGCTAGAAAAACCTATTTTAATAACAATGACTAGTTTTGTGGAACGTTTTGGTTTATTGTATGATAATCAGTACGGCTTTATAACAGAGCGGGAACGGAGACTTTGTTGGAAGATTTCAGTGATCGTTTGCACGCGGGCTTCGATAAGAGTCTTTTCACTTGCGCTGTGTTCTTAGATGTATCGGAAGCGTTTGACAGCATCAATCATGACACTCTTTGTACTAAACCATACAAATTAGGATTTAGGGGCCCATTCTTTTATCTTTTAAAAAAAATTATCTTTCAGGACGATCGCATGTAGCAGCATTTAAATCTCAAAAAAGTTCTAGAACACTCTTAACGGCCGGGGTACCGCAAGGCTCTGTGTTATCGCCTTTGCTTTTCAATTTATATGTAAACGATCTTCCAAGTGTTGTCTTAGTTTGCAGAGTATTTCAATGTGCAGATGATACGGTTTTAGTCTCCTCTGATGCGGATTATCATGTCGCGATTCAAAAACTCCAAAATGATCTAGTTTTCACTACGGACTGGTTTCAATCTAATCTTATCAAAGTGAATGCTGTAAACACCACACTGGTCTGTTTTAGAAACCCGCTTAAGCAAGTCGAACTTTCAGTTCCGAAAGCACTACACAATTCTAAATGCAGATCGTGCAATTGTGAGCGTCTTGAATACGTACAAACGGTAAAATATCTCGGAAAACATTTGACAATGATTTGGCCTGGAATATACACATGGCACACTTATGCAAAAGATTAAGAAGCGTGTCATGCTCTCTCTATAATATTAAAATGTTTCTCCTTTCTCCGTTAGTAAAACTTTAGGGCATGCTCTCGCGTGTATTTATTTACGATATGGTATAATCTTTTTTTCAGGATGCTCTCTTTCTTGGCGCAATAGAATTGATCCCTTACTAAAAGGTGTTTGGAAAAGTGTTTCTTTTGATAGGCAAGATACCACGAGTGACACTATATTTCATAAACTCAGTTTACCGTCCTTTATGGGACTTTTTATAGAAACGGTGGTCCCCCGACATTTCTGGACCTCTGATTTCAGAACAGCGTCCAATGAGGCCATCACTTTGATTTGATATACCCCGTAAGAGGACCAAATATGGTGAGCGAACACGGATGTCTTATGTACCACAAGTTTTTAGCAACCTGCCTGATAATATAATAAATTTAGCGTCAAAACAAAAGCTGAAAATATTGCCTAGAAACCTCGAACAGTGAAATGAACGTTCCTGTTCTTTTTTTGCCTTTAGTTTTTTTTTTTACGCGACATAGTCTGCATTTTTGAGATCTCGGTGTTATTATTCTTAACCTAGATACCTATGGCCCAGTTATATTAGTACTTTATGGATTATATTGTTCTGCTAGAGTGCATTTTTTTTTTCTTTTGTTGTTCACTTCGTCAACTGCCGAGCCAGGCACACAAGCCCCCGAGGCTTCACCCGGCTTGTTAATGTGTTTTGTAAACTTACGTGACAAATAAAAACAATGTTCAATGTTCAATCTTCAAAGCATCGCACAGAAAAAAGTTGTGTGTCGTGTTGGTGTCTGCTGTCTGCCAAGAGCCTATTTAGAATAAATAATAACGTCTAGAAATTTTTTTTAAGTTTTTCAGAAAGTAACTTTTTATTCGTTCATTTTAGGGCCATAGTTTCAATTATAAACTTACTGGGCACCATCAATAACCCTTATCATCAACCCGATTTAGACAAGTATAAAGCATGCCCGTTCGGCCGCTTTTCTTCCCTCTCTCATAGAAAACAAAGAAGCGTAGCGCGCGCACGCGGCCAGGCGATAAGGAACACCTCGCTGCGATAAGGTTCCGCGCTTCAGCCGTCAGAGGGCAGGATGGCTGCCGCCAAGATACGCTTGGATAAGCCGAAACCTCAGTGCGCGGTTTTTCTAAACATGGTAAAATGCTCGACATACTTTATAATTGTAAAAAGGGTTGGTGTAGGGGGTAATTGATGATGCCCAGTAAGTTTCTGATTAAAAGTATGGTCTTCAAATGTGAGAAAACATGATTGCGCTTTAAGATAGGGACATAGGAAGAACAGACACCACAGAGTGCTAACTTTCAACTGATTTAATTCATAAGCCTCAACGTAGAAGGAAACACACTGCGTCACCGCACCACATCTCAACCAATCCGTGGCGCCGCCACTGACCGCAAGTACGCTAACTCGTTTTCCGCCAGGTCAATTGAAGCCACACTGACACAACACGTGCCGGAACTATTTATGGCGTCAGCCTCACTAATGGAAAAGGAGTTAGCGTACTTGCGGTCCGTGGCGGGGCCACAGATTGGTTGAGATGTGGTGCCGTGACGCAGTGTGTTTCTACGCTGAGGCTTTTGAATTAAATCAGCTGAAAGTTAGCGCTCTGTGGTGTCTGTTCTTCCTATGTCCATGTCTTAAAGCGCAATCGTGCTTTCTCACGTAGAATGGCAACTCGCCCAACAATCAGCACTTGCCTTAAAATGAACAAATAAAAAGTTACTTTCGTTATTATTTTTTCTACGTAGACTCTTGAGCAGACACCAACACGGCATCAGCCTTTTTTTCTGTGGGAAGCTTAGTTTTCGCTGGAGCGATTTGGCCTGCGTTTTGTGAAACACCTTATATATATATATACACCCGCGCCTTTGGCCCCCCGCCTCCATGCCCGTTGTGTATATATATATATATATATATGTATATATATATATATATGTATATATATATATATATATATATATATATATATATATATGTATATATATATATGTATATATATATATATATGTATATATATATATATATGTATATATATATATATATATGTATATATATCAGTCTTGTACACGTTACTAAAAAAAAGTAATCAATTACAATTACTATTACTCTTGGCTAAAAAGTATTCGATTAGATTACTTGATTACTCGACGGCAAAAGTAACTGGACATTACTTCAAGAAGTAATCCTTACTTTTCCGATTACTTTATTGTGTGAAGACACATTTTTAGTGCTCATAACAATGAACTACTTCCAACCTATATTTCACGTTTGCACAAGTATTGAAGAAGCAAAACTGGCTCCCTCTTCGTGGTCGTTGCACCTTCACAATGCGGACACAAGCATAGAATTCGTTTGAAGACGTTTAATGGTTTGGGTGTTCGCCAGTGTGTGTGTGTGTGTGGGAGGGGGGGGGGGGGAGCGGAGGGGGTTCTTATAGATCTTGTTAAGCTTGAGCAAGGGTTGTGGCTCAAAGTTTGCGTCGCTCATTTTATTGTTCACATGTGGATGAGCTCGCATGTTATACAAAAGAGCAGCAGCTCCAGGATTTGAAACAGATCATGTGTAGTATCCATTAGCGGAAGAGATCGCCCCGACCACTTCTCAACTCGAAACATTGCATGTCACAAAAACCACGTAGGGGAAATGGGGAAATATTTTTCAACTGCCTTTGTTTTATTTTGCATTCGCTTTAGGCATTCTTCGTTTCTGGTTCTCCTACGGGCTGCGAGTAGGTACCCTAAGCAGGATTTTTTTATTTTTTTTTATTTCTGTGTGTGTGTGCGTGAGGGGGCTAGTTTGAACGAAGGACTCACAAGGCTACATTCTGTTCCCTCAAACTTCGCCCTGAATGGCCTTTGTCACGCACTGTGGCTTTCCTGGGGCTTCCCACTCCCAGTTCCAGCTCGAAAAAGAAGAAACGGACATTCCACAGAAAAGTGTACATAGAAAGAGATTAACCTCGTTTCCTACAGCTCCGCAAAAATCTCTCTTTTTTCCGTTCGAAAAAAAAAAAAAAAAAGCAAATTTTATTTTTGGCAATTCATAAAAAAAAGGCGTGTGCCGGGGGGGGGGGGGGGGGGGGGGGGTTCCCGTGGACAAATTGTAACGGTTACAAGTAATTTATTACTTCAAAAAGTAATCAGATTACTCTTGTGATTACTGCCTAATAAAAGTAATCAACTGATTACAAAATTACTCCAAAAAGTAATCGATTACAAGTAATTTGATTACTTGTAATGCGTACGGTACAAGTCTGATATATATATATAATGTCCAGCTCGCTTCTTTCGCGATCGCAATATCAGCATTCGCCTAACAGAACACGAAATCAAATCCCCTCAATCGTTTCCCGACTTGGAAGTGACTTGGCAGCGTCAGCGGCAACGGGAGCAGTCCGACTGAGCACTGTTTCTGCCATCATACAGAAATCGCCCCTCGCCCCCTGCTGTCCTGGGATCTACGCATCATCGTTGTCATCGGCAGCGGTGACTGGGTTCCTGCCACTATCAACGGCACCGCCCCGCCCCGTGTGACACGAGGCGATACCACCGCCAGGGAAGAACGCCTACTTAAGGGACGACGACCAACATCTCGTCACTTGGCAGCGTCAGCGGCAACGGGAGCAGTCCGACTGAGCACTGTTTCTTGCCATCATACAGGTCTGACCACTTTTGTTTTGTTAAAAACGTTCTTCAGTGTTTGCTGCTGTCGCTGCCAATTGTGCCAATTGTGCCAATTGTGTCTTGGTCATGCCTACTGAGGTTGAAAAGATGCGCGATGAGTTAAGGAAAGAATTTCGGAAGGACATTGCAGCCATGTGCAGCTCACTAGAGCGGGATTTCCGGAAAGAAAACCGAGAATTACAGTCAAGCATTAACTTCTGCAGCAAGCAGTACGATGATATGACTGCCGAGTGCACAGCGTTGAAAGAAGAAAACAAGACGCTGAAGGCTGAGAATGCTGCACTGTCCTCCCAGTGTGATTCGCTGAAAAAACTACTGTCTGACATGGAGCAGCGTTTAACTGATGTTGAGCAGTACTCCCGGAACAAAAACATTGACATTAAGGGACTTCCAGTAGAGCAGAACGAGCATCTTCCTGACATGCTACAAGAAATAGGTGAGATAATTAATGAGCCTATCACTCAAGAAGATGTTGACGTGTGCCACCGTGTTCCGACGAGGAACTTGACGTGCCCGACAGTGGTTGTCCAATTTCACAATCGCACAAAACGTGATGCTGTGCTTGCGAAAGTCAGAAAGACAAAAATCACCACTAGGCATCTGGGGCACACAGAAAATGTCCCCATTTACATAAACGAAAACTTGTGCCCCACTCTCAGAAAACTACTGGGTATGGCAGTGGCAAGAAGAAAGGAAAAGCTATGGAAATTTGTGTGGACAAAGAACGGCCGCATCTTTGCTAGGAAGGACGAGACTTCGCAGGTGGTTCGGGTGGCTTGCGTGGGTGACTTAGATAAAATAATCTGAGACCCGAACTGTACCAGGTGTAACCTCAGCGCAAAATTGTCATGCAATCTTCCCCTTTGACGCCCGCTGACGTGAGCGCTTTGTTTGCCAGAAACAAGAATCACACTTCTTTTTTCCACCTAAACACTCAATCCCTGCGAAATAAAGACGATGACATAACAGCCTTCCTTAGCATGCTAGATTTCACTTTCGACATCATTTTGATAACTGAAACGTGGTACCAAAATGATAGCAAAGTAATTGAACTGCCGCAGCATAACACTTTCCTTCAAAATCGCCAAGATAAAAGAGGAGGAGGGGTTATGATAGCTATCAAAAAGTCTTTTGAATGTTCTGCTGTCCCCGCTTTTTCAAAAGTTGATAGTGATTGCGAAATATTATCCTTGAATTGTGGTCAAAATGTGTTCTCTGTTGTCTATCGCCCTCCCAACGGAAACCTCTCTAGGTTTTTATCTTTTCTTGATAAATATTTATTTTGGATTAACGAAAACAAGCTTAATTTAATCCTTGGAGGCGACCTAAATATCGACTTTTTATCCCCGTCTCTAGCAGAGCGTGAGATAAATAGAATACTAGAATGCAATGGTTTCACAAACGTCATAAAAGAAGCAACACGCATACAGAGGACATCAACGTCAATTGATTCATTCATTACAAACATGCATGTCTCATCCCTTCTGCCAGGAGTAATATCTACTCAAATAAGCGATCATTTGCCAACTTTTCTTTTTGCTGACTGTCACACCGATTTATCACGACACAAACCTTGCTATGAAACATATCAAAACATAAACGATAGTACGCTTCAACTTTTTAGAACCAGTCTCGAAGATATGAACTGGGATCATGTTTATCAGGAAACCGATCCAGAGAACGCGTATAATGCTTTTATTACTACATTTACATCATTATATCTTCAGTGTTTCCCATTTAAAACATACAAAATACCAAGAAAAGCGCGCAAGCCATGGATTACTAGCGAATGTTGAAACATGATTCAACGAAAAAACTTCCTTTACGATCGCTTTATTCGCAGTAGACGCTTAGATGACCTTGCAAAATTTAAAACTTACAGAAATAAAGTCACGTCTTATCTTCGTCAGGCCAAGAAAGATTACATGCACAGATTATTTAACACAGACATATTGAAAAGAAGCGATCTCGTCTGGAAACAAATAAACCAGATTTTGAATGTCAGAAAAGCCACAAATCATACTATTGAAATTACATCAAATAATGAAAAACTATCCGGAAAAAAATTAGCCGACTGCTTTAATGACTATTATGTGTCCTTAATTAAGAGCGACCATGATCCAAATTGTATGACGTACTTGGGCCCGCGTAATTCCCACAGTGCTTATTTGTTTCCAACGGACGCAAGTGGAATTATAAGTTCTTTTTTGACTCTCCGCAACAGTAAATCACGTGATCCGCATAATCTACAAATTTACCCCATAAAACATGTAATAGATTTAGTCAGTCCTGTTTTGGAGCATATATTTAACAGCTGCCTCGCGCAAGGAGTATTCCCTAAGAGCATGCAAATGGCCAAAGTAACTGTAATTCATAAAGGAGGAGATAAAAATGATATATCTAACTATCGGCCAATATCAATTCTTTCAATTTTTTCAAAATGCCTAGAGAAGATAATTTACAAGCGAATTTGCGGTTTTTGTGATAAATATAGCGTATTAACACCCTGCCAACACGGTTTTCGAAAGCTTCGCTCAACAGAGACCGCCCTTCTCACTCAAAAAGAGCTCATTTTGGAATCTTTTGAAAACAGAGAAATTACACTTGGTGTGTTTATTGATTTTTCAAAAGCGTTTGACTCCATAAACCATAAAACACTCCTTTTAAAACTTGATTCCTACGGTTTTCGTGGTACATTTTTACAAATAATCAAATCATATCTAGATTTTCGCTGTCAGCAAGTTGTAATAAATAACGAATTATCAGACCTCAAACCCATTTTTGCCGGTGTTCCTCAAGGGAGCATATTAGGACCTTTACTCTTTAATCTTTACATCAACGACATTGTTCTTATTGATTCTAACCCCCCATACGTTATTTACGCCGACGACACCAGTTTATTCTTTAGAGGCGCACAAGTGTCGGACCTCGAAGAACAAGCTTCCCATTGTTTGCGCTTGCTTCAAAACTGGACCATTTCTAATTCGTTAACCATAAATACAAGCAAATCTCATGCAGTACTTTTCAGACCCCGAAATAAATATCCTCATGTTCCCACTCTTGACCTTAAGCTTGGCTCAGAATCCATTCAAATTGTTTCAGTGGTAAAAAACCTAGGAGTGTTATTTGAAGAGCATCTCACATGGAATCAGCATATTGATATGACTGCCGAAAAAATCTCCAAAATTGTAGGTGTGCTGTCTAAATTACGTTATTTTATGCCTCAATGTATTAAGAAACTTTTGTACAACTCATTATTTTTCTCTGTAATTTCTTATTGCTTTTTGGTTTGGGGTACAACGACTTTCTCCAACATCAACAAACTGCATGTAATCCAAAAACGAGCCATTAGAATCATAGCAAACATACCATACGATGCCCATACTAAGTCCGTTTTTAAAACACAAAAAATACTCCCTATACCTTAATTATATAACGATATTTTACTAAAGCGATACAATATGAGAATCAGACAACATAACATGGCAGTTTTAAACTTATCACATCTACAACGTAAGGTATACATACACGATATACGTTCCACTTGTCACTGGATTATTCCACAAACACGTACAAATTACGGTCGTTAGATGCTTCGTTTTAACTTCCCTTCTTTATTAAATAATCTAAATGTTGATTAGCACTTGCAAGTCACAGTATGTTCTATTTTTTCTGTTGCTGTACCGCTCTTACAGTGTTTTGTTCGCAAAATTGAGACGCACTTCCAATGTGATTATCTATTTTTGTTATGACGTGCCCCTGTTGCAATGCTAAGTTTTTTGTAGGGGGCGCAGACCCTTAGTCAAGCCTTTTATAGGCTTTTTGTCTGCGCCCCCAACATCTGTGAGATGTTGAATAAAGATTTGATTGATTGATTGATTGAAGTGGTTCCTCCTCCTTAGGTCAATGAAAAAAGCTAACGGCGTACGAGCTACACTTTAAGAAAGAAAGAAAAAAAAGACAACAACAGGGAGTACTGATTTTGAGACAGAAAAACAAATTCATGAAAACAAAACAAATCAAGTGCTAATACTTTGAAAGTGGAGTTGTTGAGAACGGTCTATTGAGGACAGTAGCTCCCACGCATGTTTCGCACAAGCGCTAGAAAAAAAAAAGAAGAAAGCTTAATGGCAAGTGTCGAAGTTAAAGTTGTTCCTCCCGGTGGTGTGGGAGGCAGGTTCCGCTTCGATGGTCTGGAGCGTGGTGGCACGAACGTCGCTGAGTGACGGGTCGACTCACTGCTTGAATAGAACTATGTGCATTTATTTACACTCTAGTTACAAGTCCCAACTTGGGAAACCATCCTGCCTCGTCCAAAGTCTCGACCCCCGTCCCCAATTTCTCTCCATCAAATCCAAAGTCCGAATCCCTCAAAATCCTCTCCGCGCTCCTTTTGTAGGCCCGTAGGGTCCTCCTTTCCCCTCAGGAACCGACCAATCTCTTCAAATTCCGCCACTCACACGTGGTACACTGTTCTCCAATGGTCGGCGAGCTGTCATCCTGGCGTCCCAACCGTCAAACCTAAATTCCTCGTAGAGTTGTTCTCTGCAATTTTCCCAGCCTGACTGGCGCCAACCGCTAAGTTATTGCATCGGGCAAAAAGCGACAATTTAATACAAAGCGGCAAAACCCTCTGCATACACGCACATTCGGCTATAAGCCACAAGCATCTTCCAGCGCGGGCTCTTTCGGTCCCGGTCCGAGCAGACCCCCGAAACCCGAGACGCTTCTTAACGACCGCGGGGGGACCGCTCCCGCGTCGCGGCCGCTCTGGCCCCGCCGACCCAAACGTAGAAAGCTAAAAAAACACAATGCCGACGCAACTCTGGAGAGATAAACTTTCCTAACCAAAAGAAAACACGTTAATTAATAAGCAGGACTCCTAAATACTTAACTCCTCCCCACCAAGACTGTTGCGTTGACACTTGATGTAAGCGCAACATAAATTCCTTCCCCGAATATCGCACTGGCAAATATTCGAACTGACCGCTTGTCCCAAAGTTAACCAAAAGCAACAACGTCGACATTACGCTCTAAAAGTTCACCAACTCCTCATTCGTAAATGTCAACACAATCAAACGCCACCGATAAAAATAAGAAAATGACTACAATTACAAAACCAGAAACACTAAAACGGCTGCCGCAGGCAAAACGTCCAACACACACCCGAATGGGCACACAAAAGACAAATTTCCGTGATAGCTGTAATGTTCAAAGTCAAACTGCCACCCACGATCACACACAAGTTGGACCCACTCCTGTACATTCCAGGGTCCCGCAAAATCAGTGGTGGGAGCTCTCAAAATTGTGGCATAATGACCACGCCCTAACCATGCCTGTCTAGCCTCTACATGCTTACCAACGCTAAAGCTACGAAACACGTTTCAATTACGTGCGGACACTCAAACTTCTCCGGCAGAGAATAAAAACCGAACACAAAAAGGATATATTTCGTAGAATATATAATATCGAGGGGCCAACCGAAGAGCAAAATAAACATTTATCAGGAGGGCAGTGAAATAAAAGTAGACTAAGGTCGAAATAAAAATCTAGTAGCCTGGCTAGCTACCCCCCTAATCGTGACCGTTTTGTCGTCCACCTCGTCGCCGTTAAAGACGTTCTGAGGACTGCCCTGGGAGGCGCGCAGTCAGTCGCCTCCGCGGCACTCGCCGATCCCGAGCCCAAGCCTGAAGTCTGCTGTTCAAGCGTGCGGGCCCCGGGCACCGACCGGTTTGGCTTCCTCCTCTGCCCTGTGCTCATTCCGCGCCTGCCGTTCCCGCAGCCCCTTGCGTCCAGACTCCCCCTTCTGTAGCAGCTCGACTCAACTTTCTTCCTGGGAGTCGCCCTGCGATGCACCGCCGTCTTGACCTTCGGCGACGACATGGCCGCGGTCCCGAAGTCAGTGCCTCTCCGCAGTCGGAGCCTCCGTCTCGACGCCTGGGTCGGAGGGATCTCGACCCTTTCCGCCGTCACCTCGCCGTCGTCCAGGTTCTCACCGTGGCCGTCTGCGTCGTAACCCGGAGCCGATGCAGGGTCGGACCCGGAGCACCCCTCGGCCGCCGACCCCGACCTGTCGATCCGCCTCTTGCGCGGCTGCTTCGTTCCAGCCCGGGACGGCCCTTGCATCCCCAGAGCTGCGGTGACCGGTGCGCCGAGGTTCCCCGGATCCCGGCGCTCGATGTCGCCAACCGGGTTCGTCCCCTCGTCGCCGCCGTCACCATCGCTCCCGCTCTCGCTTTCGCCTCCTTGCGTCACCGGATCACCGGCGGGTGCATCTGCGTCGTCGGCGCCAGCTCTCCTCTGAACGTGCTTCGCCTTGCGGCCGCCGCGGTCCTCGCCATACGCGTTGTCCTCGCGGTCTTCTTCCGGATTTTCAAGCTTCTGCCGCTCATTCGAGATTTCGGGCAACCCGTCGGCGTCGTCCATTTTTCCGGTGGGCTTTGGGTGCCCCCTACCTGTCTGGACCGCCGGCTCGACCTCGATGTCGCCGTGGTCATCGCCGTCCGCGTCTGTCTTTTCTCCGTTTTCCGCGGTTTCGCACTCGAGCACCTCGTCCCTCAGCGTGTCCTCAGGTGTGTGTCGGAATTCCTGGTCTATCTCATTTTCCGTCACTTGAATTTTTACCGCCTCCCTCTGGGGAACCGATCGAACTTGCAATAGTTCTCTGTACACCTCTGGCGTAAGCAATGCTCCCAAACTGTCCGACAGCTCGTCGGTGATCGCACACAGTGTGAGGACTTGCTGGCCCTTGCTTTCTCCCTCCACTACTAGACTCAGTGGCACGTATGCCAAATCGGCGGTTACCACCTTTCCGAACGCTCCTTTCAACTTGATTGTTCCTATACGGTGTTCTAAGCATGTTGCAGGAACCGTTTCCAATCTCAACACCGTAATCTCTGTCCCGGAATCTAGGCAGGCTTTCAGAGGTCTGTCTGCCACTACGAGATCCACCCACCTGAGGCTCATACCGGCCCTTTTTACGCATGCTTTAGCTGTTTCCGTTGGCACAGACGCCACCTGGGCTACCAATTTTCGTGGGTCATGTTTGTTTTGGTTCCCCTGACCTTCGTCTGCTTGCCTTCGTGGTTGGTGACAGTTTCTCTGGATATGTCCCATTCGACCGCAGCCAAAACAACGAATCGCCCTCGTTCGGTCAGCGCCGCGTCCCTCACCGCCAGTCGTCGTCAGCACAGTCTCCTTCGACTGTCCATCTCGCCCTCGAACGGGTGCGCTGTCCGAAGCTTTCTCCCTGCCCTGAGGCTTTCTCCCACGACGGCTTTCGTCAAAGTTCTCTGCCAGCTCAACTACCTCTTTTGGCCTAAGCCACCCTTTCGTCTCATTTTGGAGAACGTAGGTTCTCACCTCGTCTGGCATGACTTGCTTCAACCTATCTGACACCATGAGGTGCTTCAGCTGATCCAGAGTCTGAATCTCGCGACTGTTCAGATAGTACAAAAAGAATGTCTCCAGTTTCATGGAAAATTGTGCCCACGACTCGCCGTCCGTTTTTTGAGATGTGAGGAATAACCTCCGGTATTCGTTGGCGGTCATCTTAAGCTCCCTAAGAATTTTGTCTTTCAATTCTAGGTACGGCATTATCCGTCCGTCTGACTGATTCGCGCTGAAAGCCCTCATTCTTTCCGTTAGAAACGGAAGTATGATCGCCCCCTGTACTTCCGCTGGTATGCTCATTGACGCGAACAGCGTGTCTACGTTTTTGAACCACCCTGGGACCATGGACTCGGCCTCTGGCATCTGAGCTAACACTGCGCGCAGCTCCTTTGCGTATTTCGACATTTGGCTTCTTTCGGCCTCGTCTTTTCCGTCGCGACACGACTTCTCCTCTGCCTCCTTCGCTTTAATTTGTGCGATTTGGAGTTCCAGTTTTAAGGCTACAATTTTTAGCTTGAGCTCGTTCTCGCTCTTACTCCCTCCCCCCTCCGACACGTCGTCCAGCATGGCTGGGCTCTTACCGCCGCTCTCACTCATCGCTTCCTGAGCCCCTTTGGTCATCGACCGAGTCACCACTGACATGCGAAACCCGGAGGAAACAGAAATGAGTCCCACCTGCGTCAGTGCGCCGCTCCTGAGGCGATGACCCTCCGGTGTCGCTGGACGTCACCCGTCGGAGTCGGTCCTGGGTTCGGGTACCGGCTGGTCCGTTCTTCGGGTCGCAACACCACGCAAACTCTCACGTAGACGATGCTGCGTCGTCGCTGCACTTTGGACCGCCGCACACGAAGCTTCTCGCGTAGATGTTGCTCCGTCCGCTCCTTCTCTTCGGGTCGAAACCCACGAGGCCTCTCACAGGGATGTCGCCTCGTCCCCTTTGGGTCGAAACCCACAAGGCCTCTCACGAGGATGTCGCCTTGTTCTCTTCGGGTCGAAACCCACGAGGCCTCTCACAGGGATGTCGCCTCGTCCACTTCGGGTCAAAACCCGCCAAGACCTCTCACGGGGATGTCGTCCTGGTCACTTCGGGCCGGAGCCCACGAGGCTTCTCACGTGGATGTTGCCTCGTTCACCGTTGACGTCGGGTCAAAACCCCCAAGACCTCTCACGTAAATGCCGTCTTGGTCACTTCGGGCCGGAGCCCACGAGGCTTCTCACAGGGATGCTGCCTCGTCCACCGTTGAGCCCAAGCTCACGTACTTGCCCGCAGGTCGCCGCCACGTCGTCTTACCGGAAATCGCGCCACCATCCTGTCGACTGCGCCAGTTAAAGTTGTTCCTCCCGGTGGTGTGGGAGGCAGGTTCCGCTTCGATGGTCTGGAGCGTGGTGGCACGAACGTCGCTGAGTGACGGGTCGACTCACTGCTTGAATAGAACTATGTGCATTTATTTACACTCTAGTTACAAGTCCCAACTTGGGAAACCATCCTGCCTCGTCCAAAGTCTCGACCCCCGTCCCCAATTTCTCTCCATCAAATCCAAAGTCCGAATCCCTCAAAATCCTCTCCGCGCTCCTTTTGTAGGCCCGTAGGGGCCTCCTTTCCCCTCAGGAACCGACCAATCTCTTCAAATTCCGCCACTCACACGTGGTACACTGTTCTCCAATGGTCGGCGAGCTGTCATCCTGGCGTCCCAACCGTCAAACCTAAATTCCTCGTAGAGTTGTTCTCTGCAATTTTCCCAGCCTGACTGGCGCCAACCGCTAAGTTATTGCATCGGGCAAAAAGCGACAATTTTATACAAAGCGGCAAAACCCTCTGCATACACGCACATTCGGCTATAAGCCACAAGCATATTCCAGCGCGGGCTCTTTCGGTCCCGGTCCGAGCAGACCCCCGAAACCCGAGACGCTTCCTAACGACCGCGGGGGGACCGCTCCCGCGTCGCGGCCGCTCTGGCCCCGCCGACCCAAACGTAGAAAGCTAAAAAAACACAATGCCGACGCAACTCTGGAGAGATAAACTTTCCTAACCAAAAGAAAACACGTTAATTAATAAGCAGGACTCCTAAATACTTAACTGTCGACCTTGGTCGACCTCAAGTTTTATTCAATATCCTGCTGTTTAAGATGCGTCTTACATTTAAAAAAGCAAAAAAAAAAAAAAAAAAACTTTTGTGGAAAAAAAAAAAAAAAAAGAAGCTTTAAAGTTATTTCGGGTTCTGTTCGCTTCTGCCGAAAGTAATTTGTCCCCATATAGCGGAGAGTTAGGTTATGCCGGTTGTTCTTTCTAATATTTTATTATAAATATATATATATCAAAACAAACATTTCCTTCTTACAATACTATTACTACATTTGTGAGCACAACAATATAAAACATAATAGTCAAGGCAAGACTTTTAAATACCCTAAATATCCGTATAAATGTTACGTAGTTTTCGCATTCTAAGCTACTTTAGATAAATTTACGCCACAGTGTAGTTCTTCATCTAATGCCATCACTAGTGAATCCACGCAGCGCCGCATCGCTGCGTGGATTCACGTGTCTGGCAGCGTTTTCCAACAAATGCAATACTAGCGCGCGACGACGCTAAATGCACGCGTGTGCCGTAGTGCAGCAATGCATTAAAATGTTCTTAAAGATTCCTTTGCATGATAATTATTAAACCCATACCGGGTGCTTTGAAAAAATAAAATCGTGTTGTTGTTTTTTTTTGTCACAAAAGTAAATTACACATAAAGCTACACCTAATTCGCCCGCCCTAAGGTGGAGCTATAGTTGTTGGAAACCAGATTCCAAAGTTTCAAAACTCAATGTTTTCTAATTCAGAAGTTATAACAAGTTTTCGAAAATGTTCAATAAGGACGGATGTTGATCAACGGAGTTCGCACAATATTTGGACATGAATCGCGAACTTACCGGGAATCATTCCCGGTAGGTTCGCCAGGAGAACAATGAGAATGCGAGCTTCATGCCGCGGGCTCACATTTGACAGCGTGCTTTGAGGAGATTCTGTTTCCGATTCTTGGGGGTTTGGTTACTAGCACCGCATGCGGACGTCTAGAGAACTAACTCGTCTCGCTTTTTTTTTTTTTGCTGGGCAGCCGAGCGTTTGGACAGGCCGGAGCAGGGCGAGAGAAAAATCTCGGAGGTCATGCCCTTGGCTGTGCAGGAACTCCTGACGTCCCGAGCTCGATCGACGCGCATTGCGCTTTTCGCTGGCCGACTTTGAAGCGAGAGGTATAGCTCGCGGTTACTTCATGGCCTCATGGTCATGGCCTCATGGTCATGTCTTCAAGGTCATGTCCTGTAAAGTTTTTAACGTCCGTGGCTGAAGCTTAAGGTCAAGTAATCAAGGTCAGGAAGGCGCCGGTTGCGCAAGCTCGGTTCGCGTAAGCTCGCATCTGTCTGTAACTGACGTTGACGCCCCTGACGTCGTCCTAGAGGTCGTCCTTGAGGTCATCTTTGAGGTCATCGTTGATGTCGTCCTAGAGATCATGGAGGTCATCATAAAGGTCGTCCTGGAGATCGTTCTTGAGGTCGTCCTCGATGCCGTCCTTGACTGTGTCTTACCCTATTGAAAAAACCAGCACAAGCTGGTCCCAGCATCCCAGCTTCATGCTGGCTAATTGCTCCAGCATGCCCAGCTTGCCGTGCATGGTCATGCCGGTCACAGCACAAGCTGGTCCCAGCATCGCAGCTTCATGCTGGTCCCAGCATCCCAGCTCCATGCTGGGTTATTACTCCAGCATGCCCAGCTTAACCTGCTGGTCAAGCTGGTTGGATGCTGAGTCGTGCTGGGTGAATGCTGGGCAAACGCTGGGTCACGCTGGGTGACCTGTTCATGCTGGTTGAGCTGGTGGACTTCCCCACCAGTTTAACCAGTTTAAGTTAATACACAGGATAAACAAGCCAAACCCTTTAGGAAAGCCAGCTTGGCATCTAATTTATATTTTTCGTATTCGCGGCCTGCTCATATGAGCTCAGATGCTAGTCGTCCACTGCACTGACACAGTACTAACCGACGCATAGACAGTGGTTCTCGGTGAAAAACAAACAATGCTATTAAAACTAGTTTGCTTATCTCTCAACGCGAAAAATACTAGACACACGCCAAAAACGCGGAATAACAATAAAAAAAAATACTACACGCATGAGAGAAGCGAACCTGCAGGGTCCCGCCAGTAATGGGGGCAAAGCGGCCTCTTGCGTAGTCGGCCGATGCGAGGAAATCCGTGTGAGTTGGATGGCATTGGCGATACTCCTCGGCACCACCGTCATTCACGAGCACGCACATGTTCGAAGACACGAAGCGACTTCAGTCGGGGCGTCCAACTTCTTCTCGCGCTGAACGGGCTGCCACTCGCTGTCTCCTCAAATCCCGCTTCGCTTGCACCGCCGTTCAAGTAGTCTCCGAACAACGTGCACACAGCCGTCCCTTCGAAAATCTAAACAAGATAGCCAAACGTGTCTCAAATTCTCCATTTATACTACTCTTTCTCTCTCGTTTTTCTCGCGCACAAAGAAAGCCCACAGCGCGCCTGAAGCGCCCAGTGGTCTACCAAAAACGAGAGGACAAAGAACAGAACGTGGCCTCGCCCCGCCTCAGCCGACCTTGGCGCGCGCGTTACCAGCAATGCCAGTTCGACAAGTTCTAGCTGACCTTAGCGTGCGCGCTCCCAGCAAGACCAGCTTGCCCAGCTCGAAGAACCACCTCAAGTACCAGATTACCCAGCTGCTGTCCCAGCTCGAACCAGCTTGAATCAGCTTGAACCAGCTTGAATCAGCTTGAACCAGCTTGACCCAGCTTGACCAGCTTGAACCAGCTTGATTACTACCGAGACGAGCTCGAATCAGCTTAAAAACCGGCTTGACCAGCTTGGTTTTCTTTCTGGTTTTTTCGATAAGTTGAGGTCATGCTAGACGACGCACTAGACGCCGTTTTCGACGTCGTCCTTGACGTTGTCTTTGATGTGTTCACGGCATATTACCACGATATCGTCACCATACCATTTCCTTTCCAAATTGTTTTCACTAACGACGTTCCTGAGAAGCTATTGCATTTCATCGCGTTTGGTCGAATAAACGTGCCTGTAATTTTTTATTCCAGGTTTCCCCGCAGCGTCACAAGCATGATTGCAGAGGAGGGGGTGGATAACGACCTTCTCTATACTAGCGACCACTCCGTCGGGAAGCCCCCGCACCTTCGACGAGAGGTCACCGGGAGGCGGCTGTGAAACTCGGATTTTCGTTTGTGCGGCGCGGGTAGTGCCCGCAGCATATTGCTCACTTTGATTACGCTGGTATTGGTAGTGCCGGTAGCGTATTTACTTGCCAATGCAATGGCCAGATGTGCGTTGACTGGACACGAGTTATCGGCATTGGCTTATGTGCCCAGTGTGGCAATTACAATGTCGAATTCGGTCAATAAATTAAAACGATATACGCCCGAGTGCCCACCTCTTTGGAAGTCGCCCGAGGGGACTTCGACGAGAGTTGGATTCCACGAACACTAAGCAGTTGTTTATAATCCTTTCTCCAACACACATCAAGTGAAGTCCGACACTGCCAGAATTTTACTGACAAAAACAACCTCACTCTGAGATTAAATTGGAGTTTGAATTCACGTATCGTAGTGATATTTAATTGAAGTTGATAATGGGTTTCTATTAAGTTTGTCTCTCGAGCTGGAAGCTTCATTAATTTTTTTAAAAGTTCGAGGCAATATTATTTTCTTCTTATTGCAACTTCACGTCATATTTTTAGATATAGGATGGTATCTGAGAGTTCCCCAACTTGATCAGCGGACGGTTGGAAATGTGCGCCTTTTTATTTTACTTCCTCAATACGCGTCCGTGGCTGCGTCTAAGATGTTTATTTGTTGTATTTGGCTAACATATGAACATATATAAAGTCGACATATATGAGAAGTTCAGACTCACAGGCACCGCTAGTTCAAAGACGCAATATTACTAGATAATGAGTTGGAAAGCGGAGCATGCAAAATAATTGTGATCAGCAAAAAAATAAATAAACAAATAAAACAGTGTACGGTTTTTGAAACAAGATATCACAATGCTTTTACAAAACCACGTAAAACTAAGTTTAAAGAAAACATTAAAGTATGCCTGAAGCTAAGGCCGTGACGTGCAAGCATGAGCTTGCACGTCACGGCCTTATTTATCTGAGTAACTAATATAAACAGAATGGCATACCCCTCTCAAGAGTAACCCTGTCTAAACTCATGGTTTGTCTACGAAAGAAAATTATAAATTTAATTTCAAAATTGTTATAAGCTGACAGCAAGCTGGCTCCAGAACTGGCTGATGGCCTTGGTCTGCGTTGACTCATTGCTTCATATGTAACCATCTGCTACTTCCAGGCATTGGGAACTTTAGTGGGCTCCATACGATGCAATTAAGAGAAACCATTATCATGCAGAACTAATGGCGAATTTCAATTGGCCCTTTCGGAGTGCGTCGGGGTAAATTTTTCTGAAGAACGTTTTTTTTTTTGTTTTTGTTTTTTCACTGGGCAATTGGGATCAAGACGGACATGTTTACTCGTCGTTCTGGATCAGCTCCTACTCCAGATCTCGATCCGGATCCAAGAAAAGTCGCTCTGCCGATTTCGGCGGATTCGACCGGAAGCCGGCCAGGTTAGCCCTCGGCGCACTGACGTGACTTCCTTTCTCGCCGGGCATCTCGCGATCTCGCCTCGAAAGAATTCGTGAAGGCCGCTCGCGAATTGCCGCCTGCGCAGCCCGCTTTACTGCTGCTGCTGCTTGATGACCGTTCGTCGTCAAGTTGCTCGAGCAGCTCCTCCAGCAGTAGCAGCTCGAGCAGGAACGACGACGAGGATTGCTTGTATGTCCCGCATCAATTCGACTGCCTTTCTCTCCGCAGACTCCGCAGAAGAGGCTGAAAATTGAGACGCTCTTGGACACCGTTCATGAGTATTTCGTTGAAGAGGAAAGTAAGCTACGCTGATGCACATCGCTTAACGACACGCATATTTCACATCACGATTAACTTCGCTCGTGCGCTGATCACGTGTTAGTGCCGCGATTGCGAAAACATGTGCTTCGAGATCCGGGACCGCGGGAAGGTGAATGATGGGAAGGCATACGCCGATTTCCGGAGGAGTGGCCATGTTCCACAGGGGATCCGGAGGCGCAGCAACTCTGTTCAAATCGCGTGCTCCATCTCGGATCTGGTCTACTGACACACGCCGGTGATCTTAGCACTGCACCAGGGACGCTTAGACGCTTAGGGGTTTTCTCAGCGATAATCTCGCACCTGTTGTGCGCGTTTAAAATGACGCCGTTTATACATAGCTTCGTTGGGGTTTCTTTGCCACTTTTACGTAGTGTACAGAATAGATATTATTTTGAATTTCAGACAATGATGCCGCCATTTTTAATCAAAAGTAACGAGTAACGACTAACGTAATATGGGAGATACCGGAAAATAATAATAACATTACTTCACTCGTTAGTCATTTGGGATTCTAACGAGTGCGTTCGTACGTTAGCAAACAAACTAACGCGTTACCAGTTATGTCGTTGCTTGTAACGCGTTAGCTGGAACACTGCTCGCCACCCCTGGAAGACATAAAAAATCTAACAGGGAGTCGAGGATGTGCTTCCGGTGCTGGTTTGCGACGTCCGGAGGTGTCCACCCTGCATATGATGTGGGTCTTCTTGCCGGCATGCGGCAAGATGTACTGAGGTATGCGCGTAGTTGCCCGTCATGCCAGAAAGCGAAGCCAGGTGGTGGTCAACCCCCAGGCCTCATGCAACCGATCGTAAGCCAGAGCCCTTGGCAGATCTGTTGTTGCGACGTCATGGGCCCATTCCCGCGTAGTCCTCGCGGAAATCAGTACTTGTTCGTGGTAACGGATCATTTCACGAAATGGGTTGAGCTGTTCCCTTTGCGCGAACTGGACTCGCAGAAAATCTGGGATTGTCTGCTGCAAACATTCGCGCGCTTCGGATTCCCGACGAGTTTGATTTCCGACAACGCTTCCTATTTCACTAGCAAGGTGTTCGTGGATGCGTGTGCGGTGCTGGGAATTGGGCATAAACGTACATCACCGCATCACCCGCAAGAAAACATCACTTAAAGGGTGAACCGGAACCTTAAGATGATGCTCGTCGCGCATACCGATCGCCACAAGGACTGGGACGCGAAGCTCCCAGAAATGGCCTTCGCCACTCACACCACGGTTAACTGGTCGACCGGTCTCAGCCCTGCCCAGCTAAATTTTGGCAAAGAACTTGCCTTCCCGCTTTCGAACGCTCTTCGCTCAACAGAACCCACGTCGCAATACCGCAGCTACTCAAAGTTTGCAGACGACCTCCGCAAGCGCTTCTCGGACAACCTCAGAGAAGCTCGAGAGAGCCTCGAGGTCGCCAGACCGCAGCAGTCCGAGCAGTACAACCAGAGACGCCGAAACCTGCAGTTTGAGGTGGGAGACCTCGTGCTCAGGCGCACTCATCCCCTGAGCGATGCAACAAGGGGATTCACGGCCTCACTGGCAAACAGGTGGGAGGGTCCATTCCGTGTTGGCAAAAAGCTGTCCCCGCTCACATACACACTTATTTGCTGCTCCAGGTGGTCAGTCCACAGGACCAATTCATGTCACCGACCTAAAACTATTCCACAGCCAAGAAGATTTCTCGCAGGATCCAGCAGATGGCAGCAGCAGTCGGGTCCCTGATTCCCCCTCCCCGCCACCCCGGCGGTACAATCTGCGACGTCGGTGACAGCTAACAGGGAGATCACGAAGCGACTAACAAAAACATTTGTTCTTCACCCTTAAAATTTTGAACGTTCCCCGGTTCATACCCCATCAATATGTTCTCCTTTTGAGAAGGGGGGGGGGGCAGTATATCCCACCTGAGAGCACTTATCGACTTTTATTTTCAGGGGCCACGCGCGGCACGCCTAATGTTGCGCTCATCGGGCTGTTTCTTATTTTTATGAAGATGGAGAGAGGGTGGCGATCTCATCACCGCGGCCGTCGCAGCCATATCAGCCACCACGGCCACCAGGGCCGGGGGACCCATTCGAGGTGGCGACCACGGTCACCCAGGCCACAAGGACAGGGGCCGGGGCTATCACGACGAGATCAGGGCAACGCGGACTTCCACATCCTCTGCCGCCGCTGCCGGCGACGGCCACAAGCCACCGTGACAACATGGATGGTGCAGACCGACGGTGGACCGGTCAGCTGGGCATCCCGGCAAGCCTGGGAAGAACAACCACGCCCAGAACGCGGGGAGGCGCACGTCATCGTCCCCGAGCCTTTCAGGGGACTGACACTGGAGGACCGCCACCCCAACGATCCAGCGGCGCAATACACCGCAGAGGAACGGAGGCTCCTCTGTCCGCTGTGCGGAGTCCCGGAGCTCGCTCGAGAAACACACCGAGCGGGGCTCCTACACGTGACCCGGGAAGCTGCTGACCGCGCTGCGAGGCTTTAGAACCACGACGAGCTGCAGAGGGCCATCGACGTCGTACGAAGGCAACGTCCTCAACTTCTGAGGTCAAACGACCACGACGAGCACGTCATCGACATGCCTGACTTTTGAGGGGGGGATTGTGTGGACGCTATAGGGCGCCACTGTGTGTAAAGAGCGCGGGGGGCGTTACCTCCTGTGAAAGAACGCATAAAAGCAGCAGCGGGGACGCCGACCAAAGGAGAGAGAAGCGGGGCCTGGAGCGAAAGGTACACGCTGCGGCGGTGTCAACCAACGACCTTGTTATTACTAACTTCATGTTTACAATTTACTAATAAATGTAGTTTCACGTTTTCCGAAATCCTGGCTCCGTGTTGTTTCGCCGGGTTGGGCACGCAGCAAGGCAACTTTCCCACAAGGGGAAGCTTCTTCCACGCTGCTTTGTGTCATGATACCGCCCAATTCCAGCGCAGTCCCACACGAGGTGGAAAGATTTCGCCGGAACCCCGCAGTGTTCGCAGTTGGGGTCGATGCCTGGGTCGTTCGGGTCTGTAGGCTTATGAAATCTGCCCTGCCAGATGGGCGTGATGGCCGTCTTTGTTCGGAGCTGCCTGATACTCACCTCCTATTACCAGTTGTATTCCGGCGGGATAGGATAAGAATCTGGTGGAAGAAGTGAGATGAGCTTGAGTTTTCGGGCTAACCGCTCCTCTTTCTGAAGCAGCACAGAATTTGGCCGAGCATTGGCCAATAGCTGGCGATGGTCTTATGGCCAATGGCCAAAGAGTGACCATTCTTTGGCCAATGCTTGGCCGATGGCTGATGGCCAGTTGCCATTGGCCACAATGGCCAGAAAAAGGCCAGTCATCGGCCAATGGCTAGCCACTGTCTGGCCGCTGGCCAAAGGACCATTGATAGCCATTGGCCAATGATTGGCCAACTCTGCTGCTTGGGCTCTTTCTCTCGTCTTGGCCCGGATGTATGTCGGGCCTTTCGTCCTCTTCTTGAGGTGCAGGGAAAGGGTCGAGGCCTTGTGAGAGCAGGGTATATGTGGTTAGATGTGCCCTCGTGGCCTCGTTCACCCTTTCGTTTGCCGGGATGCCCGGAATACACATGAACAACAATGGCGACAAAGGACATCCTTTTTTAAGACCCCGTTTTATCTCTATTGGCTTCTTTCTCTTTCTTTTTCATATTCGTAGTACTAGGGTGTCTTTGGGATATATCTCTTAAAAATTTCAATATTCCGTTGTCCGCAAATTGCGTTGAATGACATTGTCATGAATGAACTCTCTTTATATCTAAGAATGCTAACGAGAGTGGTCCACCTTCCTTTTCTGCTACCTCGATACATTATGTTGATGCAAATAAACTCTCCTCCAACCTTCTTCTTTTCAGAACCCATTTTGTAGCTCTTCTAGCGCATTCTCATTTTCTAACCATGCTTGTAATCTCGCATTGATGATTTCCATTGCCAACCTGTAGACTACGGATGTTACTGTTATGAGACGATAGTATACCTCCATTTTTCCGGAAAAGTTCCCTTCATGATAATGCTACCTACTGCTTTTATTAACGCTTCCTTAGATTTGGCTCCTAACTGTTTTACCAACTTTATTGGCATACCATCTGCACCTGCTGATGCATCCCTTGGAACTTTCCGTTCTGCCATTTCCCATACTTTTTGTTCGATAGCCTCAACATCAGTACGTGAACTCTCCTCCACAGGTGAGGCGCTTTCTATGTATTCTTGCTGCTTGAACTTCTTTGTCATTACTGTTCCTATATATTCCATTACCTCGTCTCCTTCAGGCTGATTACACTCAGGCATGACAAGATATTTCTGCTCTGATTTTGTTTTAGGACTTAATGAACTAAAATGGCTCCAAAAGTTTCTGACTGCCTCTTTGTCTTTCTTATTTACTTTAGACAGCCATTGCGACCCCTCCCTCACTAGGCGACGCCTCAGCGCCGCCTAGAGAGAGGCGCACAGACTACAGCAGGACCAGGCGCTCCCAGAGGGAGCGCTCAGATGACGTGGTCGTTAGTATAGAGAAGGTCGTTAGATGGATGCAGTCACGTAAAATTTAGTCACCTGATGTCCATATGCATATAATGAACCAGAAAGGTACAGAAACCACGTAATTGTTTTTTTTTTAGGCTTATGTCAAAATATTTTTCCGCAGGTGCACGGCACTCACTCAATCTTTGATTGATCGTACGCGAATGCGAGGAGGAGAGCGTGAAGAAAAGCAAGCGCGAAGTTCTTTATAATTTTAATCAAACTAAAAAACAAAAAAAAAACCTTTTTATTTCAAGTGAATCGAATAAATAAGTTAACGAGCGTCTTGCGGAAGTTAAGCGTTACGAACGGTTCGTAAGTTACATTTGTATCGCGGACAGCTACTTACCGAGGAAAAAAAAATAAAAAGGGCGACGGAGCAGATATTATGTACCTGCTGCTTTCTTATGATGCTTCTATCTGCTACCCCATTTCCAGCAGTGACCGCGACGTATTTCCGCTAGCAAATGCGAGTGCAGGCCTCTTCCACGTAAGCAATTTACTTGTTTTTGTTCGACGGGAGGACGATGCTATACTGCGGAAGAACGGAGAAGTTTGAGAGGTTGAGATCAGCGAAGTCGTACGCAGTCAATTTTAATTTTCGGTGTTAAAAGATCACTTCGTGTCTTTCTTATGACTACTTTGAGAGTAGAGAAAACGCGGTTAGGGGGGGGGGGGGGGTGGTTTGAGCATTGTACAGAAATGAACGCGAGAAAGGATCAAGGAGGGAAGGGGTTGGGGAAAACATAAGTATGATGGAGACTTTCGAGAACGCTTTAGGCGGTCTGATCAAGGTGATAACTTATGCTAGAATGACGAAAATAGAAGGTATTAAGGGGAAGATGAGAGTGTCAGAAACATGGCGTATCAAAAGCAGAGAATATCGAACAAAAGAGGAAGAGAAGGCACTGTAAGGTCTCTTCTTAGTCTGGGCAGCTTTAGTGCGAGCGACTTTCGTCAAAGACAGATAAGATCCGAACTAGCCAGAACACAATTTGCGTCTCGAAATTCATTTTCTATCCGCCCGAAAATAGATGGTCCAGAATCGGCCGGTTTCAGTCGCGCTTACTTTCTTTTCCATTGTCACGTGGCGTTCAAACTATGTGTACCAAATTTATTCAAAATCGTCGGTCATCTAAGGCACACATGCAATATTAAAAATATAAAGGAATATGAACCCTATTTCTTGTGGCCTCCAAAAAACTGCAAATACGTTGATCGACAAAAACAAATGTTGTACAGCACAAGTACATGTAGGTTTGAAATCTGGTTTCTGCGCGAGCGCAGAAACCAAATTCGAGTGAAGCTTCTGCGCATGCGCGGTGGCGACAACAGTGCCACCGCAGAGTTGTGACCTCAGACCCGCGTGTTGGTCTATATTTCAGGCCCAACCCTCTGTTCCATGGCAGGTATGTAAAAACGAGCGACGATTCTAAGCAAACTAACGATCGAAAGGAATGCAGAGTGTGTTCAAGGTTCGCTAGCATTCCGGTGGCGTTTCTGTATTGCTAATATGCCCGTCCTGTCACTCTTTGAAAATGACTCCGTCGTGCATCATTACGATCGGTTAAAGAACATTCGAATGCAATAAAGGAAGTACGTGGGCTACGAAAGGTGTGTCTTTGTATTATTTCCTATGTCGGGCGGTTTTTATCGGTCACCTGTTCTCTGAGTTCTCCCCATTTGCAAAGATTTGGAGCGTGCGGGTGATGATTTGAACCCAGGACAAGCATCTTCGCACATATTCACAAGCAGAAAGAATAAAACAGTACTTATATGTTGCAAATCGGACTATATTACTTGGATTTCAAGTTATTTTGACCACCTGCATGCAGAAGGGGTTACTTATCCAGTGTTACTGCGTAGTTCTTGCCGTCTCTCTTGGTTTTCCACATGTCATTCGTTCGTTTGGCACATGCGCCGTGTTCGTGCTAACAGTGTCCGACTGTGCACATAAACACATGTACGAAGCGGTTTTAGCACCGTTTTTCATGCCACGAATTTCAAATCAAAACGCCATAACTGACCAAATATTTCATCTGCGTGACTGAGAAATGTTCCAATGTGCCTAGTATACGTACGAATTATTTGTGATATTTGCTCTCATAATCGAGCGCAGAGAAAAAAAAGTGCGGTGGCTTAGCTCGGCTATGCCAGGACATACGTAGCGTGAGCTTATGCGCACAAAATGAGAGGCGCTATCAGCCGGCTCCGGTGCAGCGTCAGACTTGGCTACTGCGCAACGGAGGCGCACAGTGCTTCTGCCGCGGCTATGACGTCACTCCTCTGGAATGCGCAGACCGGCGAGGCGCGCCAGCTGTGCGCCGTGTGACGTCACTGTTCCTCGCGCCTGCGCAGCGCGGCTCTTTTGGGAGCCACGCGAAACTGCTCAACCTCGGCCAGTGTAGCTCACGCTACAAAAATGACTCGCTTTTTTCCATAGAAATGCCTTACCGGAAGTCGATTTCCGACTGGTTGCTGTCTGTTTCAATTTGCAGCAGCACACTCGCCAGTTGAACCTCTAGCGTACATTGTAATAACTCTACGGGACGTACACGCCCGGCGGCGATCTTCTGAACTTCGCAGGTCATTTCGGCACGCGTCTCACTTAAAAATTTGAATCTCCATCAAAGGCAAGCTGGATATCTCTCTGTCTTGCCTGCACGTAAGAAATGTAATTGCCTACGCTGCGTAACACAGACATTTGGCACGCCTTTTGTGCCTCCATATCGTGCGAGCGCGTTTTTGTATGGTTGCATTCTTGCTTTGCATCTAGCTCTCGCCCTGTTTTTAACAGGGCTTTGTGAGTTCGTTGTTCACTTATTTTTTATTCGCCTATAATGAGCGAATTAACTCCGAAACGATCGGGACGTTATATAAAAGGTTGTGAATGCAAACATTGCCTCCTTGATGTTTCTTGACTGGTGCAAACGAACAAAGGTCCTGGCGCGGTTGTAGGGGATACACTAATTTTTCAATCAACTGCGAATTTTATGACACAATATTCAGCTCCTTTGATTATATAAAGACGTGAAATAAATCATAAAAAGCAACGGTGCCGCATTCTGTAATCTCGGGCACAACCGAGCAAACGTTGCGTGCGGCCTAACAGCTGTTATACTTTGATTTTTTTTTCTTGCATTCTACATCACTTAAAAAATTATACATTGCAGCCGACTGCACATTTGTTTTCTAAAAATGCTTGTCGAACCGTGACGCCGCCTGTAAGCAACATGACATTTGTTTCATCGCCATTTTCGATCACTTTTTAGTCCGAACCTCCGAAGCTCCAAAGTTCTACGTTTGAAATGTCAAAATAAGGTGAACCAAAATATTTTGATGGCGGAAGTGAAAATTGTGTTTGAAAATATTTTCACGTCTTCAGGAAGGGGCGTTAAGTACGTCAAAAAAATATCTAGAAATATTTTGACTATGGACGTCAAAATAGTACTATTCTGAAGTCCGTGTTCAAAGTATTTGTGAATAATATTTATAACTATAAAACGTACTATAAAAAATATAACGCGGTCGGGTGTAATTACGTGACTTCTGGCCATCGGCTTCCGTGCTCATGTTTCGGTTTCGGTTTCGAGCAGTTGAGTGAGGGTTGTCAGCGTCTCTTTGAGTTGTCGGTGACTCTTAGGCGAGCAAGTGTTCCAAAATGCGTCTTCGGCGCATTGTAACGCAAGGAGGTGCACGCCAATCAAAGGGCACCATAAAGAAGGCTCAGGGAACGCGCGATGACGACGCAGCCAAGCGCACGCCGTTATTGGTTGAGGTTGGGGAGGGGGGGGGGGGGGGGGAGGACGGAGAGCAGATGGGCGTTTTTCGGGGGTAAATAAACGCACGGGGTGCGCCAGGAGCTGACGAACCTGCGCACCATAGAGGTGTCTGGTGAGCGGCTGGTATATAAAAGTCTACGAACGAAAAAAATTACAAGAAACGGTCATCTCCCGCGCTGATTTGCCTGCTTCGTTTTACCGGACACGAAACTCGAGAATAGACAGTTTTAGTATAGCGTTGCTGGATCTTACGTACGCAATACGCAGTAGTATAGCGTACGCTAAAAATGACCTGCTCGGACCGAATTCAGTTGTGCGTTACGTTTTCGAGTGAACACCGCTCATGATCTTGGTTAAATTTGCTAGAGCCGTAGAATTCCGCGTGCTTATAGCGCAACCATGCTCCTGGAAAGAAATATTGGAGATGAAAACATGTCCAATAATTTCATTTCAGACTAAACCAAGCCACAGCTGCCTCGTCAAGCGCGCTTTTCCGCGGGGTACAGAGGCTGCGAGTACGAGTGCGTAGCCAAATTCGATCACGGAACCTCCGTCAGTCGTCCCGTGGAAACGGCACCTTTTATCAATGCTATTGCGGAATGAAATTCATGACCCTGATGTCCAGTGCATAGCGAGAACTTCGGCGATTTCTTTTAGAGTCGTTCGTCCGGCGGCGATGAACTGTGGGAATAGGCTTAGCATTGAGCAGATCGTAGCGTCGACGCACACTGCGAGCGGCGAACATTTCCACTGTGCACTCCTTCAACTGCAGGGCGATCTGATTCGACCGCGGTAGGTCCCAGAAAGAATCGCCGAGCTGAACACCACGCAATTTCACGTAACACAGAACTTCGAAAACACCACGTCGCCCTTGCTGCGCCAGTCGAGGCAACCGCCATCTTGAAACTGGCGCTCTCGTTGGGTCCAAGATCTCTCGAGAGCGTCCCGCAAGGCCCGCTAGCCAGCAACGCAAAATCCCCAGCGTTGCGTGCGTACGCAATATGCTAGCCCTTCTATTGCGTTCTGCGCATGCGCTCTCACGACCCGCAATCTCCTTGCACACGCAAACCTATAGCGTACGGTCCACTAAAACTGTCTAATAACTGCTACTGAAGTCTCCGCGCACGAAATAATTTATTGGTACTCATACGAACAATTAACGAAACTGAAAACAACATAACCAATCCTGTAAAGTTATTAAACGTGAAAAAAAAAAGAAGAAAACGATAAACGAGCAAATGAAAAATAAACTAGAAATTTGTTTTTCAGTTCAGTCTCAATGCCGCGTGAAACTTTTTCAGTGTATTCGAAGGTCCGCATGCTCCTGCACTTGTTCAAGTGGAAATCACGGGCGGAGTGGAAATGCTCGAGACAAGAATCCCGATGCTTTATATAGCCAAATGTTTGTTTTTGTGTGTTTTTACATCACTCCCGCCCAAACATCTAGACCACCAGAGGCTGGAATTGGTGTTGGCGAGATGAGCTTGAAAAGGAAGAATTTTCATCTCGACTTTGCAGACTCTATTTGCGACGAGAAAATTGCGGCACTTCTCGTTGTCACCAGTTTCTTTTTCTTGCTATTTTTTTTTAAAGTTTTTCGAAAAAAATTTGTACGTTTTTTTTTTTGTCTACCATTTTTTTTCCACAAGCTAGAGATTTTATATTTGCATAGGTATATGTTTTTTTATGTTACTTGAAAAACAGTGCAGCTTCTCCAATTATATCTTTGGAGATGCAGAAATGGCTATTATCGGTTTTTTCGCGACCAATGTACAGAAACTAATCAAGAGAAAAAAAGTCATTCGTGGAGCCAAAATCTCAAATGCACTGAAATCCAATCCTGACTCCACGCCGACGTTGCCTTGTGTGACAAGAAAGTGCGAGCGCAGGACCTAAGCAGAGAAATTCCTCGCGCCTATTTTCTCCGGCATGATTGCAACTTGGTGCCTTTTTTATATAAACCATGCATAACGCGCCTTTTCAAAACTTTTCTCACAAAATGTACAACTATATCGAAGGTCGTCCAATAAATCATACCGAATATTAGGGGAAAAAATAATGTTTGCCACGGTACCTTCACGCTTGTTTATCCAAGTGTCACTTGGGTAAAAATAACTGGATGATTCTAAGTCGGTTCATGCAAAATTCGTTCTCTTGCCAGTTTTATGTACTTTTTGCGACTTATTACTGGGAAGACAAAATTTATATATACGTGTAAGAGCAGTAGCTGCGTGTTTTCTTGAAAAATAACCGTAAGTAATCAAAATGAATTTTTTTTAGCATGCGGCTGTCTGGTAGAGGTTTGCTCAATACAATAGAAATATTAGTAAAAATTTCACATATTTAAAAATAATTTTTTTTATCTGATACATTTTTTATTGCTCTATTTCTTATCAACATAAAAATACCGCTAGGATTCATAAAACTTGCGAAAACTTTATATTTTTGCTCGTCAAATATTTTTTTGGAATTTACATCTGTGTATGCTGGGCTCTTTAGAGTTTTCTTAAGTTTTCATTTGATATGTATCTTCGGACATGTTTTCAAATAAAAAAAAAAACAGCGACACAAACTTATACTAAACTTAAACAATGGCACTTCTGCTGAACGCTTGTCAAACTTCACGCTAAAGACTCGAAAATGTCAAACCTGGACGAACTCGATCCTTCGAGGGGTACTCGGGTGATTTCTTTAGCTACCCAAGCTAACTATAGTTTCTGAATTCCCAGCCTTTACCCTTTCTCATTTCCTTTTTAGGGTCGTGACATCTAGAATAGTCATTGTGAAATCGTCAAATGAAAATTATGCCAACACCAACATTCAAATATACCCGCGCTTTTCAGTGCCGTGACGTCAGCGGCGGGCACGCTTGCCGGCCGAGAAAGCAGTCTAAAAAATAAACTATGCCGAGCATTTGTTTCGTGCTGCTGCGCTAAAACTGAAACGAGCTTCCAAAGCATTCATTTGACACCATGAAACGGCTTGTAATCAGGAGGAAATAAGTTCTACAGCCAGGCACGTAGCCAGGATTTTGTTTCGGGGGGGGGGGGGGGGGGGGGGGGGGGGAGGAAGGGGGGGGCCCGGGGGCGGGGGGAAGGCGATCATGACAAAATGCTGTATGAGGGAGAGGGGGGAGAGGAGGTCCCAGCAAAATGGAAGATTTCGGGGGGGGGGGGGGGGCCGGGCCCCATGGCCCCCCCCCCCCCCCCCCCCCCCCCCCCCCCCCGGATACGTGCCTGTATACAGCCCAAAAGAGTCAACCTTGCCTGTCGCTGGCGTCATTTTTTTCATTGTTGAAAGCTTCAGTTTGAAAAACACGGTAAGGACCCCCCCCCTCCCCCCCTTATAATGTCAATTCAATACCTTCGCGAAAAAAAATTTTGGCTTAATATTTGGGGTAATATTTCAGCAATGTTCGTTGATGTGTTTAGAAAATGTTCACGCGAATTGAGGGCCATGAAAAAAAACGCCCGAATATTCCCTCAGCAAGTTCGAAACATCCCTAAGTGCAACGTATGAGCTATCATGACAGCTGTTAACCTGCCAAGGTTCGAATGTTGCTCTCGTAACCTCCTTTAAGCACGAAAGTAAGTTAAAAAGAGCAGTGTTACTTTCTTTACATGAGCGTAGGAGTGCGAGCAACTTGGTTTAGGACTTGCAATAATGGCGCAAATGCATTGAAAAAAAAAAAGAAGGTTGCGGAGGGGCGTTTTTCTTTCCCCCGCCTTTGATAGCGCCGCAAACACCATGAGACAAGGTCAAAACTTCGTATTTAAAAAAAGTCGAATAAAAAAGTAGTTATAACCACGAAAGAAAACACGGTGCGTTAATTCTTAAGATTTAGGTTAGGCTTTTATCTCAATAAAAGAAAAGGCTCCTTTTAACTAACGAATCGCAGAAAATGTGCTACTGAATAAAAAAAAAACAACTATTTTTAACATTAAACAAAATGTCATAAAATATGCATGGCGAAACGCTGGACGCTGAACGCTGTCCGTGTCTGATGTTTTTTTTTTCTGTGTGTCCCTTGTCTCCTATTGCGCTCGCATACCAAGATGTTTAACCAACACTCTCTCCTAATTCTATTGATCTAGGTAATTTAGTTGCACTCGGAACTTGTGGCGTCTAGGTTCTCGGCGCTCTTCAACGGTTAGTTTAGCGACTGGCTTAAGGCATGGCATGTACACTTAATAGCAATTCCTTGAATGGGGATACCGGCGCTAACCGGGGTTTTAAAAAACGTGTGACAGGGCATCAAGTTGCTATCTGCCGGATGCATAGCGGATACCCCTCAGGGCTTTCCCGCCAACCAGCACCTTAACTCACGGCGACCTGCTGCGACATCTAAATGGTCTGGGTTCGATTCCCGCCTGGCGCGAACGCTTCTTTACTGCGAATACCTCTTTCCACTCCATCGCTCCCGTCCTCCCCCTTCCTCCCCCCCCCCCCAACACACACACGCACACACATGCACGCACTCAAAACCAGACTTGTACGTAATCCGTTACAAGTAACGAAATCACTTGTAATCCCTTACTTTTATGAGTAATTTTGTAACGGAATAATTACATATTTTCTAGAG